>NC_092772.1:23153566-24468566 GCF_047496795.1 Chiloscyllium punctatum
GAGATGGGACTGGGATATCACAGCTATTACAGAACAACAGGTGAGGGAGGGACAGGACAGGCAGCTCAATGTTCCAGGGGACAGATGCTGCAGGAAGGACAGAAGGGGAGCTGAGAGAGGAGGAGAGCTGCTGGTTCTGATGGGGTGAAACATCCCAGCAGGACTGAGAGAGGATATTCCTGCAGGATCGCCCAGTGAAGCTGTGTTCGTGGGATTAATCAATAACAATGGGTCTTCCCTTTCCTCTGATTGTTCTACAGACCCCGAGAGCCCCGCCCTCCTGCACCTTGACCTTCTCAAGATGGCGGGCCTCAGGCCCGCGCTCCCTCTTCCCTCAAACAAATGGCGGCCGTGACCCTGGGCCCCTTCCCTGATCAGAGACTGCCACCTCCTTACCCGGGCCTGGAGGGTCTTTTTCGAGTTTTTTTTTAAACCTGTAACCAGGACTTGTGAATTCTCTCCGCTCCTTTCTCCCAGCGAGGCTCCCTCACACCGGATCTGAGCGCTGCTCTCTGAAGCTGATCGCAGCCGAAGAAAGCAGATCCATGTGTCTCTCTGTCCTTAGCAATGCGACACTGCGCATGCGTCTGAGGTTATCAGTGAGTTGATAGTGAATATTCATATCTGCACGGAATCATGGGTGAAATATTAGACATTAACTGGACAGAAAAATTGTTAAAGTCATTGAGATATCTAGCATTCAAACAGATTGTTCGGTCCAACTCAACCATACCGGCCAGATATGTAAATTACCAATCGTTCTGAAAGTTTGAAATTAAGTTTCATACTCGAGTTGTGCAAATCGATTGGAAATATGTACGTGATCAGATTTCCATCTCAACTATTGATTTATGGGAAAGGTTTAATGCTCCACTATGTTAGTGAGAATGATCAATCCTGCAAAACAGTTTGCTTTCTGACCAATCTTGAAGCGTTCACTCCCGAGAATGCTTTGGCCCCGCTCCACGCTCATTCTGGTTGGAGAACCGGCCGCTGCTCGATCCTCCAGTTACGCCCCTTCTTCCCAATTACAGAGTTGATTCGGGCGTGACTCAGCAGGCTCAGGGAAGTAAATATTCTGGGAGTATGGTTCAAATCCTGCCATAGCAGATGGTGGATACCTAAGGGAAGTAAGAGTCGATGCGGTGAAAATATCCGGAATCTTGGACCAACAGCCTTAGGTTCAGTTCATAGCTTGTGCAGGTGTGTATAATAACAACTTTGAACAGGTTCATGAGGAAAAAACAAGGGAAAGGCAGGAACAGAGTTAAAAACAATATAAAATGCTTGCATGGTGGTGGGGCTCTCAATGCTCAGATGATTTTAGTCTTTACCAAGTGATTGTGGGTCCCAGTACAGACTGTTGCACTCCTCCTTGTGCACAGCCGGACACCACAATTGTGGGGCAAAGTGTTGTGGTGGGATATAGAGGTGCTTTTCTGGAAGGTGTTCAGTTTTGAAGGTGAAAATAGGTGAGAAGGAGTAGGGTTTTGTATGAAGCTACCTGTTCGCCTCCTGTTGCAGCATATTATTGCCCTGACTATACCTTGTCCATGTGTGGTAGAGATCAGTGACATTTCATAAGCCTACAATACAAGATCTATCACTCTGTTTAAGGCAGTAAAGGCACTGTAGTTATAGAAAAATACAGCACAGAACAGGTCCTTCAGTCCTTGATGTGCGCTGACCTGTGAACTATTCTCAGCTCGTCCCCCGATACTATCCCAAAATCACCCATGTGCTTATCTAAGGATTGTTTAAATCTCCTGAATGTGGCTGTGTTAACTACATTAGTAGGTAGTGCATTTCACACCCTAACCAATCTCTGAGTCAAGAACCTGCCTCTGACATCTGTATTAAAGCAATCATGCCTCAATTTGTTGTTATGCCCCCTCGTACACACTGATGTCACCATCCTAGGAAAAAGCCTTTCACTCTCTACCCTATCTAAGCCTCTGATCATCTTGTATGTCTCTATCAAATACCCTCTTAGCTGTCTTCTTGCCAATGAGAACAGGTTCAAGTCTCTCAATGCTTCCCCATAAGACCTTCACTCTAGGCCAGGAAACATCCTGGTAAATCTCCTCTGCATCTTTTCCAATGCTCCCACATCCTTCCTGAAATATGGGCACCAGAACTGCGCACAATATTCCAAGTATAACCGCATCAGTGTTTTGTATATTTGCAGCATGATATTGCAGCTCCCCAACTCAATCCCTCTATGAATGAAAACTAACACACCGTATGCCGCCTTAACAGCACCATCCACCTGGGTGGTACTTTCAGGCATTTATGTAAATAGACTCCAACATCCCTCTGCACATCTACACTACCAAGAATCTTTCCATTGGCTCAGTACTCTGCCTTCCTGTTTTTCTTCTCAAAGTGCTTCACCTCACATTTAGTTCCATTGAACTCCATTTGCCACCTCTCAGCCCAATTCTACAGTTTATCCAAGTCCCCCTGCAACCAGTTAACGTTCTTCCACACTGTCCACTACTCCACTGACTTTAGTGTCGTCTGCAAATTTACTATTCCATCCACCTATGCCTGCGTCTAAGTCATTTATAAAAATGACAAACAGCAGTGGTCCCCAGACAGATCCTTGTAGCACACCGCTAGTAACCAAACTCCACCAGGCTGAATATTTTCCATCAACCACCACTTGCTGCCTTCTTCCAGAAAGCTGGTTTCTAATCCAAACTGCTAAATCACCCTCAATTCCACATCTCTGCATTTTCTCCAACAGCCTACCATGTGGAATGTTATCAAAGGCTTTACTGAAGTCCATGTATACCACGTCAACTGCCCTACCCTCATCTACATGCTTGGTCACCTTCTCAAAAAACTCAATGAGGTTTGTCAGACACAATCTGCACTTGACAAAACCATATTAACTATCTGAAATCAAATTAGTGTTTGCTAGATGATTATAAATCTTATCTCTTATAATCCTTTCCAAAATCTTTCCTACATCAGAAGTAACGCTCACTGGTCTATTATTACTTGGGTCATCTCGACTGCCCTTCTTGAACAAGGGCACAACATTTGCAATCCCCAGACCTCTGGTGCCAAACCTGTAGACAACGATGAACCAAATATCAAAGACAAAGGCTCTGCACTCTCCTCCCTAGCTTCCCAGAGAATCCTCAGAAAAATCCCATCCAGCCCAGGGGATTTGTCTACTTTCACTCCTTCTAGAATTGATAACACCTGTTCATAACTAACCTCGATCCTTTCTAGTCTAATATCTCGTACCTCATTCTTCTCCTCTGCAATATACTTGTTTTCCCAAGTGAAAACCGATGAAAAATATTTGTTTACCAACTCTCCAATCTCCACAGGGTCCACACTCAACTTCTCACTTCTGTCTTTGATTGGCCCTATTCCTACCCTATCCTTTTATTCCTCACATACCTATAGAAAGCTTTAGGGTTCTCCTTTATTCTATTCGCTAAAGACTGCTTGTGTCCTCTCTTTGCTCTTGTTAACTCTCTCCTTAAATCCTTCCCAGCTGATCTGTAACTCTCCATTGCCTCATCTGTATCATTTTGCATCATCGACATATAAGCCTCCTACTCCTTCTTAACAAGAGATGCAATTTCCGTAGTAAACCACGGTTCCCTTACCTTATCACTTCTTCCATGCCTGACAGGGATATAGCTATCAAGGACATGCAATATCTGTTCCTTAAACCAGCTTCACATTTTAATAGTCTGCATCCCCTGCATTTTGCTACCCCCATTCTATGCATCGTAATTCTTGCCGACACTCTGGGGACACACACACACACACACACACTGGGACACTGATTCTCTCTCACACTCTGGGATTCCGTTACACACACTGGGAATCTCTCACACTCTTGGACCTCTCCCATTCACTCTGGGACACTCTGATTCTCTTACACACACTGGGATTCTCTCACACATTCTGGGACACTCTGGGATTCCCCCTCACACATTCTGGGATTCCGTGACATTCTCTGGGACACTCTCTCACACCCTCTGGGACTCTCAGAGAATCTCTCCTACATTCGGGGATTCCCTTACTCACCATGGGACTCTGGGACTCGCGCTCTCTCTCACTGTGGGATTCCATTACACAATCTGGGATTCTCTCTCACACTCTAGGAATCCCTAAAACACTCTGATTCCCTTACGCAATCTGGAAGACTAGGACCTTCGCCCCCACACTCTGGGATTCCCTCTCTCACACTCTGGCACAGCCCGGCACCCTCTGGGATTCCTTTACACAATACTGGGACATTCTGTGATTCTCTCTTACACTCAGGGATTCCTTTACACACCATGGGACTCTGGGATTCTCTCTCACACACCCTGGGAACTCTAGGATTCCCTTACATACTCTGGGACACTACGGGATTCTGTCACACACTCTGCGAATCTCCCTCACAACCTGGGACTCTCTCTCACACTCTGGGACCCTCTCCCACTCACTCTGGGACCCTCTCCCACTCACTCTGGGGCACTGTGATTCTCTTATACACACTGGGATTGTGTCTCGCACGCTGGGAATCTCTCTTACATTTGGGGATTCCCTTACACACTCTGGGATTCCCTCTCACACACAGGGACACTGTCGCAAACTCTCACACTCTGGGATTCTCTTACACACTCCGGGACACTCTGTGATTCCCTCTCTGACACACTGCAATTCCCTCTCTCACACACTGGGACACTCTGGGGTTCTCTCACACACCCTGGGATTCCCTCTCTCACACTCTAGGATTCTCCATCATACTCTATAGCACACTCTGGGATTTCCTCTGGCACAGCCTGGGATTCCCTCTGGCACACCGCGGGACACACTGGGATGCCCTTACACACTCTGGGACATACTGTGATTCTCTCTCTCACTTGGGGATTCCATTACACATCATGGGACTCTGGGATTCTCTCTCACACAGACTGGTGTTTTCTCACACTGACACTCAGATTCCCTTACATATGCTGGGATTCACACTCTCACACTCAGGTACTCTGGGATTCTCTCTCACACACTCTGGGATTCCTGTACACACTCTGGGACACTGATTCTCTCTCACACTCTGGGACTGTCTCACACAATCTGGGACACTGGGACCCTCTCCCACACACTCCGGGACACTATGATTCTCTTACACACAATGGGATTCTCTCGCACACTCTGGCATACTCGATGAATCTCTCTTACATTCGGGGATTCCCTTACACACCATGGGACTCTAGGACTCTCTCTCTCACTGTGGGATTCTCTGACACACTCTGGGAATCCCTCTCACACACTCTGGGACACTCGCAAATTCTGGGACACACACACACTCTAGGACATTTTGGTATTCCGTTACACACTCTAGGACACTGTTGCACACAAGCTGGCACAGCCTGGGACTCACTCTCACACGGTGGCACAGCCTGGGACTCACTCACACTCACATATGCTGGCACAGCCTGGGACTCACTCACACTGACACACGCTGGCACAGCCTGGGACTCACTCACACTCACACACGCTGGCACAGCCTGGGACTCACTCACACACACACACGCTGGCACAGCCTGGGACTCACTCACACTCACACACGCTGGCACAGCCTGGGACTCACTCACACTCACACACGCTGGCACAGCCTGGGACTCACTCACACTCACACACGCTGGCACAGCCTGTGACACACTCACACATGCTGGCACAGCCTGGGACTTTCTGTGAATCTCTCTTACACTCTGGTATTCCCTTACACACCATGGGACTCTGGGACTCTCTCACTCAATCTGGGACTCTCTCTCTCTCACTCGCTGTGGGATTCTGTTTCACAATCTGGGACTCCCTTACACAATCTGGGACACTGGGACCCTCGCCCACACACTCTGGGATTCCCTTATGCAATTTGGGACTCTGGGACTCTCTCTCTCTCTCTCTCTCTCTCTCTCTCACACACACACACACACACATACACATACACAAACACTCTAGCACACTGGGACCCTCGCCCAAACACTCTGGGATTCTCTCACACACTCTGGGACACTCTAATTCCCTTACACACTCTGGGACTCGCAAACACACTCTGGGACACACACACTCCGGGAATCCCTTACACACTCTGGGACACTGGGAGGCTCTCCCACACACTCCAGGTATCCAAACTGGGATTCCCTCACACACTCTGGGACACTCTCACACACTCTTGGACGCTCTGGGGTTGTCTCACAAATTCCGGGATTCCATTTCGCACCCTGGGACACGCCCTCGCACGCTGGGACACTTTGGGATGTGTCCTCGCCCGTTGGGACACCCTGGGACGCGCCCTCGCACTCGGGGATGTGCCCTTGCACGCTGGAACACCCTGGGATGGGCCCTCGCACCCTGGGTCACGTGGCAACGGGGTTGGACGGGATGGAGGAGGAACGGCGTTGCATGGGGTTGGGGGAAACGGCGTTGGGGGGGAACAGTGTTGCATGGGGTTGGGGTGGACGGTGTTGTGTGGTGGTTCGACGGGGTTTGGGGGTCGGTGTTGTACGGGTTTGGGGGGGTATGGCGTTGCAGTGAGTCTGTGGCGGGGAAACAGCATTGTACTGGGTCGGAGGGGGAAACGGCGTTGGATGGGGTTGGGGTGGGTGAGGGGACAGGAGCCCCCTGTAAATAAAGGTCCAGCCCCTCGGAGCCTCCTGTAAACACTGACACATTTCACCCACCCCACCCAACCCCTCCCTTGAAATGCCGTGTAAACACTGACATTTCCCCCACACCACCTCCCTCGGATCCCTCTGTAAACACTGACATATTCCTCTGGTGTATTAATCCGCTCCTATAAGTTTGTGTAATCATCCCCACAACCACGCTAAATCAGCTTCTCAAGCTCCCACTCACAATGAAAGCTGTAGCCCCCTTTTCAATTGGGTGAAATGAACAATCCAAATGATACCCTTCCATTCCCTACATCAGAGCAGTGACTACTCTTCAAGCTGACAATCTGGGCCTCCAATCAATCTCTCTGTTCTAGGAATTCACTGAGTAAATATTAAAGAAATATCCATTATGATCCTGACAGACCACTATGCAGGGATTTCCCCTGAGGGAAAATATGGGTATCTCCTGAATTGTCCCAATGGCTGGAAGTGTTTCTCCATTGACATCCTCTGATTCAGAGTGCAGAAACTGGGGTGTGTGGAAGGACAGGACTGTGTGAGCTACTGTACACCACATCTGACTGTGTCAGTCAGAAAAATAAATCTCTCGGTTTAGAGTCTTGTCATGGTCAGTGAGGATCAGTAATGGACGTTCGATTCCCTGTTTGGGAGAAAACCTTGCTATTTTGCAAGATCAACATTTTAAATTCAATATTCCCATGATTCAGAACTGCCTACAGAGTCAGCGATGAACAACGGACCCTAATTTACACCCAGACATCACTGAGACAAAGAAAGAGTCTTTGCTGTTTCAATAGCACAATCACAATGCCACAGTCAAGCAAATCAGGGGATTGTTTCTCCCCCCAAAAAAGTTAGTAACACAGACAGAAATATACCATTTAACACCAGGAGCCTGACTGCAGCTTAATAACATTCTTTGTTCTGATTAAAAGTTTGTGGGCGGCACGGTGGCTAGTCCTGGTGCCTCATAGCGCCAGAGACTCCCGTTCATTTCCCGCCTCAGGGGACTGACTGTGTGGAGTTTGCACCTTCTCCCTGTATCTGCGTGGGTTTCCTCCGGGTGCTCCGGTTTCCTCCCCCAGTCCAAAGATGTGCAGGTCAGGTGAATTGGCCATGCTAAATTGGCCGTAGTGTTAGATGTAGGAGAATGGGTCTGGGTGGGTTGCGCTTAGACGGGTTGGTGTGGACTTATTGGGTTGAAGGGCCTGTTTCCACACTGTAAATAATCTAATCTAAATAAATGCAAAACATTAACTCTGCTTCTCTCTCTCTACAGTTGCGGCCAGTCTGTTTCAAATTTCCAGCAGCCACAGTGTTTGTGTTCATTTTAGTAACTTCATTATTAACTTTTCAGAACTCACTCAGTTTCTGCAAGATCTTTTGATCCACTTAGCATTGCAACCATTGCAAAT
Source organism: Chiloscyllium punctatum (assembly GCF_047496795.1). Lineage (NCBI taxonomy): Eukaryota > Metazoa > Chordata > Chondrichthyes > Orectolobiformes > Hemiscylliidae > Chiloscyllium > Chiloscyllium punctatum. Next base: position 23,161,638 of record NC_092772.1, read on the forward strand.
TATTGTCTGGAATGTAGTCAGTGGTTCCGTTCTTGAGGTGGAAATGATCACAGATTCCCAGGTGTTTGAGTGAAGTCATTCCTCCTTATCTCAGTCACTCAGTCTGCTCTCATTTTCTGAGACTGTGACCCATTGTTCTAGGTTCCTATCAGCAGAGACAGCTGCCAACATCAACCCTGCCAATCTCTTTGGTCATAATATCCAGTTCAATGAAAACACCTCTTATCACATGCAGTACAGGACCTCTGAATCTCACCCACTTAGTCAACAATCTCCAGAAACAGGAATAAGCCGGTGCCCCTCTGTTACAAACACTCTGATGGCAATGTGTGCTTCCTTCAGTGAGGAAAACAAATTTGCAACCATCTGTGTCCGTCTGTCTGCCTGAGGTTCCAATAAGTGCATTGATGGAAATCACATTGGAAAACCAAATCCCTTTCAGGTATTCAAATCACTTCGTGCAGAATTTACAGACAAAGGAAATCTGTGTTATCGGGAGCATAATCTTATTAGTGACAGTCTGTTGCACACAGCAACATGATCTTCTCACAAACACAAGCCATTGTTCTATGTTGAAATTGAAATGTGAAGCCAAAAAGGTCATGTAAACAATCCGCTGCTCGTCACTTTAATAAATGAACTTGCTGATCAGATAATACTCAAAGTGTTATAAAGTTGAAGGTGTGTACTGTATCTTTAAGAGGGAGAGAACACTCTTCTGAACTGAGAGCTTATAACTACCTGTGTGCCGTATATATGACTGGCCAGCAATCCCAGAGTGTACTGGGAAAGCAAACAAATGTAACATTTGGCTGTGAAATATAGACCTGAGTTGGTTGCTGTTTTGACAATAATTCAAATTTAATCTATCAGTTTAAATTATACCCCAAGATTCCAAAACCGAATCGAATTTGTATTTATTGTTTTGCCAGCATCAAGCCAATGAGATGATCTGTTGGGGGCATATAAAGTGCAGACATTTTAAAAATTGGTCAGAGAGTAACTGCTGTCTGGGAGAGTTAACATCTTGCTCACCAAGAAATTAGGAAAGTCTCTCAATCAAAGGGTACCTTTTCATATGAAACATACTCAGAATAAAAGAAGACAACGCCCCAGGGAGATCCTCAGACAGACGAAGAAAGACACAAAAGACAAGAGCCGCTATGTACTTTTGAAATTAAGTTGATGTAATTTTAATAAGTGTCTTATTGAAATAACATATTGTTATATAGCTGGAGGCTATAATAAACAGTGAAGAGAAAGAGGGAGCTTAGATTTATGATTAGTTGTTTAATATTCACTTTTCAAGTTAAAAATAATTTGATGCTATTTTCTTTAAATAGTGGAATTTGTGAGTTTTCTGTCACTCAGACTTTAACAGATTACGTGGTGAGGTGAACTTTTCTGGGTGTTTGGTTTAATTAACAGAGGGGTTCACTGTCATGTTGTAACAAAAGAAACACAATAAAGTACAGCACAGGAACGGGCCCTTCAGCACATAATGTTGTGCTGAATGTGACACCAAATTAAACTAATCCTTTCTGCCTATCTTTGTTCCACATCCTTGCATATCCACATGCTTACCCAAAAATCCCCTCTCATATCTGCCTCCTATACCATCCCTGGCAGCATGTTCCAGATTCCTACCACTCTCTGAGGAAAACATATTAGCCCTCACATCTCCTTTGAGCTCTCCCTCTTTCACCTTAAATGCATGTTCCATAGTAAAGATATTTCAGCTCTGGGTAGAACATTTTGACCGTTAACCCTGTGCATCTCATGACGCTGCGCTGACTGTCCCTAATTAGGCCATTCTTTCCCAAATGCGCATAAATCCTATCCATAAGAATTCTGTCTAAAGCTTCCCAACCACTGAGATGAGACTCACCAGGCTATAATTTCCTGGATTGTCCCTATTTCCCTTCTTGAAGAGAGGAACACCAGTCCTCTACGACCTTTCCAGTGGCTAGCGAGGACTCAAAAATCTTGGCCAGGGCCCCAAAAATCTCCTGTCTTGCCTCTCTCAATGACCTGGGGTAGCTACCATCTGGCCCTCGGGATTAATCCACTTTAATGCTCTTCAAGAAATCCAACGCTTTTTTCTCGACCTCAAAATTGCCCGAGCACATTAGCCTGCTCCACACAAATCTCAGTATCCTCGATATCCTTTTCCTGGGTGAATGCCGATGCAAAGTAATTATTTAGGATCTCGCCCACTTCCAGTGACTTCAAGCACAAGTTCCTTCCTTTAGACTTGACTGGCCTGACCTTCTTTCTAGTTCTGTGGAAGCTGTGGAAAGGGTTCAGAGGAGATTTACTGGGATATGGCCTGGTATGAAAGGAAGGTCTTACAAGGAAAGGCTGAGGGAATGGAGGCTATTTTAGTTGGAGAGAAGGTGGTCGAGAGGTGACTTAATTGAGATGTATAAGATAATCAGAGGGTTAGATCGGGTAGCTATTTTTTCCACGAATGGTGAAGGCTAACATGAGACGACATAGCTTTAAATTGAGGGGGGATAGATTAAGGACAGATATTAGGGGTACTGTCTTCACTCAGAGAGCAGTAGGCACGTGGAACGCCTGCCTGCAACAGTAGTAGAATTGCCGACGCAAAGGGCATTTAAATGGGCATTGGGCATACATATGGGTAATATTGGAAGGGTTTGGTTAGATAGGCATCAGATTATTTTCACAGGTCGGTGCAACATTGAGGGCCAAAAGGCCTGTACTGTACTGTAACGATCCATGTTCATATCCTCTTGTGGGTAATTATCTCCAGAACGATTTGGGATTCACTTTCACCCTACTTGCGAAGGGCATGCCCCCTCCTTGCTCTGCTAATTCACTGTTTGGGCTCCTTTGAGCTTTTGTTTTACACATTTCTCACGTGCCATGCCAATTCTAGCTTCCCAAAATTTGCATAGGCTTGTTTTTTATTCCCTTCTGACTAAATTCCCAGCCTCCCTCGTTATCCAAGGAGCCCTTACATTGCCAGCCTTGTTTCTCCTCCCTCCTGAAACATGCTGGTCATGAACTCCGATCAGAAAGCCTTTAACTAACTCCCACGTGCCCAATGTGGCATTGTCTGATGACAGCTGCTCCCAGTTAACACTGCCTCGCTCCTGTCTAATACTGACATCATTTTCAATCCCATAATTTAGAAACATCCCTCAGGGTCCTGTCCGTATCCTTATTCGTAGCTACCTTAAAAAAAACTTAAGTTGTGATCACTGTTTCCAAAATGGTCTCCCACTAAAAGGTCAGTCACCTGGCCAGGCTCATTCGGAAACAATGAAACCCTGAAGTGTTGAGCAGCCAGGTCTGTGCTTCTCCCAACCAAATTTCCGGAATGGCCACAATATCGGATCTGAGTTTATCTACCTTAGCTACGTTGCTCCTTGTGTTGAAATTAACACACTTCACCCCATTCGTACTATGGTGTTCATTTCTCTGTACTCCCTTTCTGATTGACTCGTTTACATCTTCCTTCCTTCCTTCCTCATCCCCAGCCCCCCAACGTGCTGCCCTGCTACTGTGGTTCTCATGCCCTTGCCATTCTAGGTTAAACCCTTCCCTTGTAGCAGGAGCGATCCTCCCTGTGAGGATATCAGTTCCCCTCTAGTTCAGGTCACCCATGCTTCAGAAGAGGTTCCAATGATCCAAGATCCTGAAACACCCACTGTACCAGCTCTTCAGCCATGCAGTCATCTCTGCTATCTTTCAATTCCTTATCTCACAAGCACATAGGACTGGTGGTAACGCAGTGATTACTACCCTCAAGGTCCTGCTTTTCAGTCGTTCCCTACTTCCTGTGCTTACTGCTCAGGATCTCATCCCTCTTTCTACCCATGTCGTTGGTAGCAATGTGCACCATGACCTCTGGTCTCCCATTCTCCCAATTCAGAATTTCATGCAAATGCTCAGAGATGTCCTTGACCCAGACACCAGGGATACAACACCCCATCCTGGAGTCTTGGACACAGCCACAGTAACACCTGTCTGTGCCCCCAACTAGCGGCTCTCCTCCTATTTTCGCTCCCTTGGATTTTGCCCGACCTTGTTCTACAGCAGAGTCAGTTATAGAGACATAGAGTCCTACAGCACAGAGAGAGGCCCTAGGAGCCAGACTGATCCCTGGCACCCATAATGTCCATCCGTGGCAACCCCATTTCCCTGCCCATGCCCCATATCCTTCTAATCCTTTCCTACCCATGTATTTGTCCAAATGCCTCTTAAATGTTGTTAATGTACCTGCCTCAGCCACTTCCACTGACAGCTCATTCCGTATGAGAATCAGTATCTGTGTAAAAAAGTTGCTGCTAACGTTCCCTTTTATTCTTTCCCCTCTAACCTTAAACTGATGCCCTCTAGTCCTCAATTCTTCAACCCTGGGAAAAAGACTGAATGTATTCACCCTATCCATGCCTCTCATGATCATTTACATTTCTATAAGATCTCCCTTATGTCTCCTATGCTCTGAAGAAAAATGTCCCAGCTTGTCCAACCTCTCCTGATAACTCAGGCCATTGAGTTGTGGTGTTATAGACCTGGCTACCGCTGTGCTACTCCCCTGAGAAGCTATCCCCAACAATACACCAGCTCTCCCTTCTTAAACATCCGCATCCAACCCCATCTTTATCCCCTGTATGATCCTCAGTGTGTCCTGCTGTTGCTCCAACCCGACCACGCGGACACCCACCTACCTGATGGAACCCGGATGTTTGGACTGGACAAGATCAGGGGTGTATTTAAACGCAATGAATGGAATTCTGAAATTACATTTGGAGTGAATGTAATGTAGAGCAGCGTGAAATGGAGGTGGATGACCAACGTGACTCGCTGTAAGGACACAGACAGGAGAATCTGAGGTGATCATGAGTATATGGAGGTAGAATGTGGGAGACAAGCTGGGACTGTATTGGAGTAGTCACTGTGAGAGGGAACAAATGCTGGATGGAGGGTTTCAGCAGCTGATGGATTGACGCTCAGGTGAGCCATCGGAAACTGAGCAAGTGACCACCATCTAATAGGACAGAGATACTGATCCATCAGCCTGAAACTGACTGACCACGTGGCTGTCAGTGACTCCAACACAAGTGAATGGAAACATTGCTCAGAGCCTGTTTCTGTAACATTCAACACAACCAGGAAATGGAAAGTGAATAATGAGCTGAAAACAAAGCCACTGCTCTGTTAGAGTCAAAATCATTCAATGTTCAGTCACTGAATATTCTAACCTGCAGAAAGGAATCTCCCAGAATCACAGCAGAAGGAGAAAACAAGCTTGGCAGAGACAGAATTAAGCCACCGCCTGCATCACAACAGCTCAGACCAAAGAGGCTGAATTCTCATCCAACTGACAAGCAATACAGATACTGTCAGAGTTACAGATCGAGTTCAGAATTATTCAGGAAACAGACTTACCAGATACACTGGTCGGTGGGGTGTGCCAAAAATCCATGAAATAGCTTTGTGATGTGCCATTTTTTCGTTGAGAAATGATTCTTTGTTTTCGCGAAGAAGAGCGGATGTGTAGTTCACTGATCACTAGATTTACAGACAAAGGAAACCTGATCAATGACTCACAGGTAAATTACACTGTTAGTGACAGTCCATCGCACACAACAACAGCCTGTTACACAGAGAACAAAACAGATTCTAGTTTAACAGAGACACTCTCACAATGAACATCTGTTGCTTTAATAAAAATGTTACCTGTTTGAAGAAAAGGAACATATCACCAATACAGCGAGACTTTTAAACTGCCCAATGTAACTACGGAGATTTTAACCAATTCAGTGATCACATTTTCTTTGTACTTTGAAGCTATTTTGAGCAGGGTATGTATCGTGGGTCGGTGTGGACTTGCTGGACCAAGGGCCTGTTTCCACACTGGAGGGATTCTATTCAATACAATTGTCAACCTGTCCCACAGCAGGATGGGTAAGGCCCAAGGGGACTCTGTACCGGACAGGGGTTGTGTCCTACAGCAGGATGGGTAAGGCCCGAAGGGACTCTGTACCGGACAGGGGTTGTGTCCCACAGCAGGATGGGTAAGGCCCAAGGGGACTCTGTACCGGACAGGGGTTGTGTCCCACAGCAGGATGGGCAAGGCCTTGGACAAGTCTGGAACCAGGATGGGTAATGTCCGAGGGAAATCTGTACCGGGGAGGCATTGTGTCCCACGTTAGAGTGGGTGAGGCCGGACGGGAATCTGTACAGGGGAGCGTGTCCCCCACAGCAGGATGGGTAAGGCCCGAGGGGAGTCTGTACTGGGGACGGGTTGTGTTCCACAGCAGGATGGGTAAGGCCCCAGGGGAGATTGCAACAGGGAGGGGTTGTGTCCCACAGCAGAATGGGTAAGACCTGAGGGGAGTCCAACCCGTAGAGGGGTTGTGTCTCACAGCAGGATGGGTAAGGCTTGAGGGGAGTCTGTACCGGGGAGCGGCTGTGTCCCGCAGCAGGATGGGTAAGACCCAAGGGAGGTCTGTACTGGGGAGGGGTTGTGTTCCATGGCAGGATGGGTAAGGCCCGAGGGGAGTCTGTACTGAGGAGGGGTTGTGTCCCTCAGCAGGATGGGTAAGGCCCGAGGGGAGTCTGTACCGGGGAGGGGTTGTGTCCCTCAGCAGGATGGGTAAGACCCGAGGGGGGTCTGTACTGGGGAGGGGTTGTGTTCCATGGCAGGATGGTTAAGGCCTGAGGGGAGTCTGTACCGGGGAGGGGTTGTGTTCCATGGCTGGATGGGTAAGGCCCGAGGTGAGTCTGTACCAGGGAGGGGTTGTGTCCCTCAGCAGGATGGGTAAGGCCCGAGGGAAGTCTGTATCGGGGAGGGGTTGTGTCCCACAGAAGGATGGGTAAGGGTCTGTGTCCCACAGCAGGATTGGTAAGGCCGGAGGTGAGTTGTACCGTGGAGGGGTTGTATCCCAAGCAGGATGGGTAAGGCCCGAGGGCAGATTGCACCAGGGAGGGGTTGTACCCCACAGCAGGATGGTTAAGGCCAGTCAAGAGTCTGTACCGGGGAGGGGTTGTGCCTCACAGCAGGATGGGTGAGGCCCGAGGGTACTCTGTACCGGGGAGGGTATGCGACCCAAAGCAGGACAGGTAAGGCTCAAGGGTAGACTGTACCGGGGAGGGGTTGTATCCCCCAGCCAGACGGTTAAGGCCCGAGAGGAGTCTGTACCTCAGAGGGGATGTGTCCCACAGCAGGATGGGCAAGGCCCGAAGGGAGTCTGTGCCGGGGAGGGGTTCGGTCCCACAGCAGGATGGGTAAGGCTCGAGGGGAATCTGTACTGAGGAGGGGTTGTGTCCCACAGCAGGGTGGGTAATGTCCGAGGGGAGTCTATGTGGGGAGGGGTTGTGTCCCACAGCAGAATGGGTAAGGCCTGAGGAGTGACTGAGAGCAAAGATTTACTTAGAGAGCTGAGGGGCAACATTTTCCACAGAGGACGGTTCATACACGGAATGGACTGCCAGTGGCGCATGGGAGAAACAAGAACAATTACAACATGGAAAAGACATTTGGGCAGGAACATGGAGGGGAGAAGGTTTGAAGGGCCATGGGCCAAACGCAGGGAAATGCAACTCATTCAGTTCAGGAAACCTGGTCAGCATTGATGACTTCGGCCAGAGAGTCATGCAGCACACAAACAGACCCTAAGTCTTGGGTTATTGGGGGAGTGGACTATCGTGACAAGGCATGTTGTCGAGCCTGAAGTAAGTTAGAGTGATATGTATGGTCGTCTGGACTGGAGCAGGTTTCAAATGTGTGAAGTGATTGGTAAGAGGGGAGGAAAGTACAGAGATAGGAACTGTTTTTGGCATTAGAATGATTGAAGACACTGATCCACAAGACAAGCCATAGATACAGTGTGGGAGAGGGAATACAGAATGGAACATTCCCAGAGAGCATTCCCACCCACTCGTGGAAGGCCTGCTTTCCCCTCTTTTGTACTAATGCTCACTAAGACAGCACAGGCTTGGATTGATAACTGTGACACTCCCGATGTTATCTTAGTACAAGAAAACTTGCAGTAAAGGCAGTGACTGAATCTGGGGTGTGTCTGTACTGTGCTCCCCCTCCAGCACTATAGCTATATCATGTCCTGTTAGCTGATGTTTGGAGCCCTCTCATTGCTCTCTGCTCTGTGCACTGTGAGTGATCTTACCTCACTGCAGGATTTATTGAAGGCTCCAGATCTCCCTGCCCTGTGTCTCTCTGGCTGACAAATCATCTTCAATGAGGGATGGATGAGACACCCAGCAGCTGGGAAGTCTATTAGATCAGGACCTTCCTGAGTACCTACAGACAGATAGACAGAATGGGAAATTAGACTGTTGCAGTGAGGGCTACTCATGTCAAATGGCACTGAGTCCCACAGAAATCTGGAACATCCCAGTCTCCATCGTCTATCTGGAGTGGAGAATTCTGTTTGCTCAGGATCTGGAGGAGCTACAAGAGCGAGGGACATTGACAGAGGCAGCAATTAGACCCACACAGTGAGGGATACCACATGGAGAGATACTAAGTGATATCACCAGAGTGCAAGATCAAACAATTGTGCAGGAAGAAAGGGTTTTGATTCATGTTGCACTGGGATGGGCAACCTGTGAGCAGGCGAAGTGATGGTCGAGTGGCATTAAGTGAGACAATTTATCCAGAAACTCAGCAAATGTTCACTGGACACAGGTACAAATCCCACCATTGCAAATGAGAAAATGAGAATTAAATGCTTCAAAAAAGATGTAATTAAAAACCTGTATGTGAGTATTAAACAATTGCTGATGTTATGAAAAATCCACCGGGTACATTCATGTCTTTAGTGAAGTGATCTCAGGTGGGTCTATCCTCCGATTGTCCTCGACCCCGATAGCCCCGCCCTCCTGCTCATTGACCTTCTCAAGATGGCGGCTCTGAGGCCCGCGCTCCCTCTTCCCTCAAATAAATGGCGGCCGTGACCCTGGGCCGCTTTCCCGACAGAGACCATCATCTCCTTATCCGGGTCTGCAGGGTCTTTTTCGGATTTTTTTCACCTATATCCGCGTCTTTTGAATTCTCTCCGCTCCTTTCTCCCAGCAAGTCTCCCACACACCGCTCTCTGAAGCCGATCGTAGCCGCACCCGGAGAAAGCTGCTCCATGACTCGCCGTGTCTTGGTTAATGTGACACTGCGCATGCTCTTCATAGAAACCAAACTGCGCGTGCGTCGGTGGTTGTCAGTGAGTTTATAGAGAATATTCATATCTACACAGAATCACGGGGGAAATATCCGACATTAACAAGTGCTCTGTCGAGTTACAGTCATTGAGATGGTTAATATGCAAATAGATTGTTTGGTCCAATTTAACCATACCAGCCAGGTATGTAAATTACCAATCGTTCTGGGAGTTTGAAAATAAGTTTGTTACTCAAGTTGTATAAATCGATTGGAAATATGTTCATTGTCAGATTTACATCTGAACTATTTCTTTAAAATCTCACATTGGTTTATGAGAGGTGTTTAATGCTCCGCTATGCCGTGGCAATGATCAATCCTGCAAAGCAGTTTGCTTTCTGACCAATCCTGAAGCGTTCACTCCACAGAATGCATTGGCCCGCTCCTCACTCATTCTGGTTGGAGGACCGGCCGCTGCTCGGTCCTTCAGTTCCGCCCCTTCCTTCCAAAAGCAGAGGTGATTCAGGTGCGACTCAGCAGTTAAGCAACAGAAACATTAAGGGACAAGGGAAGTTGGAGTCGATGCCTTGTGATGCAGGGAAAATATCCCGAATCTTGGACCGAGAGACCGGCGTTCAATTCACAGGTAGTGCAGGTGTGTGTAAAAACAACTTTGAACAGGTTCATGAGGGAAAATAAGGGAAGCCAGGAACCGAGTAAAAACAATAGAAAACCCATACAATGTGGTGGTGCTCTCAATAGTCAGATGATTTTAGTCTTTACCAAGTGTTTCAGGGTCCCAATACAGTCTGTTCCATTCCTCCTTGTGCACATATACCACGATTGTGGGGTAAAGTGTTGTGGTGGGATATAAAGGTGCTTTTCTAGAACTCACTCGGTTTTGGAGTTAAAAATGGGTGAGAAAGAGTAGGGTTTTGGATGGAGTTACCTGTTCCCCTCCGGCTGCAGCATCTCATTATTGTGCTGACTCTACCTCGTACATGTTTGGTAGAGAACACTGTCATTTCATCAGCCCACAATACAAGATCCGTCACTCTGTTTAAGACAGCAGAAATCTCTTTTAGCACTATAGTCATGACATGCATGAACCTGTTGCAGTGCTTCAAACTCCATGACAGGCTCGGTCTGGAACCTCCTCTATCCTTAAGACTTTATGCACTGCTTGCACTTTTCCATTTCCCCTTTGCATGTTCTCTTTCCAACCCACCCCACCTGTATCATTCCACAGCTGGAGCTGTCAAGGGCAGAAGTCTGCGGAATAGCCTCCCTAACCTTCTCTATCTTCCTTTTAAGATGTATCTTAAAATCATTCTCTTTAATCAATGTTTTGATCATCCATGAAGCACCTTAGGAGATTTGCCATTGTGAAAGTTCCATACAATGCAAGTAGTTGTTGTTATTGCCATACATTAGGTGAAACAGGAATGATGCAGTCAAAATTCTAACAAGAAAATCACTGATAGGCGCAATGTATAGGCCACCAAATAACTACATCACATTGGCATGGGCAATAAACAAATAAATAACTAATGCCTGTACAAATGGTACAGCTATTATCGTCGATGATTTTAATCTATATGTAGATTGGTCAAACCAGCTCAGTCAAGGTAGCCTTGAGGAGTTCACTAAGTGTATTCATGATAGTTTTTTGAACAGTATGAAATGGAACTGACAAGGGAGCAAGCTATCCAAGATCTGGCCCTGTGCAATGAGGCAAGAATAATTAATGACTTCAGAGTTAGGGATCCCCTGGAAAGAAGCGATCACCGTATGGTTGAATTAGAGAGTGTGAAGATAAAATCTAATAACTGGGTCCTGTGCTTGAACACTGGGAACTACAATAGAATGAGAGAGAATCTGGATAACGTAGACTGTAAACAAAAATTTTATGGTGGGAAGATGATCAGCAGTGGAAGATTTTCAAAGACATTTTACAAAGTGCTCAGCAAAGATATATTCCAGTGAAAAGGAAGGACTGTCTGAAAAGGTATTCTCGGCAATGGGTATCTAAGGAAAGTGATCAAATTAGACCCTAAGAACAAAAGACATAGGAGTGGAAGTAAGGCCATTTGGCCCATCGAGTCCACTCCGCTATTTAATCATGGCTGATGGGCATTTCAACTCCACTCACCCGCATTCTCCCCGTAGCCCTTAATTCCTTGTGACATCAAGAATATATCAATCTCTGCCTTGAAGACATTTAGCGTCCCAGCCTCCACTGCACTCCATGGCAATGAATTCCACAGGCCCACAACTCTCTGGCTGAAGAAATGTCTCCGCATTACTGTTCTGAATTTACTTCCTCTAATTCTAAGGCTGTGCCCACACGTCCTAATCTCCTCACCTAACGGAAACAATTTCCTAGCATCCACCCTTTCCAAAACATGTATTATCTTGTAAGTTTCTATTAGATCTCCCCTTAACCTTCTAAACTCCAATGAATACAATCCCAGGATCCTCAGCCTATCCTCGTATGTTAGACCTCCTATTCCAGGGATCATCCATGTGAATCTCCGCTGGACACGCTCCAGTGCCAGTATGTCCTTCCTGAGGTATGGGGACCAAAACTGGACACAGTACGCCAAATGGGGCCGAACCAGAGCTTTGTAAAATCTCAGTAGCGCATCGCTGCTTTTATATTCCAACCCTCTTGAGATAAATGACAACATTGCATTTGCTTTCTTAATCATGGACTCAACCTGCATGTTTACCTTTAGAGAATCCTCGACTAGCACTCCCAGATCCCTTTGTACTTTGGCTTTATGAATTTTCTCACCATTTACAAGGTAGTCCATGCTTGTATTCTTTTTTCCAAAGTGCAAGACCTCGCATTTGTTCACATTGAATTTCATCAGCCATTTCCTGGACCACTCTCCCAAACTGTCTAGATCATTCTGCAGCCTCCCCACTTCCTCAGTACTACCTGCCTGTCCACCTAACTTCGTATCATTTGCAAACTTCGCTAGAATGCCCCCAGTCCCTTCATCTGGATAATTAATATATAACATGACCACGCAGGTAACCATGCCTGGGATCCAATCAACGACAAGTCCAGCAGTAACTTCAGTGCATTTGCCGAATGGGCAGACTCTTCAAGTGCAAGGAGTTATCCAAGCAGCTCAGTCCTCAGTCATACAGTCCCCTCCAGTTCAGACTGTCCAGATCTCTACTATATCTGAATGTGAGGACTCCAAGGAATCTGTGGATAGCATGACTGACTCTCAGAAATGTAGAGAAACCCTATCGAGATGGCCTTCATTCAGGAAAATCCTGAATGAACTTTCTTCTGATCCCCTGGTGTGCCAAGAAATTGATGAGGAAAAATCAGAAGAAGAGTCTGTCTCAACTGTTACTACAATGACGATGCAGACACCCATCTATCAGACTATCAGCAGACAATACATTGCTATCACACAGCGGGGGAGCAATTCAGCTGGCCAACAATGGTTCAGATGGAGTGCAAGGACTCCAGACACTAACAATGACCAACGCAGCTACAGCCAAGGTTTGAGCAGCCATTGTACAGTATGCACAGAGCCCTGATGGACAGCAAATCTTTGTTGAAAATGTGTTGCTGGAAAAGCGCAGCAGGTCAGTTAGCATCCAAGGAACAGGAGAATCGACGTTTCGGGCATAAGCCCTTCTTCAGGAATCAGGCAGCATCCAAGGAATAGGAGAATCGACGTTTCGGGCATAAGCCCTTCTGTGCCAGGCAGCCAAGTGCTTGTACGAGGTGCTGCTGAAGATGTCCAAACCTATAAGATCCGTACAACTCCTAACTCCACTGCTGGCCAGGGAATGGTTATGGCATCTTCACCAGTCCTGCAAAGCCAGTCCCAGAATGCTGAAGAAACCACTCATAAATGTGAAATCTGCCTCATGAAAAACAGGGAAGCAGCTCGAGAGTGCCGTCGCAAGAAGAAAGAGTGTGTGAGATGCTTGGAGAATCGGGTTGCTATTCTGGAAAATCAAATTGAAAGAGAAGGTGTACAAAGTGGTCAAAAACAGCGTGAAACTAGAACTGGGAAAACGTTAAAAGTCAACTGAAAGCCACAAAAGAGCTATAAAGAAAAGTAATATAGAATATGAGAAAAATAAACTAGCACAGACTATAAAGACAGAGAGCAAATGTTTATATAAATATATATAATGAGAAAAGAATGGCTAAAGTAAATGTTGGTCCTTTGGAAAATGAGAAGCATTTAGTTATGGGATATCACAGTGGAGGATACTAATATCTTTCCGGTAACTAGCAAAGAGACAAAGGTAGGTGAGGATTTGGAAACTATCATTATTACGGAACAGCTAGCTTTAGACTGTTTGGAGGTAATTGAGCTAATGATAGAAAAGTCTTCTGACCTTGATGGAATGCCTCCCAGGGTACGAAAAGAGATGCCAGGAAAAATAGCAAATGCACTGGCAGTAATTTTCTAAAATTCACTGGACTCTGTGGCAGTCCCAGCAGATTGGAAAACAGCAAAAGTGATACCACTGTTTTAAAAAGGAGGTGGACAAAAAGTGGGGAATTATATACCAGTTAGTTTATTCTCTGTAGTGGGAAAGATGCTTGGGTCTATTATCAAGGAAGAAATAACAGGGAATCTCGATAGAAATTGTCCATTGTACAGATGCAGTATGGGTTCATGAAGGGCAGGTCATGCTTGACCAATCTTTTGGAATTCTATGAAGACATTTCAAGCAAGGTGGACAACAGAGACCCAGTGGATGTAGTGTACCTGGATTTCCAAAAGACCATCAACAAGGTGCTGTGCAAGAGGCTGTTGCACAATATAAGGGTGCATGGCGTTAGCGGTAGAGTATTAGCATGGATAGAAGATTGGTAAACTAATAGGAAGCAAACTGTTGGGGACAAATGAGTATTATTCTTGCTGACAATCATTGACACGTCGTGTGCCTCAGGGATCAGTGTTGGGACTGCAATTATTTACAACTGATACAGATGATTTGGAGTTGGAACTACATGTAGGGTGTCAAAGTTTGCATGTGATACCAAGATGATTAGCAGGACAAAGTGAGCGGAGGACTGTGAAACTTTGCAGAGCAACATAGATACATTGAGTGAGTGGGTAATGGTCTGTCAAATTAAATAGAATGTTTGTAAGTATAAAGTTTATACTCTTTGGTTGTAGTAACATTTAAAAATAAAATCACTTGAATGTTAAAAAGTTGCATCATTTGCTCTGCAGAATGACCTGAGCATCCTTCTGCATGAAGGTTGGTCACCAGGTACAACAATCAGTTCAGAAAGCAAATGGAATTTTGTCCTTCGTTGCTGAAAGGAATGTGTTTAAAGGCAGAGGTTATGTTCCAGCTGTATTTGAGTGCTGGTGAGGCCACCCCTGGAGTACTGCATGTAGTTTTTGTCTTCTTACTTGAGAAAGGATGTACTGGCACGAGAGGGGGTGCAGAGGAGGTTAACGAGGTTGATCCCGGAGTTGAGGGGTTTGGCTTAAGAGAGACTGAGTAGATTGGGATTATATTGATTGGAATTCAGAAGAATGGAAAGATATAAAAGATATAAAATAATGAATGGAATGGATAAAATAGAAATAGAGAGATGTTTCCACTGGCAGGTGAAGCAAGGACAAGACAGCATCACCGCAAGATTGGAGGCAGCAAATTTAAGACTGAATTGAGCAGGAACTTCTTGACCTCGATGGAATTCATTGCCCAGGGAAGTAGTTGATGCTAGTTCAGTAAATGTTTTTAAAGCTAGGTTAGATTTATTGAAACTTAATTAATTAATGGACACGGTGAGAACGTGGGTAAATGGTTCTGTGTCCACGAAATGATCAGCCGTGATCTTATTGAATGGCAGAGCAGGCTCGAAGGGCAGGATGGCCTTCTACTGTTCCTAGTTCTTCTGTTATACATCCCTCCCTCATTCGTGACTTGGAGGTGTTGGTGTTGGATTGGGATGGACAAAAGTAAAATTCACAGAACACCAGATTATTGGTCAACACGGTTATTTGGAAGCACTAGCTTTTCTGCTTCTTCATCAGGTGGTTTTGAGATGCTGTTGTGTCATTTTTAACTCTTGTAACTCATGAACAGCAACAAAAGCCACGACGCAATCCGTGTGCTCCAGCCAACAATGGGTCCCGGGTGATTGATGTCAGAGGCGGACCAATGGAAAGGCAGGGACGGCGCTGGAGGACCTGGCGAGGCAGTTGGTCCTCCGATCAATCAGGATGAATGAGGGGCGGGAGTAGACTATACCACGTGATCATCCTCGCGGTCGGTTCGGGATGTGTGGACAGAGAGCTGTTGGTAAAGATAGAAATAAACAGCAGCAAGCGGGTGGGAAATGGGTGTTGGTATGGGACGAGAGGGTTCACAGACATTTGGTGCAACATCGGAAACTACAAATTTGAAACTTAGAGTCCCGTTTTTGTAGTACACGGGAAAATGCCTCATCTCGCGATTGACTCGAGTAAGCAACACCATCTTTATTCGGGGCAACAATTCACTGGGCACGTGCAGCCGCCAGCTTTGTAGGGGGCAAAGTTCTGCGGGAGGCATGTGCAGCCTTCTCTGGTAGACAGTCATAGGGTAGGATTTACATAGAGCATATTCACACCCAGAGAAATGGATTTTTTTTTCTCGATTTGTTTTGTCATTCATTTAAATGATTTGGATGTGAATAGAGGCGGTACAGTTAGTAAGTTTGCAGGTGAAACCAAAATTATTGGTATTGTGGACAGTGATAAAGGTTGTCTCAGGGTACAATGGGATATTGATCGGATGGATCAATGGGCTGGGGAGTGGCAGATAGGGTTTAATTTAGATAAATGTGAGGTGCTGCATTTTAGAAAAGCAAATCAGAGCAGAACTCACACACTAAATTGTAAGATCTTGGAGAATCTTGCTGAACAAAGAGACCTTGGAATGCAGGTTCATAGTTCCTTGAAAGTGTCGCAGGTAGATAGGACAGTGAAGAAGGCATTTGGTATGTTTCCCTTTATTGGTCAGAGCATTGAGTAGAGGAGATGGACAGGACATTGGTTAGGTCACTTTTGGAATATTTTGTGCAGTTCTGGTCTCCCTCCTTTCAGAAGGAGGCACCGAAACTTGAAAGGTTTGAGAATTGATTTTCAAGGATGTTACCAGGGTTGGAGGATTTGAGCTGCAAGGAGAGGCATAATAGACTGGGGTCATTTTCCCTGGAGTGTCATAGGCTGAGGTGTGATGTTATAGAGGTTTATAAAGTCGTGAGGGACATGGATAGCATAAATAGACAAGGGTTGGTGGAGCCCAGAACTAGAGGATATAGGTTTAGGGTGAGGTGAGGGGGGAATTCAAAAGGAGCCTGAAGGACAACTAAAATTGTCACATTTCAAAGGCATTTGAATAGGAAGGTTTCACAGGGATGTTGGCCAAGTGCTGGCAAATGAGAATAGATTAGGTTAGAATATCTGGTTGGCATGGATAGGTTGGACCGAAGAGTCTGTTTCTGTGCTAGACACCTCTGACTGTGGGATCATAAAAGTGAACATTGCTCTGATTAATCTCCGGGCTCCTTGATGTCCATTTGTTTGTTATCTAGCTTCCTCAGTCTCTTGTGTGTATTTTTGCTCGGTGTAGTATTTTACTATTACGATCACAGACCTCTTTGTAAATGAATTGTCCACTGCTGCCTGGCTCCTGACCATCTGCTCCATTATCAGGTTATTTTTTCCACAATATCTTTGACAGTCAAGAGTTCTTTTTTCCAATAAATGAGTGGATTTTCCTTCCATTTCTGACAGTCAAATTCTGCACCATTTTCATTCCCTGTAAATCATATTGCACTCCCTGAAACATCATGTGTATTTCTCCTTCCACAGATACCAGTGATCAAGGCCAAAGCTCTGTTTCCTGTTGAGAAGGTGATGTTTGACTTCCTTGTACTGCTGCAGTTGGTATGGTGAAGGTGCGCCCACAACGTGGTTGGGTAGGAGACATTACAGTTTATTCACTCAGAGATAGTGCAGAGTTAAAGATATCTGTACAAATCAACACGTTTTAATTTCACAAAAATATTGAATTTTTGACATAAGGCCACAGATGGAGAATATTATGTCCGGTGACCAAAACTTTTGCGAAATAAACATTTTTTCAGGAACGACTTAAAGAAAGAAAGCAGATCTTAGAGGGTTAGGGTGGGAATTCCAGACGGTGTTGCCTTGGAATCTATAGAATCTATACAGTCTCACAGCTGAACTCAAAAATAAACACGTCATTGGGAGTCTGAACTAAAATGAGTTATTGAGATTTGAAAGGGTGTGTGGTGCAGGAAGATAGGAATGATTACAGCCAGGAATTAAACCAAGGGTGTGAAAGTAGACTGCTGTTGCTTATAAATGGGAGCCTTTTGATGGATCAGCAAGTTCTGGTACAAGTGAGTACTTGGGCGGTAGAGAATTCAATATTCTGGAGATTATAGGGAGGTGATTGTGGGATACTGGCAAGGAGTGGGTTTAGGTAATGAAATCTAGAGTTAACAAAATGAATGAATCAGTGTTTCAGTAAATGAGCTGAGACTGTGGTGAGGTCAGGTGATATCACTGAAGTCGAAACAGTGGTCTGGAATTCAGCTGTTTGTCAGTTTGTGAATCAAGTCTGTAACAAGACCAGGATCTGAGTGGCCCTGGCAGAACCCAAACTGGGTGTCACAGAAGGTTATTGCTGAGCAGCTGCTTGACAGCACTGTTGATGACACCTTCCATCACTTCACTGCTAAGCGAATGTCGACTGATGGAGGGAAATTGGCTGGGTTGGCTCTGTCCTGCATTTTTGTGTTGAACATCCCTGGGAAATATTCCACAATGTCAGTAGGTGCCAGTGCTGGACTTGTCTTGGTGGGCAGCAATTTCTGCAGCACAGCCATCAGTATTATTGCCACAATGCTGGCAGGGCCGACAGCCTTTATACTGCTTCTCCATTTCTTGATCTGATTTGAAATAAGTTTTCAACCAAGTTGATTCACGTCTGTGATGTCAGGGACCAATGTAGAAGGCTCATCCACTTGACACTGCTGGCTGAAGATTGCTGCAAATGCTGTTGTCTTGTCTGTTGCATGGATGTGTGAGACTGCTCCATCAGTAAGGGAGGGGATATCTGTGATGCTTCCTGCAGTGAGTTGTTTAATTGTCCATCACCATTCCTGACTGGGTGTGGCAGAACTGCAGAGCTCAGATCTGAACAATTGGTTGTTGGATCACATAGTTCTATTTGGTATTGCTTGCACTGTTTGGCATGTAGGTTGGGTAGCTTCACCAGGTTGGCACCACATTTTTAGGTATGCCTGGTATTGCTCCTGGCATGCCCTGCGGAACTCTCCATTGAACTAGGGTTGATCCCCTGACTTGATGTTAATGGTTGAGTGGGGGACATACCAGGCCATGAGATTTCAGATTGGGCTGGAGTACAGTTCTGCTGCTGCTGTTGGCCCACAGTGAGATAGAAGTTGCAGGGTCAAGAGGGCTGATTGTGTTGTTGTATTTTCCAGTGCATTGGTAGATGTAATGTTTTTGGTAGATGTAATGTTTCATTCCTTTGTTAGACTGTGCAGTGATTAATACAATGAGTGATTTGGTGGCCCCTGTCTGGAATTAGATTAGATTAGATTACTTAGATTACTTACAGTGTGGAAACAGGCCCTTCGGCCCAACAAGTCCACACCACCCCGCCGAAGCGTAACCCATCTACATCTACATCTACCCCTTACCTAACACTACGGGCAATTTAGCATGGCCAATTCACCTGACCTGCACATCTTTGGACTGTGGGAGGAAACCGGAGCACCCGGAGGAAACCCACGCAGACACGGGGAGAATGTGCAAACTCCACACAGTCAGTCGCCTGAGGCGGGAATTGAACCCGGGTCTCCGGCGCTGTGAGGCAGCAGTGCTAACCACTGTGCCACCGTGCCGCCCATATGCAACTTTTAAAAAACGGTTTTGTGATTTACACATGAAAGAAGTGAAACGATCATGGTATTCGAACAGATGAAAGACTCAACAGACAATCAAGGTATTTTTCAATGGAGAATTTCAGTTACATCACACTATAAATTTTTTTTGCTATAAATTCTGCCTTAGAATTGTGCCCTCCACAATCACCTGATGAAAGAGTGGCGCTCCGATAGCAAGTGTGCTTCCAATTAAATCTGTTGGACTATAACCTGGTGTTGTGTGATTCTTAACTTAGAATATGACAGCACTACTAACAGGACTGCATGTAAACAGGCTCAGTCCAGTTAATCAATACATTCAGAAGGATTTCCTCCAAGTTTGATGACGCAATATTAGTCAAAACCGTCAACTTCAACCTGCAATGATGCTCTTAATAAAAACTTCAGGCTGACACAAAGCTCCACACCCCACTGCAATGTGGTAACTAAGCCCGGCCCAGGAACTGGAACTGTGACTCAAAACTGTGATCTCAAAGGAAGTGAGCAAACACAATTCTGACAGATTCGTTCTCAGAGATGAGTAGCAAGTTTGAGACAAGGCAGGTGGTATGCCTTCTTGCATTTAGCTTAACTGCATTTCTTATTTACAGTTGTGTTTTGCAAAGTATAAAGAACTGTTTTTTTCCATAGTTGGGGAGTTTTATCCTCATTGATCACAGTTGCTGCCTCTCACTCCCCAAGTCAAATCATAGGATCTATAACAAAACAATACACTGCAGATGCTGGAGATCTGAACCCCAGAAACCAAGTGCTGGAGAAACGCAGCAGTTCTGAGGGCATCAGTGAAGAGAAAAACATGTTACATTTCAAGTTCACTGACTCTTTGTCTGAACGGACAAAAGGTCATGAGACTTTGAACTTACAATGTTTCTTTTCCCCTCAGAGATGCTGCTGGACCTGCGGTTCTCAAACTCTGTGCTTTCTATAGTGAACTTTATTTACAAAACAGATCGGAAAATACTAATCTGCAAAAGTGAAAGGTTCATTGTAAACATGACCGTGGTGTCCACACTTGAGTTACAGACGCACGCCTCAATTTAAAAAACAAGATTTAACTCTGTGACATTCCATCTCAAAGTTAGCCAAGTTACACCAGTAATAAAGCTCATCCACCCAATGATGCACTTCAGCACAACATCCTGCAGTGTTACACACAGCCACCTTTACCAAAGAATGATCACATGTCACAAAATTGAAGGCCGAGAGCATGTCTCTTTAAAGGAGCTGAAGTCAAACTCTCAATTTTTGGAAGAACTTTTATTAAAACTGAACATTTAAATCTCAGAGCATAATTTTTGCTTTTTAAAACAAAGTGTGTGGGAAACATCCCACATTTTGTTAAAGGTTCTGTTCAGTCTGATACATAGAGCCAAAGGTCAAGCAAACATTACACTTTCCATTCACTTCTACAAAGGGCTGACATCACATTTCTTCAGGATTTAAAGTATTTTATAAATTGTTAGTAAAATCATTTGTCACGTTAAAGAACTGGACAATAAATGTCATTGTATGCAATAAGAGTGAAGCCTGTGACAGCAGATTTAGCTTTGGAGGGCAGTGTATGTGCTTTCTAAATTCTGGGAGCACTTTGGGAGACTGCTCCCAGATGGTGATAGTGAGCATATTTGGAATGCACTGTTTAGATTTGGGAATCCATGGGAGACAATCTGTGGTTTCACTAATACTTGGCTTGCGTTGTTGGCGTACAGTAAGCAATTCATAAAGTTACTTATGTATTGTTGTTGACTACCTGAATGGTATTCAAATCTGCCAGGTTGCCTTCAATAGTGTGAATGCATCTATTGTAAATATTTGGAATATTCCAGAACTGCCCAGTGCTTGGCAAATTCAGGAGGGACAAAAAATAACATTTGAGTAATTTGAAATTAAGAATCTAAGAGGATGTAACCACTGAAGTATTCAATTCAAATAGTTAAATGGAGTGCTCACATTTAAAATACCTCTTATCCAGAGGAATGGATGGACTGACAGAATTGGGACCAAATTCCTAGCTGGGGCGTGTGAAATATGCTTTGATAAAGTCACCTGCATTTACCAACAATAATTTGGAAAGCTCGGAAATTTAAAAAAAACTATACGAGCTTCATTGCTGCTCCAGTCGGGTCACAAGCTCTGTGAAAAAATAACTATGTTCAGGTTTATTGCATACACTCTGAAACACGTGTTTCTTCTACAGATCCTGCAAGTTTCCCCAATGAGCAGAGTCCATCCAAATGATGTTGCTAACTTTGGCCAACTCATTTCTTTCCTAGCCTCTATAGCCTGAAGAGCGACCAGAAGCAATTACTCCACATTATGTGAGAACATTACCAACGAGGATTCTTTCATTCAGAATTGTCTTCCATATATTCAGTGCCCAGAACAGATAAAAAGCTTGTTACCTTTTATAGAGCAATGATTCAGTGGGAGTAAATCCTGTTCTTGCTTAACAATCATGCTGTCTAAATTTTAAACATGAACACTTCTTAATAGTTCACTAGATCCTAATGAAATATTTGGTGCGAAACAAATCACATGATACATAGTTATTCAGATAACAAAACAAGTTTGTTCATTGAAGAACCTAGAGGAAAAGGTCATGAAATAATGTGAGTTTGATATACCTCAATCATCATTGCAAGTGCATTCTCTGCATAAATTCTCCTTTTCCTCCTCGAACTATTCAACTTCTTGAATAATTGAGAGAATGAAGTCACAATTGTACAACACGAAATCAAACCCTTCAGTCCAACTTGCCCATGCTGACCAGATATCCAAAATTAATCTAGTCCCATTTGCCAGCATTTGTTCCATATCCATCTTAAACCCTTTCTACTGATTATCAGTTTGTTTTCCTTTATCAGCACTTGAAATACTGACATTTTCTTTTCTCCCAACATTGGTTAAAGAAATCATAAGTTCGTTCATCCAAGTTAATTTTGTAATCTTTCACAAAGAAACAAGTGAGGACAACATACAGCTGAGTGCAAAATAAAATACTGCAGCTGTGCGATATCTGGGAACACTCTAAAGGTAAGGCACTGATACTGCATAAGTTTGTCAGCACAGTTTCAATTACTGACAATAATTTAGTAATGTCTTAGCCTTCACATAGTTCAGGTAAATGTGAGATATCTGAATTTCATGAATTGGTTCCTATCGCACTTTGATCAACAAAAATTATTCTTGGTTTAATCTACTCAAAGGAGAAAGTGACGACCAAAGAAGCTGGACATCAGAGTCGAAAAGTGTCATGCTAGAAAAGCACAGCAAGTCAAGCAGCATCCGAGAAGCAGGAGAGTTGATGTTTCAGGCATAAGCCCTTCATCAGGCATCACAGGCTTCAGAAAAATAACTGGCATAGACTTATGCCAATACATATGTAGAAGGGTCAGACCATGTTCCTACCAGATTAGAGACTAATTTCAGATTTGGTACCATTTAGTGCAACATTTCAATATGATATTTACATATGTACATGAAAGAGAAGTTGTCTAAAATTACAAGCTCTAGAATGATTTTACGATTAAACTTGGAAATAAAGCTGGTGACCCAGAATGGCAAAGTGAAGTCCCATCAGTATCGCCTTGGGCAGCATCAAGTAAGAATTTGACAACAGAGTTGCCACTTTAGTGTAACCTGCAGTCTGGTCAAATTGCAGCAAAAATGTGTTCAATTTTATCTGCAAACTATTGAATGCAAAATCCTCCTTGCACAATAATGAGGCAGCATTTTGAGATGTCATTTTTAAAATATATTATTTTCAAAGTTACTCAATTAAGAGTGCTCATTTGGTGCTGTCTGCATAACACAGTACGAAAAGGAATTAACAAAAAAAAACATTATAACCCAAATTCAGAGTCACTAATTCATTGATATTGCATGGGTCCAGCATTTATAAGTAATCATTTTTAAAAAATAAATACAGATCCATTTACTAACTATATTGGAGTACAGTCAAGTTTCTTACTGAACAGTGACAGGATTGGACAGAGTCCACATGGATTTAAGAGAGGGGAATCATGCTTAGCAAATCTACTGAAAGAATCTACAGAGTCGAATATTAAATTAAGAAATTGCAGGACAATTCGAAAAGCTTATCAATAAACATGGTAGACTGGGTTTTGTGAAAGAGAAACTATATTTGACAAACTTATGACAATTCATTGAGGAGATAACAAGCAGGGCTGATAAAGGGCAATCCAATGATGTTCTGTATTTGGATTTGTAAAATGCAAATGATAAGGTGTTACATAAAAGTTAATTGCACAATTTAGGAGCTCATGGTATCAGGGTAATGTATTAGAATGGATTGAGGATTGGTTAACCACACTGGTTGTTGCTGAGTCCTCAATTGCAGTGCTGTATACAATGTTAGCTCCCATATTTAATAAAGGATAAACCAACATCAGAGACTATTCAAAAAAGATTCACTTAGCTACTTCGACGATGAAAGGGTTGACCTACCAAAAATAGATAAGCAGGTGTGATCTTATGGAAGCAAGATTCTGAGGAGTTTGACAGGCTGGATGTTGACTAGATCTTCTAGCACCAGTAAAGTCTCAAACCAGGGGACTTCACAGAAGGGATCATTGATTTTAGAAAAAGTAAGTGTTTTTTTCTCTCACTGAATGGCTAGAATTTTCTCGCCCGAACTTTTGTGAAAGTTAAATGTGGGAGGGGAATGGTTGGGTTACTCTTCGGAGGGTTGTTCTGGCTTGTTGGGCTGAACGGCCTGTTTCCACACAGTAGGGAATCTATGATTCTATCTCAAATTATTTTAAAAGAGGGCAGATAGATTTTTGAAATATTGAGCAGTTGAGGGCTATGCGGATCAAGCATAAAAGAGGTGTTGATGCCTGGGTTGGCCTAGCCATGATCTGATAGAATGGGGCAACAAGCTGAAAGAGATAAATTGCCTACTCCTGCTCCGATTCCTTGAGGCTCCGTTTCATGTTTTTCATGTCTCCACAGAAGAGTGCGATACAATGTGCTAAAGGTCTCAGATGTTGTGAAAATGGGGTGTTTATGTACTGATTCAGATGGCATTGACTCATCAATCACAGCTATACAGTCATGAGTAGGAAGGTAAGTCCCTCCATGAATATAGGAAATCTACTGCAGAGCTCACACTAAAGGAATTCCTACCCTCAGTAAACTCTCCCATCACTTTACCCAACACATCAGCAAAAGTAGGATACACTGCGCATGCTCTATCTAACAAAGGGCCCTCGGGTGATTGATGTCTACACCGGACCAATGAAAGGACGGTGGGCGGGGCTGGAGGACCTAGGGGAGGTTGGTCCTCCAATCAATCAAAGTTAATGAAGGGCGGAGCTAAACTAAACCATGTGATCACCCTCGCGCGCGGTGCAGAGTCGCTGTAATGAATGTTCGGGAAGTTATGGAGAGAAAGGATACGGTAAGGAAAGAAATAAACAGGGAAACGGGAGAAAAACTGTGTTGCTATGAGCGGAGAGGTTTTACAAATTGTGCACGTCGGAAAACATAAATTTGAACGTCCCAGTCCCGTGTTTGCAGTAAATGGGGAATTGCCTCAGCGCGGCTACAGGGCTGAGTGAGCGCCGCCATCTTTATTCGGGACAATGACTCACTGGACACGTGCGGAGCCGCCATCTTTGTAGGGGGCAGAGTCATTGGGATCATCGCATCCAATACTGCTGTGATTCACCTCTGGGCTCCCTCATGACCACTTTGTCAATATATAGCCTCGTCAGTCTCGAAAGTAATTTATAGACAAAGGGTTTTTCTCTGCGGTCCAGCCCCTGACCATGTACTGCTCTATTATCAGATTACTTTTTTCTTGAATATTTTTGACAGTCAAGAATTCTTTTTTCCAACAAGCAAGTGTATTTTCCTTCCATTTCGAACTATCAAATTCTGCACCATTTTCATTCCCTGTAATCCGTTTTGTACTCCCTGAATCATTAACTGTGTTTCTCCTTCCACAGATACCAGTGATTAATGTCAAAGTCCTGTTGCCTGTGGAGAGGGTGATGTTTGACTTCCTTGTACAGCAGCAGTTTGTGTGGTGAAGGTGCTCCGACAATGTGGTTGGATAAGAGACATTACAGAGTATTCATTCAGCAACAGTGATGATGATTTGAAAATAATGTCCAAATCAACAACTGTTTGTATTTCTATTATCATGCTTATAATTTCACAAAAATACTATTGAGAACTTTAGCCATAAGGCCAGAGATGGAGATATTAGGTCAGGTGACCAAAAGCGTTGCCAAAAAGCAGGTTTTGAGGGATGTCTTAAAGATGGAAAGCAAACCTGTGAGGTTTTGGCTGCGAATTTCAGACCATGCTGCTTCAGCAAGTGTAGAAACAGCCACACAGGTGAACTAATGAATTAACAAATGGTTGGGAGTCTCGAAGAAAATGGGTTGTCGAGGTCTCAAAGTGTGTGTGGTGCCGGGAGCTAGGGATTATCACAGCCAGGAATTAAATCAAGTGTGAAAATTTTAAATTGAAGGATATTGGCCAGGTGCTGGCAGGTAAGACTACATTGGGTTGGTGTATCTGGTCGGCATGGACAGGTTGGACCGAAGGGTCTGTTTCCTTGCTGTACATCTCTATGGCTGTATGCTGTTGATTCTAATTAGGAGCCTTTTGATGAATCAACAAGCAGAGATTTCGACTTTCTTGAGATTACAGGGAGGTTGAATGTGGGAAGCTGACCCTGAGTGTGTTTGGAAAATGAAGTCTGGAGATAACACACAACGGATGAGAGTTTCAGTACATGAGCTGAGATGAGGGTGGAATCAGCTAGAATTAGTGGTCTTGGAGTGGGACTGAGTTGTCACACTCACCTCACCTCACCTCTGGGATTCACCTGGTTGTCAGGTTGTGAATCAGGGCAGTAACACAATCGGGAGCTGAGTGGCCCTGGTGGTGCCTAAAATGAGTGTCGCTCAGCTGGCTGTTGCTGAGCAGCTACTGCTTGGTAGCCCTGTCAATGACATCTTCCATCACTTTACTGCTGGTCGAGTGTGGACTGATAGATGGAAATTGGCTGGGTTGGATTGCCCTGTGTTTTTGTGTTGAACATCCCTGGGCAATGTTCCACATTGTTGGTAGATGCCAGTACTGGAGCGGTCCTTGGCTTGGTGGGTGGCAAGTTCTGGAGCACAAGATATCAGTATTATTGCCAGAATATTTGCAGGGCATGTAGCCTTTGCACTACTTAACCATTTCTTGATATTATTCAAACTGAATCGAACTGGCTCCAAACTCACATCTGTGATGTTGGAAACCACTGGAGAAGGCTGAGATGGGTCATCCCACTTTGCACTTCTGGCTGCAGATTGCTGCAAATGCTGTTGTCTTATCTGGTGCATGGTGTGTGAGGCTCCTCCATCAGTAAGGGTGGGGATATCTGTGATACTTCCTCCAGTGAGTTGTTTAATTGTCCATCACCGTTCACTACTGGGTGTGGCAGAACTGCAGAGCTCCGATCTGTTCCATTGGATGTAGGATCACTTAGCTCTGTTGCTTGCTGCTGATGCTGTTTGATATGCAGGTAGTTCTGTTTTATAGCTTCACCAGGTTGGCACTTCGTTTTTAAGTCTGCCTGGTGCTGCTCATGGCATGCCCTCCTTTACTGTCCATTGTAATGGGTGAGTGCGGGATGTACAAACCCATGAGATTACAGATTGTGCTGGAGTACAGTTCTGCTGCTGTTGATGTCCCATAGTGCCTCAGAGATACCCAGTTTGAGATCCTCCATCTCTTCAAATCTGTCCCATTTAGAACGGTGATAGTGCCACTCAACACGATGGAGGTTTTTCTTAACTTTAAGGCAAGACTTTGTCTCCAAAAGGAATGTGTGATGTTCGCTCGTACTGATACTGTCATGGACAGATGGATCTGCCGCTGGTCAATTCATAACAATGAGATCAAGTATGTTTTTCTCTCTTGTTGGTTCCCTCCCCACCCGCTGCAGATTCCGTTGAGCAGCTATATCCTTTAGGACCTGGTCAGCTCAGTCAGTAATTCTGTTGCAGAGCAAGTCTCGATCATGGACATTGAAATCCTGTACCCAGAGTACATTTGACACCATTTTACTTCCTCAGTGCTTCCTCCAAGTGTTGTTCAAAATGAAGGAGAACTGATCCATCAGCCGATGGAGGACGGTACGTGGTAATCAGAAGGAGCCATGAGACCTACTGGTCTCCGGAGCCAATGCTGTGTACTCCCAGGGCAAATCCTCCCTGTCTGTACACCACTGAGCCACCACATCTGCCTGGTCTGTCCTGCCGGTGGGACAGGACATATCCAGAGATTTCAGGAGAAAGTGAAGACTGCAGATGGTGGAGATCAGAGTTAAGGGTCTGGTGCTGGAAAAGCACAGCAGGTCAGGCTGATGAAGGGCTTAGTCTTGAAACGTCAATTCTCCTGCTCCTCGGATGCTGCCTGACCTGTTGTGCTTTTCCAGCACCACACTCTCGATATCTAGGGATGCTGATGGTGGTGTCTGGTCATTGTCTGTAAGGGATGATTCCGTGGGTATGACTATGTCAGGCTGTTCCTTGACTAGTCTGAGACAGCTCTGCACATTTTGGCACCAAAATCCATATGTTAGTCTGGAGGACGTTGCACCATCGAGAGGGCTGATTCTGTGGTTGTAATTTCTGGTGCCGTGTTAGTTGCCAACTGGTCCATCCAGTTTCATTCCTGTGTTGAGACTTTGCAGTGATTAATACAGTGAGTAGCTGGCTGGGCCGCTATCAGGTTGGCAGAATTTTTTTTCGCCATTGACAATGGTTTCATGGAGATCATGAAATTCCTAATACATTGTTTTTTTTCTTGAATTCAGATTCCACCGTCTGCCAAGATGGGATTCGAATCAGGACTTCAGTCGTTTGTTTTAATATTCTGGATAAAAGCTAAATACATCAGGTTTGTTCACTTATTTTAAATTTCACTAACCCTGGTTTTGTTTCTTTGTAAAACACTGTCCATCACCCTGTCTCCTCCATCCTCCCCTCCAACAACAAGTGAGGAGCACATGGAGTTTCTCTGTCACTAAGACTGAGATAATCCGATCTGCTGTTTCTCTCCCTCCCACTAGCCCACTGAGCCAAACTGCCTCACGTGGTGTTCCTGGTTTTTGTCCTAAACCTACATCTTTCTCCAGTCTCTTGTCAAGCCTTATCAGAGCTCACCTTGACCCTTTACCCTAATTTCGTTAAACTCACTTTCCAACTCTCTTTCCTCCTCTGCCGCCTCATCACTCCCCTTTGCCAATTCATAGATATTGTTCCTTGTTCTGTCTGTTGGTCTTTTTTGGTTATGTCCTTCTCTCCCATTCTGTGAAAAACTAATATTTGACCTCACCGTTGTTGGAAAATCCTGCTCCATCTCCATTCTCCCTTTCCTTTCTTAATTCCTTGCATTTGGTGTCCCTCAACGATCTATCTTTGGTCTCTCCTGTATCTCACGTACATAGTGCCAGGAGGTGATATCATCCAAAAACACTGTGTTAGGCTTGACATGTACACGGACGATGCCCAGCTCGCCCTCCCCATCATCCCTCTCCATTACTCCACTGTTACTCAGTTATCAAACTGCTTATCACATTCCCACTACTCGATTAGCTGCAGTTTCCTCCAATGAAACATTGTCATGGTTAAACCCATTGCCTTACCTTTACCTTTCTGCTGAGCCCCTCCCTCCCACTGGGAACTCTCTGAAGCAGAACAACACTCTTCACAATATTGCTGTTATATCTGACCCCAAGGTGACCTTCTGATCAGACATCCACACAATCACAACACCAGGAAATCCAATCTCTTAAATGTTGCTTTTCTCCACCTCACCCCAGCTCCATTGCTACTGAAACCCCTTACCCGCGTCTCTGTTGTCTTAAACTTGAATCCAAAACAGAACCCTTGATTCCGTGACTCAGAATCTGGTTTCAGACTCCCCTCTCAGTATTTACCCTCAGACACATCCTCTCAGTATTTGTCCTGTCAAACCCCTAAAGAATCCCATCTGTCTCAATGTGATCACCTCTCTTTCTCCAAAATCCAGTGAGTAGAGTCCCAACCTTTTCAGCCTTTATTTAGAAGATAATCCCTCCAAACCAGGGATCATCTCATTGAATCTTCCCTGAAATGCCTCCAATAAAGTGACACATTTCCTTATCTAAAGGGACCAAAACTGCTCTCATTACTGCAGATATGGTGGTCTCACCAGCACTGCCACACGTTACTCTCAGGTAGAGACTCCAAACTCTAATACTGAAAACTTTTGAAACAAAACATTCGATTCCCCTTCTTGATTCCCTGTTGTAACTGTGTGGTAGCTTTCTGTGTTTCCTGAACAATTACCCCTGGTCCCTTTGTGGTGCAGCTTTCTACAGTTTCCACCATTTAAATAGTACTTTGTTCTTTATTATCTCCTCCAAAATGAGCAACTTCCCATTTTCCCAAGTTACACCCAATCTGGCAACTTGTTGCCCCCTTCTCCTG
Source organism: Chiloscyllium punctatum (assembly GCF_047496795.1). Lineage (NCBI taxonomy): Eukaryota > Metazoa > Chordata > Chondrichthyes > Orectolobiformes > Hemiscylliidae > Chiloscyllium > Chiloscyllium punctatum. The sequence goes on from NC_092772.1 coordinate 23,191,288, forward strand.
TGCATCTCTCTCTTTTCATAATCCTCTTAGACCTTTACAGTTATGCCTTTTCTAGGAGATATCCCCCCTTCTCATTCTTCCAAGCATTTACTGGGAGCCCTGGGCAGTGGGAAGCAGACAGAGTTGCTATCTTTTTAGGGATACGCTTTGGAGTGATTGGGAGGATCTTCCTACCCATTGGTCAGGATGGAGACAACTTGCCCATCGTTAGACATTAGCCTTTCACCCCCATGTCTTATTGATGAGGCAGAGCGGCAGCACGGAAAGAAAGAAAAGAAAGTCATTCTTGTTCCCCATATCTCACTGACGCTTGGATCATTTTCTCCAATGTGTCAAAGAACTGCTGTGTTCAGTCACATGAGATCTCCAGTTGGAATCTCCTAGAAACCCACAGATTTCCCTCTGAGTTGACTGCTGTTGTCCTCTAGGGTAATATGTACAGTAATCCTGGGCCACGAGGAGGGGATGGTGTGAGTTTCTAACTTGAACTGAGAGTGACAGATTTTATAAACTTGAATTACAGGATATTTATTATAGGTGGACATTCAGATGGTAATCTCAGTATATGTCTGCCAAACTCTAATTGCATTACTCAGTATATCAGGACCTGGATATTCGCATTGTGTGTGTGAGTATTGTGTTCCAGATCAATCCCATTTGCTGCTTAAAAATTCTCCTTTGAATCATCGCATTCTCTCAAAAGGTCTCCCCAAACCTTCAATGTGTCATGTAATCCTTTTATGATGACCTGATGAGTGTAAGGTTTATTATTCGAATGTGTAATTTTTGTATAAGGATGTCTCAGAGAGGGAGCAGAATATTCTTAAAGGGGAGAATAACCATTTTGAGGGGAGGCTGTTGTTTATTGGTATCAATAACATAGGAATAGAAGAGTTCACATTATTGGATCATTCGAATCTCTTGTGGGGTAGAATTGACCTCATTAGAAGGATGGATTGTACCTGCACTGGAGAGGAAGAGTTGCTAGTGCTATTCAGGAGGCGTTAAACCAGTGAAGGATTGTGGGTAAACTGAAAAAAAAGTGAGGAAAGAGCTAAGTCTGAGGCTGGTACAGTTCAGACGTCAAATAGTCAAGGCAGGCAAAGGCATGGCAGAGAACGAGGTAGGACTGAGCAGTTACACTGCATTTATTTCAGTGCAGGAGGCCCGATAGGTCAGGCAGATGAGCTCAGGGCATAGTTTTGAACATGGCACTGGGATATTATGCCAATTATAGAGGCATGACTCAGGGATGGATAGGACGAGCAGCTTAATGTTCCAGTGTATAGATGCTATAGCAAAGATAGAAAGGGGGCAACAGAGCAGTGGGAGAGGTATTTTTGATTAGGGATAACATTACAGCTGGGCTTCAAGAGGGTATTCCTGGGAGTACATCCAGGCAGGTTATACAGGTGGAACTGAGAAATAAGAAAGGGATGATCTCCTTATTGGGATTGTACTATTGACCCCTCCTCGCCCCATTCCCAATAGTCAGCAGGGAATTGAGAAGCAAATTTACGAAGACATCACTTATCTGTAAGAATAGTATGGTTGTATACAAGACTTGACCTTTTTTATTCATTCACAGGATGAGGGTGTCACTGGCTGGGCCCAAAGGGCAGTCACATTGCTGTGGGTCTGGAGTCACATGTAGTCCAGACCTGGTAATGATGGCAGATTCCTTCCCTGAATGATATTAGTGAATCTGATGGGGGTTTTTTTTTCGCAACAATCGACAATGGATTCATAGTCATTCACAGATTCCTAATTCCAAATTTTTATCGAATTCACATTCCACCACCTGCCCTGGCAGGATTCCCACCCAGGGCTCCAGAACATTATCTGGGTATCTGGATTATCCGTTTAGCGAAAATATCACTAGGCCATTTGGCAGGATGAGTGAGTGAGGTATCCGTAGGACAGCACATCGGCACCAAAATTCCCATGGTCTCTGCAGAACATAGAAAGGGCTGGGGAGGGAAATATATTCCTGATGGTAGGGTATGACTGTAGGTAGCAGAAATGGCAGAGGTTAATGCGCTGTATCTGGTGATAAGTGGGGTGGCAAGTGAGGACCGGTGGATTATATTCTTCTTGTGGTTGGAGGGGTGGTGTAAAGGCGAAGGTGCAGGAAGTGGAGGATCTGCATTGAAGGGCATTGTTGATCACGTGGATGGGAGATGTGGTCCTTGAAATAGGAAACCTTTCTGGGATGTCCTGGAGTGGAATTGCTTCTCCTGGGAGCAGATATGGCGGAAGCAGAGGAATCGAGAGTACAGGATCACGTTTTTACAGGAATATGCTCGAGGGTAATCAGGAGAGTAAAAAGGGGACATGACATATCTCTCGGAAATGGTTTAAGGAGAATCCAAAGAGATTCTACAAATACATCAAGGATAAAAGAATAACCAGACAGATTATAGGACACCTTAAAGACCGAGAAGGTCATCTATGGAACAACAGGAAGTGGGAGAGATACTATGCTATTCTGTTCTACAGAGTTTGGAGAAATAATAGTGATAACTTGAAAAGTGTCCATATTACAGAGGAGGTGGTACTGCATTTCTTAAATCTTAGCAAGGTGTATCCCAGAAATTTGTGGAAAGCTAGGAAAGTGATGGCAGTGCCCCTCCCTGAGATATTTATACCATCGTTTGTGACAGATGAGGTGCTGGAAGACATGTGTCATTATTTAAAAAGTGGTAAGGAAAGGCCAGGGAGCAAGAGGACAGTCACCCTAACGTCAATGGCAGGCAAGTTGTTGGAAGGGATTCTGAGGGATAGGATTTACATGTATTTGGAAAGACGAGGATTGATTAGTGATAGTCAACATGGCTTTGTGTGTGGAAAATTCTGTCTCTCTAACTTGATTGAGTTTTTTTGAAGGCAGACTGTGGACGTTGCCTATATGGACACTGAACGATGTTCACAAAGCAGACTGGTTAGCAAGGTTAGATAACATTGAATGTTGGGAGAACCCGACATTTGGATACAAAACTGGCCTGAAGGTAGGCGGCAGAGGGTGGTGATGGAGGGTTGCTTTGTGGACTGGAGGCCTGTGAGCAGCAGTGTGCTGCAGGAATGGATATTGGGCCCTTCAATAAATGACTTGGATGTGAATATATGAGGTATGGTCAGTATGTTTACAGATGACAGCAAAATTGGAGGTGTAGTAGGCTATGAAGAAGGTTAGTTCAGAATACGACAGGATCTTGATCAGATGGGCCATTGGAGCAAGGAATGGCAGATGGAGTTCAATTTAGATAAATGTGAGCTGTTGGATTTTGGAAAGGCAAATCAGGGCAGGACTTATACACTTAATGGTAAGGTCCTTGGGAGTGTTGTTGAACAAAGAAACCATGGTGTGCAGTTTCATTGTTCCGTGAAAGTGGTGTTGCAGGTAGGAAGGCTAGTGAAGGTGGCGTTTGGTATACTTATTGGTCAATTATTTGAATACAGAAGCTGGGACATCATATTGTGGCTGGACAGGACATTGATTAAGCCATTCAGGAATTCTGTTTTAAGTTCAAAATTCCCTGTTCTGGGAAGGATGTTGTGAATCTTGAAAGAGTTCAGACAAGATTTACGATTTTCCAGGGTGGGAGGATTTGAGCTAAAGGGAGAGGCTGAATCGGCTGGGGTTAATTTCCCTGGAGAGTCAAAGACTAAGAGTTGATTTTAGGTATTTATAAAATCACGAGGGGCATGGATATGGTGAACAGCCGGAGTCTTTTCCCCCCAGGTCCAAAACAAGAGCACATGGGCTTAAGGTTGAGAGGGCAAAAATTTAAAAGGGATCTAAGGGGCTACGTGTTCAAACTGAGCTGTGTGGAATGAGCTGCCAGATGAAGTAGTGGAGCCTGATAGAATTACAACATTTGAAAGGCATCCGATTGGTTACATGAATAGGAAGGGTTTCGAATGATACGGACCAATAGCTGGCAAACGGGACTCCATTAGTTTAGGATTCCTCGTTGGCATGGTCCAATTGGAACAAAGGTCTGTTTCTGTGCTGTATGTCTCTGACACTAATAAATGAAAATAAGATGTGTTCCTCTTTTGTGGAGAGCTAGCAGAAGCACAGATAATTGTCCTTGGAGCCGAGAAGGTTAAGCAATGATTTTGACCAGGTGCAGATTTGTTTCCAAGGTATTTAATTTGCAGAGAGAGAGAGAGGAATTGTTAACAACGTCACAATTTTGGTAACTATTTTCAAGTAATTGGCAACTATGCAGGGTGAATATGTGAACATTATTTTATTCAGTAAATTCTGAGCATCCGGAACAGTCTGAATAGCAGCTGGACACAGATTCAGCAGTTATTCATAAACAGATTCGGAATTTTACTTTTTAAGCAAAGATTTGGGGGGCTATGGGCAAATGGGAGGGGAGTTGGGACAGATTTGCAGCATCTCCAGAGGGAAAGAGTACAGCCCCAATGGGCTGAATAGCCCCCAGCCCCTGTGCTCTGTGATACTGCCCCATTCACTGTGAATGATGAAGCTCATCCCAGGGTAGAGAGGGAGGATACCACCACTCCACCTCACAATGGGCCTGATGTCAGTGTAGGCCAATAGGAGGCAGAGGGTGGGACTGGAGGACCAGGCAGTACCAGTTTGTCTTCCAACCAATCGGAGTGAATGAGGGTATCCTTAAGGCTGGATTTAAAGAAAGGCACATGTAGCAGAGATTTGAGAAACTGGAGGAGATTAGAGACAGGGAGCTTTCTGTGGCTGGAGAGGAATTATATAAATAACGAAGAGTTGTGAGGCTGGATGAGGTGACAGTGATCAGGAGAGTTGTGAGGATGGAGGAATTTGGAGATAGTGAGAATTAGAGTCCTAATGTTATACAGCAAGGAAACGGGCCCTGTGGTCCAACCAGTCCATGCCGACCATAATTCCAAACTGAACTAATTGTACCTGCCTCCGCTTGGTCCACATCCATCCAAATATTTCCTATTTACGTACTTATCTCTCTGAATGTATTTTAAATATTGTAATTGTATTCCTCTGGAAGTTCATTCCACACGTGTAATTTTTAAAAAAAAAAAACCCTAATGTCTTTTCTCAAATCTTTCTCATCTCTTCTCAAAATGAATGCACCCGAACTTTGAATTCCCCTCTCTCCCGGCCATTCACCTTTATCTACACTCTTCACGACTTCATAAACCTTGTAATAAGGTCACCCCTCAACCTCCTACACTCCAGTGAAAACAGTCCCAGCCTCTCCTGATAACACAATCCCTCCATTCCCATTAACATTCCAGTAAATCTCTTCTGAACCTGCTCCGATTTAATGATATCCTTCCTATAACAGCACAACCAGAGCTGGGTTTAGAATTCCAGAAGAGGCCTCCCCAACATCCTGTACAACCTCAACATTACGTCCCAACTCCTATACTCAAAGGTCTGAACAATGAAGGTAAGTCTGATTGAACACCTTCTTAACCACCCTGTCTACATGTAACACAAACTTCAAAGACGTGAAGCCCTTGGTCTCTTTGTTCCATATCACTACTCAACGCCTTACGTTTAATGAGTGTAAGTCCCGCCTTCGTTTGTTTTATCAAGATTTATTATTTTGCATTTATTCCAATCCAAAAATCCTTTAAGTATAAAGGCAGTAGGAATATAATTAAGAGGGAAATCAGGAGGCAAAAAGGAGACATGAGATAGCTTTGGAAAATAGGGTTGAGGATAATCCAAAGGGCTTTTATAAATACCTGAAGAACAAAGGCTAACTAGAGAGAAAATAGAGACCCTCAAAGATCAGCAAGGCAGCCATTGTGTGGGGCGAGATAGGGAGACAAGTATTTTGCATTAGTGTTTACTGTGAAGAAGTACATGGGAGATATAGAATGTGGGGAAATAAATGGTGACATCTTGAAAAAAAAGTCCATATTACAGAGGAGGAGGAGGTGCTCAATGAGTGGCTAAGGAGCTGGTGCAGGGGAAAAGGATTCACATTTTTGGATCATTGTTATCAACTCTGGAGTAGAGTTGACCTGCATAAGAAGGATGGATTGTACCTGATCTGGAAGGTGTCTAATATCGAGGCAGGGAGACTTGTTAATGCTACTCAGGAGGCAGTAAACCAGCGAGGAGTGTGTGTAATTGCAAATAGATACTGAGAAAAGAGGTATCTCTGAGGCTGGTACAGTTCAGAAGGCAAATAGTCATTGCAGGCAAGGGCAAGGCACAGAACAAGGCGGGGTTTAGCAGTTACACTGCATTTATTTCAATGCAAGAGGCCTGACAGGGAAGGCAAATGAGCTGAGGGTATGGTTTTGAACATGGCACTGGGATATCATGGGTATTATAGAAACGTGGCTCAGGGATGGAAAGGACTGGCAGCTTAATGTGTCCGGGTATAGATGCTATAGGAAGGATAGAAAGGAGGACAAGGGGAGGGGGAGTGGCATTTTTGATTAGGGACAGCATTATGGTTGTGCTTAAGGAGGACATTCCTGGGAGTCCGTACAGTGAAGTTATTTGGGTGGAACTCGGAAATAAGGAAGGGGTGATCTCCTTATTAGGGTTGTCGCGTGGGTTTCATCTGGGTGCCCTGGTTTCCTCCCACAGTGCAAAGATATGCTGGGTAATTTCGATTATCCAGGCTGAATTGCCACAGTGTTCAGGGATGTGCAGGTTGGGTGGATTATCCAGGCTGAATTGCCCATAGTGTTCAGGGATGTGCAGGTTGGGTGGATTATCCAGGCTCTGGATTAGTGGTGCTGGAAGAGCACAGCAGTTCAGGCAGCATCCAAGTAGCTTCGAAATCAACGTTTCGGGCAAAAGCCCTTCTCGAAACGTTGATTTTGAAGCTACTTGGATGCTGCCTGAACTGCTGTGCTCTTCCAGCACCACTAATCCAGAATCTGGTTTCCAGCATCTGCAGTCATTGTTTTTACCTCCTGGATTATCCAGGCTGAATTACCCACAGTGTTCAGGGATGTGTAGGTTGGGTGGATTATCCAGGCTGAATTGCCCACAGTGTTCAGGGATGTGTAGGTTGGGTGGATTATCCAGGTTGAATTGCCCACAGTGTTCAGGGATGTACAGGTTGGGTGGATTATCCAGGCTGAATTGCCCACAGTGTTCAGGGATGTACAGGTTGGGTGGATTATCCAGGCTGAATTGCCCACAGTGTTCAGGGATGTACAGGTTGGGTGGATTATCCAGGCTGAATTGCCCACAGTGTTCAGGGATGTGTCGGTTGGGTGGATTGTCCAGGCTGAATTGCCCACAGTGTTCAGGGATGTGAAGGTTGGGTGGCCCTGGGAAATGCAACGTTACGGGGGAGGTTAGGCGGCTCTGAGGGTCAGTGTCGATGTGATGGGCTGAATTGTCTCATTCCCCATTGTTGGGATTCTCTGATAATTCTATTAGTTTTAAAATAGTTACAGAAAATAATAGACCATATCTATAAGTTAAGTTTCTAAATTAGACAAAGGCCAATTTTGACAGCACAAGGGAAGCACTTTCAATCTTTGTTTGTGGGAGGTTATTCCCAGGGAAAGGGATGGCTGGAAAGTGGGAACATAAAAACATAAGGAATAAGAGCAGGAGTAAGCCATCTGGCCCCTCAAGCCTGTTCTGCCATCCACAAGATCAGGGCTGATCTTTTCATGGCCTCAGCTCCACATTCCTGCTCTCTCCCCATAACCCTTAATTCCTTTCCTGTTCACAAATCTACATTTTGCCTTAAAGGCATTCAAGTTGATAACATCAAATGCTGCACTCGGCAGGGAATTCTACAGATTCACAACCCTTTCGCTGAAGAAGCTCCTCCTGAACTCAGTCCAAATCTGCTCCCCCTTATTTTGAGGTTATGCTCTAGTTTCAACCGTCCCCAGTGGAAATAACCTTCCAGCTTCTATCTATCTTACCCCCTTCATAATTTTATTTTTTTCGTCTCCAACCTCCCATTCTTCTAGATTACAATGACTCTAGAACCAGTTTTCTCAATCTCTCCACATACACCAACCCTCAACTCCTGACTCAAACTAGTGACCCTCCTCTGTACTCCCTCCAGTGTCAGTCCATCCTTGCTAATGTAAGGGGACCAAACCTGTACACAGTACTCCAGGTGTGGCCTCACCAGCACCCTGTACAGCTGCAGCATAACCATCCCTCTAGCAATGAAGGACAATATTCCCTTCACTGCCATAATTACCTGCTGCACCTGCAAACCAACTTCCTGTGATTCATGCACAAGGACAGCCTGCTGCATGTTTTCACCATTTCATCATCCAGTTTGTTGTTAGTCCAACCAAAATGTATGACCTCACATATCCCAACATTGAACTCCATCTGCCAGATCCTTACCCACTCACTTAACCTATCTGTATCCCTGTGCAGACTTACAGTGGCCTCTGCAGTCATTGCTCTACCTCATCTTTGTATCAAATATGAACTCTGACACTGTACACTTGGTCCTCAACTCCAAAACATTTGTGTAAATTGCAAATAGTTGTAGTGCCAACACTAATCCAAACACCCATTTATCCCCATTCTCTATTTTTTGTTGGTTAACCGATCCTGTATCAATGATAACACATTACCCATAATGCTGTGCATCTTTACCTTATACAGCAGCCTTTTGTGTGGCAACTTATCGAATACCTTCTGGAAATCCAGGTACACCACATCCCAGGAGTCTGCCTTATCCAACGCACTCGTTGTATCCTCAAATAATTCCAGTAAATTCTTAAACATGACCTGTCTTTCCTGAATCCATGCTGTGTCTGCTAAATGAGACAATTTCTACCCAGATATCTCAACACTAATTCCTTGAGAGATTCAAGCATTTTCTCCACTACAGAAGTTAAGCTAACGGGTCCTTTTTGAAAAATAGTGGCACCACATTTGCAGCTTCCAGTCTGTCAAACCCGTCCCAGAATCCAACAAATTTTAGTGAATTATCACGAGTCTATTTGTTATTCACACACTCCTCTCTTCCTCCCCCCACCCCCCCCCCCCCACCTGCCATCACCTTTAGTCCCTGGGATGCAATCCATCAGGGCCAGGAGACCCATCTACCTTTAGGCTGTTATCTTTCCCAACATTACCTCTTTACTGGGAATGATTGCTTCTCTGTCCTCCTCTGCCATTGCCTCCATAGGCCTGCGACAATGAGAGTACACAGACAGTATGTTCCTGTTAAGGCCAAGGATGGTAGGTGTAGAGAATGCTGCCTGTCGAAAGAAATTGAGGGCCTGGTCAAGAAAATGAAGGAGGCACATGGCATGTACAGGGAGCTAGTGTGAATCCCTAGAGGAGAAAAGGGCAGTAGGAGTATACTCTGGGTAAACCGGGAGGGCAAAAAGGGGACATGAGATAGCTTTAGGAATTAGGTTTAAGGAGAATCCAAAGTGATTGTACAAATACACTAAGGATAACGAGTAACCAGGCAGAGAATAGGTACCCGCAAAAATCAAGGCTGTCTGTGGAACAGCAGGAGGTGAGAGAGATTCTGTATGAGCGGAGAGGTTTTACTAACAAAATATGCACGTCGGAAAACACAAATTTGAATGTCCCAGTCTCGTGTTTTCAGTAAACAAGGAATTGCCTCAGTGTGGCTGCAGGCATGAGTGCGCGCCGCCATCTTTATTTGGGGCAAAAATTCACTGGACACGTGCGGAGCCACCAGCTTTATAGGGGGCAAGGTGCAGCCAGGTGCATGTGCAGCCTTTCTCTGGTACAGAGTCATTGGGCAGGATTCACACAGAGCACATTCAAACTCCGAGAAATGGATGTTTATTTTTGGATTTGTTTCGTCATTCATTTGGTATCGTAAATGAGTTTGCAGGTCATACAAAATTGGAGGTATTGTGGATAATGAAGAAGGTTCCCTCAGATTACAATAAGATATTGATCAGATGGGGTTTAATTTAGATAAATATGAGGTGCTGCATTTTGGAAAAGCAAATCAGGGCAGGACTTATACACTGAATGACAAGGCCCTGGAGATGTTTGTAGAACAAAGAGATCTTGGACTGCAGGTTCATAGTCCTTGCAAGTCAAGTTGCAGGCAGGTAGGATGATGAAGAAGGTGTTCAGTATATTTTCCTTTATTGATTCGAGCATTGAGTATTGGATGTGGGAGGTCATGTTGCTGTACAGGACATTCGTTAGGCCACTTTTGGAATATTGTGTGCAGTTCTGGCCTGCCTCCTATCAGAAGGGTGCTGTGAAACTTGAAAGGTTTCAGAAAAGACTTACAAGGATGTTGTTAGGGTTGCAGGATTTGAGCTACAGGGTGAGGCATAAAAGGCTGGGTCTGTTGTCCCTGGAGTGCCATAGGCTGAGTGGTGATGTTATGGAGGTTTATACAATCATGAGGGGCATGAATAGAGTAAATGAACAAGATGTTTTCCCTGGAGTGGTGGTGTCCAGAAGTAGAGGACATTGCTTTAGGGTGAACAGATAAAATTTCAAAGGGGCCTAAAGGACAACTCTTTCATGCAGTAGGTGGAATGAGCTGCCAGAGGAAGTGGTGGAGGCTAGTACAATTAAAACATGTTAAAGGCATCTAAATAGACACATGATCTGATTAGGAAGCATTTACAGGGATATGGGCCAAGTGCTGGCAAATGGGAATAGATTAGGTTTGGATACCTGGTTAGCATGGATGAGTTAAACCGAAGGGTATGTGTCAGTGCTATACATCTCTATGACTGTGGGATCATAACAGCTTATACAGCTCTGCTTCATCTCTGGGCTCCCTCATGACCACTTTGTCAATATCTTGCTTCCTCAGTCTCGAACAGACCCATTGGTCTGTTTAGTATTTGACTATTATTTTTACAGACATTTTTGTAAGTTAATTTTTCACTGCCGCCCAGTCCCTGACCATGTGCTGCTTATTAATTTTTTTCTGGAAAATCTTTGACAGTCAAGAATTCTTTTTTCTAATTAGCAAGTGCATTTTCCTTCCATTTCGAACTATCAAATTCTGCACCATTTTCATTCCCTGTAATCCGTTTTGCACTCCCTGAAACATCAACTGTGTTTCTCCTTCCACAATTACCAGTGATTAATGTCAAATCCCTGTTGCCTGTGGAGAGGGTGATGTTTGACTTTCTTGTACAGCTGCAGTTTGTGTGGTGAAGGTGCTCCCACAATGTGGTTGGATAAGAGACATTACAGAGTATTTATTACAGCAACAGTAAAGATCTGAATATAATGTCCGAATCAAGAACAGTTTGTAGTGTTATTATGCTGCTTATAATTTCATAAAAATATTATTGGGAACGTTAGACATAAGGTCAGAGACTGATGGTATTAGGTCAGGTGACCAAAACCATTGCCAAATAAGCAGGTTTTGAGGAATGTCTTAAAGGAGGAAAGCAGACCTGAGAGGTTTTAGCTGCAAATTTCAGACCTTGTTGCTTTGACAACTGTAAAAGCAGCCACACAGGTGAAGTAATGAATTAACAGGTCATTGGGAGTCTCGAAAAGAATGGGTTGTCGAGGTCTCAAGGGGTGTGTGATGCAGCGAGCTAGGGATGATCACAACCAGGAATTAAATCAAGGGTGAGAATTTTAAATTGAGGGATGTGGGCCGGATGCTGGCAGGTGAGACTAGATTGGGTTGGAATATCTGGTCGGCATGGACGGGTTGGATTGAAGGGTCTGTTTCCAAGCTGTACATCTCTGTGGCTGTATGTTGTTGATTATGAATAGGAGCCTTTTGGTGGATCAACAAGTTTTGGTACAAGGGAGTACTTGGGCAGCAGAGATTTAGTTTTTCTTGAGATTACAGGGAGGTTGAATGTGGGAAGCTGGCCAGGAGTGTTTTTGGATAATGAAGTCTGGAGATAACACAAGGTAGATGAGAGTATATGAGCTGAGATGAGGGTAGAATCAGCTAGAAATAGTGGTCTTGGAGTGGGACTGGGCTGTCACCCTCACCTCACCTCTGGGATTCAGTTAGTTGTCAGGTTGTGAATCAGGGCGGTAACACAATCGGGAGCTGAGTGGCCCTGGTGGAGCCTAAAATGAGTGTCACTGAGCTGACTGTTGCTGAGCAGCTGCTGCTTGGTAGCCCTGTTGATGACATCTTACATCACTTTACTGCTGATCGAGTGTGGACTGATAGATGGAAATTGCCTGGGTTGGATTGCCCTGTGTTTTTGTGTTGAACATTCCTGGGCAATGTTCCACATTGTCGGTAGATGCCAGTGCTGGAGCGGTACTTGGCTTGGTGGGTGGCAAGTTCTGGAGCACAAACCATCAGTATTATTGCCAGAATATTGGTCGGGCCCATAGCCTTTGCACTACTTAACCATTTCTTGATGTTATTCAAACTGAATTGAACTGGCTTAAACTCACATCTGTGATGTTGGAAACCACTGGAGAAGGCTGAGATGGATCATCCCACTTTGCACTTCTGGCTGCAGATTGCTGCAAATGCTGTCATCTTATCTGGTGCATGGGTGTGTGAGGCCCCTCCATCAGTAAGGGTGGGGATATCTGTGATGCTTCCTCCAGTGAGTTGTCTAATTGTCCATCACCGTTCACAACTGGCTGTGGCAGAACTGCAGAGCTCCGATCTGTTCCATTGGATGTCGGATCACTCAGCTCCTTTGATTACTGCTGATGCTGTTTGATATGCAGGTAGTTCTGTTTGGTAGCTTCACCAGGTTGGCACTTCATTTTTAGGTCTGCCTGGTGCTGCTCATGGCATGCCCTCCTTTACTGTCCATTGTGATGGGTGAGAGCAGGATTTACAAACCCATGATACTACAGATTGTGCTGGAGTACAGTTCTGCTGCTGTTGATGTCCCACAGTGCCTCATAGATACCCAGTTTGAGATCCTCCATCTCTTCAAATCTGTCCCATTTAGAACGGTGATAGTGCCACTCAACACGATGGAGGTTTTTCTCAACTTTAAGGCAAGACTTTGTCTCCAAAAGGAATGTGTGATGGTCGCTCTTACTGATACTGTCATGGACAGATGGATCTGCAGCTGGTCAATTCATAACAATGAGATCAAGTATGTTTTTCTCTCTTGTTGGTTCCCTCACCACCCGCTGCAGATTCCGTTGAGCAGCTATATCCTTTAGGACCTGGTAAGCTCAGTCAGTAATTCTGTTGCAGAGCTAGTCTTGATTGTGGATATAGAAATCCTGTACCCAGAGTACATTTGACACCATTTTATTGCCTCAATGCTTCCTCCAAATGTTGTTCAACATGAAGGAGCACTGATTCATCAGCCGATGGAGGATGGTACATGGTAATTAGCAGGAGCCATGAGACTTCCTGGTCTCCGGAGTCAATGCTGTGTACTCCCAGGGCAAATCCTCCCTGTCTGTAGACCACTGTGCCACCACATCTGCCTGGTCTGTCCTGCCGGTGGGACAGGACATATCCAGAGATTTCAGGAGAAAGTGAAGACTGCAGATGGTGGAGATCAGAGTCAAGAGTCTGGTGCTGGAAAAGCACAGCAGGTCAGGCTGATGACTGGCTTAGGCTTGAAACGTCGATTCTCCTGCTCCTCGGATGCTGCCTGACCTGTTGTGCTTTTCCATCACCACAATCTCAATATCTTGCGATGGGGATGGTGGTGTCTGGTCATTGTCTGTAAGGGTTGATTTTGTGTGTATGACTATGTCAGGCTGTTCCTTGATTGGTCTGTGAGACAGCTCTGCACATTTTGGTCCCAAAATCCAGATGTTAGTGAGGAGGACGTTGCACCATCGAGAGGGCTGATTCTGTGGTTGTATTAAATGGTGCCTTCTTAGATGCCGAGTGGTCCATCCAGTTTCATTCCTTTGTTGAAACTTTGCAGTGATTAATACAGTGAGTAGCTGGCTGGGCCACTGTCAGGTTGGCAGGGCTTTTTCCACCATTGACAATGGTTCCATGGAGATCAGGAGATTCCTAATTCCAGTTATTTTTTCTTGAATTCAGATTCCACCACCTGCCAAGATGGGATTCGAACCAGGACTTCAGTCGTTTGTTTTAATATTTTGGATAAAATTTAAATAAATTAGGTTTGTTCACTCGCTTTAAATATCACTTACCCAGGTTTTGTTTTTTTGTGAAACACTGTCCATCATCCTGTCTCCTCCATCCTTCTCTCCAACAACAAGAGTTTGGTGCGCATGGAGTTTCTCTGTCACTAAGACTGAGATAATCCGATCTGCTGCTTCCCTCCCTCCCACTCGCCCACGGAGCCAAACTGCCTCACGTGGTGTTCCTGGTTTTTGTCCTAAACCTACATCTTCCTCCAGTCTCTTGTCAAGCCTTATCAAAGCTCACCTTGACCCTTTACCCTAATCTCACTAAACTATAGACTTTCCAACTCTCTTTTCTCCTCCTCCTCATCAGTCCCCCTCACCGATTCACAGATATTGTTCCTTGTTCTGTCTTTTCTGGTTATGTCCTTCTCTCCCAAAATCCTGCTCCATCTCCACTCTCCAACTCCTTTCTGAATTCCTTGCATTTGGTGTCCTTGGTCCCTTCTGTGTCTCACGTACATACTACCAGGAGGTGACATTGTGCAAAAGCACCATGTTGGGTTTCACATGTACACTGACGATGCCCAGCTCTCCCTCCCCATCATCCCTCTCCATTACTCCACTGTTACTCAGTTATTAAACTGCTTACCACATTCCCACTACTCGATTAGGTGCAGTTTCCTCCAATGAAACATTGTAGTGGTTAAACCCGTTGCCTGACAAATACCTTTCCCTTACTGCTGAGCCTCTCCCTCTCACTGGGAACTATGCAGACATCCACAATCCCAAACACCAGGAATTCCAATCTCTTAAACATTGTTTGTCTCCTCCTCACCCCAGCTCCATTGCTACTGAAACCCCTAACCCGTGTCTGTGTTGCCTTAAACGTGACGAATCCGAAACAGAATCCTTGATTCTGTGACTGACTCAGAATCTGGTTTCAAACTCCCCTCTCAGTATTTACTCTCTGACACATCAGTATTTATTCTGTCAAACCCCTTCAGAATCTGGTGGTGTGGTCTGATTGTAGGTGGTGGAAATGGCAGAGGATGATGTGTTGTATCTGGGTGGAAGGTAAGGACTTAGGGGAGTGTTCTATCCTTGTTGCAGTTGGATGTGTGGGTTTCAAAGGCAGAGGTGCAGGAAGTGGAGGAGATCTCGTGGGTGGTATTGACCACATGGGAGGGGAAATTGCAGTCCTTGAAATAATGGGGCCATTTGGTATGTTCTGGCCTCACTGGAACACTGCAGTAAGCATGAGACAGAGATGTTGGCCAGGGAACAGGCTCATGTATTAAAGTGACAGGCAGCTGTTTGATTCAGACAGGGGGAGGATCCCACCACTGACCTCACAATGGGGTCCAGCTGATTGGTGGAAGCTTCGAACCAATAGGAAAAAATGATGGGACTTGTGGACCAAGTGGAACCAGCTGGTCATCCAAACAATGGGAGTGAATAAGGGGCGTGGCCAGTGGGATGACACGTCACCAGTAACTCTGCCTGTGCAGTGCCACGTGACTCGGCAGTTTGTGAATGTGGGAGATGCAAACAGGGAAGGGGAGAGTGGCCTCGGAGTCAGGGAGGTAATGAGGCACTTTAGACTGGGAAATTTTAATTACCCTCTGTGCGGTTCATAAGTCTGAATTAGAAACTCTTAGTCCCGCGTTTGCAGCAGATGGGAAAATGGCTGCGGCCCTCAGGCGGTGACAGGTTCTGGGATATGGCCGCCATCTTTATTATGGGTAAGGTACAGTGAGGCGCATGTGCATGTCCCCTTCCTAGGATGGGGGGGGAGAGGGGGGGTGCGATTTGAAGAGAGGCATTTACACATCAAGCACATACCAAGAAAAAAGTATGTCTTTATATACTTCCTGTACTGACTGTGTGAGTTTTGTTTTGTGAATTCATTTCATAGGATATTAAATCGGAATAATTGAGGCTGGGATCTCAAAAGCAAGTTTTTACAGTCAATGGAGTCATCAGGATCTGAATATAATTGGCATTTAACTGTGGAAGGAGAAAGTCTGTCTGATCTGTTTGTGGGAAAATATCCCCAATATTTTTGTTAAGCAGAAAGATGTACAAATTCATGGTTGGGTCACCCTTTGGGTATGTGCTCTGTTCTGGGCCCTGCAGCAGAGGAAGGAGGTATTGGCCTGAGAGGGAGCACAGATTTATCCAGATTACACCTCGTCTCTTTGTAAGAACTCTCAGATTTAGACCCAATCACCCACTCCATGATGTTAAGCTGTAAACTTCCCATTAAAATTCCTTTTGGACTCAAATTCCAGTACCTTTTCAGGTGGAATGTTCCAGCTTCTGACAACTGTCTGTTCATTCAGAAACTACTGAGGTCCATGTTGACTCTGGGGTTACAAAGGGCTAAATTGAAAGATGAGGTGCTGTCCCTGAGCTCCCATTGAGATGCATTGGG
Organism: Chiloscyllium punctatum; assembly: GCF_047496795.1. Lineage (NCBI taxonomy): Eukaryota > Metazoa > Chordata > Chondrichthyes > Orectolobiformes > Hemiscylliidae > Chiloscyllium > Chiloscyllium punctatum. The sequence goes on from NC_092772.1 coordinate 23,207,691, forward strand.
ACAGTACAGGAGACTGAGGGCAGTGTAGGTGTGAGCAGACAATGAAAATGACGGCTACGCTGTGAGGGCTGCTTGGCTCAATGAGAGTGTTCTGGAGTTGGGTGCAAACAGAGTGAGGTGAGACAGAGAGAAGGTGAAGCTGAAACTCCGTTTTAGTTCAGGCCTTTCAGAAATTCACAGTCCCAATGGGAACAGCCAGTTTTTAAGTGATACCTGCGGAGTATTTGTTAACAGTTTTTAAAGTATTTTTCCTGAGGGCAGTTAAGAGTTAACCACATTGCTGTGGGTCTGGAGTCACATGTAGGCCAGACCAGGTGAGGATAACAGTTTCCTTCCCTACAGGACATTAGTGAACCAGATGGGGGTTTTCTAACAATTGACGATAGTTTCATGGTCATCATTCGCCTTTCCATTCTAAATTGTATTGAATTCCAATGCTGCCATCAGCCATGTTGGGATTCTATCCCTAATCCTCGGAACACTGTACATATCACTCATCTGGCAGGAATACCATTAAGCCATTGCCTCCCTTTTTAGCAATGTTTAAAAGAAATTTCCTTCATTCTGCGTGTACAATTAGAGTTAAAATACTGTAACGTCCATGTGTCAGCCTCTCCAAAAGGTCAATCAAAAGAAATTTGTTTGGGAGTGAAATATTTCACTTTTTTGGGCCAGTTTATTCAACAAAAATTAATCTAAATAAAAATCTTATGCCTCGGGCATGTAATTTCTGAAGCCGGAGGGGGATTACAGAGACAGGGAGGGTTGTGGGGCCAGAGGGGGATTGTTGTCCAAACATCACTGTGGTGTACATGGACTGCAGCATTTCAGGGAGGCGGTTAACCACCACTTTCTCCAAAACAAGGAAAGGTGGCCAATAAATACTGGTCTGGGCAGCAAAGGCAACCCCCAGTGAATAAAACCAAGCAGTGACCTCTCTGAGCTGACTTGCTGTGAAGTTAAAACCTTCTCTGGAAATGGAGTGGGCAGAGATGAGAAACAGTGACATTTCACAGCTGGCCTCAGAGAGACCTCACCCTTGGAAATACTCAGAGCCGGGGATCAGCTCAGTGAGTTTCAGTCTCTTCAAATATCAATCTTTGTCGGTTTTATTTTATTTAATCTACAATCGTGAGTCCGGTGAAGATTTCTTTTTAATATCTTAGGGTCTCTTGATTCAATGTTTAAGATATAAAACGTAAGCATTAAGATATTCTCGGGCAGTATTTTTCGAGCAGTCAGACTGTGCCTTTGTCTTGGTCTGTAGATTGTGAAGGTGCAGAACTGGCCTGTTGTAGAGTGGCGTGCTGTTCCTGTTGGATGTGGGAGATTAGGGAGAGTTTCAATAATCTTGATGATTGTCTGCAGGAAGTGTGATTGCAAATCCTGTTGGATCACAAGAATTTGCGGAGGAGTGATTAAAGGCAGTGAGGAATTGACAGGAGCCGGGGAGTGTGATAGGTGGCAGTGTCAGGAATGCAGAATACTGCAGATACAGTCAAGTAGATGGGTTACCGCCAGGAAAGCGAGTAGTGCTAGGCAGGTACTGCAGGAGTCTCCCGTGGCTATCCCCATCTCAGACAAGTATTCTGTTTTGGAAAATGTAGGTGGTAATAGACTTTCAGGGGAAAGTCGCACTGACAGTCAAGTTACTGGTTCTGAGACTGGCTTCTAACATAATGTGAGGTATATCCAGTTCCACAGGATCGATGGTGATAGGGGACTCTCTAGTCAGGGGCACAGTCTGCCATTTCTGCAGCTGACAGTGAGACATCGGAATGGGGTGGTGCTGCCCTGGTGCCAGTGTCAAGGATGTCTCTGAGGGAGCAGAATATTCTCATAAGGGAAAATAACCAGTGGGAGGTCATTGTACATTGGTACCAATGGCATAGGAAGGGGAAAGCATGGGGCCCTGAAGAGCAGGGAGATTTGCTCGTGCCACTCGGGAGGCATTAAACCAGTGAGGGAGTCGGGGTAATCCTAAAGAGATAGTGAGAAAAGAGGTGAGTCTGAGGCTGGTACTGTTCACCAGTCAGACTGTCAAGGCAGGCAAGAGCAAGTCACAGAATGAGGTGGGACGGACCAGTTGCACTGCATTTATTTCAGTGCAAGAGACCTGACAGGTCAGGCAGGTGGGCTCAGGGTATGGTTTTGAACATGGCACTGGGATATTACAGCAATTACAGAGGCATCACTCAGGGATGGATAGGATGAACAGCTTAATGTTCCAGGGTACAGATGCGAAAGAAAGGGGGCAACAGAGCAGGGAGAGAGGTGTTTTTGATTAGGGATAACATAATGGCTGGGCTTCGGAAGGATATTCCTGGGAGTACATCCAGGCAAGTTATTTGGTTGGTCCTGAGAAATAAGAAAGGGATTACCATCTTACTGGGATTGTATTATCGACTCTCTCCCAATGGTCAGCGGGGAATTGAGACACAATTTTACCAGGACACCTCAGTTATCTGTAAGAATAATATGGATACAATGATAAGTGGTTTTAACTTTACCAACATGGCCTCGGAGTGCTGTAGTATTAAGGGCTTGGATGGAAAGGTATTTGTTCAGTGTGTACGAGAACATTTCAGAGTCAGTTTGTAGGATGTACCTGCTAGAGAAGGAACAAAACATGACCTGTTTTCTTCTTTCATTCACAGGATTCACAGGCTGTCACTGGCTCGACCAGCATTTATTGCTGCGTTTACCCAGAGGGCAGTTTACCCAGAGGGCAGTTAAGAGGCTGGTACACGTTGCTCTAGGTCTGGAGTCCCATGCAGACCAGACCAGGTAAGGATGGCATTTTCCTTCCCTAAAGGTCATGAGTGAACCACATTGGTTTTTCCAACAATTGACAATGGACTTCTTGTCGTCACTAGATTTTTTTCCAGATATTTATTGAATTCACGTTCCAAAATCTGCCGTGATGGGATTCAAACCCGGGTCCCCAGAACGTTATCTGGGTCTATGGATTAACTGTCGAGCGATAAGTTCACTCCGTCATCGCTGCCTGTTAGGAAATGAGGCAGGGTGAGTGACTGAGGTATCAGTGGAGCAGCGCATCAGCACCAAAGATCCCACAGTATTGTGGCTCAGTGGTTAGCGCTGCTTCCTCAGCACCAGGGACCTGGGTTTGATTCCAGTCTCGGGCAACTGTCTGTGCTGGAGTTGGCACTTTCTCCCCAGTGTCTGTAAGAGTTTCCTTCGGGTGTTCCAGTTTGCTCCCACAGTCCAAAGATGTGTAGGTTAGTTGGATCAACCATGTTATATTGCCCATAGTGTCTAGATGCAGTATGAGGTTTTGGGATGTGCAGGCAAATCTCTGCCTGATGTGAAAAGCTCCTTTTGGGGAGGTGTGTCCGCATTTCCCATGGCGGCAAGGGAGGGTCAAGGGTGTGGAGCGTGGGTTGGTGGGAGGGTGTGGCCCGAACAAGGAAGGCGCAGTGGGAATGGTCTCTGCGGAACACAGATAGAGGTGGGGAGGGAAATATGTCTCTGGTGGTGGGGTCTGACTTTAGGTAGCAGAAATAACAGAAGTTAATGCGCTGTGTCTGGAGATGAGTGGAGTGGAAGGTGAAGAACGCAGGGTTATATTCTTTATTGTGGCTGGAGGGGTGGGGTAAAGGCGGAGGTGCGGGAAGTGGAGGGTATGTGTTGGAGCGCATTGTTGATCAAGTCAGAGGAAAATTACAGTCCTTGAAGTCGGCCTTTCTGGGATGTCCTGGAGTAGGATCCAAAGAGATTAAACAAATATATCACAGACAAAAGATTAACTGGACCAGAGAATAGGACCCCTTAAAGGTCAACAAGGCTGTCTATGGAACCACAGGGGGTGCAAAAGATATGGAAATATTTCACGTCATTTTTACTGGAGAAGTGTATGGAAGCTGGAGTGTTTAGAGAAATAAACAGTGATAACTTGAAAAGTGTCCGTGTTACAGAGGAGGTGGGACTGGATGTCCTAAATCGCATCAATGTGGATAAAGCCCTGGAAAATGATCAGATGTATCCTAGAACTTTCTGGAAATCTAGGGAAGTGATTGTTGGGCCTCTCCTGAGGTATTTGTATCGTTGATAGCGACAGGTGAGGTGCCATTATTTTTTTTAAAAGTGGTAAGGAGAGGCCATGGAACAAGACAACAGTGAGCCTGAAGTCGGTGGCAGGCAAGTTGTTGGAAGGGATTCTGAGGGACAGGATATCCATCTATTTGGAAAGGTAAGGAATGATCAGGGAGAGTCAATGTGGCTTTGTACATGCACAATTGGGTCTCACTAACTTGAGTGAGTGTTTTGAAGTGACAAAGAAAATTGATTAAGCCAGGCGGTGAACGTTGTTAATATGGACATTCAACAAGGTTCCACAAAGCAGACTGGTTCGCAGGGTTAGATAACATGGAATGCAGGGAGAGCAAGCCATTACAAAACTACCTTGAAGGTAGGAGACAGAGGATGATGATGGAGGGTTGCTTTGCGGACTGGAGGCCTGTGAGCAGCAATATGCTGCAAGGATGGATATTGGGCCCTGAAATAAATGACTTGGGTGTGAATATATGAGATATGGTCAGTAGGTTTACAGAAGACACCAAAATTGGAGATGTAGTGGAGAGTGAAGAAGGTTAGTTCAGAATACAACAGGATCTTGATCAGATGGGCCACTGGAGCAAGGAATGGCAGATGGAGTTCAATTTAGATAAATGTGAGCTGTTGTATTTTGGAAAGGCAAATCAGGGCAGGACTTATACACTTAATGGTAAAGTCCTGGGGAACATTGCTGAACAAAGGGACCTTGGAGTGCAGGTTCCTAGTTCCTTGAAAGTACAGTCACAGGTAGGCGGGGGAGTGAATGCAGCATTTGATACGCTCCCTGTTATTGGTCAATGCATTGAATGCAGCTGTTGTGACGTCATATTGTGGCTGGACAGGGAACTGATTAAGGCCCTTCTGGAATTCTGTTTTCAGTTCCAATCTCCCTGTTCTTAAAATAATGTTGAGAAACTTGAAAGGTTTCAGAAAACGTTTGCAAGGATTTTGCCAGGATTGGGACGGTTTGAGCTATTGGGAAAGGCTGAATAGGCTGTGAGTATATTCCCTGGAGAGTTGGAGGCTGAGAGGTGATCTTATAAAATCATAAAGGTATGGATAAGGTGAGCAGTCAGGGACATTTTGCCAAGTTCGGTTGGTCCAGAACTAGAGGGTACAGGCATAAGGTGAGAGGGAAAAGATTTAAAAGGGATCTAAGGGACATCTTATTCATGTTGAGGGCATTGCAAGTATGGAATGAACTGCCAGAGGAAGGGGTGAAGGCTAGCACAATTGCAGCATTTAAAAGGCATTTGATTTGGGTACATGAAGAGGAAGGTTTTAGAGGGATAAGGGTGAACCGCTGGCAAATGGGACTCCATTAACGCTCTCCGTTATTGGTCAATGCATTGAATACAGAAGCTGGGATGTCATATTGTGGCTCAACAGGACATTGATTAAGCCACGTCTGGAATTCTGTTTTCAGTTTGAATTTCTCTGTTCTGGGAAGGATGTTGTGAAACTTGAAAAGGTTTGGACAAGATTTACAAAAACGTTGCCAGAATTGGAGGATTTGGCCTACAGGGAGAGGCTGAATAGGCTGGGGCTATTTTCTCTGGTGAGTCCAAGACTGAGAGGTGACTTCATGGAGATTTATAAAATCACGAGGGGCGTGGATAAGGTGAGCAGCTGGGGTCCTAATCCCTCAGGTTAGGTGGGTCCAAAACTAGAGCACCTGGGTTTAAGTTGAGAGGGCAAAGATTTAAAAGGGATCTAAGTGGCAACGTTTTCAAGCTGAGTGTGGTGTGTGTATGGGAGGGGCTACCAGATGAAGTAGTGGAGGCTGATAAAATCACAACATCTAAAAGGCTTCCAATTGGGTACATGAATAGGAAGGGTTTTGATGGATACAGGCCAATAGATGGTAAATGGGGATCCATTAGATTAGGATTCCTTGTTGGCACAGACGAATTGGACCAAAGGTCTGTTTCTTTGATCTTAATAAATTAAGATGCATTCCTCTATTTTGCGGAGAGCTAGCTGAAGCACAGATAATTATCCTTGGAGCTGAGAAGGTGAAGCAGTGATTTCGACCTGGTGCAGATTTGGTTCCAAGGTCTTGAATTTGCAGAGAGAGAGAGAGGAATTGTTAACACTGTCATAATTTTTAGTAACTACTTTCAAGTAATTGGCAAATAATACAAGGTGAAAATGTGAACACTATTTTACTCAGTAAGTTCTGAGCATCTGGAACAGTCTGAACGACACAGATTCAGCAGGTATTCTGAAACAGACTTAGAATTTTACTTTTTAAGGAAAGATTTGGGGGGCTATGGGCACGTGGGAGGGGACTTGGGACAGGCTTGCAGCAGGTTGAATAGCCCCCAGGCCCTGTGCTCTGTGATACTGCCCCATTCACTGTGAATGATGAAGCTCATCCCAGGGCAGAGAGAGGGATCAGCCCTCCACTCTCATCACAATGGGGCCCGGCTGATTGACGGCAGCTCCAGACCAATGGGAGGAGAGTCTGTGCGCTCCTGCAGCCAATGGGATTGAATGAGGGGTGTGGCCAGCAAGACAACACATGTCCATGAGCTGTGCAGGTGCAGTGTCACTGTTTGGGGTTGGGAGAGACAGCAGAGACTGGGACAGAGGCTGTTGGACCTGAATTACAAACTCCCGGGAAATTAAAACCAAAAGAACTGTGGAAGATGTAAATCAGAAACAACGGGATTGTTGTAAAGGAGTTCATTCTCGGTCATGGATTGTAATCCATTGGCATTGTCACGTCGGTTCCAGTGCCGTGGGGAAACACTGGAAATATGATGAATGTAATGTAGGTTACATTCATCAGTTATTAAACTGTACAAAGTGCAGAACAATTTACAAGGATGTTGCCAGGTCTCAGGGGTCTGAATTATAGGGAGAGGTTGGACAAGTGAGGATTTTATGTTCAGAGCAGAGGAAACTGAGGGGGTTCTTTTTTAGAAGTGTATAAGACCATGAGAGGCATGGATAAGGTGAATGCACTCAGTCTTTTTCCCAAGAACTCAAGGATTTGACGGCTTGATTGGATCAGTTTAAGGTTAGAGGAGAAAGAATAAAAGGGAAGCTGAGGAGCAACTGTTTTACACAGAGGGTGGTATGTCTATGGAATGAGCTGGCAGTGGAAGTGGTTCAGGCAGGAACACTCACAACAGGTAAAAGATATTTGGACAAATACATGGATAGGAAAGGGTCAGAACCAAATGGGCCAAGTGCAGGATGGACAGCGTGGATGGACATTCTGGTCGGCATGGGCTAGTTTGGGCCAAAGGGCCTGTCTCTGCTGCAGGATGCTATGACTCTAAGTGCATTTGCTATTTCTCCGATTAACTCTGTTGGTATCCTGGGATGTATTCCATCAGGGCAATGAGACTTGTCTACCTTCAGCTCCATTAACTTGTCCAGCTCTAACTCTTTTGTGATAATGGTTATTATCTAGATTCTCACCTTCCTTAGTCTCCTTATCAATTACTGGCATGTTCTTCGTATCCTCCACTATGAAGACTGACTGCTGTGTGCTCATATTCCTGAACCCTGCTGGATAGGAATAACTAGGCACAGAACTCTGAGAGGTCTTCTTTGAGTCTTTATTGATGAGACACGGCAGTTACATGGATAGTGTACATGCAGAACACCTCCAGGCAGCATCAGGGAACCCCCCGCCTGTCCGATGTACGGCTCCCATTCTTATACCTTTGTGGTTTGGGACTTTGAATAGAGACTGTCTCTCAGTATTATCTCCATGGCAACGGCAGTTAGAAAGTCTAGTTCAGTTCAGCACTTTGTGGTTAAACCACATACCCCACCCCCACGCCCCCGTGGCTCCCTCAAGTATCTGAAAGGCACTTCAGTTTCAGTGGGGTATCTATCAGGATTCTGATGTGGAGGAGCCGGTGGTGGGGTGGACAAAGTTAAAAACCACACAACACCAGGTTATAGTCCAACCGGATTATTTGGGAGTACAAGCTTTTGGAGTGTGCTGTGATTTTTAATTTAATCAGGATTATCTCTATGGTAACAGTTAAGTGCTTCAACAATTACAGAGGCAATATGTTCCCCTCTAGCAGTGTGAACTGATATTCTGGCCCTGGGGATAGTTATTCATCACTTTTCTCCCCCAATCCCATCTAGCTTTGTATTGATCTTTAAAGTTTTTCTAATCTCCTTGGTCTTTGCCAATCTGTGTGCATTCTATTTCAGTTTGATAGACTCCCTTATTTCCTCAGACACCCCCGGCAGATTATTCCTTTTCCTACAGTCCTTCCTTTTCCCTGATATATACTTTTGCTGAGCATTTCAAAAAAATTGTTTTGATATTCCCGCACTGTCCGTCAACTTTCCCACCATAAAGTCTTTGTTTTCAATCTACATTAGCCAACTCCTGCCTCATCCTATTGTAGTCTCCTTTTGTTTAAGCACTGGATCTTGGGAGTGGATCTAATCTTTCAGCTTTCCATCTGTGTTCTAAGTTCAACCAGACTTCTCAGAATTCTTTTATCCGATTACGAGGGGAGGCGATGTTTCCTGGGTGTTTTGGTTTTCATTGTCAGAGACCTTGGCTTTGTAATAAAGTACAGGATAGATATTCACAACAGAGTATTCTGGACGCTGCGAATGTATGACACAATCTAAAACCATAAATCACTCTCTCCCATCAGTTTAAAATTGCAAAATCATTATCTCCTACACACTTCCTCACGATCTAAGCTTGGAATGCTAATCCACCTGACTATCTGTCATTTTCCGAAAATCTCCTTTGGTGAAGGTGGTGAGTTTTGGATTCAGCTTTCCAGTTATTACCTTAAGAAGATAAGCACTGGGCACAGGAGAACCAGCCCCACCATGTAATACAGTGATGATTGAGCTCACCTCGGTCTCAGCTGGATTTTCCCGCCTGCTCTCTCTCACGTTTCAACTCATTGCAAATTAAAAATCTGTATCTCATCATTATAATTGGCTCATTGCCCTGGCATCCACTGCATTTTGAATAGGGAATTCCACAGATTCACAACACATTTTGACAAGTACATTCTTCCTCATGAGAATAGAATAGAGTCCCTATAGTGCAGAAACAGGGTATTCATCCATTGAGTCCACACCAACCCTACAATGAACATCCCATTCAGACCCACTCGTTCCCTGCAGCATTCCATTTCCCATGGCTAATTGTCTAACCGGCACGTGCATGGACGCTATCAACAATTTAGCATGGGCAATCCACCTAACCTGCACATCTTTGGACTGTGTGAGGAAACTGGTGAACTGCACGAAACCATGCAAACATGGGGAGAATGTGTAAACTCCACACAATCGCCTAAGGTCCCTGACGCTGTGAGGCAGCAGTGCTCGCCACTGAGCCACCTCTGCTTCAAACCTACTGCGCCTTATTAACCTCCCTATCCCCCAATTGGCTGAATCTATGTTCCTTACGTCAGAAATCAGGTTGTCCAAGCGGATGTCTCAGTAAATCCCAGTGACAGCCCACATGTCCCGTGTGTCTGAATGGGGATCCGATACACAACATCCTCCATCCAACACTTTTCATTCACGTTCCAGAGACAGGGCTCCAGTGGCTGCATGAGGACTGCAACTCCCAAATTCCGTGGCAGGGAGCGCACGTTTGTGGTGAACCTGGCACTGCACACATACAGAATGTGGGTGTGTTTTGGAGCGTGTGCTTTGGGGTAAGTAGTGGAAAGTATTTCACACTGTGATTGTCTGGAGGAGGAACGTATTTGCTTGTAGTATTGATCTGTTGGAGGGTCAAAGTGTCACCACACCCACATGGGACCAAGTTACATTCCCAACTTGTCATAACACTGGAATCGACCAATGAGAAACAAAGAAGGATGTGACCCATTCTCCCAGACTGAAGGTTCCTCTTCTGTCCTGGATCTGCCACCTCCCTTTCTGTTTCCTTTTGTTTCATTCTGCTGTTACATTATTGACTTGCAGCAACTGAAGGGAAAGGAAGTGAACCCAGAAAGGGTGCAGAGTCTAACCAGGGACGGGATGTGGTGGCATAGACCTGTTTATCAACAACTCCATGAGAATGGGGAGGGTGTACATTAGGGGGCAGCAGAGTCAGAATGGTGAGAGAGAGTAAGTGGGCTGGAGGGTTACAGCTTTGGGGGGAGAAAGGGGAAATAGATATTCCAGAGAAACTAGAATAGTCTGTTCTGAGTTTCTCATCTGTGCATGTTCCTTTATACAGGGTGCTAGATGGTGAAGATTTGCAGACTGAAATATCAACATCAGGTGCCGATCCTGATAAAGTTAATCAGAATTTGAAGAATCAAAGATGGAGAATCACTCGGCCAAAATCCTGTAACACTCTCCCTCCCAGCATTGTCGGTCTATCTGCGCCAAATGGACTGTGAATTGTACAAGACAGCAGCTCACGACCATCTTCTCAAGGGTAACGAGAGATGGGGAATAAATGCTGGCTGAGCCACTGATGCCCATATCCTGGAAACAGTTTCTATCTCTAGTTGCTGAAACCCAATTGATGTTACTGCAGGATGATGAGGGATGCTGAGTGCATTCTCCAGGAGGCAGCACCATCACATTACCCCACCTACACCCACACAGTAACACCGCAACATCACTGGAACAAAAGGCAGTGAAGCCAAAGGAGGACTTAGATATAGTTCTTCGAGGTAAAGTCATGAAAGGGGATTGGAACACAGCAGGAACAGGAGACTGAGCTGGATGGTCAGCTGTTTCCCATTGAATGGTGGAGCAGGATTGAAAGGCTGAATGGTCTCCTGCTGCGATCTCCTAGGTATGTATATAGTCATGGAGCCTGGGTAGGAAGAAGGGGGCAGGAATTCTCCAGGAGATTGCACTTCCACATCAGTTTTCAGTGAGGGATGGTTTGATGGATTTTATTTAACATTTATCTTTAACACAAGGTTTGTGAATTTGGTTTTAAAATATTGTAGCTATTTATTCCACAATAAATAAAACTAAAAGAAAAGAAATGAAACTATCTGAATATAACAGTTTTTAATTTCAAACGCCCTGTAAAACAAAATCCTGTGTATTCCCAGACACCATCCCTTTCCAGTTACTCAAACTCCAGGGAAATATTTCCTCCCTGTCTGAACCTTTGGTTTGATTTAACTGTTTTTCAGTTCTCCTTCTGTGAGCTGTGAAGTGTTCTTTTTTCCCCCAATTTCTCCTACCCAGAAGTGTTATCTCACACAACTGAGCAACCTTCCCACGTTCATCATTACGCCATTTTGGGTTTTTGTTAATATATAATCACCAGCAGTAAACCACCCGTGTAACCAATCGAATATTTACACACAAAGCCCATTACGGGCAAAGCAAGCTATTACAAATGACAGAGTGGGAAGGGACCAAATCAAAGTAGAGTTAGGGGTGAGATGGCAGCAGTGGAGATAAAGCACTGTATCCCCTGCGATGCCCACCTCTGTCTGAAGGCATCGAGAGCATTGATACATACCACATGCTCCTTCTCCAAGGACACCCTGCTTTATCCTCAATCATAGAATAGAATCCCAACAGTGTGGCAGGAGAGAATTGGTCCATCAAACCCCACCAACTCCAAAGAGCATCCCACCTGGAGCACTCCATCCTTTTGACACTGCATTTCCCATGGCTGATCCACTGAGTCTGCACAATCCTGGACACTGTGGACAATTTCGCACAACTGCTCCACCTAACCCACAAATATTTGAACTGTGCGAGGAAACCAGAGCACCTGGAGGGGGCCCACACAATCTTAGGGGAATGTGCAAACTCCAAACAGACTGTTGACCAAGGCTGGACTCCAACCTTGTACCTGGTGCTGTGAAGCAGCAGTGCTATAATCACATTTTAAATCAAAACAGATGATCCCTGCTCATTGTCACATTGCTGTTTGTGGAGACTTATTGCCCAGAGAGACATCCTGAGATGCAGAAAGAGGCAATATAAATTTAGTCAACTCCAGCCGAGTTAATGTGATTAACAACAACATCAATACTCCAACAGTGCCATCAGACCTCGTACCTACTCTATCATTTATGATTTTTAATCCATGGGAAGTTTGTTACCAGCTTCGATGACAGCCATAATGCTCTGACCACTTTGATGGAGTCAGTGCAAGTCAGTTCTAATAGTTATCAACAGATTGAATCTAAACAGGATGCCCCACAACAGGAAGTGCTCTGACACTCAATGCCCGTAAGCCAAGGTCATTTTCCTAAAACCACTCACGTCTGGTAATACCATTGAAGATATTTTACACAGTAACCTTTCAGTCTCAATTGTCAGTTCCAGTCCATGAAGCAGTCAGTAACATGCACCAGTGAATTGAATTCTAACAGCAGCATTGCCCTGCCAGGAGAGATTGAGGAGTTTGAAGCTGTCTTCTCTGGAGTATCTAAACATGAAACACTTCAAATGAACAAAAATCTTAAAGTGCTCGAGAGGATAGATACAGGAAGGATGTGCTCTCTGGCTGGTGTGCCTGGAATAAAATAAGCACTAACTACGGTATCTTCACCCAGCATCCCCTTTAGCTGCATAAAAGTTTAATATTTATTTGCTGCTCTAATTACACTCCCAGTTTTAACTGCTGTAATGTTGATGACTATGCAAATGTATAAAATATAATTTAATCCATCCCAAAACCTCTCTGTACCTGTGTCTCACTTGTGCTCACCGAGACACTCATTCAATCTGACCTCTTTACAAACCCTGCCCGGATATTTCCTTAGAGGGCTCAGAATGAAATATTCACAGAATTGTTACTGTGCAAAAGGAGGCTGATTGCCTCATCAGCTCTCCAAAGGATCACCTCACTGAATGCTATTATTCTCCCTTTACCCCATAAACCTTCCCATTCGTCCGATTCTAATAACACCGGCGAGTTCACAAGTAACCACAGCGATTGGATTTGTTTTGTTTGTTCATGGGATCATGGCATCACTTGCTGGGACAGCATTTGTCATCCATTCTAACTGCCCAGGAGATGGTTCAGAGTCAACCATGTTATTCAGTGTCTAGTTTCATATGTAGACTGGACCAGGTCAGAGTTAATACAGTTTCCCAGACCCAATGACATGAAGAGTTGATTTCTGGCCTACTATCTTATTTCTGAAATGATAATGAATAATTTTTGCAGTTGAATTAAAAGTGAAAGACCAAAATGTGTTTTATTCTGATTGACCACATCTTCCTATTTTCTCAGTTGTTATTGACAGTCTCATTCCTCTCGCACCAGAACCTGTTCCAGAGAGTGTTACAGAAAAGGCAGAATGGTCAGCTGCAGGTGGTCACTTGACCGGTCACTGGATCCAAAGGTTCACTCTCCACAGATGCTACCAGATCTGCTGAATTTTTCCAGCAATTTCTGTTTTTGTTCCTGATTTCCCAGCATTTGCAGATGTTTCGTGTTTGAATATTGATCTTGCCTGTTGCAGAGGAGTTTATTGATGAGTTTGGAGAGTTTTGAACATTGCAACTTAGGCCTCAAATCAGCCACGATCTATTGAATGGCAGAGCAGGGTTGAGGGGCTGAATGGCCTCCTCCTGTTCCAATGAAAGTTACCCATCGGCAGCTTGTTGTTACATTTCCCCTCACTGCTCACTTCACCTCCATGTCTAACACACTGTTACTGACTGAACAAACCTCCTGCTCATGTTCAGTGGCTCCCTCTACTGCCACCCGGATTTAACTCTCATCATGGGATGCTGTCTCGTGTTACTGCGGGAATGCCCACAAGGACTCATCCTGGAGCGTTATCCCGTGGGATCCAAAAATCCCGTTTATTTCCTTCTTCCTATTTCACTCTCAGTTTAAACCCATTCTCCTGTCATGCTCTTCAACATGCCCATGTGGGTGGACTAGAGGCAGCTGGCACCTGAGATTGAATCTGCCTCCCCCCACAATCAGGGATTTGGGAAAACACTCAGACAATGATCTATCCATCTGATTGTTGACTCAGACAGATAGGCAGAAAGAAAGATGCACATTTAGATAGCGCCTTTGATGACCCGGGGCAATGAAACATGCTTCCAACCCAATGATTTCAACTTCAATCTCTGAAACACAGACACAAAGCTTCCTACTTGTACCAGGTTGCCTCTCAGCCTTCTCTTTTCTTAAAAGTTTTAAGCTGTTAAGCCTTTCCTGGTGATTATAACCTCTGTGTTTCTGTCAGAGTTGTGACTGAACCTTTATTTTCCTGTTGTGAGTGATGCTAGTAGCAGAAACAGTTCCTGACTTGTGAGGGGTTTCGGTTGGAGTATTTATATTTACACATTCTTTCCCACCCTCACATACAGTGTGAAATTGATGTTAAACAGAAGGAAAGGATTGAGTGAGCACCCACAGAAACACAAAAGGCAGCATGTGTACCTGAGTTGAATGAACCTGGATTTAGGAAAATGTTACAACAATCACAACTAGTTAGAATTACAGAATCCCTTAGGCGCACAAAGAGACTATCCAGTCCATCGAGTCTGCAATGAACTGCTGTCCCACCCTACCTCCATAACCCCACATTTAGCATGGCTAACCCAACCCACCTAACCTACGCACTACAGGCCACGTTAGCACGGCCAATCCATCAAACCGGCACATCTGTGGGAGGGTCACATATTATGTCTAAGTGCTCAGGATTGTGGATGAAGGCTCACAAATACATGTCTCTGACGCTAATCCTCTTTTTTTTCAAAATAAAATCTGGGGGAAACTGCAGCCAGAAAGATTTCCAATTATCTCATGAGGAAGAGAATTCAAAACTCGTGCCACTGACCCAGGGGGCGCAGTGAAGTCACAGAGGTCTGGGAACCATCAGAAACGTAATGAGTTGTGAGCAAGGTGGGGGTGAGACAAGGATAAAAAGACAGTCTGTCACATGGGGGAAGGCAGGAGAGATTAAACAGTAGAAATGGTAGTCCCTCAAGGCCACAGCGAATGGAGTTAGGGCTTGGAAAGAAACAAGGAAACAAGCTGTCAAATAAATATATTTAAAAAACAGATTATAACAACATAGAGGGCAGAGTACACAGTCTGAAATTGCTGCTCTCGTTGGTGAGTACAGAACGCTAAAAAGCCTGGGTCATTCTATTACAGCCAACACATGCAGGATAGGCCAAGTGGCCTCGATCTGTGCTGTAACTTTCTGATAAATTTATTCTGACATTTGGAATTCAGGTCGGATGATGTTCATAAATTCTCAAATTGGACTTGAGTTTAATATTCTGGAGAAATGTTAAATCAATCACAATGATCCCATTCTGCAGACTTTAGTCCACAGCCCTGCATGTTCCAGCATCTCAGTTACATCCATGTCCTTTTGTTCTAATGTGATGCTGGTTACTGCCTCTGCCACCCCATCAATGCGTTCCTGCTCCCCACCATCTCCGAGTGAAATGAATTCTTCCCTCCCTTCTTTCTGGGAATTAGTTTCAATCTAAATCCTCCAGTTTCTGACCTCACAGTTAATGAATAGCTCCTTCCTATCCACTCGATCTGGATTCCTCAGCATTTTATCACTTCAATTAAATCTCAGCTCATCCTCCTCGGAAATCATCCCCAGCCTATCCAATTTTTTCTCAGAGCACAAATTTTCCAATTGTAGAAGTATTCTGATCAATCTCCTCTGTACCCTCTGGTGTGATCACATTAACCCTGGAATAAGGGGATCAGAAGTGTGTGCAGTACTTAAACTGCAGTCAAACAAGTGTTCCTGACATTTCCCATGTCACCTCCGTGTTCTTGTGGTTGTCGCTCAGACAAGAAGTGTCCTGGTTTTCCCACATGGAATTGGATGTGCACTCCATGGGGCTGGGATTCCATACCATGTGTTTATTTGTTAATTAATCCTAAATTAACTTCAGATTAAAACAAGATTATCAGCTACCCATTATACTCCAGCCACCGTACTTTTTAAAATCTCTTTAAAATTATTACTATCTCAACACAACAGGCTTTAAGTTGCTGATCAAGTATTCAGATGTCTCCACTGTTACAATCACTTGAAGATTATCTTTACCTTCAGCTACATTTGGTGAATTGAACACTGATTGTAAATATATGAATGACAAACGGACTTGAGTTTTATGGTAATTAATCCAGTCTGACATTCTTCTTGGTCAATATCTTGAAGAGAACTGTCCTCAGAACTCCAGGTGTGCTCTGACTTCATTCACAACTGGATGTGGCTGGACTGCAGATCTTAGATCTGTTGTTTCCTGGATTGCTTTGCCTGTCTATCACTTTCTGCTTATGCTGCTTGGAACACAAGTAGTCCTCTGGTAACTTCATCAGGTTAACACCTCATTTTTAGGTATTCATGCTGCTGTTACTGACATGCCCTCCTGAATTCTCTCAGTTGAATGAGGATTGATCCTCTGGTTTGATGGTAAGAGGCAAGTTGGGGAATATGCTGGGCCGTGATTCTGTAAGTTTTGTTGGAGTACAATTCTACTGCTGTTGGTGGAAGGAAAGGGCTAAACTCTTGCACTGTAAGCCATATATGTAAGAAGCTACATGCAGTATCATGAACACTGATTGGCCAAGAAATGAATTGCGAGCATCACTGTACAATGATGCAGGATCATAACTGCAGCAAGGGGAGATTAAGAACCAACTTGACATAGGAGTAGGGAAAGAAGCAGCTGATCACATTGTCTCATTAATAGTCACAAAGAGACAATGTGAGATTATTGTACTGTTGGAGTTGAGGATGGAGGAGATCGGGGAGATGGAGAGCCCTTCTACAGAAACTAATCTGTCTGAGAGTTATGGGATCGACTTGATTGCCATGCATTTAATAGAAAGTTAATTGAAACTGTTTTTATCCCCAAAAGATAACAAGACAATAGAAACAAACCCCAGAATACATGGTTCAGAGATGGATGTCAATAGACCATCAACATCCAACTCCTGCAATTATTCAGCAAACGTATGTGTGATTACCCTGTTCTGATGAACCAGAAAATCACTGTTCACTCTGTGCAGGTGGACAGCGATGTGGGGAAGGATTGGCCGAGTGGTATTGTCACGAGACAGTTAATCCAAAGCCCCAGATAACGTTCTGGAGACCTGGGTTCAAAGCCTGCTGCAGCAGATGCGGGGGATTTGAATTCAATTAATAAAATTTCTGGAATTTAAGAGTTTAATAATGACCATTAATCGATTGCCAGAAAAACCCATCTGGTTCAGTAATGCCCTTTCAGGAAGTAAGCTGCCATCCTTACCTGGTCTGGCCAACATTGTGACCTCAGACCCACAGCAATGTGGTCGACTCTTACCTGCCCTCTGGGCAATTAGTGATGGGCAGTAAATGCTGCCGGGCCAGCGACACCCTCATCCTGTGAATGAATAAAGGAAAATAAAAATCTCTACCCAGTGTGAATCTGTACATGTTCAACAATGTTGTGAACATTTCCAAAGCTAAGATCTCTATGTGCAAAACGTTATGAGCTGCCAAAACCATTGTTCATTACTTGGCGTGAACAAGAGAAAAAGATCCTTCAACTTGTGGTTATGAGTAAATTCATTGGTGTCTCAGCAGGATGGATGCCTGAGTGAATCCCTTCACACAGAGCAGGTGAACAGCTTCTCCCCAGTCTGACAGGTTTGGCCAATTTCTAGGTGGGATGGGTAAAGAATTCCCTTCTGGCATTCCCCACGTTTCCAGAGTCGGTCCCTAGTGTGCCTGCACTGGTGTTTTGCCATTTCAGATAAATGCTGGCAGAGTGTTATACACACCGTTACACCCCCCCTCCCCTCCCCTCCCCCACCCCAGAACCAAGTATAAAACAGTAAACATTATCTCCTGCTGTGGAGGGACAGCCTGTCTTGGTCTGAGTAGGAACATTGAGCCGATTTACCTCAATGACAATTTAATCGGTGACCAGAGCAAGTTAAGCAAGTCCAATTAAAATGCATTGTAGCACAGAAAGAGGCCCATCAAATCCAAGCTGGCGCTCTGTAGCAGAATCTCACATTCTCATTCCCCATATGTCTCCCAAACTCTGCAAGTTTATTTCCCTCAGAACTGATCTAATTGTTTTTATCAATCATTCATCTTCTCTCCCTGCACCACCATAATAGGCAGCATGTTCTGCATATTTCCAGCCAATACAGTCAGCAGAAACACTTGCTCATCTCCTGCTGTCTCAAAATCTCATATCTGATCTTAATTCTTGTGCCATCATCTATCGAATACAGATATTTTTGTCTGTTATATCTCGGTGTGTTATAATCTTATACAGCTTTATCAAAAATGTATTTAACTTATTTACTTCCATGAAAATAGCAATCTCTTCAAATCAATCCAGTGACTGCATTTTCATCATCAGTGAACCACTCCAGTAAGTCTGTACTCCACACCCTGAAGATCACTCATATCCTTCCTTGTTAATGTCTGTTTTGTTCCACAAATCCAGACGACACAAGTTTTCTGCACAACAGCAGTGGCTTTATTATTGGACAGCTGGCAAGAATTTCAAAGCATCTCTAAAGTTGCCGAGTGTCTACTTGTACAGACTCTTCTTCATGAATCTCTGCCTTACCCACAGAGACAGTATATTTAATAAGAATTAGACAAAGGCATATCAGTCACATGGGTGATTGTCATTACATAGTTTAAAGCAGGTAATTATGAATTTACAAAGCTTGATGAATGCCAATGTCCTGTGATAATGTGTGATGGATTACAGAAACGGATTATCGTATTGTCCACGATTATGTGTTGATGGGAAGAGATTAAGGCAGAAGGGTTCTTCTTTCAGTGAATGGGGGATTCACTTACCTATGCTCATATGGAGGGGAAGTAGTGAGACAATGGGAGCAGGAGGCAGTTTAACAGGGTTGTGCCCAGGACTCTCAGTCTCTGATTATCTGTCCGTCTGCAACTTCCCCTCTCAGCTCTTGCAGTCGCTTTGTCAGTTCTTTCACAAATTGTTTCACCCTATCCTTGCCATTGTACATCTCCTGCCCTCCCACTACCATACCCTCTGGCAGCTGCATAGTCCATCCGGTCACTAATTCAAAGGGGGATTGCTCAGTTCCCTTTGCTGGGGGTGACGTCAGTTTCATTAGGATTGTGGGGAGTACCCTAACCCATCCCGGCCTGTCTCTGTCAGGGCCTTAGTCAGACTAGCTTTCAGTGTCTGCTTCATTCCTTCTTCTGTCCCTGAGCTCTGGGGGTGGTGTGTGAGATGGGATTTCTGCTCAGTACCAAACAGGCCACAGAGCTGCTTAACTTCGTTTCCTGGAACATGTGTCCCTTGGTCAGAACCTGCAGGGGAATGCTTCCACCCTCTGAGTAAACCTGTTTATTAAGACCCAGCAGGATTTCCTTCCCTGGGATTGAGATGGGGGTGTAGGTAAAATCCATCTGTAATTGTTCCCCTGAGTCCCTGGGTCCCTTCGGCTGCCTCCATTTTATCCTGATTGTTTTCCCTGGCTCACACTGTGTACAGACTACACCCCTTCGACAAAACCTTCTTGTTCCAGAACACCCCTGTAGTTGATCATTCGATATTGCATTTTATCCTGCTCAATATGGGCCAGCCCATGATATGTTTTTAATAATGTTTGTCTTATACAGTGGCACTGCTGGATCATCCTATGTCCTATTACTGCCCCACCCTTTTCCCATTCCTGTTTCTCCTGCTATGGGACTGTTTCTGGAAATGTCTTTAAACTTTCCTTTCTCGCTTCTGTAGCTACTGCCACTGCATCCTCCTCAAATGTCTGCACTGTTTCAGTAAGTATGCTCACCCATGCTCACCAACTACCCTGTTGGTGTGGCGTTTCTACTTTCCTGTCAGCTCTAATCTTCATTATTGCTGCTTCACTGGGAAAGTTAGCTGCTTCCAATAACTCTCTGACCTGTTCTTCATGCTCAATGTGGTCCACAGACAGGGTGATATACCTTCACCGAGCCCAGTCATGAACTATACCAAAGGCATGCTGACTGCGTGCATTTTGCCCCCCTCACCCCTGGTTAATGTCCGCACTTCTGCCAGGGCTCCTGATGGTTCTCTATTTCTGGATAATTCCAAAACAAAATTCTCACAATAATTAAACAATCCTAAAGTTTGCCTGATCCCTGTACGGTGTGCGGGTGGATAGTTTTATAATCATAGTTTTTGTTCCCGCTGGGTCTGTTCCCTCTCCCTTCCTGATTTGATCTCCCCAATGTGATATCCCCGTTCCGTCTCTCCCTACCTTCCCAGTTTCACTCTCTGTGTGTTAATTTTAAGCCTGGCCTGGCTAACCTGATCCAATACTCTGTATAATATCTGGATATGTTCTTTCTCACTGCTTGAGGTGATGAGGTGTTGGTAAGATCAGTGTGACGAAATCCATCAAACACACATCGGTGGGATATACTGGAATATTGCGGGATCCCTGAGGTAATAGTATCCTGGTGGACTGTTCTCCTCGGTCAGTAAACACCACTCTCTTCTGCCATTCAATGTCCACAGGTATTGACCCAGACTATTTCCAGCTTCTGTCAATCTATCACTGTCACAATTACTGCCTCTTCAGCCCCAGCTTTGATGAGATCCCATTTGTGTGGGGAATGAGAGGGCCCTCGATCTCTACAGAGTCGATAGATAACAACCCACTATCCTGTTTGATTTACACAGACCGCTGAGTGGGTCCGAGCTATAACCCACCAGATTCTCTGACTGTCCCAGTCTCCCTGCAATGTAGCTACTCCGGAGAGGTTGCCTCTCCTTTTCTTTCTGTCCCAGTCCTGGCTGGAGCATCCCCATGTTTAAATTCGGGTGTTGATGTCAATAGTTGCCATTTTAGAAAAAATAGGAACAACTCCCAGAATGGTCCCTTCTTGAGTGTCACACCTCCATACCTGAATACGTTTTGTCATACTCCTGGTCTACATCGGGACAGGTTTGCTTCATCCACCTTCCTAGGTTCCCTCTCCGACTGCTCTCATTTTAGTAATTGAGGGGGTGAGGGGTAAATCCTTATCGGTAACTGACAAAGATGCTCCGGTGTTAGAATCATGCAAGTGTTGGCCCCTTAACAGCACGTCAATGAATATTCATGGGCTATGCATATACCGACATGAACACAGGCCACTCACAATATGAACACCTATCTCCCTCTCTCTGCCTACATTCCTTGTCGATGTGCTCTTTCCTGCTTCCCTTGTAACATTGTGGGTCTGATTACCCTCCCTGTACTGCAGCTATTCCCCTGTGTTTCTGTGTTTGCCTCAGCTCTCATGGTCCAATTCAGAATGTGGTTAGAATTATCTCCCACTGAGAGTCCCATGTTTATAATTACAGTTAAATAGGGTCCCATGTCATCTTTTAAATGCATCAAACCGATATCATCATCACAGTTTGGGGTGTGGTAATCCCCCATAGTCCTTACACACCTCAGGCTTCCTCTCTGTATGATCCTCGATATTACCCTTGGTTCCCTGAGACACCAAGGTTATTTTAGCCCATTCAGCCTGTCCCCTCCCCAGTGTGTCCCTGTAATATCTGTAAATGCCTGGAGGCACTCATCAGCTGTGCACTGGGGGGAACCGTCTCGCACCCCATCCTCTCATTGCAGGTACAGTTTCTGCTGTACACTTCAGGGCATCTTGGGCCGAGGGAGGGTCCATACATCATCTTCGGTGAGACTGTGTACCTCTCCTAATTCATCCATATTGTCCCAATAAGGCCCATTATTACCATTTCTCTATCAGGCTGGGTGTTCATTCACCAACATCTGTTATTCAGCGGGTGAACGGTTCAGGTTTGGTTTCTGTCAGTTCCCTTTGTTGCTCCCTACTGTTTAAGTTGAGCTTTGATGCCCAGTGGTGCCATAGAGAGGGCCTTCTGGGCATTATAGGGCAGTGGGTCATTCCACCCATTGCCGTCCCTCTGTCCATACGTGGGCGCTTTGTCATCTAACCCGTTCCAGTCAGTGTCACCATCCTCACTGCCTTCTGAGGAGAGCGGGGCACTAGGTACCTCCCCCCACTGTAACTACCACCTGGCCCTTTGGCTTTAAGGCCTCACGTCTGAGAGCCACCACCTTCACTTGTTCCTGTTTCCCATAATAATGTAACACATCCTGTCATTCCTGGAATAAAACAGAGCAAAATGTAAATTTGGTTTTACTTGAAATATTAATAATTTGACATTTACTTTACATATCTATAGAGGTGAAAATTCTACTATGATTATTTAAGTGAATTTAACGTGATCATACAATGAAAATAACTGATAGTCAACGACAATGAATGAACTGAATAATATGTGATTATTTGTACAAGTTCTTGCAATGAAAATTCAATTTTATTTAATGTTTGTCACCCATTACAACATGGGCATTGTTATTAGGGAATAAATTAATGGAAGGATATCAGAGAAAATAAATAGACTTTAATTTTAGCTTCACTGCAATAATGAACCAAAACAATATTTAGAAATATGGTTAAACTACATAACAAAGTTTCCAGTGTCATTATTGACATGAAAACAATTTTAGTTTGCAAGTTGTTTTATACTAAGAATAATTGAAAATGAATTGTGATTTGGAATACACCATTTAAAATATATTTTGAAGAGAATAATCAGATACTTTTTTGGAGGAAATTAGGAATGGCAGTAAATATATATTCATTGATATTAATAGTTTTAAATGTTGAGAAGTTGACTGGGATTATTTGTTTGAGAGTGGCTGCATGATTATAAAGACCAATTCACCATTTTCATTGCACTGTTGGTTTCACTAGAATCTGTTGTGGTCTGAGCTCTTGTTCTGTGCAGTGGACTGTCACTAATAGCTTAATTAACCTGCGAGTCCCTGATCAGGTTTCCTTTGTCTGTAAGTCAGTCTGTAAGTGAGCAACACACCTCCTTTTGTGGGGGGAAATAAGTGGCAGATCACACTGAGAATGGTTTCTAGCACACACCATCAGCAGGGAAGGGTTTTTTCTAAAGATTTCCAATCTCTATCTACAAATCTGATTTGTCATTTTGTGGAGGATTCAGCCCCTTTGTTCTGAGCTGTTTTTATACAAGCAGTTGGTTCATTATGTCTTTGCCAAGAATGTTATTTACTTTTCCCTATTACTGTGATTCTGCAGGTTCGCATATTCTGTGAGTCAGTAATGTTCAGTAACTGAACATTGAATGATTTTGTCTCTAACAGAACAGTGGCCTTGTTTTCAGTTAAGTATTCACTTTCCATTTCCTGGTTGTATTGAATGTTCCAGAACCAGACTCTGAGCAATGTTTCCATTCACTTGTGTTGGAGTCACTGACAGCCACATGATCAGTCAGTTTCAGCAGTTTGAATTCAATAATCATCTAGAATTATGAGTCTATTGATGAAATTATTCTCGATTGTCAGGAAAAACCCATCTCGGTCACTGATGTCCTTTAGGGAATGAAGCTGCCATCCTTACCTGATCTAGTCTACATGTGACCCCTGACCCACAGCAATGTGGTTGACTCTTACCTGCCCTCTGGGTAATAAATGCTGCCCATAGCCAGTGGCACCTACATCCAGTGAATGAATTTTCAACAAAGCTCTTAGTCCTGTGTCATGTGAGAAAGAAGCAGAAGGTGACCTTTCAGCCCCTCAAGTCCACTCCATCATTCAATAAGGCCAGGCCTGATCTGTTAGTGATTTGTGTTCCATCTTCCCCCAACGTCCCTTAACAAGAACCTATCAACCTGTGTCTTAAAAATATTCATTGAGCCCACCTTCTGGGGCAGAGAGTTCCAAAGTTGCACAGCCCTCTGGGAGGAAATAAATCTCCTCATCTCTGTCCTGAAAGGGTGAATCTAATTTTAAAGCAGTTCTCTTGAGTTCACGTATGACCCACAAGAGGAAACATCCTTTCCACATCCTCCTTAACAAACCATTCAGGATCTTAGACACTTCAGTCATGTCACCCCTCACTCTCCCAAACTCCGGCTGTAACAAATCCAGCCTGTCCAACCGATCCACATTTTATCCCTGTCATGCCGGGTTGAAATGTTGTGTTGTGTTTATTATGCAGTGAATGCGTTGTTCCACTGTGTGGGCTCTAAGAGTCAACGTGAGCCATACTAGCTTTCCTGTCTCACTGTGTTACATATATCTTACATCACTGTGGTGATCCTATCCCTCCCTACCTCATATAACCAAAAAGAATGGCAGAGAGAGATCAAGGAAAGTTGTGAGAAAATGTGTTGTTGCCGAAAAGGTACTTGGTCTGTTTGTAGAGATTGCATTGTAATTGAAGTAACCAGTTAATGAAAAGTTACTGACAAAATATTTGAAGTGGAGTTGCTGCTGGTGATGGAAATGCTGCTGGTTGGTATAAGAGAGGGCTGGGGGGAATACTGTACTGAGGAGAAAGTTGAGCAAGGTAACCTTTTATCTTTGTCAATAAGAAGAGGCAGAGATTGCAGCTAGGACAGCGTTGGAGCTGTTTTGATCTTGCAGACGTTATTTTAATATTTATTTGATGTGATGTGGGTGTCACTGGCTGGGCCCAGCATTTATTACCCGTCCCTAGTTACCCTTGAGAAATTGGTGCTGAGCTGTCTTCTTGAACTGCTGCAGTCTACCTGCTGTGGGTTGACCCACGATGCCATTGGGGTGGGGATTTCCAGGACATTCACCCACCGACAGTGAAGGAATGGCAATGTATTCCCAAGTCAGGTTGGGTTAGTAACTTGGAGGGGAACTTGAAGGTCATTGTATTTCCATCTAGCTGCTGCCTTTGTCCTTCGAGATGGAAGTGGCCATGGGTTCCTTGAGTGTTGTTAGGGCTGCACTAATCCAGGCAAGTGGGGAGTATTCCATCACACTCCTGACTTGTGCCTGGTAGCTGTAGGGCAGGCTTTCAGGAGCCAGGAGTTGAATTACTCCTGTAGCCTCTGTATTTGTGTGGTGAGACCAATTCAGTTTCTGATCAATGATTATCCCCAGGATAATGTTGATAGTGGGTGTTCAGTCATGGTAACAGCATTGAATGTCAAGTGATGGTGGTTAGGTCATTTCTTATACGTGATGGTCGCAGCCTGCATTTGTGTGGCAGGTATGTTACTTGCCCCTTGTCAGCCCAAACCTGGATATTGTCCAGATCTTGTTGTTCTTGGGGTTGGACTGCTTCAGTACCTGAGGAGTTAATTGTTTATCAACGTTCAATAATTAGACAAATAGTTAAGGTGCTGTGAGGGGAGGGGGTGTAGGTTAAGCTAGATATGCCTGTACAAACAGTTACAAGCATCTGTTTCCTGCTTCAACAGGAACAAAAAAAACACCATCAAAAGGTCATAAGGCTAGGTGTAAATAAAGAAAAAAAGGAAATTATGCTATGGTTAGCACGGAAACAGATGGCAGTGAAGAAGGATAAATAACAATAAGACCACAGAGGGAGGTGGTCAAACGGCCTTATGAGGCCAGAGATAAACATTTTGTCAGGGACGAAGCTGGATGAGTTCAGAGATAAACAGCCGATTTAGATTAGAAATAGTTGTAAACAGTGAAGGAGCAATGGGAGGAGGGAAGAGAAACGAATTACATAAATATTGTGTACTCGTTAAATTCAGTGTGTGTGTGTGCCTTGTAGACAGTGGACACCACACCTCTCTTGCAACAGCGTAATAAACGACATTACTGATTCAAGTCTTGTTCCGGACTGAAGTTATTGAAGTGACTGAACTTCATTTCTCACAATCACTTATCTCATTTATTGTATGATGTCTGAAGTGTGTTTTGCTCAGCAATTCTATCAACTATTTAAAAAGTCGAATCTTAAATAAGATCCTTAACACCTAATTACCAATCTATTCCTAATTCATGTAAATATCTCAATTTTCTTGAAGTCAATGTTCACACAAAACAGTGCACATGAAGCGACACAAAGATATTCATCATCAGCTGATTACTGTTCAGTGGAATAACTTGAGTATCTTATTGTTCCTGAGACTATTGACAACAGTAAGCATTTGTTTACTCGTCCATACAGTAAGTGCATTTGATATCTTATATTTCAGTTCAGTTGTTCTTGGGGTTGGACTGCTTCAGTACCTGAGGAGTTAATTGTTTATCAACGTTCAATAATTACAAAATTATGCAAATTCCTTTTTCTATCAAATGTCATGGACTGTATCTTGTGGTCACTCTGATATTAACTTTCGTTATCTCCTTATTTTCTTCCTAATTCAGACACAAATGTTTGAACATCGATCAGGATTAAATTAAATAATTTAAAAACATACGTTTCTACATGTAAACTAATTGAATGAAATCCATTCCTTCTGTATTGTCTGCATTTTGAGCAAAAGTCATTTCTTTTCAATAATTACTGAATGACTCATTTATTGTCCTCAATCCATCAATCCAGCTGTTATATTTTAGTCTTCAGTTTACCGATCTTAATGATGTCTAATCAACATCAGAGCAAAGGGCTTTTAAAATGTTGAGTCAACTTATTTGTTCTGATTACAACATATATTATGAATTCATTATCCTTATAATAATTACAGAATAATTTGTTTGTCTTTCTAACATGTCTAGTCAGATCCATATTTTAATTTAATCCATTGTTTCATTTAATCCATTGTAACAATACTATTGATTTCAGGTCAAGTATCCCACAGTGGAACCAATGATTTTGCATCCAGCATGCTTTGAAAACTGACTTTTGCTCATTTGAATAATCACAGTAATCTCAGCCTTATAAGTTCAGAGAACTGTAATTACTTTTCACTGCAATGATTGCTGTTCATGTCTACACATTGCACAGTCATATAGCAACATTAAATATCTCCTTCCTTGAAGTGCACTGATATATTTTCAAAAATCTATGTGTTGCTAATATGTAACTATTGTTCAGTTCAGTAAGGGGTATAAATGTGCAATAATAGCTCAGTACGTGAACTGATGTGAATATATTGCCGTGTACAAACTCACAATCATTGTGAAAATCAATTTTTATTTTAACCATGGAAACACAGTTGAATTAATTCAATTATATTTCACTTTAATGTTCGCATTCATTGTATTTCTAGTCACAATAAGAGTGAACTATTTCATGTGACAAAATTATTTAAAATTCATGTCACTTTTTCATGGACACAAAGTAGAATTAACACCCATTTTTGCTTTCCTTTACCCATCACAGTCAAGTTTGAATTGTAGAAAGTTAGACTGATACAGCATGAAATCAGGCCATTCAGCCCAACTTGGCATTCTGGCCAGGTTTCCGAAACTAAACTAGTCCCATTTTCCTGTGTTTGTCCCATATCCCTCTGGATGTTTTCTATCCATGTAACTGTCCGAAAGTCTTTTAGATGTTGTAATTGTACCAGCTGCTGACTTTCCTCTCACATCTCATCTCAATATGCCAAACACACGTTGTGAAAAGAGTTCCCCCTCAGATCCCTTTTAAAACTTTCCCCCTCACCTTAATAACATTCATACTTTAATCAGTGACCTGAAGCAAATAAATTCAAGATATTGTGACCATTATAATCAACAACAGATACAAGTTGAGAAAATGTTGGATTGAAAAGTAATTCAATTGACACTTAGATATTTTCTAATCAACTCTGAGGTGCTTTGACACATCTCGGTTTAAGGTAGGAATTGAACGCCTGCCTCCTGGTCTATTAGTACAGACATTACCAGAGCCCTCCATAATGTTCCCATGCAGGAAGGGCAGGACTATAATCACATACTTACTGTGGTTACTCACAGGGAAAACTGCTCAGATATTTATCATGATAATTGGACTGGGATTGTATTAGACAGTTCCATTGTGTAATGGATAAAAAGAATGATGGAACGAAGCGACAATGATCTTAAATAAATATAAGTCTCATGATAATCAAATAAGTCAATATGTTTGAAGCAGTTATTCATATACATAAATTAACATTGACCTCCTTTGTAACGCACATGAATTGGAAATAATGCATTGGCCATTCAATGTGACTACTCAGCGAAAGACAACTTTCTTTAGTTTCACAAAATTGTGATTTCTAAGAATTCAAGATTTATTGTAAAAGAATAGAGCAAACATTTATTAATTCAGGTTTGTGTACACAAGAAACACGTGAAATTTAAATAATGTTTAATGTGAAAAATAGTTAGCTCTTTTGTAATAATCAGAAATATAGAAATGTTAGCATTGAAGTGAAATACAATCAGTACAAGAACGCAAAAAACTGTGGATGCTGGAACTCAGAAACAAAATCAGTAATTGCTGGAAAACAACTCAGCAGGTCTGGCAGCATCTGTGGGAAGCATTCAGTGTTAATACTTTGGGTCCAGTGACCCTTCTTCAGAATGTATTTTTGCTCACAGCCAATTCACTCTAACTAAGCTTCCACACTGAAAATTATTTTGCTCAGATTAAGAGATTGGAGAGTGCAATATTGTTTGTCAGTTGATGTATTGAGCCATTGTTCCACATCGACAGCTGGATATATTGCATTCAAACAATGATTACCAGTTAGACATTAGCAATAATTAGTTTTAAAATGGCTGAAACCAAATTTAAGGTTGATAAGAAAATCCTTATTGCAATGTAATTGGGCAGTATATCGGAAAAAACTGAAATATTGAAGTGAAAAATAATTAGCCATCTCTTAATTGATAAGGCTAATTAATAATTGTTCCATTAATATGAGAATTCAAATATAAGAGAATGAGATCGTTACTATGAGTGTGGAGTGAGAAAACTTTGGTTGATTACAGGTGTGTTGACCTGAAAAGAATGTTAATATTTCATTATGATACTGGCACTAAGAAATAATGGATTCAACTAAAATGTGAATCTCATGATGGTGTGAGAGTTGAAATGACAATTAAATAATAATTAATATCAGAACTCAACACGTAAAATGATTCAATATATTCAAAGCAGTTTGTACGGGATATTCATTAAGATCAGTAAACTGAGAATTAAAATATTGGGTTAATTTAAAACAAAAATCACACCTTCAGAGATATTCATCAGAATTGTTTTGTAATTGAAAAAACCTCATTTATTCAAGAATTCTGCATTTCCCTCATTTTCTGTCTTTTTTCCACAGGGATCTGTACTGGAACCCTTCTGGTTATGATACAAATATATAGAAGACACATGAATTAAAATCTAATTGGGTGAGTTAATAAGCTTGCAGATGATACAAAGTATTCGCACCTGCACTAAAATGCAGAAGGTTGTCGAAGAATGCAGCAGGAGAAAAAGATAAACTGCAGCTATGGGCAGAGAAATTAAAGGTAAAGCTTAATCCATACAAGTGTGAGGTGTCTCACTTTGGGAGCTCAAATGTTAAGGAAAAGTAGATAGTCAATGGCAGGACCCTGAACAGCTTTGTTGTTCAAAGGTATCTTGGCATTCAAGACCATGGCTCCCTGAAAGTGTCCATGCAAGTAGATCGGGTGGTAAGGAAGGCAAATGGCATGCTGGCCTTTATTCATCAGGGAACTGGTTACAAGAGTCAGGATATCATGTTGCAACTTCATAAGATTTTGGTTAAAGCATACTTAAAGTATTTATTTACTTCTGTTCGCCACATTACAGGAAGAATATGGAGGATTTGGAGAGGGTACAGAGGGCATTTACCAGGATGCTGCCTGGATTTGGAGACGCTGCTTTTTTGTGGAGTGGCGGTGGCTGTGGGGAAGAATTGATTGAAGTCTGTACAATCATGAGATACATAGGTAGAGTTGTCAGTCAGGAAGTTTCTTCCCAGAATTGAACCGTCAAAACTATGAGGCAAGCATTTCAGGCTTGGGGGGTGGGGGGAGTTCAAGGGGCATGTGAGGGGCAATTATTTTTTACACAGGGAGTGGCAGGTGTCTGGAATGAACTTCAAGGGTTGGTGGTGGAGGCAGATACATTAAGGCTATTTAATGTTCATTTAGATAATTTGGATGGATATGGATCAAGGGTCGGCAGAAGGGATGAGTTTCTTTTGCATTATGATCAGCATTCCTGTGCTGCACAGATTTTTGAGAGAAAACTAATATCTCACTCATATGACATTTAATCTAATCAATATTTAGCCACTGGTGTCAGAAATAGGAAGAAAATAAGTAGAGAACGAACTTGAGTATAATCTAAAGATAGAGTTAATGACATTTACAGAGGTAATTTTTTGATTTTTTAAAATTATAATATTAATAACTTTGGAGATGTGTTGAAAATGTTTGCAGTTACTGATGTGCTGAGCCAAAATTACCCTTTTTAAACTGAAGATTGGACTAGAAACCTGTTAGAAAACTTGAAAATATTCAGTCAGGTGTGATGCACACCATAATTTAATCCATTGATTATTACTGCCAATACTACAATAAAAAAAATCAGGTCTACACCAAAAAGCATCGATTTTCCATCCAATGCTCATTGGAAATATTGGAATACTACTCATTTCAACAATCAAAGTAATCACAGCCTCATCGATTAAGAGATATCTAATGACATTTCACCAATAATTACTGTTTATTTCGAACAAACAGCAATGGGAAGTTTCTCAATTACCTTCAGTTCACTGACAGCATATTTATAATTTTAGTTATTGCTAATATCTAACCACTGATCAATCAAGAAAGGGATAGAAAAGTGGAATTATGGCTCAGTACATCAAGTGATGGAAAGATATTGCAGTGTTCACTCTCCCAATTATTGTGAATATCGATGTTTATTTTGATTTGATTTGAGTATATTTTTCTTCAACACAAAGATTTATTGTAATTCTGATCACAGTAAGATTTAAATATTTTAAATCTAAAAAAATTTAAATTTGTGACATTTTTTGTAAACACAAAAATAGAATTTACAGGTGTTTGCTCTTTCCTTTATCAATTGGAATTGTTGCAAGTTATATATTTGTGGAAGGAAGAGAAGATGTCTGCAGCTGAATAGTCACAGTGAATGATCTTTTCTTCCGATTCCGTCTGACTGCTAAACATTCTCATTATCTTTTTCTTTATAAGAAAAACTGCTTTAAACATATTCAACAGTTGTATTTTTTATGAATTTACAATATGTCGATTTATCTTTCTTCCAATTATCCTGATATTAATATGTAAGTGAGAGCATATGTGCTTAGTACAATTATTATCGTGAATTACTAGTACATTCTCAGTCCATGACACAGAAAAAGTCTAATTAATTCCAAGCCCAATTATCGGAATGAACACTGGTTAGTTTTCATTTGAGTAATCCCAATTGATTATAAGCCCAACCTTCCTTGTTGGGACGATAATGAAAGGCACTTGTGTAGCTCTAGTAATGTGTCTCCTAAGAGACCAGATCACCAGATGCAGAGCCATAGCCTTGAAAGCTAGTACTTCCAAATAAACATGTTGGACTATAACCTGATGTCATGTGATTTTTAACTTTGTCCACCCTAGTCCAACAGGGAGAAAGTGAGGACTGCAGAGCTGAAAATGTGTTGCTAGAAAAGCGCAGCAGGTCAGGCAGCATCAAAAGAACAGGAAGAAGGGCTTATGCCTGAAACGTCGATTCTCCTGTTCCTTGGATGCACCCTCGTCCAACACCGACATCTCCAAATTATTGTTGCACAAAGGAATTGTAATTTTTAAAAGAAAATATGACTTTAATTAAGATCTTTAACACACGATTATTAAACCCTTCCAATATTATTATAATATAATTGTAATTGAAAAAAAAATGCTCACTGAACACGGCACACACAACCACACAAATGTCTTCCTGGTCATCTAATTACTGCTCAAGAGAAAAGCCTGAGTAAATATTTTATTGTTCCTGAGAACAAGAATCACAGTAAATATTTGGTGAGCAGTTCCATCCAATAAATGCACTTGATTTCTGAAATTTCACTTCAGTAATTGCACACGACATATTTCGCTAAACCTAATAAAAATGCTTTATTCCAAATGAGCAAGGACGCTAACATCAGCATACATAGATTTCCAATCCCCTTGAAGTATTGCAAAATAAAATAATGTATTTTGGCTTGGTACAACTGTACTTGAAAACATTTTGAGCTCGCACATAAAAAATCTTTATCTGTTTATTCAGACAAAATAGTGAAACTTGGCACTGTAAATTTATTTTGACTTTCACTCACGAAAATACTCATGTGAATAGTTTCTCATTATCTTCCTAGTTCTGATCCAAATGTTGAAATATTTACGATAATAAAACTTCAGGAATAATTAAGTGTTCTTTGCAAGAATGGCATGAAGATTAGATTAGATTACTTACAGTGTGGAAACAGGCCCTTTGGCCCAACAAGTCCACACCGCCCCGCCGAAGCGCAACCCACCCATACCCCTACATCTACCCCTTACCTAACACTACGGGTAATTTAGCATGGCCAATTCACCTGACCTGCACATCTTTGGAGTGTGGGAGGAAACCCACGCAGACACAGGGAGAATGTGCAAACTCAACACAGAGAGTCGCCTGAGGCGGGAATTGAACCTGGGTATCTGGCGCTGTGAGGCAGCAGTGCTAACCACTGTGCCACTGTGCCACCGTGCCGCCCACAAATGTTCAAGGTCCTCGAATTACTGTTGAATAGAATACTCTTCATAAGGGCCTTATTGTCTCGAGCCGATGTTTTCTGTGACTGGTATTTTTTTTGACTAGTGACTGATGTGTTTTCAAATCATGTGCACTGCAGAAGGATTTTTTTAATTTTCAATTTGTTATGAGCAAAAAAACTGTTTTGAACATGCTGATTTACTTTTTTTACTCCAAAGTTATTTATCAATGTACAATCATCACAAAATTATGGAAGCTCCCTGTATCTTACGTTCACTGTCATACGCACTTTCACTATCTACTTATTAACTTCCTACTTCTGACAGGAATGTCTAAACATTGGTTATGAACAAAAGTATATAAATTAAAAGTACGTCTCAAGAAGCAAACCAATGGATGGTAACATGTTATTCTTGTAATCCTGCATGTTTGACCCAAAAACAATTCTGCTGAATAATAACTGAATTGCTCATTTTTGTGAATCCATAAAGCTAGCTATTATATTGTATTCCTCAGTTTACCGATATTCATGAATATCCAATCATCATCACAGCAAAGTGTTTTAGAATATTAAATCAATTTATTTTTACAGATTATAATGTTATTTTTCCAGTCACTGCCATTACAATAATTGTACAGTTATTGGAGTTAGTCTTTCTAACAAATAGTGAGAATCGCATTTCAATTGCATCAATTGTTTCTGAGTATGAACACTACAATATAAAAATCAATTTACTTCTCAGTTGAACGATCCCATAATGGAAGCAATGACTTCCCATTCAGTGCCTCATTGTAAATATTTGATGATTGCTCATTTGAATGATCACGGTAATCTCAGCCTGAAGCGTTCAGAGAACTGTAATTACTTTTCATTAGAATAATTCCTAGTCATTTCTCCACATTGTTCAGTGAAATAATCAACTAAGATTTCTCAGTATTCTTAAATTAACTGATAGAATTTGGACAATCCAATTACTGCTATTATCTAATCATTGTTCAATATAGTTCAGGGTATATCTGTGGAATTATGGCTCATACATGAAATAATGTAAAGATTTGCAGTGTGTGTTGTAAATATCTTTTTATTTTAACCTGAGCAAAAGTTGAATTGATTTAATTATGTTTCGCTTACATGTTAACATTTACTGTATTTATAAACACGGTACAAGTTAATCATTTTTCATGGAACAAAATCATTTAAAATTCTTGTGACGTTTTGAAGTACAACAAAAGGAACTAACATCACTATTGTTTCATGAAATAGTCACAGTACATTTTGAACTTTGGGAAGTGAACATTTCTGGAAAGAAGGAAAGTTGTCTTCAGATGAATAGTTGCATTGTGTGACTAATTAATTTATTTTCCTATTCATTTATGTTGCAAAAAACATTTGAATTTTCCTTTCATTCTGTGAAAACTTGCTTTGAACATATGGACTTATTTTATTGATTTTTGTTCATCAGTTTACAATGATCAAATGATTAGGCATTTTTTCCTCTCATGGATCATCATGAGATTCATATTTAATTAAAGTCATTATTGCTTTGTTACATCATTACTGTAAATACTAATTCATTTTGTCAGTTCATTACACACAGTAAATATGTAATTAATTCCCGTACAAATTATTACAATAAACATCTGATTCGTTTTCATTTGTGTTGCCACAGTAAGCATGTGACTATGGTCCTACCCTTCCGGGGTGGGGACATTATGAAGGGTCCGTGTGGAGCTCTGACAGTGTCTCTACGACAAGATCAGGAGGAATGATTTCAATTCCCACCTTCAGCAGAGATGTGTCAGAGCAGCTCCAAATATTCATGAGAAAATACCTGAGAATAGATTGAACTACTTTTCAAAACAACATGAAATATACTTCAATCTGCTGTGCATTTCAATCATCACCATATCTATTACTTATTTTCTTCAGGTCACTGATAAAACGATGCATCTAATTCTGCTAGTTCAACATTCCTTGAAAAAGTAATTGAGAATATTGCAATCTTAAATTTGGAAGAGTCGAAGAAATGATACTGATTTTTTTTTCTCTGTTTGAAAGAACCTAGTTCAGACATTTCAAGCACATAAATACTTATTCTCCAGTATCATAAAGGTGAAAAAATAAACAATCAAAATTCCTATTCAGCAACTTCATAGTATTCATTGGTCAGTTGACCAACTACAATTGTGACTAAATATTGCAATTCATCTAAATATTGTTATGTGCTTTGAACAAATTAAATTTCTTATTACTATTCATTCTTGAATTGTCAGGAATTTGTTTTTATTTTCCATCCACCTATTCATAATTCATAAGATTGATATGCTTTCAAAATATCGACATGTTCATTTGAACATTTAATTTGTCTCTCTCTCTCACTTATCTCACTTCATGCATGATAGCTTCAATGCATTTTGCTAATTAACTCTACGAAACTTAAAAATGTTGTTGACTTTACTTCTTTTGTATGCAAGAAAACAATGTAGGTACACCCATTTGTTCTTTAGCTCAAATAAGACTAAATTTTAAATTATTGAAAAGACTACACTGGGGGAAAAAGAACGATTCTTCATCTCAAATATCACATTAAATGACACTTTTTCAAATCATGTGACCTCTAAAATGATTTGTATTTTAATTTCATTGTAAGAAAAAAAAACTGCTTTGGAAATGTTAGAATTGTTTCTTTTACTTCCAGCATTAGTTGTCAATGAACAATAATCATGTAATTATCAGTCATTTTGAGCAAAATAATTTTCTGTAGCAAATGTCATTAACTCGACCTTTTGTTCACAATAGTACTCACTTTCCTGGTCTAATTATTTTCTTCCTTATTCTGACATAGATGTCTAAACATTTATCACGATAAAAATTAAAAAAATAAACATGACTCAACAAAAAAACCCAGTGTTGAACTGTGTCAATTGTTGCTGAGTATTTTTTTAGAATTATTAAAAAGACTTTTTATATATTAATTTTCTGTTTATCAATCTTAATTATTACGTAATCGATGTCAGAGCAAAGTGCTTTCAAAATATTAAGTTAATTTATCTATCAATATTCTAGAAACAATTAACAATTATAATAATTACACAGCACTTTGTGCTTGTTACGAAGTCTAAGTTAATGTGTTTTTAATATTTTCCATATTTCTTATTGTAAATGCTACAATATAAAAACCTGTTTGGTCGGGCCAATACACCCAGAAAAGACCAATAACTGCCCTTGTGACATCCTTTGTCAATATCTGACTTTTGCTCATTTGAAAGGTCACAGTCATTGATATTCAGAGAACACCAGTTACTTTACACTGCAATATTTCTCTTCATTTCTGCACATTACTCAGTGGAATAGTAAGATGAGATACCTCATTATTCTTAACTTTATTAATAGTAGTTTTAAAATCAATTTGTTGCTAATATCGAATAATTGTTCAATTTAGTAAAGGATGTAAATGTGGAATTATGGTTCCATATAATAACTATTACAAGGACTTAGCAATGTAGAATCTCTCAATCATTGTGAATATTGCTTTTCATTTTAAACTTGGAAATACTTCTGAAATGATTTGATTGTCATTCACTTCAATGTTAACATTTATTGTGCTTCTAATCACAATAATAGTTGAATATTTTTCTTGTGCAAAATTATTTAAATTCTGATGAATTTTTTTGAAGTACACAAAAAAAGGATTGACATCTTTCTTGTTTCATTAAACAATCACGGGAAATGGTGACTTCTTAGAAATCAGACATTTTCAGAAAGAATGAAAGTTGTCTTCAGCTGAATAGTCCCATTGACTGACCATCATTTTGTTCCAATTTACGTGGAGAACAAAAAAAATTACGTTGCATTTCATAAAATGAGAAACTATTATGAACATCTAGAAGGATTGTATTCATTTTTATTTATCAATTTACAGTAATCACACAAATCTATCAAGTTGTCATTCCACAAATTATCATAAAAGTCATATTTAATTAAGACATCTGTTAACTCCCATCATTATTGTAAATTACTATTTAATTTTAAGTATATTACACATAGGATCCATCCATTTAATTCCAATCCAATTATCACAATAAACATCTGATTAATTTTCACTTGACTGACCACAGTGAGCATGTGATTATAGAGCTGCCCAGCCTGGTTGGGAACGTTATGAAGGAATGTTGTGCAGCTCTGATAGTATCTCTGTTACCAGACCAGGAGGTACAGTTTCAATTCCCACCTTGCACAGAGTTGTGTCAGAGCAGCTCTGAATGTTGATTAGAACATATCTAAGAATCAATTGAATTGCCTTTCAATTCAAAATTAGATATGCTTCCATCTGTTATTCATTCCAATAATCACAGTATTTGCTGTTTATTTTATTCAGGTCACTAATAACAGAATGTATCTAATTCCACTCAATCAATATTCGTTGGAAAATATTTAAGAATGCTGCAGTCATACAGATGAAATATACAAAGTAATGATATTCATTGATTTTCTTTTGTTCTGAAGAGCTGAGTTAAAACAGCACATAGAACTTGATGCTCCAGTGCTATAAAAATGAGGAGAAAAAAATACATTTCTTGTTCAGTTAAATAAACAAATGCCAATTCCTTTTATTTATCAATTTTTAATTA
The DNA here is from genome assembly GCF_047496795.1 of Chiloscyllium punctatum. NCBI lineage: Eukaryota > Metazoa > Chordata > Chondrichthyes > Orectolobiformes > Hemiscylliidae > Chiloscyllium > Chiloscyllium punctatum. Next base: position 23,244,881 of record NC_092772.1, read on the forward strand.
TTGATCAGTTTATGAATTGTGTGAAATTTGTTTTTCATTTTCCACTCACCTATTTATATTGAATGTGAGATTGAACTGCTGTGAAAATATCCAAGTGCATTCATTTGAAATTTGATTTTGCATATTTATCACTGTGGGATATATATAAAGCAGTGTTACTTCTGCAATCATAATTGTTTATTCAAGGTAAATGAACTCGCACCAGTGTATAATTGTTTCAGCCAAGAGCCGAGTTAACAAGAATGAAAACTATGTGAATGAAATATATTTTTGCTTTTGTATTAGCTAAAATGTGCATACAAGAATGAAATGTGTCTGCAAATAATGGTAGATGTTATAGACAAATAGTTAAGGTGCTGTGAGGGGAGGGGGTGTAGGTTAAGCTAGATATGCCTGTACAAACAGTTACAAGCATCTGTTTCCTGCTTCAACAGGAACAAAAAAAACACCATCAAAAGGTCATAAGGCTAGGTGTAAATAAAGAAAAAAAGGAAATTATGCTATGGTTAGCACGGAAACAGATGGCAGTGAAGAAGGATAAATAACAATAAGACCACAGAGGGAGGTGGTCAAACGGCCTTATGAGGCCAGAGATAAACATTTTGTCAGGGACGAAGCTGGATGAGTTCAGAGATAAACAGCCGATTTAGATTAGAAATAGTTGTAAACAGTGAAGGAGCAATGGGAGGAGGGAAGAGAAACGAATTACATAAATATTGTGTACTCGTTAAATTCAGTGTGTGTGTGTGCCTTGTAGACAGTGGACACCACACCTCTCTTGCAACAGCGTAATAAACGACATTACTGATTCAAGTCTTGTTCCGGACTGAAGTTATTGAAGTGACTGAACTTCATTTCTCACAATCACTTATCTCATTTATTGTATGATGTCTGAAGTGTGTTTTGCTCAGCAATTCTATCAACTATTTAAAAAGTCGAATCTTAAATAAGATCCTTAACACCTAATTACCAATCTATTCCTAATTCATGTAAATATCTCAATTTTCTTGAAGTCAATGTTCACACAAAACAGTGCACATGAAGCGACACAAAGATATTCATCATCAGCTGATTACTGTTCAGTGGAATAACTTGAGTATCTTATTGTTCCTGAGACTATTGACAACAGTAAGCATTTGTTTACTCGTCCATACAGTAAGTGCATTTGATATCTTATATTTCAGTTCAGTTGTTAATGACAATTTTTGTTGTTTAAACCAATAATTCTAATTTATCATGGATATTGACTGTAATACAATAAAACTGGAAACATTTTTTAAAAATATTCTAACAATCTTTAAGCTCCTCTTCTGTTGAGTGTGTGCAAAAGATAATTCAAATTATAACCATTTTTGTTGCAAATTCAACAAACGCTACATTTTGAATTTATGAACTTCTTACATATTTGCAAAAAGGTTAGTCTTCACTGTATGTCATATTAAAAGACTGCTTTTTCCAATCATGCATGCTACAAAATGATTATTGCTTTCATTGCATTGTAAGAAAAGAAGTGTTGAATTTTTTGTTGTTTCAATTCCAACATTATTCATTATTGTAGAATAATAACACAATTATTACAATCGCTTCATATACCACCCAGCAGTGACTTCATTGTTTGTTTATTTCCATGCTCATTTTCATGATCTATTAATTCTCTTCCTAATTCTGACACTTTGATTATAATATTAATCAACATACCATCTCTACAAGGAATCCAGTGGAAAGAAATTCGCAATTTGTATATTGCATATATTTTTGAGTTCAGAAAAGAATTTTGTTCAATAATTACTGAATGTCTCATTTTTTCTTTAATACGTAAAGCTAGCTACTATGTTTTATTCCTTAGTTCCCTGATCTTAATAAATACTCAATCGACATCACAGCAAAGTGCTTTTGAAATATTGAATCATGTTAATTCTTCATATGCATTGCAGTGTACAATCTCTCATTCATTGTAACAATCAATATTTATTTTACCTGTTGAAACATAGTTGTATTAATGTAAATATATTTCACTTCAATGCTAACACTTAAGACTTAAGCATTTTTCATGCAACAAAATCCAATGAAAAAGCATCAGCATCTCTTTATTATTTCATTAAACAATGACAATAAATTTTGAATTTTTGAAAGTTGAACATTTTTAGAAAGAAGGAATGTTGTCTTCAGTTGAATGTTCGCATTGAATGACTTCTTCACAGTATCTGCTGTTTATTCTCTTCTTCGGTTTCCCAAGAAAAGAAATTAACTAGTTCTGTTGGTTCTAAATTCCTGAAAAATATTTGTGAATGTTGTGGTCTTAAAGGTGAAAAGGCGAAGTGATCGTAAGTGATTAGTTTTTTGTTCGAAAGAGCTTGATTCAAACATTTCGGACATTCACATTGTTATTCTGCCGTGTTACAAGGAGAGAAAACAAGTCGCTTTCTTCATCTGTAAAGTAAACATATGCCACTTCCAATTATTCATTAGTCAGCTAATTACCTACATTTGTTATTAAAAATTGCAATTCATCTAAATATTGGAATGACATTTGATCAAATTAAATTTCTAATTATTTTTGATTCGTGAATTGTTGGAGTTTTTTTTTGTTTTCCATTCATCTATTCGTATTGAATGTAAATTTTATATGCTTTGACAATAGCGGAGGGTGTTTATTTGAAATTTGTCTTTGCATACCTCTCACTGATTTTACTTATTGCATATAGTTGCACAGTGGCTCAGTCATTAACAATGCTACCTCACAGTGCCAGGGATCTCGGTTTGATCCCATCCTCGGTGACTGTCTTTGTGTACTTTGCCCATTCTCCCCAAGTCTATGTGACTTTGCTGTGGTTTCCTCCCACAATCCGAAGAAGTGCAGGTTAGGTGAGCTGGCCATGCTAAATTGCACATTGTGTTCAGGGATCTGTATATTAGTCAGCAGTAAATGTCGAGGAATATGGTTGGGAAAGTGTTTGGATGGGTTACTCTTTGGAGGGTCATTTTGTTTCAACGAAATGACCTGTTACCACACTGTGCTAACAGGGATTCTACAATAGTTTAATTGCGCTTCTCTAAGCAATTCTAACTTTTTAAAAGTTGACTTTAGTTAATACCTTTAACACTTGATTTTCAGTGTTCCTAAATCTTGTAAAATATCTCAATATTTTTTAAATCATTGCTCACACAAAACACTAAACATGAGGCCACACAAAGGTCTTCATGACCATCTAATTACTGTTCAGTGGAATAATCAGAATTGTTCCTGAGATCAATCCCCACTGCGACAGTAAGGATCTGGTTATCATTCCCTCCAATAAATGCAGAAGTTGTCCTCTGGTATTTCAGTTCAATAATTACACACGATACTGGTTGTTCAAAGCAGTGGTTATTCTTTATTATGAATGGCAAAGGATTCTAATGGAAGAGGTGTTCATATGTCCGAATGTGTTGCATGATCACAAACAGTTTTCAGTCCAAATATTGCACAAAAAAGTGTAAATTTGGTTTTGTTCAACTACTGAGGCTAACATTTTCAGTTCATGTCCATTACAAATATTTGGAGAAAGTGAGGAAAGCAGATGCTGAAGATCAGAGTCAAGAATGTGGTGCTGGAATAGCACAGAATGTCAGGCAGCATCTGAGGAGCAGGAGAAACCATGTTTCAGGCATAAGCCTTCATCGGGAATCTCCGGCTCCATGGATGCTGCCTGGTCTGCTGTGCTTTTCCACCACCACACTTTCGACATTAAAAAAAATTTGCTTATTTGGAGCAAATACTCTCTGTTTCCTCTATAATTTAAATTTACTGTGCTTTCTATTCACTCAAGTTCTCATTTTAATAGCTCCTCATTTTCGTCTTAACCTGATACAAATCTCAAAACTCCGGGCACAATAAAAGCGATATGAATTATTAACTAGCATCTGGACAAGAGAACCAATGAACAGCTACATAGACCTCTTGAACAACAAAGATATTAGAATTAAAAAAGCAATGCCTTCCAAAAAAATCTCTGTACATCTGTATCCTTTTTCAATTCAATAATCCTGCAAATAGCTGCAATATAATTGTCAGTTGATCTCTCTTAATGACTATCTAATCAATGTCATTGTAAACCACTGATAAAATTGAAACATTTTATTTGTTAAAATGCAAAGATTCATTCTCAATTCGTTATTACAACAATAAGTGAACCATATTTTATCTGTCCGCTAAGGTCAAGTGACCTGTGGCCCATAATTGAACTTTCTAAATATTCCTACAGCTGGGGAAAGCAGAGCTAAAAAGGTCAAAGTAAAGGAAACAGTAGACAAAGTAACCAGCTCCAGAAAACAGTGGAAAGCCCGGTCAAAGAGCTCACAAAGGTTCGGGAGATCCTGTTACAACCAGCCCAAGAGCTGTGTTTTGGAGAGGTTGAAGCAGACTTCCTGGCACCTTGACTTCCAGCCAGTGCCTGAGCATTAGACACCTCACTTGAGAATGACGACAAGTGAAGGGTGTTTGCACGAAACACATTGAATGCTTAGAATCCAGAATTTTGGTAAAATGTTGTGAAACATTTCCCAGATCATGGAAATCAGCTCAACATTATTGAAATCAAAGTACTTGTAATGGTCTTCAAGACCATTAATTACTGGTCGGTGAAAAACACTTTGTATGTGCCTTATTGTGCTCAGGATGAATAATCATAGCAAACATCACAGTCTCACCAGATCCAAACATATGGAGGAGACACCTTATTATAATTTACACACTACATCTTTCCCAGACCCATGATGACATGTTATGACTACGTGTAACATGTATCGAGATGAAGCAAGTCCTGAATATAGGATTTATTTTCTGATAGATTTCCAATCCAAAAATTATGATAAAATGATATTGTGGTTCATTACATTGTCAACAGATCCCCATTAAATGTATTTATCCGTTTATTCAGAGACATTATTGAAACAAATACGTTGATAAATGCTGTTGACTGTATGCTTCTGTGAAAATAAATCTTCCTTATTGACTTATAATTCTGACTCAAATGTCTAAATATTGATGATATGAAAAATTGCATGAATTAAATACAATGCAGAATTTGTTCTTGTTATATATTATATTTCTCCAGAAGACAAGTAGAGAAACCAAGGATAGAAGTCTTGAAGATCTGAGAATTGTGAATGACAAACCATTTCTGATCAACGTTCACTGAATGTCTAATGTCTTTCCATGTCATCACGCCAGAATTTGCATTCTCAGCTGACAGATTAAGAAATATCTAGTCAACATCAGAGCAAATCCATTTGGAAATATTGAATCATTTACTTTGCCAAAGTTCTAAAATTAATGATGAATTCATTGTCATTCCAAAAATCACACAGTAATTCAGTTTAGGTTTTGAAACAAACATCATCAAATTCACATTTTAATTTAATCCATTATTTCTTAGTGTCAATATTAAAAGAAGAATAATAGTTCTCTTATTCCAGGATAACGCAAACACAAACTAATTAATGATTCCCTATCCAACACTCACAGATAATATCTGTTCCCTTCTCATTTGAACGTTCACAGAAATCATTGGATTAATATTCGTCCTTACATATTAAGAGACGTCTGATTATTTTACACTCCAATAAATGCTGTTCATTTTTACACATATGAGATTTCTAATCATTTTTAAGTTTGCTATGAAATGTTTTTAAGATTAATTGTTGCTTATATCTAATATTTAAGAATTGATCAAATCCAGTATATCCAGCTTTAAGTGTGAAATTAAGGCTCAGTAACGTAAACGTATTGCATTGTACAGAAACCAATGGTAGCGAATGGTGATTTTTATTTCAATACTTGAATCTTAGCTGATTTGCTGTTCTGGGCATGGCCTACCCCCACCTGCAATAGAATGGTCCATATTGGCTCATACAAAATGCCTGACAATCAAAAACACGCAGCCTACCTTAGAACTAAAATACAAGGTGTCAGGGGGTGATAAACGACACTAACATTCTGTTTCAGCCTTAAATTAAAAGAAAGCACACTACCAATGGACCTACTCCAACGCCAGGACTACAGCATTCCAGAAATTTCTTGATAACAGCATGCCGACATACAGACAAATGACCAATCCTGATCCTCATAAATGAAAGGATAATTGTCCCAGTAAATGAATAAACAGCAGCTGCAGGGTGCAGCCCAGTTACCTCACTAAGCAGCTATCATGACAACAGAAAAGTTCATTTGTCAGATATAGTTATTATTTTACAGTTACTCAGAATATTAAACAAAGGTTCTAATTACAGATTCTTGAGTATAATAGGGGAAATTTGCAACATAAGTTTGATATATGTAACCAATGCCTCCTAAAAACATTATAGAAAAGCATTTAGCCAGAGATTTGAAGTTAGCTAGTTTTAGGAATTAACTTCACGGTATGATGTTGACTGCTCATTAATTATAAAGTCCTGACAGAAAGAGTAGCTGTATAATTTTACACAATATAACAAACTTTATAACTAAGTCATATTACTAATCTTATAGCAAGTAAGCTAAAATTAACTGTCTTTTCTATTTCTTTGTACTATATAATTAAGACAGTGAACGATATGAGGAGTAATTGGCTTTGATAAAATAAAATATAATGAATAGCAGAACTCAAAATGTCCCAACTGATAAGATATCCTGAGAGGCCTGAGGGAGTTCAGGAATAACTTTGGAATCTAAGTCAATAAGATGCATGGAAAGATCCCAATAGGAATCTGGGGATGTCCATTAGAATGCCCATCTGCGATTATGTGTTTCAATTGGGTGGCTGGATGAGGAGGGAAGGGCTGTAACCACATTACATGTGGCCATTGTGATGCAGAAAGTCCATAAAAATGCTGCTTTTTACTGTACATGTTACAGTGTGTTATGGATCTCCCTTCCGAGATTGGCCACGGGGGACGATCCCTTCATTAACTGGTTGCTGCATGAGTAAACATCTTCCACATGCCTGAGCTCAGATTGCCTCCTGAGTTTTCATTCCCTGCCAGTGAAAACAATTCTACAGCTATGATGACATTTCAATTCAACACATACATTTATTGTGTGTGAAATGATTATATTCAGAGCGATATAATTTTCATGATAAAATTGCTTTACATTTACTTTTTTTGGTGTACAAGAAAACATTTCAATTATATCCATTTGTTCTTTTGTTCAACCAACACTAAGTTTTAAATTATTGTGAAGACTACAATGGGGGAAACGGGAACGAGTCTTCAGCTCAAATGTCATATGAAATCACTGTTTCCTTTTTTCAAACAAATTGCCCGACAAAATTATATTTATTTTCATTTCATTATAAGAAACAAAATTGCTCGGAAATGTTGACAATTCTCCTTTTCCTCCCATATTAGATGTCAGTGAACAATAATCACACAATTATGAGAATTCCTTTCCGTATCAAATGTCAGTGACCCTGTATTTTGTTCACAATAATAGTCACTTTCATGGCCTAATTCTTTTCCTCCTAATTCTAAAATAAATCTCGAAACATTTATTGTGGTAAAAATTACATCAACAAAATTGACATGACTCTTCAATAAAACTATTGGAACCATATAAATCTTGCATTGCCTGCATTTTTAAACAAAATCATTTTATTCAATTGCTGCTGAATGATTTTTTCACACCATCCAGCTAAGTTTTATGCTTTAATTTTCAGTTCCTTAATCTTAATGAATATCCAATCAACTTCAGAGCAAAGTGTTTTCAAAATATTAAGTCAATTTATCTATCAGGATTCTAAAAGCAATTATCAATTACAATAATTGCACAGCAATTTAACATAGACTTTGTAAAAATGCAGTGTTTTTTTGAAAATTCCATTCATTATTTCTTGTTGTCAATGCTACTATATTAATACCTATTTGTTCAGGCCCATGCACATACCAAACGACCAATAATATCCCTTGCAAAATTCTTTGTAAATATCTGATTTTTGCTCAGGTGAAATATAACAATTATCTCAGCCTTTGAAATTCAGAGAACTCCAATTACTTTTCCCTGCGATATTACTCTTCATTTCTACATATTACTCAGTCTAATATCAAGATGAGATATCTCATTATTCTCAAATTCACAAATATATATTTTTAAAATCCGTTTGTTGCTAATATATCTTATATCTAATAATTGTGCAATCCAGTAATGGCTACAAATGTGGAATTATGCTTCTGTACAATAAATACTGCAAGGACATTACAATGTACAATCTCTCAATCATTGTGAATATTGTATTTATTTTAAACTTGGAAACATTTTTGAATTGATTTGATTATAATTTACTTTGATTCTGACACTTACTGTATATCCAATCACAATATCAGTAGATTATTTGGAGGTCTCATCGTCCATTCCAATAATCACAGTATCTGCTATATACTTTCTTCTAGTTACTCATAGCAAAATGTATCTAATTCCACTCAATCAATATTCCTCAGAAAATATTTGAGAATGTTGCAGTCATAAAGCTGAAATATACAAAGTCATGATAGTCATTAATTTTCTCTTGTTCTGTAGATCTTAGTTAAAACAACACAGAATTTTATGTTCCAGTGCTATAAATATGAGAAAAGATCAATTACTTCTTCAGTAAAATAAACAAATGTCACTTGCTATTATTTATCAATTTTTAATTACTGGTCAGTTTATGAATTGTGTGAGATTTGTTTTTAGCTTTCCAGTCATCTATTTATATTGAATGTGACATTGAAATGGTGTGAAAATATCAGGGTGTGTTCACTTGAAAGTTCAATTTGCATATCTCTCACTTATGCCATTGATTGCATGATGGTTTAAGAACGTTTCATTCAGCAATCCTCGTAAATATCAAAAACTGTCTGATTTTAAATCAGATCATTCGCACCCAATTATCACTCTGTTCCTAATTCATGCAAATACCTCAATTTTATCGAACCCAATGTTCACACTGAACAATACACATAAAGCAACACAAAGACTTCCATCACCATCTGATTATTGTTCAGTAGAATAACCTGAGTAAGTACCTTATTGCTCCTGAAACCAATGACAACAGTAAGCATTTGTTTACTATTCCATGCAACAAGTGGAACTGATATCTTCTATTTCAGTTCAGTAGTTAAAGATGATTTATGTTGTTTAAAACAATGCTTCTACTTTATCACGGATATTGACTGTAATACAATCATGCAAACAACAAACGTTTTGTCATTCTAAAAATCTTTAAGATTACTTATTTTAAATTTGTGTGCAAGAGATATTTCAAATTACAACCGTTTTTGTTGTATAATTCAGCAAACCTAAGTTTTGAATTTGGGAAAGTTTCCATTTTTGCAAAATGGAAGTAGTTTTCAGTTTATATAACACAGTAAATGACTGGGTTTTTTTTTCCCAAATCACGTGCTTTGCAAAATGATTATTGGTTTCATTTAATTGTAAGAAAAGAACTGTTTTGAACATGTTAATTCTTTGTCTTTTCTATTCCAACATTATTCATCACTGTACAATAATGAACAATTATTATAATTCCTTTATGTACCAAATGTCATTGACTGTATCATTTGTTCACTTTCATGCTCACTTTCATTATCTATTAACTTTCTTCCAAATTCTGGCAAAAATGTCTGAATTCTGACCATAATATTTATCATCTAAATTAAAATAACATGTCTCTATGATGAAACCATTTGATAGAAATTTATATTTCTTGTGTTACCTTCAGTTTTTAGTAAAGAAAGAAAAAAATTTCTATAATCACTGAATGGCTCATTTTTTCTTCAATTCATAAAGCTAGTTACTATATTTTATTCCACAATTTACCAATTTTAATAAATATCCAATCAACATAACAGCAAATATTTTGAAATATTGAATCATTTTAATTGCTCATATAGCAACATTATCAAGTCATTGTCATGGTAATAATCGTGCAATTATTTAAGAAAGTCTTTTGAACAAGTAAAGTGAGATTCACATTTTAATTTAACCAATTGTTTCTGAGTACCAACATTGCAATATGAAACTTTATTTTCAGGTCAAGTTTCCCACAGTGGATCTAAGGACTTCCCATCCAACATTAATTGTGAATGTCTGATGTTTGCTTATTTGAATGATCTCCGTAATCACAGAATTTAAATTCACAGACCTGCAATTACTTTTCATTGCAATAATTCCTGTTTGTTTGCACATATTCCTCAGTCACATAGCAAAACGAGATTTCTCATTATTTCTAAATTCATTGATCGAATTTTATAATTCAGTTGTTGCTCATACCTAATAATTATTCAATCCAGTACGTGCTGTGAATGTGGAATTATGGGTCTTTACATGAATAACTAATATAGTGTGCAATCTCTCAATCATTGTTAATATTAATTCTTATTTTACCCGCAGAAACATAATTGAATTCATTTAAATATATTTCACTTTGATGCGAACATTTACTGTATTTCTAATCATCATAAGATTGAAGTATTTTTCATGACACAAAATCATGTATAATTCCTGCGTTTTGTTAAGTCAAATGAAAAAGAATTAACATTTCTGTATTGTTTCATTAAACAATGACAATGGATTTTGAATTTTTCAAAGTTGAGCATTTTTGCAAAGATGGGATGTTGTCTTCAGCTGAATAATCACATTGAATGACTAATTCACAGAATCTGCTGTTTATTCTCTTTGAGTTCCCAAGAAACCAAATTAACTAATTCTGCTAGTTCTAAATTCCTGGAAAGTATTTGATATTGTTGCAGTCTTAAAGATGAAGAAGTCAATGTGATTGTACTGATTTCTTTTATTGGGAAGAGCTTAATTCAAACATTTCAGGCACATAAATTGTTATTCTGCAGTGTTACAAAGATGAAAAGCAAGTCAATTTCGTCATCAGTGAAATAAACAAATGTCACTTCCCGTTATTCATTAGTTAGCTCATTCCCAAATTTGTATTTAAACAATGCAATTCACCTGAATATTGTTGTTCCCTTTGATCATATTAATTTTCTAATTATTGTTCATTCATGATTTGTCAGGGATTTCTATTTTTTGTTTTCGATTCACCTATACATATTGAATGTAAGATTGATACGCTTTGGCAACATCAGAGAGTGTTCATTTGAAATTTGACTTTGCACGTCTCTCACTTATCTCACTTCTTGCATGGGGTTAGGCATTGAGAACAGAGGATCAGTGGTTAGCACTCGTGTCTTACAGTGTCATGCACTTGGGTTTGATTCCATCCTCGGCCACATGTTTTTGTGGAGTTTGCATGTTCTGGTTAACTCCCACAATCCAAAGATATGCAGGTTAGGTACATTGACCATGCTAAGCTGCATGTTCTGTTCAGGGATGTGTAGGTTATGTGCATTAGTCAGGGGTAAATGTCCAGTAATCGGAGAGCAGAATGGTGCTGAGTGGATTATTCTTTGGAACGTCAGTGTAGATTTGTTGGGCCAAATGGCCTGTTTCCACACAGTAGGGATTCCATAAACTTAGAATTGTGTTTTGCTAAACAAAACTGACAATTTTTTAAAATGTTGCATTTAAAACTTATCTTTAACTGTCAATTGTCAATCTTGTAAAATATCTCAATGTTACTGAAATCAACGTTCACACAAAACACTGCACATAAAGCCGCACAAAGCTCTTCATGACCATCTAAGTACTGTTCAGTGGAATAATCACAGTAAAATGTTATTGTTTCTGAGATCAATCACCATTATCACATAAAAGATCTGGTTATCATTCCCTCCAATAAATGCAATTGTTGTCCTCTGGTATTTCAGTTCAGTAGTTATACACCATACTGGTTGTTCAAAGCATGGTTATACTTTATTATGAATGGCCAAGGGTTCTAACGGCAAGAGGTGTTGTTTGATCTGATTTGTTGCATGTTCTCAAACAGGTTTTCACTATAAATATTGCAAAAAATGTGTTAATTTGGTCTTGTTCAACTGCTGACGCGAACATTTTCAGTTCATGTTCATTTAACATAGTTGGAGAAAGTGAGGAAAGCTGTAGCATTGGAAAAGGGCAGGCACATCCAAAGAGCAGGTGTATCAACCTGTTGGGCATTAGGCCATCATCAGAAAAGATTCCTGATGAAGGGCTCATTCCCAAAACGTTGATTCTGCTTCTCCTCGAATGCTGCCTGACCTGCTGTGCTTTTCCGGCACCACTCTCTTTTGACATTAGAAATATTTGACTGAATATTCAGAGATAATACTAAAAGTTGCCTCTGTCAATTTAATTTACTGTGCTTTCTATTCACTGAAGTTTTCATGTTAATTCTTCCTCTTTTTCTTCTTAAATCTGATGCAAATTTCAAAATACGAACACATTTGCATTCACATGAATTATAAATTTGATTTCTCTTCAAGAAAACCAGTGAAAGGCGATATAGAATTCTTGAAAAGCCTACACATTTGAATGAAAAAGCAATTCCTTCCAAAAAATGTTTGCACGTCTGAATCTTTCTTTCAATTCAATAATCCTGCAAATAGTTTATAATTGTCAGTTGATCTCTCTGAATGAGTACCTAATCAATGTCAATGTAACCAGCTGAAACATTAACATCAGATTGATAACTGGGTGTTAAAGACCTTATTTGAAGTGAACAAATGTCTGGAATTTACTTGAATTCCACCAGAAAACATTCTTGAATCATAATACAAGAAATGAGATATGTGAGAGATGTGCAAACCTTATTTTTAAATGATAAACTCCAATATTTTCAAAGCATTTCAATCTTACGGTCAAAATGAACAGGTGAATGGAAAAATAAAAACAAGTATCTGACAATTCATAAACTGAACAACAATTACAAATTCACTTTGATCAAAGGACAGAGTAATATTTAGATGAATCACAACATTTAGTTACAAAGTAGGCAATCAGCTGACTGACAAGTAATAGATGGTAGAGTTTGTTAGTTTACTGAAGAAGGTATCAACTTTATTTCAAATTTATAGCATGAGAGAACAATGTTTAATGTGTTTCAATTGTTTGGACTTGCCCCTTTGTAACAAAAAAAAATCAATCTAATTACTTAGACATCGTAATCTTGAATTCTGCAACAGTTTCAAATATTCTCCAGGAATTTATAAGCGACAGAATTCGATACAGATATCCCCACTATCCGAAATTAAAGCATTATTATGAAACCTTACATAATCTGAAAAGGCGTTAGTCGAAGAAGCATTAATTTATATTGGAAACATGTCCCCTTTTTTCGTAAAAGTGAAAATCTTCTTCAGATTTCTTTCACTTAGAGAAAACAGGGATAGATGAAAGTCTTTTGTAAAAGCAAAGTGGCTAAAGCAAATTTTCCAACACATATTTCTTGGTAACCTGGCAATCTGATAAGTATCAGATTTTGTGATGATTGATATAATAGATAAAAGCAGATCTAATGTTGGATTGAATAGTAATTCAGTCTGTGCTCAGGTACTCTCTAATCAACATTCAGATAGCTCTTGATATATTTCTGTTGAAGGTGTGAGTTGAAACCTTCCCTCGGGTTTAGTAATAGAGATACTACCACAGCTCCACAAGCTCCTTTCATAATGTTCCCACTCAGGACGGTAGGACTGCAATATTGTGTCTCATTGTAGTTTCTCAAATGAAAACTAATCAGCTGTTTATTGTTGTAATTTGAATGGGAATTAATTAGGTAGTTTCTGTGTGTAATGAACTGGAAATTAAACAATATTTTAAAATAAGAATAGAATAAATGAATAATACTGTTAAATAAACAGGAATCTCATGACAATTCTTTAAAATACAAATTGACAAAACTGCGTGATCATTGCATGGGACAAGGACTGCACAAAACACTACATAGGACAAACAGGAAGACAGCTAACGATCCGTATCCATGAACACCAACTAGCCACGAAACGACACGACCAGCTATCTTTAGTAGCCACACACACAAATGACAAGCAACATGAATTCGACTGGGACAACACTACCATTATAGGGCAAGCCAAACAGAGAACAGCCAGGGAATTCCTAGAGGCATGGCACTCATCCACAGACTCTATGAACAAACACATCGACCTGGACCCAATATACCAGCCACTACAGCGGACAGCTGGAACTGACAACCGGAAGCAGCAGAGACAGGCCACTATAAATGCCGGAGGAAACGGCACAGAAGCGCTTCACAGGAGGCTCCCAAGCACTGAGGATGTCACCTCAACAGGGGACGAAACGTTTGCAAGACAAATTCCCAGCTCGGCAAACAGAACCACAACAATGAGCACCCGAGCTACAAATCTTCTCCCAAACGTTGAACATCCAGGATTAGTCCTTGTGGGCATTCCTGCAGTAATACAAGACAGCATTCCATGATGAGAGTTAAACCCGGGTGGCAGGAGAGGGAGCCACTGACCATGAGCAGGTTTGTTCAGTCAGTAACAGTGTGTTAGACATGGAGGTGAAGTGAGCAGTGAGGGGAAATGTAACAACAAGCTGCTGATGGGTAACTTTCATTGGAACAGGAGGAGGCCATTCAGCCCCTCAACTCTGCTCTGCCATTCATGATGATCATAGCTGATGTGTGACCTAATGTACAACTTTCAAAACCGTCTAATTTCATCAATAAACTCCTCTGAAACACACAAGATGAGTTTTGGAAAACTAAACATCTGCAAATGCTGGGAAATCAGAAATTGCTAGAAAAATTCAGTAGGTCTGGCAGCATCTGTGGAGAGTGAACCGTTCGTGTCCAGTGATCAGTCAGGTGACCAGCTGTAGCTGACCATTCTGTTGTTTCTGTAACACTGGAACAGGCTCTGGTGCGAGGGGAATGCGATTGTCGATAACAAACGAGAAAACAGGAGGACGTACTCAATTAGAATTAGGAATTCTCTTACCCCTACCAGTGGGACACCCACCGACACAGTCACACTGCGGAGAGGCTGTTCACCTGCCCCACGTATGGGAAGGGATTTACTCGATCTTACAATCTGCTGAGGCACCAGAGATAGCACAGTGGATTTAGACCCTTCACCTGCTCCATGTGTGAGAAAGGATTCATTCAAATCTCTCACCAGCGGAGACATTAGTGCATTCCCACTGGGGAGAGGCCTTTCACCTACTCAGTGTGTGGGAAAGGATTCACTCAGTCCTCTGACCTGCTTAAACACCAGCGAGCTCACTCTAGGGAAAGGTCATTCACTTGTTCCCAGTGTGGGGGGAGATTCACTCAAATGCAGCACCTGCGGAATCCCTAGTGAGTCCACATTGGGGGAGAGGCCATTCAGATGGTCGCATGTGAGAGAGGATTCAGTGATTCATCCTGCCCCACTGAGACCCCAGCGTGTTCACACTGGGTAGGAGCTGTTCACCCCTCTGTGTGACACGGGATTTGCTGCATCTTCAACACGATTGAGAGCCCAGTGAGTGCTCACAGGGACGTGGTCATCCACCTGCTCCGTGTGGACTGCAGGACTCTGATTCTGATGTTACTGTCCATCAGAGTCAGGAGTGGACCTTGTACATGATGACACTGTTGGAGTATTGATGTCGTTGTTAACCACATTAACTGGGCTGGAGGTGACTGAACTTACATTGCCACTTTCTGAACCTCAGGATGTCTCTCTGAGCAGTAAGTCTCCACAAACAGCAATGCGACAATGAGCAGGGATCATCCGTTTTGATTTAAATTGTGATTGTAGCACGGCTACTTCACAGCACCAGGTACAAGGTTGGAGTCCAGCCTTGGTCAACGGCCTGTGTGGAGTCCCCACATTCTCCCCGTGATAGTGTGGGTCCCCTCCAGGTGCTCTGGTTTCCCCACAGTCCAAAGATGTGCAGGTTAGGTGGATCAGTTGTGCTAAATTGTCCAGTGTCCAGGATTGTGCAGAATAGGTGCATCATGGGAAATGCAGTGTTACACTGTTAGAGTGCTCTGGGCGTGATGTTCTTTTGATGGTCAGTGGTGTCTGATGGGCCACTGCTCTCCTTCCACACTGTAGGGATTTTATTCTATGATTGAGGATAAAGGCTACACAGCAGGGTGTCCTTGGAGAAGGAGCATGTAGTGTGGATCAATGCTCTCTATGGGCACCGCAGGGGAGATAGTGCTTTATCTCCACCGCTACCCCCTCCCCACAACTCTACTTTGATTTAGTCCCTTCTCACTCTGTCACTTGTAATGGTTTGCTTGACCTGTAATAGGCTTTGTTTGGAAATATTCAATTGGTTACACAAATGGTTTACTGCTGGTGATTATATGTGTAGATTAGAGTGGTGCTGGAAAAGGACAGCAGGTCAGGCAGGATCCGAGGAGCTGGAAAATCAACGTTTTGGCGAGAGGCCTTTTCCAGCACCACTCTAATCAAGGCTCTGGTTTCCAGCATCTGCGGTCCTCACTTTTGCACTGCTGGAGATTATAGGTTAACCAAAAGCACAATGGCAGAATGATAATTTTGATGGTGGGAAGGTTGCTGTACTCACATTTCTGGGTCAGAGAAATGGGGAAAAAGAACGCTTCACACCTCACAGAATGACAACTGAAAAGCAGTTAAATCAAACCAAAGGTTCAGACAGGGAGGGAATATTTCCCTGGAGTTTGAGTAGCTGGAAAGTGATGGTGTCTGGGAATAGACAGGATTTTGTTTTACAGGAGGTTGAAAGCGTTAAAACTGTTATATTCAGACAGTTTACGTTATTTTCTTTCATTTTATTTGCTGTGCAAAAAGCTTTTGCAACATTTTAAAGCCAAAATTTAGAAACCTTGTGTTAAAGATAAATGTTAAATAAAATCCATCAAACCATCCCTCACTGAAAACTGATGTGGAAGTGCAATCTCCTGGAGAATCCCTGCCCACTCCTTCCTACCCGTGCTCCATGACTATATACATACCTGGGAGATAGCAGCAGGAGACCATTCAGCCTTTCAATCCTGCTCCACCATTCAATGGGAAACAGCTGACCATCCAGCTCAGTCTCCTGTTCCTGCTGTGTTCCAATCCCCTTTCATGACTTTACCTTGAAGAACTATATTTCAGTCCTCCTTTAGCCTCACTGCCTTTTGTTCCATTGGCGTTGTGGTGTTACTGTGTGGGTGTAGGTGGGGGTAATGTGATGGTGCTGCCTCCTGGAGGATGCACTCAGCGTCCCTCATCATCCTGCAGTAACAACAACTGGGTTTCAGCAATGAGAGATAGAACCCATTTCCAGGATATGGGCATCACTGGCTCAGCCAGCATTTATTCCCCATCTCTAGTTACCCTTGAGAAGATGGTAGTGAGCTCCTGTCTTGAACCATTCACAGTCCATTTGGCGCAGATAGACCGACAATGCTGGGAGAGAGAGTGTTGCAGGATTTTGGCCGAGTGATTCTCCAATAGACAATAGACAATAGACAATAGACAATAGATGCAGGAGTAGGCCATTCTGCCCTTCGAGCCTGCACCGCCATTCAATATGATCATGGCTGATCATTCCTAATTAGTATCCTGTTCCAGCCTTATCTCCATACCCCTTGACTCCACTATCTTTAAGAGCTCTATCCAATTCTTTCTTAAAAGAATCCAGAGACTGGGCCTCCACTGCCCTCTGGGGCAGAGCATTCCATCTTTGGTTCATCAAATACTGGTTAACTTAATCACAATCTGCATGTGATTTTGAGATTTCAGTCTGCAAATCTTCACCATCTAGCACCCTGTCTAAAGGAATATGTACAGATTAGAAATTCAGAACAGACAATTCTAGTTTCTCTGGAATATCTTTTTCCCCTTTCTCCCCCAAAAGCTGTAACCCTCCAGCCCACTTACTCTCTCCTACCATTCTGACTCTGCTACCCCCTAAAGTACACCCTCCCCATTCTCATGGAGTTGTTGATAAACAGGTCTCTGCCAGCACTTCCCGTGCCTGGTTAGAGTCTGCACACTTTCTGGGTTCACTTCCTTTCACTTCAGTTGCTGCAAGTCAATAATGTAACAGCAGAATGAAACAAAAGGAAACAGAAAGGGAGGTGGCAGATCCTGGACAGAAGAGGAACCTTCAGGCTGGGAGAATGGGTCAGATTCTTCCTTGTTTCCCATTGGTCAATTCCCACTGTTATGACAAGTTGCGAATGGAACTTGGTCCCATCTAGGCGTAGTGTCACTTTGACCCCCCCAACAGATCAATATTATAGGCAGATGCGTCCCTTCTCCAGCCATTCACAGTGTGAAATGCTTTCTGCTAGTTACCCCAAAGAACATGCTCCAAAACCCGTCCACATTCTGTCCATGTACATGGCTGGGTTTCCCCACACACGTGTGGTCCCTGCCTCAGGGCTTGTGGGAGTTGTAGTCCCCATGAAGCCTCTGGGGACCTGCCCCTGGAAAGTGAAAGAAAGTGTGGGCTGGAGGGTGTTGTCTATAGGATATCTATTCAGACACACAGGACATGTGGGCTGTCACTGGGATTTACTGAGACATCCACTTAGACACCCGGACTTCTGACGTAAGGAATATACATTCAGCCAATTGTGGGGTGGGGAGGGTAATAATGGGCAGCAGATTTTAAGCAGAGGTGGCTCAGTGGCGAGCACTGCTGCCTCACAGCGTCAGGGACCCGGGTTTGATTCCAGCGTTAGGCAACTGTGTGGAGTTTACACATTCTCCCCATGTCTGCATGGTTTTGTTCGGTGCTCCAGTTTCCTCCCACAGTCCAAAGATGTGCAGGTTAGGTGGATTGGTCAGGCCAAATTGCTCACAGGGTCCATGCATGTGCTGGTTAGGCAATTAGCCACGGGAAATGCAGGGTTACAGGGAATGAGTGGGTCTGAATGGGATGTTCATCATAGGGTTGGTGTGGAATCGATGGATGAATACCCTGTTTCTGCACTATAGGGACTCTATTCTATTCTCATGAGGAAGAATGTACTTATCTCGATGTGTTGTGAATCTGTGGAATTCCCTTTTCAAAATGCGGTGGATGCCAGGACAATGAGCCAATTTAATGAAGAGATACAGTTGTTGAATTTGCAATGGGTTGAAGGGTGAGAGAGAGCTGGCGGGAAAATCCAGTTGAGACAGAGGTGAGCTCAATCATCACTGTATTAAATGGTGGAGCTGGTTCGAAGGGCTGCATTGCCTCTCCTGTGCCCAGTGCTTATCTTCTTACAGTAATAACCAGAAAGATGAATCCAAAACTCACCATCTTCACCAAAGGAGATCTTCAGAAACAGCAGGATAGTCAGGTGGATTAGTGTTCCAAACTTAGATAGTGAGGAAGCGTGTAGGAGATAATGATTTTGCAATTTTAAACTGAGGGGAGACAGTGATTTATGATTTTAGACCTTGTGTTGTGAATATCTAACCTGTACTTTATTACAAAGCCAAGGTGGTCGCTGACAATGAAACCCAAAACTCCCAGGAAACATCGTCTCACCTCATAATCTGATAAAAAGACTTGTGATAAGTCTGATAGAATTTAGAACACAGATGGAAAGCGGGAAGATTAAATCCAATCCCAAGATCCTGAGCTTAAACGAAGGAGACTACAATAGGATGAGGCAGGAGTTGGCTAATGCAGACTGGAAGCAAAGACTTTACTGTGGGACAGTTCTCAGACAGTGGAGGAATATCAAAGTAATTTTTCAAATTTCTCAGCAAAAGTATATATCAGTGAAAAGGAAGGACTGTAGGAAAAGGAGTAATCTGCCATGTCTAAGGCAATAAGGGAGTCTATGAAATTGAAGTAGAAGGCATACAAATTGGCAAAGACCAAGGATAAATTCAGAGATTTTAAAACCTCAAAGATCAACAGAAAGCATGATGGATTTGGGGATAAAAAGTGATGAGTAGCTCTCCCCAGGGACAGAATAGCAGTTTACACTGCTCGAGGGGAACCTATTGTGTGGGGAACACATGGCCTCTGTAATTGTTGAAGCACTTAACTGTTACCATAGAGATAATCCTGATCAAGTTAAAAATCACAGCACACTCCAAAAGCTTGTACTTCCAAATAAACCTGTTGGACTATAACCTGGTGTTGCGTGATTTTTAACTTTGTCCACCCCACCCCAACCCTGGCTCCTGCACATCAGCATCCTGATAGAGAGCCCCACGGAAACTGAACTGCCTGTCAGGTACTTGAGGGAGCCACGGGGGCGTTGGGGGGGCGGGGGTGGTTAACCACAAAGTGCTGAACTGACCTCGACTTTCTAACTGCCGTTGCCATGGAGATAATACTGAGAGACAGTCTCTATTCAAGGTCCCAAACCACAAAGGTTTAAGAATGGGAGTGGCACATCGGACAGGCGGGGAGTTACCTGATGCTGCCTGGAGGTGTTTTGCATGTACACTATCCATGTAACTGCCATGTTTCATCAATAAAAGACTCAAAGAAGCCCTCTCAGAGTTCTGTGCCTGGTTATTCCTATCCAGCAGGGTTCAGGAATATGAGCACACAGCAGTCAGGCTTCACAGTGGAGGATACGAAGAACATGCCAGTAATTGATAAGGAGACTGAGGAAGGTGAGGACCAAGAAACAATCATTATCACGAAAGAGTTAGAGCTGGACAAGTTAATGGAGTTAAAGGTAGACAAGTCTCATTGCCCTGATGGAATACATCCCAGGATACCAACAGAGTTAGGGGGAGAAATAGCAAATGCACTTAGAGTTATAGCATCCTGCAGCAGAGACAGGCCCTTTGGCCCAAACTGGCCCATGCCAATCAGAATGTCCATCCACACTAACCCCATTTCCCTGCACTTGGCCCATCTGCTTCTGAAACTTTCCTATCCATGCATTTGTCCAAATGTCTTTTACTTGTTGTTAATATACCCACCTCAACCACTTCCACTGGCAGCTCATTCCATATACATACCACCTTTGTGTAGAACAGTTGCCCCTCAGTTTCCCATGTATTCTTTCTCCTCTAACTTTAACCTGATGCCCTCCAACACTTGAGTCCCTGGGAAAAAGACCGAGTTCATTCACCTTACCCATGCCTCTCATGGTCTTATACACTTCTATAAAATATTCCCCCACAGTGTCCTCTGCTCTAAACAAAAAAGTCCTCACTTGTCCAACCTCTCCCTGTACCTCAGACTCCTGAGACCTGGCATCATCCTTGTAAATTTCTTCTTCACCTTTCCAGTTGAATAACTGAAACCTACACTGCATTCATCACATTTCCCGTGTTTCCCTACGGCGCTGGAACCGATGTGACAACACCAATGGATTACATAATTCACTCTATTACAACAATCCCATTTTCATAGATTTTTCCATGATGCAGGAATCCTTTGGTCTTTCTGGTTTCATGGCTAATTGTCCTCATACAAAACCAATCTGTGGCTTGACTATTCCAGGGAAATGTGCCATGATTTTTTAGACTTTCAAAAACCAAGTCCCCACACTAACATGGACTTCACTGTCTCAGTACTTTTCCAGTCACACTGACATTTGAAATATTCACCCACGGACAGAATACACACCTTTCCTTCCAGATGAAAAGGCCAATGATATTCAGATCGGCACGGATCAAGTAACATGAAGTTTAGTTTGAATTTCTCAACTGCAAATCCCCCCTTTCAATACTCTATAACAGAGAAAACAGAAAGTGCTGGAGATCCTCAGCAGGTCTGGCAGCATCTGAAATGGTGACAGATGCAGGAAACATTGCAGCCTTGAAGAAGTGTTGAGATGATCACACCAGGCATGTGTGCTTGATGACCATTATGGATAAGATGGGGACAGGGATCCCTTTCTGGAAGGGCCTTGGTGAGACCACACCTGGAGTACTGTATACACCTTTGTTCCCCTTTTCCAAGGAAGGCTCTCCTGGTTATTGAGAGTGTGTAAAGGAGGATCACCAGATGAGTCCTGGGATGGGAAGATAGTTGAGGACTGCAGATGCTGGAAGTCAGAGTCTGTACAAAGTGGACCTGGGGAGGTGCAGCAGGTCAGGCAGCATCAGAGGAGAAGGAAGGTTGATGTTTTGGGTCAGGACCCTTTGTCAGTCTTGATAAATAGCCCTGACCCGAAACGTCACCTTTCCAGCCCCATCGTATTCATGCTGGTCATCAAGCACCTATTTATGCTAGTTCCACGTTCTGGCACTCAGCATGTAACCAATATTGTAGTGCTTGGTGTGATCATCTAAACACTTCAAAGCTGCAATGTTTCCTGCATCTGTCACCATTTCAGATGCTGATAGACTTGCTGAGGATCTCCAGCGCTTTTTGTTTTTATTGCAGATTTCCACCATTTTGCTGAAGCACAGAGTCATCGACATGTACAAAGCTCCAGATTTTGTTGACTCACCTTCCTAGGATGTCAGGACTGATGGATGAAGAGGGACTCAATCTTCATTTAATCCTCCTTTCCTTTGGCTTTCTGAGCCGCTAACTACATTAGTGGGCGGCACAGTGGTTAGCACTGCTGCCTCACAGCACCAGAGACCCGTGTTCAATTCTCGCCTCAGGTGACTGACTGTGTGGAGTTTGCACGTTCTCCCTGTGTCTGCGTGGGTTTCCTCCGGGTGCTCCAGTTTCCTCCCACAGTCACAAAGATGTGCAGGTCAGGTGAATTGGCCATGCTAAATTGCCCGTAGTGTTAGGTAAGGGGTAGATGTAGATGTAGGGGTATGGGTGGGATACGCTTCGGCGGGGTGGTGTGGACTTGTTGGGCCGAAGGGCCTGTTTCCACACTGCAAGTAATCTAATCTAATCTAAAAATCACTAATATTCTACCTCCCATTCCCTGTCCTGAATCTGACCCATCTAAGCCTACACTTTAGTTCCCATTCCCCTGCCAGACTAGTTACAAACTCACCAATAGAACTGGCAAAAGTCCCAACGGATGTGTCTCAGCTCTGCCCGGGGGTAACCGGTCAGGCTGGTACAGGTCCGTCCCCGAAACGGTCCCAGTGCCTGAAGAATCATAACCCTTCTCTGGTTACACCATTACCCCAGCCACACATCCAGCTGATCTACCTTCTCATTCCTGCTCTCATTAGCACATGGCACTGGGAGTAAGTCTGACATTATTACATTTCAGGAGCTACATTTTAATGTATCTCTGCTCTCCCTATATCCAGCTTTCAGGCCCTCATCCCTCTGTTTAGCGATGTCGTTGGTATCTGTGTGTTGCACCACCATGGGCTGTTTACCCTCCAGCTCCAGAACGTCCTGCAGCCACTCCATGATATCATGGATCTTGGCACCAGGGAGATTACATCCCATCCTGGATTCATGTCTGTGGGCACAGAAGTGCCAGGCTGTACCCCTGATTATTGAATCCCCTGTCATTATAACCCTGCCACTATCATTCCTCTTGGTCTCATCAGCAGAGCTCTCTGTGGTGTCATGAACCTGGCTGATGCTGATTTCCCAAGAAGCCACCCCACCCATTCCCGCCCTTACAGAATCCCAAGCGGTATACAGTATCTGTATGAGAAGGGGATAACAACAGGGGACTCCTGTACTCACTTCCTGAGCCTTTTACTCGATCTGATGTTCACCCATTCCCTTTCTGCCTGTGTAACCCTCACCTGCAGTGTGACTAACTCACTAAACGTGCTGTCCATAACATACTCAGTATTGCAGATGCTCCACAGTGAGTCTACTCTCAGCTCCAGCTTTGAAAAGCAGTTTCCCAGTAACTGCAGATGGGAACCCTTCCTGCACACATAGCCGTCAGGGACACTGGAAGCGGCCCTTATTTCCCACATTGTGCAAGAGGTGCACACCACAGGTCTGAGGGCTCCTGTCACAACGTCTCTCTACATTCATCTAGTTACTCCCATTAAGAGAATTTAAATGAGTGAGTAACCTTCCTTCACTTCAAACATGTCCATTATAATAACAAAAAAAAATCTTTACTTAAGCTGATATGTCACACTTTAAAAACTTAAATACTCCACAGGTATCACTGACAAATTGGCTATTCCCATTGGGACTGTGAATTTCTGAAAGGCCTGAACTAAAACGGAGTTTCAGCTTCACCTTCTCCCTGTCTCACCTCACTATTTACACCCAACTGCAAAACACTCTCATTGAGCCAAGCAGCCCTCACAGTGCAGCCCTGCCATTTTCATTGTCTGCTCACACCTACACTTCCCTCATCCTCCTGTACTGTTCCAATGCACCTCAATGGGAGCTCAGACCAGCATTGCATCTTTCAATTCAGCCCTTTGTAACCCCAGAGTCAAAATGGACTTCAGCAGTTTCTGAATGAACAGACAGTTGTCAGAATCTGGAACGTTCCACCTGAAATGGTGCTGGAATTTGAGTCCACGAGAAATTTGCAGAGAATTGGAAGTCGGGAGTTTACAGATTAACATTATAAAGTGGATGAGTGAGACTAAATCTGACAGCTCCTGCAAAAAGACGAGGTGTAATTTGGATAAATCTGTGCTCTCTCTCAGGCCAATACCTCCTTCCACAGCTAGAGGGCCAAGAATTGAACACATACCCCAAGGGTGATCCAACCATGAACTTGAACATCGTTCTGCTTTTGGCTTGACAAAAATATTGAAGATATATTTTCCCACAGACAGAACAGACAAACCTTTCTCGTTCCACAGTTAAATCCCAATGATATTCAGATCCTGAGGACTCTGCTATCTGGAGAAACTTGTTTATTGAGATCCCAGTCTCAATTATCCTCAATTAATATCCTATAAAATGAATTCACAAAACAAAGCTCAGTCAGTGCATGATGAACAGTGAAGGTAAACACTTCTCTTGGTATGTGTTTGATGTGTAAATGCTCCTCTTCAAATCACCCCGCCCCCACCCAGGAAGAGGACCCGTGCATGCTCCTTGCTGTACCTTGCCCCAAATAAAGATGGTGGCCATAACCCAGGACTTCTCACTACCTGAGGCCCAAGCCATCTTCCCCTTTGCTGCAAACGTGGGACCAAGAGTTTCTAATTCAGACTAACTACCTGCCCAGAGTGTAACTAAACCCTCCCAGTCTACACTGATACATTTCATCTGGTTTCTGCTGCCACTTTCCCCTTTCCGCCTCCTACACACACCATGGGTCATCATGGGTCCAGTGACCCTTCCTCAGAACCGATGACAGCTGGGAAAATTAGAATCCCTTCAGGAAACAGGCCCTTTGGCCCAACAATTACACACCCACCCTCCGAAGTTTATCCCACCCAGACCCATTCTCCTATTCTATTACTCTCTATTTCCCCCGAACTAATGCACATCCCTGAACCCTACGGGAACCTTAGCTGGGCCAATTCACCGAACCTACAGATCTTTGGACTACAGGAGACAGGGGTTAAAGAGTAAATAATAGGTGGGGACAGAGCCCAAAGAGACACAGGATCATTTGGAAAGATAAAGGAGTGGGAAGGTGGAAAGCTGTTAATGGAGGAGACAGGAACCTTCTCGCATCTCAGTGGCGGTGGTGGAAATGGTGGCTGATGATCTACATTGTGCTGCAAAAAAGAACCTGAGCTTCCAGTTGCCTGCTCATTAACACACAAGACTGTTCCCTGTCCAACATCTGTCTCATGCTTACTGCAGTGTTCCAGTGAAGTTTGATGCAAGCTGGAAGAACACTTCAGAACATACCAAATGGCTTCCTATTTCAAGGACTGCAATTTCCCCTCCCATGTGGTCAACAATGCCCTCCAGTGTATCTCCTCCACTTCCCACACCACTGCCCTTGAACCCCACCCCTTCAAATGCAACAAAGATGGAATCCCACCATCCTCACCTTCCACCCAGATACAACGCATCATCCTCTGCTCTTTCCACCATCAGATCCAAGCACCTGAGATATATTTCCCTCCCCACCCCTTTCAGCATTCCACAGAGACCATACCTTCTGTGACTTCCACGTTAGATCCACACTCCCCACCAACCCACACTCCACTCTAAGCACCTTCGCTTGCCACTGCAAGAGGTGGAAAACCTGTGCCCACACCTTCCCTTTAACTCCATCCAAGGCACCACTGGATCCTCCCACATCCAGCAGAGATTTCCCTGCTCACCCAAACACCTCACCGATTGTGTCCCTTGCTCTCAGGACGCCAAATTGTGGAATATTCCATGGAACATTTCTGGGACACATGCACCAACCAACCCCACCGCCCTGTAGTCGACCACTTCGGTTTCCCCCCCACCCCCTCCGTCACCACGCTGCCAAGGACATGCAAGTCCTCCATCCCCAACTCCGAGCCACCCGGCACCTGGAGGAAGAACACCTGATCTTCCATCTTGGGAAGTTTCAACCACACAGCATGAAGGTTTCCTCATCTCCCATCCCCCACCCCCCACCTTATCTCAGATTCAACCCTCCAACTCGGCACTGGCCTCTTGAACAGTCCCACCTGTCTATCTTCCTTTCCAATTATCCATTCCACCCTCTCACCACTACCCTCCATCTACAACCACCTATTGCCTCCCTAGCTCGCTTCCCCCAACCCCAAACACCCCTCCCTATTTATCTCTCAGCCGTATTCCACCACCCACATTTCTGATGAAGTGCTGACATGCCCAATACATCAATTCTCCTGCTCCTTGGATGCTGCCTGACCTGCTGTGCTTTTCCAGCGCCACATTTTAACACTAACTGGAAGAACAACACCTCATCTCCCAATCGGGAACCCTGCAACCCTCTGGCTTCAACATCAAATTCAATAATTTTAGGTCCTGAACTCTCCCACGTCCTAGTGTCTTTGCCCCCTACCCCACATACCAGGCCTTGTTATTACGTAGCCTGCCATTACACACTACCTATGGTTAGCCACTAACAGTCCCCATAAACAGCTCTTCACCCTCCCCCTGTCCGATCGTTATTCACTCCTCTGTCCAACTGCTCCTCTCTCTCTCTTTGGACTCTATCCCCACTTATCATTTACTCCTTAATCCCTACCTTCTGCGTAAAAACAGACTCTTTTTTTCTCAGTAACATCAGTTCCTGAGGAAGCATCACTGGATCGAAAATGCGAACTGATTTCTTTTCACAGATGCTGCCAGATCTGCTGAGCTTTTCCAGTACCTTCTGGTTGTTGTGTGTGATTTACAGCATCCGAAGTTCTTGTGGTTCTAATTTACCCGGAGTATCTAATTCAGGTCCAGCAGACTGAAACAGTGTTTATCAACCTTCTCAGTCCACACTAACTCCATCTCTCTCCCAGTATCTGCTGTCTCTCCCACTCCTTCACATTCAGTCCCCTCTCACAGTGACACTGCACCTGCAAAGCTGATGGTCATGTGTTGGCCTGCTGGACCCACCCCTCATTCACTCCCATTGGCTGGAGGATCACGCCAACTCTCCTATTGGTTTGAAGCTGTGTCAATCAGCCAGGCCCCATTGTGACCCGAGTGGTGGGATCCTCCCAGGTGCATCAGAGGCTGAGGGGTGACCTCATAGAGGTTTATAAAACCATGAGGGGCAATGGGTAGGATAAATAGACAAGGTCATTTCCCTGGGGTCGGGGAGTCGAGAATGAGAGGGCATAGGTTTAAGATGAGAGGGGAATAATTTAAAATGGATCTGAGGGGCAATATTTTTCCCCACTGAGGTTGGTGCGTGTATGGAATCTTCTGTCAGGAAGTGGAGGATGTTGGTACAATTAAACGATTTGGCATCTGGATGGTAATATGAATAGGAAGGGTGTAGAGTGATATGTGCCAAGTGTTGGTAAATGGGTCTAGATTAGGTTGGGATATCTGGTCAGCATGGACCAGTTTAACCAAAGGGTTTATTTTCATGCTGTACATCTCTACGGCTCTGCCCTGCATTGGTTCATCATTCACAGTGAATGGGTCAGTATCACAGAGCACAGGGACTGGAGGCTATTCAGCCCATTGGGGCTGTACTCTCTTCCTCTGGAGATGGTGCCAGTCTATCACAACTCACCTCCCATTTGGACATAGCCCTCCAAATCCTTCCTTAAAAATGTTAAATTTCAAAATTGTTTTGACAATAGCTACTGAATCTGCATCCAGCTGTTGGTCAAACTGTTCCAGATGCTCAGAACTTACTGAGTAAAAAAATCTTGACATTTTTCTTTGCATTATTTGCCAGTCACCTGAAAATAGTTACTAAAAATTGTGACGTTAAAAACTTCTCACTCTGTCTCTCTGTAAATGAAATACCCTGGAAACAAATCAACTCCTGGTCAAAATCACTGCTTAACCTTCTCAGCTCTAAGGAGAATTGTCTGGCCTTCTGGTAACTCTCCATAAAAGAGAAACCTATCTTAATTTTAATTTATTAGCATCATAGAGATGTACAGCACAGAAACAGACCCTTCAGTTCAACTTGTCCATGCCGACCAGATATCCTAAATTAATCTAATCCCATATGCCAGCCCTTGGCCCATAGCCTTCAAAACCTTTCCCAATCACATATCCAGTGAGATGCCTTTTCAATGTTGTAACTGTACCAGCCTCCACACTTTCTCTGGCAGCTCATTCCATACACATACTACGTTCAGCTTGAAACTTTGCCCCTAATATCCCTTTTCAATCTTTTCCCTCATGCCTGTGCTTTCTAGTTTTGGACTCACCGAAACAGGAATAAGATCCTGGCTGTTTGCCCTTAATGATTTTATCAACCTCTATGGTCACCTCTCAGCATCCGATTCTCCAGTGAAAACAGCCTCAGTCTATTCAGCATCTCCCTATAGCTCAATCCCTCAACCCTGGCAACGTCTTTGCATCTTTTCTGAATCCTTTCAAGTTTCACAATATCATTCCGATAGCGGGGAGACCAGGACTGAAAGCAGAATTCCAGAAGTGGCTGAAGGAATGTCCTGTACAGCCGCAAAATGACGTCACAACTCCTGTACGCAATGCACTGACCAATAAAGGCACGTACACCAAACACTTTCTTCATTACCCTGCCTATCTATGATTCCACTTTCAAGGAATTATGAACCTGCACTCCAAGATCTCTTTGTTCAGCAACACTCCCTAGGACCTTCCCATTAAGTGTAGAAGTCCTGCCTTGATTTGCTTTTCCAAAATGCAGAACCTCACATATATCTAAATTAAACTGCATCTGCCACTCCTCAGCCCATTTGATCGGAGTCTCATTGTACTCTCAGGTAACTTTGCTGTCCACTGCACCTCCAATTTTGGTGTCTATTGTAAACCTACTAACCATAGCTCCGATATTCACATAGAAATCATTTATCTAAATGGCAAAAAGCAGTGGACCCAGCACCCAGCCTGACAGCATATTGCTCATCACAGGCTTCCAGTCCAAAAAGCATCCTGCACTATGACACTGACTGCTCAGCAAGGTTAGAGCTCATGGCATACAGGGAGATCTAACCATTTGGATACAGAACTGGCTCAAAGGCAGAAGACAGAGGGTGGTGATGGAGGGTTGCTTTTCAGACTGGAGGCCTGTGACGAGTGGAGTGTTACAAGGATCACTGCTGGATCCACTACCTTTCGTCATTTATATCAATGACTTAGAATGTGAACATAGGAGGTAAAGTTAGTGAGTTGACACCAAAACTGGAGGTGTAGTGGACAGTGAAAAAGATTACCTCAGAGTACAATGGGATCTCGGTCAGATGGGTGAATGGGCTGAGGAGTGGCATTTTGGGAAAACAAATTTTAGTAGTACTTATACACTTAATGGTAAGGTCCTGAGGAGTGTTACTGAACAAAGAGACCTTGGAGTGCAGGTAGATAGGATAGTGAAGGCGGCATTTGGAATGCTTGCCTTTATCGGACTAAGTATTGAGTACAGGAGTTATGAGATCATGTTGCAGCTGTACAGGACATTGGTTAGGCCACTTTTGGAATGTTGCGTACAAATCTGGTCACCCTCCTATTGGAAGGATGTTGTGAAACTTGAAAGGGTTCAGAAAAGATTTACAAGAATGTTGCCAGGGTTGGAGGATTTGAGCTAGGCTGGGGGGTTAAATAGAGGTTGAATAGATTGGGGCTGTTTTCCCTGCAGCGTCGGAGGCTGAGAGGTGATCTTATCGATGTATATGAAAACCTGAGGTGCATGGATAGGATAAATAGACAAAGTATTTTCCCTGGCGTCGGGGATTCCAGCACTAGAGGACATAGGTTTATGGTATGAGGGGAAAGACTTTAAAGAGACTTGAGAGGCAACGTTTTCACACAGAGGGGGTACGTGTATGGAATGAGCTGCCAGAGGAAGTGGTGGAGGCCATTACGATTGCAACATTTAAAAGACATCTTCATGTGTATATGAATAGGAAGGATATGGGCCGGGTGCTGACAGGTGGGACTAGATTACATTGGGATATCTGATCAGCATGTACTGGTTGGACCGACAGGTCTCTGTTTCTGTGCTGTCCATCTCTGACTGTTTGACCTTCCAGCCAATTCCGTATTCAAACAGCTAGTTCCGCCAGAATTCTATGGTATTGAACCTGCTAACCAGTGTGTTATGTGAAACCTTGTGTCTTTCTCAAGTCCAAGGTACTGATTTCAATTCACAAAGCCATGCTGACTCTCCCGAATCATTTCTTGCCTTTCCAATGACATGTAAATCCTGTCCCTGAGAATCCCTTCCAACAACTTCTGTGCCACTGACTTCAGGCTCACCGGTCTATAGTTCCCTGGCTTTTCCTTACCACCTTTCTCAAATAATGGCACCCATCTTCCAGCACCTCACCTGTGGCGATCGATGATACAAATATCGCAGCGAGGGGCCCGGCAAAAGCTTCCCTATTTACCCACAAAGTTCTGGGATACACCTGATCAGATTCCAGGGATTTATCCACCTTTATGCATTTTAAGACATCCAGTACCTCCTCCTCTGTAATATGTACACTTGCCAAGTTATCACTATTTATTTCTCCAACTTCTCTAACTTTCATATCCCCTTTCATTAAAATCTGACATCAAATACTTAAAATCTCTCCCACCTCCTGCTGTTCCATAGACAGTCTTGTTGATCTTTGAGGGTGGCTATTCTCTGCCTAGTTATTCTTTTCTCTTTAGTGTATTTGTAGAATCTCTTTGGATTCTCCTTAAACCTATTTCCCAAAGCTATCTCATGTCCCCTTTTTTGCCTCCTGGTTTCCCGTGAGTATACTCCGACTGCCCTTATCGTCCTCTATGGATTCACACAAACACAGTGGGGTCTGTACCTGCCATATCCTTCCTTCATTTTCTTGACCAGAGCCCCAATTTCTCAGGTCATGCAGCATTCTCGACGCTTCCCAGCCTTGGCCTTAACAGGAACATACTGTCTGTGTACTCTCATTGTCGCAGGCCTATGGAGGATGTGGCAGATGATGACAGAGAAACAATCATTATCAGTAAAGAGGTAGTGTTGGGAAAGCGAACAACTCATCGTTATCTCTGTAATTCCTCTCTAGCCTCAGAACTATCACTATCTCTGGGATCAAAAACATCTCAATCTCTGCAACATCCTCCAACCTCTAATCTCCTCCAGTCTCAACACACTTTCTATCTTTAATCTTTTCCACCCTCACAAATCTCTGTGATGTGCCTTTCTTTAATTCCAGCCTTCAGGATAACCCATTTCTATTTCAGATTCCTGCACCCTGAGCTCCACAATGTCCCGCTTAACCTCTGTCACATTTTCCTCCAAAAAACATTAATCAATCACGTATCACCTATTCTAATATCACCTTCTCTGACCCGGTTGCTATTTGTGGCTTGTCATATTCCTATATTACGCGTCTGTGGTCTACAGGACGGAAAACGGTTTTGTGGTCCATTGGGTTTATGCTGTAAAGAAATCTCCCAGCTAACTATTTTAATTCCATTTTCCAGCACAGAGCCCATAGACCTGTCAGCCTTGGCATTGCAAGTGTGTTCCTAAATAGATTTTAAATGCCTTCGGGATTTCTGTCTCTCACTCTCTTCCAGACAGTGAGGTTTAGTGCAACTGTTGCTCTATGCTATCACCCACAGGGTTCAGAGCAGCTGGGTCTGTGCGAACCACAGATCGCCCACACATTGTGAAGGATGGCAGGGTCCCTGAGACGGGGCACAGGAGATTTACCAGGATGGTTCAAGGAATGGGGGATTTTAGTTGCAGAATTTGTGGGGCTTTTTTAACACTAATTGTTCACGTGACATGTGTGTTGCTAATACACATCAAGAATAACCATCCGCAATTAATGGACTCTCCTTTTCAACCTCTCCCCTTGCATGTGCTGTGGTAATATTCAGGTTAACCACTACCAGATATCTCTCTATAATGAGAGAGCAGTCCTATGGTCGGGTAGGACAATGCTGACTTGGTCTTTTACACAGTGATGCCACTGTCCCTCGAGGGTGGGGAAAGGGAATGCTGAAGGTGGTGGATGGGAAACCACTCAGGTACAGTGCTTTACCCTGGAGGATGTTCACTTTCTTTAATATTGTTGGGGGGGGGGGGGGTGCACTGATGCAGGCAAGTGGAGAATGTTCCAACACAATCCTGATGTGTACCTTATAGAGAGAAAACAGACATTGGAGAATCAGGGGTTTGGGGAAACTGAGGAGTTCTCCTTGTAGCAAAGGAAATTTGGCGAGCTGTGACAAAGCGGTTTACAAAAGTTACACGTTGTAATAATAAACCTTAGACCCATCAGCTCATTATACAAGGGTTACAGGACACATGTTGAAGATTTGGGAAGATCTATTGAGAGGATGGTTTGATTCAAAGGAGATCTTTTATTCAGCAAATGGTATTGATCTGGAACACAATACTCTCACACAATATGAA
The DNA here is from genome assembly GCF_047496795.1 of Chiloscyllium punctatum. Lineage (NCBI taxonomy): Eukaryota > Metazoa > Chordata > Chondrichthyes > Orectolobiformes > Hemiscylliidae > Chiloscyllium > Chiloscyllium punctatum. The sequence continues at coordinate 23,277,532 of NC_092772.1, forward strand.
TATCCAGGTCCTGATGAATGGAGTAATTCTGTCAGAGTTTGGCATTAGAGTGACGGAGATTACCATCTGAATATCTGCCTGTAATACAAGTTTATAAAATCCGTCACTGTCAGTTCAAGTTTGAAACTCATACAATCCCCTCCTCCTGGCCCAGGAGGACTGTACACATTACCCCTGGCGGAGGTTAGCAGGAACTTCAAGGGCAAATCTATGTGGGTATTGATGAGTTTCCACCTTGGGACTTCATGTGACTGAACATGAGACAGAATGTCCCAAGATTCAGTGAGATGTGGAGAGCAGGATTTCCTTCCTTTTCTTTCCTTCCGTTCTGCCGCTGTGCCTCATCAATAAGACATGGGGGTGTGGAAGGCTCATGCACCTTGATGGGCAAGTTGTCTCCATTCTGACCAATGGGCAACAAGGTCCTACCAGTCATGAAACAGAGTATCCCTGAAAGATAGCAACTGAGCATGCTTCCCACTGCCCAGTGCTCACAGTACATGTTTCGAATAATGAGGGGGGAAATCTCCGAGAAAAAGCATAACAGGAAAGTTCCAAAAGGATTATAAACAGTTTACAGAGAGATATTCACAGGAAACCTGGGCAACAAGTTGGCAAATAGAGTATAACTTGGGATAAACTGTAGAAAGCTGCACCACAAAGGGACTGGGGGAAAATGAGCAGGAAACACAGAAAGCGAGCACACAGTTACAACATGGAATCAGGAAGGGGAATGGAATGCTGTCCCTTATTTCAAAGAGTTTGCAATATAAGAGTTTGGAGTATATACCTTCGGGCAACTAAACAAATGGCAACTGAGACCACATCTGGAGTAACGTGAACAGATTTGGTCACTTTAGTTCATGAAATAGAGCAGTTTATTGGAGGCATTTCAGAGAAGATCCATTGGGATGATCCCTGTTTTGAAGGGATTATCCTGTAAGCAAAGGCTGAATAAGTTGGGAATATACTCACTGGACTTTGGAAGAATGAGAGATGATCTCTTTGAAACATACAGAATGCTGTCGAGGTTTGACAGGGTAAATATGGAGAGGATGTGTCCCATTACGGGTGAGTCTTGAACCAGATTCTGGGTCAGTCGCGGAATCAAGGATTCTGTTTCAGATTTGTTAAGTTAAAGGCAACACCGACACAGGTTAGGGTTTCAGTCGCAATGAAGCTGGGGTGAGAAGGAGACAAGCAGCATTTTAGAGATTGGAATTCCTGGTGTTTGTGATTGTGTAGATGTCTGATCAGAAGGACACCTTGGGGTCAGATATGAAAGCAATATTGTGAAGAGTGTAGACACTTCCCAGTGAGAGGGAGGGGCACAGCAGTAAGGGAAATGAATTTGGAATAGCATCTGAAGGCAATGGGTTTAACAATTGCGGTGTTTCATTGGAGTGAATTGCAGCTAATCGAAGCGTGGTAAGCAGTTTGATAACTGAGTAATAGTGGAGTAATGGAGAGGGATGATGGGGAGGGAGAGCTGGACATTGTCAGTGTACATGTGAAACCTAACACAGTGCTTTTGGGCGATGTTACCTCGTGGCAGTATGTAGGTGAGAAACAGGACGGACTAAGGATAGATCCTGGAGGGACACCAAATACAATGAATTCAGAAAGGGAGAGTGGAGATGGAGCAGGATTTTCCAATGATGGTGAGGTCAAATATTAGGTTTTAGCAGAATTGGAGAGAAGGACATAACCAGAAAAGACAGACAGACAGCTCATGGAACAATATCTGTGAATTGCAAGGCGGGGGGTGGGGGGGAGGTGCAGGCAGAAATGACGGTGACAAGCAGGAGGATGAGACAGAGATTTGGAATGTCCATGATTTAGCTACACTCGGGTAAATGGCCAAGATGACCTCAAATAAGGCTTGACAAGGGACTCTAGGAAATGCAAGTTTAGGACTTAGGAGCATCCTTGTGGGGCAGAATGGCTTGGTGGGCTTGTGGAGAGGGAGGAAAGAAGCAGAGGCAGCTGATCGGATTGTTTCAATGTTATTGACAGAGAAACTCCATGTGCTCCTCACTCTTGTTGTTGGATGGAGGAGACAGGATAATGGACATTTGTTTATTGTTTTGGAAATAAAAACAAACCTGTGATAGTGATTCTAAAAATAAGTGAACAAACCTGTCGTATTTATCAAGAATATTAAAATATACAACTGAAGTTCAGGTTTGAATCCCAAATTGGTAGAGGGTGGCTCTGAAGTCAAGAAAAAATTAACTGGAATGAAGAATCTACTGTTTGCCATGGAACCATTGGGGATGTTTTTCTGCTATTGACAATGTCCTTGAGGGAAAGAAACCCGACAGTGGACCATCAAGTCACTCATTGTATTAATCACTGCTCAGACTCAACAAAGGAATGAAACTGGATGGACCACATTACATCTACCAATGCACTGGAAAATACAACCACACAATCAGCCCTCTTGACCCTACAACTTCGGCCTCACTGTGGGCCAACAACAGCAGCAGAACTGTACTCCAGCCCAATCTGAAATCTCATGGCCTGATATCCCCCACTTAACCATTAACATCAAGCCAGGGGAATCAACCCTGGTTCAATGGTGAATGCAGGAGGGCATGCCAGGAGCAGTACCAGGCATACCTAAAAATGAGGTGCCAACCTGGTGAAGCTACCAAACCTGCATGCCAAACACCACAAGCAACACTAAATAGAACTAAGTGATCCCATAGCCAATAGATTAGATGTGAGTTCTGCAGTTCTGCCACACCTAGTCAAGAATAGTGATGGACAATTAAACAACTTACTGGAGGAAGCATCACAGATATCCCCACCCTTACCGATGGAGGGGTCTCACACATTCATGCAACAGATAAGAGGACAGCATTAGCAGCGATTTTCAGCCAGCAGTGCCAAGTGGATGAGCCTTCTCCATTGGTCCCTGACATCACAGATATGAATCGACTTGGTTGAAAACTCATTTCAAATCAGATCAAGAAATGGATAAGCAGTGTAAAGGTATGGGCCCTGCCAATATTCTGGCAATAATAATGTTGTCTGTGCTCCAGAACTTGCTGCCCACCAAGGCAAGTACTGCTCCAACACTGGCACCTACCGACTTTGTGGAACATTGCTCAGGGATGTTCCAACACAAAAAAACAGGGCAGATCCAACTCAGCCAATTCCCCTCCATCAGTCCACACTCGCTCAGCAGTGACGTGATGGAAGGTGTCATCAACAGTGCTGTCACGCAGCTGCTCAGTGATGCCCATTTTGGGTTCTGCCAGGGCCACTCAGTTCCTGAGCTTGTTACACACTTGATTCACATACTGACAAACAGCTGAATGAGGTGAGGATGACAGGCCAGACCCCCTCCAAGACCACTATTTCGACTTCAGTGATATCACCTGACCTCACCACAGTCTCAGCTCATTTGCTGAACCTCTCATTCATTCCTTTTGTTAACACTCGATTTCATTGTCTAAACCCACTCCTGGCCAGCATCCCACAGTCACCCTCCCGATAATCTCAAGAATATTGAAAACTCGACTGCCGAAGTGCTCACTTGTACCAAAACTTGCTGATCAATCAAAAGACTCCCATTTATAAGTGACAACAATTTACTTTCGCACCTTTGAATTAATTGCTGGCTGTAATTATTCCTATCTCCCTGCACCACACACCTTTTCATATCTCAATAACTCATTTTAGTTCAGACTCTCAATGATGTGTTTAGTTTTGAGTTCACCTGTGTGACTGTTTCTATAGACTCCAAGGGAACATGGTCTGGAATCCCCACTCTAACTCTCTAAGATCTACTTTCTTCCTTTAAGGCATTCTTGAAAAACTGCTTATTTGGCAATGGTTTTGGTCACTGGACACAATATTCTCCATCTGTAGCCTTATGTCAAAAGTTCTCAATAATATTTTTGTGAAATTAAAACCATGATGATTTGTACAGATATCTTCTACTCTTCAATATCGCTGAGTGAATAATCTGTAATGTCTCTTACCCAACCACGTTGTGGGAGCACCTTCACCACACAAACTGCAGCAGTACAAGGAAGTCAAACATCACCCTCTCCACAGGCAACAAGGCTTTGGCATTGATCACTTGTTTCTGTGGAAGGTGAAATACACAGTTGATGTTTCAGGGAGTGCAATATGAATTACAGGGAATGAAAATGGTGCAGAATTTGACTGTCAGAAAATTGAAGGAAAATGCACTCACTTATTGGAAAAAAGAATTCTTGACCGTCAAAGATATTGTGGAAAAGATAAACTGATAATGGAACATCATACGGTCAGGAGCCGGGCAGCAGTGGACAATTCATTTGCATTCCTGAAGAAGGGCTTATGCCGAATCGTTGATACTCCTGCTCCTCGGATGCTGCCTGCGCTGCTGTGTTTTTCCAGCTCTACATTTTTCAATTCATTTACAAAGCAGCTGTGAAAGTAATAGTAAAATACTATACAGAGCAAAAATATACCCACGAGAGACTGAAGAAGCTAGATAATCAGAGAACCCAGAGGTGAACCAGTGCAGAGTTCACTTTTATGATCCCACAGTCAAAGATGTCTAACACAGAAACAGACTTCTTCGGTCCAACCTATGCCAACCAGATAGCCTAACCTAATCTACCTAAATGAAACCCTTTTTGGCACTCCGCAGCCCATTGGCCCATCTGACCAATATCCCACTGTACTCTGAGATAACCTTCTTCATTGTCCACAATACCTCCAATTTTGGTGTCACCTGCAAACTTACTAACTATACGGCCTCTATTCACATCCAAATCATTTAAATGAATGACGAAACAAATCCAGAAAAAAGTCCATTTCTCTGGGTTTGAATGTGCTCTGTGTAAATCCTGCCCTCTGACTCTTTTTACCAGGGAAGGCTGTACATACATCCCTCTGAACTTTGCCCCCTACAAAGATGGCGGCCGCGCACGTGTCCAGTGAATCATTGCCCCGAATAAAGATGGCGGCGCTCACTCGGGCCGATTACTCAACGAGACATATTCCCGTTTGCTGCAAAAACGGAACTGTAAGTTTCAAATTTATATTTTCCGATGTGCAGCAAATGATTGTAAAACCTCTCAGACCATACCAACACCATTTCCCTCCCGCTTCCTGCTGTTTATTTCTTTCCTTACCGACTGCTCTCCGCACACACACATTCCGAACATCCGCGCCCACCGTGAGGATGATCACGTGGTATAGTCTAGTCCCGTCCTTATTCCCTGATTGGCCGGAGGACCAACTGCCCCGCCAGGTCCTCCAGCTCCGCCCCTGCCTTTCCATTGGTCCGCCGCTGACATCAATCACACCTGTCGATGACAACCAGATATCCTAACCTAATCTATCTATATTAATTTTTTTTTTTCTTTTTTTTTTGTGAGACACAGTGAAAGACACAAAGTGCACAGATCTTTATTCAATTTCCACCACCAGGAAGATAGGAAAGACACCCGAGTGGCCAGTGACAAGCAGCACTCCAGTTCTTTTTTTCTTTTTTTTTTTCAGTGGACACCCGCGTGCTCCTTCTCCAAGGACACCCAGGCCATCTATCTATTTTAATCCCTTCTGCCTGTCCTCAGCCCATTGGCCCATCTGATCAATATCCCATTGTATTCTGAGATAACCTTCTTCATTGTCCACAATACCAACTGTTGGCTGAAGCTTGTGCACTGCTTCGTGGCTTTTGTTGCTGTTTCTCAATTACAAGAGTGAGGGACAAAGTTAAAATCCCACAACCATCTGATGAAGGACCGGCAAAGTAGTGTTTCCAAATAAACCGGTTGGACTATAACCTGGTGTTCTGTGAATTTTAATTTTGTCCATCCTAATCCAACACCAGCACCTCCAAGTCACGAGTGATGGAGGCATGCATAATATAAGAACAAAAGATCAAGGAAAAAGAGAAGGCCGTCCTGCCCTTCGAGCCTGCTCTACCATTCAATAAGATCATGGCTGATCATTTTGTGGATGCAGAACCATTTACCCACGTTCGCAGCATATTCCTTAATTAATTATTTCTTTTTTAAAAAATTAACTTAGCTTTAAAACCGTTCATTGAACTAGCATCAACTACTTCCCTGGGTAATGCACTCCTATCGAGGTCAAGACGTTCCTTCTCAATTCACTCCTAAATTTGCTGCCTCTAACCTTGTGGTGATGCCCTCTTGTCCGAGCTTCGTCTGCCAGTGGATACATCCTCTCTACTTCTATTTTATTTCTTCCATTCATTATTTTATATCTATCCATTCTTCTGAATTCCAATGAATATAATCCCAATCTACTCAGTCTCTGTTAAGTCAAACCCTTCACCTCCGGAATCAACATAGTTAACCTCCTCTGCACCCCCTCCAGGGCCAGTGCATCCTTGAGCACGCACGGAGGTAAAAACTGCATGCAGTACTCCAGGTGTGGCCTCACCAGCACCCACTGTAGCGAGAACATAACCTCTGCTTTTAAACACAATCCCTTCAGCAATGAAGGATAAAATTCCATTTGCCTTCTGAATTGATTGTTATACCTGGTGACTAACCCTCCTGCAGAAGGATGTTCAGGTGCCTCTGCATAGCAAATTATGTAACTTTTTAAAAATTCAAGTAATAATCTTTTTATTAATGTTACTCCAACCAAAGAGTATGACTTTACATTTATGAACATAATATTCCACTTGCCAAACCATTGCCCACTCACTCAATGTATCTATGTTCCCCTGCAAAGTTTCCCAGTCCTCCACACACTTTGTCCTGCTACTCATCTTAGTCTAATATGCAAACTTTGACACCCTACATGTGGTCCCCAACTCCAAATCATCTGTATCAATTCTAAATAATTGCAGTCCCAACACTGATCCTGGAGGCACGCTACTAGTTACTGATTGCCAGCCAGAATAAACCAGCTTATTTATCCCCACTCTTTGCTTCCTGTTAGTCAACCAATCTTCTACCCATGCTAATACTCTATCCCATGCACCCTTATATAATGCAACAGACATTTGCGTGGCACCTTGTTGAAGGCCTTTTGGAAATCCAGGTACATCGCATCCACTGGGTCCCCGTTGTCCACCTTGTTCGAAATGTCTTCATAGAATACAAAATGATTTGTCAAGCATGACCTGCCCTTTGTGAATCCATGCTCTCTCTGCCCAATGGGACAATTTGTATCGGGATTCCCTGTTATTTCTTCCTTGATAATAGACCCAAACATCTTTCCAACTACAGAGAATAAACTAACTGGTGTAAAATTCCGTATCTTTTGTCCACCGCCTTTTCTTACAGTCCTTCCTTTTCACTGGAATATGCCTTTGCTGAGCACTTCCTAAAATGTCTTTGAAAATCTTTCACTGCTCATCAACTGTTCCACCATAAAATGTTTGTTTCCAGTCTACCTTATCCAGGTTCTGCCTCATTCTATTTTAGTTCCCCGTGTTCAAGCACAGGACCAAGGTATTAGATTTTATCTTCGCACTGGAGGAGAAAGTGAGGACTGCAGATGCTGGAGATCAGAGCTGAAAATGTGTTGCTCGAAAAGCGCAGCAGGACAGGCAGCATCCAAGTAACAGGAGAATCGACGTTTCGGGCATAAGCCCTTCTTCAGGAATGAGGAAAGTGTGTCCAGCAGGCTAAGATAAAAGGTAGGGAGGAGGGATTTGGGGGAGGGGCGTTGGAAATGCGATAGGTGGAAGGAGGTCAAAGTAAGGGTGATAGGCCGGAGTGGGGGTGGGGGCGGAGAGGTCAGGAAAAAGTTTGCAGGTTAGGAAGGCGGAGCTGAGTTCGAGGGATTTGACTGAGACAAGGTGGGGGTAGGGGAAATGAGGAAACTGGAGAAATCTGAATTCATCCCTTGTGGTTGGAGGGTTCCTAGGCGCAAGATGGGGCGCTCTTCCTCCAACTGTCGCGTTGCTATGGTCTGACGATGGAGGAGTCCAAGGACCTGCATGTCCTTGGTGGAGTGGGAGGGGGAGTTGAAGTTTTGAGCCACGGGGTGGTTGGGTTGGTTGGTCCAGGTGTCCCAGAAGTGTTTTCTGAAACGTTCCACAAGTAGGCGGCCTGTCTCCCCAATATAGAGGAGGCCACATCGGGTGCAGCGGATGCAATAAATGATGTGTGTGGAGATGCAGGTGAATTTGTGGTGGATATGGAAGTATCCCTTGGGGCCTTGGAGGGAAGTAAGGGGGAAGGTGTGGGCGCAAGTTTTGCATTTCTTGCGGTTGCAGGGGAAGGTGCCGGGAATGGAGGTTGGGTTGGTGGGGGATGTGGATCTGACGAGGGAGTCACGGAGGGAGTGGTCCTTTCGGAACACTGATAGGGGAGGGGAGGGAAATATATCCCTTGTGGTGGGGTCCATTTGGAGGTGGCTGAAATGACGATGGATGATACCCTGTATATGGTGTTTAGTGGGGTGGTAGGTGAGGACCAGTGGGGTTCTGTCCTCGTGGCGGTTGGAGGGGCGGGGCTCAAGGGTGGAGGAGCGGGAAGTGGAGGAGATGCGGTGGAGGGCATCGTCGACCACGTCTGGGGGAAATTGCGGTCTTTGAAGAACGAGGCAATCTGGGTTGTACGGTATTGGAACTGGTCCTCCTGGGAGCAGATGCGGCGGAGACGAAGGAATTTGGAATATGGGATGGCGTTTTTTACAGGGGGCAGGGTGGGAGGAGGTGTAGTCTAGGTAGCTGTGGGAGCCGGTAGGTTTATAGTAAATGTCCGTGTTGATTCGGTCGCCCGAGATAGAAATGGAAAGATCTAGGAAGAGGGGGGGAGGAGTCTGAGACGGTCCAGATGAATTTGAGGTCGGGGTGGAAGGTGTTGGTGAAGTGGATAAACTGTTCAACCTCCTCGTGATAGCATGAGGCAGCGCCAATACATTCATCGATGTAGCGGAGGAAAAGGTGGGGGGTGGTGCCAGTGTAGTTGCGGAAGATGTTCCACATATCCTACAAAGAAGCAGGCATAGCTGGGGCCCATGCGGGTGCCCCTGGCTACTCCTTTGGTTTGGAGGAAGTGGGAGGATTGGAAAGAAGTTGTTCAGGGTGAGGACCAGTTCAGTCAGTCGAAGGAGGGTGTCAGTGGAAGGGTACTGGTTGGTACGGCGGGAAAGGAAGAAGCGGAGGGCTTTGAGTTCTTCGTGATGGGGGATGGAGGTGTATAGGGACTGGTGAAGGTAAGGCGTTGGGGGCCGGGGAAACGAAAATCATGGAGAAGGTGGAGGGCGTGGGTGGTGTCCCGAATGTAGGTGGGAAGTTTTTGGACTAAGGGGGACAGGACTGTGTCGAGGTATGCAGAGATGAGTTTGGTGGGGCAGGATCAGGCTGAGACAATCAGTCGGCCGTGACAGTCACGTTTGTGGATTTTGGGTAGGAGGTAGAAACTGGCGGTGTGGGGTTGAGGGACTATGAGGTTGGAGGCGGTGCTTGGGAGCTCCCCTGAGGTGATGAGGTTATGGATGGTCTGGGAGATGATGGTTTGGTGGTGAGAGGTGGGGTCATGGTCAAGGGGGCAGTAGGAGGAGGTGTCCACGAGCTGGCGTTTCGCCTCAGCGGTGTAAAGGTCGGTGCGCCAAACTACTACCGCGCCTCCCTTGTCTGCCCGTTTGATAGTGAGGTTGGGGTTGAAACGGATGGAGTGGAGGGATGCACGACCCGAGGGTGAGAGGTTGAAGTGGGTGAGAGGGGTGGAGAAGTTGAGGTGGTTAATGTCACAGTGGCAGTTGGCTATGAAGAGATCAAGGGCAGGTAATTTATCTTCACACTCTCCATATGTATTGTAACTTCAACCATACAGTGATCACTTCTTCCAAGAGGATCCCTAACTCTGAGGTCATTAACTATTCCTGTCTCATTGCACGGGGGCCAGATGTTGGATAGCTGGCTCCTTGTCGGTTACATTTCATACTGTTCAAAAAAACTATCATGTATACACTTAATGAACTCCTCAAGGCTACCCTGACTGAGCTGGTTCGACCAATCTACATGTAGATTAAAATCACCCAAGGTAATAGACATGCCATTTTTACAGGCATTAGTTATTTCTTTGTTTATTGTCCATCCCAATGTGATGTTATTATTTAGCCTGCACACTGCGCCTATCAGTGACTTTCTTGTTAGAATTTTGAAAGCATCATTTCTGTTTCCCCTAATGTACAGCAATAACAACAACTACTTGCTTTGTATGGACTCTTTCATAATGGCAAATCTCCGAAGGTGTTTCATGGATGATCAAAACATTGATTAAGGAGAATGATTTTAAAATACATCTTAAAAGAGAATAGAGAAGTTTCTGGAGGGTTTTCTACACACTTCTGCCCTTGACAGCTCCAATTGTGGAGTGATGCAGGTGGGGTGGGATGGGGTGGGTTGAAAAGGGAACGTGCAAAGGGGAAATGGAGGAGCGTAGGCAGTGCGTAAGGTCTTAAGGATAGAGGAGGTTCCAGACTGAGTCTGTCTGTCATAGACAGTATGGCTGCCTCATGGAATTTGAAGCACCGCAATGGGCCCATGGATGTCATGTTAGTCAAGGATAGTATAACGGTGGCTGAGGGAACTTTTGATGAGGACTTGTCTACTGACGTAGTGTGGGCTGAGGTTAGAAACAGGAGAGGGGAGGTCACACTGCTTGGATTTTTTATAGGCCGCCGCAGAGTTCCAGGGAGGGGGAAGAGAGGATTAGAAAAATTACTCTGGGTAGGAGTGAAAGTAACATGGTGGTCATTATGGGGGATTTCAACTTCCCCAGCATTGACTGGAAATGCTATAACTCTAGTATGTCGGATAGATCAGTTTTTGTCCAATGTGTACAGGAGGGTTTCCTGACACAGGATGTCGAAGGGCTGACAAGAGGGGAGGCCACATTGGATCTGGTGCTTGGTCATGAACCAGACTCGGTGTTTGATTTACGTGTAGGTGAGCACTTTGGAGAGAGTGATCATAATTCAGTTATGTTTAGTTTAGCGATGAAAAGGGATAGGTACATGCCACAGGTGAAGACTTATCGATGGGGCAGTGGCAATTATAATGCGATTATGCAAGAATTAGGATGCATAGGATGGAGTAGCGAAATGCAGTGGATGCAGACAATGGAAATGTGGAGCTGGTTTAAGGAACAGATATTGCATGTCCTTGATAGGTATGTCCCTGTCAGGCAGGGAGGAAGTGATAAGGTAAGGGAACCATGGTTTACAGAAATTGCATCTCTTGTTAAGAAGAAGTAGGAGGCTTATGTGTTGATGAGACAAATGGTACAGATGAGGCGATGGAGACTTACAGATCAGCTAGGAAGGATTTAAAGAGAGTTAAGAAGAGCAAAGAGAGGACATGAGCAGTCTTTAGCAAATAGAATAAAGGAGAACCCTAAAGCTTTCTATAGGTATGTGAGGAATAAACGATAGAGTAGGAATATGGCCAATCAAAGACAGAAGTGGGAAGTTGAGTGTGGACACTGTGGAAATCGGAGAGGTGCTAAACAAACATTTCTCATTGGTTTTCACTCAGGAAAATTAGAATATTGTAGATAATAATGAGGTAGAAGATGTTAGACTAGAAAGGATCGAGGTTAGTTACGAACAGATGTTATCAATTCTAGAAGGATTGAAAGTAGACAAGTCCCCTGGGCTAGATGGGATTTATCTGTAGATTGTCTGGGAAGCTCGGGAGGAGATAGCAAAGACTTCAGCTTTGATATTGAGTTGTCATTGCCTACAAGTTCAGTACCAGAGGACTGGATGATTGCAAATGTTATGCCCTTGATCAAGAAGGGCGGTAGAGATGACCCAGGTAATTATATACCAGTGAGCCTTACTTCTGTTGTAGGAATGGTTTTGGAAAGGATTATAAGAGACACCATTTGTAATCATCTGGCAAACAACAATATGAGTTCAGATCGTCAATATGGTTTCGTCAAGGACAGGTCGTGTCTCGCAAACCTCATTGAGTATTTTTGAGATGGTGACCAAGCATATAGATGAGGGTAGGGCAGTTGACGTGGTATACATGGACTTCAGTAAAGCCTTTGATAAGGTTCCACATGGTAGGCTGTTAGATAAAATGCAGCGACATGGAATTGAGTGTGATTTAGCAGTTTGGATTAGAAACTGGCTTTCTGAAAAAGGCAGCGAGTGGTGGATGATGGAAAATAATCAGCCTCCAGTGCAGTTATTAGTGGTGTGCCACAAGGATCTGTTTTGGGATCACTGCTGTTTGTCATTTTTATAAAAGTCTTAGATGCAGGCATAGATGGATGGATTAGTAAATTTGCAGACGACACGAAAGTCAGTGGAGTAGTGGACAGTGTGGAAGAATGTTGCAGGTTGCAGGGGGACTTGGATAAACTGCAGAATTGGGCTGAATGGTGGCAAATGGAGTTCAATGCAGCTAAACCTCTATATCCCACCACTTTGCCCTACAATCGTGGTATCTGGCTGTGCACTAAGAGCAGTGCAACAGTCTGTACTGGGACCCTGAAACGCTTGGTAAAGAGTCAAATCATCTGAGCATTGAGAGCCCCACCACATTGCATGCATTTTCTCTTGTTTTCACTCTGCTCCTGACTTGCCTTGGTTTTCCTGATGAACCTGCTAAAAGTTGTTATTGCATACATCTGCACAAGCTGTGAATTGAACCCAGGCCTCTCGGTCCAAGATTCGGGATATTTTCACCGCGTCACAAAACATCAACTCGAACTTCCTTTGTCCCTTGCCTGGTCAGTCACACCTGAATCAACTCTGCAATTGGGAGGAAGGGGCGGAACAGGAGGACCGAGGAGTGGCCGGTCCTTTAACCATAGTGAATGAGGAAGAGGAGCCAAAGTATTCTCGGGAGTGAACGCTTCATTGGTCAGAGAGCAAACTATTTCCAGGATTGATCATTCTCACGACATAGTGGAGCATTAAACGTCTCTCATAAATCAATGTGAGGTTTTAAAAAATACTGTAGTTTAAATGTAAATCAGATAACGTACATATTTCCGATCGATTTACACGACTCGAGTAAGAAACTTATTTTCAAACTCCCAGTACGATTGGTAATTTACATACCTGGCCGGTATGGTTGATTTGGACCAGACGGTTTGCATGTTATACATCTCCATGATTATAACTCGACAAAGCAATTGTTAATGACTAATATTTTACCCATCAGTCTGTGCAGATATGAATATTCTCTATGAACTCACTGATAACCTCAGACGCACGCGCAGTTTTGTTTCTATGCAGAGCATGCGCAGTGTCACATTGGTCAGGGCACAGAGAGAGAGAGACATGGAGCTGCTTTCTCCGGCAGCGGCTGCGATCAGCTTCAGAAAGCGGCGCACAGAGCCCGTTTGTGGGAGCCTCGCTGGGAGAAAGGAGCGGAGAGAATTCACAAGTCCTGGATAAAGGTTAAAAAAAACTCGTAGAAGACCCTCCAGGCCCGGGTAAGGAGGCGGCGGTCTCTGATCAGGGAAGCGGCCCAGGGTCACGGCCGCCATTTGTTTGAGGGAAGAGTGAGCGCTAATGGCCGCCATCTTGAGAAGGTCAAGCTGCAGGAGGGCGGGGCTCCCGGGGTCTATGGAACAATCAGAGGAAAGGGAAGACCCATTGTTATTGATTAATTCCACGAACACAGCTTCACTGGGCGGTCCTGCAGGAATATCCTCTCTCAGTCCTGCTGGGATGTTTCACCCCATCAGAACCAGCAGCTCTCCTCCTCTCTCAGCTCCCCTTCTGTCCTTCCTGCAGCATCTGTCCCCTGGAACATTGAGCTGCCTGTCCTGTCCCTCCCTCCGCTGTTGTTTCTGTAATACCTGGGATATCCCAGTCCCATCTTAGATTACTTCACTAAAGACAGGAATGCACTCGATGACTTTTTCTTAACATCAGCAATTGTTTAATACTCACTTACAGGTTTTTAATTGCATCGTTTTTGAAGCATTTACTTCACATTCTATCATTTGCAATGGTGGGATTTGAACCTGTGTCCAGAGAACACTTGCTGAGTTTCTGGATAAATTGTCACACAATAATGCCACTAGGCCATCACCTCACCTGCTCACAGTTTGTATATCCCAGAGCAACATGAATCAAAACCCTTTCTTTCTGCACAATTGTTTGACCCGGCACTCTGGTGATGTGACTCAGTACCTCTCCATGTGGTATCCCTCACTGTGTGGGTCTAATTGCTGCCTCTGTCAGCGTCTCTCACTTTTGAAGCTACTCCACATCCTGAGCCAACAGAATTCTCCACTCCAGAGAGATGAGGCAGCACAGGTCAGGAATGGAGAATGGGATTTTCCAGATCTCTGTGGGGTCAGTGCCATTCTATATGTGTAACCCTCAAAGCATTCGTCTAATTGCCCATACTGCCTATTTCTGTGTCTTCTACAGGTACTCATGGAGTTCCTGACTCAATAGACTTGCCCACTGCTGATTGGGACGATGGTTGGTCAGTCAGAAAGACAAAGTCAGGGAGGTCGGGAGTCTTCAATAAATCCTGCTGCCAGGTAAGATCATTCCAGTGCACAGAGCAGACAGTAATAAGGGGGATCCAAACATCAGCTAACAAGACATGACATCGAGAAAGTGCTGGAGGGGGAGCACAGTACAGACACACCCCAGGCTCAATCACCACGCCTGCTGCAAGTTTTGTTGTAATGAGACAGCATCGGGATTTGCCAGTTATCAGTCCAGGCCTGTGCTTTCTTAGTGAGCATCAGAACAACTGGGGAGAAAGCAGGCCTCCCACGAGAGGGTGGTAATGCTGCCTGTGATCTTTCTGTTCCCTATTCCCTCTCCAACACTGTATCAATGGCTTGTATTGAGGACCAGTGTCTTCAATCATTCTAACTCCTATAACAGTTCCTATCTCTGTCATCTCCTCCCCCTCACCAATTATTTCACATATTTGAAGCCTCCAGTCCAGATGACCATCCGTATCGCTGTAACTTGCTTCAGTCTCTACAACATGCCTTGTCTCGATATCTCCTCCTCCAATAACTGGAGACACATGGTCTTTTTCTGTGCGGCATGACTCTTCGGCCAAGGTTTCCGAAATGGAATGAGTCACGTTTGCCTGTGTTTGGCCCATATCCCTTCAAACTTTCTCCTCTGGCAGTTCATTCTGTCTATGCACCATCCTCTGTGGATAATGTTGCCCCTCAGCTCCCTCTTTAAATCCTTGCTCTCTCACCTCACGTTTATGCCTCTAGCTTTGGATTCACCTACCCTTGGCAATTCACCTTACATCGACCCGACATGGTCAAAGGTCACCCCGTGGCCTCCTCTGCCCAGGAGAAATATTGACGACAGAGTTACCAATATCACCAACTCATGTCTTCATTGATCAGAGCATTGAGTACAAGTGTGCCAACTGCCGCTTTCAACACCCTGTTGCCCTGTGATGCCAGTCCAAGGAACAATGTAATTACACCCCTTGGTCTCTCTCTTTTCTACAACACTGTCCAGAGCCCAACCATTACCCGTGTTCGTCCTCCCTGGTTTGTCTTAACTAAATCCAATACCTGAATTAAATTCCATCTTTCATTCCTTGGCCCAGTTGATTACCATCCCCTTCGATAACTATATTCCCTGCCCACTCTTCCACTAATCTTGGTATCCACAAACATACTAACAGGGACTCCTATATTTTCAGAAAATTGTTTATGTAAGTAGTGCACAACAGTGGTCCCAGCACCAATCCTTCCAGCACACTGCTGGTCAGAGGCCCCAGTCTGGACAACAACCCTCTCCCCCCACCCTCTGTCTCCCACTGTCATCCCATTTTGTATCCAGTTGGCTAGCTCTCCCTGATCCCTTGTGATCTACCCTTACTAACCAATGTATCATGCTACACCCTGACCAAGGGTTTGCAGAAGCCAGAAACAACGTCTGTTGCTCTACCTTCGTCTATCTTTTTGGTCACATCTTGAGCAAACTCCAGTCAAGATTGTGGGACATGTTTTCCCACGCACAAAGCCATGCTGGCTGTTCGTAATCAGGCCTTATCTTTCCAAATGCATGGACAGCCTACCTCTCAGAATGACCCCAACAACTGACCCACACTGATGTCTCGCTCATCAGTCTGTAGTTCCCTGGCTTAAATCTCCTCCCAACCCTTTCCAGCTGAATAATATCCTTCCTATAACTGGGCGACCAGAACTGGACACAGTATTCCAGAAGAGGACTCACCAATGGCCTGTATAATCTCAATGTGACTTCCCAACTCCTATATCCAAAGGACTGAGCAATGAAAGCAAGTGAGGCAAGCACCTTTTTTTAAACTATCCTGTCTCTCCATGTTGCAAACTTCAAAGAATTATGTAGCTGAACCCTGAGGTCCCTCTGTTCTACAACACTACTGAAGGTCTTGCCATTAATTGTATAAGCCCTGCCTGTGTTTGTTGTACCAAATGCATTACCTCGCATTTATTCAGATTGAAATCCATCTACAGTTTTTCAGCCATTCACACATTTCATCAGGATCCCTTAGTAATCTCAGAAAACCTTCTTCACTGTCCACAATGCCACCCTCCAGTCTAACAGCCTATCACACATAGCTCTCTATGGTACAAATATCTCTGCTAGGGGCCCTACAATTTCTTCACCAGCTTCCCACAATGTCCTGAGATCCATTTGATCAGGTCCTGAGGATTTATCTACCTTTGTGTATTAAAACCTCCAGCACCTCCTTTTCTATAATGTGGACTCATTTCAAGACATTGAGTCATAGAGATGTACAGCACAGAAACAGGCCCTTCGGACCAACTCCTGCATGACGTTTCTAGTCACATTTGCCAAAATTTTGCCAATATCCCCATAAACCTTTGCTATTCATACACCCATCCACATGCCTTTTAAATGTATTTCTATCAGCCTCCACTATTTGCTCTGGCAGCTTATTCCATCCACTCTGCGGGAGCCAGTTGTCCTTTAGATACCTTTGAAAAGTTTCCCTCGCCTGGGGAAATGACCTTGTCTATTGACCCTGTCAATGACCACCATGATTTTAAACACCTTTTATCGGTTAACTCCTCAGCCTCCCATGTTCAAGTGAAAACAGCCCTAGCCTATTCAGGCTTTTCCCTGAAGCACAAACCCTCCAACCCTGGCACCATCTTTGGTCATTTCTTCTGAACCCTTTCATGTTCCACGACATCCTTCCGATGGCATTGAGACCAGAATTACACACAGTATTCCAATAGTAGTCAGGCCAAACACTGTTTAGTTCCCTGAGCCCCCCAGTCTTTATCCACAGTAAGTTCCAAAGTGAAATATTTGTTTTGGATCTTGTAGTTTCACACTTTGTTGCCTTCATTGATTATTAAGGAGACCGGGTTTGTCCCGAGCTCTTCTTTTGCTCTTAATACACTTGTAGAGTCTCTTTGGATTCTCCTTAACTTTCTCTGCCAAAGCTATCTCGTGTTCCCTTTTTACATTCCTGATTTCCACCCTAAGTGTATTCCTACAGCCCCGATGCTCCTGAAGGGATTCCCTTGAGTCAGCCAGTTATATCTGACATGTGACCCCTTTTTTCTTGACCACAGCCTCGAAACTCAGCCAGTGTTTCCTAATTCAGTCAGCATTGAGCTGCACACTAACAGGAACATGCTGGCGCTGAATGCTCCTTTTATCTCGGTTTTAAGATATTCCTACTTGCCAGACTTCCCTTTATCTGCAAATAGCCTCCCCAGATCTACTTTAAAAATTCATGTCTAATACTATCTTGCTCCATTGAATAACTTTAACTTGTGGTCCAGGCCTGTCCTTTTCCATCGCTATTTTCAATCTAATACAATTGTGGTAACTTTCCAAAGTGCTCCCCCACTAACACCTCAGTCCCATTCCCGACCTTGTTTCCCAAGGGGAGGTCAGGTTTAGTCCCATTCTCCAGTTGGGCCATTTACGTAATGACTGGGAGTTTTCAGAACACACTTAACAAATTCCTTCCATCCAAATGCTTAACTTAGTAACAATCCCAGTCCAGGTTTGGAACGGTTAAGATCCCCTATCATTCCAAACCTATTATTCTAAGAGATATCTGAAATCTCCTGACATATTTGCTCCTCCATCTCCCATTGCCTATCGCTGTAGTCCGACCGCAGAAAACTAATGACCAATTTTTATTTCTCAGTTCCACTAATATCGTTTAACTGGGCGATCCTACATGAATCCTCCCTCGAGGTACTGCTGGGATGTTTCCCCCAATCGAACCCACCCGCTCTCCTCCTGTTTTGCCTCCTGTTCTATCCTTCCTGTCGTATCTGTCTCTGGAACATTGAGCTGCTGGTCCTGTTGCTCCCTCAGCTGTGTTTCTGTAATATCTATGGGATCCCAATCCCATGTTCCCATCCATGCTCTGGGTTCATCTACCTTATCTGTCTGGCCCTTTGTATTGAAATAACTGCAGTTTAATCCACTAAGTTTCCCTAATTGTCTGCTATGTTCTTGCCCTGCCTTGTCTACTTATATTGCTCTCTTGAACATTTGTACCAGCCTCAACTTTCTTTCTGGCCTTACGAATCTTTGTGGTCACACAACCCCGCCAGACGAGTTTAAATCCTCTCGAGCAGCTCCAGCAACGTTCCCCACCAGGATGTGGGTCCCCCTCCTGCTCCCAGTTCAGGTGTATTCCCCACCCTGTCTACCTGTGCTGACACCTTCAGACATCCAGGGACTTGCCCACCAAGGTCCCTGTGTCCCTCAGTTCTCCAGGAGGACCTACCATTCATGATGTATATCATTCATTTATTAGACTTCCCACAGTACATTACCTCACAGTGATCAGAAGTAAACTCTGTCTGCCATTACTCTGCTCAGTTTATCATCTGATCGATATCAGACTGCAGCCTGAGTCCATCCCCCTCACTGTGGACAACACCCTCACCTTTCAGGTTATCTGCAAACCTACTAATGTTACCTTCTGCTTTCACATCCGAGTGATTAATGTCCATAATGAACAGCAATGGCTCCTGCACAGATCCCTGTGGTACACCCGCTGGGCAAAAGCTTTCAATCACAAAACCAACCCTCCACCAATTGTGGAGCCAATTTACCAACTTACCTTGGATCCCATGGGATCTTCCCTTTTGGACCAGCCTTCCGTGTGGGACCTTGTCAAAGACCTTAATGAACTCCATATAAACCACATCATCTGCACTGTCCTCATCAATATCAGAGGACAGTCGTCGAGCAAATCCATACAGACAATACCTAATGAAATTGTGGGGGTATCCGTTTTTGGCGGATACATTGTATAGGTGTTCTTCTTCCTCTCTTTGCAGTTCTGGTGTACTGCAGTGTGTTGTGGCCCTTTTGAACAGTGTCTTGATGCAACTTCTTTTGTGTGTGTTGGGGTGGTTGCTAAAGTAGTTCAAGACTTGGTCTGTGTGTGTGGCTTTCCTGTATACCTTTATGGTGAATTCTCCGTTCGGTGTTCTCTGTACCATCACGTCGAGGTTGGTTGTCCTTTTCTTTCTCTCTTGTGAATCAGATTCCTGTGAGTGTGGCGTTGATGATCCGGTGTGTGTTCTCTATTTCTGTGTTTTTAATGATTACAAAGGTGTCATCCACATATCTGACTCAGAGTTTGGGTTGAATTTGCGGTAAGACTGTTTGTTCTAATCTTTGCATTACCGCTTCTGCTATGAGTCCAGAGATGGGTGAGCCCATGGGTGTGCCGTTGATTTGTTCATATATTTCGTTGTTGAATGTGAAGTGTGTTGTGAGGCACAGGTCCAGTAGTTTGAGTATACCGTCTTTGTTGATAGGTTCACCGTCCTGTTGTCTGTTCTGTATGTCCAGCAGGTTGGCTATTGTTTCTCTGGCTAGGGTTTGGTCGATCGAGGTGAACAGTGCCATTACATCAAATGAGACCATAGTTTCTTCCTTGTCTATGTGTATATTTCTGATGATGTCCAAGAATTCCTGTGTTGACTGTACAGAGTGTCTGGATCCGCTGATCAGGTGTTTCAGTTTCTGCTGTAGTTCTTGAGCCAGTTTGTGTGATAGTGTCCCTGGTAGTGATACTATGGGTCTGAGTGCGATGTCTGGTTTGTGCACTTTGGGTCGTCCATAGAATCTAAGGGTGTTGTTGCTTTCAGTTTTCATTCTCCTAATTCAAACCTGGTTATCTGTCCGTTTGTTTGTAGGTTTCTCAGTGTGTTGTTTATCCTATTGGTGAGCTGTGGGGTGGGATCAAACTCAACGCAATTTCATCCACAGATGCCTCAGGGAAAGACAACGGAATGAGGACATGCCATGACCCAAAGGACTGGCCACACTACCACACATCAAGAACATTTTGGAACTGACAGCCAGACTACTGCGACCACTAGGACTCATAACAGCACACAAACCAACAGCCACTCTCAGACAACAACTCACCAGAACGAAGGACCGATACCCAGCATGAGCAAAACCAATGTAGTGTACAAAATCCCATGCAAGGACTGCACAAAACACTACATGGGACAAACAGGAAGACAGCTAACAATCCGCATCCATGAACACCAACTAGCCACGAAACGACATGACCAGCTATCCTTAGTAGCCATACACGCAGATGACAATCAACGTGAGTTCGACTGGTACAAAACTAGTATTATAGGACAAGCCAAACAGAGAACATCCAGGGAATTCCTAGAGGCATGGCACTCATCCACAGATTCAATCAATAAGCACATCGACCTGGACCCAATATACCGGCCACTACAGCGGACAGCTCGAACTGACAACCAGAAGCGGCAGAGACAGGCCACTATAAATGCCGGAGGAAACATCACAGAAGCGCTTCACAGGAGGCTCCCTGAGGATGTCACCGACACAGGGGACGAAACGTCTGCAACACAAATTCCCAGCTCGGCGAACAGAACCACAACAACGAGCACCCAAGCTACAAATCTTCTCACAAACGTTGAAGCCCTTTAGACTCTACAAAGCTCCGTCATGAACAATCCACCATCTCTCTATTTCCTTTGCCTTCTTCAATGTCTGCAACTCTCGCTGTATCTTCCAGTAACGTTCTTTAGATACTGCAGATCTGCCTAGCTCCCCCGATAACCTGTTTCATCCCCTACAGCTCCCTCAATCACTGTAACACCCTCTGCTCTGTCTCATCCTCCTCTTTCCCACTGTCTTCCAGGCCCAACGGCGATCCTGTAAGAGAGCAGTGTGGAATGGGATGTTATAAATCTCAGCTGAGGCTTGAGGCCTACCATTACCTGGGAGTCACAAGGGGAGAGAACCTGAGAGAGTGCAGCACAGAGCAGGAGAATATAAATCAGCAGCGAGGGTCAAGGCCGACTGGGACTTGGATTTGGATAAAAAGCAGAACAGGAGGCTCGAA
The DNA here is from genome assembly GCF_047496795.1 of Chiloscyllium punctatum. Taxonomy (NCBI): domain Eukaryota; kingdom Metazoa; phylum Chordata; class Chondrichthyes; order Orectolobiformes; family Hemiscylliidae; genus Chiloscyllium; species Chiloscyllium punctatum. The sequence continues at coordinate 23,298,836 of NC_092772.1, forward strand.
ATCAGCACCGAGTCACAGAGGGAGGGACCGTGTGAGGGAGCAACTTGGAGCAGGAGCTTGAGGCTGACTCTCACCTGGGAGAATCTAAATCAGCACTGGGGTTCGAGGCCTAGTTGTACCTGGGAGTCACAGAGATGGTGGCGCTGTGAGGGAGTAGACTGGAGTGAGAGCTGAGCGATTACACGTCTGGGAGTCACAGAGACGGTGACCCTGTGAGGGAGCAGAGTGGAGTGAGAGCTGGACGATTACACGTCCGAGGAGACACATCACTGTGTGTGCACATGTCCCTGCATTGTTCTGTGTGTGTGTGTATGCGTGCGTGTCCCGTTCCCTCGCTGTGTGTGTGTAACTCTCCTCACTGTGTGTGTTTGTACCTCCCTCGCTGTGTGTGTGTGCGTGTCCCTCCCTCCCTTGCTGTGTGCGTGTCCCTCCCTCACTGTGTGTGTGTGCATGTTCCTCCCTCACTGTGTGTGTGTGCGTGTCCCTCCCTCACTGTGTGTGTTTGTTTGTGTGTGCATATGTCTGTGTCTCCCTCCCTCACTTTGTGTGTGTGTGTGTGTGTCCCCTCTCGCTTTCTGAGCACATGTCCCACCCTCGCTGTGTCTGCGTGTCTCAACCTCGCTGTGTGGGTGCGTATCACTCACTCACTGTGTGTCTGTGTGTCCTTCCCTCGCTCTGAGTATGTGTGTTTGTGTGAGTGTGTGTGTGCCCCTCCCTCGCTGTGTGTGTGTGTGTCCCTCCCTCTGTGTGTGTGTGTGTGTGTGTGTGTGTCCCTTCCTCGCTGTGAGTGTGTGTGTGTGTGTGTGTGTCCCTCCCTCGCTGTGAGTGTGAGTGTGTGTGTCTCCCCCTCGCTGTGTGTGTGTGCGTGTCCCTCCCTTGCTGTGTGTGTGTGTGTGCGTGTCCCTCCCTTGCTGTGTGTGTGTGTGCGTGTCCCTCCCTCGCTGTGAGTGCGTGTCCCTCCCTCGCTGTGAGTGCGTGTCCCTCCCTCGCTGTGAGTGCGTGTCCCTCCCTCGCTGTGAGTGCGTGTCCCTCCCTCGCTGTGAGTGCGTGTCCCTCCCTCGCTGTGAGTGCGTGTCCCTCCCTCGCTGTGAGTGCGTGTCCCTCCCTCGCTGTGAGTGCGTGTCCCTCCCTCGCTGTGAGTGCGTGTCCCTCCCTCGCTGTGAGTGCGTGTCCCTCCCTCGCTGTGAGTGCGTGTCCCTCCCTTGCTGTGTGTGTGTGTGCGTGTCCCACCCTCGCTGTGTGTGTGTGTGCGTGTCCCTCCCTCGCTGTGTGTGTGTGTGCGTGTCCCTCCCTCGCTGTGTGTGTGTGTGCGTGTCCCTCCCTCGCTGTGTGTGTGTGTGCGTGTCCCTCCCTCGCTGTGTGTGTGTGTGCGTGTCCCACCCTCGCTGTGTGTGTGTGCGTGTCCCTCCCTTGCTGTGTGTGTGTGTGTGCGTGTCCCTCCCTTGCTGTGTGTGTGTGTGCGTGTCCCTCCCTCGCTGTGAGTGCGTGTCCCTCCCTCGCTGTGAGTGCGTGTCCCTCCCTCGCTGTGAGTGCGTGTCCCTCCCTCGCTGTGAGTGCGTGTCCCTCCCTCGCTGTGAGTGCGTGTCCCTCCCTCGCTGTGAGTGCGTGTCCCTCCCTCGCTGTGAGTGCGTGTCCCTCCCTCGCTGTGAGTGCGTGTCCCTCCCTCGCTGTGAGTGCGTGTCCCTCCCTCGCTGTGAGTGCGTGTCCCTCCCTCGCTGTGAGTGCGTGTCCCTCCCTCGCTGTGAGTGCGTGTCCCTCCCTCGCTGTGAGTGCGTGTCCCTCCCTCGCTGTGTGTGTGTGTGCGTGTCCCACCCTCGCTGTGTGTGTGTGTGCGTGTCCCTCCCTCGCTGTGTGTGTGTGTGCGTGTCCCTCCCTCGCTGTGTGTGTGTGTGCGTGTCCCACCCTCGCTGTGTGTGTGTGTGCGTGTCCCACCCTCGCTGTGTGTGTGTGTGCGTGTCCCTCTCGCTGTGTGTGTTTCCCTCCCTCGCTGTGTGTGGGTGTGCGTGTCCCTTTCGCTGTGAGTGTTTCCCTCCCTCCCTCGCGGTGTGTGTGTGCGAGCGTGTCCCTTTCGCTGTGAGTGTTTCCCTCCCTCCCTCGCGGTGTGTGTGTGCGAGCGTGTCCCTCCCTTGCTGTGTGTGGGTGTGCGTGTCCCTCTCGCGGGGTGTGTCCCTCCCTCACTGTGTGTGTGTGTCCGTGTCCCTCTTGCTGTGTGTGTTTCCCTCCCTCCCTCCCTCGCGGTGTGTATGTATCTGCATGTGTGTCCCTCCCTCGCTGTGTGTGTGTGCGTGTCCCTCCCTCGCTGTGTGTGTGTGCGTGTCCCTCCCTCGCTGTGTGTGTGTGCGTGTCCCTCCCTCGCTGTGTGTGTGTGCGTGTCCCTCCCTCGCTGTGTGTGTGTGCGTGTCCCTCCCTCGCTGTGTGTGTGCGTGTCCCTCCCTCGCGGTGTTTGTGTGTGCGTGTCCATCTCGCGTTGTATGTGTGTGGGTGTCCCTCCCTCGCTGTGTGTGTGCGTGTCCCTCCCTCGCTGTGTGTGTGTGTCCGTGTCCCTCTCGCTGTGTGTGTTTCCCTCCCTCCCTCGTGGTGCGTGTGTGTGCGTGTCCCTCGCTCGCTGTGTGTGTATGTGTCTCACTCCGTCACAGTATGTGTTTGTGTGTCCCCCTTCACTGCGTGTCCCTAACTCGCTGTTTGTGTGTATGTGTCTCTCTCTTGCTGTGTGTGTGCATGTCTCACCCTCGCTCTGTGTGTGTGCGTGTCCCCGCTCGCTGTGTGTGTGTGTGTGTGTGTGTGTGCATGTCCCTCCTCGCTGTGTGTGTGTGTGCGTTTCCCTCCCTCGCTGTGTGTGCGTGTCTCTCCCTCGCTGTGTGTGTGTGTGCATGTCCCTCTCGCGGTGTGTGTTTCCCTCCCTCGCTCGCGGTGTGTATGTGCGCGTGTCCCTCCCTCGCGGTGTGTGTGTATGTGTGTCCCTCCCTCGCGGTGTGTGTGTATGCGTGTCCCTCCCTCGCGGTGTGTGTGTATGCATGTCCCTCCCTCGCGGTGTGTGTGTATGCGTGTCCCTCCCTCGCGGTGTGTGTGTATGTGTGTCCCTCCCTCGCTGTGTGTGTGTGTCCCTCTCTCGCTGTGTGTGAGTGCGTGTCCCTCTCTCGCTGTGTGTGTGTGCGTGTCCCTCTCTCGCTGTGTGTGTGTGTGCGTGTCCCTCCCTCGCTGTGTGTGTGTGCGTGTCCCTCCCTCGCTGTGTGTGTGTGCGTGTCCCTCCCTCGCTGTGTGTGTGTGCGTGTCCCTCCATCGCTGTGTGTGTGTGCGTGTCTCTCCCTCACTGTGTGTGTGCGTGTGTGTGTGTCCCTCTCGCTGTGTGTGTTTCCCTCCCTCCCTCGTGGTGTGTGTGTGCGTGTCCCTCTCGCGATGTGTGTGTGTGTGCGTGTCCCTCCCTCACTGCCTGTGTGCGTGTCCCTCCCTCGCTGTGTGCGTGTGCGTGTCCCTCCCTCGCTGTGTGTGTGTGTGTGTGTGCGTGTCCCTCCTGCGGTGTGTGTTCCTCCCTCGCTGTGTGTGTTTCCCTCCCTCCCTCGCTGTGTGTGTGTGTGCGTGTCCCTCCCTCGGTGTGTGTGTGTGTGCGTGTCCCTCCCTCGCTGTGTGCGTGTCCCTCCCCCGTTGTGTGTGTGCGTGTCCCTCTCGCTGTGTGTGTTTCACTCCCTCCCTCGCGGTGTGTGTGTGTGCCCGTGTCCCTCTTGCGGTGTGTGTTCCACCCTCGCTGTGTGTGTTTCCCTCCCTCCCTTGCGATGTGTGTGTGTGCGTGTCCCTCCCTCGCTGTGTGTGTGTGCATGTCCGTCTCGCGGTGTGTGTTCCTCCCTCGCTGTGAGTGTTTCCCTCCCTCCCTCGCGGTGTGTGTGTCCCTCCCTCGCTGTGTGTGGGTGTGCGTGTCCCTCCCTCGCTGTGTGTGTGCGTGTCCCTCCCTCGCTGTGTGTGAACGTGTCCTTCTCTCGCGGTGTGTGTGTGCGCGTGTCCCTCTCGCTGTGTGTGTGTGCGTGTACCTCCTTTGCTGTGTGTGTGTGCGTGTCCCTCCCTCGCTGTGTGTGTGTGCATGTCCCTCTCGCGGTGTGTGTGTGCACGTGTCCCTCTCTCGCTGTGTGTGTGTGCATGTCCGTCTCGCGGTGTGTGTTCCTCCCTCGCTGTGTGTTTTTCCCTCCCTCCCTCGCGGTTTGTGTGTGCGTGTCCCTCCCTCGTTGTGTGTGGGTGTGCGTGTCCCTTTCGCTGTGAGTGTTTCCCTCCCTCCCTCGCGGTGTGTGTGTGTGTGTGTGTCCCTCCCTCGCTGTGTGTGTGTCCCCCTCCCCCGCTGTGTGTGTGCGTGTCCCTCTCGCGGTGTGTGTCCCTCCCTCGCTGTGTGTGTGTGTGTGTGCGTGTCCCTCCCTCGCTGTGTGTGTGTGTGTGCGTGTCCCTCCCTCGCTGTGTGTGTGCGTGTCCCTCCCTCGCTGTGTGTGTGTGTGTGTGTGTGTGTGTGTCCCTCCCTCGCTGTGTGTGTGTGTGTGTCCCTCCCTCGCTGTGTGTGTGTGTCCCTCCCTCACTGTGTGTGTGTGTGTGTCCCTCCCTCGCTGTGTGTGTGTGTGTGTCCCTCCCTCGCTGTGTGTGTGTGTGTGTCCCTCCCTCACTGTGTGTGTGTGTGTGTCCCTCCCTCGCTGTGTGTGTGTGTGTGTGTCCCTCCCCCGCTGTGTGTGTGCGTGTCCCTCCCCCGCTGTGTGTGTGCGTGTCCCTCTCGCGGTGTGTGTGTGTCCGTGTCCCTCTCGCTGTGTGTGTTTCCCTCCCTCCCTCGTGGTGTGTGTGTGTGCGTGTCCCTCCCTCGCTGTGTGTGTGTGCGTGTCCCTCCCTCGCTGTGTGTGTGTGCGTGTCCCTCCCTCGCGGTGTTTGTGTGTGTGTTCCTCCCTCGCTGTGTGTGTGTGCGTGACTCTCTCGTGGTGTATGTATGTGCGTGTCCCTCCCTCGCTGTGTGTGTGTGTTTTCCTCCCTCCCTCGCTGTGTGTGTTTCCCTCCCTCCCTCGCGGTGTGTGTGTGTGCATATCCCTCCCTCGCTGTGTGTATGTGCGTGTCCCTCCCTCGCTGTGTGTGTGTGTGTGCGTGTCCCTCCCTCGCTGTGTGTGTGCGTGTCCCTCCCTCACTGTGTGTGTGCGTGTCCCTCCCTCGCTGTGTGTGTGCGTGTCCCTCCCTCGCTGTGTGTGTCCGTGTCCCTCCCTCGGTGTGTGTGTGCGTGTCCCTCTCGCTGTGTGTGTTTCCCTCCCTCCCTCGCGGTGTGTGTGTGTGCGTGTCCCTCTTGCGGTGTGTGTGTGCGTGTCCCTCCTTCGCTGTGTGTGCGTGTCCCTCCCTCGCTGTGTTTGTGTGTGCGTGTCCCTGCCTCGCTGCGTGTGTTTCCCTCCTTCCCTCGCGGTGTGTGTGAGCGTGTCTCTCCCTCGCTGTGTATGTGCGTGTCCCTCCCTCGCTGTGTATGTGCGTGTCCCTCTCTCGCTGTGTGTGTGTGCGTGTCCCTCCCTCACTGTGTGTGTGTATGTGCGTGTCCCTCTCGCGGTGTGTGTCCGTCCCTTGCTGTATGCGTTTCCCTCCCTCCCTCGCAGTGTTTGTGTGTGCGTGTCCCTCTCGTGGTGTGTGTGTGTGTGTGTCCTTCCCTCTCTGTGTGTGAGCGTGTCACTCCCTCGCTGTGTGTGTGTGTGTGTGTGTGTCCCTCCCTCGCTGTGTGTGAATGCACGAAGCATTAGACACAAGGTGGATGAGCTTGAGGCTCTTTTGGAAATTGGCAGATACGATATTGTGGGGATAACTGAGACGTGGCTTCATGGGGACAGGGCCTGGGAAATGAATATTCAAGGCTACATGTGTTATCGTAAGGATAGACTGACGGGCAGAGGGGGTGGGGTGGCCTTGTTGGTAAGGGAGGATATTCAGTCCCTTGCGCGGGCGGACCTAGAGACAGGGGATGTTGAGTCAGTGTGGATAGAGCTTCGAAACACTAAGGGTAAAAAGACCCTCATGGGAGTCATCTACAGGCCCCCAAACAGTAGTCTGGATGTTGGAGGTAAGTTGAATCAGGAGCTGAAATTGGCTTGTCGCAAAGATGTTACTACAGTTGTTATGGGGGATTTTAACATGCAGGTAGACTGGGAGAATCAGGATGGTATCGGGCCTCAAGAAAGATACTTTGTGGAGTGCCTCAGAGATGGATTTTTAGAGCAGCTGGTGCTGGAGCCGACCAGGGATAAGGCGATTCTGGATCTGGTATTGTGTAATGAACCAGAATTGGTCAGTGACCTCGAAGTGAAGGAGCCATTGGGAAGTAGTGACCATAATACAATAAGCTTCAATCTGCAATTTGAGAGGGAGTGGGTACAATCTGAAGTGACAATATTTCAGTTGAATAAAGGGAAATATGGAGCTATGAGGGAGCAACTGGCCAAAGTTCAATGGTTTAATACCTTAACAGGGAAGACCGTGGAGGAACAATGGCGGATATTTCTGTGTATAATGCAGAAGTTGCAGGATCAGTTCATTCCTAAAAGGAAGAAAGATCCCAGGAGGAGACATGGGCGGCCGTGGCTGACAAGGGAAGTAAAGAAACATATAAGGTTAAAAGAGAAAAAGTATAACTTAGCGAAGATAAGCGGGAAAACGGAGGACTGGGAAGCTTTTAAAGAACAACAGAGGATTAGTAAGAAGGAAATACGCAGAGAAAAAATGAGGTACGAAGGTAAACTGGCCAAGAATATAAAGGAGGATAGTAAAAGCTTTTTTAGGTATGTCCAAGGCAAAAAAATGGTTAGGACAAAAATTGGGCCCTTGAAGACAGAAGCAGGGGAATATATTACTGGGAACGAAGAAATGGCAGAGGAATTAAATGGGTACTTCAGATCTGTGTTCACTGGGGAAGACACAAGCAATCTCCCTGAGGTAACAGTGGCTGAAGGACCTGAACTTAAGGGAATTTCTATTTGCCAGGATTTGGTGTTGGAGAGACTGTTAGTCTCCGGGACCTGATGGCCTGCATCCCAGGGTACTGAAGGAGGTGGCTCGGGAAATCGTGGATGCGCTGGTGATTATTTTCCAGAGTTCAATAGAATCGGGGTCGGTTCCTGAGGATTGGAGGGCGGCTAATGTTGTGCCACTTTTTAAGAAGGGTGGGCGGGAGAAAGCAGGAAATTATAGACCAGTTAGTCTGACCTCAGTGGTGGGAAAGATGCTGGAGTCTATTATAAAGGATGAAATTACGGCACATCTGGATAATAGTAACAGGATAGGACAGAGTCAGCATGGATTTATGAAGGGGAAATCATGCTTGACTAATCTTCTTGAATTTTTTGAGGATGTAACTCGGAAGATGGACGAGGGAGATCCAGTGGATGTACTGTACCTGGACTTTCAGAAAGCTTTTGATAAAATCCCACACAAGAGGTTAGTGAGTAAAATTAGGGCGCACGGGATTGGGGGCAAAGTACTAGATTGGATAGAGAATTGGTTGGCTAATAGGAAACAAAGGGTAGTGATTAACGGCTCCATTTCGGAATGGCAGGCAGTGACCAGTGGGGTACCGCAGGGATCCGTGCTGGGACCGCAGCTTATTACAATATATGTAAATGATATAGAAGATGGTATCAGCAATAACATTAGCAAATTTGCTGATGACACAAAGCTAGGTGGTAGGGTGAAATGTGATGAGGATGTTAGGGGATTACAGGGTGACCTGGACAAGTTAGGTGAGTGGGCAGATGCATGGCAGATGCAGTTTAATGTGGATAAATGTCTGGTTATCCACTTCGGTGGCAAGAACAGGAAGGCAGATTACTACCTCAATGGTATCAAATTAGGTAAAGGGGCTGTTCAGAGAGATTTGGGTGTTCTTGTCCACCAGTCAATGAAGGCAAGCATGCAGGTACAGCAGGTCGTGAAGAAGGCTAATAGCATGCTGGCCTTCATAACAAGAGGGATTGAGTATAGAAGCAAAGAGGTGCTTCTGCAGCTGTACGGGGCCCTGGTGAGACCACACCTGGAGTACTGTGTACAGTTCTGGTCTCCAAATTTGAGGAAAGACATTCTGGCTATTGAGGGAGTGCAGCGTAGGTTCACGAGGTCAATTCCTGGAATGGCAGGATTGCCTTACACGGAAAGACTGAAGCGACTGGGCTTGTATACCCTTGAGTTTAGAAGACTGAGAGGGGATCTGATTGAAACGTATAGGCTTATGAAAGGATTGGACACTCTGGCAGGAGGGAACATATTTCCGTTGATGGGGGAGTGCCGAACCAGAGGACACAACTTAAAAATACGGGGTAGACCATTTAGGACAGAGATGAGGAGAAACTACTTCACCCAGAGAGTGGTGGCTGTGTGGAATGCTCTGCCCCAGAGGGCAGTGGAGGCCCAGTCTCTGGATTCTTTTAAGAAAGAATTGGATAGAGCTCTTAAAGATAGTGGAGTCAAGGGGTATGGAGATAAGGCAGGAACAGGATACTAATTAGGAATGATCAGCCATGATCATATTGAATGGCGGTGCAGGCTCGAAGGGCAGAATGGCCTACTCCTGCATCTATTGTCTATTGTCTATTGCGTGTCCCTCCCTCACTGTGTGTGTGTGTGCGTGTCCCTCTCGCAGTGTGTGTCCCTCCCTCGCTGTGTGCGTTTCCCTCCCTCCCTCGCGGTGTTTGTGTGTGCGTGTCCCTCTCGTGGTGTGTATGTGTGTGTGTGTGTCCTTCCCTCTCTGTGTGTGAGCGTGTCACTCCCTCGCTGTGTGTGTGTGAGCGTGTCCCTGTCGCAGTGTGTGTGTGCGTGTCCCTCTCGCAGTGTGTGTGTGCGTGTCCCTCCCTCGCTGTGTGTGTGTGTGTGTGTGCGTGTCCCTCCCTCGCTGTGTGTGTGTGTGTGTGCGTGTGTGTGTGTTCCTCCCTCGCTGTGTGTGTGTGTGTGTGTGTGTGTGTGTGTGTGTGTGCGCGTCCCTCCCTCCCTGTGTGTGTGTGTCCGTGTCCCTCTCGCTGTGTGTGTTTCCCTCCCTCCGTCACGGTGTGAGTGTGTGCATGTCCCTCTCGCGGTGTGTTTGTGTCCGTGTCCCTCTCGCTGTTTGTGTTTCCCTCCCTCCCTCACGGTGTGTGTGTGTGCGTGTCCCTCCCTCGCTGTGTGTGTGCGTGTCCCTCCCTCGCTGTGTGTGTGCGTGTCCCTCCCTCGCTGTGTGTGTGCGTGTCCCTCCCTCGCTGTGTGTGTGCGTGTCCCTCCCTCGCTGTGTGTGTGCGTGTCCCTCCCTCGCTGTGTGTGTGCGTGTCCCTCCCTCGCTGTGTGTGTGCGTGTCCCTCCCTCGCTGTGTGTGTGCGTGTCCATCCCTCGCTGTGTGTGTGCGTGTCCCTCCCTCGCTGTGTGTGTGCGTGTCCCTCCCTCCCTCGCGGTGTGTGTGTATGCGTGTCCCTCCCTCGCTGTGTGTGTGCGTGTCCCTCCCTCGGTGTGTGTGTGTGTGTGTGTGTGTGTGTGTATGCGTGTCCCTCCCTCGCTCTGTGTGTGTGTGTCCCTCGGTGTGTGTGTGTGCGTGTCCCTCCCTCGCTGTGTGTGTTTCCCTCCCTCCCTCCCTCATGGTGTGTGTGTATGCGTGTCCCTCCCTCGCTGTGTGTGCGTGTCCCTCCCTCGCTGAGTGTGCGTGTCCCCCTCTTGCCGTGAGTATGTGTATCCCTCTTGCATTGTATGTGAGTGTCCTTCCTTCACTGTGTGTATGTGTGTGTGTGTGTGTGTGTGCGCGCACGTGAGTATGTGTGTCCCTCCCTCGCTGTGTGTCTGCGTGTATCCCCTTAACTGTGTGCGTGTGTGCATGTCCCTCCCTCGCTGTGTGTTTGTCCCTCCCTTGCTCTTTGTGTATATCCCCCTCCCTGTGTGTGCTCATCTCCCCTTGCTGTGTGAGTGCATGACCCCCTTGATGTTTGTACGTGTGTCCCTCCCTCGCCTTGTCTGTGCATGTCCCCTCTCGCTGTGTGTGTTTGTGTATGTCGTCCCTCACTGTGCGTGTGCATGTCCCTCCCTCGCTGTGTATGAGCATGTCCCTCCCTCGCTGTGCGTGTGCATGTCCCTCCCTCGCTGTGCGTGTGCGTGTCCCTATCTTGCTGCGTGTCTCAGCCAGCCTCTCACTCGCTGTGTGTGTCCCTCGCTCGCTGTGTGTGTGTGCGCGTGCCCCTTCCTCGTTGTGTGTGTGTGCATGTCACTCCATCGCAGTGTGTCTATGTGTCTCACACCGTCACAGTATGTGTTTGTGTGTCCCCCCTTCACTGCGTGTCCATAACTCGCTGTTTGTGTGTATGTGTCACTCCATCGCATTGTGTGTATGTGTCTCTCTCTTGCTGTGTGTGTGCATGTCACACCCTCACTCTGTGTGTGTGTGTGTGTGTGCATGTCCCTCCTCGCTGTGTGTGTGTGTGTGTCCCTCCCTCGCTGTGTATGCGCATGTCCTTCCGTCGCTGTGTGTGCATGTCCCTCTCTCACTGTGTGTGCACGTGTCACTCCCTTGCTGTGTGTGTGTGTTCCTCCCTTGTGTGTGCATGTGTGTGTCCCTCCCTTGTTCTTTGTGTATATCCCCCTCACTGTCTGTGCGAATCTCCCCTCGGTGTGTGAGTGCATGTCCCCCCTTGCTGTGTGCGCTTGTGTCCCTCCCTCGCTGTGCCTGTGCGTGTTCCCTATCGCTGTGTGTGCGTGTGTCCCTCTCAATTTCTGTGCACATGCCCCCCCCTCACCGTGTGTCTGCTTGTCCCTCTTTCCCTGTGTGTGTGTCCCTCCCTCGCTGTGTGTGTGCATGTCCCTCCCTCGCTGTGTGTGTGCATGTCCCTCCCTCGCTGTGTGTGCGCGTGTCCCTCCCTCGCTGTGTGTGTGTGTGCCTCTTCCTCGCTGTGTGTGTGTACGTGTCACATCCTCACAGTATGTGTTTGTGTGTCCCCCCTTCACTGCGTGTCACTCCCTCGCTGTGTGTGTGTGTGCGTGTCCCTGTCGCAGTGTGTGTGTGCGTGTCCCTGTCGCAGTGTGTGTGTGCGTGTCCCTCCCTCGCTGTGTGTGTGTGTGCGTGTCCCTCTCGCTGTGTGTGTTTCCCTCCCTCCCTCGCGGTGTGTGTGTGTGCGTGTCCTTCCCTCGCTGTGTGTGTGTGCATGTCCCTCCCTCGCTGTGTGTGTGTGTGTGTGTGTGTGTGTGTGCGGGTGTGTGTGTTCCTCCCTCGCTGTGTGAGTGCGTGTGTGTGTGTGTGTGTGCGCGCGTGCGTGTCCCTCCCTCCCTGTGTGTGTGTGTCCGTGTCCCTCTCGCTGTGTGTGTTTCCCTCCCTCCGTCACGGTGTGAGTGTGTGCATGTCCCTCTCGCGGTGTGTGTGTGTCCGTGTCCCTCTCGCTGTTTGTGTTTCCCTCCCTCCCTCGTGGTGTGTGTGTGTGCGTGTCCCTCCCTCGCTGTGTGTGTGCGTGTCCCTCCCTCGCTGTGTGTGTGCATGTCCCTCCCTCGCTGTGTGTGTGCGTGTCCCTCCCTCGCTGTGTGTGTGCGTGTCCCTCCCTCGCTGTGTGTGTGCGTGTCCCTCCCTCGCTGTGTGTGTGCGTGTCCCTCCCTCGCTGTGTGTGTGTATGCGTGTCCCTCCCTCGCTGTGTGTGTGCGTGTCCCTCCCTCGGTGTGTGTGTGTGTGTGTGTGTGTGTGTGCGTGTGTGTGTGTGTGTGTGTGCGTGTCCCTCCCTCGGTGTGTGTGTTTCCCTCCCTCCCTCCCTCATGGTGTGTATGTAATCGTGTCCCTCCCTCGCTGTGTGTGTGCGTGTTCCTCCCTCGGTGTGTGCGTGTGTGTGTGTGTGCGTGTGTGTGTGTGTGTGTATGCGTGTCCCTCCCTCGCTGTGTGTGTGCGTGTCCCTCCCTCGGTGTGTGTGTGTGCGTGTCCCTCCCTCGCTGTGTGTGTTTACCTCCCTCCCTCCCTCATGGTGTGTGTGTATGCGTGTCCCTCCCTCGCTGTGTGTGCGTGTCCCTCCCTCGCTGAGTGTGCGTGTCCCCCTCTTGCCGTGAGTATGTGTATCCCTCTTGCATTGTATGTGAGTGTCCTTCCTTCACTGTGTGTATGTGTGTGTGTGTGTGTGTGTGTGTGTGTGCGCGCGCACGTGAGTATGTGTGTCCCTCCCTCGCTGTGTGTCTGCGTGTATCCCCTTAACTGTGTGCGTGTGTGCATGTCCCTCCCTCGCTGTGTGTGTGTCCCTCCCTTGCTCTTTGTGTATATCCCCCTCCCTGTGTGTGCTCATCTCCCCTTGCTGTGTGAGTGCATGACCCCCTTGATGTTTGTACGTGTGTCCCTCCCTCGCCTTGTCTGTGCATGTCCCCTCTCGCTGTGTGTGTTTGTGTATGTCGTCCCTCACTGTGCGTGTGCATGTCCCTCCCTCGCTGTGTATGAGCATGTCCCTCCCTCACTGTGTATGAGCATGTCCCTCCCTCGCTGTGCGTGTGCGTGTCCCTATCTTGGTGCGTGTCTCAGCCAGCCTCTCACTCGCTGTGTGTGTCCCTCCCTCGCTGTGCGTGTCCCTATCTTGCTGCGTGTCTCAGCCAGCCTCTCACTCGCTGTGTGTGTCCCTCGCTCGCTGTGTGTGTGCGCGTGCCCCTTCCTCGTTGTGTGTGTGTGCATGTCACTCCATCGCAGTGTGTCTATGTGTCTCACACCGTCACAGTATGTGTTTGTGTGTCCCCCCTTCACTGCGTGTCCCTAACTCGCTGTTTGTGTGTATGTGTCACTCCATCGCATTGTGTGTATGTGTCTCTCTCTTGCTGTGTGTGTGCATGTCACACCCTCACTCTGTGTGTGTGCGTGTGTGTGCATGTCCCTCCTCGCTGTGTGTGTGTGCATGTCCCTCCTCGCTGTGTGTGTGTGTGTGTGTCCCTCCCTCGCTATGTATGCGCATGTCCTTCCCTCGCTGTGTGTGCATGTCCCTCTCTCACTGTGTGTGCACGTGTCACTCCCTTGCTGTGTGTGTGTGTTCCTCCCTTGTGTGTGCATGTGTGTGTCCCTCCCTTGTTCTTTGTGTATATCCCCCTCATTGTATGTGCGAATCTCCCCTCGGTGTGTGAGTGCATGTCCCCCCTTGCTGTGTGCGCGTGTGTCCCTCCCTCGCTGTGCCTGTGCGTGTTCCCTATCGCTGTGTGTGCGTGTGTCCCTCTCAATTTCTGTGCACATGCCCCCCCCTCACCGTGTGTCTGCTTGTCCCTCTTTCCCTGTGTGCGTGTCCCTCCCTCGCTGTGTGTGTGCATGTCCCTCCCTCGCTGTGTGTGCGCGTGTCCCTCCCTCGCTGTGTGTGTGTGTGCCTCTTCCTCGCTGTGTGTGTGTATGTGTCACATCCTCACAGTATGTGTTTGTGTGTCCCCCCGTTCACTGCATGCCCCTCACTCGCTGTTTGAGTGTGTGTCACTCCATCGCATTGTGTGCATGTGTCTCTCTCTCTCTCGCTGTGTGTGCACGTGTCCCTCCCTCCCTCCCTCTGTGTGTGTGTTTGCATGCATGTCCCTCCCTGTGTGTGTGTGTAAGTGTGTCTCCCTCCCACGCTGTGAGTGTGTGGGTCCCCCTCGCTGTGTGCGTGTCCCCCTCACTGTATCTGTGTGTGTGTGTCCGTCCTTCCCTCGCTGTGCGTGCGTGTGTGTGTGTGGTCCCACCCTCGCTGTCTGTGTGTGTGTGTGTCCCTCTTGCTGTGTGTGTGTGTGGCCCTCCCTCGCTGTGTGTGCATGTGTCTCCACCTCACTGTGTGTGTGTGTGTCCCTCTTGCTGTGTGTGTGTGTGGCCCTCCCTCGCTGTGTGTGCATGTGTCTCCACCTCACTGTGTGTGCGTGCATCCCTCTCTTGCTCTGTGTGTGTGTGTGTGTCTTGCTGTGCATGTGTGTGCGTGGCCCTCCCTCGCTGTGTGTGCATGTGTCTCCCCCTCGCTGTGTGTGCGTGTGTCCCTCTCTTGCTCTCTGTGTGTCTGTGTCTGTGTGTGTGTGTTTGTGTATGTGTCCCTCCCTTGCTGTGCGTGTGTGTGTGTTCCTCTCTCACTGTGTGTCTGCGGGTAACCCCCTCACTGTGTGTGTTTGCGTGTCGTTCCCTCGCTGTGTGTATCCCACGCTCGCTGTGTGTGCATGTGTCCCTCCCTCGCTTTGCGTGTGTGTTTCCGTCCCGTGTGTGTGTGCATGCATGCGTGTGCATGTCCCTCCCTTGCTCTGTGTTTGTGTGAATGTGTGCTTGTCCCTCCCTCGCTTTGTGAGTCCGTGTGTCCGTCCCTTGTGTGTGTGTGTGTGTTCCCTTGCCGTTTCTGTGTGTCCCACTCTTGCCGTGTGTGTGTGTGTGTGTGCCCCCTCGCAATTTCTGTGCACATGCCCTCCCCCTGGACATGTGTGTGTCCCTTCATTCACTGTACGTGTGTGTGTGTCCCTCCCTCGCTCTGTGTGTGTGTGTGTGTGTGTGTGTGTTTGTATGTGTATCCCTCCCTCGCTGTGTGTCTGCGGGTAAACCCCTCACTGTGTGTGTTTGTATGTCGCTCCCGTGCTGTGTGTGCAAACGTCTGTCCCTTGCTTTGTGTGTGTGTGTATGTATGCGTGTCCCTCCCTTGCTTTGCATGTATGTGTCCGTCCCTTGTGTGCATGTGTGCATGTCCCTCCCTTGCTCCGTGTTTGTCTGTGTATATAATTGTGCGTGTCACTCCCTCGCTTTGCGTGTATGTCTCTGTCCCTTGTGTGTGTGTGTGTGACCAGCTTGCTGTGTGCGTGTGTCCCACCCTTGCCGTGTCTATGTGTGTCCTCTCACGTTGTGTGTGTGTGCCCCCTCTCAATTTCTGTGCACATGCCCTCCCCCTCGACATGTGTGTCCGTGTCCCTACTTCGATGTGTGTGTTTTTCCCCGTCCCTTGCAGTGTGTGTCCCTCCCTCGCTGTGTGTCTGCATGTATCCCCCTCGCAGTGTGTGTGTATATGTGTCCCTCCTTCGCTTTGCGTGTGTGTCCCTGTCCCTCACTGTGTGTATCCCTCCCTTGCCGTGTGTCTGCGTGTATCCCCTCACTGTGTGTATGTGCATGTCCCTCCATCGCTTTGTGTGTGCCCCCTCTCAATTTGTGTGCATATGCCCTCCCCCTCGCGATGTGTGTGCTTGTCCCTCCTTCATTGTGTGTCCCTCTCTCGCTATGTATATGCGTGTCCCTCCCACGCTGTGTGTGTCCATGCTCCCTCCCTCGCTGTGTGTCTCAGCGTGTCCCTCCCTCGCTCTGTGTGTGTGTGTCTCTCCCTCACTGTGTGTGTGTCTCTCACTCTCTGTGTACGTGCGCGTACATGTCCTTACCTCACTGTGTGCATGTCCTTCCCTCGCTGTGTCTGTGTGTGTGTGTGTCCCTTTGCTGCGTGTCCCTTCCTCACTGTGCGTGTGTGTGTTCTCCCACGTGTGTGTGTGTGTGTCCCTCCCTTGCTGTGTATGTGCAAGTCCCTCCCTTGCTGTGCATGTGTGAGTTTCCCCCCTTGCTGTGTGTGTGTGTGTGTTCCCCTCTTGCTGTGCGTGTGTATGCGTGGCCCTCCCTCACTGTTTATGTGTGAGTTTCCCCCCTTGCTCTGTGTGTGTGTGTGTGTGTGTGTGTGTGTGTGTGCGCGTGTCCCTCTCTCACTCTGTGTGTCTGTGTTTGTGTGCTTCCTCATGCGCATGTTGCTCCCTCACTGTGTGTGTGTGTGTGTGTGTGTGTGTGTGTGTGTGTGTGTGTGTGTGTGTGTGTGTGTGTGTGTGTGTTGCTCCCACGCTGTCGGTGTGTGTGTGACCCTCCCTCGCTCTGTGTGTGTGTGTCTAGTCTCATCCTCGTTGTCTGTGTGTGTGCGTATCTCTCCCTTGCTGTGTGCGTTTGCAAGTTTTTCCCTCGCTGTGTATGTGTGAGTTACCCCCTTGCTCTGTGTGTGTGTGGGTGGGTGTGTTCCTCTTGCTGTGCATGTGTGTGTGTGTGTGTGTGTGGCCCTCCCTCGCTGTGTGTCTGTGTTTGTGTGCTTGGGCATGTGCGTGTCCCTCCCTCACTGTGTGTACGTGTTCCCCTCTTGCTGTGAGGATGTGTGTCCCTCTTGCAGTGTATGTGAGTGTCCTTCCCTCGCGGTGTGTGTGTACATATCCCTCCTTCACTGTTTTATGTGTCAGTTTCCTGCTGTGTGTGTGTGTGTATGTGTGTTACTCTTGCTGTGCGTGTGTGTAATGGCCCTCCCTTGCTGTGTGTGCATGTGTGTCCCCTCGCTGTTTGTGCACATGTCCCTCTCTTGCTCTGTGTGTATATGTGTGTGTGTTTGTGTGTGTCCATGTCCCTCCCTGGCTGTGTGTGTGCGTGTCCATCCCTCGCTGTGTGTGCGTGTCCCCTCTTGCTGTGAGTGTGTGTGACCCTTTTACAGAGTATGTGAGTGTCCTTCCCTCGCTGTGTGTATGTATGCGTGTGCCTCCCTTGCTTTGTGCGTGTGTGTGTGCGCCTCTTGCTGTGTGTGCGCGTGTCTTTCCCTCGCTCTGAGTGTGTGTGTCCGTCCCTTGAGTGTGTGTTTGTCCCTCCCTCGCTGTGTGTGTGCGTCTCTCCCTTGCTCTGTGTTGTGTGTGTGTGTGTCCCTCCTTCGCTTTGCGTGTGTGTCCCCATCCCTCGCAGTGTTTGTGTCCCTCCCTCGCCGTGTGTCTGCGTGTATCCCCCTCACTGTGTGTGAGCGTGTCGCTCCCTCGCTTTGTGTCTGTGTGTGTGTGTGTGTGTCCCTCCCATGTTGTATGTGTCCATGCTCCCTCCCTCACTGCGTTTTTCAGCATGTCTCTCCCTCACTGTATGTGTGTCCCTCGCTCTCTGTGTATGTGCGCGTGCATGTCCTTCCCTCACTGTGCGTGCATGTCCTTCCCTCACTGTCTGTGTGTGTGTCCCTTCGCTGCGTGTCTCTCCCTCGCTGTGTGTGTGTATCCCTCATCACTGTATGTCAGTGTGTGTCCCTCCCTTGCTGTGATTGTGCGTGTCCGTCCCTCGCTGTGTATGTGTGAGTTACCCCCTTGCTCTGTGTGTGTGTCCCTCTTGCGGTACGTGTGTGTGCGTGGCCCTCCCTCGCTGCGTGTGCATGTGTCTCCTCCTTGCTGTGTGTGTGCGTGTCCCCCCTTGCTGTGTGTGTGTGTGTGTCCCTCCCTCGCCATGTCTGTGTGTGTCCCCTCTCACTGTGTGTGTGTGCCCCTCTCAATTTCTGTGTACATGCCCTCCCCCTCGCCGTGTGTCTGCTTGTCCATCCTTCCCTGTGTGTGTGCATGTCCCTCCCTTGCTGTTTATGTGCGCATCCCTCTCTCTCTCTGTGTTTGTGTATATCCCTCCCTCACTGTGTGTGTGTGTGTGTCCTCCCTCGCTGCGTGTGTGCATGTCACTCCCTCTGTGTGTGTGTCCCTCCCTCCCTGGCTGTGTGTGTGCGTGTCCCCCTTTTGCTATGAGTATGTGTGTACCTCTTGCAGTGGTCCCTCACTGTGTGTGTGTGTGTGTGTGTGTGTGTGTGTGTGTGTGCGTGTATATGTATGCATGTCAATTCCTCACTGTGCCTGTGCGTCCCTCCCACGCTGTGTGAATTTGTGTGTGTCCCTCCATGGCTTTGTGTGTGTGTGCCCCTCTTGCTGTGTGTGTGCATATCCTTCCCTTGCTGTGTGTGTACGTCCCTCTCTCGTTCTGTGTGTATGCATGTCCTTCCCTCCCTCGCTGTGTGTGTGTGTGTGTGTGTGTGTGTGTGTGTGTGTGTGTGTGTGTGTGTGAGAGACTCTCTCACTGTGTCTGTGTACGTGTCCCTCTCTCACTGTGTGTGCGTGTCCATCCCTCGCTGTGAGTGTACGTGTGTGTGCGCATGTGTGTCCCTCCCTCACTGTGTGTTTGTGTATGACCCTCCATCGCTGTGTGTGTGCATGTCCTTCCCTTGCTGTGTGTGTGTGTCCCTCACTTGCTCTGTGTGTTTGCATGTTCTTCCTTCCCTCACTGTGTGTGTTTGTGTGTGTCACATTCTCACTGTGTATGTGTACGTTTTACTCCCTCGCTGTTTGTGTGTCCCTCGTTCGCTGTGTGTGTGTGTGTGTCCCTCCCTTGCTCTTTGTGTATATCCCCCTCGCTGTGTGAGTGCATGTCCCCCCTTGCTGTGTGTGCGTGTATCCCTCCCTCGCCGTGTCAGTGCGTGTCCCCTCTCACTTTCTGTGCACATTTCCTCCCCCTTGCCGTGTGTGTGCTTGTCCCTCCTTCCGTGTGTGTGTGTGTTTGTATGTGCGCGTGTGTCCATCCCTCGCTGTGTGTGTGTGTGCGCGTGCGTGTCCTTCACTTGCTGTGTATGTGTGTGTCCTTCCCTCGCTCTGTGTGTGTGTGTGTGTGTCTCCCTCGCTGTGTATGTGCATGTCCTTCCCTCTCTGTGTGTGCGTGTCCCTCCCACACTGTTTGAGCATGTCCTTCCCTCCCTAGCTCTGTGTGTGTATGTGTGTCCCTCCCTCGCTGTGTGTGCATGTCCCTCCCTGGATGTGTGTGCGCGTATCACTCCCTTGCTGTGTGTGTGTGTCCCTCCCTTGCTCTTTGTGTATATCCCCCTCACTGTGTGTGCGCATATCCCCTTGCTGTGTGAGTGCATGTCCCCCCTTGCTGTGTGTGCGTGTACCCTCTCGATTTCTGTGCAAATGCCCTCCCCCTCGCCGTGTGTCTGCTTGCCCCTCCTTCCCTATGTGTGTGTGTCCCTCCCTCGCTGTGTG
Source organism: Chiloscyllium punctatum (assembly GCF_047496795.1). Taxonomy (NCBI): domain Eukaryota; kingdom Metazoa; phylum Chordata; class Chondrichthyes; order Orectolobiformes; family Hemiscylliidae; genus Chiloscyllium; species Chiloscyllium punctatum. The sequence continues at coordinate 23,317,520 of NC_092772.1, forward strand.
TGTGTACATGTCACATCCTCACAGTATGTGTTTGTGTGTCCCCCCTTCACTGCGTGTCCCTCACTCGCTGTTTGTGTGTGTGTCACTCCATCGCGTTGTGTGTATGTGTCTCTCTCTTTCGCTTTGTGTGCACGTGTCCCTCCCTCGCTGTGTGTGTGTGTGTACGCGCGCGTGCGTGCCCCTCCCTTGCTGTGTGTGTACATGTCCCTCCCTCGCTGTGTATGTGTGAGATCCCACCCCCCTTGCTGTGTGTGTGTGTGTTTGTTTGTTTGTCCGTCCCTCTTGCTGTGCGTGTGTGTGCGTGGCCCTCCCTCGCTGTGTGTGCATGTGTCTCCCCTCGCTGTGTTTGCGAGTGTCCCTCTCTTGCTCTGTTTGTGTGTGTGTGTGTGTGTGTGTGTGTTTGTGTTTGTGTGTGTTGACCTCCCTTGCTGTGTTTGCGAGTGTTCCTCTCTTGCTCTGTGTGTGCGTGTTTATGTGCGCGTGTCCCTCCCTCGCTGTGTGTGTGCGCGTGTGTCTCCCCCCTCGCTGTGTTTGCGAGTGTTCCTCTCTTGCTCTGTTTGTGTGTGCGTGTCCCTCCCTCACTGCATGTGTCTGTGTTTGTGTGCTTGCGCATGTCCCTCCCTCACTGTGTGTGTGTCCCCACTTGCTATGAGTATGTGTGTCCCTCTTGCAGTGTATGTGCATGTCCCACCCTCTCTTTGTGTGTGTGTGTCCCTCTTGCTCTGTGTGCGCATGTCACTCCCTCGCACTTTGTGTGTGTGTGTCCCTTGTGTGTGTGTGTGTCCCTCCATTGCTCTTTGTGTATATCCCCTCACTGTGTGTGCGCTTCTCCCCCCACTGTGAGTGCATGCCCCCCTCGCTATGTGCGCGTGTCCCTCCCTTGCCATGTCTGTGCGTATCCCCTCTCGCTGTGTGTGCATATCCCCTCTCAATTTCTGTAAAAATGCCCTCCCCCTCGCCATGTGTGTGTGTGTCCCACCTTCCCTGTGTGTGTGTGTCCCTCTCTTGCTGTGTGTCTTTGTGCATGTCCTTCCCTCGCTGTGTTTGCGTGCCCCTCCCACGCTGTGTGTGCGTGTCCTTTCCTCCCTCGCTCTATGTGTGTGTGTGTGTGTGTGTGTGCGTGCATGCGTGTCACTCCCTCGTGTGTGTGTGTGTCCCTCTCTCGCTGTGTGTGTGTCTCTCCCTCGCTGAGTGTGTGTATGTGTCCCTCCCTCGCTGTGCGTGTGTGTGTGTGTCCCCCTCCCTCGCTGTGTGTCTGCGGGTAACCCCCTCACTGTGTGCAGTGCGCATATCCCTCCCTCGCTGTGCATATGCATGTCCCTCCCTCGCTATGTGTGTGGGTGTCCCTCCCTCGCTGTGTGTCTGCGGGTAACCCCCTCACTGTGTGTTTTTGCATATCGCTCCCTTGCTCTGCATGTCCCTCCCTCGCTGTGTGTGCACGTGTCCCTCCCTTGCTCTGTTTGTGTGTGTGTGTGTGTGTGTGTGTATCTGTGCGTGTCCCTCCCTCGCTTTGCATGTGTATGTCCGTCCCTTGTGTGCATGTCCCTCCCTTGCTCTGTGTTTGTGTGTGTGTGTGTCCCTCCCTCGCTTTGCGTGTGTGTGTGTCCGTCCCTTGTGTGTGTGTGTGTGACCACCTTGCTGTGTGCGTGTGTCACACCCTTGCCATGTCTGTGTGTCCCCTCTCGCTGTGTGTGTGTGCCCCCTTTCAATTTCTGTGCACATGCCCTCCCCTTCGACATGTGTGTCCGTGTCCCTCCTTCGCTGTGTGTCCGTGTCCCTCCTTCGCTGTGTCTGCGTGTCCCTCCCTTGCAGTGTGTTGCCCTCCCTCGCTGTGTGTGTGCGTGTATTCCCCTCGCCGTAAGAGTGTGTGTTTGTCCCTCCCTCGCTGTGTGTTCGCGTCTCTCCCTTGTTCTGTGTGTGTGTGTGTGTGTGTGTGTGTGTGTGCGCGCGTCCCTCCTTTGCTTTACGTGTGTGTGTCCCCGTCCCTCGCTTTGTGTGTGCGTGTCCCTCCGTTGCTGTATGTGCGCATGTCCCTCACTCGCTGTGTGTGTGTGTGTGTGTGTGTGTGTGTGTGTGTGTGTGTGTGTGCGCGTCCCTCCTTTGCTTTACGTGTGTGTGTCCCCGTCCCTCGCTTTGTGTGTGCGTGTCCCTCCGTTGCTGTATGTGCGCGTGTCCCTCACTCGCTGTGTGTGTTTGTGTGTGTGTGTGTGTCCCTCCCACGGTGTGTATGTGCATGTCCCCTCCCTCACTGCGTTTCTCAGCGTGTCCCTCCCTCGCTGTGTGTGCATGTCCTTCCCTCACTGTGTCTTGTGTTTGTGTGTGTGTGTGTGTCCCTCCCTCACTCTGTGTGTGTGTGTGCGTCCCGCCTTGCTGTGTGTGTGTGTCCCTCCCTTCCTCGCTGTGTGCATGTGTCCCTCCCTTGCTTCGTGTGTGCGTGTGTCCCTCCCTCGATTTGCGTGTGTGTGTCCTTCCCTTGCTGTGTATCTGCGGGTATCTCCCTCACTGTGTGTGTTTGCGTGTCGCTCCCTTGGTGTGTGTGTTGTGTGTGTGTGTGTCCGTGTCCAAAATTTGCACCATCAGTGAATCGAAAATTGACTGTGGTATTCAGGAATGTGTGGTTTAAGTAAGTTCACCACAGAAAATGCAGGGTTTAATGTACAGGTAGTGGGGTGGGTCTGGATAGGATGCTCTTCAGAGTTTTGGAATGGACTGGCTGGGCCGAATAGCCTGGTTGCACACGATGGCGAATCTATTCAGGTTATTGTCCAGCCCTGTCAACCATCCCCGTCTCTTACACCTGGCCTTATCCCCAATATTCTCCTTAACACAGTAATCTCCTCCAGACTCTAAAACACTCCTTGGCGATGTAACCTTCTCCAGTCCTTACAAAGATTGATATGTCTGTCACCTCTTCCTGCTTTTAGAACCCTCCCTATAACTATTACCATTTGGTACAGCACTCCCAATCACTGTTCCCTCTTGAAACTCCCATAAACATTTGTATCTCTGAAAACTCATCTGGACTGTCTCAACTTCCCTTTGACAGTTACATGCTGAGACCTGCTCTATATCAGTGAAGTAATTAAGTCTTGGCAACACTCACTGTTATAATCTCCTCCATCTTGACGGCACGGAGGATCTGTAGAAGGTCTTTTCAACCCGACAGCGATCTTTGTGTCTGTAATCTCCTCCACTCCCCATAATACATTCTCTCTGAGCTCCTCTGTCGTCCACTAAACACTCCCTAACACTGTCTGTATCAGTGTAACCTTCACCAAAAACACAACCTTCCCTATCTGTGTAAATCCCTACACCAGTCCGTATCCCTCTCAGCTCCGTCTAACAATACAACCCTCCATGTCTGTGTATTCACCTTCAGTCCCTACTCACCTCCCTATCTGTGTAACCTTCTCCATGCATTTTTACTTCAGTCTCTTCAACTGTCCCTGTCAGTGTAATATCTTCCAGACGTGAAAACTCTCCTCTTTTTGACTTACTCAGACCACATACCCCTCACTATCTATAACCTACTCCTGTCTGAGAAACCTATCTCTGCAAATTGCTCCAACTCTTCAACTCTCCATTATCTCCTGCAGCTCTTACATCCCTCCCTATCTACCAAATCTCTTCCAGTTCCTGAACGCCAACAGTCTGTGGAGACCCGACCACCATCCCTATCAGTGTAATCCTCTCAGGTCTCTGCAGTAATCCTGATCTGTCGAACTCACTCCATGCCTGTGCCTCTCCCAATCCAGTCCCTACAAACCCACTATCTATTTAACACCCTCCTGTCACTATCACCCCCATGTCAATGTAAGCTCCTCCTGTGTCTCCACCATCTACCCATCTCCATAACCTTGTCCAGCTCTTACACCACTATCTGTTTAAACGTCACCTTCCTCTACAACTTCCTCCTGTTTGTGCTATTCTCCCTTACCTGTGAAACTGTTTCTGACCAAAATTGTTATCCCAGTCTCTGAAAAGAAATCCAGATTCCACAGCCTCCATAACCCCCAGAACCTAAGCCTTCCTATGTCTATAAACATCTTCAGTCACGACTACCCTGCATATTTCTGTTTGTTCTTCCAGTCGATACAAACATCTTTATCTCTGTAATCTGCTCAGCTCTCTAAAACAGTCCCTGTCTGTGATCCAGCCCTGGCCTACAAACATCCTTATCCCTGTAAACTTCTCTATCCCTCCCAACATTCCCAACTCCATGAACCCCTGTCAGCCCTACAGCTCTCCACATTTCTGTAACCTCCTGTGGGTCTATGGTCCTCCCTCCCTGTGAAACCACCTCCAGTCCCCAAATCCCTCCCAATCTGGGTCCTCTGCTCCAGATCAGACCATTGGTATCTCTGTAAACACCTCCACTCCTGACAACTCCTCCCATTTGTGTAACCTCGTTCAGACCCCATACTCTCCAGCTTCCTGAATCCTCTTCCTGCATTGCAACCAAAACCACATGTTTATGTAATATCCACCAGTGCTTACACCCTCCCCAACTCAGTAACCACTTGCAGCCCTACCAAAACACCTTAAACTGTGAAACCTCTCACTTCCCTACAATCCTCCCTCCCTCCCTCCTCAAATGCCTTCATCACCATGAAACCTCACAATTACTGAAGCCTCCTTTTGGCATTGCAACCCTCCTAATGTCTGCAAAATCCTCCTGTCCTGATATCCCTCCCTATCTCTGTAACCCCCACCACCATCCAGTGCCCTTCTAGGGAACATGGCAGAGGAGGGAAGATTTGTAAAGTCCGAGCCATGTTACGGAGGTAGAATTCTGGGAATTACAGATTTGGTCGAATGTCTGTGGTGTGCAGATTATTGGCGAGGACTCTAAAGACAGGATTTATGACTACTTGGAAAACCATAGTTAAATTAGAGACAGTCAGTATGGGTTTGTGAGGGGTCAGGTCATGCCTCACAAACCTTATTGAATTCTTTGAGGATATGACAGAATATGTTGATGGCTCATTCAGAAAAGAAGGAAAATTGGGATACAGGGAAATCTGTCTGTCTGGATACAGGATTGGATGGCCCAGAGAAGACAGAGGGTGGCAGCAGATGGACAGTATTGAGCCTGGAGCTCAGTGACCAGTGGGGTTCTGTAACAATCGGCTCTGGGACTCTGCTCTCTGTGACTTTTGTAAATGACTTGGATGTGGATGTTGGAGAGTGGGTTAGTAAGTTTGCCAATAACACGAAGGTTGGTGGAGTGGTGGGGAATGTGGAGGGCTGTTGTTGGTTGCAATGGGACATTGACAGGACACAGAGCTGGGCTGGAAGTGGCAGATGGAGTCCACTCTGGGAAAGTGTGAAGTGATTCATTCTGGAAGGTCGAATTTGAATACAGAATACAGGGTGAAAGGCAAAATACTTGGCAGTGTGGAGGAACAGAGATCATGGGGTCCGTGTCCATAGATCCCTCAAAATCGCCACGCACGATGGTAGGGTTGTTAAAAAGGCATATGTTGTGTTGGCTTTCCTTAGAAGGGGATTGACTGTTAGAGATTTGAGGTTTTCCTGCATCTTTATAGCGTCCTGGTGAGACCACACTTGGAATATTGTGTTCAGTTCTGGTCCCCTGTTTACAGGAAGGCTGTGCACGTTTTAGAGAGTGTACACAGGAGATTTACCAAGATGCTGCCTGTAATGGAGGGCAGTTCTTACGGAGAAAGGTTGTGGGAGCTAAGGCTTTTTTCATTGGACTGAAGAAGGGGGCGGGGCGACTTTGTGGAGGTGAACAAGATGGTGAGAGGCACAGAGTGAGTGAATAGTCAGAGACGTTTCCTCCTTTGGCATAAATGGCTATTACAAGGGGGCGTAATTTTAAGATGAATGGAGGATGGATAAGAGGATAGAAAATGGTAGGTGGTTGGATGGACTGCCAATGGTGGTTGTAAAATTAGACACATCTGGGACATTTAATAGACTCTTGGACAGACACATGGATAATAGTAAAATGAAGGGTATGTAGGTTAGTTTGATCTTACAATTAGATAAAAGGTTTGCATGAAATCATGGCCGAAGGGTCTTGTGCTGTACTGTTCTGTGTTCTGTGTTCTGTCTGGTAAACTGGGTAATAAGCTCAGATCAGTGTAAAAGGATATGGCATTCAGGAGGAGCTCGTGAACTGGATACAAAAGTTGCTTGATGGTAGGAGACAGAGGGTGATGGGAGACATGTTTTTCTGACTGGAGACATGTGACCAGCGGTGGAGTGGGTCCACTGTTGTTTGTCATTTGGATAAATGGTTTGGATGGGAATATTGGTTTCCTTAATTGTTTTGGGTGACACTGAAATTGGTGGGAAAGTGGACAGTGAAGAAGGTTATCTATGATACAACAGGATGAACAGTCCTGCTGGGATAGTGGGCTGAAGAATAGCAGATGGAGTTTAATTAGATAAAGGTGAGGTGTTCCATTTTGGTGAAACAAACCAGGGTGGGACTTGTACAGTTATTGTTCGGGCCCTGGGTCATGTTTTCTGTCAGAGATCCAGTGACCCAGGTACACAGTAAGTGTGGTGTCACAGGTTGACAGGCTGGTGAAGCATGCGTTTGGGGTGGTTACCTTCATTGGGGAGAGCATTAAGAGTAAGAGTTGGGGTGTCATGTTGTATCTGTAAAAGACATTGATGGGGCCACCATAAAAACATTGTTGATCAGTCGGAAGAACTCATCTAGTCACTTACTTCCTTTAAGGAAGAGCATTAAATATTCTAACCTAGTCTGGCCAACATTTGACTCCAGACCCACAGCAATATGGCTGACTCTGAGCTACCCTCTGGGTAATTAGCAGTTGGATCAAAGAATGTTAGTCCAGGCAGTGACACCCACATCCCATGTATGAATAAATAAAAATACCTATGTCCCTCCCTACCTCTGCAAACCCCTTCAGCTGCAGCAATCCATACTGGCTTTGTAACACCCTGACCACTCTCTGTAACACTCTCACCACCTCCAGCACCTTCAACTCTCCCTGTTCCTATCGTGTCAATAAACCCTGACTATGGTCCCCCTTCCCACAGCCCACCTCCTGCTAGCAGACCCTTTGCAAACAATTTAACATTTACTCCTAAAACACTCTGTCACTTCAGGATTTTAAGTACTTTTTGGTGATCTTCTCAGCCTCATAATCTAGTATGATCCCTTATGTACTGTGTGCGGGACCAGTGGGGATTTCTTGCTGAGGTTTTTACTGTTTAAGTGGAATGTCCTTCTGTTGAGTGTTTTACACTGTTCCTTCAAATATATTCTGCTGTCCATTTACAGGCACATGTTTCAGTTTGTTTAGCCTGTTTACCTTGGTCAGTTCTCCTCTCGAAAACATGTCATTGGCTATTTTTGTTTCTAGTTGTAGCTTGTCCTTTCTGTGATTCACTTTAAAACTATATTTATTTAAACTGCACTTTATCACAATTTCCCAAAGGATCTCTCCAGGTGACATTACTCATTCACTAAGTTTCATTACACAGTCGTTCTGCGATAGTTATGTCCCTTAACAGTTGCACAATGTGTTTTTCAAAGAAACACTGAAAAGAAATTAACCGAACTCCTTTTCCAATATCAATGTTGACCGTGTGTTGTCCCAGATTATACAAATATTGAAGTTTTCCGAAATTATCACAATGCCTTTATTAAAAACATTCCAATGAGTTCCTGGTTAATGCAGTGATGAGCAATGGAATACTGTTTGGTGGCTAAAACTGTTCTACTGCTTGTTTCCTTGGCAAGTTGTAGCCAGAGTTTACATTCAGACAGACTCTACTTCATGATCTGTAGCCAAATGCTTCCTCTGTAATGCCTTTGGTATCCATTATTGTTAGCATTACCCATTTTGCCCGAGTTTCTGCAAGTTTGTGAACTATTGAATATTCCTGTTCACCTTTTGTTCGTCCTGTCACCACGTATCTCTGGTGTTTAAATCTCTTTCACCTCTGTGTCACAAATCCATCCACCTGATTGAAGAGACGTCGTCTATTCCAAAAAATGCGTAATTTATTCTTTCCCACAATTTCCTTTCACAAATCGATTCGCTGATGTATAGTTTTAGTTAAACTCTGTCCCATCCTGTTCCTTGCTGCTTGTTTACGGCCACATTCCCATTCTGTTCTGATGCGTCACCTTTTCTCTTTGGATTTGGAAAGCTCCTTTCACCTGAACCCTGTCCCTGCGTCCTCTCTGTCAGTTTAAAGTCCTGTCCATAAACCTACTGACATGATTGGCCATGTCACTGGCCCCAGCACAGTTTCAGTGGGACCTTCGGAATGGATTTTTAAAAAAAGTCAAGTATGGGGTATGGATGTCTCTGGCTAACCAGCCTTTCTTGCCCAGCCCTAGCTGCCGTTTAGCTGAGTAGTTTGCTCAGCCTTTTCAGAGGGTAATTCAGAGGCAAACGTTTGCTGTGGGGATGTCATGCAGACCATGTGAGGATGGGCAGATGTCCGTCTTGAAAGGCGAAGTATTTGGATCTATTGTACATCAGTAATGGTATTTATAGATTGTCAATTACTATTTTTAAAATAATTTATTTCAGATCCCACTATTTCAGATGGTGGGGTTCAAACCTTCCTCCCCCGAACATTAGCTGAGGTTTTGGATACATGCTGTAGCAATAACACCACTAGGCCTTCACCTCGCCTGCTCACAGGCTATTCATCCCTGAACACTGATATCAGTGCATCATGGAGCTAAACCTGCTTTTCCTTCATGATTGTTTGATCCTGATACCTTCCTGAACTCTGGTGATAACACTCAGTTTCTCTCCATGTTGTATTCCTCATTGTGGGGGTCCAATTTCTGCCTTTGTCAGTGTCTCTCACTCTTACAGATCTACTCCAGATCCTGAGCCCACAGAATTCTCCACTCCAGGGAGACACAACAGCATAGGCCAGGAATGGAGACCGGGATTTTCCAGATCTCTGTGGGACTCACTGCCATTCTCTATGTGTAATCCTCACTACATCAGTCTAATTTCCCATCCTGTCTATTTCTCTATCTCCTGCAGGTATTCAGGAAAAATAGATTTCCCAACTACTGGGTATTTCGTCCATCACCACATTGAAGATGGTTGGTCAGCCAGAGAGACAAAGGGCAGGGAGATCTGGAACCTTCAATAAATCCTGCAGTGAGGTAACATCACTCACCGTGAACAGAGCAGAGAGTAATGAGAGGGTTCCAAACATCGGCTAACAAGACATGACTTAGATACAGTGTTGGAGGGGGAGCACAGTACAGATACACCCCAGGACAATCACCACCCCTGCTGTAAGTTTTGTTGAACTGAGACAGCATCGGGAGTGTCACAGTTATCTATCCAGGCTTGTGATGTCTTAGTGAACATCAGTATCACAGAGGGGAAAGCAGGCTTCCCATGGGTGTGTGGGAATGCTGCCTGGGATATTCTGTTCTGTGTTCTCTCTCCAACACTGTACATAAACCATGTCTCATGGACCAGGCTCTTCAATAATTTGTAACTCCTACAACAGTTCCTGTTCCTGTAACCTCCTCCCTTCCTGATAGTCCCTCCACAGATTTGAACTGTACTGCATTCCAGACTACCATATCCATCACTGTAACTTGCTTCAGTGCCTAAACATGCCTTATCTCAGTAGTCGTCTCCTCCAATAACTGGAGAAAGAATCATGCAGATCAGAAACGGTTCCTTCGATCCAACTAGTCCATGCTGACCATGGTTCCTGAACGAGTCGCATTTGCCTGCGTTTGGTCCCTATCCCATCAAACCTTCTCCTCTCCATTTACCTGCCCAAATGTCTTTTCCATTATGTAATTGTACTTTTCTCGACCACTTCAGCAGCAGCTCATTCAATATGTGCACCATTCTCTGTGTAGAAATGTTCTCCTCTGGTTGTTTTTAAGTATTTCCTCTCCCACCTCATATTTATGTCCTCTAGTTATGGATTCCCCTACCCTGGGGTAGAGACCTTCACCATTCACCCTACGTATATCCCTCATGTTTTTATAAACTTTTATATGGTCACCCCTCAGCCAGCTACACCCAATGGAAATATGAAGGATAATGATACAAATCACTGCCACATTCCCCACTGCCACTTTGCCTCAATGTTCTGCGATACACTTGTTCAGGACCGAGGGCTTTCTCTACCTTTGTGTTCTAAGACCTCTATCACCACCTCTTCTGTAATGGGGACTCTTTTCAAGACATCACTGTTTCTTTCTTTTGTTTCCTAATCTTTGTCCACAGTACTTTCTGACATGAAATATTCATTTCAGGTCGCGGCCATCTCCTGTGGTTCCAGCCATAGATTGCCTCATTGATCTTTGAGGGGCCTTATTGTCTCTCTAGTAGCTTTTTTGTACTTGTATGCTGTAGAATCTTTTTGGATTATCCTTAACCTTATCTGCCAAATCTATCTAATTTCACCCATGTTGCTTTCCAGCTTATCCAGCCCCTCTGTTTCTGTCAAACCCTGCAGTATCAGTAACATCTTCATCAATCTTCGCTCCATTTACAGTTTCAGAATATGCTACCGAAATCAGGATGATCAGAATTCTATACAGTACTCCAACTGGAGACCCAGCAATGTCTGATACAGCCGTATCATGGTGTACTCAATGCTCTGACCCATGAGGGCTAGTCTGCCTAATATGCGTTCTCCTTCCTGTCGTGGGCGGCACGGTGGCACAGTGGTTAGTACTGCTGCCTCACAGCGCCAGAAACCCGGGTTCAATTCCCGCCTCAGGCGACTCTCTGTGTGAAGTTTGCACATTCTCCCCGTGTCTGCGTGGGTTTCCTCCGGGTGCTCCGGTTTCCTCCCACAATCCAAAAATGTGCAGGTCAGGTGAATTGGCCATGCTAAATTGCCCCTAGTGTTAGGTAAGGGGTAGATGTAGGGGTATGGGTGGGTTGCGCTTCTTGTTTATGTCAATAATACACATGCATCACTGTTTATTTCCCTGCTTTCCAGTGTGTTTTCCACAGTACGTTCTGTCGTGAAGTGTTTGTTTCGGATCACACCCATTTCCTGTGGGTTCACACACTGATGGCTTCATTAATCTTTAAAGGGTCACATTCTGTCCTGAGTTAATCTTCTGTTGTTAATATACTAGTAGAAACTCTCTGGATTTTCCTGAACCTTCTCTGCCAATGCTCTGTCAGTTCCCTTTACGCCCTCATGGTTTCCATCTTTAGAGTAATACTACACCCACAATGTTCTTCAAGGGATTGACTTAATCCAGCTGGCTGTATATGACATGTGTCTCCTTTTGTCTTGACCAGAACCTCAATATCCCCAGTCATCCAGTTTTTCCCACTTCTGTCAGCATTGTCCTTCACACGAACAGGAATATGCTGGCCCTGAAATCTTAATTTATCTCTCTTTTGAAAGAATCCCACTTGCCCGACGTTCCTTCACGAGCAAACAGCCTCCACCACTCATCTTTTGGACAGTCTTGCCTAATACCTTCTGGACTGGTGCAAGGCCAGTTTTGATCTTTAACTTGTGGACCGGACCAGGCCTGTCCTCTTCCATTGCTATTTTCAAACTAATAGAATTGTGGTGATTTTGCAAAAGTGCTCCCCCACAAACACTTCAGCCCTTTCTCTACCTTGTTTCCCAAGGGGAGGTCAGGTTTCATCCCTTTCTCCAGTCGGGCCAGTTACATACTGATTGAGACAGTTTTCTTGAACACACTGAACAAATCCCTCCCATCCCAGCTGTGAACACTCTGGCAGACCCAGTCCAGGTTTGGAAAGTTAAAATCCCCGACCATTACAACCCTATCCTTCTTACAGATATCTGAGATCTCCAACATATTTGCTGCTCAATTTCCCGCTGACGACTGCAGGCCTGTAGTACAGTCATATCAAACTGATTATTCATTCTTATTTCTCAGTTCCACGAACACAGCTTCACTGGGCGATCCTCGGGAATATCCTCTCTCAGTGCTGCAGTGATGTTTTCAATGATCCACTCCCCCTACTTCCTTGTCTCCCCTTCTATCCTTCCTGTTGAATCTGTCGTCTGGAGCAATGATCTGTGAGTCCTGTCCGTCTCTCAGCTGTGTTTCTGTAATTCCTGTGATTTCCCAGTCCCATGTTCCCATCTATGCCGTGCGTTCATCTGCCTGACCTGTCAGGTATGTTACATCAAAATAAATGCAGCTTAATTCATCAGTTTTCCCTTTTTGCCTGCTGTGCTCTTTCCTGGTTATCAATTGAAATTACTCTGCTGAAATTCTGTCCCAGCCTCAACCTTCAGACTGCAGCCTGAGGCCATCCCCCTAACTGTGGACAACACCCTCACCTTTCACGGCTTTTGTAAACCTACTAACGAAAACTTCTGCTTTCACATCTGAGTGATTAATGCCCCTCATATATTCCTCCCCATCTCTGTGATATTCTTCAGTTACTGCATTTCTCATTCTTTATCTACAGAGCTTCCAATCCCCCTGATCGATATTGATCCCTTGCAGCATATTTAACACCAGTAGCAGCCTCCAACTCCTCAACGCATCCTGTCCCTGTAACCTCCTCAAATACTACAGCTCACTGTCTTTGTAATATCTTCCATAATCTGCAACCCTGTTGATTTCTGTAACCTCCGCCAGAACAGCACTCTACATCTCTGTGTAACTGATGGGAATGCTGCAAACCTGCCTTCACAGTCCTCAGTAGCTCTCTGAACTCCTGCAGCCTTACAGCCATCAGTATCTCTGGCTCTTCCAATCCCTACACTTCTCCCTGGCTGTGTGAACTGATCCAGACCCTTCAACCCTCTCTATCTCCCTTTCTCCTGCAGCTCCAACTTTTGTCCATGTCAGTGTAACTCCCAGCACCAACAATCCTCCCGGCCTCTATAAACTCCTCCAGCTCCAAGTATCACACCAACTGTCTACAATCAGTGCCTACAATCCTCCCTTTCTCCTAAAACCTTTGTAGCTCCAACTACCACCAATATCTGTGTAATCTCCAGTCCCGACAACCCTCCCAGTCTCTGTATCTCCTGAAGCACCAACGGCCACACCTGTCTGAGTAATCTCTAGTCGCTATATTCCTCGCTATCGTTGTAACTCCTTCAGGACTGATAACCCTGTAAATCTCCTTGACATCTTTCAGCCCGACAACCTATCTGATTTCGAACCACCAACAGTGACCTCAAACCACCCGAACTCTGTAACATCCTCCAGTCTCTACAACCCATCTTTTCTCTGTTAGCTTCTCTGGTGTCTGTATTCCCCTTATTCTCCGGTTACAGATCCTTGCTCAGTGAAACAATGTCTCGGTACCGAATCTGTAAGAACACAAGGATCTTCAGTGTATCAATAAATTTGCCTCATTTTCTAAATTTTAACGACTGCAAGTTCAACCTTCTCCACCTCTTCTCATCAATATCCCTCCATTTTGAAGACCAGCCTGGTCAACCTTCTCTGGGCTGCCTCCAATGCAAGGACATTTTCCCTCCAGATAGGGGACCAAACCTGTTCACAGTATTCTCAGTCTGTGCAGACTGGAGTCCTCTATAGTTGTTACAAGCCTTCCCTATTTTTATTCTCCATTCCCTTTGAAATCAATGCCAGCATTCCATTTGCCTTCTCTATGTCCTGCTGGCCCCGTATGCAACCTTTCTGAGATTTATACACGATGATTCTTAAGTTACTCTGTGATGTAGCTTTCTGCATTTGATCGGAAACCAAGTGGTGACAACAATAATCAGGAAAGTGCTGGAATGTATGGGAAACAATATGCCAGAAATGATAACTGAACACTTGGAAACCTACAGAAAAAGGGCAGTCCATCAGACCATCATGTATAGGAGCAGCATTAGGCCATTCGGTCCATCGGGTCTATTCCACTATTTGCTTATGGCTGAATTGTTTTTCAACCCCAATCTCTCACTTACTCCGGGTAACACGTGATCTTCTCACTCAGCAAGAACCGAGTTATCTCTGAGTTAGATACACTGAATCACTTAGCATCCACAGCCCCATAATGCAGTGAGTTGCACTGATCCATCACCCTCTGGCGGAATAAATTCCTCCACATCTCTATTCAGAAGGGTCGTCCCTTCACTCTGAAGCTGTGCCCTTGTCCCCTAGTCTCTCTTGCTCGTGGAAACATCTTGCCCCCGCCCACTCCATCCAGGCCCCTCAGTATTCTGTAAGTTTGAACAATGTTCTACGCCGCCGCCGCCTAAATTTCATCAAGTGCAGACCCAGAGACTTCACCTGCTCCTCAGATGACACAATATTCATCGCTGGGATCTTTCTTGGAAATCCATTTCTCGTACCCCTTCACATCCTTTGTCCAGACTCTGAATGAATAACGTGTTGAGTGTAGTCCCAACACTGACCCCTGCGGAGCTCCCCCATCACCAGTTCCCATCGTGAAAAAGACCCCTTTCTTCACACTCTCTGTTTTGTGCCAATCAGACAAATCCTCTATCCATGCTCAGCATGTTGTTCTGAAACGGAAATTTCATTTCACACCCACTGCTGGATTTATTTTTCTGGCTGTAAACAGCGGAGTTTCCCCATTACCTTCCCACCTGTAATTCCCTGGAGAACGTGGTGGTGAGCAGCCTTCCTGACCCATTGCAGTCCTTTGGGTGTAGGGACAGACACAGCGCTGGGAGGATGGAGCGTGTAAATGTTGGTGTTCCTCTGCATCTGGAGCTCCTGTCGTTCCAGGGGATAGTGGTTCCGGGTTTGTGAAGTACTGTTGAAAGGGCCTGCCTGAGTGACCACAATGCTACTTATAGATCTTTTATTCCTTCATTCATTCATGAACATGAGCTTTGTTGGCTGAGCCAGCATTTATTGGTGATTTGGAGTTGTCCCTGAGAAAGTGGTAGTGAGCTGCCTTCCTGAGCTACTGCACCAGCCGTTGGAACTGTTGTTATCTGTGTCCCAACCAGCAGGTGCTTGTCCTGATGTCTGTAACTGTATACAGACAATGCAGCTCTCCCTTTCATATCCTACATACTCCCCGCCATATAAATCTGACAGTTCCTCATAACATCTCACCTCCTCCATTCCCATCTGTGCTAGTGATCACTGAAATTCATTTATTCTTGTTTAAACTTCTGATCACAATAGATCTCTCCCTTTTAAAATGTGTAACCCCTTCAGCTTCTGGAACACTCCATATAACTGTAATCAATGATAGCACAGGTTCCCTTCCTAAATCTCTGTAATTACGATGGTTGCGTGTGCCACAATGGCACTTTTCATCCTCCTTATCCATCTCAGGACTTCCAGCCCCTATAATCCCAATATTTGGAACGCTTCCATTCTCTGCACCACCTCATGTCCTGAGGATCCTTGAACACCACCAGTGCTCCAAAATTTTATATTCCCCCCAGTAACTGCAAATCTTCTAACTCTGTAACATCCAACAGTCTCGACTACCATACAACACTTGCTGGCTCTCAATTTGTATTTGTTGAAGTCTCCACAGCTCGATAACTTTTGACTCTACAAAGCTCCGTCATGAACAAGCCACTATCTCTCTATTTCCTTCGCCTTCTTCAGTGTCTGCAACTCTTACTGTATCTTCCAATAACCTGCTTTCGACACTGCAGGTCTGCCGAGCTCCCCAGATAACCTGTTCCATCCCATACAGCTCGCTCAGTCACTGTAACACCCTCTGCTCTGTCTACCCTCCTCTTTCCCACTGTCGTCCAGGCACAAGAACGATTCTGTAAGACAGCAGTGCGGAATGGGATGTTATAAATCTTAGTTGAGGCTTGAAGCCTACCATTACCTCGGAGTCACAAGGGGAGGGAACCTGAGAGAGAGCAGCACAGAACAGGAGAATATTAATCAGTAGCGAGGATCGAGGCCGAGGAGGACTTGGAGTTGGAGAAGTAGCAGAGCAGGAGTCTCGAAATCAGCACCGAGTCACAGAGGGAGTGACCATGTGATGGAGCAACTTGGAGTAGGAGCATGAGGCTAACATAACTGGGAGTTGCAGAGGCAGCAAAGTGGGAGGATATAAATCAGCACTGAGGATCGAGGCCTAATCGTCCCTGGGAGTCAGAGACGGTGACCCTGTGAGGGAGCAGAGTGGAGTGGGAGCTGGAGGATTACACGTCCCTGGGATTCTCAGAGACGGTGACACTGTGAGGGAGCGGAGTGGAGTGGGAGCTGGAGGATTACCTGTACCTGGGAGTCACAGAAACGGTGACCCTGTGAGGGAGCAAAGTCGGGTGGGAGCTGGAGGATTACATGTACCTGGGAGTCACAGAAACGGTGACCCTATGAGGGAGCAGAGTCGGGTGTGAGCTGGAGGATTACATGTACCTGGGAGTCACAGAGACCGTGACGCTGTGGGGGAGCAGAGTCGGGTGGGAACTGGAGGATTCCACGTCCCTGGGAGTCACAGAGATAACTTTCTTCTACTGGGACCTGCCCGCACTGAGTTTTGAAGAAGTACAAGAGCAATCACAGAAAAGGCTGTAAATTCATTGGCAGATAATACACCGTTATTAGCGACTGTCAGTAAATTGATAGAAGTTAGCAAATTTATCTTATCAACTTCTGAAATAAGGGTTGAACTCAGAAATAAGAGGGAGATGTGAAATTCTGAGCCAATATATACATTACTCTCAATAAGTCACAGTTGAATAAGGGAGTTAATCAGATTGTTTTTTTTTCCGCTGATGTTAACTTCATTCTAAGTAATTAATTAAGTTGCATTTTAAGACCTGACAAGACATGTTTGTCAGATGGAAAATATGTTCTGTTACATTGGGAAATAATAGCCCCTGTTCGTGTCCTAGATAAACACTGGGTCTTGGAGCTCAGATAGTAACTAGAGACTCTATGGGACATCTGTGATGCTGAGAGTTAGGTAATTAGCACACACAGAGAGCAGATCACCCTGCAGACATGACAGCCGAGAAGAAGAAAAGGAATAGGGGACAAGACAATCGAATAGAAACATTCAGGGAATGGAAGAATATCCTGATATCTCCCTCCCAATTCATTTTCCTGGTTTGGAAGTTGATGAAGGTGCGGGCTGCTCAGGGGAGGGCAGTTAGAGCCATATCTGCGGCACCACAAGCAGCCTGACTGTGCAGGAGGGGAGGGAAAAGGAAGGAGGAGCAATAGGCACAGAGGAGTCAGGAAATTGAAGAAGGTGTCAGTGTTTCTGTAATTCCTGGATAGTGGGGTTAAGAATTTTGCAGTGTCTGCAGGACATCCGTCTGGGGAACAATAAGCAGTCAAAGGTCATGTCCATGTTGGTAGGAATGACCTGGGTAGGAAGGGTGAAATGGTCTGAGAATCAGAATTTAGGGAGCTAGGTGCATGGTTAGCAAACAGGACCTCAAACGTAGCTATCCCTTGGTTACTACGAGTGCCGTGTCCAAGTGAGAACAAAACTCGGGGTTTTAGGTAGATGAGAGTGTGACTGGAACGATGGTGCTGAAGGAAGGGCTTCAGATTCCTGGGTCATTGGGACTGGTTCTGGGGAAGGCAGCAACTGTACAAACTGGATGGGCTAACGTGACAGAGCTGGGACTGAATTTCTTACGGGGTGTTTGGAAGGGATTGAAAATAACATGGTGTGTGCTTAGGATGCAAAAAGGAATAGTAGAGGAGACTACCAAGATTGTCAAAATAATGGGAGATACAGTTGGCACTAATTTACAACAACAAGTTTAACAGTGGAATTTGGAGTAAGAAAGAAAGCTTTAATCTGAGGTAGTCTGCATGGACGTGAATCATCGGAGTTTGGGGAATTACAAATGCAGGTTGGTGTGTGGAATTCTGATGGACTAATCACTGAGAGCTGGCTCAAGAATGGCAGGAATGGGTGTTAATATTGCTGGGTATAAAGGATTCCAAAATAATAGAAGGGAAGGGAAGGGGGGAAGGGTTGAAGTATTGGTTTAGATTAGCATTAGTTAAGGATTCCAAGAGAAAGAGGATCCGTCAAGGGACATAATCAATTTGGCTGGAGCTACAGAACAAAGAGTGTACAATTGCACTGTGAGGTACAGTCTGTCAGCCAGCAACCATTGGAAAGGTTGGAAAGAATAAATATGCAGGGTCATTTGAGAGCGATGACAATACTACAGATTAGTTACACTGAGAAACTGAATTTATCCAGATATTGACTCAGTTACTGTTGGTGCAGATTCATGAGGGGCCAACACCCCTGGATTACATGAAGGAGAGCTCACTTCAGGAGTATGTGTCCAGCCCAAGAGAACATGTACAGTTGGACCTGGTCCTTGGGAAAGAGGTGGGGCACGTGGATCCAGTGTCAGTAGGGGAATGTTTTGGGGCGCAGCGATCATTTTATTGTAAAGTTCAGTATGATGGTACATAAATGAGGAAAACCTTTGATTATCCAGTTCTCAGTTGTGATCACACTGCAACCCCATCTCATAATCCCAACTCAATCTGACCTGTTTCACTCTACTTAAAGCTCCAATTTCACTGGCCTTATTGAAAAGTTCCCAGCATCATTC
Source organism: Chiloscyllium punctatum (assembly GCF_047496795.1). Lineage (NCBI taxonomy): Eukaryota > Metazoa > Chordata > Chondrichthyes > Orectolobiformes > Hemiscylliidae > Chiloscyllium > Chiloscyllium punctatum. The sequence goes on from NC_092772.1 coordinate 23,335,994, forward strand.
TTGCTCCATTGAAGGTTGCTCTCAGTCAACTAATGTTTTTCATTCTCAATTACTGCATATAATTCTCAATTATATGCAATAATTGTGAATGAGAAACATTAGTTGATTGAGAGCAACCTTCAATGGAGCAAGAATGATGTTGGGAACTTTTCAATAAGGCCAGTGAAATTGGAGCTTTAAGTAGAGTGAAACAGGTCAGATTAGCTGGGATTATGAGATGGGGTTGCAGTGTGATCACAACTGAGAACTGGATAATCAAAGGTTTTCCTCATTTATGTAGGAAGGACAAAAAGGCCAACACAGTGAAGTAGCATTATGTATAAAGGATGGAATCAGTATTATCGTGATGCTAATCAATTTAGACATTGCTCCTCCCTGCCCTCACCCTTCATCCCTACGTAATGATCCTATCAGATATTGGTAACTTTTGAAAACTTCAGAAAATAGCACAATCTAGAGGAGATCACTCTGTCCACTGTCTGCATTGGTCAAGATGTGACATTGTTTTTTTAAATCCCTAGTTCTCTCTCCCCGGATAGTGGAGGACTTCAAGTACAGATCCAGGCACATTATGAAAATGGTTTGAGAGTTTCTGCCTCTACTTTGATTCTATGTGTGACACCCAGAACCCGACCATATTCTGGGTGAAATAATAAGTTTCCTCACCACTTCGCAAATATTTCAACAAATTACATTAAATATTTCCCGCTCGTAACTGAGCTCTTCAACAGGAACAAGGTGTTCTCTCCTTTTCTACCCAGGCTCCTGACAATATGTGCACCCCAGTCAAATCTCCTGTCAGCATCCGCCGTTCCAAGTTTTCCTCATAACTGCACTTCCACTGTCACCTGGTGGAGAATCTCCTCTGTACTCTCTCCAGTCCAATTCCATCTTTCCATGTGATGGGGTTACCAGAACTGTACACTGTCCCCAAGCTGTGACTGAGCTCATTATTTATACAGTTCCTGCATAAGCTTCCTGCTCTGAAGTTCCGTATTTTGTCTGATAGAGGAAATAATGCCATTTGCTGTATTAATAAGATTATTAATGTTTCCAGCTTCCTTCTGGCCAGACTGACTATACTCTCATTTATTGTGCATTCTTCTCTATTTTTGATTCTCCCAAATGCTTTGCCTTGGCTTCTCTGGGTCGTTTGCTCCATTCACCTGGATCCTATAGTTGCTGTTTTTAAGCAGCCTACCATGGGATCTCTCGTCAAATCCAAGTAAGTCACATGCAGTTACAGGTTAGTGCCTCAAACCGACACAGTCAGATTAATTACACACTATCTTCCTTGCACAAATCCAGACCGATTGTCCTGGAGTCCCTGGGACTTCCTCAGTGACCGTTTATCCACTGTCTCAGAATTCCAGCCGCGACCGATTCAGTCAGTCCCTTGCTCTACATTAATCAAAGCTGTGGTGTTAGCTATTCTCCTATCCTCCGGTATCATCCCTGCATCCAGTGAGGAGTGGATAACGTGGGTAACTATAAGTCTGCGGATTTTCCCCAGCTCCTTTTAACAGTCTGGAACATTGTATTATCCCTTTTTTTAAGGATTTGTATCTCCTGCAAAATTTGTTGCTCCTAATATTTCACACTGCATCCCTATTTTAGATCAGACAGACAGAGGCCTAAGCCATCTAATGATTTGGTCAAGTCTCATTTTAATCGAGTTTCATGGAGTGTTTCTCTCCACAAGGTGAAGTGCATTTTCTCATGATACCATCTCCAATCTGCCCCATTAACTACCTTCCCTAACCACGTGGTCTTCCTCTCATCTGACACCAAGCGGATGTTTTTTCCCTTCATCATAACAACTGCCCACTGCCTGGATACCCCAGAATGCACCAGCCTCCCTGTTACAGGGGCCATCTTTAAAACGTCATTGTACTCTTGGATTGTGAATCTGAAACTGGCCTGGACATGGCAGAGGGGGTAAAACTGGGGCTTCACTTTGAGACCAAGCCACTGAGATACTGGTGGATGGCATGGTGCACGAAAGGGACATTATCTTCCTCCAGGACTGGCAGGGGAGGCCATGACACTACACCCTGCCAGTTTGGTTGGAGGTTGATCCCTGTGTCAGTGAGATGCCAGCCTCTTGGTGAATGCCAAGCAGTGTCGGAAGGAAGTCAGTGACCTTCTCCACGCCACCATGGTATGTACCACCATCTGCATTTTATGACCGCGCCCTCACTGTCTCTCTGTTACTACATAAACACCCACAAATGTTCATGTTCTCCCACTGTCATTGAATGCAGCACCTTCTCTCGATCCGTACCAGCTGTTACAAACAATTCCACCTCCCTTAATACTGCTTGGTAATTGTCACATTTTGGAAGGAACCACCCCACACGAGAGCAGAAAGAGCCAAGAGGGACAGGGGGCTCCCAACATTCAGCTCCTCACCCCATCACAGGGGAAGGATCCTGACCCAAACAACCATGAGAGGCTGACTGAACATGTCCAAGCTGTCAGACTGGGATCTGTGATTCACTGTGCTGGGCATTTGACTGACTGTGGACAATGATATCAAGCTTCCTGGTTTGTGTCTGTGCTAAACACCAAGACAATACAGCAGGCAGATGAGTCTGGTAGCTCTGACTGAGGGGAAACACTGCTGAGTGCAGGGTAAGGCAAGGCAATAATTCTGTAAGTATTGAAGTCAGTTCAAAGTGAGTGTGTACAAACACCGAATGAGCAGCTCAGAGGTTCAGTCCATGAGCTGGATGTGTGCCCCTGAGCACAGTGTCCTTGCAGCAGCATTGCAATGAGAGTTGTCAGTGCAAACCTGAGCTGCAGCATTGAAATACAGAAGCATACTGTCATTGTGTCGGATATGAGCTGGAATGGCATGGTGAGGCTACCATGTGTCAGATGCCAGCATTGGTGGGTGTGGAGTACATGCAGCTTCTGTCTATGCAGTTTCCCCCGAGATGTTGGTGTCCAAGGAAGAAGGCCGTCGGAGCGAGGGGCGAGATGAAGTCACCAGGAACCAGCTCGGAGTTTCACATCCAATTCTCCACGTTGAGATTCCCTGTTGTGGGTGGGAGGGTATGAAGCTGCAAGTTGTTGAGAGATCCACTGTATGCGTCTGTTGATCATCAGTCATCAGTCAGTCAACATCTTGCCACTCCTGCACTCAAATCTTGTTTTAAAGACCAGTCCAGTATAGGAACAGGCCCTTCATCCCAGCAAGCCCGCACTGACACATGATGCCTGTCTAAAGTTCAAATAAAAGTTTTTTTTTTCTGCGATACCTTCTATGTCATTCTATTCCCTACTTACTAATACGTGTGCCAAGATGCCTCTTAAACCTTGCTATATTGGTTTTTACCCCTCGATCAGTGCATTCCAGGCAATTTCACGTTCTGTCTGGAACAGCAAAAAAACCTTACCTGTCACATCTCCTGAAGTTTCTCCCTTTTACCTAAAACCTACCTGTCTTTCTATCTATGCCTCTGATAATTTTGTAAATATCTATCAGGTAGCCCCATATCCAATGACGCTCAGGAGCATACAAACCATGTTTGCTCAATATCTCCTTCTGGCTAATACCCACCAAACCAGACAACATGCTGGTAAAACGTTTCCATACCCTCTCCAACACTTCCACATCGTTCTGCTGGTGTGGCAACCAGTACTGTACACGATATTCTAAATGTGCCCGAACTAAGTTTCCCTACAGCTGCAATATGACCTGCTAATTTTCATACTGCATGCTCCAATGCACAGCTGCAAGTTTGCCATTAGTCTTCTTGATCACCCTCTCCACGCGTGTTGTCACTTTCAGGGAACTGTGGAGCTGTACATCTAGATCCCTTCAGATGTTTATGCAGCCAGTAATTTTTCCATCAACTTTATACTTCTCTCCTGCATTAGACCTTCTAAAACGCATCACGTCGCAACTGCCCAGATAAAGTGACATCTGTGTTTTCCCTGTCCAAGTCTGCAGCTGACCTAAATCCTGCTGTATTCTCTGATAATCATCCTCATAATTTGCAACTCCACCAATATATTTACAGATCTCCAGTTACAAAAACACTGTTCCACCACGGGTATGTCATCTATGATCAGGCAGTTCTCTATCCATCACCTTCTGTGTGAGCCTGCCATAAGCAACCATATCAAAGGCCTTGCTAAGGTACAAATGGCCAGCATCGAGCCCCATGTCCTCATCAATCAATTTTGTCACTTCCTCAAAATTATCCATCAAGTTTGTGAGACATGATTTTCCCCACACAACTGTGTTGCCTGATGCTAGTAAGTCTGTACTAGAGTACTGTTGGAGTTGCAGTCATTCAGACAAGTGATTATTCCATCATATTCCTGACTTGAACCTTGGAGGTTACATTAGATTCCCTACAGTGTGGAAACATGCCCTTCAGTCCAATCAATCCACACCAATCCTCAGAAGGTCAACCCAACCAGATCCATTCGCCTGCCCTACATTCAACCCTGACTAATGCACCTAACACTGTGGGTAATTTAGCATGGCGAATTCACCTGACCCGCGCATCTTTGGACTGTGGGAGAAAACCGGAGCACCCGGAGGAAACGCAAGCAGACACGGGGGGGGAATGTGCAAACTCCAAACAGACACCCAAGGCCGGAATTGAACCTAGGGCCTTGGTGCTGTGAGGCACCAATGCGAAGCACTGATCTCTTGATGGTTACTGAACAGTGGGAGGTATGTCGTACCATGATGGTTACTATACAGTGGAAGGTATGTCGGGCCGTGATGGTTACTGTACAGTGCGAGGTATGTTGGGCCGTGATGGTTACTATATAGTGGGAGTTAGGTCGGGCCATGATGGTAATTATACAGTGGAAGGTATGTCGGGCCGTGATGGTTTCTGTACAGAGGGATGTATGTCGGACTGTGGTGGTTACTGTACAGTGGGGGGGAGGGGGGGTATGTCGGTCCAGGAAGTTGCAGACTATGATTTGTACAGAATATGATTGTTCTGCTGCTGATGGGCCATTGTACCTCATGGATGCATCGTCATTGTTTGTTTAATCTGTTTAAAGTCTGTACCATTTAGTACATGTCATGGTGTGAAGGTTCTGCAAAATGTGAAGTTAGCCCTTATTCCCCATAAGGACTCTGCAGTGAACATTGTTACTGATATATGAAATGGAGGGATGTATCTGCAGCAGGCAGATCGGTGATGATGTGGTCAATTATAGGTTTCCCTTTTATTGATTCGCCATAACCGGCAGAGCAGTCTAGCCGCCACAGGATCCAATATCAATGCTGAGCACTATGATTATATTAGATTTCCTACAGTATAGAAACAGACCCTTCGGCACAACCAATCCACGCCAACCCCCTCCAAAGAGCAACCCACTACCATGGCCAATTCAACTGACCTGCATTTCTTTGGACTGTGGGAGGAAACCCTTGCAGACACGGGGAGAGTGTAAAAACTCCACACAGGCAGTGGCCCAAGGCTGGAATCAAACCTGGGTCCCTGGTGCTATGAAGCAGCACTGCTAACCATTGAGCCACCATGTCGCCCTATATTGACTATATGTCAAGGAGCTGTCCCCCTCTGCCTGGCTGTGTCCTGTCAGTGGGACAGAACATACCACAGAGGATGGTGATGTTGCCTGGGACATAGTCCTGTTCACATAATCTTGCTTTCCAGACAATATCTGATTGTTGCATTTTTAATCTGAGGGAAATATGCAACAGGTCACTTTTACATTTTGTATAGTGAAGAGTTAATATCACTTTATTTCTTACATATTTTAAAATAAACCAAACATCATTGTTTTTCAGTTGAAAGCAATTGAAGTGAACAATAATCGAATTACCAGAGCGCACACCTAACTATTACACAATTCAGTGACTGTAGTAAACAGCCAATTCATGTTCAGTTCAGTGAACACACCATCTTGCAGGCAGCAAAGCTGTTGGAAATGACATTGAGTAAAAACCTACATTCATACACAGTTTTACTGGCCCTCACCACGACCTCCACAACACTGGACATCTCCAAAATCTGTTCAGAGAGCTTCCTAACTTGAGCTGGGCAGTTACTCACACAATAGACTGGTTAGAGACATACCTGAACAATGGGGAGATGTGTGTGGGGCAGACTGGTCAATGGACTAGCACATGGCACTAGTCCAGTTGCAGTTCAACATTTGTAACAATGACCTGTAAACAACCATGTCTTGCAAGTATACCCCGTCTGGTGTGCCACCTAAACTCTGTAATTCTGTACCTTGGACCTAATCCTGAATGAAGGTGTTATAAAGGTGATGGGCTCCTGCAGCACATGACATCTTACATTGAATCCCTCATAAACAATATCCAGTGTATGCTATTTCCACAATGTCAGTATCCAAACAGAATTGTGCAGCTCCATTAATGGCTGGCATCAGCCCAGCCCAACATCTTTGTGTGTGACTTGAGCTGGAAATCTCTGTAACTGTTTGCAGCATTTTTCTAACCATTAACAGCAAAGTCTTTTTCCTGAAGGTCCGACATCCTTTCGTAATACCAACTTTTAGATCGTCCAGTAAACACAAAATCCCTCCTTTATTCAGTTCATTTTTATAACAATATGATGAAAACAGTGCACAACTCACAGTATGGAACATTGAAATGATGGGTCTCAGTTCCAAACCGAAGACCAAGTTATTATTAAGTGCAAGGACTTTTGAAAAAATAACATAGAACAGTACAGCACAGAACATGCCCTTCAGCCCACGATGTTGTGCCGACCATTGATCCTCATGTATGCACCCTCAAATTTCTGAGACCATATGCATGTCCAGTAGTCACTTAAATGTCCGCAAAGATCTTGCTTCCACAACTACTGTTGGCAACGCATTCCATGCTCTCACAACTCTCTGTGTAAAGAACCCGCCTCTGACATCCCCTCTATACTTTCCTCCAAAACTATGACACCTCGTGTTAGTCATTTCTGCCCTGGGAAATAGTCTCTGGTTTTCGACTCTCTCTATGCCTGTCATTACCTTGTATACCTCAATTAGCTCCCCTCTCCTCCTCCTTTCCTCCAATGAAAGAAGTCCGAGCTCAGTCAACCTCTCTTCATAAGATAAGCCCTCCAGTCCAGGCAGCATCTTGGTAAACCTCCTCTGAACCCTCTCCAAAGCATCCGCATCTTTTCGATAATGGGGCGACCAGAACTGGACGCAGTATTCCAAGTGCAGTCTAACCAAAGTTTTATAGAGCTGCAATAAGATCTCACAACTCTTAAACTCAATCTCCCTGGTAATGAAAACCAAAATACCCTGTCCACTTGGGTGGTCATTTTAAGGGATCTTTACAACCCTGTCCCCTTGGGTGGTCATTTTAAGGGATCCATATACCTGCCTACCAAGATCTCTCTGTTCCTCCACACTGCCAAGAATCCTATTCTTAATCCTGTACTAAGCTTTCAAATTCGAACTTCCAAAATGAATCACCTCGTATTTATCCAGGCTGAACTCCAACTTCCACCTCTCAGCCCATCCTTGCATCCTGTCCATGTCCCGCTGCAGCCGACAACAACCCTCTATACTGTCAACGACACCTCCAACCTTTGTGTCGTCTGCAAACTTGCTGAACCATCCTTCAATCCCCTCATCCAAGATATTAATAAAAATTACAAACAGTGGAGGCCCAAGGACAGAGCCCTGTGGAACACCACTCACCATTGACTTCCAGGCAGAATATTTTCCTTCGACTACCACTCGCTGTCTTCTGTAGGCCAGCCAATTCTGTATCCAGACAGCTATGTTGCCCTGAATCCCATTCCTCCTGACCTTCTGAATGAGCCTACCATGGGGAACCTTATCAAATGCCTTGCGGAAGTCCATATACACCACATCCACAGCTCGACCCTCAGCATGACCTGCCCCTTACAAAGCCATGTTGACTGCATTTAATCAGGCCATACCTTTCCAGATGGTCATAAATCCTATCCCTCAGAATCCTATCTAACACCTTGAAGACGGCAGACGTGAGGCTTTCTGGACTTTAATTGCACGGGAAATCCCTATTTCCTTTCTTGAAGAGAGGAATTACATTTGCCTCTCTCCCGTTCTCAGGAACGTCTCCAGTGGAGACCAAGGATGCAAAGATCTTCGCAAGTGATTAAGCTATCACATTTCTCATTTTCCAAAGCAGCCAAATCTGATCCGGGCCTGGCGACTTGTCAATCTTAATGTTGCTCTTCGGAGGATTTGTATGACTTGTTGGTCCGAAGGGCCTGTTTCCACACTGTAAGTTAAAATGTGCTTAAACAAGCAGTGTGTGTGTCATCATTTTGATTCAAACCTGGACCCTCAAAGCCTCATTTGAAGACCCTTCCAAGATATTGACCATCCTTTCAGCAAAAACTGGCCTGTAAATTAATAAAGCAACATCACATCCTCTTTAACACCCTGCCCTGTCCGGCCTATAGTTCCAGTTCAACAGAGTATTGATTTGTTAGCCCTGACCTCCCTCAAATGCGCCTCTGTGATAGTAAAAATGTCACACCTCCACATGTCAACTCATTCCCTTATCACATCTGTCAACCTGCCTGAAAATACTCCCAGCATTAACGTAAGCTGGAATATAATGCCTGGAATACCCTGTACCTTGGAGTACTTCAGTCATTTGCTGTTTGTAACCAAGCTGCTGAAACCATGAACCATAACTCTAACTCTGACACTGAATGAATATCTGTGGAATTGTAATATCTTTTTAAAAAAATGTATTAATCAAGTGCAACTTTCCAGAACTGAGCAGTCAGCTCCACATACAATGAGTTTCTGATGGTTAATTCCCCCACTCAGTGTGCAGAGGGGACAGCCCTCAGTAATGGAGAAAGTGAGGACTGCAGGTGATGGAGATCAGAATCAAACAGTGTGGTGCTAGAAAGGTACAGCAGGTCAGGCAGCATCCAAGGGGTAGGAGAGTCGATATTTCAGCCATAATCTCTTCATCATGAAGGCATTGGTGCATTCCTGTATTTTTTTCATTCCATTATTCACAAAATGTTGTGAACTGTACTTACTCAGGGAGGCAGCACTGTATACTGCACTGAAATTGAAAGCAGTCAATCAGTTGTTTGGACAGGGTGTACAATAGTTGAAGGGATGTATACACTGATTGAATGAATTACAAACATAGGATAGGTAAATCCCCTAGGCCAGATGGAGTTACCCAAGGTTACTCTAGGAAGTGATGGGAGAGATTGGCGTGCCTTTGGCGATGATGTTTGTGTCCACACTCTCCACTGGAGCAGTGCCAGCCAGATGTTTGGAGGGTGACAAATGCTATTCCCTTGTTTGGGAAAGGCAATAGGGATAACTCTGGGAATAACCGAACAGTCAGTCTTACATCAGTGGTGGGAAAAGTATTGCAGACGTTTCCGAGAGACAGTATTTACAATAAATTAGAAAACAACAGTTTGGTTACAGATAGTCAGCATGGCTTTGTGATGAGCAGGTCATCCGTCAGAAATCTTATTGAATTCTTTGAAGATGTAAAAAACACATTGGTGAAGGTAGACTAGTAGATGTGGTCAACAAGAAGTTTAGCAAGGCGTTCCCCATTGTAGGCTCATTCAGAAGGTATAAAAGCATGGGGCGCAGAGAAACTTGGCTATCTGGATATGGGCGTGGCTGGCCCACAGAAGACAGAGGGTGGTAGCAGATGGAAAGTATACAGCATGGAGTTCAGTGACCAGTGGTGCTCCACAGGGATCGGCTCTGGGACCTGTGCTCTTTGTGATTTTTATAAATGACTTTGATGAGGAAGTGGACAAGTAGGTTCGTAACTTTACCGGTGACACGGATGTTGGTGGGGTTGTGGATAGTGTGGAGGGCTTTTGTATGTTGCAACAGGATATTGACAGGATGCAGAGCTGGGCTGATAAGTGGCAGATAGAGTTCAACCTTTAAAAGTGTGAAGCAATTTATTTTGGAAGGTTGCATTTGCAGAAAAAATACAGGGTTAAAAGCAGTATTCTTGGCAGTGTGGAGTGACAGAGGGACCTTGGGGTCATTGTCCTTCGATCTCTCAAAGTTCCCTCCCAAGTTGATAGGGTTGTTCAGAAGGAATACGGTGCCTTGTCTTTCATTATCAGGGGGATTGAGTTTAAAAGCAGCGAGGTTATTTCTTTGCTCTATAAAGCTGTGGTTCAACGACACTTGGAATATTGTGTTCAGTTCTGGTTGCCTCATTATAGGAAACACGTGGAAGCCTCAGAGAGTGTGCACAGGAGACTTACCAGGGTGCTGCCTGGACTGGAGGGCATGACTTACAAAGAAAGTTTGAGCGGCTAGAGCTTTCCTCCAGCGGTGGTAGTAGAGTCAGATTCATTAGGAATAATTAAGAAGACTCTTGGGTAGGCACACGAAAGTTAGTGCATTAAAGTTTACGTAGGTTAGTCTGATCTTAGAGAGGGATAAAAGGCTGACAAAACATTGAGTGCTGAAGTGCCTGCACTGTGCTGTACCATTCAGTGTTTCAAGTTTCATCAGATTGTGGATTCTCATCAGTTGGTGAAAGTGTGAGGGAGTGAGATGTATGAGGGAGTGGCGTGTGTGAGGTCAGGAAGGCGGGGAGGGGCGTTAGACCAGTTTTGATGTAATTGTTCCATTTACCTGAGTGTCAGCACAGTATGTGTGGTTATCTAGACCAGACAAAATCCACCAAGTTCAGTTTTTAAACGAGCGTTGGCTTGCCATTTGCTCCTGATTTCTTCAGAGACATTCTGTTGGGTGACCTATGAATTAATATCTGACCATCCACAGACATGTATAATTTTATTTTGGTACTGTTGAATGTGAAGGTACACTTATTGGATATAGTTTCAGAGGGTTTACTCTGAGACACAAAATACTGCAATCGACTGTCAACTGTGAACCTTTTTACCCAGTTTCTGGTCCAGGGTGCAGATGGGGGACATGCCAGATGTCGTCACCATAAGTAACTTGCGCAATGTGATTCTGATACTCCATGTCCATGCATCTGCTCCCTGGGCCATGCTCTGACTGATGATGAATTTATAAGGCATGGTTCCTGCTCAGTCATTGGTATTTAATTTAGACAGCATTTGTACCTACACTGAGAGTAGTGATAGCCTGTTGGCTAGTTTCCTCCTGCTCAAGTTGGATTCCAAATGATTCTCTGTGAGGGAATGTTTGAATGACTGCCCTGACCCAAGTTGGAAACTCTCTTCACAGATTCAGGACCAGGACAGGGTCTCTCTGAGTGCAACATGCAGCTGTGAGGTCCAGTAGCACTGTACCCGAATTCACCCTTTTTGATTCCACTTTTAATGTCGGTCATGATGCAAAATAATGGGTTTACGGCCCTGCACAATAAATAGGAGTTTTCCATGTTTGTGAATCGTGCAATAATAACGTATGAGCTACAATTATTCAACTGAACAATAACTGCATCATCTGTGAAGCCAATAAAATTGATTCTATGTTGATGGAATTAAAATATAAACACTGAAAGACTTTTATGATTCAAATGTAAAGAATGAACATTTTGTTTTGTATCGAAAAAGAGCATGTTGTCTGACCGTGATGGTGATCACAATTACACATTGAAACTCAGTGTTCCAATGCATATATTGTTGCTCTATCATTTGCAAAATAGTTGAAATCTGACAGATTGAATATTCAGAGTAAGCATTTGATTGAACAATTAAATAGAATTATAACATTTAAATATAATCAATCGATTTAATTTCTCATCTGAAATGTGTGAGCTTCAGCTATTTGCCAACAATTCTGTTAGTTTTAAAATAATGATGGAAAAGGATAGACGAGATCTAAAAGTTGAAGTTCTAAATTGGAGAAAGGCCAACTTTTACGGTATTCGGCAAGATCTTTCAAAAGCTGATGGCGGCAAATGTTCACAGGTAAGCAGACGGCTAGAAACTGGGAAACCTTCAGAAGTGAGATAGCCGGAGTTCAGAGACAGAATATGCTTGTTAGGGTAAAAGGAAAGGCTGGTAGGTATAGAGAGTGCTGAATGACGAAAGACATTGAGGGGTTGATTAAGAATGAGAAGGAAGGATATGACAGGTACAGGCAGGATAGATCGAGTGAATCCTTAGAAAAGTATAAAGGCAGGAGGAGTATACTAAAGAGGGAAATCAGGAAGGCAAAAAGGGGACATGAGATAGCTTCGGCAAATAGAGTTAAGGAGAATCCAAAAGGATTTTACAAATACATTCAGAACAAAATGGTAAACAGGGAGAGAAAAGAGACCTCAAAGATCAGCAAGGCGGCTTAGTGTGGAGCCACAGGAGAGGGAGAAATACTAAGTGAGTATTTTGTATCAGTGTTTACTCAGGAGAAGGACATGGGCGATGTAGATATACGGATAAATAGATGGTGATATCATCGAAAAATATCCATATTACAGAGGAAGAAGTGCTGGATGTTTTGAAACGCATGACAATGCAAAAATCCCCAGGACCTGATCGATCAGGTGAAACTTGAAAGGGTTCAGAAAAGATTTACGGGCATGTTTCCAAGGTTGGAGGGTTTGAGCTATAGCTGGAGGTTGAACAGGCTGGGGCTGTTTTCCCTGGAACGCTGGAGATTGAGGGGTGACCTTATAGAGGTTTGAAGAATCATGAGGAGCATGGATAGGTTAATAGACAAGGTCTTTTCCCTGGGATGAGGGAGTCCAGAACTAGAGGGCATAGGTTTTGGTTAGGAAGGGAAAAATGTAAAAGAGATATAAGTGGCATTTCTTTCATTCAGAGGGTTGTACGTGTGTGGAATGAACTGCCAGAGGAAATGGTGGGTGGTTAGTGGGTGGTGCAACATTTAGCTGGCGTCTGGATAGGTATATGAATAGAAAGTGTTTAGAGGGATATGGGCTGAGTGCTGGCAAATGGAACTATATTGGGTTGGGATATTTGGTCGGCATGGGCAAGTTGGACCGAAGGGTCTGTTTCCATGCTGTACATCTCTTTGACCCTGTGACTGTAATTTAGAATTGACAATAAATTGACATGCAATATCAAATAAATAAATCGTTTACATTATTAAATTGTAGCATACAATAAGTTGAAAACTTGCTATTTTTAGAATGAATGATAAAGAACAAAGAACATTCCAACACAGGAACAGACCCTTCGGCCCTCCTAGCCTGTGCTGATCCAGATCCTCCAATTTTCTAAACCTGCCACCTATTTTCTAAATGTCTGTATCCCTCTGCTCCCTGCCCATTCATGTTTCTGTCTAAATACATCTTAGATAATGCTATCATTCCTGCCCCTACCACCTCTGCTGGCTACATATTCCAGGCTGCCACCGCCCTATGTGTAAACAACTTCCCACGTATGTTTGCCCTAACTCTTTCTGCTCTTACTTTGAACTCATGACACCGAGTAATTGAGTTCAACAATCTGGGGGAAAAGCTTCTTGCTATCCACCCTGTGTATATCTGTCTTGATTTTGTATACCTCAAACTTCGACTTTGTAATGAAAATCGTCCTAATCTACTCAATATTTATTCATAACCAGCACCGTCCAACCCAGCCAGCCTCCTGCCAAACCTACACTGTACCCTATTCAATGCATCCACATCCTTTTGGTAATGTGGTGACCAGAACTATATGCAGTATTCCAAATGCGGCCAAACCAAAGTCCTATGCAACTGCAACATGACCTGCCAGCGCTTGTACTCAACACCTGATCCAACGAAGGAAAGCATGCCATATTCCACCTTGACCACTTTACTGACCTGTGTTGGTGTCTTCAGGAAACAATGGACCCGAACACCCAGATTTCGCTATAAGTGGATTTTCCCCAGGACTTTTCTGTTTACTGTGTTGTTCATTCTTAAACTGGTTCTTTCAAAATGCATCACCTGGCATTTGCACAGATTGAATTCCATCTGCCATTTCTGTGCCCATCTCTCCAATCTATCTATATTCTCTGACAGTCCCCTTCACTATCTGCATGTCCAACAATCTTAGTTTTATCTGCAAACTTGCTAATCAGGCAAACGATACCTTCTTCTAAATCATTGATATATATACATCACAAACTACAGTTGTCCCAGCACGGATCCCTGTTGCACACCTGGTCATAGGTCTCCATGTTGAGAAATCACATTCCACTACTAGTCTCTGTCTCTGTTGCCCAGCCAGTTTTCTATCCATCTGCATAAAACACCCTGAAACCCATGCGACATCACCTTCTCCATCAGCCGACCATGGGGAACCTAATAAAACGCCTTACTCAAGTCCCTCAATATCTTCTCGAGCAGCTTCCCTACCACTGATGTCAGGCCTGCCGGTCTACAATTACCTGGATTATTCCCGCTATCCTTCTTAACCAAGGGGACAATATTAGAAATTCGCCAGTCCTCCGGGACCTCACCCATGTTCAAACATCCTGCAAAGATATATGTTAAAGCCCCAGTTATTTCTACACTCACACCCCTCAGTAACCTGTGGTTGATCCCATCGGACTTGGGGACATGTCTACCTTAATACGTTTTTAGAGTATCCAAAACTTCCTTCCTCTTTATGTCGACTTGACCCAGAGGACTCAGAGATCTATCCCTAACCCCAGCATCCGTTATGTCCCTCTCCTTGGTGAATACAGATGCAAAGTACTCGCTAAGAATCTCACCCATTTTATCTGACTCCACGCATAACTTTCTTCATTTGGGCCAAACATTTCTCTACTTACCTTCGTGCTCCTTATATATGAAATGAACTCTTTGGGATTTTCCCCAACTCTGCTAACGATATCTCATGATCACTTTTAGCCCTCTTATATCCTCGATTGTGAAAAGAAAATAAACATTTGTTCATGCAACTAGGTATTCAGATCGTTTCAAAGTGTTTTGTGCAAAAAAATATTTGAAGTCCGTCTCAGTGCAAATAAAAAGCAAGAGAAGAAACCTCTTAGGAAGAGGAATTTTCAGCCACTGTCCCCCCAAAGAACTTCTGAGGTAGTAAAGAATGAGGGTTTGTAACATGGGCACAACAGTAACTATGGGTGATTTGAACATGCAAATTGGCTCAATTAATCAACTTGACAGTGATATCCTTGAATAAAGATTGATAGAGTGTATGAGGGATTATTTCTGAGTGCCGGACGTCATGGAACCAACCAGAGAATGGGACGGCATGGTGGCTCAGTTGTTAACACAGCACCAAGATCTAGGTTGGATTCCAGCTTCGGGGGACTGTCTGCGTGTAGTTTGCACATGCTCCCCCCTATCTGTGTGGATTTCCTGTCACAGTCCAAAGATGTGCAGGTCATGTGAATTGACAATGCTAAATTGCCAATGAGTTGGTAACATTACTCAGAGGGAAATGAGAATGGGTGGGTTACTCTTCGGAAGGTCGGTGTGGACTTGTTGGGACGAAGGGCCTGTTTCCATGCTCTAGGGAATCTAATCTAATTTAGATTTGATATTATGTAACAAGAAAGGATTGGTGGATGAGCTTTGCCTTGGAATAACCACAACATGCTGGAGTTTCACATTCAGATTGAGTGAAGACTGAGTCATACATGAGAGTTTTAGTGTTCGGCAATGATAATTAAACTGACCTAAGGAAGGATTTGGCCTGGGTGGACTGGGGGAAGAAAAGAACAGTCAAGGCAGGACAGCTGAAGAAATTGGCAATAATTAGGGAGATACGAAACACTAAAGAGGAATTGCATAACGGAGAAAAATCATCTCTGTGGTATGTATTACATGTACATACATAAGGAAGTCAATGATAACATGAAGGCAAATCCCAGTGCATATCATACTGCATACGTGAGCCACACTGTGGAGGATTGGGCAAGTCAGTGATCTTGTGGTGTTGTCATTGAAGTCTAACGTGATAAACCCAGATAATGTTGGAGTGACCTGGGTTCAAGTCCTGCCACAAGTGGTGGAGCTTAAATTCAAATCTGGAATTAAGAGACTGATGGTGGTTATGAATCGATTGCCGAGAAAAACGTACCTGGTTCACTGATGTAGTTTAGGGAAGGAAACGGCCATTCCACCATAGATTCCCACTCTCAGACTGAAGATGTATCTTCTTATCTCCATTCTAAAGATTTTCTCTTGACTTTCAGGTTATGTCCTTGAATCCTTTCTCTCCTAACAGTGGAAGCATCTTCCCAACATCTCCTCTGACCAGGCAACCAGTATTCTGTATGCTTCTATTAGAGCCCGCTTCATCCTTATAAACACCAGCGAGTATAGACCCAGAAACCTCATATGTTGAGATTTTCATTCTTGGGCCATTCTTATGAAGCTCCTCTGAACACGCTCAGTGGTGGTACATCCTTCTTGAGTTATGGGCCCCAAAACGGTACACAATACTCCAATGTGGTCTAACCAGAGTCTTTCAGAGCAGTGGAAATCCATCCATTCAAGTCATCACAAAAGAAATGTCATCACTGTATTTGCCTTTCTGACCAGACGGGCCAACTGAATTAATAATCTTAAGATGGACAATAGTAAATTCTTACAAAAATGAACAATGATTGAAGCATGCTGGGAAGTAGAACCCAGCCTTGATCAAAGTCTCTGTGCTCATCCACATTCTGCAGAATGCAGACAGGCTGCAGCTACCCAGAGATAGTTTGCGAACAAGCCTGACAGCTACAGACCCTGTAATACATACCTGAAATTGGAATGAAACGGGATAATGGAATGTCGCCTTTGGGCCATCAATGTGACAACCCCAGGTTGGATCTGATTGATCAGGGTAAATGAACCTGATCATTCCATTGGCAGATCCTTCACACCCTCCCAAAAGGCGTGAAGACTTGGAAGGATAAGAATCACCATAAAACCCCTCGGAGAGTGGTAACTCGAGAATAACCACTGAAAGAGAAGACACCTACAAGACCATCAGAAGAACAAGAAGACTTCACCACGTGGAATCTGGTCAACTTCTGGTGGGGTGGTATGTGATCATCCAAAGTTAAGTTAAACCATAAGATGGATTGTAGTGTTTTTCATTATGTTATAATACGTTTTATCGTTCTCATATTAATTGTGTTCAACAAAAAAATATCCTTGCTTATAATAATTGACTCAGTTCTTTTGCTGAATATAAGATTTCAAAATACACTGTGCTGCAGATACAGCACCTTCCTAACTACTGACACAACCTTCTCATTTAACTTGAGACAATCCTGACTGGAACTCGCAACACTTCTGAATTTTCTCCCCAGTTATAAAATAGTCCATGCCTCTCTTCTATCTCCTCAAGTGCATCACCTCGCACCTGCCCAAGTTATACTCCATCTGCCACGTCTTTGCCCACTCTCCTACCCTGTCTGAATCCTTCTGCATCCTCCCTGCCATCTCATTGATACCTGTCCCTATGTCTACCTTTGCGTCATCCAAACACCTCGCTGGATTGCCCTCAGTTCCGTCATCTAGATTGTTAATGTACAAAGTAAAAAGTTGTGGTTCCCTTGTGGAACACTAGTAGTCATTGGCTGCTATCCTGAGAGGGACCCTTTTATTCCCACTCTCTACCTTCTGCCAGACAGTCAAGTTTCTGTACCTTGTCTCTGACACCATGGGCCCTTATCTTACTCAGCAGCCTCCTGTGAAGCACCTTGTCAACGTCCTTCTTGAAGTCCAGAAACATAGTATCCATTAGCTCTCCTTGGTTTAACCTGTTTTTTTTATCCTCAAAGTGTTCTAACAGATTCATTAGCATGACCTCCCCTTTATGAAACCATACTGACTTCGCCCTAATTCATCATGCACCGGCAATTATTCATAAATCTCATCCTTCGCAATGGATTCCAGGAACGTACCAACAGCCGGGGTAGGCTAATCGGTTTGTAATTTTCTGTCTTTTGCCTTGTTCCCTTTTTAAACAGAGTGTCAGCAAGATCCAAGATGGCGGCGACCCAATAGGTCGATTCTGCCCAAGACTCTGGCAAAGTGCCCCCCCCCCACCTCATCTCACCTGCTAAATTGCTAAAAATGTTTTTTACCCAGCATCCTTGGCCATTCTACATCAGGCTTTAGCAGTCTGATGATTTCTTAAATGACCAGAGGTAAAGGATCTCGCTGTTCACAAAAGACACTCCCCCACTACCCCTTAGCAACAGAGACGTGGCGTGACCTGCTGGGGCGAGCCTGATCTCGGAGCTTATTAAACTCCGAAAGATGATTGATGCTTCCAGTGAAGAGACCAGTCCAGGTTGGAGTCGATCTCGGTCATGCTGAAGAAACATGATGGAGACATTGAGAAACTCAGGTAGCGTGTCGGGATGGGGCGGGGCAACAGGCCACAGCCTCCGAGACCACCGCTGAGTCATCCATGGGTCAGGTCTGGGCTCTGGAACATCGAGTCCTGACCTTAGATGAACATATTGACGACCTCGAAAGTCGAGGTCATCGGAAAAAAATATTCGGTTGCTGGGCCTTCCTGAACAGGAGGAGGAAGGGCAGCTTGTTGATTTCCTGGAACAATGGCTCCCACAGCTGCTGAAACTGGAGTCAGAGCTGGGCTGGTTGCCAGTTGAGCGGGCCCATCGGGTTGCTGTGCGCCGGCTCAGGTTGGATCAGCGCCCCCGCCAGGTCCGAGTTCAACTTCAACATTAGAGGGAAAAACAGATGCTGCTCGAGTCTACCAGAGACTCGGGGAAGGATCCCCATGCCAAGATATACAGGGGCTCCTGGATAATGTTGTTCTGTGCCTGTGGTCCGCAAGAGGAAGGCATTTGATGGGGCGAAGAAGCATCTGAGGGATTTAAATATTCAATAATCTATTCGATATCCGGCAATGCTATGCTGCAGTCATGGGGGATCTGTATATGACTTCAGATCACCGGAAAAAGTAAAAGAATTCCTGAATGCTCTCAAATAGACTGCACGATTTGAGCTATATGGATAATGACATTATTTTGCCCTTCGTTTCTTCTTTTTTTTCCCTCCTCCTTTCTTCCTTTTTGCCTCTTCTCTATCTTTCCATGGTGGTGGGGGAGGGGGAGTGCCCATTCCTTATCCTTTCTATGGACTCTTTTCTATAGCTCGTGCAGTTTATTTGATTATTGGGAGACGTTTCTGAGTGTTTTCTTTTATTTGGTTGCTTATTGCTTGTAATTTTGTAATTTTATATATTTTCATCTTGTTGTTTTTCTAAGTGTATCGAGGTGTTGCTGTGGGGGGTCGCCCATCTTTAACTTCTGTCTTATAAGATGTTGCAATTTATTTACTCTAATTTGTAATGCCCGGGCCGAGGGCATGCCTCTGGCTGGGAGATGTTGTGGTGGGATTATTGGAAGGTAGTAGTGCCCCTTGTGAACAAGGGGGAAAGCCTCCTTTTAAGTATGTTTTATGTTATTTGTTTTTAGGAATAGTTCTTAGTTGTTTTGATTTAGCTGTTTTAAAGAGTGTTTTATGTGTGAATCATTTTTGTTTTTTACTCAATATCTTTTGGGTAGGGTTCTTTCTCCTGGCGTTTCTCGGGTTTGCTTGGACTATCGTGGCTAGTCATTCATTTAGGTGGTGCACCTGGAATGTCAAGGGGTGCCACTCATTAATCGAAAGGGAAAATATATTATCAAGTCTTAAAAGAAAGAAAGGGTGGATGTCACCCTTCTACAGGAGACACATCTACTTGAAAAGGAGCATTCGAAGCTGCAACAGGGTGGATTTGGCCAGGTGTTCTTTTCATCTTTCAGCTCAAAAAGTAGGGGAGTTGCCAGTCTTACTGGGAAGAATCTTCCCTTCCAAATGCTAAGCCAGATAAAAGAAGAGTGAGTCTGGATGATATATATTAATTCAAGCCCTAATATATGGAGAGGAATATGCGATTTTGAATCTCTATTGCCCGCTGGTGCACCATTTAAATTTGTCATGGAAGTGATCTCCAAGTTGGTGGCTCTTGGGGTGTGCCACACGATTATAGGGGGAGATTTAATTATATCATCGAACCAGGGGTGGACAGAATGCCTAAGATCTCTGCGGGCATAGCTATGAGATCTAGGCAGTTGGCAGATCTGAGTAGGGAGTTGGGCCTGGTAGATGTGTGGAGGTGTCTTCACCCTCAGGGTAGAGACTTTACTTTTTATTCTGACCCACACAAGTGCCATACAAGAATCAATATGTTTGTGTCCCCTCGACACATTTGAACTCAATATTGTTTTGTAAAGTATGTAATATAACTATTTCCGAACGTGCCGCAGTATATATGGAGGTTAGGACTAGTGATGACGAGATAGCTTCCCGACATTGGCGTATGGACCCTTTCCGATTGAAGAATAGTACGTTCATAAAATATTTCTGGCAGGAATTTAAAACCTTCCTGGGTATCAACTCAAACACGGCCAGTAACCGTTCGGTGATGTGGGAGACTGGTAAGGCATATGTGCGAGGCTTGGTCATCTCATATTCTGCGACCAGAAGAGACAAAAGAGAGAACAGCACCGGCTCGAGGCTCGCATGAAGGTGGCCAATACAGCGTATGTGGATAGACCCTCCATTCCTAAACTAAAGCGGATCACAGCCCTTAGGATTCCACACTTACTCAAATAGCAAAGAGGGAGGTATTATTTGCGAAGCAGAGATTATTTGAATATGGTGACAAACCTGGCAGGTATCTAGCATACCTTGCCAGGGAAAAAAAAGGCTCCCCAAGCTATTACGTCTATTTGAAAGAGTGCTGGAACCCAGACTTGTGATCGTGAAATGAGCAATGCAGACTTTGAAAGTTCTGTTGGAAATTGTATAGGTCAAAGGGCTGTGAGGATAGAAAGAGGAAGATAGAGTGTTTAAAAAAAAATCTGGCCCTCCTGGGCCAAATCTTGGAGCAGGTATTGTTCTTGAATGCACCCCCGGCAACCCAGGAAATACAGGAGGAGGTAAGGCAGCTCCAGGGGGACCAAGCGCCCGGACCAGATGGATTCCAGGCTGAGTTCTATAATGAATTTATTGGGGAATTGGCCGGGTCACTTCTAAATATGTATAATTATTCACATAGTCAGGGCTGCCTCTCGCCTTCTCTGATAGAAGCAAATATCTCTCTCATTCTTAAGAAGGGAAAGGCCCCAGATGACTGCTCTTCGCATAGACCTATGTCCTTGTTGAATGTGGATTTTAAAGTTCTCACAAAAATGTTGGCATTAAGACTGGAGAGGGTTTTACCATTCGTTATAAAAGAGGACTAGACGGAGTTTATACAGGGTCGCAGATCAACTAATAACATTAGAAGAGTCTTAAATATGCTATAAGCCTACCAGCAGGGAGTGATACTGGGATTGAAGCAGAGAAGGCATTCGATCGATTAGAATGGCCATATCTCTTTTATGCACTGGAATGGTTTGGTGTTGGAGAGGTTTTTACTAAATGGGTAACAGTATTAATTAATGATCACAAAGCAGCGGTTTAAGTTCGGATAGCGGTAGCGTTAGGAGACTTTGTCGTCAGGGATGCCCTCTCTCACCATTATTATTTACGCCAGTAATTGAGTTGTTCGTGGAAGCTATATGAGCTGACCCTAACATAACGGCTCTCGAGTTGGATCAGGCAAGCACAACATTACTCTCAATGCAGATGATGAACTCCTTTTCTTAAATGATCCATTGACATCTGTGCCCCGCTTAATTCAAGTGGTTACCTTATTTGGCATGTTCTCAGGTGATAAAATCAATTTTATGAAATTGGAGGCAATGCCAGTGGGAGGTCTTGCCAGTATATCCAATTTTCTGGACGGATCCAGTTTCCCCTTTCGGTGGTCACTGGGAGGTTTACTTTACTTAGGTATTTTTAATACTCCGGCATTTGGTCAGCTATATAAAGCCAATTATACACATTTAATAGAGAAAATAAGATAGGAACTTCAACGCTTGGAAGATCTCCCGAAACCTTGGCGCTATAGTATAGCTTTGGTCAACATGAATACCCTACCTCGCCTGTGAGAATGTTCGCCTTCATGCTGCTGAGACAGGCGCTGCGTTAGCTTTATGGTTGGCTCGGCTCCTTTATTTGGAGTCAGAGACGGCCCCTTATTAAATTAGAAAAGCTGCTGCTTCACAAGTAAAGGGTGGGCTGGATTTTCCGGATTTCAGGAGGTACCAATTGAGCTTTCTATTGTCCTACGTAGCTTATTGGCTCTCTTGTGACCCACAAAGAATCTGGTTAGATATGATGCCTCCCAAGCAAAATATCCCCTCATCAATCTACTATTTATGAACAAGATGACAGTTGTTACGATCATTGTAAAAATCCTACTTTATTTAATATACACACCAGAACTGCAAAAAGAGGAAGAGGAACACCTGTACAAAGTATTCGCCAAAAATGGACACCCTCGCAATTTCATCAACAGACGCCTAAGGCAGAGACAATGGGACGAGGACATGCCGCAACCCAAAGGACTAGCCACACTACCATACATCAGGAGCATTTCTGAATTGACAGCCAGACTACTGCGACCACTAGGACTCATAACAGCACACAAACCAACAGCCACGCTCAGACAACAACTCACCAGAACAAAGGACCCGATACCCAACATGAGCAAAACTAATGTAGTGTACAAAATCCCATGCAAGGACTGCAGAAAACACTACATCGGATGAACAGGAAGACAGTTAACGATCCGTGTACACGAACACCAACTAGCCACGAAACGACACGACCAGCTATCCTTAGTAGCCACACACACAGACGACAAGCAACATGAATTCGACTGGGACAACACTACCATTATAGGGCAAGCCAAACAGAGAACAGCCAGGGTATTCCTAGAGGCATGCCACTCATCCACAGACTCTATCAACAAACACATCGACCTGGACCCAATATACCGGCCACTGCAGTGGACAGCTCGAACTGACAACCGGAAGTGGCAGAGAGAGGCCACTATAAATACCGGACAAAACAGCACGGAAGCGCTTCACAGGAGGCTCCCAAGCACTGAGGATGTCACCTAGACAGGGGACGAAACGTTTGCAAGACAAATTCCCAGCTCGGCGAACAGAACCACAACAACGAGCACCTGAACTACAAATCTTCTACCAAACTATATTTAATATAATCAAAGCCTGGAGGATAATGCGACAGGATGAGGGCAACCTACAAAAATCCTCCCCCTATCCTCCGATAGAGGGAACGTTGGAATTCCAGCCAGGGGTGACTGATGCATATTCAGAACCTGGGAGTGCAAAGGTATCTTCTGTTTTGGAGACCTGTTCAATGGGGAGGTCATGATGTCCTTCAAACAGCTCAGAAATTTGGGCTGTCTAGTAAATACATTTTTCAATATTTTCAAATACGAGACTTTATACAAAAGAAGACCACACTGATAATTAATCCACATAAATTGGATACGGAAAGGGGGGTGCTTCGGCCGACGGGTCCGCCCACAGTCAGTACTCTCTACCACAAACTATTTAATGAGGTATCAAAGAACAAGGAACGGTTGTATAACACCTACAGTCAAGTATTGGGGATGGAAATCTCCTTAGAGATGTGAAAGGACGTCTGGGAAAACGCCAGGAAGATGTTTATCTGTAACAGAACTCAGGCTATCCAATTCAAGATACTTCATTGGGCTCAGATGACACCTGAGTGACTTGCAAAGCTCAAGGCAGGAGCATCTCCAATGTGTCCCATATGCAAAATAGAAATTAGTACTCTCACGCATTGTCTGAGGACATGTCGTAAGATCCACATGTTTTGGACATAGTCGTGAATGCCTTGGCAAAGATTTTGGGTACAGAGATTGGGTGGGACCCAGTGCCTCTACTTTTGGGCTCCCCAAATTTCCCTTCTTTGGATGTATACGGGAGGAAATTATTCATTATCCTTTCCTTTTGTCTGGGGAAAAACATTTTAGTGAATTGGATATCTGAAGGTCCCCTAGGACTTTCCATTTGGCCCAGGATAGTCATGGAATATATCCCCTTAACTTCCTTACGAATATTGTGCACCAAAAGACGGAATTATTTTATTGAGCATGAAAGCCCTTTTTGAACTACATAGACATAGATATATCAGCCACATTTTTCAGGGTCTTTTCTTCACCGTGGACATGGTTCCGGCTGGTTCGGGGACCCCAGCGAGGAGGAATCCTGAATCAATACGGGTTCTGTTATGACTTAATATAATTTTTAAACATATGTATCTAGTTATTTGTTTACTTATTTATTTTCATTTCTACTTTTGTTTATTTTTAGTAATGGAGGATATCCTATTTTATGGTTTGCTAGTTTGGAGATTATATTAGTAGTTTGTTTTTAAATTCTATATTGGCCTTGTTATTATATTGTAAAACAGAATACACCAGATTGTACTATTATTATAATTCTGTAAAAAAAATTCAAATATCTTTTTTTTATTAAAAAAAAACAGGGTGTCACTTTCACAATTTTCTCGTCTTCTGGGACCCTCCCCGATTCCAAAGATTTCTGGAAGATCACCATTAATGTCTCCATCCAGCTTATTTACCCATTTAGTTTTTCAAGCAATTTCTCCTAATCAGCTCTTCCTCCTCACTGTCTTGAATTCTTGTGATTTCATTCATGTTTTCTGCCGTGAAATCTGACATGAAATAATTAGTCAGTTTCTCATCTGTTATTTGTTCCACACTACTATCTCACCAGCGTCATTTTCCAGTGCCCCAATATCCACTTCTGCTTCTCTTTTTTGCCCTTTATATATCTAAAGAGACTCTTACAGCGGTCCGTTATATCCCTGGAGAGCTTATCTCCGTCCTTATTTCTAATTTTGTTCATCTTTATAAGCTTCCCAATCCTCTGGTTTCCCATTATCATTTGCCATGTTATCTGCTTTCTCTTTTGCTTTTACCCTAGATATGCATTCCCAAATTATCCATGGATGCCTCATCCTCCCTGTACAATGCATCTATTATCTCTGGATGAATCTTTGCTGTGACTCCTAAATCGCTCCGAGAAACTCCCGCCATTACTGATCCACTGTCTTTCCTGCTAGGGTCCTCTCCCAGTCAATTCTATCCAGCTCCTCCCTCATGTCTTTGTCGGTGCCTTTGTACAGCTGTAATATTAACTCCGATTCTGCTTTCTCCCTCTCAAATTGAAGTTTAGGTTCAATCATATTAGGATCACTGCCTCCACAGGGTACCGTCACCTTAAACTGTCTTATCAAGCCTGCCTCATTGCACAACACTAAATCCAGAACGGCCTGTTCCCTTGTTGCCTGAAACATAAGCTGCTCCAAAACGTCATCTCGTTGACATTCCACAAATTCCTTTCCTTGCAAACCACCACCAATCTGATTTTCCCAATCCACCTGCATATTGAAATCCCCCCACTCACTGTAACTTTGCCTTTCCTACATATCTTTTCTATCTCCTCATCTATCATGCGCCCCAGCCCCTGATTATGATTCAAAGGCCAGTACATTACTACAACTATGGTTTTACACCTTTCCGGTTCCTCAATTCTACTCACAGGCATTCCACACCATCTGACCCTACTTTGAGTAATGGGAACTGAGCGATGGGACTGCAAAACACCTTAGCTTTGTCTCAAATTGATAGTTTAGACATGGAGTAAAAATATTTCATTTTAAATTACTTTGAAATGTCGCCACAGTGCGCTTCTTTGACCAAATAGTCTGCCTGTATTAGTGAAGAATACAAACTGTTGAAACTGTTAGAGAAGAAAGATATGAAGAGGACACAACCCTATAAAGAGGTATAGGTTGGAACGAGTGAACAGCCAAGTATTTGTCTATGGAACATAGTAGGAAAAATGTGCCTGTGCTCAATGATATTGGCGAGTTGAATGGAAACGTAATGTATTTTTTCAGTGGAGAGATTGGCGTTAGGCACAAAGGAACCGGGCACTTGGGTTACAAAATAAAAACTTTACATGTTCATCAAATTTTTAGGGAGGTAAGATAAATATTGAAACTTTCTGAAACTGAACGCATTTTAAAGTAGGGGCGATTTTCTACAGGTCTACAAGGAAGTGGTGTAACCACATCGAGAGAGCGATGGCCACATGGTATGAAATGCAATACATAGAAGATTCACTCAGCTGACCCTGGGAGGAGCGTTTATTTATGGAGGAAATCTTGAGTTGACTGGCCCTGGATCTGCTGGGCTTTAGGCGAACGACATGTGACTTTGTTTAACCCCAGAATATTCCAAGTAGTCTTTCAAGTTGAATTCTGCAACAATGTTTCAGCTTGTATCAGAGATTACCATGAGTGGATGGAGACTGAAGAATATCTCTGTTAATCATCTCATTATGTTGTGTCTTTGTGTCTTGCCAGAGAGCAATGGAGGATAAGACATTGAATATTCCTAAGGCAGAGGCAGGCAGATTCTTGACTAAGAGTGACGCACTAACATTGTAAGGGCAAAGGAGGAATGTGTGATTGAGGTCACAATCAGATCATCCACGATCTTATCACATGATGGAACTGTTTTGATTCTTTACTCCTTATGTTAGTTTCTACATTTCTGTTGTCTTTGGATACTGAAAAAAAATGACACGATTGTCTTGAACATGAAGACTTTTCCTTTCAAATTTTTGGGAACAGCTTTCCATATGTGACTTTTAAACGGCACTCAAAAGCACTCAGGCAAGATTCATGACGTTGGGTCGAATGGATAACTCTAATACAGCAGATTCCTTTAAGTTGTTCTTCTGAGGTGCGTTTCATTACAAAGCCAGCATTCTGTTGACACTGTTTAATTTCTATTCAGTCTATGGTGATAGACCCCTGGGGATTTTGTGGTGCAGGAACACTAACAGGTATGTTACAAAGCGAGAAACGGGGTTCTTAACAATTTGATAGTGAAGGGAGAATGATATAGCATCAAATCCTGTGTGCCCTTGGAGATTGTATTCCTCACTATTTGATGCTCACAAGCTATGGAAATAATGAGACTTCATTCTCTGTTTCCAACAATTAAAGTGGTAGACTCATATAGCATACAAACAGGCATTTCAGCCCAATACATCTATGCCAGCCAGAAAACACCAAACTACATTATTCCCAGTTACCTGCAGATCTATCGCCTACTATTCCCTGGCATTTTGCGGTTAAATGCTGTCTTACCTTGTTTCTGTGGCCTAAGCTTTTTCTCTTTCAATATATGCTCGAAATGATTTCACAGAAATAGATCACATAACTTCAATGACAGCGACAAACTCATCGGATCAATAAGATGTCCTCATTATTTAATATTTATTAAAAAATCGAATTGTCTTTTTCATTTATTTGGGATTTTAATGGAGTTACACCAGCATTAATTTCCCTTGAGACGTTCAAGTCCAGTTGGTGTTGGTCCATCCAAGTGGTTGTTGAGAGGGAGTGCCAGCTGTGCATCTTATGTGCTGGTTTAGCTGGGAGTAAATATTACTGGTGGTGGATGGAGTGTTACACAAGCCGCCATGTAGTGAGGAACAGCTCGGAGGAAAACGAAATCTTTGTCAATGCGAATATGCGAGAAGGAATTTATTATTCTTCACAGAAGTAATAACCTTACACGAGAAGTCTATATAATAATGTAGCAAAGTCTGTTTCTATGTTATTGGTGTCCTTAAAATAATGGTGTCAAACAGCTGAAATAATGCTGATGCTGTCGTTGGGCTGAGCATGTGAATTAACATGGATGTTTTTAGAGATGTATGGGCTGTCCTAGGTTGAGTAAGTGCTGATACTCCATGGGATGATGCTGGTTTGTAATCTCACCACTTACTGAGCACAGTTCGATGGAACGAACCGACAAGTCCCATTGGTTGCTGCTTCAGAATATATCAGAGCTTTCATGGCTGCCACCACATGGAATCATGTCTTAAAGACAAGGCCCATTGTGTCTGTACCATTCAATGCGGATACAAGTGCCTCATAAAGTTTGTGACGTTTCCTTCCTTATCACCCCTCTCAGGCAATGCATTCTAGACACAAACCATCGTCTGGGTTCAAAACAGATTCCACAAATCCTCTCTTCATGTCTTGGCTTTCATTTTTATCATGCTCCCCCTTGTTTTTGACCCTTTGACTCAGGGGAACCCCTACTGTATGTACACTCTGTTCATACCTCTCATGCTCTTATACACCTCTGTCAGGTTCACTTTCCTCTCACAATGTACATAGGTTCAGTAGATTGACCATGCTAAATTACCCATCATGTGCAGCTAGGTGTGTTATCTATGGGAGACGCAGGGACAGGTTAGGGGGCGGTTAGCCATGGGAAATGCAGGAATGGAGTATGAGGTGGGTCTGGGTGCAATGCTCTGCAGAGGGTCAGTGTGGAGTCGATGGGCCAATGTCCCGTACAATAACAAAAATAAAGAAAGATACTGTGGTTCTGGAACAAAACGAAACAAAGTGCTGGGGAAACGGAGTAGGTGCGGCAGACTCTGCCGAGAGAAAAACAGAGTTAACATTTTGAGTCCACTCACCATGCATCAGACATGAAAGCAGCTGAGAAATAGTGTAATATGTGTTGGTGGATTGTGTTCAATATAAGGAGAAATAGAAACATAGAAAAATATAAACAAATGGACTGTGGATAATCAGATGGTATGGAAATAAATTGGGAGATCATATTCATTTATTTTTCACCTTGTCCGAAATTCCTGAGTATCATGCCCATGTAGATATATAGCCAAGTCCCTGTTTCAAAGGAGTTCTGTCCCCTCTATCTCTCCATGCTGGGTGTGGTCATCTTCTTGTCTTTATTAATGGGACATGGGTGTTGTTGGCTGGGCCAGCATTTATTTCTCTTTCCGAGTTGATTTGAAAAAGTGCTGGGGAACTGCACCTCTGAACCAAATTGCTGTGTAAGAGGCATGAGTAGCTGATTGGACTCATTCTCTTTCTGCTTTACACACCCGCTTTGCTGAATGTTCTCCTGATGTTCCAATATTGTAGTCTCTGTAGACTTGCATGTCCTCGTCCTGTTCCTGACCAAGCCGCTCAAGATCTCAATGTCCACCTCCTGTCGCTCAATGAGAGGTCTGGGGACTTATGGAATCTCCCTGGTCAGATGTCACTTTTCAAGGGCTGAAATATTTAGGAAAGTTGTGTTTCTCACACTGGGTAGCTCAGTGATTAGCGCTGCTGCCTCACTGTCAGAGATCCCAGTTCAGTTTCAGTCTCCAGTTTCCTCCCACAGTCCCAAGATGCACATGTTCGGTGGATTGGCCACTCTCAATTACCCATAATGTCTGGGGATGTGGATGCCAGGGGCATCAGTCTTGGAAATTGCCAGTTTAGAAAGATTGGGTGGGGTGGGTGATAGGGATCGGATGAGATTGTCTTCGGAGGATCAGTGTGGAGTTGATGGGTCAAATGGCCTGCTTCCACACTGCAGGTATTTTATGATTAACCTCTTTGTTGCAGAAATCAGTTGTGGGAACAATCTTTGATTTCATTCCAATATCCTTTCCTCAGTGAGGAGATTAAATCTGTGTGCACTACTCCAGATGTGATCTCACTAAGACACTGTACAGCAGCAGCACCAATTTAAAAGCCTGCTGTAAGGTTTTCACGAAGGTTAGAGCAGTCTCCGCTCTCTGGGAAGTATACAGCATTGTTGAAAGGTCATTGTCCTTCTCTACGCCACCAGCATAATGGGAGATCTGGTGATAACGTCACAATGACAATTGAGAAGAACAGGTAAGGTGTGGCCAGATGATATCAATGTTAATATATGCCTCGCCAAACATCTCACCTGAATCTACCAAGAACCTCACCAGAGCCCATGTCATGCAGATTCCACAGAATCTGGTAAGGGGATCTCTTAAACAGCAAGGAGAAACAAACATTTATCAGAGTTATATATCAAATTCAAAGTTGTGATAAATATGAGGTGATGCAATTTGGGAGAAGAATCAGACCGGGGTAAGACTCAATGAATGGCAGCACAGTAGGAAACTCAGAGGGTGCTTCTCCACACAATCCTGAATGTGACTGGCCAGGGTAATAGATGAGTTAAGAAGGCATTGGGAATCGTAAATAGCTTTTACACATCAGAACATAGATTATTAGAACTATACAGAATTTTCGTTCGGCCAAGGTCGAATACTGTGTGGAGTTCTGGGAGCCACATTATCGGACGGATATGATTCCACTGGAGGAGTGCAGAGGAGATTCACCAGGATTTTCCCTGGTTTGGAGTGTGTCACCTGTGGAGAGAACCTGGAAAAGCTTGGTTTGTTTACTTTGGAGCAGAGAAGACTGAGGGGTGTGTGATTCAGAAGGATAAGATTACGAGGGGCATGGATAGAGTGGATAGACAGCAGTTGTTCCTTTTAGTCAAAGGGCAAAACCAGGGAAACACACTTTTAATGTGAAGGGTTTGAGGATTTGAGGATTGTTTTTCATCCAGAGGGTGTTGGGTTCTCGTCTATACTTCCTGAGAGCGGAGCTGTTTTGGTAACCACATAACAGCTAAATAGGACTTGGACGAGCTCTTGAAGTTTCATAACATTCCCGGCTACAGGCCTCATGTAGGAGAGTGGGATGAGTGTAGACCGTGCTGTATGTCTTACGGTACAAAGACTATGCTCCTAAGATTGTATGATGTGGACATGAATTGATGGGTTCCTGAACAGAATATTAACAAGAATTATAAGGGTGAACTGTCAATGGAAAGGGTTAGAGAAAACAAGTGCAGCTTCGTTACAGTCTGAACCCAGAGGAAGGAGAATAGAGTTCAGGGCAATAACAAAACTCTGAAGCAACTACTTCAGTTCAACCTTCACAGAAGGAAACAAACCGAACAAATCAAATCTTCCCAGCAAGACTAGAAAGCGTAAGTCTCGAGAGAAAAAGAATGAAATTAGTAAATTAATGCTTTGGGAGAAATTATTGGGACAGAAGGTATGGTTGAATTTAGAATACAGATGGAAGGTGAGAAGATAAAGTCCAATACCAGGGTCCTGAGCTGAAAAAAGGAGGCAAAAATAGGATGAGGGAGGAGTTGGCTAAGGTTGGCTGTAAGCAAAGACATTAAGGTGGAACCATTGATGAACAATGGCTGGCTTTCAAAGCAGTTTTATTTTGCAAATGGTCAGCAATAGAATATAACAGTGAAATGTAAGAAAAGGGTGATCTGCCATGGATGTTTCTTGAAATGAGGGAGGCTATCAAAATAAAATAAATGCCATAAATAATGGCAAAGATCAGTGGGAAACGAGACGATTGGGAAAGCTATAAAGGTGAAAAGAAAGCAACAAAAAAACCTGTGAAGAAACATAAGTTAGATAGATTATGAGAGCAAACTGCCTCAGAATATAAAGACAGATATCAAACGATTCTAAAAATACATAAAATGAAAAGAATGGCTAAGGAAGCATTGGTCCTTTAGAGGGTGAGAAGGGTTATTTCGTGAGAAAATGGCCGAGGAATTGAATCGATATTTCGTCGGTCTTCACAGTGAAAGACACTAATAAAATGCCAGAATTGTCAAAGAGAGGAAGGTGAGGACCTGGAAACAGCCATTTCCATGAGAGAGATAGTTTTGGGAAAGTTCATGGATCTAAAGTTAGATAACTCTCCTGGGCCTGATGGAATGCATCCTCGGGTACTAACAGAGATGGTGGAAGAAATAGTAAATGATTTGTTTTCGAAATTCACTGGATTCTGGTACAGTTCCAGCAGAGTACAAAACAGGAAATCAGACACCACTGTTTATAAAGGGTAGAAAAAAATGGGAATTATAGACCAGTTAGCCTAACATGTGTAGTGGGGAAAATACTTCAAGCTGTAATCAAGGAAAAAATAGCAATGCATCTAGATAGAAATTGTTCCATTGGACAGACACAGCATCAGTTCATGAAAGGCAGGTCATGATTAAGTAATTTACTGGAAAGCTATGAAGACCTTATGAAACGGGGACCCAGTGGATGTGGTGTACTGAGATTTACAAAAGGCATTCGACACAGAGCCGCCAAAAAAGCTGTTCATTAAGGTAAAGATGTGTGGCGTTATGGGTAATGTATTCACATGAGTAGAGGATTGGTTAACTAACAGGAAGCATAGAGTAGGAATAAATGAGTGATTTTCTGGTTACTGATCAGTGACTAGTGGTGTGCCTCTGGGATCAGTGCTGGAACCGCAATTATTCACAGCTTAGATGGACGATTTTGAGTTGGTGACCACGTGTAATATCTCAAAGAATGTAGATGATACGGAAATGAGTGGCAGAACAAATGTGCAGAGGACTGATAAAGTTTTCAAAGCGACAAAAATAGTTGAAGTGAGTGGGCAAAGGTCTGGCAGAAGGAGCCTGGCAGAAGAAGAATTACAGAAGTTGCTCTACAGGTGCAGCAGGTAATTAACAAGGCAAATGGAATGCTGTCCTTAATTGCAAATATGATTGAGTTTAAACACAGGAGGTTATGTTGCTTTGGTACAGTGTGCTGGGGAGGTCACACCGGTAATACTGCGTGCAGTTTTGGTCTCCCTACTTGAGAAAGTATGTCATAGCACTACAGTTGATGCAGAGGAGGTTCACAAGGTTGGTTCCGGAGTTGAGGCAGTTGGCTTATGAAGAGAGACTGAGTAGACTAGAATTATATGTTGATTGGAATTTGAAAGAATGAGGGAGAATCTGGAAGAAAGAGGTATAATTAAGAAGGGAATAGATAAGATTAAAATAGAGAGGATATTTCCAATAGCAGGTGAGAATAGGACAACAGGACAAAATCTCAAAATTATGAGGAGCATATTTAGGATTGATTTGAGAAGGAACTTCTTGACCAAGAAGGTTGTGAATCTGTGGAATTTCCTGCCCAGTGAAATAGTTGAATCTTTATTATTGAATGCCTTTAAATGTCAGATAGATCTTTTGGGCGGGGCGGTAAAGTAACAAAGGGTTATGGTGAACGGGCGGGTAAGTGGAGCTGAGGCCATGAAATGATCCGCCATGATCTTATTGATGCTCCTAGTTCTTATGGAATGGAATGGGAGTCACATTTGAGAAACTGACTGGTTGATACATACAGAGAAGCAATGGATTTAATGCATTTGGATTTTCAGAAAAATCTTGGTAAAGACCCTGGCCTAGTTTACAAAGGCAAATGTTACAGGATTGGGTTTAAAATATCTTTATGGTTTTAGAATAGGAGAGATGACAGGAAACAGTGAACAGGAATAAAACAATCTGTTTTGAAGTACAAGGATCATTGGGTGTCGCAGGGTTTGGTGCTTGGGACCAAGCGGTTCCCAATGCATGTCAAACGTTTAGTTAAGGGAATCAAATGCAATATTTCCCAACCTGCTGACAGCACTAAACGAGGTTGGATTGTGATTGGGTGAGGAGGATGTAAAAAAGCTCCAAGGTGATTGAGACAATTGGAGTGACTGGGCACATACATGGCAGATGGAGAGCGATGGGGTGGGTGTGATGGTATGTACTTTTGTGGGAATAGTAGAACAGCAACCTATCATTTGAAAAGAGATTAGTTGAAACATGTTGATCTTCAAAGAGATTTATGTTCTTACTTTGTTTCTTCTCTGCAGACCTCCAATGTCCATGCAAGGCAGTAAGTTCTGAACCTAGAAGTCAATACCGAGAATGGCATTGGCACGCTGCCCACTGTACGCAGACCCACCAAGTGGTGAGCTGTAACATTGAAAAGGATTTGGATCTCCCCTTGTACACCAGTCACAGAAAGCAATATTGCAGGAGCAGTAAGCAGTTAGGAAGATAAATGATGTATTGACCTTTATATCAGGGAATTTTGAGTACAGGAGTAAGGGTATCTTACTGCAGCTGTACAGGGGGTTGGTGAGATCCCATCTTAAAAGTTAACCAAAAGTTAGTCAATAAAAATGATTTTTTTCCTGAGACTGAGTTTTTCGTACCCCTCGCTGACCTCCTATGGGTAGTTCATGTGCTACCCAAAACATTTCCTGTCTGTATGCTATCGGCAACACAATCGGTTGCACTTCGGCACATTTCTCCTCCACACTAACTTGACGTGGTCTCCATTTCCGTCTTAAAATTCGATCTTTCAGATAATGACCCTCACGAATATAATCTGCCTCATTTTCAGAATACAAATCCAAAAATAAATGTTTTATCATCTTCTCAGTCTGTTGCAAGTCCCATAGTCTTTCAGGACTAAACACGTCTGTCTGATCCACTGCCTGTTCAGATTTTCATGGCATCATTACGGCAAACAGGGTGTCTGGTAACTGAACCTCAACTCCTTCATCTTTGTCTTTAGCTGTGGTTATTGCTGTGACTTATGACAGTGGGATCTGGTTACTGTACAGCCTGGGAAAATACCAGGATATTTCTGATTTAACTCCTCAGTTTCTAGGTCTTTCTTGCGCTTTTCCACAACCAGGGATGCCACTCTCAACTTGGACCATGCTAAATAATTCTCAAGAACAAACTGCATTGCTGGAACTGACTCTGTCAATCATTCCTACTGTAACTTCCCTAGTCATCAGTAGGCACTCCAATCTGATCTTACATAGGGGAATGCTAAATTTCTGTCCATCTATTCCACAAATCACCACACTCTCGGGTAACAGATCAGAAAGATTGCAATTTTTCTCATCCCTTACTATTAGAGATGGTTAGATTCTATATCTCTCAAAATTATAACTTCTTGCCCTTTTCCCCCTGTTATTTCTGAGTAAACGTTACTCACAGAGGTGAATCCTTTATAGATATCAGGTACGAACTCCACACCCAGCTCCTGCCTTGGCTGTGCACTTTCCTGCAGCTCCTCAGCTCGTGTTGTGGTCTCCTTTAAAACTTTCACGAATGCCACTGGCTTAGCTTCTTTTACCACATCTTTTCCCAAAGTGCCTTTCTTAAAAACCAGCACTGTGACCATACGTATCCCTGCTTATGGCAGTGAAAACACCATTTTCCTAGTGCCCTTCTGAAACCACCGACACTGTAATTTTCTGTGTCCCACTCCATTACAGTGAAAACACCTGAGACCTTTCACCTCCTTTCCACTCTCTTGGGCAACTTCTTTAACCTCTGGTAATCTCTTATTCTCTACTCGTTCTTTTATAGTGTAGCATCTCCCCTTCTCCCAAATTCTATCCCACTCAGGATGAAATTCTGGCTGGAAGCTTGTCTTATGTAGCAACATGTATTCATCTGCTAATTCTCCTGCCCTTCTCAATTCCTGAACTTTCTGTTCCTCCATGTGAATTCTTATCATTTCTGGAAGTGAGTTTTTAAACTCCTCCAGCAGAATAATCTCCCTTAGACCTCATAGGTCTTACCCAGCTTTAAAGCCCGCACCCATCTATCACAATGCCTGTTTAATTCTTTCAAACTTAACATAAGGCTGACCTGTTCCTTCCTTAATTTTCTGAACTGCTATCTATATGCTTCCAGTGCCAATCCATAAGCACTTAAAATAGCTTGTTTGACGTCTTCATAATCTCCTGAACCCTCATCTGTCAGCGCAGCAAATACCTCACTAGCCCTGCCTGCCAGCTTAGTCCTAACGAGCATTACCCATAGATCCTTGGACCACTCCACCTGCCAAGCCAAATTTTGAAATGAAATAAAGAAGGCTTCAGCACCTTTCTCATCAACCCGTGGCAGAGTTTTGTCACCATTGTATATATCACTAACGCTCCTTTTAATTTCAAACATATTAACTTGACTTTGCTTCCAAAATCGCAATTTCTCAAGTTCGAATTCTCTCTCTCTTTGATCAGCTAAGAAATTTCCTTCTCTTTTTCTCCCTCTGTCTTCTCTGGTTGATCAGCTAAGAACCTTCTCCTCTCTTTCTTCTCTCTCTTACTCTCTCCCTTTGTTTATCTTTAAACTACATTTTCTTCAATTGTAATTTAAGTTTTTGTTTTCTAAATCTCCTGCACTTGTCTGTTTTTCTGATGCACCTTAGTGTCTCAGTAATTTCCTGACAATTTCTGCTTTACTCTTGTTCTTGGCTAGACCGAAATCTAATTTCTTTG
Organism: Chiloscyllium punctatum; assembly: GCF_047496795.1. Classification (NCBI taxonomy): domain Eukaryota; kingdom Metazoa; phylum Chordata; class Chondrichthyes; order Orectolobiformes; family Hemiscylliidae; genus Chiloscyllium; species Chiloscyllium punctatum. The sequence goes on from NC_092772.1 coordinate 23,371,878, forward strand.
CTACTTCTAAAAGTTTGACCTTTATCGTTCCTTCTGAACGCCCTCGGCAAATGTGAGAATCATCTTCAAACCCCAGAACCTCTTTAACATTTTTAAGAGCCATTTCTCTCACTTTTAATTTAACCAATCACAAGTCTCCGAAATTTAACAAACTGTCTCACCGACGTTTTATTTAAAGCTCTTGGACAATAATATGCAAAATAATTAAACCTACTGTGTGTTTTTCGCACAGTATTTAAATCTGCCCAAATCTTTGATTGGATCTGTCTAAACCTGTTCAAATTGCAAACGAAAGCCCACAAACTGTTACAACGCAGGGTAAACACCTCTCGTAATTTAAACCAGACGCAGACAAAAAGTTCAGCTCATGCTGGAATCTGTTAAATTTCGAGAGGCAAAGATCTATTTACAGAGCTCACTATTTAAAGTAAAACTAATAATTTTGTTAGTTAAGTCCAACAGAGAATATTAAAATGAACAACTATTTCGAACTCATTTCGTTAAACCTATCTTATTCCTGACACACTACAATACTGGTCCGATAAAACAAAACATCATGATTAATATTTACAAACAATATATCGCATTTCAAAACCAGTCAGCTTTTTCAATTCTCCTTTGTAGATTTTTCTCCGTAGATTTTTTCTCTAGGTTGGCTTCGATGTTCTGCTGTACAAACCTCTTATGGACAGGTACGTTTTAGAAAGCTCTTCAGTAGCAGTCTATCTTTGTGCTGACCATGACAGTTCTTCCCCTAAATGTTCAAAATGAGCGGTTTTATAACTCAAAACATTGGATCATTTCATTGATTTAGAAGTCATAAAATACATTATATTTCAAACTCGATTGGATTTCAGTGTATTTGGGCATAATTTAAACTGACTGGCCCAATTTGAATTTGTTTTTGTTCCATGGCAACTCAGCCTCACTGTTGATTTCACAGTCAAATTTTATACTTTAACTCCTTTCAGAATAATGTACACCTCTACACCTTCATAACAATATCATTTGTTTTCTGTAAATTTGATGATCCGAGTAAGTTTACATAATAGCATATTCTGTTCCATAAAAAGACCCGTTTACTGTCATCCTTCCTTTATCTAAATCTTTCTTTCCAGTTATGATTCCAGTTGCGAACAATGTTACTGGTATTCTTCAACAAAGTAATACGTTGTGTATGTGTCTGTTTGCATGTTTGTCTGTGTGTGTGTGTGTGCGCGTGTGTGCTTTGTGATTAATCTGCTATAACTAAACTGATATGAAAAAATGAGATGCAATCACCTTCCCATAAGAAGTAAATGTGCAACATTTCCGAGATTTCTGATAATAAAAAAGGTGCAAAAATATCCTTTATTCAGGATTTAAAAGTGAGCACATGACGTTCATGTACAGGACGAAAGTAATTTAATGAACATGTACTGGGATTATTGAATAACCAAATATTTAGCTTTCTCCTGAACTTTTAAATTCAGCATTTTTCAAGTCTGAGTTGCACATGTTCTTATCAATATGTAATTGTCATCAGTGACAAAAGCAGAAGTTGCTGGAAATGCCAAGTAGTTCTGGCAGTATCTGTTATGAGAAAGCAGATTCAACATAGTGTAGCGAAATAGCCCTGGGATGTTTACTTTCCGTCAATAGTGTTCAGCAATGTACCGGTTAGATGCATTAGTCAGGGGTAATTGCAGAGTAAGAGAGTAGGGGGATGGGTCTGGGTACGTTACTCTTTGAAGGATCAGCCTGGTCATGCTGTGTGAAACGGCCTGCTTCCCCAAAGTAGGGATTCAGTGATTCTATGAATTCTTCATACAAAGGGTGGTGAGTGCCAGGATCAAGAATGACTCAGAGCATGTTCAGGGCATAGTGAACAGCCAGTGGTCGTGGAACACGTTGGTGCCAATGACATAGGTAAGAAGAGTGAAAGGTCGTGCGAAAAAAGCTCAGGGAGCTTGGAGTGTGTTTAAAAGCAGGTTCTCCAGGATTGTAATCTTGGGATTGCTCCCTATACCACCTGGAAGTGAGACAAGGGAGAGGAAGATAGTCGAGTTGAATATGTGGTAAACCTTTTAACTAAATGTGTGCAGTACTTGGAGTAAAATGAATGAGCTGACAGCTCAAACAAAGGTAAGTAAGTATGGCCTTGTGGAGATTACTGAAACGTGGTTATCGGAAGGTCAGGACTGGGATGTTAAATGTCCAAGGACACTCTATTCAGACAAGAAGGAACAGCAGGTGGAGTGTCTATATTGTTTAAGGATAATGTCAAGGCTGTATTAAGAAATGATACGAGCACATGGGACGATAATGATTAATCAATCTGGTTCGAAATAATGCACATGGAAAGAAACCCATTGGTAGGAGCATTTCCAGCCCACAAGCTCCCACCCCGGAAAACTACTTGCAAAGTAGCAAATAGCATGAAGCAGGAAATATTGATGGCGTGAGACAAGGGCACAAGAGTAATCATGGGTAATTTGAACATTCATATTTACTGGACTAATCAATTTGGCAAGGGGAGCCTCAGAGAATGATTCACCAAATGTATGAAGGATTACTTCTTCGAGTAAAATGTAATCTAATCAAAGAGAGAACTGGCTTTGGTATTACGTAATGAGGAAGGCGTGATAAATCATATTGTAGTACTGGATTATTTTAGAAAGAGTGACCACAGCATGCTGGGGTTCACATTCAGATTGAAACAGTAAAGACAGAGTCACATATGAGAGGTTTAGTGTTGGACAATGATAATTTTACTGGCCTGAGGAAGGGGTTGTTTCGAGTGAACTTGGCAAAACATTAAAGTGCAGGACAGTAGAAGAACAGTGGCAACGACTGAGGGAGATAATCAAAACCCCTCAATTAAAGTGTAATCGTGAATGGAACAGGAATTGTAAAAAGGTGAAAAGTTATCCATGTCTGAACAAGGAAATCAATAATAACATGAAGGTGATAGCCTGGTTGGATTATCGCTGAATACTAATCCAGACAATTTTCTGGGAACAGGCTTCAAATGTCATCATGTTAGATGGTGGAAGATAAATTCAACATAAACCTGGAATTAAGGGTCTATCAACGATAATGAATCCACTGCTCATTGTTGGATACACCCATCTGTTTCATGATTCTCCTTTCGGGACAGAAACGACCATCCTTACCTGGTCTGACCTACATGTGTCGTTAAACCCACACAAATTTGGTTGATGCTTAACTGCCCTCTGGGCAATTAGGGCCGGACAATGAGTGCTGTGTAACCCAGCGACGCCATCATCCTGTGAATGAATTAAAGAAAAACGCTTACATTGTCAGCAAATAGTTACTAAAAACAAAATCAAAATGGCTACGAAGGAAAAGGAGCAGAAATCATAAGAATTGATAAAGAACACTTCTCCCAGTAGACATTAGGGAAAAGAATGCTGTACCGAAATGATGGTATTTTAGAGGATGAAAAAGGCAAGGTAATAATCGGAAACTCAGAAGTGGCAGAGGTAAAACCAACATTTCCTATTTTCACTGTGGAAGATAATTTCTTCCCAGAATGTACAACAATTGCAAAGGATCTTGATGGAAGTACAATGATTGAGGAAGAAGATATTAAATACATTGATGGGATTAAAGTCAGTTCAGGCCCTCAGCCTGCACTCTATCATTTTAAAGGAGGTAACGGCAGAGGTACTGGATGCGTTAGTTACGATTTTCAAAACATCCCTGGATTCTAGAACAGTGCCGAAGTATTGGAAAATTAATAATGTGGCACTAGCATTCAAAACAGGAGATAGGCAAACAAATCACAAACTATAGACAAATCAGTTTATCTTCTGTCGTGGGGAAGTTTCTTCAACAACTATAAAGTAGGAAATAGCTGAGCGCTTGGAAAAACAAAAATCAATTTACCAGTGTCAGCAAAGTTGTGTTTGACAAATCTGTTCGAGTTCTTTACGAATGTAAGCAACAATGTGGATAATTGGGATGCAGTAACTGTTGTACATCGAAACTTCAGAAAGCATTTTACAAGATGGTGCATAAAGGACTGATCTAGAAGGTTAGATTCCAGGGCTGAAGTGTAGAGTATTGAATTGAATAGAGAATTGGCCGACGAATAGAAAGCAAAGCATTGGGGTAAAATCGTCTTTTCTGGTGAAGTGAAACTACTGAGTTGCTGCAGCTTTCAGTTTTCGGACCTCAATTGTTTGCAATCTGCCCAAATGATCTGGAAGGAGAGACTGAGTGCAGTAACTAAACTCACAGATGGTATAAAACTAGGTGGTAAACCAGGCTGTAATGAGGAGCTAACGAGTTTACATACGAATATTGATAGGCTTGGAAAATGAGGCAGATTGCTACATCTGGCCGATTGTGTTTAGTGTGGATAAGTGCATGCTTGAATTTCCTACTGCCAGTCTTAACGTCTATGTTCTTGTATTGCTCCACCTACAGTTCTTTGGATTTTATTCATCGTTGGTGGCTGAGGTAACAGGAATAGTGGGATTTTGGTTGAGAGGGAGATGCAGGTTGCTCTGTGTGTGGGGAACATGACATTAATGTAGAAAAAATACCGCAGGCAGGCCTTGTTGATTACCACAGCAGGCCTGCCAACCAGGTGGCCTATCCCTGTTCTTAATAAACCAAATCACACTGTTGCAGGCAGACAGATAATCCATAATTAATATGCCAATTTCATAATAAAGGGACAATGGCCATTTAGATCGGAAGTAAAGATTTGCCAAGTCCTGTTAGATTTAATGGCTATTTGAAACTGCAGTCTGAGAAGTGGGTGACGGTACAACAAAACACTTGAGCATTGTTGCAACTTTATAGTTTAGATATTGAGTAAAAATATTACATTAACAACATTCTTCGAAAGTGTCCATTATCTACGTCTTATGAACAATATTTTGAATGTTTCATGGGAGAATACAAGCATTGAAATGGTTAGAAAAGGAAAATGTGAGGAGGATATAAGTAATTTAAAGAGGTCTGGGCATGTTAAGGGAACGGGTAAATATTGGACTTTGCATCATAGTTGGGAAAGCGTGCCTGTGTTTGTGAACGCTGGCGAGTTGAATGGAAAAACAGTGTATTTTTCGGGAGGCAATGTAAATCTTGAAATATTTTAAAACCAAACACGTTTAGAAATAGGAAAGTTTTTCTACAGTTTACACATTAATGATGAGACTAGTTTCACTTTATAGTTACAGCGTGTCTCCTTATTATTGAGCCTTGGAGTAAGGGGTAGAGCTGTTCTCTCTTCACCCTGTCCATACAAACCTCCCCACCCCCACCCATGCTGTTAAATACCTTCATCAGGAGCACACCTGATCCTTCTTTGGTTAAAAGTAAAATCAAATAAATCGAGCCTCCCTTCAGTTTGAGTACTCTCTTGTCTTGTTACTTCTGAGATGTATCACATTTATCAGTGTAAAATTTCATCAGCGATTGATCTGGCCACCTGAACAATAGTTTTATACCCTCCTGCAACCTCACACGTTCTTTCTGACTGTGAGACACCATCTCATCTTTGTGTCATCAACAACATTATTTATCATTTTCCCCAAACTCCATTCTTCCAATTCTTATCATCTTTTATGAAGTTCACTATTGAAGTTGATTTCCTTCGTGTTCTTCAGATGTAGTCCACAGGAAAAGAATTGAGAATTCCATTCTCTTGTTTCTTTTTTCCTATTTCGATGAATTTGCAGCGTGTTGCAGTTGAGGTTTTTTCGTATTTTGGACATGGAGCTCAATTCCACTTTTATACTAAACGCCTCTGTATGTTTGATTCATAAGGCTTATACGTAATTAATATTGGATTAGGTTAGGTGGTATTCACTGCAGCATTTGTGTTTTACGCGGACCTGGATAATGTTCTTTGTATCGTTCCCTGGAACAGTCAGAGCTGAAGGAACTTTCTGTCTGTACGATGGTCGCAGCTTCATAATTTTGTTTGAAAGAGCTAGAGAGATTAGATTAGATTAGATTACTTAGTGTGGAAACAGGCCCTTCGGCCCAACAAGTCCACACCGCCCCGCCGAAGTGCAACCCACCCATACCCCTACATCTACCCCTTACCTAACAATTCACCTGATCTGCACATCTTTGGACTGTGGGAGGAAACCGGAGCACCCAGAGGAAACCCACGCAGACACAGGGAGAACGTGCAAACTCCACACAGTTAGTCGCCTGAGGCGGGAATTGAACCCAGGTCTTTGGCGCTGTGAGGCATCAGTGCTAACCACTGTGCCACCGTGCCACCCATTCAATTAAATTCTACATATATAGCCTCATGGCAGGAGATCAAGGTATATCGTAAGTCACCTTGAATTGGAAAGAAATTATTAAAACATACGCCCACATTTCTTCATATTGTAAAAACAGGTCCAAAAAAGTGTTCTTAGAGTAGCATGGATCTTACAGCTGCTCTTGGGATTGCAGGCAGTCAAATATTTCATGTTGTCTTTAGTTACAAATGATATAGTTATCATAGTTTATTAATTTAATATTATTTTTTCTATTTTGTTTTATTAACATTCAAATGCAACCAAAAAAGCAAAACAACTCACGACTTTCTTTCAAACGAATATGTTTAAAATATATCTTTTTAAGGTGGTTTACGAAAAAAGAAATGTCTATTTATCTTTTAAAATGTTTCTTTTATTACACAGCAATGGATGTTTTAGTTTTGAAAAGTTAATCAGTTTTTTTTTAAAACAAAGGAGTTGTCCCTTCATTCTGGAGAGTTCTACACGTGCTCAAATCCGGAGAAGACTTTTCTTCTCAGAACTTGTTGAAGGGGAATACTTTTATTGATTTAATTAGCTAAATAGTTGATTTTATTTAATTTTTGTATATTTGAAAAGTATAAGTATATATTTTTCCTGTGTCTGTAGATAATGAAAGGTAACATAATGTGTAGTAAAATGAAATCCTGCTTTTAAGGTCACATTTAAGAGACAGAGAGGACGGCTGGTAGATTTAGAAAACAAATCCAGTAAATCAGTCAGATAGATGGATCGCAGTCAGCAAAGATAGGAATATAGTTCAAAATCCTCTTGTGGCTATACCTCTATCGAAATGATTTTCAGTTTTTAGAACTGCTGAAGGGAATTTTGTCTCTGAGGAAAATGGAAGAGTCATCAGTTATTGGACACTTGGAATGATTCTTACGTTCAGCAGCGTTTGACAAGATTTAGTAGAATTATTGCTACAGTGAGCTCTTCTGTCAGGGGCATCAACAGGATATTCGATGGCAGTGACCATAGATTTAGGATGGTTTGTTGCTTTCCCTGTGCTAGCATTAAGAACGTCTCTAATCTTTTCAAGCACATTGTTAAAGGTGAAATTGAGTAGCCAGAAATTATTGTACAGAGTGGTAGGATTGATATTTCAGGGAAAGGTTAAAGCAGTACAGAATGAATTTAAGAGGGGAGGCCGAAGATTAAAAATAAAGCGATAAAAATAGTTATTTCTGATTTACTCCCAATGCCAACCCCAACTGGCAAGGAACACAAGGTTAAAGTAGAAAAAACAATTGCTGAAGAAGTATTATGACGTTGAGGGATTTCGATTTTTGTGAAATAGGTATCTATTTTAGAATATGAAAGACCTGTACAGAAAGGAATGGTCTAATCAAAACTGGAAAGCAACCAATATCTTCGCAGAGAGATTTGCTCATTCAATGTAGGGAGACTTTAAATGGATAGAGACAGCAAGGGGTATATTCCAAGTAGCATAACAAATTGTAGGATGGATGGAGGAGTTTATGAATGTGAGGAGAGCATGTCAATTAGAAAAAAAAAGACGAGAGATTCAAGAGTATACATTAATTCTGAAGCACTCAGTTGCATTTATTAAAATGTAAGGGGTCTTACAGAGAAGGCTTATGAACTCAGAGCATGTTTAAGAACATGGGACTGGGACATCATATTTATTACAGAAAGTTGGTTGAGAGAAGTTCAATTCGAGAGTGTAGTGTTGGGAAAGCAGAGCAGGACAGGCAGCATGCGAGAAGCAGGAAAATCAACGTTTTGGCAAAAGCCCCTCATCAGGAATGAGCTGCTGAAGGACTTTTGCCTGAAACGGCGATTTTCCTGCTCCTCATATGCTGCCGGACCTGCTAAATTTTCCAGACCCACATTCTCGACTCCAATCTCCAGCATTTGCAGTCCTCACTTTCACCTGAGAGATGTTCAAGACTGACAATTCATCGTTCCAGGTGTTAATTGTCACAGAAAGGATAGAAAAATTTGGCTATGAGGGGAGTTCTACCCACTTTGATTAAGGAATCAATTAATGCTGCAACTGAGAAAGATATTTGTGAAAATTCATCCAGTTAAAATATACGGGTAGCATTAAAAATAAGAAAGCAGAGATCTGTTTGAAGAGATTCCACTAAATGCTCATTTGTGACAAATCAATCAGTCAAAATATATTGGTAGAACTTAAAAATAAGAAAGGAAAGAGCACGTCAATGGTTTTGTCCCGAATACTCTCCAACAGTAAGAAAAAAATTGAAAAACAAACATGTAGTCAGATCTCGGGTATATGTAAGCTTAATAAAGTTGTAATACAGGTGGATTTTAATTTTCTAAATATTGATTGGGACTACCACAGAATTATAGGGTTGGATGGTGAAAAATTTGTCAAACGTGTTCACGAAAATTTTCTTCATCAGTATGTAAATGATCCCCAGGAGATGGGGAATAAAATTCCATTCCTGGTTCACTAGACAGCAACAAACAAGCAAAATTAAGTGCACCTCATATTCATCCAGCTTGAACTCTATTTGTCCACTGTGCCACCAGTTTAGGTGTCATCTGCAAACTTACTAACCTTGCCTTCGATATTCTCACGCAAATTATGTACATAAATGACAAACAATGAATACCCAGAATCTACCTCTGTGGAACACTGCTGGGCACAAGCGTTCAGTCCGAAAGGTAACCGCCCTCTCTCTGTCGCCTGTCATTGCACCAATTGAAATTGCTGAAGAGAAACCCTGCAGTTCTGGCAGTATCAGAGCAGAGAAAAACGGAATTACCTTTTTTTGAGTCCAATATTAATTGTTCAGAACATGTTCATATAAGATTCGATATGTTAACTCTGTGTCTCTGCCCAGATCCTGCGTCATCTGTTGCATTTCTCCATCGTTTTTCATTGTATTTTAGATTTCCACAATCTCTAAAATTTTTCTTTTTTTATTGGTCTAGATGCTGAACCCGGTTATATTTGGACAATATGCTGCATTCCTGTTCCCATTACTTGTGCCAGTGACGCATGTATTACACGAGATTCTGTTTCTTCTTTAACTTCCGCAAATAAATGCGTGGATCTCATGAAAGTGATTTTGATTTAAAAGGCCTTTTAGAGACAGCTACACTCGAAGAATAAATAGGTATAGTTCATTAATTATGTCATTGTGCGTTTTATGACTCACATTGTCTCCTCAGTCGCTAAATATTTTCAATATATTTCTCTGAATAATTGAACATTGGTGAGGGCACTGTTGGAGTATTGTGTGCAATTCTGGGCTCCATCCTATCATAAAGCTGTTTTAAAACTTGAAAAGGTTCAGAAAAGATTTCCAAGGATGTTGCCAGGGTTGGAGGTTCTGAGCTACAGGGAGAGGCTGAACAGGCTGGGGCTGTTTTCACTGGAGCGTCATAGGCTGAGGGGTGACCTTATAGAGGTTTACAAAATTATGAGGGACATAGATAAGATATATCGTCAAATTGTTTTCCCCGGTGTCGGGGAGTCCAGAACTAAAGGGCATAGGCTTAGGATGAGAGGGGAAAGATATAAAAGAGACCTAAGGGGCAACTTTTTCGTGCAAAGGGTGGTACGTGTATGGAATGAGCTGCCAGAGGATGTGGTGGAGGCTGGTACAATTGCAAATTTAAGAGGCATTTGGATGTGTATATGAATAGGAAGGGTTTGGAGAGATATAGGCCGGGTGTTGGCAGGTGGGACTAGATTGGGTTGGGATATCTGGACGGCATGGACGGGTTGGACCGAAGGGTTGGTTTCCATGCTGTCCATCTCTATGACTCCATGGTTGTCATGCAGCCCATCATCTCTGTACCAGCTCAGTATGAGCTAAATCCTCACTCTAACTCTGCTGCAACTCACTGTAACTCAATACATTTTGCTATTTGTGTCTGTTTTTTTTCTGACTATCCTGTACAGATATAAACAATCTTAACAACCTGTATAACCTGTGATTAAACAGTATTTATATAAACTATAATTCTGTACATCACATTTAAAGATGACCTATTCTGTTCACATTATCGTTCAGCATTCCATGTAACAAAGAACATCTGTTCTCTTGCTCTGCATTTCATTTCATTCCATTTGTCAGAAATAGTGATGGTTGAAGACTCGTGAGTGAGAGTTACTGTACTCCCTTCAGGGCTCTTCATCCTCTGGCCCCAGTCCTTTCTGTCTCATAGACAATATAATATTCATTCATTCCCATACACATTAATTCATGGCATTTAATGAACAAGGTTTTGGTACCTTGTTATGGATCTTGCCCGACCCCTCAAAACATTTTTAAGCAAATAGCGCAGACCACAATATTGTTATTTGTTGAAGGTATGTGTATGGTGGATAATCACAGTCTGAATTCGCTGGTCCGACTGCCGACGTTTAAACAAACAGAATTTAATTTCAAAAGTAAGGAATGAAACACAACGAACTGAAAATCCAGTACCTGAATAATTCATCCTATCCAAACTTAACAGGCTTAATGATGTTGTTCCAGATTACTTGCAATAATCACAGTTAACAAACCCCTGAGCACAAAAAGTAAAAACTACACAGAAAAAGCTTACAAAGGTTACAAAGTCAGGGGGCAGAAGGAGGACGAGAGCGTCTAGATTCAACCATGATCCTGACTCAACTAACCCTCGAACTGTACTGAACTGTGCAGCTGGAGAGCTGGCCATATCCCCTTGATCCCACCAGTTTTTTGTTGGAGACTTGGAAGCCTTCTGCCCGAGACATTATTTGTTAGGTTAAAACCAAAGCACCCTAATGAAGGATTCAAAATTGAGACATCTTGGAACCTTGGGTGGTTAGAAAATCTCTGAAAATATTTCAAGAGCAACATAACTTTGTAAAGTGACTACCTTTGTGACGACTCCCCTGATATAAAACTGAATCATCAATATCCAAAGATGTCTTCAGGTTTGAACAGCATCCCCCCCACCCCGCCCCCAAAAAAGAAACTGTGGTTAAAATACGGATGTACGTACATTTACTATAAACATGCAAAAATGCACAACTACATCCGGATTCAGTGTGTGGTATTCCCATCACTGAGTGTCTCAATCTGTCATTCAAGTATTGACAATGCATCAACAGTCATGTTTTCAAGACCTGCCACATGCACAATTTTCTAATTGAATGGCTTCACCAACAGGCTCCAGCAAAATAGTCTCGCATTTTTGTACTTAAATTTCTCCAAAACCGTCAATGGTTTATGATCAATGTAAATGGTCGTCTCAGATGTGTTGCTGCTTATATAAATACTGAAACGTTGTAGTGCCAACACAAAGCTCACAATCATTTCACAACTGTTGAATATTTCTACCATTGAACATTCAACTTCTCGAAGAAATACTTAATAGGTCTTCTCGTCGTTTTCCTGCAGGATCCCAGCACCGACACCCACATCACTCACATTTAATGCCACCTTGAATCGTTATGCATATTTACGTGTGGCTAATACATATTTCATGCCGTCAAATGTCCTTTGACAGTCCTCTGACCACTGAAACTCTCGTCTTTCTTCAACAATTCAGTGAGTGGAGCAGTCACATTGCGAAAATGAGGCAAAATTCTTCGATAAAATCTACACAATTCCAGGAACCATAGTACGGCTCCTTTTGTCAACGGTATGGGAAATTCCCAATTGCTTTCACTTTTACATCCCATGACACCGTTTATCTATGTCCAATAGCATGGCCCAGGAAGGTGAGTTGTGCTTGGGAAATTCAATTTTTGCCAGATATACCACCAAGCCTGCCTTCCGAAGCCAAATAATCAAATCCAATAAATGCTGTAAATGTTCCTTCCATGACTGATTAAAATTCACCAGGTCATCAATGCACATCACACATTGGATAATCTGCTAATTTATTGGTTAGCCCCTGAAGTGTGACTGGCACGTTTTTCATGCCAAATGTAAGTTGCTTGTCCCACATTTTCAACACAGCCTTCCAATTGCGGAACTGGGCATAGATCAATCCTTTAACTGCATTGACTTTGCAATAGTCCACACATAACCATTGGGTATCTTTTGGCTTTGGCACCATGGCTATGGTTGAGTTCCAGTCACTGTAACGCACGTTGATTATGTCATCTTAGAGCATGCATTCAATCTCCTTCTGAACCTGTGCCAACTTTAGAGGATTATGCCCGTAAGGATGTTGCTTACTCATAACAGCATCACCTATAGTTACATTATGCACAATTGGGTTAGTACTTCCAAGTTAATTTCTGCTTATCTTCCCATGTAATAGTAATAACTCTTTCTAGTCATTACAATTTTTCTCAGAAAAGTAACTCAATAATTTATCGAAATTTTAGACAACTTCCTCATTGTCCACTTTATTTAAGGAACGCCATAAACATTAACACCTTCTCCCCTTGCTTTCCTTGCTTCCCTGTCAAAATACCTTTTGAGCATATTCACATGACATACGCTGCGAGATAGCTTATTGTCTGGAGTCCTTATCAAGTAATTACCCCCATTCAATATACTTTTTATTTTACAAGGTCCACTAAACCTTGCTTTTCAAGGTTCACCTATCACTGTAAGCAACAGTAATAACTTATCCCCGATAGCAAAATTGCAAATTTTAAATTTCCTGTCCGCTTCCTGTTTTAATGCATGCTGCAATACTTTTAAATCCTGTCCCGCCAATTCCTTAACGCTATTAATCGTTACCAAAAAGTAGAGACATAGTCCAAAAATGTGACCTTTCAATTCTGATTTACTACTTTCTCCTTAATCTATTTTAATGGCTCAAACACTAATTCAAATGGATTGAATTTGCTATATTAATTTGGTGCATCCCTGATCACAAAAAGCGCAAATGGAACTTCATTAACTGAATCATCTGGATAATCCTGATCATAAGCCCTCAACATGATCTATAATGTTTAATGTTACCTTTATCGTTCTCCCTGTAATTTTGGATGGTATGCAGTAGATTTGCATTGCTATATCCCTAAGACATTATCGTGAATAATTTATATATGTTCTTTGAACCCTAAATCCCACTGTAGCTCTATTGGTGGTCCTTATCTATTTTAAAAAGGAGTAATTCCTCTGCAATTCTAATAGCTGTGATATTGCATCTTGGGATTGCCTCTGGAAATCGTGTCTATGCATCCATTATTGTTTCCAAATACTAGTGCCCACTTTCTTTGTGTGTTGGGGGCCCAACCCAACAATTAAGACTCTTGTAAAAGGTGCCTCAAATGCCAGAGTAGTTCTGAAAGTTGCAGGTTTTATTATCGCCTGTGTTTTTCTGATTACCTGACTTGTATGACACGTCTGGTAAAATTCAACTACATCCTGTTGCAGTCCAGGCCAGTAAAATGTCTCTGTATTTCACCCTGTGTTTTTGTCACTCCTAAATGTCTTCTAGTTGGTAGCTCATGCACTTTTCGCATCACCTCATTTCTATATACCATTGGCAAAATGATTTGATGAATCTCTTCCCATTTCCCATCTCTTTGACTATGTGATTGTGTCCATTTCCTTATCTGGACATCATTTTAGGTAATGACACTCAGGGATACATTCAAAATTCCTAACGTATATGCTTTTTGATGCAACTGGTTTAATCTTTTATCTTTCTGCTGTGACTCAATTAGTTTAGTTGAACTTAAAATGCACACATGATACCCTACATGCTCCTGTTTTGTATCAACTATCTGATGAAACAAATTCTCCGTTAATGCCACTAAAGCTTCTTTATTTTTACATTTTTGATATTTCCTCTTTCAAGCGGTGACACTGGGAACTTGTTTGCCAACACTCTGGAAATTGTCCAGGAAAAGACTCCTGCAATGCTTCAGTTGCCTGCGTCTCCACTGGCTCTTCAACCAGAGTAGGCAGGACTCCGACCGGTGAATCAGCTATATTTTCTGCAAGGATAAATTACATTCCTGGCGCTGAGAGTTTGTCCAATACCCCTTCCACAATTGTTCCACATTTTTCTGAATATGTTATCCTCGCTTTACAAAATGTTGCACTTTTTGTCTCAAGATGAATTCCCTTTAGCAGGACATTTTCTGGAAACAGTTCTTCAGGAGTACATATCTCCTCATCTTTCATAAGCATAGACTGAGAGGATACGGTGTCCCTTAATATTGCATCCTCTTTACCTGCCCTATGTGAATTAACTTTCACTTTGCAGGTGTATTTTTCTGATCAGATCTGTCACTTCCTCCTTAACAAACCTCTGATCAGTTTGTACACTCTGATGAAGGTTTCTTGTTTCCACTGTGTTTTCTGTTACTACTCCGACAAAACTCACAGGCTTATCCCGTTTTCCTGCGTCTGATTTTTTTCTCCCCTGAACCCACCAACACATTGATTTCATGTGTCCTAATTTGTTGCAATGAAAACACCATAGCACGTTAACTTCATTGTCTCCTCCAAGTATTTCCTTTCTACCCTATGGAAAGTTAACATTTCGATCTTCACCGAGATCTACCTTTCCCTTTCTACGTGAGGATTTCTCTTTGCCCCAGTTTCTATCCATCATGGACTGAAATTGATTCTAGAAGTCAAAACAAGTTTTATAATCATTAATCACTAATCATAATCATTAGCCACTTCAGCGGCCAGTCTTCCAAATGAATTTGCACTATGTCACATAGTGAATTTTTGAACTCCTCCAATTTAATCGTTTTTCGAAGAGCATCGTAGGTTTGCTCTCTTTTTAAAGCTCTTATCCATCTATCAAAATTACCTTGTTTGATCCTTTCAAACTCAACATGAATTTGACCAGGATCCCTCCTTAGATTCCTGAAACATTGTCTGTAGGCTTCTGGCACAAGCTCATATGCACATGTTCCCTCCTCATTCACCCCAGATCCCTCCTCTGATAGTGTTGTGAATACCTCACTAGCTCTACCTACAAGTTTTGTTTGGGTCAACAAAGCCCACATGGTCACTGGCCACTGAAAATGGTAAGCCATTTTCTCTAAGTGCCCATCTCTGAAGCTCAAATGCTCTCCTTTTTCCTTTCTCTCCTGCGAAAGATATTTGTTATTTTTTTCTGTTTCCTCCGCTAAACCTATTCGTTCTCTTTCTTCCTCTTCTAATGTTAGTCGTAGCTGAAACTGATTCATTTCTGCTTCTAACTCAAGCTGCTTCAATTGCAATTGCAGTTTAGTCATCTCTACAAATACTGATGGAATTTCCAGCAAATTGGAATGCTGAACTACTGCTGCAATCATCTCATCTTTCCTCACATTAGGAGGTAGCTTCAATTCCCTTCGTCTACTAATTCTCGCTGCTTGGACTAATGTGCATTTTGTAAAATTCCCAAGCTCACTTTTTCCACCTCCAAAACAAGCTTGGTTCCTGCAAGAACCATCGCCATCTGAAGCTCTGTTTACTCGCCAATCAACACATGAAATAAGAGACACTAACACCTGCCACTCGCTATCTAAATACTGCAAAGGGCCCCCAGTCTGTTATGGGCCAAACCCAATCCCTCAAAACATTTTAAGCAGGTAGCCCAGACCATAACTTTGCTGCTTGTTGAAGGGTAGTGTGTAGCTGATATTCCCAGAGTGAATTAGCTGGTGAGTCCGCCTAGTTTTAAATGCATAACATTTATTTACCGATTTACCAAATGAAACATAAGGAACCGAAAATAGAATACCCGAATAACGTATCGTATCTGAAACCAGGAGGCTATTCTGATTTCATGATGCATTTCCAGAATACTTGCAACAATCCCAATAAACAAATCCCTTAGCACCAAGTGTAAAACTGCCATAACTGCTGAAA
The DNA here is from genome assembly GCF_047496795.1 of Chiloscyllium punctatum. Lineage (NCBI taxonomy): Eukaryota > Metazoa > Chordata > Chondrichthyes > Orectolobiformes > Hemiscylliidae > Chiloscyllium > Chiloscyllium punctatum. The sequence continues at coordinate 23,387,914 of NC_092772.1, forward strand.
GGTTACAAGGTCAGAAGCGCAGAAGGAGGCAGAGAGCGTCCAGTCACCCTGACTCAACTAACCCCAGAACTGATTCAACCTGTCCAGCTAGGGAGCTGGCCACGTCCTCTTGATTATACAGGTTTCTTTTTAAAGACATGAAAGGTTTCTGGATGAGGCATTATCTGTTAGGTATAAACAAAAGGGTACCAACGAACCTTTCAAAATTCTGACATATTAGAATCTTGGGTCGTTTAGAGCATACTTAAAGAAATCAAGGACAATCAAGGACTCGTTTTGGGACAAACATTCCACATTTGGCTTTGGACTGAATTCAAAAAATGTAAATCTTACTGCTTTGAAGTCAATAAAGTGTATTAAGGTTTTCGTGACTTTACAGAAAACAGTGCTTAATCGTATTGTGTGTTGAAGATTCAACATTGTCTTACTAGAGCAATGAAAGGAATGTCCAAGCAGATCCACACTTCCTGTGCATGTTCAGGCAACTATGCCCACTGAAAATCTGTTGCTAGGCACCCGTTCTAGTCGAGACGAAATCAGCATGTTAACAATATCTCGATTGTGTTTATGTTGGGTTGTCATTGTGGAGCGTTCAGGCAATAACAGTATTGCAAATAGACAACACAGCAGTAGCATCGAAACTGCGACAAGAAAGCATCCAGCATTTTTATCTGATCTGGATTAAGACTGACGTCAGACCAACTGCGTTTAGGACTGGCCTCACAGTAAAAGGCATTTAGTGAGGTCAACAAGTGCTGCCCTTGCCAGTGATGCAGACATCCCATGTAATAAGAGCATGAAAGGTTGAATAAAAACAAGAATGATGCTAGAGATCAGAAACAAAAAGAACGAGGAAGTGCCAGAGAAACTGAAGAGATTTGACAGCCTCAGGTCGAGAGAAAAATAGAAGTGACATTTCGTGTCCAACTACCATACTGGAAATAGTGTGACTGATGTTGGTGACAGGGATGTCTGTTGTGACGGGGAGAAGGAGGGAGTTGAATAGATAGTTAGAGAGAGATAGAGAGGAAGAAACAAGCAAAGGGATTGTTGATGATCAGCTGGAATGGAAATAAAAATCCAGATTAATCTTATTTATTTTTCTCCTGTTCACATTTTATTGAAATTCATGCCCGTGTAAGGTGTACATCAAAGTCCCGATTTGAAGTGAGTTATGTCCCTTTGTCTCTCCTCTGTGAGTGTGATTATCTTCCTTTATTCATTAATAGGATGCTGGGCCAATAATTAATTTACTTTTCCCATTGTCCTGAGAAGGTTTTGGGGAGCTGCCTTCCTGATGCACTGCAGTCCATGGGCTGTAAGTAGTCAGTGCTGAGATCCGCTCGGTTTTATTTCTTTGTAGACTTTGATCTAAGAGAGTGGCTGGCTTGGCCATTTCAAATTGCAATTGTGTGTTAACCACAGTGCTGTGGATCTGGAGTCACATGTAAGACCAACCAGGTCAAGGTGGTAGATTTTCGTCCCTGAAGGGCATGAGTGTGCAGATGGACAAACAGAGTGGTTTCATGGTTTCATTGGATTCTCAATTCCTGATATTTTATAGAATTCAAATTCCAACATTTACCGTGGAGAGATTCAAATCCGAGGTCTGGGTCATCAGCTGTGTCCCTGGGTTAATATTCCAGAGATAACACAGCTAGGCTATCACATCCTCAGCATCTTCAACCATCTCCATGGCAATAGTGTTGTGCGGTCAGCGTGGTTGTGCTTAAAGCATAGCGCTTTGCAAGGCAATGAAACATACCATCCTTCTTATTTTGTATTTATGAGAAGGCAAGATAATGGGAAGTGCTCTAAGTGAAAAGGAGCTGGATGTCCTTGGTTATGAGCCACTGACAGAATTCATATGGAGAAGTACGGAATCAGCACAGTACATGTGTGCTGTCCTTCTTTGACAAAATGATGGAAGTGTTCGAGTGAAGACACTTTATTGAAGTTGTAGAGTGATATTGAGACAGTATTTGGGGCACTGTGAACAGATTTTCTCTCCTTTTTAAGGAAGGATGTCCTTGCCACAATGAGGCGGTGTAAAGTTGTTACACGAGACTAATCTATGCGGTGATGGTACCAAAGAGAGATTGTGAAGGAAATGAGTGTTTAACTTGTAATGCGACAAAAGAATAAAATGTGATTGCAATAAAACTTGAATGGTATTAACCAACATTCATTATTTCCAAATCAAAAAATTGATATCGTGAAATATAACGTGTTTCCCGCAATAAATATTTTCACATTTGGGCAAATTTATGAACAGAAACGTTTGGAACGATATGGGCCAAATGCAGAGAATGGAGTTAGCGTGGATGAACATTTTAGTCGGAATGGGCCAGTTTGAGCTAAAGGAACTGTTGAACTCTATTACTCTATGATAGTTTACATATCTGTGTGGAGCCCCCATGTTGGTTGAGTGAGAGCTCCATGCTCTGACCAAACTCTCACCGTCTGAATGTACAGTTGGAGTGAGACCCTGCAATGAGCTTCATGTTGTTCACAAATCTGTCAGCAGCCACACACTGATAAGGTTAGCCATTCTCAAAAACTTGCGATATCCGTGCAGAAGATTAGTCTGTCTTCTCAGAGATGGAAGATACCTCCTTGAGACATCGCACAAACCATCTGGTGTGTCTCCTTACCATCAGGAAACCACGTTAATGTAACGCATGTGAACCATTATCAAGGGAGCTCGGTGGAACAAAATGGAGCGGTCTGTCTTTGCAGTCTCTACTTCGTTGGTTTGTCATTTTGTAGCATCAATGACATCCTCCTATTTCACACTCCATCAACCTGGACACCACTTTGGCCTATTACCGGACCTCGATGTCTTCATATCCAACTGCCGCCAAGACATTAACCATCTCAACCTGTCTACCCCTTCCCCCACTCCAACCTCTCACCCTCACAACGCACAGCCCCCCACTCCCCCTGCTCCAATCCAAAACTCACCATCAAGCCAGCAGATAAATGGGGTGCAGTGGTAGTTTGGCGCACTGACCTTTACACTGCTGAAGCCAGGCGCTAACTTGAAGACACGTCCTCCTACCTCCCCCTCGACCATTCCCGCACCCCCCAAAAACAAACCATCATCTCCCAGACCATACAGAACCTCATTACCTCAGGACGGGATCTACCATCTACAGCTTCCAAACTCATAGTCCGGGAACCCTGCACCACCCAATTCTACCTCCTTCCCAAGATCCACAAGCCTGACCATCCTGGCCGACCCATTGTCTCAACATGCTCCTGCCCCACTGAACTCATCTCTACCTACTTCGACACTGTGCTATCCTCCCTAGTCCAGAAACTCCCCACATACGTTCGAGACACCACTCACGCCCTCCACCTCCTCCCAGACTTCCATTTCCCCGGCCCCCAACGCCTCATCTTCACCATGGATATCCAATCACTGTACACCTCCATCCGCCATGACCAAGGCCTCCAAGCCCTCCTTTCTTTCCTCTCCCGACGTCCCCAACACTACCCTTCCATCGACACTCTCACTCGTTTGGCTGAATTGGTCATCAACCTTAACAATTTTTTCTTCAAATCCTCCCACTTCCTCCAGACCAAAGGGTTCACCATGGGCACCCGTATGGGCCCCAGCTATGTCTGTCTCCTTGTTAGCGACGTAGTACAGTCCATCTTCCGTAGTTACACCGGCACCACTCCCCACCTCTTCCTCCACTACATTGATGACTGCATTGGTGCCACCTCGTGCTCTCACGAGGAGGTTGAGCAATTCATCAACCTAACCAACGCATTCCACACAGACCTTTAATTTAGCGGGACCATCTCTGACACCTCCCTCCCCTTCCTGGAACCCTCCATCTCCATTACTGATGACTGACTTGACAATGACATTTTTAACGAATCCCATAGCTACCTGAATATTTCCACAGGACTACATTTCCCAAACCAACCGAGTCCCATAGCTCCACCTGCTTCAAAAATTCCGTCCCGCATTCCCAATTCCTCTACCTCCGCCGTATCTGCTCCAGGAGGATCAGTTCCACCACAGAACACACCAAATGGCCTCCTTCATTAGACACGGCAATTTTCTTTCCCAAGTTGTTAAAGATGCCCTCATAGCCATCTCATCCACATCCCGCACCTCCACCCTCAAACTCCATCCCTCTAACCAAGGACAGACCCCTCCTGGTGCTCACCTTCCATCCTACCTACGTACACCAAATCATCCGACGACATTTCCGCCACCTCCAAACGGACCCCACCACTGGGGATATATTTCGCTCCTCAGCCATTTCCACTTTCCACAAAGACCGTTCCCTCCGTGACTACCTGGTCAGGTCTACATCCCCCAACAATCCACTCTCCTTCCTGGCACTCTCCCCAGCCAACTGCGCCCATACCTCCTCTCTCATCTCCATCCAAGGCCCTAAAGGAACCTTTCATATCCATCAAAGTTTTATGTGCACATCCACATATATAATTTCTTGCATCCGTTGCTCCAGAAGCGGTCCCCTCTACAATGGGGAGACTGGACGTCTCCTAGCAGAGCGCTTTAGGGAACATCCCGGGACACATCTCCGGGACCAATCAACCACATTGCCCTATGGCCCAACGTTTCAACTTCCCCTCCTACTCTTCCAAGGACACGCAGCTCCTGGGCGTCCTCCAGCGCCGCTCCCTCACCACCAGATGCCTGGAGGACGAACGCCTCATCTTCTGCCTCAGAACACTTCAACCCCAGGGCTTCAATTTGAACTTCACCAGTTTCCTCATTTCCCCTTTCTCCTACCTCACACCCGTGACAACCTTCCAGCTCATTACCGTGCCCATGACCTGTCCTACCTGCCTATCCATCTTTCCACCTACTCACTCCACCCTCTCCTCCTACCTAGCACCTTTATCCCCACCCCCATTCACCCATTGGATTCTTTGCTACCTTCTCCCACTCTCTTCCCTGACCTATCACTTCCATCCTCACCCCCATTTACCTATTGTACTGTATGCTACTTTCTCCCCACCTCTACCCCCGTCTCATTTATCTCTGCACTCTGCAGGGTCCCTGCCTCTGTTCCTGATGAAGGGCTTTTGCCCGAAACGTCAATTTTCCTGCTCCTCGGATGCTGCCTGACCTTCCGTGCTTTTACAGCACCACTCTAATCTAGACTCCGGTTTCCAGCATCTGCAGACTTTGTTTTTACCCCATAACTGAACAAGGTGTCAAGAAGACTGAATAAAATTGAACCTTTTGGGAATCAGTTGTAAACTTCCACTGGTTGGGCCATTCAGAACATAATGTGGCTGATGGAAATCAATCCTCTCAGTCCCAGGATATCTCTTTGGGCGATCTTCCTGGTAGCTTCCTCGGCACAAACACCTTCCGCTGCTTCAGGAAAGTCTGACCCTCAACAGTTCGCTCAGAAGTGAGGATGCTCAGAAAAGATCGCGTAAAACTTCAAAACCTAGACAACATTCAAGCTCGTGCTGTTTACATGTAACAGTACTACTGGAACCTGAACATTTCCACAGGTCTAAAAACGAGGAGCTCATTCCACATCTAAAGCTGATTTCATGGAAACATGAGAACTCCATTCAGCCCATCGCAGCTATTGGATAAGAAGAGGCACAGCTCGTTCACTCTCCCTGACCTATTACACAAGAAGATATTTTGGTTTAAAATGCAGATGTTGGAATGCAGGAGGCTGAAAGAACACAACAAACTAGGCAGCATCAGGAGAAGTCCACACCTTTCTTCTTCTTCTTCTTCTATAACCTTTCTTCAGGACTAGGGGTGCTTGTACAGGTAAAGAGGCGAGGTGGGGGAGTAGGAGGAGGCGGCATGGTGAGGTGGAGAACACAGGTAAAGGATACCACCGAGTTGCTCAATGGTAGGAATGAATCCAGTTGACAGCTGGACGCTATGTCTATAACTTTTGCTCATGTCAATAGGCTAAGGTATATGTGTGGGGACTGTTTCTTTCGCTCAGAGGGTAGCGACTGTTGGGGCTTCTTTATCCCAGACAGCTACACCTCTTAAACGATTTGGGGCACAGGGAGATGCTAATGGATTTTGACCCATCAGGGAGTTGAGGGCTACAAAGAATTGGACATGAAAGAGAAATTGCGGACGATAGAGATCAGCCCTGACCTTACTGGAGGGAAGGGCAGGCTTGAGGGGCTATATAGCCTGGTGTTATTCCAGTATACCCCATAGTCCCGTCACTTTGTTGCCTCTTCCATTTCCTATGTTACTGACTTCAAGTAGCTGAATAGTCACAGACTGTTGCAGCATGATCTAAACTGGGTCCAGTTCTATCGACTCAAGGGGCTGATTGGTCTCCTCCTATAACTGTATAACATGCTCCAGGGGCTGAAAAGCTTCATCCTGTTCTGGTATAACTGGAATACATTTTCTCCAACGACTGCAGATGCTGGAGATCAAAGTCGAAAAGTGTGGCACTGGAATAGCCCAGCAGCTCAGGCAGGAGAATCGATGTTTTGTATATTCCTTATGATGGAATTATGCCGGAAATGTCGATTCTCCTGCCCGTCGAATGGTGCCTTACCTGCTGTGCCTTTCCAGCACCACACGTTTGGACGTTTACTGGCCTGCCCGACTCGACCTTCTTGGTCACGTCAGCAAAGAGTTTTAGGAAATTCGCCAGGCATAAACTTCCACTCAAAACTTCCTACTATTTCTAATCAAACCCTGTTTTCCGAATACATGCACATCTTATCCCTCAGAATTTCTCAGGTTATTTACCTACTACAGATGTTCAGCTTACCGGTGTGTATTTCCCAGGCTTTATTTTTCAGTCCTTCTTGAATAAGGACACAACATTTGCTATCTTTCAGTCGACTGGGATCTCACCTGTGATAACTGATGATCAAAATTATCAGCCAAGGACCCCGCCAATTCTTCTCATTGCATTGCAGCCCATTGCAGTGTTCTTGGATGTATCTGGTAAGGCCCATGAGATTTCTCCAACTTCAAACATTCTAGTACATCCAGAACCTCCTCTACTGTGATATGGACTGTCCCCAAGACATCACCAACAATTTCCCCAAATTCCAAGTATCCCCACTGTAAATATAGAGGAGAAATATTTGGTGAGGGCAATGCCTATCTCTTATGGTACTACACATAAATGTCCACTTTGGTCTTTGAGAGGTCCTATTCTCTCTCCAGTTAACGTTTTTCCTTTGATATCTTTAAAGAGCCTCTTTGGATACACCCTGATCTTTTCAGGCAAGGTTACCACATACCCCCTATTCGCCCTCCTGATTTCCTTCTTCAGGAAACTCCTGTATCCCCTGCACACCTCCAGGGATTTTCTTGATTCCAACTGCCTCTAACTGACCCACGCCTCCACATTTTGTTTTGTCAAAACCTAAACATTTCTGTAATTCAGGGTTCCTCATTCCTGTCAACTTTCCTTTCACCCCCACAGGAACATATAGATCTTAAACTTCCACTTGCTGGAGCTCCCTTTTCTTGCAAACAGGCTACTCTAATCAACCCCTGCAAAGTCCTGTCTAAGTCCATCAAAATTAACCTTGTCTCAATTTAGAACTTGAATCTGTGGACCACTTATTTTCCCCTCTCCATAACTATTATAAAATTAATTGAACTATGGTCACTGGTCCCAAAGTGCACACCTACTGTCACCTCACTCACCTGTCCTGACCTATTTTTAGGTCATATTTTGCCACTTCCCGATTAGGACACTCTATATAATGTTTGAGGAAAGATTCCTGACGCACTTACTTGATTCCATCCCATCAAATCCCTTAATGCTCTGGCAGTTCTAGTCAGTGTTATAAAAACTAAAACCCCTATTATAACAACCCGAATGTTTCTGCACGTCTTCCCAATGTCTTTGCATATTTTTGTACCTGTAATTCCTGTTGACTGTTTGGGGGCCTATAGTACAAGCCCATTAGTGTCACCATCCCCTTCTTTTTTCTTAGTTCCACCCACAATGCCTCACTGGATGATTCACCAGTTATTTTATCTCTGATCACTGCTGTGGTACTCCTCTAAATCAGAAACACAAGCCCCTCCCCTCTTTCCACCATCTCTGTACCTCCTAATACACTTTACCCTGATACATTAAGCAGTCCGTCCTATCCATCCGTCAGCCATGTTTCTGTAATAGCTACTCTATCCAGCGCCGATTACCGATCCACACCCTAAATTCATCGGCCTCAACTTTTAGTCCTTTTGCATTGAAATAAGTGCAATTTAATCCATAGGCATTCCTTGCTCCCTATGGTATTCCTGCCTGATGTATCTCTTCAACGTACTGTTCTGAATACTGTATCGCCTTCCAACCTCACATTTGCTGCCCAGCTCTTGAGGATACCACGTGCTGCCAATCTCGTTTAAACACTCCCTTGTAGCATGAGCAAAACTGGCTGCGAAGATATTGGTTCCCCCTGCCCCCTCCAGTGCGTGTGACACCAGTCCCTCTTGAACAGGTCAAAACTTTCACAGAAAAGCTACCAATTATCTAAAAATATGAATCCCTCCCCCTGCACCAATTCTTTAGTCACATATTTATCTACCATATTCTCCTATTCTTACGTTCACTACCTCATGACACTGGAAGTAATCAGGAGATTATCACTGTCAAGGCTCTGGTTTTTAACTTTTCTCCCAGCTCTCAGTAATCACTCTGTAGGACCACATTCCTATGTCTACCTGTGTCATTTGTATCAATGTGTATAATTACTTCAAGCAGCTCAAACATCCCTGCTCCCCGAGAACTTTCAGCAGCCACTCAGAGACATGCTGGACCCTGACACCTGAGAGGCCACACCCCATCCTGGGTTCCAGTTTGTGTCTCCCTAACAATCGAATCCTCTATCTCTAAGACGCTGTTTATCTTTATCCTATCCTGCTGCTCCCCAGAGCCAGTCGCAGTGGAACCAATCTGGCTACTGCTGCTTTCCCTTGAACGGTCATTGCCTGACACCCATCCCCCATCTCCCAACACACACAATCAGTAACCAAAATGGTATACGTGTTTTCGAGAAGAATGGCTGCAGGGGATTCCTGCACTCTCTGCCTATTCCGTTTGCCATACCTGCTGGTCGCTCAACTACTCTCTGCCTGGAACATGGCTGTAAGCAAGGGACGCCTGTTGGATTAAATTCCATTTATTTAAATGCAACAGGGCTGACAGGTAATGCATATGAACTCAGGGCGTGGATCTTTACATGGGACTGGGATATTATAGTCTTTACAGAAACATGGCTAAGGGGGGACATGGGCGTTACCACCTCACTAAAGCTCTTATATATGAAGTTCTCAGTATCTTGGATGACCCGGAGACCAGCCAGGTGCAGCTCCTGACCACGGTCTCCCAGGAGCTGCAGCTGGTCGCACTGCCCACATGTGTAGTCAACTCACATTTTGGACTGATTTGATTCCTTCTCTCGACATGGTCATTAAACTGGCCGTGCCTGATGTCCTATTCACCCCGACCTTCCACTCATTTCCTGATCTGCTGCTTTGGGCTAAATGTTAAAGTGTGAAAAGTTTGGGGTGGTGAATTCTGAGACAAACAACTGGCAAAAAACACAGGAAAACTTGCTGTTTGTCAAAGTGAATACCTGGGAATTAATTTATTATGCTTCAGAGAAATAACATCCTTATTGCTAAAGATCTGTATTATAATGGAAAAAAGCTGTGTTCAAGTTATGGCTGTGACTATAATAATGGTGGCAAACAGCCAGAACAATATCAGTGCTATTGTTGGACAATGCTTGCAGAGAGCATGTGAATTACATTGGATGTTCCCAGAGATGGCTGGCCTGACTTTGGTTGAGTAAGTGCTGAAGCTGCATGAGATGATGCTGGTTTGTAATATAGCCACTTATTGAGTACAGTCAAAGGAACAAAGCAGCAACTGCCATTGTTAATTGTTTCAGAATATATCAGAGTGTTCTTGGCTGCCACTGCAAAGAATCATGCAATGAAAAGCAGTCCGATCACGTCTTTGCCAGCAAGTGCACATCCAAAGGCTTATTAAACGTTTTTGTGGTTACCTGCCTCAACCACCCTCCTAGACAACGCATTCCAGATTCATACCACCCTCTCAGTTCATATTCCATATTCCATTCAATAAATCCTCTCTCAATCTCCTGCTTTTCACTTAAAAAGTGTGTCCCTTTGTTTTTGATCCTTTGACTAAGGAAAACAGCTGTTCCTGTTCATCCTCTCCATACCACTTATGCTCTTGTACACCTGTAACAGGTTCCCTCATCAACCTTCCCTGCTGCAAAGAAAAAACGAGCAAATGTAGCCCTCCTACTTCATACTCACTTTTGAGTACTCACTTGTCTTGTTACTTCTGTCTTGCATCTTCCCAATTTATCAGTGTTAAATTTAATCAGGCCATTGATCTAGCTATCTGACTAATCTGTTTCTATCCTCCTGTAGCCTAACACTTCCCTCCTGACTGTGATCCACCCAGCCCATCTTTGTGTCATCCATAACATTGATCATCATTCCACTGCTCCCCACCTCCACATTCTCACAACCATCATTTCTGAATATCGCAAACAAACCGTGATTTCCTTAATGATCTCCAGATGTTATTCAGAGGATGATTTGACAATTCCAGTCACTTGCTTTTCCTATTTTGGTGAATGTATAAGTGATGTAGTTAACACATTTTACGAGGGAGCCACAAATAGCATTTTCGACACAGAGTTGAATTTACCTTTTCCACTCTGCCCCTCTGCATGTTTTATTTATAAACCTTGAAAATATTTTAGGATAAACTAGGGTTTGGCACCTTGCAAGTGGAACATTAGCACTTTGCGTGGCACTGTTTTTTGTAACATTCCGTGCAAATGTTATCTATATTTGTCAAAGAAATAAACTATTATCTTCAATTCAACTTGCTGTCTCCAATCATCTGAATTGCAGACCACTCTCTTACAAACATCTGAGAACAAAACTATGGACAACCTCGAGATCCCTTTTTGCGCTGACTGATTTATCTCTCGTGATCTCTCTGTCACAAACCCTGTCCACTACCAGCTCATAATATCCCCAGTCTCCATCTCTGCGTCAGTGCTGTGGCTGAACAAACCATTGTCTGAACGTTGGTAAAATTCAGACTTTATGTTTCAAGCTCTCTTCTTGTCACTTTTCCAGTTACAAGTATTTCAATCACAAAATTATTCTTGTCTCGGACATTACTTCATGATTGGGACAATGTATGAGAGTAGGAATGTCTCTGGATGTAATTCAGGAGCAAAATTTATTAAACGAAAGGCATTGTTTCAAGCAATTTGTTTCAAGTCCTACCACAGCTGATGGCAGAACTTCAATGAAAATGATAAGAATTGGAATAAAAGTGAATTTACGAAAAAGAACCATAAAACCCACCTTTTGTAGGAAAATCTTGCTGTTTCACTGATGACCTTCGGTAAATAAATCTAATGTTACTACCCGGTCTGGGTTAAGTGTGACTTCAGACCCATATCAATGTCCTTGATTTTATTTTGGCTTGAGGAATGGCCTCACAATCAGGACAATTAGTGATGATTAACAAATGCTAGCCTGGCAGAGACAACGACTTCCCATGGAATAAAACTTTGAAGATTAAACCAAATACAAGAAGATGCTGGAGATCTCATATTGCATGAGAAATGCAAAGAAAAGAACAAAAATTGCTGGGGAGCTTTTCTGAACAGAAAACAGTTGGAAAATAGTGTGAATAATGCTGATGGCAGTGAAGTCTGCTTTGAAGGGGAGGAGGAGTGAGTTAAATCGATAGAGAAAGGAAGAGATCGAAGAAAAAGAACAAACAAATGGAATTATAATCATCTAGGATGGAAATAAAATGTGAGATTTACCTCATCTATTTTTAACTTTTCCCATCTTCCTGAATATCTTGCCCATGCCGGTACATGTAAACCCCGCTTTTCAAAAAATCGCTTTTTGCCACTTCCCTTTCCGAAAAACCTCCATTACGTCCTGTTTTCGCTAACCAAAAGAAATTCGAAGAGGATTTTCCCTTTTACCAAGAAAGATGATTTTTTCCCACTTAATTAATGCTACTTTGCTTTATGCCATATCAGCTTATGAAAGGTTTTGTAGGAACACTCTACCTTCAGATACCGAGGGAAACTGTATATATCTAAGATCACGTTTAAAGTGATTTGATCCCACTTGTCTGTCTTGGCTGAGTGTCGTCATCTTCTTAAATTTATTAATGTGAAATAGGTATCGCTGGCTGGGCCAGCACTAGTTCACTCATTTGATTGCCCTTGAGAAGACCTTGAGCCTCAATGGCACTTACACAGAGTGTGGCACTCAAGGTTACAGCTGCACAGGAGGTGTGCAAAGCAAGATCGACTTTCGCAAGATTAATATTATTTGAAAGGTTAGAGATTTCAATTCGTCAGTGTAACTAAGGTAAGGAAGAAGGTGTTCCTGAGCATGCTGGTCCATGTTTTCAAGCCTTTGTATCTTCTCCCTTTTGAAAGAGGTTATAGGAGATCATTACCGGTTTTGGAGATATATTTGATGCTGCCCGCCTTTTGCTCACAATGAGAATTATAATTGGAGGGAATGTTGACTTCCATGATAGTCTGGGCTGTGCACACAACCGTCTGTAGTTTCTTCTGGTCCTGGGAAGAGCTGTTACCGTCACACTATTATGCACATGAATAGAATGCTTTCAGTTGCCAGTATGCAGAGCACTCAGGGAAGGCAGGTCCAAAATATTTAGATGTAGCAATTGGCTATTAAATGGATATCCAAGTTCTGGTTGCTGTTTTGACAGCAATTGAAATTTAACCAATATTTCCAACATGCAACCAAAGAGCCATCACATGCTTCAAAACAATAGAGAAACCATCACCATCACATCGAGGGAGAGCTGGACAGACACTTATAAGGAGAGAGAGAACACAGCGAGGGAAACAGAATGACAGTCAGTAAAACAGAGAAAGGAAACAAAACAAGAAACAAACAGTCACATGGACAGGGAAAAGGGGAGATAGTAAGTTCAGGGAAAGAAACAGAAGACAGAGAAAAGGAAAATACAAGGAAACAGACAGTGTGAGAGAAATAGTGAGAGACAAAGCACACAGGGAGCTGGGGATGGGGTCACAGTGTGCTGGGGGTGGGGTCACAGTGAGCTGGGGATGGGGTCACAGTGAGCTGGGGATGGGGTCACAGTGAGCTGAGGATAGGGTCACAGTGAGCTGGGGATAGGGTCACAGTGAGCTGGGGATGGGGTCACAGTGAGCTGGGGATGGGGTCACAGTGAGCTGGGGATGGGGTCACAGTGAGCTGAGGATAGGGTCACAGTGAGCTGGGGATGGGGTCACAGTGAGCTGGGGATGGGGTCACAGTGAGCTGGGGATGGGGTCACAGTGAGCTGGGGATGGGGTCACAGTGAGCTGGGGATGGGGTCACAGTGAGCTGGGGATGGGGTCACAGTGAGCTGGGGATGGGGTCACAGTGAGCTGGGGATGGGGTCACAGTGAGCTGGGGATGGGGTCACAGTGAGCTGGGGATAGGGTCACAGTGAGCTGGGGATAGGGTCACAGTGAGCTGGGGATAGGGTCACAGTGAGCTGGGGATAGGGTCACAGTGAGCTGGGGATGGGGTCACAGTGAGCTGGGGATGGGGTCACAGTGAGCTAGGGATGGGGTCACAGTGAGCTGGGGATAGGGTCACAGTGAGCTGAGGATAGGGTCACAGTGAGCTGGGGATAGGGTCACAGTGAGCTGGGGATGGGGTCACAGTGAGCTGGGGATGGGGTCACAGTGAGCTGGGGATAGGGTCACAGTGAGCTGGGGATGGGGAATGGGAGGTGCTGGGGGTGAGGACCAGAGAGAGCTCGGAGTGAGCTGGGGGGAGGGAGATGAGCATTTACTATGACCTGTACCAAGGTGTACAGGCTGATCATAGTAAGCAAGGATGTGCAGAACGATGGCTATAAAACATGTCTGAGAGGCATCCAGGTTACGCTGCACAGCGCACGCGCTAGGTGAGATCAACATGAACAAGATCAGTATTATCTGAGATTAGGGAGTACATTCTTCAGTCAAATAACAGTCAAGAAGAAACTTTTAATGAACCTGCTGCTCAGTGTTTTCAAGCTTCCATATCTTTTAGCCTGATGGAAGAGGTTGTGGGAGACAATTACTGGGGTGTGATGGGTCTTTGATAATGTTAGAACAAAACATTCCAGCACAGAAACAGGCCAGTCGGTGGTCCGAGCCTGCGCCGATCCAAATCCTCTATCTAAACCTGTCGCCTAATTTCTAAGGATCTGTATCGCTTTGTTCCCTGCACATTCATGTATCTTTCCAGAAACATCTTAAATGGAACCCCCTACTATTCTCTGCCTCCTGTTGCCCAGTCAGTTCTTTCTCCACGTAGCTAGCGCACCATGTGACTTTCACTTTCTCCATAACCTGACCGAGGGGAAACATACCAAACGCCTTCCTGAAGTCCATGTACATGACATCTACAGTATCTCCCTCACCAATCAACTTTGTCACTTCCTCAAAGAATTCTATTGAGTTGTTAAGACATGACCTTCTCTGCACAAAACCATGTTGTCCATCACCGATAAGACTATTTTCATCCAAATGAGAGTAGATCCTATCCCTCAGTATCTTCTCTGGCAGATTCCCTACCCCTAACATCAGTCTCATCAGTCCATAATTGGCTGGATTATCCCTACTACCTTTCTTAAACAAGGGGTTTAACAATTTTCCAGTCTTCCACGACCTCAGACGTGTTCAAGGATGCTACAAAGATATCTGTTAATGCCCCAGATATTTCCTGTCTCCCTTCCCTCAGTAATCTGGGGTAGATGTTGGCAGCCTTTCTGCAGCAACGAACCATGTAAATGGAATCAATGGTTGGGATGTTAGAGTCCGTGTTGGTCAGAGCTGTGCACCCAACCTTCTGTCGTTTCTAACAATCCTGAGGAGAGCAGTTGCTGTACCAGGCTGTTATCCACCGGGACAATACGCTCTCAATGGTGCATCTGTAGAAGTAGTGCATGCTGCATTTCTTGTATCACCTCAGGAAGGAGAGGCATTGTTGAACCTTCCCGACCGTCGGACCTATGTGAGAAGTTCAGGACAGGTTGTGAGTTATCATCACTCCGAGGGACTTGATGCTCTGACTCACTCAAACGGTTGATGTAGATGGGGTGTGTTCCCCTCCTTTCTTCATAAAGTCAGTGATCAGTTCTTTACATTTGCCGATTACAGAGAGAGGTCATTATCAACAGGTCATGCCATCAAGCTCTCTATCGCCTTTCCAGATTCTGACACGTTGTTGTTAAATATCCGTACTGCTATAGTGATGTCATTATCGAACTTGTAGCTGGCGTTGTTTGGAATATGGAAACTCAGTCGTGGCTGTACAGGGAGTACGTAGGGGGCTGAGGACACAGCCGTTGTTGTACAAAGAGGACATTAGGGGGCTACAGAAACAGCCGTGGGTTTACAAAGAGTATAATAGTTGGTTTAGGTCATATCCGTGCGTGTACAGGATGGATAGTGGGGGGCTGAGGACACAGCCGTGGGTGTACCTGGAGTACCAGAAGGGGCTGAGGGCTCAGACGTGGGAGTACATGGAATACAGTAAGGGGCTGAGGTCACAGACTTGGGTGTGCATGGAGGACAGTGGGGGGCTGAGGACACAGCCGTTGGTGTACAGGGAATACAGTAGGTGATTGAGGGCACATCCATGGGTGATTCGCGAGGACAGTAGTGGGCTGAGGGTACAGCCGTGGGTGTACAGGGAGTATTGTCGCGTGTTGAGAACACATCCTTCAGCAGCTTTAGTGTTCATTGTTATTGTGAAGGAAGTGGTTTAAATCTATCTTCACGATTGTGGGTCAGAAATCTGGGGAGCCAGTTGCAGAGGATGGAACCGAGATCAAGATCGTGGAGTTTTTGATTAGTTTGTAAGGGATAATGATTTTGAATGTGGAGCTTTAGTCAATGAGCAGGAGTCTGGTGTAGGTGTCCTTGTGGTCCAGATCTTCCAGTGATGCGTGCAGGCTCGGATATGGCATCTGTTGTGCACCCGTTACATCAGTCAGCAAATTATAGTGCAGCAGGTCAGGCTGGGAGACTGGAGTTGGTGTGGGCCATAACCAGCCTCTCAAAACACTTCATGATTATTGAGGTCAGAGCCACTGGATGGTCGTCTATAAGGGCATGTTCCATGTGCTTTCTCACGAAGATGATGATAGCCTTCTTGAATCAGATTGGGACTTCGGCTTCTGGAGGGAGAGGCTGAAGTTGTATGTGAATACCTCTGCTAGTTGGTACAAACAGGATCTGAGTGCTCAGGCCCATCACTTTCTTTGATTTGACTCACTGAAAAGCTGACCTTGCCTGCAGCGGTGACAACAGTCACAGGTACATCTGGGGCTTTCGCGGCCTGCGTCAGCCCTCAGTGACAGTCTCACAGTCATTTATGATCGACATCCCCTCCCCACACCTCCCTCTGTCGTCTTCAATACAAAATGACATTAGTTGTTGTGAGCACCATACAGTCAGCATTGAGACAGATTGCCATTGATAGACTGGGATCGTGCGCCATCAAGTTCTGTATCACCATAATGCGGTAAATTCAGAATAAAATAGTGAGCAGGGTGTCAGTGCCAGTGGTGCAAGGAGTGAAGGCATTGCAGGTGTAATTCCAGTCAAAGCACTGCTTAAACCTAAATGGAGTCAACCATCTTGAGCGTTGTGCCTTTTCAATGGCGGATAGTCCTTAGGTAGTCAGGAAGTACTATTTACGTGAACCATCTGACCTGACGGCAGTTTTACTAGGTTTGCAGATGATACAATGATGATTGGATGGGCAGGTGATATTGAGGAAGTGGGGAGACTGCAGAAAGACTTGGACAGTTTAGGACACTGGGAAAACACATGGCTGATGGGACACAATATGGGAACATGTGAGATTATGCACTTCAGTAGGCGGAATACAGGCAGACACTATGTTCTAAAAGGCTTCATGAAATCTGAAGCATAAAAGGAGTTTGGAGTCATTGTCCTCTCTTACGGTTAATGCGCAGGTGCAGTTGGCAGTTAGGAAAGCAAATGCAATGTTAACATTCATTTCAAGAGAGTGAGAGTACAAGAGCGGAGACATACTTCTGAGAATGTAATGGGCTATGGACGGACGGGAATTGGAGTATTGTAAGCTGTTCTGGGGAAGGATCTACGAGTGTTGGACATGATCTATCCTGGGAATGATGGCTTGTCATATGAGCGGCAGTTGAGGGCTCTATGTCTGGACTCAATGGAATTTAGAAGAAGTGGGGGGTGTAATTGATTGAAACTGAGTGATTACTGCAAAGATTGATACAATTATACTATAGAATATATTTCCACAAGTCTTAGAGACTATGACAAAATGAGACAGTTTCAGAGTGAAGAGAGAGGCTGAATGGCCTACATCTATTGCTATATAGCATGCCTGTATTGTCATACGGCCTATTATTCAGTGCAGAATTGTAAATCTCAGACCTGCTCTTGTAACCGTTGTATCTTCATTTTGGTTTGAATTCACCTTCTGGTCAATGGTAACCCCTGTAATATGGACGGTGAGAGGATTCAGTGTGAAGCAGTAGCGCAGTATGATGTTGAATATAAGCTGCTATCTGTGAGTCTCATCTGGCGGGAGTACATTGTCTCGACGATGATTGTCATTTCCAGTCTGCTATTTTTGAAGGATCGATCCAGTTACACTAATATTGCAATTAATAAAACTGGTGCAATTTACCACAGCACTCAGCAACAATATGCCATGGAACACTGAACACCTTTCTCATAACAGAAAGGTCGAAAATGTTCAGGATCAGAAACATTGCTTTCCTGTTCATGTTCAAATCAGAAAACCTGTTACATCGAGGTGTTCAACTTGGAATTTTTTAAACTTATTTTTTTGGTTATGGGAATCGCTGGATGGGCCCACCATTTCTTTTCCGTCCCTAGTTACGCTCTTGAGAAGGTGGTGCTGAGTTGCCTTCTTATACTGCTGCAGTCCAGCTGAGTTGAACCACAATGCTACGAGGGAGGGGATTCCAGGGTTTTGACCCAGCAACAGTGAAAGAATGGTGATATATTTCCAACTCAGGATGTTGACTGGTTTGGAAGGGAGTTTGAAGGTGGTGGTGTTCGCCAAAACCTGCTGCCGTTGTCATTCAAGATGGAACTGATTGTAGGATTGAAAGGGGCTGTCTTGTCGATAGAACATACTGCTGCTACTGAGCATAGGTGGTGAATGGAGTGAATGATTGTGGATGTGGTGCCAATCAATTGGGCTGTTTTGTCCTGGATGGTGTCAAGCTTCTTCAGTGTCGTTGTGGCTGCAGTCATTCAGGCAATTGGGGAGTATTCCATCTCACACCTGACTTGTGTCTTGTAGATGGTGAGCATGCTTTGGGAAGACAAGAGGTGAGTTAAACGTACAATATTCCTAGCCTTGGATCTGCTCTTATATTTATGTGGCGAGTCCAGTAGAATTTCTGATCATTGGTAACCTGAAGTGTATTGATAGAGTGGTTGGGAGGGGAATTTAGTGACAAATATGCTACGGAATACCAAGTGGTTATATAGTTTCTTATTGGTGATAGTCATTGTCTGGCATTTGTGTGGTGCCAGTGTTAGTTGTCGCTTATTAGCCCAAGCCTGGATATTGTCCAGATCCTGTTGCCTTTAGGCATGGACTGCTTCCATAACTGAGCATTTGCAAATGGTGCTGAACATTGTGCAGTCATCGTCGAATATCCCCACTTCTGACCTTATGATGGAGAGAAGGTCATTGATGAAACAACAGAAGGTGTTTAGACCTAGGTTTCATCCGGAGGGCAACTGAAGATATTGCCTAGTATGGTGACGAAACATCTGAAAATGACCATTCCAGCTCATGGAGCAAACCTACGTCCACATTATCCTGAGGGACTTCTGCAGAGATATTCTGGAAGTGAGATGACTGACCTCCAACAACAATAACCGTTTTCCTATCTGTCAGGTATAACTCCAATAATGAAATACTTGCTCGAAATAACCTTTTTGCTTGGGTTCCTTGATGCCACATTTGAAAGAATACAGCCTTGATTTTCAAGTGCTGGAATTCAGTTCCTTTTTCTATGTTTGAACAAAGACTGCGGTGAGGTAAGGAGCTGAGTGTCCCCGGTGGAACCCAAACTGGGCGTCACTGAGCAGGTGCTGCTTGACAGCACTGTTGGTGAGTCCTTCCATCACTTTATTGATGATGGAGAGTAGACTGATGAGGCGGTATTTGGCTGGTTTGAATTTGTCCTGAGTTTTATGTACAGAACATACTTGAGCAGTTTTTTCTCATTGTTTTTACTCTCTATTGCATTAGGGTTAATCCTCTGCTTTGATGGTAATGATTGAATGGTTTATATGCTGCGACATGAGATTACAGATTGTTCTGGGGTATTGTTCTTCTGCTATTGTTGGACCACAGCGTCTTATGGATACTCAGTCTTGAGTTGCTAGATCTGTTTGAAGTCTGTGCCATTTAGCATGGTGATAGCGCCACACAACACTATAGTGTTTATTCTCAATGTGACCGTGAGACTGTGTCTCCTCAACGAGTGTGGTGGTCAGTTTTACCGATGCTGTCATGGACAGATGCATCTACAGTTGGCAGATTGGTAAGGATGAGGTCAGGTGTGTTTTTCTTAGCCTCTCGTTCATTCCCTCGCTACCTTCTGCAGACCCAATCAAATAGATATGTCCTTTAGGATCCGACCAGCGTGATCGGTAGTGCTGCTGCCAAACCACTCTTGGTGGTTGACTTTGAAATTCCTCAGCGAGAATAAACTTTGTGCCCTTTTCACAGAAAGTGCTTTCTCCAAGTGTTGTTCAACATGGAGGAGTACTGATCCAGCTGAGGAATGACGTTACATGTTAATCAGTAAGGCTGCTTTGCTCACGTTTAATCTAAAGTTATGGGACTTCATTGGGTTTGGGGTTAATTCTGGGGACTCGCAGAGCTACTACCTCCAGAATGTATCGCACTGAGCTGCCCCCTCTGCTGGATTGATCCTGACCTTGGGCCAGGACATATCCAGTCATGGTGATGGTGGTTTCTGGGGTATTTCTGTCAGTTATAATTTCATGAACATGAGTTATGTCAGGCTGTTGCTTGACTAGTCTGTAAGGCCGTTGTTCCAATATTGGGACTAGCCCTCAGGTGTTAGTAAGGAGGACTTTGCAGGTCCGACAGTGATGTTTCCAACTGACGTTTTCGGTGGTCAGATCGATAACTGATGGTCCACCTGGTTTCATTTCTTGAGATTTTGTAGCGATTGGTATAACTGAATGACACGCTAGTTCATTTCAAAGCTCGACTGAGAGTCATCACATTGCTTTGGGTCTGGAGTGTGGATGCAAGATTACTTCATTTGAGGATATTAGTAAGCCAAATGTTTTTTTTCTTTTCTGACAATCGGCAAAGATTTCCTTCTCATCAGTAGATTCTTAATTCCAGCTTTTTAAAAAATTGTTGAGTCAAACTTTCACTTTCTGCAGTGGCGGGTTTCGAACCTGGGTTCACAGAACAAGAGCTGACTCTCGGGATTGATAATCTCGCGATATTACCATGAGGCCTACTTGGTGCCACATGTTGTATTCATGTGCTATTTCTTGTGTTGCCCTGTTTTTCTTTCACTGCTTCGGTTTTTCCAGAATCTCATCCTTCATTAAATCTGAATTGAAATCCATCGTCATGAGCGTCTTCTGGACTGCTCGAATTTCATTCAGTCTATTTTGTTTGCACAGATATTTCAAGGCAGCTGTACATCAGAGAAGAACAGGAAGAGATAATGGGTGATTGTGCACTGTACTTGTCACCGCACCAGCTTATCTGACCAGGCACCTGAAGTATTTATTGTGGATCAGAGAACTGCCAAATTAATATAACACCGATGGAGGTCAGTCAACCCGTTGTGGGGTCACAAGCTCTTCAACTGCACAACTAGAGATAGAGAGAGCGTGTGGAGATAGATGGCGTGAGAAAGAAATAAACCGGGGAACAGAAAGTGAATGGAGATAAACTGAGAGAGGATAGAAAGGGGAGCGACTGACTGAGAGGGAGAGGAAGAGGTGTCAGATGAGAGTGAAGTCAGATAGATCAGAAGGCAGCATGAGGGTAGATAAATACGGACAGACAGAAGTTGGAAGTTTTATTTAGAAATTCCTCTGAACTGCAATCCATTTGTCTTGGTGCCATACCCTGTGACCACTCTGCCGATACTGGCTGTCGTCCCAGATCATTGTTTTCCAATAATATCACAGACCTATGTTACTGACAGCTAAACAGAACCCAAAAGACCATAGATTAGTTATATGGTGAAGGTGGATTTTTTTTAAAAATTAAACTGTGCCATGAACAGCAGGAAATGGTAACCCCACCCACCTCCAGATACTGTGTGAGAGACTGGGCCAGAGAATCTCAGTGAAGGGGATCACTGACAGAAAGGAAATCAGCATCTCCCCTGTGGATCAAATAATGATTGATAGTTTGTACATCACTTTTCCAGTTTTCACATCCACATTTCAAATTATATAACTCAATATCAGGAATGCATTTTAACAAACTTATCTCTTTATACTTTGCATCTTTTGGTCTGCATAGAAAATCATTTTGTCCCTGTATTTTGCATTGCATAAATATATTTCATTAATATTGTCTCTGCTAATTTCTCATTATAGATTTATCCTTGAATCTGTCCTTCATATGAGTTATAAAGTGTAACGTTCCAATACTGATAATTAGGGAACAGCAATGTTCCTCTTCCCAGTTTGATCAGCCATGTCCCCCAGTCCACTCCATCTTCTGTCTTTTCCCCAATGTCATAATCACAATGTAATTGAAGTCAGTAAATGACACTTCATCACAGTTCCTTAACATGGATAAAATCAACACTCACGCTTGCCCTCTCTGATTCTGGAATAATCTGAATTGTACTTGTCACGAACAATTTTCTGTTAACATATGCATGCCGTTTGATTGTTATAAACCCACATTGTCTTAGGCACATGTTGCTATCAGATCATGGATGGAAGATGTTCTCCCAATGTTTTTCTGATTTTGCAATGACTGATCAGTATTTATCGGATTTATTTCTACATTTATGAGGAGAGAAGCATGTTTATCTTCAGTTAAACCTCTGGCATTACCTCTATATCCAAGGCAGACTGAATGATTACAAACAAATAATATGTCATCTCCAACATTCCTTCCTTCAGTCACACTCACATCTCACATCCAGAATGCATGTGTTCAAAGTTATTTTTAATTTTAGTAAAACAGTATCACATTGAGAGAGGTTAGCTGGAGCTGTTTGTTCAGTGATTGTGATTATGCGAGTCTCCATTGATCCTATGGGTCCTCAGAGAATTTCAGTCTTCTATCAATAATGGAATGTGTTCAATGGGTAATCCCATAGTATGAGCGGGAGCATCATCCACACCAATAAAAGGGATCAGCAGCTTCAAGGAGAGAGGGAGGAGAGATCTGAATCCGGGAAGAGTACACTGGAGTGTTCCAACAATGGATCAAGATCTGAGAACATTCAAATGGAAATTTCCAATAATGGACAGGAGTTTATCGTGGGGTCTTTTCTGGCTTTCCCAGCCTTGGCTATCATTAGCATCGCGGATTGAAGATGTATTGAAGATTATTCAAGCTGGTTACTATCCTATCCTTGATATAGTTGGTGTTCCTGGTAAGTCACTCTTGTGTCGAGTGAAACGGTCTGAACTGAATCGATGGTCATGATATGCAAATTTTGGAAAGGTGCAAGTCAATGTTTTCAGTTCCAATCAAAGATTCCATTCCTTACATATTATAACTAGCAAATGATTATTTAAAAATTACGCACCAATATGTGAGGATGAAGCAAACTTCTCCTTGATTCGTTTTCTCCTGCACAAATTTACATTTCCATATCCTCCCCAATCACCATTTCTGTCTAGTACCACCAACATGACATCCCAGTCCCTACTCAGCCTCATTACAATTCCTGAATAAATTATCATTTGTGCCTTTGTTAATCTCCGCATACAGATGTTTCAAGCCCATTCTTACCATGTGTCCATTGCAAAATAATTGCAGTTGAGATGTTTACATTGTTCTCTGCACAGAATTAGAAAGATGTGAAGACAGTGTATGGTGGTTACGTCACTGGCTCATAATCTGCAGCCACAAAATAATAATCTGTTGATATCGGCTTGCCTCGTGCCCATTAGAGAAGGCAATGGGTCATTCTTCTCTGGTCAGGTCTCTGTGTGACTGAAAACCTACAGCACTGCGTTTTAATCTTTACTGTCCTGTGGAACAGCTAACCAGCCACTCAGTTCAAGGTCAACATAACATGCTGGCCTGACCAGGGCTGAATACAACCCGTGAGGGCAGATGAAAAGGTAAGATAACCCCCTTCCTCTGCCTGTATCCCATATTCCTGCGCTGAATTACATTCAGGTAGGTGGCCACTCACACTTTTAGTCGTATTCTTTGTGATTGAGTCTGTCTCCGAGAGTGTTTTCCATCTCGATAGGCACCTCTGGTGCTAGCTTTATTGATGCTGACCTACAGATGGAAGGATGGTTTAAATTCCACGTCAGTGGCTGTGCATTGTAAATGAATGGTATCCTGTGTCACATGAAGGAAATGGAGCAAGTTAAGTGAGGGAAAGGAGTTATTGTGATCAACTGTGAGAGCGTTGTTGAGGCAGTATTTGGGGTATTGTGGACAGATTTTATCTCCTTTATATGGAGTGATCTCCTTACCACAGAGAGAATGAATAAGAGTCCCACCGGATTAATCCCTGGGATGATGGCACCATGACGAGTGAGTAAAGGTTGATCTGTAGCGCTGTGACATAATAAGAGGTGATTGCATTGAACCCTGAGAGGGATGATCAATCACTCCTTATATTCGAAACAGGCAATGAGAAGGCGATAAATTCCTTGACTGTTGATTCATTCAGAATGCATGATTCTGGATAGTTTAAGTGCCTCTGAGGACGTTACGCCTACCCACCCCAACCCCCACTCCCCACGGCGCTTGACAGAGACAGAGAGGTCCAGGTTTTGAATAAGTTTTCCTCACATTAATACAGTGCAGTTAGTGTGTGATCCTGCACTGAATGTCATATTATCTACCATTCTGACAGCAGCCAATATATCTTCATTCAAAAACAGTCAAATATTTTTGGCCCTGTTGAGACCACACCTGGAGTACTGTGTGCAGTTCTGGTCTCCAAATTTGAGGAAAGACATTTTAGATATTGAGGGAGTGCAGCGTTGGTTCACGAGGTCAATTCTGGAATGGCGGGATTACTTTATACTGAAAGACTGGAGCGATTGGGCTTGTATACCCTTGAGTTTAGAAGACTTAGAGGGGATCTGATTGAGACATATAAGATTATTAAAGGATTGGATACTCTGGCGGCAGGAAACATGTTTCCACTGATGGGTGAGTGCCGAACCAGAGGACACAGCCTAAAAATACGGGGTAGGCCATTTAGGACAGAGATGATGAGAAACTTCTTCAACCAAAGAGTAGTGGCTGTGTGGAATGCTCTGCCCCAGAGGGCAGCGGAGGCCCAGTCTCTGGATTCATTTAAGAAAGAGTTGGATAGATCTCTCAAGGATTGTGAAATCAAAGGTTATGAAGATAAGGCAGGAACAGGATACTGATTAAGGATGATCAGCCATGATCATATTGAATGGTGGTGCAGGCTCGAATTGCAGAATGGCCTACTCCTGCACCTCTTGTCTATTGTCTATTGCCTATTGTCTATTTCCACCAGCTCCTGACCTTCTTGAAAAACACGAATCCATATTCTCAGAGATGCAAAAAGACTCTTTAAAGTTTAAACCATGATACTATAAGACATAGGGGCCGAAATTAGGCCAGTTAGCCCATCGAGTCTGCTCCGCCATTTGGTCATCGCTGATAAGTTTCTCAAACCCATTCTCCGACCTTCTCCCCGTAACCCTTGATTCCCTGGATAATCTGAAAAGCTATCCCCGTCTCACATATAATCAATAATCTGGCCCTACAGCCTTCTCTGCAAATAAATTACAAAGATTCACCATTCGTTGGTTAAAGAAGTTTCTCCTTAGCAACATCCTAAAAAGATGTTCCCTTGAAGCTTAGGCTGTGTCCTTGGGTCCTCGTCTCTCTTACCAATGGAAACATCTCATGCACATCCACTCTGTTCAGGTAATTCAGTATTCTGTATGTTTCAATTACATTTCCTCTCTTCCTTCTAAACTTTTCAAGTATAGACCCAAAGACTCAAACATTCGCCAAACAACTAACTTTTCACTCCTAAGACGATTCCCGTGAAAATCTTCTGAACACGCTCCAGGGGCAGTATACCTTTCCTGAGATATGGGGCACAACAGTGCGCTCAACTCTGCAAATATCTTCTGACCAAAACTGTATGCAGCTTGTTCTTAGATTCAAATTCTCCCGTAATAAATGCCATCAATAATAAGTGCCCTCTTAACTACTGCCTCAACCTACAAGCTTACCTTAAGAGAACCCTGCACTAGAACTCCCAAGTCCCTTTGCACTTCACAGTTCTGAATTTTCTCCCCATTTAGAAAATAGACCATGCCTCGATTCTTCGTGACAAAGTGCATGACCTCACACTTTGTGACGTTGGAATACATCTGCCAACACTTTTACCTGGTCAATTCCTTCTTCAGCTTCTCTATGCGACCAGTCCATCTGCCTATCTTTGTATCGTCTGCAAACTTAGCCAGAGTGCCCTCAGTTCGATCATCTATATTGTTAACTTAACAAGTAAAAAGTTACGATTCCAACACTGAGCCTTGTGGATCACCTCTTGCCACCGGCTGCCATTCTGAGAAGGACCATTTTATCCCCACTCTCTGCTTTCTGTCAGACAGGCAAGTTCCTATTCATGCCTCTACCTTGCTTCTAACACCACGGACCCTTATCATACTCAATCATCTCCTTTGTGACACCTTGTCAAAGGCCTTCTTGGCGTCCAGGTGGATAACATCCATTGGCTGCACCTGATCGAGCCTGTTCATTTCGTTTTCAAAGATTTCCAATCTTTGTCAGGCATGACCTTCCCTTGATGGAACCATGCTGACTTTGCCCTATTTTAACAAACACTTACAAGTATTCAGAAATCTTATCCTTCACAATGGATTCCATGATCTTACCCACGACAGAGGTTAAGCTATTCATTGCGGTTTCAAAAGTAATTTTTCCTTACTCCCTGCTATAGCTGACTTCCCTCATCAGTCATGGTTACCTCATTCTCCATGTACTCTGCCTCATTTTACTCGGGGTAAATCTCTGCTGCATCCCGAATTACTCAAAAAGTCTACTGCCATTACTGCTCCACTGTCTCTCCTGCTGGGCCCTTCTACCAGTCAATTCTACCAAGCTCCTCTCTCATGTCTCTGCAGTTGCCTTTATTCAGCTTTAATACCGTTACTTCTGAATATAACTTCTCCATCTGAAATTGTAAAGTAAATTCAATCATATTCCGATACTGCCTCCTATGATTTTCTTCACCTTAAGCTCCCTCATCTAATCTGCCTGCACAAGCTGCTCCAAAAAAGCCATCTCATAGACATTCCACAAATTCCTTTTCTTGCAAACCACCATCAATCTGAATTCACAGCCCACTTCGGTAATGAAATCCCACATGATCACTGTAACTTTGTATTTCCTACACATCTTTCTATCTCCTGGTGTATCTTGCACCCCAGCTCCTGAGTACTGTTTGGAGCTCTGAACAGAACTCCAACTATCTGTTTTTAATCTTTTTGATTCATCAATTCTACCGATACAGATTCTACACCATTTTACCTTACATCATCTCTTATTATTGATTTCATTGCATTTCTTACTAATAGGACAGCCCCATTCCCTCTGCCCAACTGCCTACCCTTTTGATAGGATGCATATCCTTGAATATTCAGCTCCCAATCCTGATCCTCTTGCAGCAACGTCTCCGTGATGGCGATCTGCCAATTTGTGTATGAGCCATAAGCTTATTTACCTTATTCCTTATGCTGCATGCATTCCGATATAACAGTTCAGCCCTGTAGTAACTATCCCTCTTCTCATCGTCATTTGTTTGTCCCGAGTGTTTGAAGTTTGATTGCGAACACTTTCCATACTCTGCGTCTGTGCTGAAGATTTGAATAACTTAGAGTTTTAGAGTCATCGAGGTGTACAGAATGGAAACAGACCGTTCGGTCCAATCTGTCCATGCCAATCAGATATCGATAATACAGTCCCACCTGCCAGAACCCGGTCCATATACATCCGAACCCTTCCTCTTCATACACCCATCTAAATGCCTCTTAAACGTTGCAATTTTACCACCCTCCGCCACATCCTCTGACAGCTTATGCCATACACGTACCACCCTCTGGGTGAAAACGTTGACCCTTAGGTCTCTTTAATATCTTTCCCCTCTCACCCTTAACCTCTGCCCTCTAGTTCTGGACTCCCTGATCCCAGGGAAAAGACTTTGTCTATTTATCATATCCATGCCCCTCATAATTTTGTAAATCTCTAAAAGGTCACTCCTCAGCCTCCGACGATCCAGGGAAAGCAGCCTCAGCCTGCTAAGCCTCTCCCTACAGCTCAAATCCTGCGAACATGACAACATCCTTGTAATTTTTTTCTGCAACCTTTCGAGTTTCACAACATCTTTCTGATACGAAGGACATCAGAATTGCATGCAATATTCCAACAGTGGCCGAACCAATGTCCTGTACAGCCCCAACATGACGTCCCAACTCCTGCACTCAATACTGTGGCGAACAAAGGAAAGCATACCAAACGCCTGCTTCTTGAGATCTGCAGTCTTACCCGCTCCTTTAATTTGGGTTTTATAATTTTCCCTATAACTGACACCACCCCACCCCCATTTAGCTTCATGCCCAGTCTACAGCCCTAGTTATGCGATTTGCTTGAACTCAGCTCCCAACACGTTTCAGATGAAGACCGTCCGATCAGAACAGTGCGCTCCTTCCCCAGTGTCTGGTGTCAATGTCCCATGATACAAACCCATTTCTCCCACACCAAACTTTGAACCACACATTTTCCTGCTGACCCTGTGCTAATTAGCTCATGGCTCAGGCCGTAATTCGGATCCTATTTCCTTTTTGCTTCTGTTTTCTAATTTAGCTCTGAGCTCTTCGTATCCCTTAGCAGAACCTCTGTCCTAGTTTTATCTCTGTCGTTGGTACCGACACAGACCATGACCAATGGATCTTTACCCTCACACTCGAAGTTCCCCTGCAGCCCAGATGAGATATCCCTCACCGAAACACCAGTCAGTAACGCCGCATTCAGGACTCTCAATCTGGGTCACAGAGAACAGTGTCTATGCCGCTAACTATACTATCCCCAGTTACATTAACATTTCTCTTCTCTTGCCCCACTTGAAAGCTTTCCTCAACTCGGTGTTGCGGCCAATCAGCTCATCCTCCCTGCAGTCCCCATCCCATCCACACAGGGAACAAAACTCTTGAACCTGTTAGACACGGACAGGGGCTGAGGCTCCAGCAATTCTACGTCCTGGATCCCTTTATCTACTTCACTCAGAGATAATCTCTCTGCTTTCTAACCACTGGCTGAATTTGAGTCAGTTGATCTTAGGAGTGTAACTGTCTCTTGAATCACAGCATCCAGGGAACTCTCCCCCTCCCTGATGCATCGCAATGTTTCAAGCTCAAACTCCAGCTCACCGACTCAGAACCAGAGTCTTTCTTGCATGCGACATTTACTCCAGACATGGTCACTGGGAACCACCGTGGGGTCGACCACTCCCACATCATGCAGAAACAACACATCACCCGAGCCTCCATTCTTATTTTATTTATCTACTATTGAATGGTTCCTCTGCAATTTCGTTTGTTTATGTACATCTGCTTATGCAAGTTGTAACCAATAAATTAACATGAGTCAATTTAACACAGATTCAAATTTAACACACTGCCTATTAGCAAATGAGATCACATCCTCCCTTTGTCAAACCTGCACATTACCTTCTGATAGAATTCTGACAGACTTGTCAGCGGGCCCATACCTTGATGAAGCCATGCTGACTCAGCCCTATTTTACCATGCACCTCCAACTATTCTGCAATGTCATTGCTAGCAATGCCCTCTAAATCCCTAATAACGGCCGATGCCAGGCTATACTGCCCTATGATTTCCTGTATTTTGCCTTTCTTCCTTCTTACACAGAGATTGTACATTATCCATTTTCCAGTTCTCTGGGACTCTGTCTGATGATAGTTTTTCCTGAACAGTCGCGACCATTGGTTTCACAATCTTCTCCGTGAATTACTTCAGAACATTGGTTGTTATCCTTCCAGTCTGTGTGATTTATCTATTTTCAAACAAAGCTGCTTCCCCAGTACCTTCTCCTCAACGCTGATCACTACATCCGTTCCTCATCCTTGACTCGCTTTAAGGTCTGGATTGTTCATAATATCTACCATTGAGTATTGACGGAAAGTACCTATTCAGGTCATTCTCCAATTCTTTGTTTTCCATTTCTCTGCAGCAAGCCTCAATTTCTGGTTGTCCAATGTTCACTCTCCCCTTTTATATATCTTAACAAAACCCCTGCAATCTCCTTTTCTAAAGCAAGCTAGCTGACATGTTTCGTGTTCATCACTTTGTTGCTTCTTGAATTGTCCTCTGCTGCTGTATAAAGGCTTCCCAATCTTAGGTAGGCTGCGTGTGAGCATTCATGTTAACTTAACTGTTGAAAATATACTAATGTAACTGTCCTAATCCTATTGTCTATCATTGGATAGCGTGGTGACACAGCACTGCTGTCTCACAGTGCCAGGGACTGGGGTTCAATTCCAATCTCTGGACCCTGTCTTTCTGGAGATTTTGCAATCTCTGCATTGGGAGAATTGCCTCTTTTCTCTCTCCACAGTATGTTTCTGTGTTTGTTTCAGGTATCTGCCATCTACAGTATATTTGCTTGTGTTTGATGCAAATATGACGGGTTTATTGTCGACGTCACTCTGGTCCTCAGGCTTCCTGGGTGCTTGGGAATCTTGCGCATCTACTTATGTGAGTCAATGTCCCTGATTACCTACTCTGTCTCTCTCAAACCCTGAGGCCATCCGTCACTGCATGCAGCCTTTCATTGAGCCACCCCGGGATTCCCCACACCCCATGGCCTGGCACTAGATGCTCTTTACTCAGTGAGCGCACAAAGACACTGGGCACTTTCTGACGCGCTGGGATCCGGGGTAAAGGCCCAGCCATTAAAAGGAACAGAATAGCTAAAATCCAATTGAACAGCAAAGCAGAGTAAACAGGCTGACTGGCACCCATCTGTGATGACGTTTTCAGGTATTTTGGACTAATTTCTTTTTATCACCGTCCATGTACAAATAGATGCTCCATAAGTATATCTTGTCACACAGGTTTGGTGGAGGTGACAAATATCAGATCCAATGATCATTAGGACTGATTCGTTGGGCTCCACGTTCCTGGTTAATGAGATCATACTTAAGCTTTTATTGTCAAGTCTATCCATTTCAAAGTAAAGGACTTGCTGGAGTTGTGCTGTAAGCATATTTGAATGTTGGGGAGACTAGATTATGCCACGTGCCAGTGAGGTTAGGAATAGGAAGGTAGTAAAGTTAAAAATATGGCCAAAGAGCTGGTAGGGTAGGCAGCACTTCCAATATGTGGATCATTGGGATTCCCGGGTAGGTAGGATAGACACAAGTAGGACGGGATGCAGCTGAACTGGCAGCAATCTCAGATATGTGGGTCATTGGGAATCCTGGGTCAGTAAGAAATGCACAAGAAGGACGGGATGGATGTGAACCAGCAGCAATCTCCTGGCAGGCAGGTTTGTTATTGTCACTCAGGAGAGTTTAAACTAGAGTGGTGGTGGGGGAGGGAGGGTGGGAGAGCCAGAGCAGTACATCCACACGCACAGTGACGGAAGAGCAGTTGGAGACTAATCCCAGTACAACTAAGAAAAGCAACAAACTGGCAGAGGGGAGTGAACACAATGGGACTGGAAGTCTGAAGTATGCTGATTTTAATGTGAGCAGTGTGACAGGCAAGACAGATGAGTATATATAACTATGATACAAATATTACAGAGATGTGTTTGAGAGAGGGATCAGAAAACTATCAATCCAATAGGTCTAGAGCGAGTTGAAGAATGTGCCGTGAGAGGCTGGAGACGGTTGTTTGAAGCAAAATAATTACCCAGCAGTTTATTGGAATTGGACAGTGTGGGATGAAATGTACAGATTGAAGGGACAAGGGAGGAAACTGAAATTGTCTGTTTACAATATTTTCCGCTTTACCAAAAGTCCTTTGTAATCTCCTGTTACCAGAGAATAGACGAGGAGGAATTTACATCAGGGAAACGCAAACCAAATATCAGGTCAGAATTTGATGGAGTTTGGCTGAAGTGTATTTATTTCAATGCAAGAATTGTTATGGGTAAGGACGATGAACTGGGAGCCTGAATCCATACATGGGACTATAATGTTGCGGCTTTACAGAGACTTGGTTGAGAGAGGGAAAGGACTGGCCGTTCAAAGTATCCAGAGTTTCATTGGTTTAGGCGAGAAAGAGAAGAAGTTAAAAGAGGTGGACGAGTTATTTTACTGATCAGGGAGAATGCTACATCTGCACGTGAACAGGACATACAGGAGGGACCATCCACTGCAGCAATAAGGGTCAAGCTCAAAAATAAGATGGATACAAGCACTGCGTTACTATAATCTCTCCAACAGCCACGGCAGGATTGAGGAACAGATATGTATGTCGATTAAGGAAAGATGTATTAAAAAAAGAGTGGTCATATTGAGTGACTTGAATATCCCCAATAATGACTGGAAGTCCATTAGAGCAAGGGGCTTAGACGGGGCAAAATTTGTTAACTGCAGCTGTATATGGATAGTCCAATGAGAGGAAGAGCCATACTGGACCTCGTATTGGCTATTTAGCCTGGTCAGGTGACTGACCTTTCAGTGGGACATAATTTTAGAAACAGTGGTCACAGTTCCTTCAGATTTAAGAAAACGTGAACACGGATATGTCAGGACCTTGTGGGAATCTACTGAATTGGCGGAAGGAAAATTACGTCATCTTCAGGCAGAGCTGGGCGGTGTCAATTGGGAGGAGCTGATATCCGGCAAATCCAATTTTGTAAGAGGGAACTGCTTGTTAAAACCTGACATCAAAATCATCTCGTGAGCGTTCTCCCAACTGCTCGAATTTCTATCTTATTTTTGAACTGATATTTCAAGGCTGCTGCATATCAGACAACAGAAAGAGATAAAGGATGATTCTGCACTGTGACCTTCGCAGGATCAGCTTGTCTGTCCAGGCACCTGAAGTCTTTATTGTGGGTCAGAGAACTTCAGAATTGATAGAGCACTGAAGGAGGCCATTTAGCCCATTGTACACCGACGAGCTCTCCAACAGCACAATTTGTCAACAGAGAGAACAGAATGTGTGTGTGTCTCTGTGTGTGTGTGCGTGAGAGAGAGAAAAATTAACAGAGAAAAAAGGAAGTGAAGAGAGATAAAAGGAATGGAGAGGAAACGGAGCGACAGAGTGAGTGAGAGCAAGATGTGTCAGACGAGTCTGAAGTTATATCAGAAGACAGCACGTGGAGAAATACACAGAAATTTCATTTAGAAACTCCCACAGACTGCAAGACCTTTGTCTGGTGCCGTACTCTGTGAGGACTCTGCTGTCATCCCAGATCATTCATCGCCAATAATATCTCAGAACCGGGTTGCTGACGCTGAAGAGAATCCAAAAGAACAATAGATTAGTTATAGGGAGAAGGTGAATTAATTTAAATATTCTGGGCCAACAGGAACGTGTAGTCCCTCTAGACCCGGTGTGAGAGACAGGGCGAGAGATTCTCAATGAGGGGGATCACTGACAGGGGGGAGATCAGCATCTCAGCGGTGGGTCAAATAATGACTGATAAAGGTTGAAAACCTCGTCCATGGTTTTTAAATTCACATTTCAATTCATATATCTCCACATCGTAAGAGTATTTTAACAATCTTGCATCTTTGTAGTTTTCATGTTTTAGTATGTACAGAAAAGCTTGTTTTTTGTCCCTTCATTTTGTATTGGGACCATAGTCCGATTGAATCCTAACTAAGGCTGTAGACAGAGGTCTAAACTGATTAGGAGTTTGTATGTGTGTTGGCAGGGTGGGGAGGGGGGGGGGGGGGGTGGTGGGTGTTCCGTTATAGGGTTAAATTAGAAAAGAGGAGGTAAATGTGCAGAGCTCAGGAGAGGTTATTAAAATCTCCAGCACAGACGCAAATAAGACAGAGTGTATGGAAAGTGTAAGCAATCAGACTTCAAGCACACCGGACAAACAAATAACAATGAGAAGAGGAACCGTTAATACAAGATTGAAGGGGTTATGTCTGAATGCGTGCAGTATAAGGAATAGAATAAATGAGCTTGTGGCATAGACTGAAATTGGTAGGTTTGACGTGATGGGCATCACAGAGAAGTGGTTGCAAGGGGATCAGGACATTCAAGGACATATATCCTATCGAAAAGATAGGTAGCGAGGGAGTGGGTTTACATTATTAATAAGAAATTAAATTAAATCAATAGTAAGAAAGGAAGTAAAGTCAGATGTGTAGAGTCTGCGTAGGTAGAATTGAGGAATCACAAAGATAAGACAACCACAGTTGGAGACTTGCACAGGCCTCCAAAGAGTAGTTAGGAGCTGTGGTACAAGATAAACCAGGAGATAGAAAAGATCTTTAGGAAAGACAAAGTTACAGTGATCATAGGGGGATTTCTATATGCAAGTGGAATAGGAAACCAAGTTGGGAGTGGATCGCAAGGAAAGGAATTTGAGGAATGTCTATGGGATGGCTTTTTGGAGCATCATGTGGGGGAGCCCACTCGGGAACAGATGACACTGGATTTAATGACGCAGGCTAGATAAGGGAGCTTAAGGTGAAAGAAACTTCAGAAGCGGTGATTAGAACATGGTTGAATTTATTCTGCAATTTGAGAGAGCGAAAGTAGAATCAGAGTTAACAGAATTTCAGCTGAATAAAGGCAACTGGAGAGGCACAAGGGAATAAATGGGTAGAATTGACCGGGACAGGGGCCTAGCAGGAAAGACAGCAGAACAGTCATGGCAGAAAATTCCAAGATTAATTCAGGAGACACTGCAGTAATACATGCTGAGCAATAAAGGCATTGTAGAGGGAGAATGAGGCAACCAGGGCTGACGAGGGAAGTCAGGGATTTTGTATAAGTAAAAGCGCAAGCAATGTGAAGGGCAAAGGGAAACTGGAGAATGGGGCCAACAGAAGGCAAGGAAAAAATAAATAAGGAGGGAGAAGATTAAATATGGGAGTAATCTAACCATTAATATAAAGGAAACTTTAAGAGATTCTTTAAATATATAAAGTGCAAAAGAGAGGTAAAAGTGAACATGGACCACTGGAAAATGATGCTGGAGAGACGGTAGTGGGAAACAAAGAAATGGCTGAGGAACGTTGCATCAGTCTTCACGGTGGAAGACACGAGTAATTTCTCAAGAATTGACGAGAGTGAGAGGGCAGTCCTGAATATGGTGGTCATCACCAAGAAGAGCATGTTAGAAAAGGGAATGGGCTGAATGTGGATAGCTCACCTGGACCAGATGGACTACACCCCAGCCTTGTAAGGGAGATAGCTGAAGAGTTAGTGCAAGCGTAAGTGGTAATCATTCAGAAATGACTAAAATCAGGAAACGGCAAAGTGGCTGTATAATTGCTAACATGACACCCCGTTTAATAAGGGAGTTAGGTAGAAGATGGAAAACTGCAGACTGATTTGCCTAACCTTGGTTGTGGGTAACATCGTGGAATCCATCGTGAAGGATGGGATTTCTGATACTTGGAGGTGTTTGGTAAAATAGGACAGAGTCAGCATGGTTTCATCAAGGGGAGATCAGTCCTGCCAAACCGGCTAGAAAACAATGAGGGAGTAATGAGCAGATTAGATCAAGGAGAACAAATAGATGTTATCCATCTGCACTCAAGAATCCTTTGACAAAGTGCCATGCATGAGGTTATTGAGAAAGGTATGAGCCCATGATATTAGAGGCAAGGTGATAGCATGGATAGAAGTTTGGCTGCCTGAGAGAACGCATAGAGTGGGGATAAAAGTGCTCTTCTCTGGAAGGCAACAAGTGACAAGTGGTTTTCCACAAAACTCAGTGTTGGGACCACAACTATTTACTTTTTGCATTCATTATCTATATGAAGGAACTGAGGGCATTCTGGCTAAGCTTTCAAACAGTGCAAAGATAGACAGAGAGACAGGTAGCATTGAAGAGGTGGTTCGGCTGCAGGAGGGTGGTCTCGTGCATCTCCTCAACTTCCCACACCTCCGCCCTTGCACACCACCCTTCCAACGACAACAAGTTAGAACCTCTCTGGTGCTCGCCTTCCATCCCACTAACCTCGGGATACAACGCATCATCCTCCACCATTTCTGCCACCAACAGTCAGACCCCAATACCAGAGATATACTTCGCTCGCTACCCCTATCATCATACTGCTGAGACCATTCCCTCACGACTCCCTCGTTAGGTCCACACGGCCCCACCAAGCCACCTTCCACTCACAACACCATCCCTCGGCACTGCAAGAGATATGAAACCTGTGCCAACACCTCCCTCCTCACCTCCACCCAAGGCCCCAAAGGATCCTACCACATCAGGCAGAGAACATCCTGTGCATCCAAACACCTAATCTAGTCAGTCCATTGCTCCTGTTTCCTATACATTGGCGAGGCAGGATGTCAACATACAGAATGGTTCAGGGAACACACGGAAACCCAACAACCCCACTTCCCTGTGGCCGAATACTTTAACTCTCCCTCCCACTCCGCCAAAGCCCTGCAAGCTTTTGGCCTCCTCGACTGCCAAATTCTAGCCACCTGACTTTTGGAGGAAGAACGCATCATCTTCTGCCTTGGGACCCTCCAAACACACGGTATCAAGGATAATTTCACCAGTTTCCTTCTCTCCACTCCCTCCACCTTATCCCAGATCTAACCCTCCAACTCAGCACCGCCCTCTTGAACTGTCCTACCTGTCCATCTACCTTCCCAAGCATCAAATCCACCTTCCATTCTGATCTATCAGGATCATCACCCACCTTCATTTGGCTGTCGCCTTCCAAGCTACCATTCTCCCAGCGCCAGCTCCCCCCCGCCCCCACACATTTATCTTTCTGCCCCCTTCCACCCACTCCACATTCCTGATGAAGGCTTTATGTCTGAAACGTCGAATGTCCTGCTCCTCGGATGCTGGCTGACAGACTGTGCTTTTCTATGACTACACTTTTTGACTCTGATCTCCAGCATCTGTGGTCCTCACTTTCACCTGCTGAAGGACTTTAACAGGTTTGGAGAGTGGGCAAAGAAGTGGTAGATGGAGTACAATGTGGGAAAGTGTGGGAAAGCATTCTGCCAGGATGAATAGAGGCATGGACTATTTTCGAAATAGCGAGCAAATTCAGAAGTCTGAAGGGCAAAAAGACTAGTCCAGAAGTCTTGAAAGGTAAACCTGCCGTTTGTCAGTAGTTAGAAAGGCAAATACAATGATGATATTTATTTCAAGAAGGCTTAAATATAAAAGCAGGGATGTTCTTCTAAGGCTCTACAAGGCTTTGGTAACGCCACATTTGGATTATTGTGCGCAGTTTTGAGTCCCATATCTCAGGAAGGATGCACTGGTCCTGGTGTGTTTTCCAAAGAGATTCACGAGAATGGTGCCAGGAAATAAAAGCTTATCATATAAAAAATATTTGAGGACTCTGGGTCTGTATTTGGTAGAATTCAGAAGGATGTTAGGAGGTCTAATTGAAACTTACAGAATACTAAATGACCTGGGAGAGAGGGGAGTTTGGGAAGATGTATCCAATGTAGGAGAGACTAGTACCCGAGGGGACAGTGGAAAATGAAGATCTTTTCGAACAAAGATAAGGAGAAACCTCTTCAGCCAGACAGCGGTGAATCTATGGAATTCACTGCTACAGAGGGCTGTCGAGTCCAGGTCAGTGAGTATATTTAGGAGTGAGACAGATAGGGGATCTGTAAAGGGGATCAAGGGTTACAGGTAGAAAGTGTGAGAATGGGGTTGAGAAGCTTAACAGCCATCATGGAATGGCGGAGCAGGCTCAAATGGCCTAATGGCCAAATTTCTGTTCCAATTTCTTATGGTTGTGTGGTTAATATTGGCTCTCCTCATTCCTCATTGGCAATGTACCCTTGAGTTTGATCTTCATATGATTTATGAAGAATAAAATTCCAATACTGATGGCTGGGAAATATCATGTTCCCTCCCTCCACTCTCAGCAGCCATGCCTCGATATCATAATCACACTGCAATTGAAATCCAGTGAAATTTACTTCAATACAGTTGATTGACATGGATAACATTAATAGCAGGACCTTTACCTGCCCTCTCTGATCCATGAATAATCATATGAATTGTGTGTCACATCATATTCCCTGTTAACATATCCATGCTATTTGTCTGTTATCACTCATGTTGTCATAAGCAATTTTCTGTCAGATTATGGACTAGAAACGCTCTCTACATATTTTACTGACATTATAATCACTGATCAGTAGTTACAGACAGTATATTTTGATTTATAATCCGAGAAACTTGTTTAAGTTCTGACAATCCTTTGACATTACTGTCATATCTAAGACAGATTGAATGATAACATACAATCAATGTACCATCTCAAATATTTCTTCCTGTTCACCCCCCACACATATCCCATGCCAAATGTGTAAACTTTAAAAGTTCTTTTGAATTTTAATAAAATCATTATTGAATTCAAAGGGGTTAACTGGAGCTATTTGTTCAGTGACTGTGATTAATATCAATCTCAGTGGATCCGAATTATGGCAGTGGAGAGTTTCCATGGTTGAAATATAAATGGGCTCTGTTCAATGAGCTATCACATCGCGAGAGTAGGAGCATCACTGACAGCACTAACAGGGATCAGCAGCTTGAGAGAGAGAGCGGGAGGAGAGATCAAAATCTGAGAACATTAGACAGGAACGTTACAATAATGATTCATAATCTGAGGACCATGGATTGGAATGTTCCAACAATGGATCAGAATCTGAGAACAATTGACTGGAATGGTACAGCAATGTATCAGAATCTGAGAACATTAGACTGGAATATTCCAACAATGGACAGAAGTTTATCCTCGGGTCTTTACTGTCTTTCTTGGCCTTGGATATCATTAACATCACGGATCCTGTATATCCTTTGGATTATTCAAGGTGGTTACTATCCCATCCTTGCGATAGTTGGTGTTCCTGGTAAGTCATTATATTTATCTACTAAACTGGGTTGAACTCAATTTCTGCTCATGATATACAAATTGTGGAAAGTGCAAGTCAATGTCTTCAGTTCCAAACAAAAAAATCCTTTCCTTATAAATTATAGCTATCAAACTACTTTTTATAAATTACTCACTGATAAGCGAGAAGGACACAGAATGTTCTCAAACTCCATAATCCATTTTGTCCCTCACGGATTTACATCTCCATGTCCTCCCCACTCACCAATCCTGTCCAAAACCACCATCATGATATCTCAGTCTCGTCTGCAGGCTCAGTGCAACTTCTGAATGTAACATGATTTTTGCCTTTGTTCAATCTGGATGCAACAGTTTCAAGTGCCTTCTAATCACATGTCCATCACTAAATAATTGCTCTTGAGGATGTTTGACGTGTTCCCTGCACGTACAGGAAGACAGTTTATGGTAGTAAAGTCATTGACTCATAATCTACAGCCACAGAATAATAGTCTGTTGATATCTCATGAAGGAAAGTGGTGGAATTTAAAAGCAACCATTATCATTTGTTATAAAAGTTCATCTACTTGGCTGAAGTCCTTGTGGTAAGTCAATGTGTCAAACATCCCTAATCAGGTTTCCGTGTGACTTCAGTGATGAACATGTGGGTGTACTGCACCTTTAAACTACCTGACAGCAGCAAGTCTTCTGAAAAATAGATATAATTTAACATTTGATCGAACAACTCGATTAGCTCATTGTCTTGAGACAAAAACAAATTCAGCCAAACAGTTAAAATTATACTTCAAATGACCCACTTCCAATTAAGTTTGAATGCAATAGATTGATAATCTTAAAAGCCAATGACACAATCCAATAGTTTGGAGGTACAAGACCGAGGAAAATTGAACAGTTGAGAGCAGAGCTGCCAAGATACCAGCATGCAAAGACTGCCTGAAAAATAGTTCCCTTAAAAGTATATTCATTGATTAGTAACTAGTGAAGCAGAATCCCCCAGAAGAAAAGAAGACAGGACTATGGAGAAGAACCGAAAGTTTCCTGGTTTTGAGATAAGAAGTTTTATTTTGTAAATCTTAATTAGGAATCTTATCTGACTCGTATTGTGGAGGGGGGAAGTCAAAGATAGGTTAGAGGAAGAAGTTGTAAATATTCGTTCGATTATTATTCTCTGTAAAACTTTAAGAAATAAAGTTGTTAATTTTTACTTTAAATAGTTCTTAGACTCTAGAAACATCACACATTACCGCATTGGATAAATCTTTTCTGTGTTGCTGGTTTTAATTAACCAGGAGAATTTATCCTGAATTGTAACACGACAAGCCCCCAGCAATGTGTTTTACTCTTTACTGTCCTGTGGAACAACTGAAACAGCCACTCAATTCAAGATTGGTGTAACATGCTGCCCTGACCAGGGCTGCATACATCCTGTGAGAGAAGAACAAAAGTAAAGGTAGCTCCCACCCTCTCCCTGTTTTCCGTATTTGTACAGCTCATTTCTATTCAGGTAGGTGATCATTACATCTTTTAGGTGTATTCGATCTCATTGAAATGCTCCCCGAGTGTGATGCACATCTCCATAGGCAACTCTGGTGCTGGCTTTATTGATGCTGACGTACAGATATAAGGAACTTATAAATTCCATGTCAGTCGTAGTGCATAGAGAAATAATGGCGTTTCATAACACAGAAAGGAAACGGCGCTGTCTAAGTGAGAGGAAAGGATTATTGTGATCATCCCTGAGTGTGTTGAGGCAGTATTTGGGGTACTGTGGATAGACTTTCTCTCAAGTCTCACCAGACTAATCCCTGGGATGATGGTAACATGAACAGTGAGTGAAGCTC
This sequence comes from Chiloscyllium punctatum, assembly GCF_047496795.1. Taxonomy (NCBI): domain Eukaryota; kingdom Metazoa; phylum Chordata; class Chondrichthyes; order Orectolobiformes; family Hemiscylliidae; genus Chiloscyllium; species Chiloscyllium punctatum. The sequence goes on from NC_092772.1 coordinate 23,428,196, forward strand.
TGTGAGAGAATAAGGTGATTGCATTGAACATTCAGGGGGATGCACAATCACTCATGATGTTCTAAACAGACACTGTTAAGGTGATAAATTCCATGGCTTTTTTTCAATCGGGTTACATGGTTCTCGATAGTTTAAGAGCCTCTGAGAACGTTCCACCCAACCATCCCCACTCCCTATTTCGATTCAGAAACAGAGAGAGAGGTTCAGGCTTTTGAATGCAGTTAATGCAGTTCAATTGGTGCGTGATCCTGCAATGAACATAATACCATCCATAATCCCGACAGCAGCAACAGTACCTTCATTATAAAAGAGTTAACTCTTCCCAGCAGCTTCTGACCTACATAGAGCACATGGGAGTGTCTTCTCGGAGATGGAAGCTGCCTCCTTGAGACTTTACACAAAATATTTGGTTTCCCTTATCACTGCCAGCAAACCATGTTAAGGTAGCACACGTTCTACAAACAATGGAACCATGATTAACACCATGGAGCCCCCTATCAATGCAGTTTCGGTTTTATTGGTTTGTAATGTTAGAGTATCAATGACGTCCTCCTGTTTCTGTATAACTATCTCGTGGGGCTGAATAGCCTCCTCCGGGTCTCATGAAACAGGTTTAAGGGTCTGATTAGGCTCTGCCTGTTCCTGTTTAACAGCTCGATGTACTGACCAGACCCCTCTTATTCCTGTAGAATAGGCAGGTGGATTGAATGGGCTGTCCCTCTTCTTGTTCATGAGTTTCCACGGGCTCAATGGCTTGCACATATCAGTGTGCAACCAGCCTGGGATGCTGATTGAGCTCCTCTATTAACTGTGGAAATGTGCAGGGTCTGGCAGCGCTGTTACATGAATGTTACCGACACTTTACCAGCACAAACGGAATGCTGTCCAGGTCTTGCCGCACATGGACACAAGATGGTTCAGGAGCTGAGGGGGCACAAAATCTCTGAATATTGTGTGATCTTCAGTCATCATCCTTACTTCAGATCTTATGATGGGGAAAGATATTGATATAGCAGTTGAAGATGTTTGTGCTGAGGAGTCAAACCTGAGGATCTCCTGCAGAGATGTCCAGGAACTGTTAGGGCTGTTGGCCACCGACCACAAGCATCTTTCTTTGTGCTCTGAAAGACCCAGACAAGTGGGAGGTTATACCTGATTTCCATTTAGCTCAAATAAGTAGGTGATCCTGATGCCATCCTCAGTCAAATACTCACTTGACATCAGAGCCATTCACTGTTTGCTGAGCCCCTGTGTTCACCTCTCGTTCATATCAATTAGGTGACGATGTATGTGTAGGGAATGTTTTCCTCTCATAGCGGATAATCAATGTCAGGAATTATCTGGGCTAGCGAGTTATGGGATCTACATCACTGAAAGTATTTAAGGAGGAGGTAGATGGATTTTTGAGCTGTCAGACAGCTAAGGGATGTGAATAATTGGACATTAAAAAGGAGTTAATGCCAATAGTAGATCAGCCATGATGGTAGACAATGGCTTGATCGTCCCGAATTAGCTGATCCGGTTTCTTTTGTCCTCATATTCTGTAATTACAAATTTAATAGCTGTAATTTTCATAAAAGTTCTGTTATTGAACGTTGCAATCAGACAGAGCAAAGTATTTTGTGAGTCATCTCTGGGTGAGATATGAGGGTTGTATTCACAGTGAATCTGGGCCTGTATTATGACCAACAAATAAAGCACAAGTTGCAGTGAGGAGACACTCTGCAAAGAGACCAGAGGCGTCTTTCGAACCCAGCCTGGATTTCCAAATAGTATTTTCCAACCCACACTAAACCGTGTGTGTGTGACAGTCTTGAGGGACTGAATGAGATGCTGTGTTACTGTGGATCAGGTATTTGGAGCAAGTGGCCTCCAACTGCTCCTTGCAGGAGCTGTGAGTGGTTGGATGGAACATAGGAACATAGGACTGAGCAGCAGGAGTGTGCCATTAGACACTTTGTCACCGCTCCACCATGCACAAAGATTATGGGTCATGTGATTGTGATCTCCCCAGCACTGTTCTGTCTGTATACCATTTTCTACATTCACTTTTCTGTCAAATGTCAACAAATACAACTTTGAATAAATGTAAACATCCAGGCACCACAAACTTCTGGGGAGGGAATTTCCACTTGGACAGCCCTTTGAAAATTTCTCATTTGTGTTCTAACCAATGTTGGAGGGTCACTGTTTCCTTTTGCGTCTCACACCTCCACTGGTTACACCAATCTCAAATGTAACCAGTTTAATGATGTACCAATGATATCGGTCTCAGATTAGGTCATTTTCTAGAAAGAAAATGTCAGACACAGAACGTTGAACTCATATCAAATAGTAAAATGACAGAGTGTTCCAAATGTTATTCTGCCTTTGAAGCTATTCTGTTCAAATAAGCTACTGATTGTGGGATTTCTTTCTGGAACATTTGGATTTGGCTGAATTCCCTTTGTTTCGGGCATATGACAGTTTCCAATGAATCCTCACCAGGAATCCACCACAAGTGGCAAAGATAACTCAGGGATTTTATAGACTGACACTTTGCTATCTGGTGGAACAAAGTAAGAGAAAGGGATCAATTGGCTATTGATTCTCAGGCAGTGAACAATTTTCTCCCTCTCTGTGTTGAAACATACAATAATGTCAACTGAACACCAAACTGGACCATGTGTGCTCTCCTGGAACATTCTCGGGAAAACCTGATTATGGATTATATGCAGCGGCATCATTGCTCCTGTTGTATACAATTCCATTCAATCTCAAAAAATGTCCCCATTTTATAATTTGATAACATACTTACACGTGTCTGTGTAATTTGTAAATATTGGTAGGTGTCTTCATAGTATTGTGTGTTAATTTCAATACATCTTTTTCTTCAAATATTTTCTCTAGCTTTAGTCTCCCTGACAAGAGATAATATCCATCCAGCTGATGCACTTTTCTGAAATTCATGGTGGTTCAATGCTATTTCTAGGCGAAGATCGGAACTGATTATCCCCCATAACCAAAGGCCGGCATCCCAGGAATGAGAAAAGGGAAACCTCTTTGAAAATTTCAAAAATAATTATATCCTGTTATTTTAGTGTTAGGGGATCAAAACTGTACACAGTGCTTCAGATGTGGTCTCATCAATGCCCTGTACAGATGCAGTAAAACATTCCTGCAATTAAACCTTAACCTTTTGTCAAAAACAGCATCATTCCACTTACCTTCCAAATCACTTGCTGCATCTGCAGACTGAATTCACATGATTCATGTCCCAGGAACATGGAAACCTCCTGTATCACAGAGTTCTGCAATCTCTCTCCATTTAAATTGATTACCATTATTTTATCCTTCATGCCAAAACAGACAATTTACGTTATGTTATTTCTACTGAAGGATTGCACACTAACCATCCCTGTCTATAATCATATCGCAGACTCAGTATCTCAATTTGACGACACAATGAATCTTGGTGTACGTGCTAATTGAGCTCCAAGCCATTCCCTCCCCTTCCTCCAGATCATTGATACAGATTATTGGTCATTGATGACCCCACAGTGATCTCTGAGGCACTCCATCAGTTAGAGCTTTGCAGCCTGAAAGTAAACATTTCTCTCTACTCACTATTTCCTGCTAGCGACATATTCCCTGTTCCTGTGTAGCCGCTCAGGCGGGTTGAATGGCCTCGTCCTGGTCTGTGTAATATACCCAACGATCTGAATTACTTAATTCGATATTCCTGTGTAATTTCTTAGAGGGGCAGAATGGTCTCCTCTTGTCTCATTATAACGATCGTGTCTGACGGATTGGGGTGGTCCCCTACCCTGGAATAGCATCGAGGGGTGGATTGAGGGAACAACACATTCAGGTGAATTGGCCATGCTAAATTGACCATAGTGTTAGGTAAGGGGTAAATGTGGGGGTATGGGTGGGTTGCGCTTCGGCGGGGCAGTGTGGACTTGTTGGGCCGAAGGGCCTGTTTCCACACTGTAAGTAATCTAATCTAAACACAAGGGTTCGGGGCAGCAGTATATCTCTGTCACAGCCTCGATGGTAGATTGAGGGAATAACACATGGGGTAGCGGCAGCAGTATATCTCTGTAACAGCATCGAGGGTGGATTGAGGGAACAACACATGAGGTAGGGGCAACAGTATATCTCTGTAACAGCTTTGAGTGGTGGATTGAGGGAACAACACATGGAGTAGGGGCAGCAGTATATCTCTACAACAGCATCGAGGGTGGATTGAGATAACAACACATTCAGAATGCTCATGGCTGGTCCAATTGTATCTGATCATCCCTCTTCTGTCTGTTCCCGATAAACATTGACTCTCCTGTCCAGCAAAGATCAGTCGAGTTCAGTCTATATTCCATCCTCAAAGTATCCTCAATATTCCCTATTCCCTGAGGATGAGGATACCACAGACCGCACAGCACTAAATGGAAAGGGTCATCTTTATTTCATTTTCGGACCCATTACATTAAAATTGTGCTAACCTCACATCAAATCACCACCTCTTTTCACACTTAAGGATATAATAATTATGAATAACCATAAAATATTCTGCCCTCCAAACCTGTCCCACATTCCCACTGACTCTTTCCAGTCAAATATGTATCAAATCCAGCCTCTGCTGCAATCTCAGAAAATGAATACTTGACAGCATAACACCACATGAGCATGAAAAAAGGAGCAGAATGAGGCCATTCGGCCCACCAAGTCTAATATGCCATTCAATAATTTCTTGTATGTACACTAAACCCAATCTCCTGCCTTCTCCTTAGAATCCTTGATCCCTTTATAAACCAAAAAATGTGTCGATTTGTGTCTTAATGACACTAGTGCTTGTGTCTGTGTGTGCATGTGTGTATATATGTGTGTGTGTGTGTGTGTGTGTGTCCGTATGTGTATGTCCAAGTGATTGTTTTCTGTGTATTTGTGTGTCTACATCTGTGTACCTATGTATCAGCCTCTGTGTTTCTATGTGTGTTTGTGTCTATTTGTGTGCAATTGTATGTGTCTCTGTGTGTTGCAATCTGTGTGTATGCCCATCTCCTTATATGTGTTGTGCATGTTAGTATGTTGGGGTGTTTACCAATGTCTGTGCATTTCAGTGTCTGCATCTCTGTGCAGTGAGGTATCGGTTTTTGTTTGGGACTGAATGGACTGACGTTGGAACTGACAGTGGGTTTAAAGTGAGAACTGAATGTCGCTCTTTACTCAGTTGATGGGAAGTGGATGTTTCAGAAGCTCCACATCAGCCATCTTGTTTCTGTCCGGCTCATGCCAGGTTCCTCCCCACATGGTGGGAGAAGGGGGTGTGAGGGAACAGATATCAGGCACAGCACCACCCGGCTTGGCCCTTTCTGTCCCATTCCAAACAGTTTCTCCTGGAACAGGAGAAAGGGAGAGAGGGAGGGAGAGTGGAAATGAGTGACCCTGCTGTTAGTGCTGGTGGATGTGGGGCGGGGGGGAATGGTGAGGTGTCCGGAATGAGTCAGTCAACAGTTGTAAATCAATTTAGTATTATTAGTGTGGGGGGTATTGTGTAGGTGACAGAGAAAGTGAGGAAGAAAGTTGCTGAATTCAATCGTGAGTTTGGAAATGCCTGAGCCTTATTTGGAAATAGAGTGTGAGCCTTTTTCGGGGGTCAGTGCTATAACAGGCATACAGGGAGTGTGAAGGAGCAGATGGAATATGGTGACCCTTATCCAGACAGAGCGGAGAAGGTTATTAACGCTTGGCCTGTATCACAAGGTGACCCTTCCGGAATGTCTTGTCCAAATCTATCACCAATGACGCCACAGACCATGTCCCTCAGATTCATTTTAAGGGGAGCTAACAAATAACAAGGAGAAGCAAACATTGGTGTAATATATATCGAAACTAAAACTGTCGCAGAAATTCTGAGCGTCATATGCGCTGAAAATTAGACATGCAAATATCATGGATACTGCAGTCTTATTGGATGGTCTCAAGTTGCATCTCAACTGCGTTAACTAAGTGACTGCTCATACTGTGAAAAATAAATTCCCTAAATGTATATCAGGTGGGTTGAAGAGTATGTATTGAACCAAACTAGAGATCAAGTTTTTTCGGATTTGGTGTTGTGTCGTCAGGAGGACTAATCAATGTCCTTGCTCTGAAGCAGCTTTGGAGGAGTAGTGACATTAATATGTTGTATTTTACACAGCGTCTGCATACAATATAGAATGTTTGTACATTTTGGTCAATGATGGATGCATGGAGCCGAGAAGGTCAAGTTTGTTCCAGTGAATTGGGAAAATAAAAAATAACATTCAGTGGGAGATAAGCAATGGTTGTTAGAGTTATAGAGTCCTATAGCATGGAGACAGGCCCTTCGGCCCAAACTGATCCATTCCGACCAAAATGTCAATTCACACTAACCCCATTTCCCAGCCATTGCCCCGCATCCTTCTAATCCTTTCCTATCCTGTATTTGTCCAAATGCATTTTAAATGTTGTGAATGTATCCACCTTAACGACTTCTGCTGGCAGCTCATTCCATATGCGTATCACCCTGTGTGTAAAAAAGTTGCTCCTCAGGTTCCCTTTTATTCTTACTCCTCTGATCTTAAACTGATGCCCTCCAGTCCGTGATTGTCCAATCCAGGGAAGTAAAGGCTGAGGGCATTCACTCTATCCATGCCTGTTATGATCTTATACCCTTCAATAAGATCCTCTCCCCAGTCACATACACGCAAAAGTAAACAGTCCTAGCTTTTCCAACCTCTCCCTCTAACTCAGAGCCTTGAGTCCTTGGCAACATCGTCGTAAATTTCTTCTGCACTCATTCCAGTTTAATAACATCATTCCTATAGAAAAGTTAACAAAACTGAACATAACGCTATAAGTATGGCCTCATCAGTGCCCCGTATTCTGCAGCATAGCTCCCCAAATTCGCTACTTAGTGCCCTGACTGATGAATGCCAGTGTGCCAAAAGTCTTCTTCATTGCCTTGTCTACCTCTGAATCAACTTTCAGAGAACCATGTCCCTGAATTCCATGGTCCCTCTGTTCAACTACATTCCTGAAGACACAGCCATTCACCATAAAACTCCGATATTGATTTGAGATTGTAAAGTGCAAGAACTTGCACTGATCTGCATTAAAATCCATTTCCCATTTCTCGGCTCACTTCCCCAGCTGATCAAGGTGCTGCTGTATGTTCTGAAATTTCTGATTACCTTTGTCATTCTCCATGTAACCGCCTATTTTATTGTCACCTTCAAACTTATAAATCATGCACGTACATTCTCATCTAAATTATAGATATATGTAATATATAGTGGTGCCAGCATCGCCACGATGCATCCATTAGTCCCAGGCCTCCAGTCTGACAAGCACCCTTCCACTATTACTCTTTGCTTCCTCCCATCAAGCCAACTTTATATCCAATTTGTCAGCTCCTCCTCAATTTCATGAGATCTAACCTTCCAGAGCAGCGCACCATGTGGAAGATTATTGAAGGCCTTACTTGAATCCATATAGACTACGCATACCACCCTGATCTCCTCAACGTTGCTGGTCACTTCGTCAAAGAATTCGAACAAATTTGTGAGCTATGGTGTCCGATGCACAAAGCCGTGCTAACTTTGATGATAGACTTTTGCCTGAAACGTTGATTTTCCTGTTCCTCGGATGCTGCTTGCTCTGCTGTGCTTTTCTTGCACCACTCTAATCTTGCTCCGAATCACACCCTGTCTTTCCTAAAACACGTATATCTTATCGCTCAGAACCTTTTCAAGGAAGTTACCTGCTACAGATTTTAGGTTTAGTGGTCCATAGTTCCAAAGTTTTTCTTTTTAAGCCCTTCTTGAGTAAAGGCACAGCATTCGCTACTCCCCCAGTCCTCCGGGACCTCACCTGTTGGCCAGCGATGATGTAACAATATCAGCCATGGCTCCCGCAATACCTTCTCTATCCTCCTGCAGTGTTCCTGAATATATCTGGTCAGGACCAGGAGATTTATAGAAATAATGCAAAGTCTGAAAAATACGTCTATTTATTTCAGGTAAAAACACCAAAGAAAGGGAAAATGACACAATGATGTTTAACACAAATTAGAAAAGGTATTAATGATAGGAAGTGGATTCGGAAGAATTTCAGTCATTGTGAAAACCTGAGAATTCGGAGAAGTTCACGATCTAGAAACAAGGGCCATGAAATTGATCAGGAAATCAAAAACAGAACATGAATGCTAACAAACAAGAACAAAAACACTGCATAAGTCTACAAGCTGTATTTCAAAGGAAACAAAACAAAAGCAAGGTCAAATATGGAAATTGGTAATCGGGAGAGGAGGGTTTATTGTGAAAAACAGGGAAATGACCAAAAAAATAACCAGTTACTTTGCATCTGTCTTCACGGAGGAAGATCCACAAAATCATTCAGAAATACCAAGTGATCATGTCGTGCTTGTGCAACTGAAGACATAAAGTCAACATATGTCAGTAACAAGGAGGTATTTGAGAATGTAACTGGATTGAGCATTGCTAAGTCTGACAAACCTAATGTACTTCATATTAAAATGTCAGACATATATCGGCAACAGAAATATTAATTGCACAGTCGATGACTGTGTTTCATTTTCCTGTGCATTCTGCAGAGGCTGGAAGCCATTGTGGATAAATGGAAGTCAGCAAACGTGGTCCAAGCACTATACATTAATGGAAGGAATCCAAGCATCTACAAAAGGAAGAAGACATAGTTTGGAGAACTGCCGAACAATTAACGTGACATCTGCAAGTTGGAAACTGTTGGAATCTATTATACAGCATGTGATATTGGATATTTAGGGATTAACAGTAATAATGGAGAAAATCCATATGTCTTCCTGACAGATGTCTAACTCGATGTGCTATTAGTTTTCATACCCCAACAACCACCCTCTGAGAAAAGAAACAGGAAGTGACTTCGCCACAGGAAATAGCATCAGCAATACAAAGAAATCCAAGCATATAAATGGAAAGCAAAACATTTTAAGCATTGTATCGTATGAGGTCCACTGAAGATGTAACCTTGTAAGATAAAGAAACGTCTGGAAATGAAGTGAGCAAACCTACATCCATTGTGTAAAATGTTGGTGACCCAATCTGAGAAAGAATATACTGACCACAAAAAAGTACAATGGACATTGTCCAGATTAATCCCTAGATGGCGAGATTGCCTGATGAGGAAACTCGGCCTGTGTTCTTTAGAGTTTGAACGAATGAGAGGAGGGTCACAATGAAACTTGGAAACTTCACAAAACATATGTCAAGTTGGAAATAAACATTACGTTTCCCTGGCTGTCAGTTCCACATACAAGGCAAATAATTGCAGTTTAAGAGACAGAGCAATTAAGACCGCAATAATGAGGAAATTCTTCATTTTGTGAGAACTGCCTAAAACAGGGGCATAGAAAACTGCTGGTAGGGCAAGATTAGGGAGAATCCCCAGATATTCTGTAAGTGTGTCAAGCTGAAAAGAATAACAAAGGAACAAGTAGGAGTCATTCGTGACTTGCCAAGTTGCATCCAAATCACCTTACTGTTCGGAGACAGAGGGTAGTGGTTGAAGGCTGTTAGTGTGACTGAGACAGGTGTCCAATGGTGTATCACAGGGATCAGTGCTGTATCAGTGCTGTGATACGGAGGTGTTGGTGTTGGACTGGGGTGGACAAACTTAAAAATCACATACCACCAGGTGATAGTCCAGCAGGTTTATTCAGAGGAACGAGATTTCAAAGCGCACAACCACTTGATGAAGAAGCAGCTCTTCGAGGGTAGTGCCTCCGAATAATCCTGTTGGACTATAACCTGGTGTTGTGTCATCTTTAACCTGATTATTTGTGGTATTCATAAGTGATGCAGCTGTGAATATAGACGGGGGTGGCGCGAGTGTGACAACTAAGTTTGCGTTTGATACAAAGATTGGCCGGGTGGTTGGCAGTGAGGAGGAAGGTCTTATGATACAGGAAGATACAGATGGAATGGTCAGATGGGTGGATCAATGGCAGATGGAATGTAACCCTGATGAATATGAAATGATGCACTTTGGAAGAAGGAACTGGACAGGGGAGAACTCAATGAATGGCAGCACACGAGGAAGCTCAGAGGGTGTTTCTCCACAAATCCCTGATTGTGACTAAACCGGTTAATGCACAATTTGAGAAAGCATAGGGACCGTAGATATAACCTTTATTCATCAAGGCATAGATTATAAGAGCTATGCGGAAGTTTGCTTTTGCCAAGATGGAATACTGATTGTAGTTCTGGGAGCCAGATTACAGGAAGAGGGTGATTGTGGTGGAGAGGGCTCAGAGGAGATTCACCAGGATGTTCACTCGGATGGAGCATATGAGCTATGGAGATAGGCGGGATAAGCTCGGGCTGTTTAGTTTGGAGGAGAGAAGGCTGAGTGGGCCGAGATTCAGAAGGATAGGATTACGAGGGACATGGACAGGATGGATTGATGGTAGCTGTTCCTTTTAGGCAAAAGGCCAAGAACAATGAAGCACATTATAAAGTGAAGGATTTTAGATGTGGAGAGGAATTGAGGATTGTTTTTCACTCAGAGGGTGCTGGGGTCAGGAATGCACTTCCTGAGAGAAGAATTATCAAGGTAACTTCACAACCATCAGAAAATACACGGTTGTGAACATGAAATGCCATAAGATTCACGGCTACGGTCTTGTGTTGGTAAGTGGGGCTTATGTCGACCGTGCTGTATTGTTGATGGGACAAAGTCTGTGCTTCTGTGTTTGTATGGCTGTGGAAGATCAATAAGTGAGTAGCTTAAGATAGGAATTGATGGGTTTCTGAAGGGTTTTAAGGGTTAACAAGGGTTTTAAGATTGAACTTGTAATATCTTCTGAAAATATGTCAATGGCAAAATTACGGGAAAAAAAAAGGTGCAGCTTTCTGACAGTCTGATACCAGATAATTGAGGACAGGGAAAAAGCAGAACTGTGGAGCAAATACTTCAGTTATGTCTTCACATAAGAAAACGAAACAAAAAAGAAAACTTCCCAACAAAACTAGTGAAGATTAGTTTGTTTAGAAAAAGGGAATAGAATGAAATTAGCACCTGAACAGTTTTCGAGGAAGTATTGGAACTGAAATTAATGAGCACAGACAAAGTCAACAGAGATTGATCAAATGGGAATCATATTTGAGAAAGTTCCTTTAGCATAATTATGGAGAAGCAATCAATGAAATATGTGCATTTTCAGAAAGATTTTTGATAAAGCCTATTATGCAAATTCAAATCCTCTGGGATTGGGACTAATATGGTTTTAGAATGGGAGAGCTGTCAGGAAGCAGTGAGTAGAAATAAAAGAATGCATTTTTTGAATGGAAGGCTTGGATGATATAGCAAGGGTTGGGGTTTGGGCCCCAGCTATTCCCAATACACATCATATGTATGATTGAGTGGATCAAGTACAATATTTTCAAGTTTGCAGATGGCACTAAACAATATCAGATTGTGAGTGAGTGAGCAGGATGTCAAAATGCTCCAAGGTGATTGAGACAAGTGGAGTGCCTGGGCAAATATGTGGCACATGAGGAGCAATGGGGAGGGGAGGCGGGGGATATGTGATATTGTGACCTTTGATGGGAAAAACAGAACTGGAGCCTATCATTTGAAAAGGGATTGGTTGAAAAATGTTGATCTATAAAGGAACTTAAACTGTATTTTTGTTTCTTCTGTGCAGCCCTCCGAGGTCAGTGTAGGGCAATGAGATCTGAATCATGAAGTCAGTACTGGGAATGGCATTGGCACGCTGACCAGTGTACACAGACCCAACAAGTGGGGAGCTGTAACATTGAAAAGGATCTGGATCTCCCTGTACACCAGTCACTGAAAGCAATATTGCAGGAGCAGAAAGCAGATAGGCAGATAAATCGTGTATTCACCTTCATTTCAGGGGGATTTGAATACAAGAGTAAGGGTGTTTTACTGCAGGGCGTTGGTGAGACCTCATCTCGAACACTGTGCAGTATTATGTACAGTTTTGGTCTTCTTACCTAATAAAGGACAAACCTGACATTGAGGGAGAGCAGCGAAGATGACCAGACTGATCGCTGTTGTGGGAGCAGAATCTGGGGTGGCTAGGCCTGAATTCCATGGGCTTTAGGAAAATGAGTGGAGATCTCAGTGAAATATATATAACTCTGTCAGGACAAGACAGATTGGAAGCAGGGGTGACTATTTCCCTTGCTGGGACATCAAAACAAGGGGCCACAGTATTAGGTACAGACAGACCACTCTGCATTGAGATGAGAATAAGTGTCTGCACTCAGAGACTGGTGAACCTGGAGAATTATCTCCCAGATCAGACTGTGGAAACCAAGGCACTGAATATAAAAATGGATTTCTGGAAACTAAAGGGATAGGGAGAGAGCAGGGTATGGTATGAAGATAGAGGATCAAATATCATTACAGGTTGTTCTTCAATAACGTGGTAGCTGTGTTCCTGTACATCACATGTGTTGCAGAAAATCATGTAATAATAATAATGTGGCCTGTGGGGAAAACAGAATAATGGGTAAACCGCAAAATATCAGTAAAAAACCAAAATTAAAGTTCGTCTAACACACACACCCTAGCGCAGTCTAATTAAACCTTTAAATCATATATTGTAATGAAATAGTGCTGTAAACACAACACTTTCACAATACAGTCACTGGCTACATCCCTGCACCTTTCACCAAATTCTTCACCTGAAAGCGCGCAGGGCTGACTGACCACCTGATGCCAACATGGAATTCCATTTCTCCCCAAGATTCTCCCCCAGTTTGAAATAAAGTTCCTTCTAATTGGAGAGAACACTTTCCCGATTCAGGCTCAGGTTTAAGGCTTTGCAGAGGGGATTGCATTCCTGTATTAGCTGAACACTCAGAGGGTGCATTTTGCAGGCAGAGGATCCTGAAGCTGGGTTTTGTTGTTCAGCTGGTGCCTGGCAAGGAATCGCGCCACAGTGAGCGGGAGCTCAATTTATAGAGAAAAGGTGCACAATTCACGAATCGCATTGCTGTCAAATCACGTTTAATAAACCCGCGTTATCAGAAAACTGCCTGTATATTGAATCGAGGAGCAAGATTGATGGACTGAAGGGACTACAACAGTTCTTATTTTATATTTCACAATGTTTAAACATACTAATGGATATGAACACTGTTTCGGGAAAACTGCATTGTGGAGATTTTCTCCATGAACTAGAATGGGGAAGGCGCAATGTGTTGTATGACCTATTCCTTTCCCGATGTTTCTGTGCAGTCTGTGGGAAAGCACTGTAAATGTTGTCACAAGCTCTCAGATGTTAGGAAGGAGGTTGCTGCAGGGTCAACAGGACTGTGATTCCCGTTCCCTTTTCTGATATGGTGGCTGGTGCCGTTTATTCTAACTGGTTTTATCCTTTAAGACCTTGGAGCAGTGTGATTCAATTGAGAGTCTTGCTTGGCTGTTTCAGGGACCATTGAAGACTTTATCACATGTCTGTGTGTCTGGAGTCACTTTTAGACCAGACCAGGAAAGCACGGGAGATTCACTTCCTGAAAATACATTGTGGAAGGAGATCGATGTTTACAATCAACATTGGATGCAAGGTCACTGTGACCATCACCAGATTCTAGATCTTGATATTTTATTTTTTTAAACTTCCATCAGCTGCCAGAGCATAATCCTGTGTTGGATTAGTAATCTAGTGACATTTCCACAACAGCACCATCTCCACATAGGAACCTATTAGAAACCACACTGAGCGGGTTATTTCTGTACTGCTTCACAACTCTGTCAAGATGAACTCCCACCAATTTGTTTATCGTGAAGTGACTGAGGGGGTGTGAAATGGTCAGAATGTAATTATTCATCTATTAGGGGACTGGACATAGCTGAGTAATTTTCCACATTGTCAGGGAGATGTCGGAGTTGGAGCTGTAATGAAACATCTTCCCCAGGAACACGGCTTGTTGTGCAGCACAAGTCTTCAGTCCTATTGCAGGAATGGAGTCAGGACCCATTGCCTTTGTCGTATCTACTGTGTTCAGCTGTTTCCTCATGTCACATGCAGCGAATCGAATTTGTTGAACACTACCATCTGTGATTCTGTGGGCATCATGGCGAGGGTGAGTTGAATCATTCAACACCTCTGGCTGAGGATGGTGCAGATACTATATCCTTGTCATTTTCACTGAGGTGCAGGGCTGTTCCATTATTTAGGATGGGGATATTTCTGGTGTCCTCTCCTCCAGTAAGTTGTTTAAGAGTACACCAACACTTATGTCTGCATGTGGCAGGACTGCAGAGCTTAGATCTGATCTGTTGGTCTTGGGATCATTTCATCCTCTCTATCAGATGTTAGTTCTGCTGTTTGGAATGAAACCACTCAAGCGCCGTAGCTTTGATGGTTTGTCATCAGCTTTAGGTACACATGGTTCTGACCGTGGCATGTTCACCCACACTCGTCACTGAACAATCACTCGGTTTGATGGTAATGGTAGACTGATGGAATATCCTGGGGAAAATGTGGCAGATTATGTTTGAATACAATCCTGCTTCTGTTGCTGCTGTTGTCTACAGCATCACGTGATAGCCTAGTTTGAGCTGCAATATCTGCAATTCAATTCTACTGACTGTTCCCCAGTTCACATCGAAACCCATTCACCCATCAGCCTTGTACTCAGTGAACGAACCTGGTTTCTGATGCAGTAACACTTTCATATTCTCATTCTGCTGAGAGTTCTCCTTAGTGTCATGCTTCAAATTTGTTACATTACTCAAACCCTTTAACATATTCATCTGAAACGGTTCCTTTCTCATAATGCCATCTTCTGCATTTGAATTGAATGTGTTTCCCTCTGGTTTTTTCCCTGACCATGATTATGAGCTCTCTGGTGCCAGTGATGCCAGCCTTATGCAGTTTCTGAGCGAATGAAAATAAGCACTTTGCGTTATTGTTCAGTACCCAGTGTTGGGCACTCCGTGTTGGACAGGGCGTTTGAGCAGCTTTCACACACGTCATTGGAACTTGTTCAAAAACAGAAATTGCTGAAGAAATAAAGCACGTCCGGCGGCATCTTCTGTAGTGAATGCAGAGTTAATCTTTCGGATCCAGTGACCCTCTACAAAGCTCACAGTTTCTCCAGCAATTTATGTATTTATTTCCAGTATCCATAGTTATTTATTTAATTGAATTTTTTGCTGTGCATATTCGTTTTTGGAGAAACTCAGCAGGCCTGACAGAATCTGCAGAAATACAGAAACAGAGTTGACGTTATAAGCCCAGTGTGACTTGTTCAGAACTGAAAAAGGTTGGAAACTGGGCTTTGTAATCCCTTGCCGTAGATGGGGGATGGGTGACTTGGAAAAGAGGGCATGGCAAAAGATAAGCGGGCTATTAGCAGTGGTAAACGAGAAGATAATGCAAAATGGGTTTCAATTCAGGTGTAAATGGGGGAAAGGGGTTCTCTCGAACTGAGCGTAAGATGAAGAAGACACAACCACACAAGGTCATAGGAAGAACAGGAGGGAGAATGTTGACCATGTGGTATTAAATAGATCCAGATCTATACGTTTTGACAGTATACATCATCACTGCCTTCACACTATGGAAGTCAGGTGCTTGACCTCTTATTAGCACGAGTAAGAGTTTCATGCTGCCTTAGTTTTGTAACATAGAACAAAACTAACAGTATGACATTTGGGCTGTTTTCTTTACCTGTCATTTTTAATATTCTTTCCAATTTGTCGAGCTTATCGTTAAATGTTTGATCTTGAAGTTAGTATCAGATGGAGTGTACGAGTTTGAGGGGTGGCATTCTATAAGTTTATAATATCATGGGAGGCATGGATAGAGTGAATACCGAAGGTCTTTTCTGTAGGATCGGGGAGTTCAAACACAAATGCATAGCTTTAAGGTGGAAGGGAGAAACTTGAAAGGGACAAAGTGACAACATTTTTTACACAGAGGGTGATGTATCTATGGAATGAGCTGCCAGAGAAACAGTGGTAGATGCTTGTACAGCTACAATATTTCAAAGGCATTTAGACCAACATATGAATGGGAAACGTTTGAAGGCATATGGGCCAAGTGCAAGCAGATGAGATTAGTTTAGATAAGAAAACCTGGTCAGCATGGACAAGTTGGATCAAATGGTCTGTTTGTGCACGATATGACTGTATGAATCTAGAAAGTGAGGAAAATGTACGAAAAGATATGATGTAATAAATCGGACAGAGATATAGAACATGCATCAAGAGCTTTCGTATCTCCATAAAAAAAGCTTGAAGATGTGTGTGTGAGCTGAAGCAGAAGTGAAGTGAGGAAAGTACATTGAGGCCATTAGGAGGGTGTGACTGGAGAACCGGCCACAGCGAACAGGCAGATAATTTACACTAGTATTTTAATTCACTGTTCGTGGAAAAAGTACTGTAAGCATGTCAATTGTATAAACAGTATGGTAATAGGAGGGCAGTTCTTGAACTGTCTCTAACAAAAGGAACAAGGTTTTTAACTAACAGATAAGAATAAGGGTAGGCGGGTCAGCAGTAATTCATAGTTAATTTTAAAAGAAGTGGTCACAGAGTGACTAGCGGCATTGTGTGAAATATTCCATAACTCTTTGGATTACAGGAGTGTTCCAGTGAAACTGGAGAACTTCCAATGTGGCGCCTGTCTTCAAGAAAGTAATGAGACAGAAGGCAGGAACAATTTAGCCTAACCATTATTGCTGGGAATCTGCTAGAGCCTGTTATTAAGGAAGGAATTGCAGCGCACTTAGAAAAGCTTAATGCAGAGTTGGCATGGTTTTATGAAGGGGAAACTATTTTTGTCCTGTAAAATCGAGTATATCAAGATTAGAGTCATGCTGGAAAAGCATAGCAGGCAGAATCCAAGGAGCAGGAAATTAAATGTTTCGGGCAGGAGCCCTTCATCAGGAACACCTGAGAATGTGACAGGCAGATTTGATAAAGGGAACTGGTCAACATGAGGCTTTCCAGAGATTTTAGACAAGGTATCACAAAATAAACGCTCTGTCACAAGACAGAGACTCGTAGTATGATGAAAAATATATTAGCATGGGATGACAGTTGCTTAACACATAGAAATCAGAGAGTCAGGATTAATTGATCTTTATGATAAAGACGTATCTACTGGATTACCACAAATATAAGTCTGACGGCATCAGTTATTTACAATCTATACTGATAGCCTGAAGGTGAAAGCTGAGTGCAATATACATCCGAGTTTGTGGATGACACTGAGAACCAAAATGCTGGCTGTGTTTTTAATGAAGAGGACTCCCAAAAAAGGAGCAGTACAAAGGGATTGGAGTGTTCCTGTGTATGAATCATAACGTCAGCATGCTGATGCAGCAAGTAACTAGGTTGGTTCATGAGGCGGCTTCCTGGGATGGAAGGGTTGAATTATTGAATACATCTAAAATGGTGAGGAGATTATTCATTGTGGTTGAAATGAATGAGGGTGATATTACTGAAATGTACAAGATACAGAGGGAGCTTGACTAGGTAGATGCTGAGAAGGTGTTTCACATAAGTCTCGAACTCGAGGCAGTAGATACCGAATAAGGAACATCGATTTCAATCTGAGGTGAAAAATGATGAACTCTCTCAGAAGGTAGTGAATGTCTGGAATTCCCTAAACTAGAGAGTTGTGGAGGGATACAGGGAATTTGGTAGGAAATTGGAGTTGAACCCGGAAGTAGATCAGCCATGTTCTTATTGAATGAGAGTTCAGGCCTGAGGGGCCGAATAGCCGAGTCATGTTCCTACTTCTTAAGTTTTTATGTTATGATTTTGGAAATTAATGAGTTATTTTCCTGGAAGTCGTGTTGTACAATGTTGCATTCGTGACAGGAGAAAAAATGCCTGAGTTAACCCTGGATGGGATATGAGGGCAGTATTCTGAGCAATTCCAGAGCAGAAGTTACAGAGTGGGGAAGCCTGGAAAAAGGGATTGCGGCTGGGGGGGTCACTTCCTGACCAAACCTGGAATTTCCAAGTGTATTTCCGTAACTACATCTAACCATCTGCGTGGCCTCGCTCTGTCTGTGTGTACCAGATCCGAAGGGCTGAATCGGACATCAGAATACAGGGCTGAGGGACACGAGTGGGCCAATCGGCCCTTTGACACTACTCCACCAGTAAAGAAGGTCATGGCTCCTCTCATTGTGCTCCCAGCTGCATTTTTCTCTCCATGCAGCGTTATCCCTGATTCATCTGTCTACGGAAAATCAGACAAAGCCATAAAAAGATAATATAATATTATATAATATTAATATAAAGATTCAAACTTCTGGGAAAGAGAATTCCCACTTGAATGAAATCCCACTTTGTGATTTTTTCCTCACTCCGGTTCTGACTGAGGTTGGGGGGTGTCACTTTTTCCTTTCCTAGTTCCACTCCTCCACTGCTCACAACAAATTTTAAATGCAACCAGGTTGGTGATATGACCAATGATAAAGGTCTCAGACTGGGTCAGGTTCAGTGATAGGAACAGGTCAGGCAGATTTCTTTCATCAGCCGCAGGTAACAAATAGGGCTAATGGAGCAGAATGTTAGATTTGTGGTCAGTACTGCTGCCTCATATCAACAAGGAGCTGAACTCAATTCCAACCTCGTCCGACCCTCGATGTGGAGTTTGATCATTCTTCCTATGTCTGTGTGAGTTTCTTCCCAGTTCTCCAGTTTCCTCCCACAGTTCAAAGATATTCAGCTTAATTTGATTGACCATGCTAAATTACCCAGAGTGACCTGGAATGTGTAGGTTAAGTGGGTTAGTCATGGGAAATGCAGGGTTACATGGATAGGGTAAGGGGACAGGTCTGGATAGGATAATGTTCGGTGGGTTGGTGTGGACTCGATGGATCGAATGTCCTGTTGCCACCCTGTAGGGTTTCAATGACAACGGCGTCAAGATTGGGCTATACAAACTCCCAGTTGGTATATACCTGATCCACTCGCCACAAGGCTTTGTATATTTCAATAAAATCAGCTCTCATTCCAACGGTAGCCTGTTAAAGTCGCCATAATATCAGCCCTTCATGCATGGAATAAATGAAGTGAAACATCTATGAACTGCTTCCAGTGTTACAATATCATTGCTCAGATACGAATGCAAAAATAAAGCTAATCTCACACACCGATGAATCAGTTTATTTTTGTTTTCTCAGAGTGGAGTGAGTCTTATAAACACTCTTCCCCGCAGAACATGGGAGGCAGAGATATTGGATACATTTGAGGCAATGTTCACGAATCACAAAGGAGTCAAGGATTATCGAGCAGCAATGTGCAGTGTTGGGGAAATTGTAGACAGTGGTTCCGAATGACACGGCTCCAGGAAATCCAGGAATTAGACAAAATGGATAAGATCGATAAAGTTTTAAAGGGGATCAGGATTGCAGCGATCTGAAAGTCCTGAAAGTAATGCTCGATCCCACCCCACCACAGTCATTTACTTAAAGGTCAACAATAAAAGAGCTACAGAATACTGAATAATGCCAATTTGTCAAGTGGAAATGACAAAACAAGGGAAAGGATTGACTAAGTCCCAACACACAGGGCACCCGTCAGAAGCTTTCAGCACGCCTGTGGCCGCACCTGCAACCCCCTCTGCTCGTTCGATGGACCCAGTTACTCAGCAGGTCTTGGTCATCAAATTCACCAAGTTACATGAAATGATTGAAGGCATGATTGAAGAAAAGTTCAGCAGGAGGCTAGAAACACTCTCAGCCATGCTCCAAAAAATATGAGCAGCAAATATGAAAGTCTTGGAAACAGAACAGATGAGGTCGAGCGTCAAACTACAGGGGCAGAGTCAGTGATCGATTCCTCTAAGGAGCGGATCCTCGCCCTTGGAAAACAGGTCCGTATCTTAAATGAACAATTTGACAACCTCGAAAACAGGGGCAGAATGAAGAATGTTCATATCATCGGTCTGCTGGAGACATAAGGTGTTCAGCCAGTGAGTTTTTTTCGAGAACTGGCTGCCGTGTTCCTTCACTTCGAAGCTGAAGAGGGACGAGTGAAGAGTGAGACAGTTCATCGGGTTATGGAGCGTAGGTCAGACTCAGACCAAAGCCCTCACCCTGTTCTTGTGCAATTACGTAGTTGCAGAGACAATCAAAGACTTATGGAATCTTCCAGAACACAGGGAAAAGATCCGACGAGGACTCGAGGATTATTTTTCTCCAGGTCTTTTCAGCGGCAGATTCAGAAAAGAAAATCTTTTGATGATATCAAGAGAAGATTAAGGGAACTTGAGATTCAGTATTCCTTCATGAACGCAGCGGTGCTCCATATGCTTTCAATAGTTCTACGCACTGGTGGATCTTTCAATAGATCCATTGGCGCTCCAGAGGACGCGAAAACTTTGTGGACGCTATAAAGCAGGCTGGATGCTTTAATAGATATCGATAACCATTCTTCTCTCGTTTTAAAGAACGTTTGTTGAATCTTTCTTGGTATTATGTAATGTTAAATTACAGTCAGGGTAGAGTACACAATTTTAACTTGATTAACATTACTATTCGTTTTTCTCGTGCTTAGTTTGTGTGTCGGGTTCGGCTCAAGCTGGAGGGAGTTATGAAGCTGATCATGAAGACTGAATGCCTACGTTAGGGAAGTTCAATCCCGATGTTTGTGATTAATTGCCCGGGATGCTGTATTGATAATAGGGTAGAAGATAAAGATTTGCGACGTGCAACTGCCCCCAGTGGGGGAGGGGGGAGGTGTAAATGCCCCTCCTGAGTGTCATTGACACTTTTTAGCCTGTTTTTTGTTTGTTTTTATATGTATTTAGTTGTAGAACATTTTGAAAGCGTGTTAGTTGTTGTAGTTTTAGTTAGTATGTTTTTTTTAGGCTCGATGAGTCTTTTTTCATTGATGCTCAGCGATTTGTCATTCAAGTTCTTCCTCTCTGGAGTTCAAATGTTGTTCCAGTGTGGTATGGCTAATGTCATGCTTCAATGGTATATCTTGAGCATTAAGGGGACGCAGTTAAGAGGAAAAAGGTACTTTCTAGCCTTAACAAGGAGAGAGTTGACCTTGTCCTATTGCAGCAGATGCACCTCGATGACAAGAAATATTTGACGTTCCAGCAGGGCGGGTTTGAATGGGTTTTAATTTTCGTCTTTTAATAGTAGGAGTAGGGGAGAAGCCATACTGGATAAGAAGAATCTTCCATTTAAATTACTAGATTGTATTTGATACTCACGGAAGGATCATAATCCCCCAAGCCTTGAACTATGGTAAATAATCCAATATTTTGAATAGTAATTGCGACCCCCCACCCCCACCTCGGCGTACCCTCTTAAAATCCTGGTAGATGCATTTTCTAGCATCATGGCACATTATCGTAGGAGATTTCAACTGTCTTATGGAACCCACAGTGGACAGAATGTCCGAAGGTCCCTCAATACCCTCGTTATAATGTAAGTAATTGGTGGATTTGTGTGCAGAACTAGAGCTGGTGGATGTCTGGAGGTACATCTACCTCACAAGTAGGGCTTTTAATATCTTCTTTTACCCGCAGAAATGCCACACCAGGTTCGATTTCTTCCCCATCCCTGCAACAATCTTAGATTCGGTGGCATCCTGCACAATTGGGAATATTACCATTTCTGACCATACTTATTGATAAAGATTTAGGGAAATATAACAGATTCGAGACACTGGCGAATGTATCCCTTTATTGTTAAGACTAGTTAGTTCATTGAGTATTTCTATAATGAATTCAGATCTTTCTTAGCCATTAATTCAGATTCAACCAGTAAACCATCCATTCTATGGGAAATTGTTCAGGCTTATGCCAAGGGAATAATTATTCCTTAGGATGTAGCAGAAGGGGGAGCAGGAACGCTGGTTTGAGGCACAGCTGAGGGCAGCCGAGAGGGCATACTGTGATAGACCCTCAGTAGCTAAGCTGCAGAGGATTACAACGCTTCGGTCTACAGTGAATTCCACGCTCACACAGACAGCCAAGAAGGAACTTACTTTTGCTAAACAAAGGCTGTTTGAGCATGGTGATAAGTCAGGCAGGTATTTATTCTATCTTGCCAGGAAAACGAGCGCCCCTCTAAGCTATTACCTCAATTAGGGAAGGTATTGGGATCCTTACCTTCAATTCCAAAAAGTTTGGTGTCTCCTGTCCAAGATTTTTCTCCGAATTATTTCAGACTGAGCATTATGAGGACAGATGGATTAAAATGGAGTCACTTTTCATTTTTCAGGAGTAACCCTGAATAAGTGGTGTGCCTTAATGCACCATTGTCTGCGCAAGAGGGTGTGAAGCAGCTTCAGAATGCAAAGGTGCATATTCCTGACAGATTTCCTCGTGAATTTTATAGATAATTTATAAACCTATTGTCAGGGCTGATGTTTAACATGTTCTGTCACTCATACAGTCACGAACCCATCCCTCCATCCTTAAGAGAGGCTCATATCTCTATGATGATGAAGAAAGGAAGACCCTGGAGGATTGTGCTTCTTACACGCCAATCTCAAATTTAAATGTTGGTTTCAAAATCCATTCTGAGACCCGTGCATTAAGGCTGGAAACTTTGCTGCCTTCCGTTACCAAAGAGGACCAAACAGTCTTTATAAAGGGCCGCAGATCTTCCTACAATGTGAAGAGTTTACTCAATATGATCCAAGAGTGTCAACAACAATCTGTCCAGGGATTATTGATCTCTTTTGATGAGGGAAAGCATTTGATTGGGTTGAGTGGCCGGATCTCTTCTGTACATTAGAACGGGTTGGTCTACGCAAAGATTTTATCAAGTGGGTGAGGATCCTTTACCCTGATCCTCTGGCTGCGGTTCTCACTAATAGTGTGGCCAACCAGTAATATTAATATTTCTCCAGGCAGCCGACAAGGTTGACACCTTTCACCATTGTTGTTTACGTTGGGGATTGAGCCACTGGAGGAGTCCATCCGTGGGATGTCAACACATCTGACCCAGAAGTGGGATAGAAGTCACGAAAGATTACATTGTATGCAGATGAGGGTCTTATGTTTTTTGTCAAATCCCGTAATTTCGGTAGGTCATGTGATGCAATGCATGAATTCGCTTGTTGCCTTTCCGGGCAATAAATTAATTTTACAAAGTTGGAGGCCATGCCTATGGGAGATCTTAGGGAAATACCTGATACTAAGGGCAAATCCTGGTTTCCTTTTAAATGGTCACGGGGGTGGTTTCCCTATTTCAGTATAGTCATTACATCTGTCTTTGATCATTTATTTAATGTGAACGGTGTCCATTTGTTTGACAAAATTAAACAAAACCTTCAAAGATGGGAGGCAATTCAAATATCCTGGCTAGATCGGATAGCTGTTATTAAAATGACTGTCCTTCCTCATTTCCGAGACGCCGTGTGAATGTTTTCTTTGATGTTTCCCAGACAGATATTTCGGAAATAGAATGGCTGGTTTAGCTCTTTTATTTGCCACCATAAGCGATTCCTTATCAAGCTAACAAAATTGCAACTGCCCCACAGATTGCGGGGGGTAGATCTCCCAGATTAAAAGCAATCAAGTAAGCTTTTTTAATCATCCTATGTTCGTGCCTGGGATTTATGGAGTATTGTCAAAAACTAATTATTATCAATACTGTTAAAACTTGAAGAACAATGCGTCAGATCGAGAGCAATACAGCCAAAACCATGTTTCTTACCGCTTTAATTGCTATACCAGGGTTGTCAACCGGGGATAATGGATTCCAGGTGTAAACTGTGGGCAGCCAGGGGAGTACCTTGCTTGGGTGATTTAGAATTAGTAGAATCCCTAAAGTGTGGATACAAGCCCTTGGGCCCAGCAAGTCAACTTCGAACCACTGAAGAGTAACCCACCCAGACCCATTCCCCTACCATTCTATACCTACCCTGACTAATGTCTGAACTTACAGATCCTTGAACACTTTGAGTGATTTAGCATTGGCCAATTCATCTAACCTGCACATCTTTGTGACTGTGGGAGGAAACCTACGCAGTCACAGTTGAGAACATACTAACTCCACACAGCCAGTCACCCAAGGCTGGAACCAAACCCGTGACCCTGGTGCGGTGAATCAGCCGTGCAAACCACTGAGCCCACCACGTGTTACTTGAGGGAGAAACAATGATATCATTTGATCAAATAACTCGTAAGTATGAACTACGTAGTAGAGATTTCTTCTGTTTTTTTCCAGATTAGAGATTTGATTTTAAAAACACACACTTTTAACAGACTCTTATAGATCCGATACAGAGAAGCGGGTGCTTACTGCTAAGAATACACTCTCTGTCAGTACCCTTTATCATTTGTTGGAGAGTGTCCCCTCAGACAAGACTGTGCAGCTTCGTGATGTCTGTGCGGGAGAGTTGGGGGTTTAGATCTCTTTGGAGACATGGGAGAATATTTGTGAAAATGCTCGAAGGATTTTGATCTGTAAAAGGACCAATTCCATGCAGTTGCAAATTCTTCATAGGGCCTATCTAACACCACATTTTCTCTCAAAATTCAAAGTGGGATTATCTTCAGCATGTCCTAAATGCAGAATGACTACAGGCATTCTTACTCATTGTATGTGGTCCTGCTGCAGGTTTCGTATATATCGGATCACTGTGTTCGGTGCGGTAGAGTGGGTCTTGGGGGACCGAATTGGAGATGGACACGGTTTCTCTTTCCCTGCACCTGCGCAGAGTATCTTACGCAGATGCACATGGGAAAAAATATATCCTTACTTTCTGTGCTAGGAAATAATATTCTGTTGTGTTGGATGTCTGAAACTCCCAGGATGTGTTGGGTCTTTGTAAGCTCATCATGGAGAATATCCCTTTGGACTTTCTCACCAGTATGGTGCACCAAAAAACAGATTAATATAAGTCATAGAGTCATAGAGATGTACAGCATGGAAACAGACCCTTCGGTCCAACCCGTCCATGCCAACCACATATCCGAATACAATCTAGTCCCACCTGCCAGCACCCGGCCCATAACCCTCCAAGCCCTTCCTATTCAATATACTCATCCAAATGCCACTTAAATGTTGCACTTGTGCTAGCCTCCCCCACTTCACCTGGCAGTTCATTACATACACGTACCACCCTCCGTGTGAAATAGTTACCCTGTAGGTCTCTTTTACATCTTACTACTCTCACCTTAAAATTATGCCCTCCACTTCTGGACTCCCTGACCCCAGGGAAAAGACTTTCCCTATATAACCTATCCATGCCCCTTATATTTTTGAAAGCCTCTATAATGTCATCCCTCAGCATCCGAAGCTGCAGCGAAAACAGCCTCAGCCTATTCAGCCTCTCTCTATAGGTCAAATCCTCCAATCCTTATAAATCTTTTCTGAACCCTTTCAAGTTTCTCAACTTTTTCCGATAGGAAGGAGAGCAGAATTGCACGCAATATTCCAACACTGGCCAAACCAATATCCTGTACAGCTGCAACATGACCTCCCAACTCCTGTACTCAATACTCTGACCAATAAAGGAAAGCATACCAAACGCCTTCTTCACTATCGTATCTACTTGCGACTCCACTTTCAAGGAGCTATGAACCTGCACTCCAAGGTCTCTTTGTTCAGCAAAACTCCCTGGGACCTTACAATTAAGTGTATAAGTCCTGCTATGATTTGCTTTCCCAAAATGCAGCACCTTGCATTTATCTGAATTAAACTCCATCTGCCACTTCTCAGCTCATTGGCCCATCTTGTCAAGATCCTGTTGTAATCGGAGGTGACCTCTTCGCTGTTCACTGTACCTCCAATTTTGTTGTCATCTGCAAACTTACTAACTGTATCTCATATGCTCGCATCCAAGTCATTTATGTCAATGACAAAAAGTAGTGAATCCAGCACCGATCCTTGTGGCACTCCACTGGTCAGAGGCCTCCAGTCTAAAAAACAACCCTCCACCACCACACTCTGTCTTCTACCTTTGAGCCAGTTCTGTATCCAAATGGCTAGTTCTCCCTGTATTCCATGAGATCTAACCTTGCAAATCAGTCTCCCATGGGGATCCTTGTCGAAACCCTTACTGAAGTCCATATGGATCACATCTATCCCTCTGCCCCCATCAATCCTCTTTGATACTTCCTCAAAAAACTCAATCAACTTTGTGAGACATGATTCCCCATGCACAAAGCCATGTTGACTATCCCTAATCAGTCCTTGCCTTTCCAAAAACATGCACATCCTGTCCCTCAGGATTCCCTCCAACACCTTGACCACCACCAACGTCAGGCTCATTGGTCGAGAGTTCCCTGGCTTGTCCTTACCACCCTTCTTAAACAGTGGTACCACGTTTGCCACTTCCAGTCTTCCGGCACCTCACCAGTGACAACACCAGTTACAACAATCTCAGCAAGAGGCCCAGCAAACACTTCTCTAGCTTCCCACAGAGTTCTAGGGTACACCTAATCAGGTCCTGGGGATATATCCACCTTTAAACGTTTGAAGACACCCAGCACTTCCTCCTCCGTAATATGGACATTTTGGAAGGTGTCACCATCTATTTCCCTACATGTGATATCTTCCGTATCCTTTTCGACAGTAAATACTGATGCAAAATACTCGTTTAGTACCTCCCCCACACTTCCTTTACTCGGAAAAGTATTGTGTTGTGTCTGATGTCTGAAACACCCCCGCCTCCCCCCTCCACCCCCCGGGTCTGCTGGCTCGTGGTAAGCTCATCATGGAGAATATCCCTTTGGACGTTTTGACCTGTATGGTGCGCCAGAAAGCAGAGACTTATATAAGATATAGCAATCTTTTTTGGATTATCACGATTAGGCTTAACTGCCAGTCTAAAAATGGCTTTTATATAGCAATGACGATATTGTCTAATGAAACTAATATGAAGAATTGTGAACATATTAATGTATATCAGTTAATGCTCTCGAAGAACAAGAGCTATCGCTTTCTTCTTCTGAGCTGTATTATTTATTTATTATTTATTGTTTATTTTTGTTTTTCTTCTGTCCGTTTATAGACTTTAACTTATTTTGTATGTACATGCACATGGGTGAAATATTGTTCAGTTATTTGAGTTGTTTTGCTTTGTTTTAACATAATAATAAAAATCTATTTTTCAGTCAAAATTTTTTTTAAAAAATTAAAATGCTAACATTGATAGAATAGAGTCCCAAAGAGCTCTCATTAGATAGATCACTCATGGTGGTTTACACTGAATGTCACCACACCTTGGGTGACAGGGTGAGGTTGAGAGAGCATCCTCTTCATGGTAACCTCAGTTAGTTTGGGGAATTGAACCTTCGCTGGTGCCCTCCCTCTGCATCACAAACCAACCATCCAGCCAACTGAGTGGGAGACTGTGTAACTGTTACACACAGAATCAGTCACAGACAAAGGGCAAAAGAAACATTCATGACACAAAAAAGGTGTATTTGGGATAATCGTCATGATAAGGGCTGAGGATAAAAACGTTCTCTTCTTGAAATTGTATTTTACAAGTTTTTGGAAGCTTTCTTTTACTGAATACAATAAGGTGAGACAAGTGAAATAACCAGAATGTCTAATTGTGATTGGATATCGATAACCGTAAATTAAGTGCATGTTTTTGATTGGTCTGTGGAAAGCATGCTGACTATTGTATGAATTTCGAAAGCAGATGAAATATATTGTTCGAGGAGTCTGTCCCCATGGGAAATGCCATCGGACACATGCAAGAAGAAACACTAGGTAAAAAGTTTCTGAGAATCGTCTGCTCGGTAACAGGAAGCTGGGAGTTGAATGACTGAAAGTTCCTGTAACGTGGAGCTGAGAAAACTATCATTTCACCTCCAAACGTATTGAATGTTGGAGCATGTTTGAAGTACTGAATGGCCTCATGATGGATTTCAATTGTGTGTGATTTGAAAAACGTACATCTCTACTCCATCCTCTTACATGTCACACACTGGGGCACAGCCGCTTTACTGAAACTGGGAATAAGTTGGAACATGATCTGGAAAATTCCATAATTGGCATTCCCCAGAATATTCTGTAACTCTGTGGGGGGGCATTAGAGATGCAGAGAGAAAGAGAGGGATGGTGCTGTATGCAGTAGTGAGAGTGGGAGAGCATGAGACTTGTTCGGGAACAGGTGCTCTAACAGATATACAGTGAGTGTGAGGGAGCAGAGAGAATATGGTGACCCTTATCCTAACAGAGTGGGGAAGGTTATTGAAGCTTGTCCTGTTTTGCTGGACATTTACTCAGACCACAGATACTGCACTGAGCTGGGTGGTGAGCTCAGACCAGGCTCGGTGTGTCTGGTGGAGCGATCCCTCTGGGAAGAGAATGGTCCCCTTTTGTACTCGCTCATCCACCAGGACCTCTGTGCCCCTGTCGAAAACCGTGATGTAATTTCCCCTTATCTGCCATGCTCAGGGTAAACTGTGCCGGACAGCTGCAAACTGAGAAAGCTCAACCGTGTGCCCCTTGGCCTTTTAAAAATGGCCCAGTGTCATGGAATATCCAGGAGTATCCGGGCGATTTTGAGTACCTCCAGTCATGATGGGTGGGAGAATCGAGCTGGCATTGTATGAGAGCGACACAATGGAGTGGGGTGGGTAGTTAATGAGATGAGTTTGGTAAGATAGCACCAGGAAAGTAGTTCAGCCTCGTGCAGACAACCCCTCTGTCACACTTAATTAAAATGTCACTGAGACAGTTTTTTGTTACATTCAGCCCAGTGAGGCGAAGACTCTGCTGTCCTCACTCCTAGTTACAAAGCTGCAGAACAAATGCTCATCCAAAAGTCTCCATTGCCTGAACTCACAGCAATATCCCTTTCACTCATCATTCTTCAAAGTACTGAGCCGTGTTGCATGATACTATCGAAATGTCTTCATTTCAGCATTCTGAAAGCTGTGAACATATCCTTCAATGACATTTTTTCTCAGTCTCCCCCACTCTGTTTTCACTCCAAAACACACTCATTTACAGTCATATTGCACGAGACTCCCAGTATGACTGGACCATGGCAACCAGAATGTCCATCCTGACTCACCCCATTCCCCTGCCCTTGTTCTGTATCCCTCTAATCCTTACCTATCTGTGTATTTGTCCAAATGCCTTTTCAATGTTGTTATTGTACCCACCTCAATCACTTCCACTGGCAGCTCAGTCTGTATGCATCCCACACTCTATGTAAAAACGTTACCCCTCAGGTTCCTTTTTATATACTTTTTTTTTTCCCATGCAAATGTCCTCAACAATGGATTCTAGTAATTGTCTTAAATTACAATAGTTTATCGTTACGTTTTCCTCCCAAATGTATACAGTTATGATTTCTTCCCTTTCAAAAACGTTTACGTTTTCTTTGAATCCTGTTTAATCGGCAAAAGGTTTTAAGAGATCTGCTCCAATTCCTGCTTGAGGCATGTGTGGCTGACTGGACTCAGCATTCTGCTGGTGTACAAAATCGATGGGGTGACGTCTTTCTGGTGTTCACATGTTGTCATCTCCAAGGCCAGAATGACCTCCTCCCGTTGATGCGTTAGAGGGGTGGGTTATTATGGAATCTTCCCGTTGCAGTGTAATATATTGAGGGGCTGATGGGTCTTGTCATACTTCTCCATAACAGGTGGAGATAGTGAACGGTCTCCGCATGTATCCTGGAGATGGGACCGAGGGAGTGATTGGTCTTCTCTTGCTCCCAAACTGCAGACGTGTCTGAATGACCTCTTCCTTTATCATGAAAGAAGTGTCAGATAGTTTTTATCCTTGTCCAATTCCCTTGAAATCGGCTCGGTGGGTCTGAATGGCCTCCTGATATCCCAGTGTAACAATCTCCAGTCACTGTGTGACCTCTTCCAGTTCCTATGTTACGGACTTGAGGAGGCTGAATGGACCGATCCTGTTGCTCTGTTACATGATACTGGTGTAGCATGGCCTACTCTGGGTCGAGTGTTATAGGCTCCAGTGGCTGATTGACATCCTTCTGTAAATGTACATCAGGCTCCAGGGGCTGAATAGCCTCGTCCTGTTTTAGTGTAACAGGCTCAAAGGCCGGAATATCCTTCTGTTGTTCCTGTGTAACAGGCTGGAGAACGGAATGGATTCCTCCACTATCTGCGTAATTCACTTCACTTGTTGACTCCTTCTATCATCTATGTTGAAATAAGATCATCCTTAATTTTTGTAAACTCCAATGGCTACTGGGTCAACCTGACCATCCTTTCGTTATAAGCTAGCACCTTCATGCAGGAATCATCTCTGAGCTGTTTCCAATATACCACATAATTTCTTCATTGAAGAGATTAAATCTGTACACACTTCTCCAGATGTGAACTCACTAAGACCCTGTACAGCCGCAGCAACACTTTACCAGCCTGCTGTAAGGTTCCCTCCCAGGTTAGAGCTGTCTCAGCTCTCTGGGGGAATACAAAGCATTGTTGGAAGATCATTGTCCTTCTCCATTCCACAGCATCACGGGAGATCTGGAGAAATTAAAGTTTGAGAACATTATAAATGATGTGGCGAGATGATCTCTACCATTAATCTCCCCACAGCCCACGTCGGTCAGATTCCACAGAATCTAGTAAGGTGGAGCACAAAAACAGCAAGGAGGAACAAACATTGATGGGAGTTATATGTCAAATTGAAACCTGCAATACAAATGTTGGGCATGTTATAAAACAGGAAATGAGATATTCACATTTGTGGGTACTGCAGTAATAATGTACTGTTTAAATTATATCTAAACTGTGTTAACCCAATTGAATACCATTGCTGGGAAAAATGGATTTCGTGACCACGTGTGAGATGTTTTACATAAACAGTATGTCGAGCACTGAGCTCAAGATCAGATTATTTAGGAATTGCTGTTGAATGATCAGAAGAGCTAATTGAATTTTTTGCTGGAAAGGACCTTTTGGGAACAGTGACCATAATGTATTGGTTTTCTTTTATGATGTTTGAGTACACGACAGTTTTTGTTTTATTTGAAGTAACCGTTATAAATCTGATTCATGCCAGCCATGAAGGTGTGAGGAGAAAGTGGGGACTACAGATGCTGGAGATCAGAGTCGAAGAGTGTGGTGCTGGAAAAGCACAATCAGACAGCATACTAAGTGCAGATAAATCGATGTTTCGGGCATAAGCCCTTCATCAGGAATTAAGCATATTGGCCAAAGGGGCTGGGAAATAAATGAGAAGGGGGTGCGCCAGGGGGAGGTAGCTGGGATTACGATAGATAGATGAAGATGATAGGTGACGAAGGGAGACAGAACGCCTCATCTACTGCATCCATTAAACCCGATGTGGTCTTCTCTACATTGGCGAGGCAGGAGGTCAACTTGTGGATTATTTCAGAGAACATCTCTGGGACAGCCACATTGAACAACTCCATTGCCTTGCGGCTGAGCACTTTAACTCCCATTCCCACTCTACCAAGGACATAAGGGTCCTGGGCCTGCTCTATTGCTAAACCTGAGCCACCAGAAGCCTGGAGGAAGAAAGCCTCCTCTTCTGATTTGGGATCCTCCAACCAAAGGGGATCATAGTGGATTTCCCCATTTCCCCATTTCCCCTAATCCCACCTTATCCCACTCCAACCTTCCAAGTCAGCACCGCCCTTTTGAATGTTCCTATGTGTCCACCTTCCTTCCTATCAATCTGGTCCACCCTTCTCTCCGACTATCACTTTCAACCTCACCTTCATCTACCTATCAGATGAAAGGAGGCAGCTTAGAAAAATGCCAAGTGTTGCAGTAAGCCAGTGGATTCAGAGAGATGGAGGACCCAGCAAAGGATGACCAAGAAACTGAGAAGAAAATCAGAAAGAGAAAAAGCGTGCAAATGAAAGAAAAACACAAAGACTGCTAAAAAGCGTCGATCAATGTATGAAAAAAATAAAAACAAGGTCAAATGTGGAACGGTTGGTGTGCGTTCAGGATAATTTATTGCTTAGAACAGAGAAATCGCAGGGGAAAGAAACAGTTTCTTTGTGTCTATCTTCATGGAAGAATGTCCAGAAATTCTCCCAGAAATACCAAGTGACCATGGGACTTGTGTAAATAAAGTCTAAGATCATTCTTATCAATGTTGAGGTCATCTTTGAAAAGAAAGCTGGATTGAGTATTTATAAATCTGACAGACTAGATGTACTTCATTCAAAAATTTCAGAGGAAGCAGCAATAGACATGTTGATTGCATCGCGGATTTTCACTTTATTTTCCGACACATTCCCGAAAGGCATTCAGCCAAACTGGATAAAGCAAAGGTTATAAATATTATCCAACAGTTTAAGAAAGGATGGATTTGGGAATGGTGAACTACAGACCAGTTATCTTGTCATCCGCAGTCGGATGTCTGGTGGACTCGATTACAAAGAACATGCTACTAGATATTTAGAAGGTAACAACATAACTGGGGAGTGTGAGAGTGTACCGATGAAAGGAAAACCAGAAGTGGCACACATTTTTTGGAATGGTTTGAAGATGATTCTTGTGGACATAGGCAATGAAGAACCAATGGATAACGTATAGTTGGATATTCATGAGCTTTTTTAAAAGAACTCACACACTGAGCTCAGAAGAAAAGTTAAAGCGATATAAAGCGAGAGGTATTGGGAAGAACATATGCAAATGGGGAAGTAAAAATTCATGTGAATGTAATTGGAGAATAGAGGATGTCGTGCACCAGTTGCATCGAGTGTTGGTGAGACTAAACATAGAATATTGTGTATCGTTCGGAGTCCCAATCTAAGAAAGAATATAATGACTACAGAGGAACTGCAAAAGGTATTCTCCAAATTAACCCCTAAGTTGGCAAGGTTGTCTGACGGGGTAACTCAGCCTGTAATCTCGACTTTCGAAACATGAGAAGTGATTGTAGTGAATCTTAGAAACATCGAAAGGACTAAAGAACAGAGGGACATGAAGAAGTACAAGTAGGCGAGATCTGGGAGAATCCCATGATATTCTACACGGACAAGTCAAACAGAATAATCAGCAAACAGTTAGTGTCTGGTCGAAACCAAACGGGCAATCTGTTTGTCAAATTGGAGAACATTGATGGATTGTTACATGAGACCTTCACATTTATTTTACTTGGGAGAAGAAGGATGCAGGTACAGAATTCAAAAAGATGGGCTGGACAACTCTTGAACAGATTGATGTAACATACTAACAGGATTTTGAGACTTTGTTCTGTACAAATTTGGACCAATCTCCCTGTCTGAATGAGTTGTATCACAGGCGGCTGTTGGGGTCAAGGGAGGAAAGACCATGACTGAATATTTTAATTAGAATCTGACCATAAGGGAGGTGCCAGAGAACTGGAGAACTGCTAATACGATTCCACTTCACAGTAAGGGTGGAAGAGATAGACCAGGGAACTATAGACGAACGAGTATTAGATCACTGTTAAGGAAACTACTGGAGAAAATAGAGAAGGAGAAAATTGAACTCCAATCAGAGTCACAAGGTTTGATCAGGGATAATCATCTTGACTTTATCAGAAGGAAGTCACATCCAATGGGTTTGATTGAATTAGTTTGTGGGAAGGAATTTGACAAATTTCCAGCTGGGAAACTAAAAAATAAAGTAAAATCTCACAATATGAAGGATAACTTGACAAGTTACAAGGAAAATTGTCTTAGCGTCAGGAGGCAGAGGGTGGTGGGAGAAGGCTGTTTGTGTGACTGGAGACCAGCGTCCCCTGGTGTACCACAGGGATCAGTGTTGTGTCCCTTATTGTTTGTGTTTTTCATTAAAAAACTATGTGAATGTGGAGTGGGTTCGGTGGAGAGTGGGGGAGGTGTGATAAGTAAGTGTATGTTTGACATAAAGATTGGCTGGGTGGTTAGCAGTGAGGAGGAAGGCCTTAAGTTACAGGAAGATGCAGATGGAATGGTCAGATGGGCAAATCAATGGCAGATGGAATGTAACCCTGATAAATATGAGGTTATGCACTTTGGGAGATGGAACCAGGCAGGGGAGGACTCAATGAATGGCAGCACACTAGGAAGCTCAGATTGTGCTTCTCCACACATCCCTGAATGTGACTGGACAGGATAATGCTTAAAATTTTGTTGCTGGAAAAGCGCAGCAGGTCAGGCAGCCTCAGAGGAGCAGGAGAATCGACATTTCGGGCAAATTCCTGAAGAAGGGCTTATGCCCGAAACGTTGATTCTCCTGCTCCTTGGATGCTGCCTGACCTGCTGCACTTTTCCAGCAACGCATTTTTTTAAGCTCTGATCTCCACCAAGTGCAGTGTTCACTTTCTCCTGGACAGGTTAATGGACTAGTTAAGAATTGGACCTTGGGTGTAGCGTTTCCTAACCAGGGTGTAGATTATAAGAGCAATACAGGGCTTTGGTTCGGCCAAAATGAAGTATTGTATGTAGTTCTGGGAGCCACATTTCAGGAAATATGTGATTGTACTGGAGAAGGTGCAGAGGTGATTCACCAGGATGTTCCCTGGAATGGAGCATATCAGCTATGGAGAGAGGCTGGATAAGCTCGGGTTGTTTACTTTGGAGCAGAGAAAGCTGAGGAGTCAGTGATTCAGAAGGATAAGATTATGAGGGACATGGACAGGGTGGATTGACAGCAGCTATTCTTTTTAGTGAGAGGGTCAAGAACAAAGGAGCACACTTTTAAAGTGAAGAGTTTGAGGTTCAGAGAGGATTTAAATATTTTTTCACCTCGGAGTGTGGGGTTCTGGGATTACTTCCTGAGAGGGGAATGATCACCTCACAATCGTTAAAAAGCACATGGACGAGTAATTGGAAGTGTCATATCATTCCAGGCTATGGGCCTGCTGGAGGAAAGTGGGACTAGTATAGATCGTGCTGTATTTCTGTTGGCACAGAGTCCATGCTCCTGTGAGTGTATGGTGTGGAAGGTCAATTATTGAGCAGTTTAAGGCAGGAATGGATGGGTTTCTGAAGAGTTATATTCATAAGGGTTATAAGAGTGAACTGTAATAGCTTGTTAAATTGTGTCAATGTGAGAAATATGAGAAAACAAGTGCAGTTTCCTTACAGTTTGAAACCAGAGAATAGAGAATGGGAAACAGGGAAATGGCAGAACTATGAAGCCACTACTTCAGTTCTGTCTTCACAAAACATTCTAACAATACAAGGAAAACCAAGTCTGGTGGAGGAAAATGATAGAGTACATGGAACATAGAACATAGTAAGTAAATGTTTTAGCAGAAATTATTGTGGCTGAAATGAATGGCCATAGACAACACTAACATAGATTTATGAAATGGGAATTATGTTTGAGAAACAAACTGGGAGACAAATGAAAGAGAAGCAATGGATGTAAAACATTTTGATTTTTAGAAAAATGTTGGTAAAGCTCCAAGCCCAATTTGCAAAATCAAATCTGAGTGGATTGGGGCTAATATATGGACATGTTTCTAGAATGGGACAGCTGGCAGGAAACAGTGAATAGAAATAAACAGACTCATCAAGTAATAGCCTGACATTGTCTGTAATGTATGATTCTATGAGTATGACTATGTCCCAGACTCCCCATTACCTTCACCGTGTGTCTCCTGTCTCATCAGCAGGATGGTCACAGCAGTAGTGGCGACACAGTGGGATACAGTTGGAATGGAGTTGTTCTTAGAGTGCTCAACGGTAACTCCGTATCCCATGAAGTCTCATGGCATTAGTTTGCACATGGGAAAGGAAACCTCCTTCTGATTACCATGTACCAGCCTCTCGCAACTGATGAATCAGTACTCCTCCATGCTGACCAACACTTGGAGGAACTACTGAGGTTAGCACGGACGCAAGATGTACTCTGGGTGGGGGAATTCAATATTCACCACCAACAGTATCTCAGCTACAGCATTTCTGATCGAGCTTGCCAGATCCCAAAGGATATAACTGCTAGACTGGTTCTGCAGCAGTTGGTGAAGGAACCAACAAGAGGAAAATACATACTTGACCACAGCCTTACTAATCTGCCAGTTGCAGGAGTATCTGTCCATGACAGTACCGGTAAGAGTGACCACCGCATAGACATTGTGGAGACAAAGTCACACCTGCACATTGAGAATAACATCCACCATTTTGGGTGGTACTATCACAGTGCTGAATAGGGCAGAATTCGAACAGATCTAGCAGCTCAAATCTGGATGTCCATAAGGTGTTGTGGGTCATCAGTAGCAGTGGAATTATACTCCTGCACAACCTCATGGCCTGGCATATCCCCCTCGCAACAATTGCCATCAATCCCGAGGATCAACATTGTTTCAGTGGAGTGTGCAGGATGGCAGGAGCAGCATCAGGCATACCTGACAATGAGGTGTCAGCCTGGTGAAACCACCAAATAGGACAACGCGCGTGCCAAACAGCATAAGCAGTAAGTGATAGACAGAGCTCAGTTATCCCACAAGCAACGGTTCAGATCTCAGCTCTGCAGTCTATCTACTTCTAGTCGAGAATAGTTATGGACAATTAAACAATTCACTGGAGGAAGAGATTCCACAAATAACCCCTTCCTCCATGATGGAAGAGCCCAGCACTTCAGTGTATAAGATAAGGCTGATTCATTCCCAACAATCTTCAGTCAGAAATGCTGAGTGGATGATCCATTTCAGCCCCCTCCAGTGGCCCTCAGCAATTCAGTTACCAGTCATCAACCAATTTGGTTCCGTCCACGCGATATCCAGAAACGATTGGAGATACTGGATACTCTCCAAAGAGTCCATACTCTGACAACATTCTGGCAATAGTACTGAAAACTTATGCTCCATAACTTGCCATATCCCTCGCCAAACTATTTCAATACAGTTACAACAATGGCTTTTCCTCATTATGTGGAAAAATACCCCAAGTATCTCCAGTATATAAAAAGCAGAACAAATCCAATTCGGCCAAATACCACCCCATCAATCTACTCTCGATCATCAGTAAAGTGGTGGAAGATCTCAGTGTTTTTAATCAGCACCTGCTCAGCAATACCCTGGTCAATGGCGCCCGGTTTGGGCTCCACCAGGGCCACTCAGCTCCTGACTTCATAACCGTGGTTCAAACATGGAAAAAAGAGATGAATTCCAGAGGTAGGGTGAGAGTGACAGCCCTTTAAGTCAAGGCTGTCTTTGACCAAGTGTGGTATCAAGGGGCCTTAGCAACATTGGAATCAATGGGTATCAGGGGCAAACTCCCCGCTGGTTAGAATCATACCTGACACGAAGGCCATGGTCACGGTTGATGAAGGTCAGTCAACTCAGCTCCAAGTCTGTAGGAGTCCCTCGAACATTGACCGAAAACTTCTTCAGGGCTGCTTCATCAATGACCTTCCTTCCATTTCAAGGTCAGAAGTGGGGATGTTCGCCAATGATTGTACAATGTTCTGCAACATTTGTGGCTCCTCAGATACTGAAGCAGTCCATATTCAAACGTAACAAGATCTGGACAGTATCCAGGCTGACAAGTGGCAAGTAATATTCAGCCCACAGGAATGCCAGACCATGACCATCACCACTAAAATACAAGCTAACCTGCCCCTTGGCATTCAATGGTGCTACTATCACTGAATTCCCCCAGTATTAGATAACTGGTAGGTAATCATTGCTCAGATACACACTGGTCTCGCCACATGAACACAGTAACTATAAGAGCAGGTCCAAAGCTAGGAATACTGCGGCAAGTAACTCGCATCCTGACCTCCAAAAGTCTGTCCACCTACAACGCATAAGTCAGAAGTGTAATAGGAGACTCCCAATTTGCCTGGATGAGTGCAACCCCAACAACATTCAAGAAGCTTTATACCATCCAGGACAAAGCAGCCAGTTTGACTGTCCCTTCATCAACAATGCTCCACAATCAACGCTCAGCAGCAGCAGCAGTGTTTTACTATCTACATGCTGCAATGAAATGATTCACCAAAGATCCTCAGAGACCATCTTCCCAACTCACGACCATGTCTATCTAGAAGGACAAAGACTACAGATGTATGGGAATACCATTGTCTTCAGGTTCCCTCCAAGCCATTCAGCATCCTGACTTGGAAATATACCACCGCTCCTTCACAGTCATTGGGTCACAATCCTGGGATTCCCTCCCTAATGGCATTGGAGGTCAATCACAGCAGGGAGACTGTAGCGTTCAACAAGGCAGCTCACCACCACCTTCTCAAGGGCAACTAGGGACGGGCAATAAATGCTGGCCCAGCCAGTGACTCCGAGATTCACAAAATAAATAAATAGAAATTAACAGAGGACGGTTGCTGAGGTGTCGCAGGGATCGGTTCTTGGGCCCAACTGTTCACAATGCCCTTTAAACATTTGGTTGCTGGAATCAGATACAATATATCCCAGCCTGCTGACAGCACTAACGGATGTGGAATTATGAGTGGGTGAGGTGGTTATAAAAAAGCACCGAGAAGAGTAAGACACGTGGAGTGAATGGGTAAATACGTGACAGATGGAGAACAATGTGGATAGAGGAGACAGTGTGCCTTTTGGTGGAAACGATAAATTGGCAGCCTACCAGTTGAAAGGGATTGGTTGAAACATGTTGATCTACAAAGGGGCGTATGCTCCTTTTTGTTGTTTCCTTCTGCATAAACCTCTGAGGCCCATGCAGTGCAGTGAGTTCTGCAACCAGAAGTCAA
This sequence comes from Chiloscyllium punctatum, assembly GCF_047496795.1. Classification (NCBI taxonomy): domain Eukaryota; kingdom Metazoa; phylum Chordata; class Chondrichthyes; order Orectolobiformes; family Hemiscylliidae; genus Chiloscyllium; species Chiloscyllium punctatum. Next base: position 23,466,780 of record NC_092772.1, read on the forward strand.
TACTGGGCATGGCATTGGCACGCTGCCCAGTGTACACAGATCCACCAAGTGGGGAGCTGTAACATTGAAAAGGATCTGCATCTCCTTGTACACCAGTCGCTGAAAGTAATATTGCAGAAACAGAAAGCAGTGAGGAAGATAAATGGAGTGTTGACCTTCATTTCAGGGGAATGTGAGTCCAGGAGAAAAGGTGTCTTACTGCAGCTGTACAGGGCCTTGGTGAGATATCATCTTGAACCTTGTGCAGTATTGTGTGCAGTTTTGGTCTCTTTACCTAATAAAGGACAAACCTGACATTGAGGGAGAGCAGCGAAGGATGACCAGACTGATGTCTGGGATGACAGGCCTGTTGTGGGAGCAGAGTTTGGGGTGACTGGGCCAGTATTTCATGTGATTTAGGAAAATGAGTGGAGATCTCAGTGAGATATATAAAACTCTGATAGGGTGAGACAGATTGGAAGCAGGGATGATAATTCCCCTGGCTGGCACTTCTAAAACACGGGGCCACAATATTAGGTACAGGCAGTCTTTCTGCATTTAGATGATAATAAATGTCTGCTCTCACTGATTGGGGAACCTGGGGAATTCGCTCGCACCTGGAAACCGAGACACTGATTATAAATAAGGATTTAGAGACAGTAAAGGGATGGTGGGAGAGCAGGAGTACGGTATGGAAATGAAGGGACAACCATCATTATATTGAATTGGTTAGCATACTCGAAGGACCAAACGTACTACTGCACCACCTATTTTTATAGCTTCCCAAGGTTACTCACATTAACGGATATGTATATCGTGTGGGGTAAGTGCATTTAGGAGATTTTTTTCCATGAATTAGAATGGGGAGGCTAAATGTGTTTTCCATTCCCGATGTTTCTGTGCAGTCCTTGGGAAAGCTCTGTAAACGCTATCACAAGCTCTCAGATGTTCGGAAGGAGGTCTCTGCAGGGTTGACAGGACTGTGTTCCCATTGATGCTGAGGCCGGGTGTTCTGTCCGGTTTCATCCTTTCAGACCTTGGAGTAGTTTGATACAAATGAGTGCCCTTGCTTGGCAATTTCAGAGACCATTGAAATGTTTATCACATGTCAGCGTCTTTGGAGTCAGTTTTAGGCCAGCACAGGAAATCATGGGAGATTCACTTCCTAAAACTACATTGGAGAAGGAAATTCTGTTTGCAATCGATATTGGCTTCAAGGTCACTGTTACTGACCCCAGATTTTAGATCTCGATATTTTATTAATTGTCTTTAACTTCCACCCGCTGCCAGATCATTAGCCTGGTCTGGATTAGTAATCCAGTAACATTTCCACAACAGCACCACCTTCACATCATCTTCACCTGTCAAAAACCACACTGAGCAGGTTATTTCTGTACTGCTGGACAGCTCTGTCAAAAAGAACTCCCACCAATTTGACTGTCATGATGGGACTGAGGAGGTGGTAATAGTTCAGATTGTAATTTTTCCCGTTTTAGGGGACTGGAAATAGCTGAGTAATTTTCCACATTGCCAGGGAGATGCCAGAGTTGGAGCCTGAATGGAACAGCTTCCCCAGGGACACGGCTTGTTGTGCAGCACAAGTCGTCAGTCCTATTGCAGGAATGGAGTCAGGACCCATTGTCTGTGTCCTTTCCACTGTGTCCACCTGTTTCTTCCTGTCACGTGCAGCGAATCAAATTGGTTGAAGACTGGCATCTGTGATTTTGTGGGCATCATGATTAGGGTGAGGTGTATCATTGACTCAACACTTCTGGCAGAAGATGGTGCAGATAAAACATCTTTTACACTGATGCGGAGGTCTGTTCCATTATTTAGGATGGGAATGTTTGTTGATCCCTCTCCTTCAGTCATTTGTTTAATCGTCCATCATCATTTATGACTGAATGTGACAGGACTGCAGGGCTTCGATCCGATCTGTTGGTCAAGTCTGGTAGCTTTAATGAGTTAGCATCAGGTTAAAGTTCATGTGATTCTGACTCTGATATCTTCACCCACACTCGTCACTGAGCCATAGGTGGTGTTGATGGTGATGACAGACTGAGGTGTTATCCTGGCAAAAAGTTACAGGTTGTGGTTTAATGCTGTTCTGCTTCTCCTGCTGCTGTGGTCTACAGCACTACATGAATATGCAGTTTCGAGCTGCAATATCTGCAATGCAATTCTGCTGTCTGTTCCCCAATTCTCACTGAGACCCATTCACCCATCATCCCTGCACTCAGTGACCTAACCTGGTTTCTGATGTGGAAATACTTCCATTTTCATAATCTCTTTCTGCTGAGGGTCTCTCCCTGGGTCTTGCTTCCAATCTGACACATTCCGCAAAAGAATTTAACTGATCTTAATGCAAATGTTTAATTCACCTGAATCTTTTTCCTTGAGAAATAGCATCTTCTGTATTTAAAGTGAATGTTTTTTCCTCTGTTTCTTTCCCTGACTATGATTAAGAGCTCTGTAGTGTCAGTGATGCCAGCCTTATGTAATTGCAAAGCCAATGAATTCTCTGGATTCCCAATCATCTTCACCACATTGTATATTTTCTCTTTTGGTTTGATGCATTATCACCTATGGCTGCCATGTTCTCCCATGAGTATGTTTCAAGCTCTTGGGGTTGCATTTCTGGTATTATCTTCCAAATTATCCCCAGAACCTCCTTCCATTGCTGCTCCATGGTCTTCCCTGTTCAGCTCCCCTTCCAATTAACTCTGGCCAGCTCCTCCTGCATGTCTCGGTAGTTACATTGCTTAATTATAACCACATTACATCTTGAAGAGAGCATTAGATATAAACTGAAAAAAAGGAGTTTTGGGAGATGGGACACGAAGAATAATTGGTGGATTTCTCAACTAGATACAAAGGGAGAACGAGAGACAGGATATAGATATGTAGATGTGGAAAATGAGAAAACTACATTATCGAAAGAAGTAGATGAACATCCCCCAATGTTTTAGCAATGCCTCTGTGCTGTGGTCCTTGGTACAGTGCATGCACAACAGAGTAATATGTTTAAATGCTGAACTGATGCCAGAATATTTATCTCCAATAATATGACAGACCCTAGCTTTGGAAAGATACCAGCAGGCCAACATATTGAAGTCCCGGTAGAAAGGGGGTTAACTGAAATAAGTTGGGACACCAGAATCAAGAATTTGGAGCACACATCCTGGTAAGAATGAGAGATTAGAGTTGGGAATTCCAGAAAAGGAGGGAACGTTGAGAGGATCAAATCAAGTTAATTTTTTTATCAATTTTATACGTCATATTCATCATTTTTCGTTAACTGTGTCTCTGTTGTTCATTTACAATGTGTTGTGCACATATGAAAAATGCGACTTATCTGCACACACACATTGATTAAACAGTGTGTATAAAATCATTTTTCCACCATTGAAACTGTCCTATTGTTGTGTTACGAGGATACATGAACACCAGCTAACCACCAAAAGACATGACGCACTATCACTATGTTCCATACATACAGACAAAGAAGGGCACCACTTTGACTGGTACAAAGCACACACACATATTAAGACACGCAAGGACCTTCTCAGAGGAATGGTATTCTAACCAGAAGCCCATCAATAAACACATTAATTTAGATCCTGTCTACATTGTCTTGTTAAAATATCCGGAAATGACATCACCCACTTTAAGAAACCAAGACCTATAAATAGAGAGGCGGGACATCCCACCAGCACTTCAGCAGATACTCTCACTGATGATGTCACCTAGTCATGGTGACGAAACTTCTGAAAACATGCCTTCAAGCTCAGTGAGCTAACTTGCAGAGATATAAATTGTTATTTGTTGTTTATTAGTGGAATTTAGGAGTTCTCTGTCGCTCACGTTTTAACAGATTATGATGTGAGGTGAGCTTTTCTAGGTGTGTGATTTTAATTAACAAAGGGGTTCGACATTGATGTCATAACAGTTTGGGGCCTTGCCGTGTGGCACTTGGACCGACTTGAACAGATTTGAGATACAACAGGTCCCAGTAAATTCCAACTCATTGGAATTAGTGTCTTTGATCTTCAAATAAAACCAGTGGGAAAATTCATTTAATTTTGTTTCTTGTGGTTGGTAAAATGAAATGTGAGGGAAATAGCTTTTACCATTACGAACGAGGTTCCCAAATTTTCCAAGGAAGTTTAGAAAGACAGAAGGAGGACATTTTTTTAGAATTAGCAAATAGGTTGGAATTGGGTTTAACCAGGGAGAAAAGGGAAGCTGAAATTGTAATGGAGTTAGTTAAGCACTTTAATGCATCAGAGAAATAGGTAATTGCAGAAGAGTTATAAAAACTTAAATTGCAAATGTGGCAACTGGAGATAGAAGATAAATAAAGGAACGGAAACAGAGAGAGACGAAAGAGAAAGAGAGGAAAAAGAAAGAGAGAGGGGATTTGAAATTCAGAAGTTAGGAATTAGACAAGAAAGTTAAATTAACAGGATAGAGATGAAGGGAGAACGTAGGGATGTATACAACTAGGTTAGTAACTTGCCATATTTCGGTGAGAAAAATGTCAAAACCTTTTTTATTTCATTTGAAAAATGGCTAGGCAGATGCAGTATCCAGTGAACTTGTGGATAATGCTAGTTCAGACTAAGCTGGTGGGCACAGCTGGTGAGGTATGTGCAGCGCTGTCAGATGAGGGATCAAGAGATTATCAAGATATCAAATTGGCTATTTTGATTGGTTATGAATTGGTACTAGAAGTATATAGACAGAAGTTCAGAAAAATAGAGACGGAACAAGGTCAGACTTATATTGAGTTTGAAAGAATTAACCACAGTCATTTTGACAGGTGGGTGCTGACCTTAAAAATGGATAAGACCTGTGAGGCTTGAAGGTAGATTAATCTGCTGGAGAAGTTAAAAGACTCACTTCCAGAGATAGTAAGAATTCATGTGAATGAATCAAAAGTTCAAGAAGTGAGAAGTGCGGCAGAAATGGCAGGTAAATATGCACTGGGGCATGTGATGAAATTTAGCTTCTAGCAGGAATTTCATCCTGTGAGGGATAGAAATTGGGAGAAGGGACGATCACACATTACAAAGGGAACAGTAGCTCACAATAGTTTACCACAGGTGAAGAAAGAAGCCCAAGGGGGTTGAAAGGTGTTGAAAGGCCTCAGGTGCTCTCACGATAAGGGAGTGGAAAACATAAAATTACAATGCTGGTGGTTTAAGAAGGGCACAGGGAAAAAGTTGTTTTCACTGCAGTAAGCTGGGACACACCGTGCTGGGCGTTAAAGGAAGACACTTTGGGGAAAGATGTTGTAGAAGAGGCTAAGCCCAGTGGCATTAGTGAAACTGGTAAAGGAGACCCCAAGTGGAGCCGAGGAGCTGCAGGAAATTGCACAGCCGAGGCAAGGGCTGGGTATGGAGGCAGTGCCTGATCTCTCTAAAGAATTCACCTCTGTGGATAAAGTTTACTCAGAAAGAACAGGGGGAGAAGAACAAGAAGTTATAATTTTGTGAGATACGGGATCTGCTCAGTCTCTAATAGTTGAGAAGTGAGACACCGGAAAAGAACAACAGATCAGGCAGCATCCAGACAGCAGGACAGTCGAATATCAGGCAGAAACCCAACATCAGGAACATGGCGGGGGGACAAGAGGGCTGAAAGATAAATACGAGGGTAGTAGCTGAGCTGGTGGAAGGGTCACTGGGAAGGCAATAAGAAGATATAGGTGGGATTGATAGTGATATGTCGGAGGGTAGGGTGGAGTCGATAGGTGGAAAGGAAGATGGCTAGTTAGGGCAGTCCAAGAGGGCAATGCTAGATTGAACGTATGGATCTGGGAGAGGTTGGTGGAGGGGAGATTTGGAATTTGGTGAAGTCAGCGTTGATGCTATACGGTTTGAGGGTTCCAGCTGTCCTACCACCGATAGGAGTCCTATCACCCTCCTGTCCGACCTATCACCATCACACCCCACTTGCATCTACCTATCGCCTTACAAGCTCCACCCCCACCCTCCCATTTATTTTTCAACCTCCTTCCCCCTCCCTTACCTCCCACTTTCCTGATGAAGCATTTATGCCTGAAACGTCAACGTCCTGCCCCTCGGATGCTGCCGACGTGCTGTGCTTTTCCAGCCCCACACTTTACAACTCTCATCTCCAGCATCTGCAGCCCTCACTTTCTTTCACCCTCTAATAGTAAGAGATGAAAGTCTTTTTCACTCTTTCTGGCGTGTTAATCAAGACCGTGTTAACATGTGGAATGAGAACAGAAATTAAGCATTCCCTTGTGTAACATCGGGATGGAATGCCAAACAAGATTAGGGAAGTAACAGTGACAGTGAGTAACAGAGTGTCAGATCCAGGAATATAGTTTGTTCTTGGGAACGATTTAGCAGGAGGTGAGGTGGGAGAGGCACCCCTTGTGGTGGAGAAGCCAAAGGAAGACGAGGGAATTGGTGAGTTAAAAGAAAATTTTCCAGACTGTGTAGTAACAAGATCCCACTGTCATAAGTTACAGCAGGAAGGAAAAACGAACGAAAAAGACAAATGGGGTGATGCTCAGTGAACTGACCCCCTGTTTGATGTAACGGTGCAGGATAAACCTAAACAGGCAGAGGGTCAGGCAGAGGGGTTTAGTCCTGAAAGGCTCATGGACTTACAGCAGATATATACACACGCATTCACACACACATACACATGCACACACACAGAAAAGGAATCAGAATATATTGTTGAACGTTATTAACTTAAAGAAAGAATCATAAAATTAAAATGGAGACCCCGATAGGTTACTGCAGAAAGGAACTGGTCCGAAGTGCACCAGATTGTGTTAGCAGTAACGTACAGTGTTACGGGTAGCTCACAAACTAACTGCAGGCGGTCACTTAGGTGTACAGAAGACTCAAGATAAGGTACAGAAGCATTTCCACTGGCCTGGAATGCACGAGGACGTTGTTAATTTTTGTTGTGCGTGACATACTTCCCAAATGGTAGGTAAGTAACAGGCAGTAATAAAACCAGCACCTTTCTTGCCAATTCCTGCATTTGAAGAACCTTGCACGTGGGTTATGATTAATTGTGTCGCTCCCCTTTCTAAAGTAAAAGTGGAAACCAATATTTGCTGACCATAATGGATGTGTCTACCAGATTTCCAGAGGCAATTCAATGATTGGAGTATCAAGGCAAAAAGGGAGGTGGAGGAGTTGGTAGCTTTCTTTACTCGCTGTGGACTGCCCACAGAGATTCAGTCAGACCAAGGGTCTCATTTTACCATTCAGCTGTTTCAGGAAGTCATGGATGGCTTAGGCATACAGTACTTCAAATCAAGGGCGTCCCATCCTGAATCCCAGGGAGCCTTGGAAAGTTAGCATCAGACGCTGAAGACCATATTAACAGCGTACTGTCATGGTTGGCCAAACGATTGGGATAAAGGTGCCCCATTAAATTGCTTGCCATTAGCGATGCCCCAAATAAATCTACTCACTTTACTTCCTTTGAGATAATATTCGTACATGAAGTGAGAGGTCCTTTGAAATTAATTAAATATAAATTGACAGGACCGAAGTCGGAAATCTCACACCTGGGTTATGTGTACGAGGTAAAGGAGAGAGTAGATGGAGTCGGTGAGTTTGCTAAACAGTATATGAAGAGCACAGAATAGGTGGCAGGTGGCAGATAAAAACACTGAAAAATTGAAGATTTCCCGTGGGGATGACGTATTAGTATTGCCACCAATGGTAAGAAATCTCTTTAAATCCAGGTTTAGTGGCCCGTTTCAAATTTTATAAAACGTGGAGTCAGTTAAACTATCTAGTAAAGATACTGAGATGACAAAAACCTTTATCGAGTATTTCATATGGATGAATAATGCACCAGCCACATTTAAGACCCAGAAACAGAGTTGTGGCCAGATGAACAAATTGTGCAGCTTATCTGTATGATGTAGTGATCTTTACCAAGTGATTGAAAGCTCACATTTTACAGTTGACAGAGCATGTTGAACGATTACAAGAAGCAAACTTGGTAATAAACTTAAAGAAAACAGAATTCACGAAAGCAGAGATGGATGTTCTTGGGACATTACATTGGACATGGAAGGTTGACCCCATGGAACACAAAGACGAAGGGATTTGAGGAATTTCCACGACCATCCTCGAAGAAAGAGGTGCTTCGATTTTTGGAACTGAGTGGATTCTATCGGAAGTTTGTTCCAAATGTCAGCAGCGTATGGGCACCACTGATGGATTTATTAAAGAGGAACACAGAGTTGTGGTGGACAGAACAATGCCAGAGGCATTTGAGAATTTTAAAGCAGGATTAATCACCACACCAGTTTTAGATACACCAAATATTCTGAAACCCTTTGAAAATTGTTTTTGATGCTTGGGATATAGGGGTCAGAGATGTTTTGATACAGAATTCGGATGATGGAATTGAATGGCTAATTGGCTACTTGTTGAAAAACTCAATATCCACCAGAAAAAAAATACAATATCTCCATTATTGAACAAGAATGATTAAGTTTCACACTGGCCTGACAATATTTTAATGTGTATATGACAAAAAAATTGTCGGAGATGGTTGTGGACAACGACAAATCTCTCGCATTTTTTGGAATATTTAAAGACCAGAATATGAGACTATTTAATTGGAGTCTTACCTTACCGACTTTAAACTCACAAAATGTACATGCTGCGGCTCCTACAATGTGATAGCAGATGGGTTTTCGCGGATTTAAAGGAAAGCAGTGGAGATAAGATTTGACTTATTCCAGTGTTGTATTGGTGTGCAGAATTAATATGAATGATATAACTGAGGTTAATACGTTTGTATTTCATATAGTTGGGATTAAGAATTAGAGGAAAAGAAATGATGCCATCTTTTCATTCTGCTGGTTCATTTTATTTTCTGAAGTGGGAAGATTTTATGAAGCCAAAAACATGTATGGGCACTTTAAGACACATCGGGTTTTGTTGAATAGAAATTAAAGCCACAGATGCCAGCAAAAGGTCACACTGTTCCACATGTCACCATTAGCTGAGAAATGGATACCTGAGTTTTGGTTGTTGTTTTGACAGCCATTCAAATCCAACCAAAGAGTTTAAATAACGCTCAGGATACCAAAACCAACAGAATTTGAATATTATTGTTTGGACACCTGGACAGCAATCAGATTATGTGAATTATTATATCATGGGGAATATATAAAACCTTCATTTTGAAAATAGAGGGAGAGCCACTGCCATCCAACAGCAGAGTAACTGCTGTAGAGCAGGAGTGCTAACTGGCCATCTCAAACACTCTCTATCAAAGACATATGTTCATGTAAACCTACTTGCAATTTAAAAAAAAATGACCCAGGGAGATCAGCAGCTGAAAGAGTGAACACAGTGGGGAAGATAGAGACTGTATGGTCTTGAGATTTTAATGTTTCATATGTGGGTTATTGGAACAGCATATTTTTACAGAGTTGGAGTCAGATAGTAAGTAGCTAAGAATAGAGGGGCTTGTATTTGTGAATAGTTGTTGTTTAGTGTTCACTATAAAAGTTAAGAAACTAACTTGATAATTTTTGTTTAAATAGTGGAATGTAGGAGATCTGTATCGCTCATATTTTAACAGATTACAAGGTGAGGCGAGCTTTTCTGGGTGTTTGAGTTTAATTAACAGAGGGGTTCGAGTCCACCTTGTAAATGTCCATCCACGCTCACCCCATTTCCCTGCAGTTGGGTCATATGCTTCCAGTCCTTTCCTATCCACATATTTATCCAAATGTTTTTGAAATGTTGTTAATGTACCCCCTTCAACCACATCTGCTGGCAACTCATCCACGTACCAGCCCTCTGTGTAAAGAAGTGGCCCCTCAGGTTCCCTTTTATTCCTTCCCCTTTAACCTTAAACTGATCCCCTCAAATCCTCGATTCTCTACACCTTGGAAAAAGACTGAGAGCATTAACCCTATCCATACCCCTCGTGATTTTATACAGCTCTATAAGGACTCCCTCAGTCTCTTACACGCTAAAGAAAAGGTCCTAGCTTGTCCAATCTCTCCCTGTAACTCAAACCATTGGGTCCTGGCAACGTCTTTGCAAATTTCTTCGGCACCCTTTCTAATTTAATAACATCCTCCCCATGACAAGGTGACAAAACGGAACACAATACTCCAAGTGCGGCCTTCCCAATCTCCTGTGTAACTGCAACATAAGGTCCCAACTTCTATACTCAATATCCTGCCTGATGAAGGCCAATGTGCCAAAAGCCTTCTTCACTTCCCTGTATTCCGGTGACTCCACTCTCAGAGAACTGTGCATCTGAACACCAAGGTCCATCTGCCCACTGCACCCCTCAGGACACTCCCATTCACCATGAAACTCCTACATTGATATGAGTTTCCAAAATGCAAGACCTCACGCTTCTATATTAAATTCCATTTGCCATTTCTCGGCCCATCTCCCACCTGATTAAGGTCCTGCTGCAATTTCTGATGGACTTCCTCACTGATCATGCTCCCAATTACTTTAGTGTCATCTGCAAACTTACTAATCATACCTTGTACATTCTCAACCAAATCATAGATAACAGACAGCAAAGGACCCAGTCTCCAGTCTGACAAACATCCTTCCACACAACCCTCTGCTTCCTACCTTCAAGCCAACTGTGTATCCAATTGGCCAGGTCCCCCCGCATTCTACGAGATGTAACCTTCCTGAGCAGCCTGCCATGTGGAACCTTATCAAAGGCCTTGCTGAACTCCATAGAGACTACGTCTATCACTCTGCCCTCATCAAACGTCCTGGTAACTTCATCAAAGGACTCTAAGAAATTTGGGAAGCATGATCTCCCACTCACAAGTCTATGCTGACTGCTCCAAATCAAACCCGGTGAAAGTAATGGGTGCAGACAATAGTATGCTGTCCTTCATTGTAAGATGATTCGAGTACATAAGTAAAGCCATCTTCCGGCTGTTGTAGAGTCTTGCTGAGAGAGCATTTGGTGCACTCTGTACAGGTTTGATGTCCTTTGTAAGGAATGATCTCCTTACCACAGACACTGGTGATGGTAACATGAGGATAGAGTGAATAAGCTGAGTGTTTAATCTGTAGAGCTGTGAGAGATGAAGAAATGGTGATGCTGAAACACGAGGAGTGACAGCGAACTCTTATTTCCAAAACACACAGTGACAGGGAGAGAAATTCCATACTTTACCCAGGATTGATTGGTTTGATTTATTGTCACTTGTATCTCAGTACAGGGAAACACTTTGTTTATGAGCAGTGGAGACAGATCAAAGTAAGCATGGCCAGACAGATCATAGGGTGGAAATAGACTTGGACTGAGTAAGACATACAGGTTACACTGAACAGGACATGCACTAGACAAGGTCAACATGAACAAGACCAGCATTATTTGAACTTAGAGAGTCCATTTATCAGTCTAACGTGACTATCCTAATAGTTTATATGCCTAAATTAACGCTCCCCACGTTATTGTGCAGTTGGCGTGTGAACCCTGTACTGAACGTCAGGTTGCTCACAATCCCCAACAGCAGCCACAATACATTCCGTCTGAAGCAGGTACCAATTCTCACCAGCTTCCACCCTACATAGAGAACACCAGGTTGTCTTCTTGGAGGTGGAAGATGCCTTCTTGAGACTTCACACAAGACATATCACTTCCCTGCTCACCACTAGAAAACCACGTTAAAGTCCCACATGTGTATCATATACAACAGAGCCAAGAGGAACAACGTGGAGCAATCTGTCTGTGCAGCCTCTGCTCCACTTGTTTATCATGTTGGAGCATCAATTAGGAGACAGTGAGGACTGCCGATGCTGGAGATCAGAGGAGAGCATCAATTGCTGGAAAAGCACAGTGGGTCAGGCAGCATCCGAGGACCAGGAGAATCGACGTTTTGGACATAGGACATACATCAGGAATCAGCAAAAATTACCTCATTCTGGCCCCGTATAAGTGCATTGAGGTGGGAATGGCCTCCTGCTGTTCCTGTGTAAGTGACTCAAGGGAGTGATTGGCTTCAACCTCGTCCGATTGGAAAGGGCCAAGGGCCTGACTAGTTAACCCGGGTTCCTGTTTGACAGCTCATTGTACTGACTAGTGTGACAATGTTGCAGCTTTAAGAGGTTAATTTGTCCTGGAATATTTTAAGAGAGATTGAACGATTGTTACCAAGCTGGCTAGTTAAGACCACTTGAGTAAACAGCTAGGAGGCCTTGTGTTTATTTTAATGCAGCCTGAATGGGTGTGACCAGTTCTCACAGATTAGGATCACTGGGTTTTGGTTTCTCAATGACATCAGAAATTATTGGGGTCTCCACAGAGTTGGAAGATTCAGTCAATTTTTCCTGGTTGCAACCCTCTCTGAAATTTCTCTTGGTGCTGTTTTTAATTCTTGGATTGGAGAAATGTTTGTGACAATCTGTGTCTGAATATTCCTTTTTGCCAAGGGCTGTGTTTATGGGAGTTTCCTATATTGGAACAGTTCATTAGTAATAGTTCCTAGATCTATTGTTCTGTTAACTTGTCCAATAGAATTGCGTTATTCTAAATTCCTCTTTCTTTGGTTTCATTTTCTCTTTCGTGTTTAAGGAGATAGTGTTTTTCTTCACACCGAGTAGTTTGACCAGTCACATTGCATCTGGAACAGACACTTTACATTTCCTTTAAAATACGAAAACATTGGAATCTACGCTACGGCCTTCAAATATTTTTGAGGGGCTCTGGTGTGGTCCATCACACGAGACTCCTTCCCTTCCTGAGTAATAGGCTGGAGGCACTGAATGGGCTGTCCCTGTTCTTCTTCAATAGTGTCAATGGGCTGAATGGCTTCCTCATATTCCTGTGAATCCAGCGCGAGGTGCTGAATGAATTCTTATTTTACTGTGGCAATGTGCAGTGTCAGGAAGTGCTGTTACATGAATGTTATGGACACTTTAACAGCACAAGGCTCAATGGAGTATGGATCCTGCTACACATGGACAAAGACCAGTTCAGGAGCTGACGGGGGACAAAATGTACATTGTAGAATCTTCAGCGACCATCCCCACTTCTGATTTATGGTGTGGAGTGTGGGGGCGGGGAGACATTGATGAAGCAGCTGAAGATGTTTGTGAAGGGGAAGCTACCCTGAGGGTCTCGTACAGAGGTGACCCAGGACTGAGATGATGACCATCTTCCTTTGTGGCATGTTTGACCCCAAACACTGGAGAGGTTACTCTGATTCCCACTAAGTCCAGTTTTGTTAAGCTCCTTTATGTCAACAGAAGTTAACCACTACCTTGATATCGGGGCCAGTCATTTTTACCTGAACCCTTGTCTCAACCTCTTTTGTTCACATCAATAGGCCATGTTATAGGAGCAGCAAGTGTTTTCTTTGAACAGGTGGGATTGAATGTCAGGATTTCTTTTCTCAAGAGTGTTCGAGGAGCTAGATGACTGAACGTATTTGAAGAGGAGGTAGATGGAAATTGACCTGTCAGAGAGTTGAGGGCTATGAAGAATTGGATATGAAAGAGGATTTGAGACGAAGAGCAGATCAGTCATGATCTTAGTGAAGGGCAAGGCAGGCTTGTGGAGTGAACAACATGCCCCTGTTTCTGATGTTCTCCCATTCTGTTATTGGAAAGTTAGTGGGTGTTATTTTCATGAATGTTCTCTTATTGAATGTTGCAGAAACGGAGACCAGAGGATTTTGTGAGCCATCCCTGAGTGACGTATGGGGGCTGTATTCACACTGAATCTGGGTGTACAACATGACCAACAAATGGAGCACAAGCTGCAGAGAGGGGAAGCTGTGTGAAGAGAGATGAGGGGCCTCTTTCATACCCAGCCTGGGTTTTCCAATTACATTTCCCAATTCACTTCAAACCGTGTGGGACAGTACTGAGGGGCTGAATGGTCTCCTCTGTTTCTGTGCAACAGGTTATAGGAGCAAGTAGCCTCCAACTGCTCCTGTCTAGCAGGTTTGAGGGGCTGAATGGAACACAGGAACATGGGACTGAGGAGCAGTAGTGGGTCATTAGATACTTTGAACCTTCTCCACCAGGCACTAAAATTGTAGCTGATCAGGTTGTGGTCTCAGCCCCACTTTCCTGTCTGTGTCCCATTGTGCATGACTCACTTCTTTGTCAAATATTTAACTAACTCAGCTTTCAATCAATGTGAACATAGAGACACGATAACCTTCCACTGAAGAGATTTCCGACTTGAAAGGTCCTTTCAGAATTATTCGTCATCCCTCTTATAGAATCAGAGAGTCATGCAGAATGGAAACAGACCCATTAGTCCAATCTGTTCTCTCCGATCAGATATCAAATCTGATTTAGTCCCATTTGCCAGCATTTGGCCAATATTCCTCCTGTGATTGTACCCGCCTTGACCACTTCCTCTGACTGCACTTTCTGTCCACACACCACTCTCTGTGTGAAATATTTACCTTCACGTCCCTTCTAAATCATTCGCCCTCTTCCCTTCAACCTATGCTGTCTTGTTCTGGACTCCCCTATCCTTGGGAGTAGAACATGGCTGTTCAGAATATCCATGCCCCTGATGATTTTATAAACCTCTATCATGTTGCCTCTCAATCTCTGACACTCCACGGGGAAGCACCTCAACGTAATCAGCCTCTCCCAATCGCTCAAACCTCCAGTCCTGGAACATACGGGTAAGTCATTTCTGCAGAAATCCGAGTTGTACGCAGTATTCTTAAAGCGGGCTCACCAACATCCTGTACTCAATGCTCTGACTGATTAAGGCAAATGTGCCAAATGTGTTCAGCACCACTCTGTCTACCTGCGACTCACTGCTACAGGTAATCATGTATGTTAACATCAGAAAGTTAACATGATGGTAGTGCCAGCAGATAGGAGGACCAGTGATACATTAATCATTATTGAGATTAAATTGTGTTGGAAACATGAGCTTAACATGTCAGGAAGTGAAATCAAATCAATGGGTTCAGGGTGATTAATATACAAAATAACAGCCCGGAGTGAGTTACAGACTGGAATCGAATCGAGGGGTTCGGGTGGGTAATATACAGAAAACCAGATACCCTGGAGTGAGTTACAATCTGGAATCTAATCAAGGGGTTCAGGGTGGTTTATATACGAATAACAGATACACCGAATTGAGTTACAATCTGGAATCTAATCAAGGGGTTCAGGGTGGTTTATATACGAATAACAGATACCCCGGATTGAGTTACAATCTGGAATCTAATCGAGGGATTCAGGGTGGTTTATATAGAGAATAACAGGTAGCCCGCAGTGAGTTACAGCCTGGAATCTAATTGCAGGGTTCAGGGTGGTTTATATACAGAATAACAGATAGCCCAGAGTGAGTTACAGCCTGGAATACCATTGAGGGGTTCAGGGTTGTTTATAAACGGAATAACAGGTAGCCTGGAATGTGTTACAGGTTGGAACCTAATCGAGTGGTTTAGGATGGTTTATGTACAGAATAACAGATGCCATGGAGTCAGTTACAGTCTGGAATCTAATCGAGGAGTTCAGGGTGGTTTATATACGGAATAACAGATAGCCTGGAGTGTGTTCCAGATTGGAAACTAATCGAGGGATTTAGGATGGTTTATGTACAGAATAACAGATACCCTGGATTTAGTTACAGCCTGGAATCTAATCGAGGGGTTCAGGGAGTTTTAGATACAGAATAACAGATAGCCCGGAGTGAGTTACAGCCTGGAATCTAATCGAGGGATATGTTAACCTTTTTATGTGAAATAACTTGTAACTGGGAGTGAGTCACAAAGTGTACTATTGGCCAAGTGGTTTCAAATCTTGACTCAAATAAACATAATGCAGTCACAAACTACACAACTTTACTGACTCCCAATTTTCCTTGTTTGAGGACTATCCTCCTCTGTTTTCCCCTTTCACTGAAAGTATTAATATACCTTTTATACTGCACTGACATTCTGGTTACAGTGCTACCTATCTCTCACTGTCTCATTGATATTCAATCCTGTTGAAAGATACTTAAACCAACAGAGACACAAAGTTCCAGAAACGCTTTGTTCAATTGAAGGTGCATTATTTTCTTTTATTTGTAGATAACACAAATTTGAACCCACAGAAGTTCAGTGTGGAATTTGAGAAACCCTTCAATTTGGGATGAGGCCTAGCCAGGCAGGATTCTGATCCAACGCTGCAAATCTACAATTCAGTGGCTGAGCTCTATCAGGTTTTGTATAGTATGTCTCTCTCATATATTAGGAGCTTGGAAAGTAAGGCAGACCTTACTGGAATGTCACATTGTCTCTCCGCATTCACCGTAAACAGGTTCTGGTATTTGCATTTTAATCACCTTCAAAGAGCTGTCTCCATTTCCTATCTCTGCTGGCATCAATGAATGGAAATGACTTTTGACACATTGCCCCTTCTCCCTTGCTGAAAGTATTCCTGACACAAATCGGTCAGGCAAACATTTTAGATTTGTCCACAGCCACCATTTTATATCAGTAAAACTGCACGACTACTGTGTGCAGTTCTGATCTCCAAATTTGAGGAAAGACATTCTGGCTATTGAGGGAGTGCAGCGTAGGTTCACGAGGTGAATTCCTGGGATGGTGGGATTACCTTATACTGAAAGACTGCAGCGACTGGGCTTGTATACCCTTGAGTTTAGAAGACTGAGAGGGGATCGGATTGAGACGTATAAGATTATGAAAGGATTGGACACTCTTGCAGCAGGAAACATGTTTCCGCTGATGGGTGAGTGCCGAACCAGAGGACACAGCTTAAAAATACGGGGTAGACCATTTAGGACAGAGATGAGGAGAAACTTCTTCACCCAGAGAGTGGTGGCTGTGCGGAATGCTCTGCCCCAGAGGGCAGTGGAAGCCCAGTCTTTGGATTCATTTAAGAAAGAGTTGGATAGAGCTCTCGAAGATAGTGGAATCAAGTGTTATGGAGATAAGGTAGGAACAGGATACTGATTAGGAATGATCAGCCATGATCATATTGAATAGCGGTGCAGACTCTAAAGGCTGAATGGCCTACTCCTGCACCTATTGTCTTTGTCTATTGTCTATTGAGTGTGTATAAATTAGACTGGCAACATCAATGCAGTTTGAAAATATATAAAACATTGAACACGCACACAGAATCACACACACAGACATACAGACACCTTCCAGGAGCTTTCTCCATTTCCTATCTTGCAAGAGAATTCATGTTATGATGATGCATTCATGCAGGACAGTAAACAGCTTTTGAGACTTTCCCCATTGTGACAGAAATTCAGTCTCAATCTGAAACTTGGAGATATGTAACAGGACCGAAATGAACCAGCAGCTTTCTGTGTTCTTGCTCTCAATGTAACATTTGACCATTTAGTTTATCTTGTCTTCGGCCTAACATCCAACAAGGATCACTTCACAGATCCAATAACAGATCCTCAGGAGTGAGTTCTAGACTGGAATCTAATTGAGGGGTTTAGGGTTTACACACAGCAGAAGAGATACCCAGGAGTGAGTTACAGACCGGGATCTAATCGATGGGTTCAAGGTGGTTTACATACAGAACAACGGATAACAAGGAATGAGTCAAAAAATCACGGAGTCATACAGTCATAGAGATGTACAGCATGGAAACAGACCCTTTGGTCCAACCCGACCATGCCGACCAGATATCCTAACCTACTCTAGTCTCTTTTCCAAGCACTTGGCCCATCTCCCTCCAAACCTTCCCATTCATATACCCATCGAACTGCATTTTAAATGTTGCAATTATACCAGCCCCACCACTCCCTCTGACAGTTCATTCCATTCATGTACCACCCTCTGAGTGAACAAGTTGCCCCTTAGGTCTCTTTCATATTACCTCTCACACTAAACCTATGCCCTTTAGTTCTTTACTCCGCACCCCAAGGAAAAGACTTTGTCTATTTCTCCTATCCATGCCCGTCATGATTTTATAAACCTTGATAAGGTCACCCCTCAGCCTCTGACACTCCAGGGACAACAGCCCCAGCCTATTCAGCCTCTCCCTGTGGCTCAAATCCTCTAACCCTGGCATCCTGCTTGTAAATCTTTTATGAACTCTTCCAAGTTTCACAACATCCTTCCGATAGGAAGGAGACCTGAATTGAATGCCATATTCCAACAGTGGCCTAAACCATGTCCAGTCCAGACACAACATGACCTCTCAATGCCTATACTCAAAACACTGACCAATAAAGGAAAGCAAACCAAACGCTGCCTTCATTATCTTATCCACCTGCCACTCTACTCTCACGGAGCTACGAACCTGCACTTCAAAGTCTCTTTGTTCAGCAACTCTCCCTCGCACTTGACCATTAAGATATAAGTCCTGCTCAAATTTGCTTTCACAAAATGCAGCGCCTCGTGTTTATCGAAGTGGAATAGAATTGAAGGTTTTGGGGTGTTTTTGAAACATGCCAGTCACACATACATGGAAGTGAGTTACACATTGGAATCTAATCGAGAGGGTTCCAGGTGATTCATATAATCCCGACAGTGGCGAAACAAGCCCTTCAACCCAACAAGACCACACTGACCCACAGAAGAATAACCCATCCAGATCCATTTCCCCACATTTGCCCCTGACTAATGCACCTCACGTACATATCCTTGAACACTGTGGACAATTTCAACAGGGTTTGGATTGGATGGTTAAAATACAGAATAACAGATACCCAGGAGTGTGATACAGATGGGAATCTGATCTAACGATTGAAGTGGCTAATGTACAGAGTCCCTTAAAATTGGAAGTCAGTTACAGATTGGAATTTTATCAAGGGGATTCGGGACGATTATATGTACAATAACAGATACTCCAGAGTGACTTACAAACTGGAATCTAATCGAGGGTTTCAGGGTGGTTTATATGCAGAATAACAGGTCGCCCGGAGTGAGTTATAGAGTCATAGAATCATCGAGATGTACAGCATGGAAACAAACCCTTAGGTCCAACCTGTCAATGCCGACCAGATATCCCAACCCAATCTAGTTCCACCTGGCAGCACCTGGCCAATGTCCCTCCAAACCCTTCTTATTCATATACTCATCCAAATTCGTCTTAAATGTTGCAATTGTACCAGCCTCCACCACTTCCTCTAGCAGCTCACTCCATACACGTACCACCTTCTGCGTGAAAAAGTTGTCCCTTAGTTCTCTTTCATATCTTTCCCCTGTCAAACCAAACCTATTCACTGTGGTTCTGGACTCCCTTACCCCAGCGTAAACCTCGATAAGTTCACCCCTCAGCCTCCGACTCTCCAGAGAAAACAGCCCCAGACTGTTCAGCCTGTCCCTGTAGCTCCAATCCTTCAACCCTGGCAACATCCTTGTAAATCTTTTCTGAATGCTTTCAAGTTTCACAACATCTTTCCGACAGGAAGGAGAACAGAATTGCACGCAATACTCCAAGAGTGACCGAACCAATGTCCTGTATAGCCGCAACATGTCCTCCTAACTCCTGTAATCGGTACTCTGACCAATAAAGGAAATCATACAAAACGCCTTCTTCACTATCCTATCTACCTGCGACTCCACTTTCAAGGAGCCATGAACCTGCACTCCAAGGTCTCTTTGTTCAGCAACACACCCGAGGACCTCACCATTAAATGTAGAAGTCCTGCTAAGATTTGCTTTCCCAAAATGCAGCACCTCGCATTTATCTGAATTAAACTCCATCTGTCACTTCTCAGCCCATTGGCCCATCTGGTCCAGATCCTGTTATAATCTGAGGAAACCCTCTTCGATGTCCACTACACCTGCAATTTTGGTGTCATCTGCAAACTTACGAACTGTACCTCTTATGCTCGCATCCAAATCATTTATATAAATGACAAAACGTAGAGGGCCCAACACTGATCCTTGTGGCATTTCACTGGTCACAGGCCTCCAGTCTGAAAAACAACCCTCCACCACCACCCTCTGTCTTCTACCTTTGAGCCAGTTCTGTATGTAAATGGCGACTTCGCCCTGTATTCCATGACATCTAACCTTGCCAATCAGTCTGCCATGGGGAACCTTGTCGAATGCCTTACTGAAGTTCATATGGATCACATCTACTGCTCCTGCTTTGCCCTTATCAATCTTCTTTTTTACTTCTTCAAAAAACTCAATCAAGTTTGTGAGACATGATTTCCCACGCACAAAGCCATGTTAACTATCCCGCATCAGTCCTTGCCTTTCCAAATTCATGTACATCCTGTCCCTCAGGATTCCCTCCAACAACTTTCCCACTGCCGAGGTCAGGCTCACTGGTCTACAGTTCCCTGACTTGTCTTTACCGCCCTTCTTAAATATTGGCACCATGTTTGCCAACCTCTAGTCTTCCAGCATCTCACCTGTGACTATTGATGATACAAATATCTCAGCAAGAGGCCCAGCAATCACTTCTCTAGCTTCCCACAGAGTTCTCAGGTACACCTCATCAGGACCTGGGGATTTATCCACCTTTAACCATTTCAAGACCTCCGGCACTTCCTCCTCTGTATATCTGCAACATTTTGCAAGATGTCAACATCGATTTCCCTGCAGCCTATATCTTCCATATCCTTTTCCACAGTAAATACTGATGCAAAATATTCATTTACTATCTCCCCCATTTTCTGTGGCTCCACACAAAGGACGCCTTACTGATCATAGAGGGGCCCTATTCTCTCCCTTGTTACCCTTTGGCCTTAATATATTTGTAAAAACACTTTGGAATCTCCTTAATTCTATTTTCCAAAGCTATCTCATGTCTGCGTTTTGCCCTCCTGATTTCCCTCTTAAGTATACTCCTACTTCCTTTCTACTCTTCTAAGGATTCACTCGATCTATACCTGACATATGCTTCCTTCTTTTTCTGAACGAAACCCTCAATTTCATTAGTCAGCCAGCATTCCCTATAACTACCAGCCTTCCCTTTCAACCCTGACAGGAAGTTACAGCCTGGAATCGAATCGACGTGTTCAGCGTGGTTTATATCCATAATAACAGATATTCTGGGGTGTGTTACAGACTGGAATCTAATTGAGGGGTTCAGGGTGGTTTATATGCAGATTAACAGATACCCCGGACTCAATTACAGCCTGGAATGTAATTGAGGGGTTCAGGGTTGTTTATATACAGATTAACGGATATCTCGGATTGAGTTACAGCCTGGAATCTAATCGAGGGGTTCAAGGAGGTTAGTATACAGAATAACAGATAGCCCGGGATGTGTTACTGCCTGGAATGTAATCAATGTCTGTTCACTTTAAGATAGGACGGGTTTTGCTGAATTGAAAGTACATCCACAGATGCCAGATAAAGGTCAGACTGTTCCAAATGTAACAATTAGCTGGGAAATGGAAGCATGAGTTTTTGTTGCTGTTTTGACAGCAATTCAAATGCAATTTTAGACTTTAAATAATGCTCAGAATATCCGAAGCCAATGGAATTTGAATATTATTATTCGTACACCTGGAAATCAATCAAAATATGATCATTATTGTATCATGGAAAGTAAATAAATCCAGCATTTTGAAAATAGAGGGAGAGCCGCTGCCATCCAACAGCAGATTAAATGCTGTAGAGCAGGAGTGCTAACTGACCATCTCAAACACTCTCTATCAAAGACACATGTTCATGTAAAACGTACTTGCATTAAAAAAAATGACCCAGGGAGATCAGCAGCTGAAAGAGTGAACACAGCGGGGAAGATAGAGACTGTGTGGTCTTGAGATTGTAATGTTTAATATGTGGGTTGTTGGAACAGCATATATTTTACAGAGTTGGAGTCAGATAGTAAGTAGCTAAGAAAAGAGGGGCTTGTATTTGCGAATAGTTTTTGTTTAGTGTTCACTATAAAAGTTAAGAAACTAACTTGTTAATTTTTGTTTAAATAGTGGAATGTAGGAGATCTGTGTCACTCATATGTTAACAGATTACGATGTGAGGCGAGCTTTCCTGGGTGTTTGGTTTTAATTAACAAAGGGGTTTGACTCCAGCTTGCAAATGTCCATCCACACTAACCCCATTTCCCTGCAGTTGGCCCATATCATTCTAGTCCTTTCCTATCCACATATTTATCCAAATGCTTTTGAAATGTTGTTAATACACCCCCCTCAGCCACATCTTCTGGCAGCTCATCCACGTACCAGCCATTTATGTAAATAAGTGGTCCCTCAGGTTCCCTTTTATTCCTTCCCCTTTAACCTTAAACTGGTCCCCTCTCGTCTTTGATTCTCTAAACTTTGGAATAGACTGAGATCATTCACCCTATCCATATCCCTCATGATCTTATACAGCTCTATAAGGTCCCCCTCAGTTTCCTACACTCTAAAGAAAAGGTCCTAACTTGTCCAACCTTTCCCTATAACTCAGACCATTGGGTTCTGGCAATGTCCTTGTAAATGTCTTCTGCAATCTTTCTAATTTCATGATATCCTCCCTATAACAAGTCGACAAAACTGAACAGAATACTCCAAGTGCGGCCTTACCAATGCCCTGTGTAACTGCAACATAAATTCCCAACTTCTATACTCAATGCCTACCTGTGATTCCACTGTCAGGGAACTGTGCACATGAATTACAAGGTCTCTCTGCCCATTACACCCCTTAAGGCCCGCCCATTCACCGTGAAACTCCCACCTTGATTTGAGATTCCAAACTGCAAGACCTCACACATCTATATGAAATTCCATTTGCCATTTCTCAGCCCACTTCCCCACCTGATTAATGTCCTGCTGCAATTTCTTATAAACTTCCTCACTGATCATGCTGCCACTTACTTTAGTGTCATCTGCAAACTTACTAATCATGCCTTGTACATTCTCAACCAAATCATAGATAACAAACAGCTATGGACCCAACCTCTAGTCTGACAAGCATCCTTCCAGTAAACCCTCTGCTTCCTATCAACAAGCCAACTGTGTATCCAATTGGCCAATTTCCCCCAGTATTCTACGTGATGGAACCTTCCAGAGCAGCCTGCCATGTGGAAACTTATCAAAGGCCTTACTGAAATCCATAGAAACTACGTTAACCGCTCTGCCCTCATCAACATTCTTGGTCACTTCACCAAAGGACTCTAAGAAATTTGGCAAGCATGATCTCCCACTCACAAGTCTATGCTGACCGGTCTGAATCAAACCCTGTGTAAGTAATGGATGCAGTCAATGGTATGCTGTCCTTTATTGTAAGATGATTCAAGTACATAAGTAAAGCCATCTTCCTGCTGTTGCAGAGCCTTCCTGAGAGAGCATTAGGGGCACTCTGTGCAGATTTGATCTCCTTTGTAAGGAATGATCTCCTTACCACAGACACGGGTGATGGTAACATGGGGATAGAGTGAATAAGCTGAGTGTTTAATCTGGAGAGCTGTGAGAGATGAAGAAATGGTGATGCTGAATCACGAGGAGTGACAGCGAACTCTTATTTCCAAAAGAGACATTGATAGGGTGAGAAATTCCATACTTTACCCAGGATTGATTGGTTTGATTTATTGCCATGTGTATCTCAGTCCAGGGAAACACTTTGTTTATGAGCAGTGGAGGAAGATCATAGTGAGCATGGCCAGACAGATCATAGGGTGGAAATAGACTTGGACAGAGTAAGGCACACAGGTTACACTGCACAGGACGTGCACTGGACAAGATCAACATGAACAAGATCACGATTATTTGAACTTAGAGAGTCCATTTATCAGTCTAACGTGACTATCCTAATAGTTTATATGCCTAAAATAACTCTCCCCATGTTATTGTGCAGTCGGTGCGTGAACCCTGTACTGAACGTCAGGTTGCTCACAATCCCCAACAGCAGCCACAATACCTTCCGTCTGAAGCAGGTACCAATTCCCACCAGCTTCCGCCCTACATCGGGAACACCAGACTGTCTTCTCAGAGATGTAAGGTGCCTTCTTGAGACTTCACACAAGACATATGGCTTCCCTGCTTACCACTAGAAAGCCATGTTAAAGTCCCACATGTTTATCATGAGCAACGGAGCCACCTGGAACAACGTGGAACAGTCTGTCTGTGCAGCCTCTGCCCCACTTGTTCATCATGTTAGAGCATCATTTAGTAGACACCTATGACTGCCAATGCTGGAGATCAGAGTAGAGAGTCATTGCTGGAAAAGCACAGCAAGTCAGGCAGCATCCGAGAAGCAGGAGAATCGACGTATTGGGCATAAGACATTCATCAGGAATCAGCATCAATTACCTCATTCTGCCCCCGTGTAAGTGCATTGAGGTGGGAATGGCCTCCTACTGTTCCTGTATAAGTGACTCAAGGGACTGACTGGCTTCTTCCTCGTCCAATTGGATAGGGCCAAGGGACTGGCTGGTTACCCCTGGTTCCTGTTTAACAGCTAGATGTGCTGACAAGTGTGACAATGCTGCAGCTTAAAGAGGTTATTTTTATCCTGGTTTCTTTTATGAGAGAGATTGAACGATTGTTCCAAGCTGGCTAGTTAAGACCACTTGAGTAACAGCTAGGGAAGCCTTGTGTTTATTTTAATGCAGCCTGAATGGGTGTGGCCAGCTCTCACAGATAAGGATCTCTGGGTTTTGGTTTCTCAGTAACATCAGAAACTATTGGGGTCTCCACAGAGTTGGAAGCTTCAGGGAATGTTTCCTGGCTGCTACTCTCTCTGAATTTTCTCTTGATGCTGTTTTTAATTCCTGGATTGGAGAAATATTTGTGACATTCTGTGTCTGAATATTTCTTTTTGCCAAGGGCTGTGTTTATGGGATTTCCCTATATTGGAACAGTTCATTAGTAATAGTTCCTAGATCTATTCTTCTGTTAAGCTGTCCAATAGAATTACGTTATTCTAAATTCCTCTTTCTGTGGTGTTATTTCTTCTTTCATGTTGAAATAGATGGTGTTTTGCTTCACACCGAGTAGTTTGACCAGTCACATTGCATCTGGAACAGACACTTTACATTTCCTTTGAAATAAGAAAACATAAAAATCTAGGCTATTGCCATCAAATATTTTCGAGGTGCTCTGTTGTGGTCCATCATACTAGACTTCTTCTCCTCCTGAGTAATAGGCTGGAGGCACTGAATAGGCTATCCCAGTTCATCTCCAGTAACGTCAATGGGCTGAACGACTTCCTCATATTCCTGTGAAACCAGAGTGAGGTGCTGAATGAACTCTTGTTTTATTGTGGCAATGTGCAGTGTCAGGCAGTGCTGGTATATGAATGTTACTGATACTTCAGCAGCACAAGCCTCAATGGAGTCTGGGTCTTGCTGCACACAGACACAGACCAATTCAGGAGCTGACGGGGGACAAAACGTTCTGAACATTGTTGAATCTTCAGTGACCATCCCCACTTCTGATCTTATGGTGGGGCGGGTGAGGGTGGGGAGACATTGATGAAGCAGCTAAAGATGTTTGTGAAGAGGAAGCTACCCTGAGGATCTCCCACAGAGCTGGCCCAGGACTGAGATGATGAACATCTTCCTTTGTGCCATGTTTGACTCCAAACACTGGAGAGTTTACTCTGATTCCCATTAAGTTCAGCTCCTTGATGTCAACAGAAGTCAACCATTGTCTTGATATCAGGGCCATTCATTTTTACCGGGAACCTCTTTTTTTCATATCAATAGTCCATGATATAGGAGCAGCACGTGTTTTCTTCAAACAGGTGGGATTGAATGTCAGGATTTCTCATCTCAAGAGTGTTCGGGGAGCTAGATGACTGAAAGTATTTGAAGAGGAGGTAGATGGATATTGACCTGTCAGAGAGGTGAGGGCTATGAAGAATTGGGTATGAAAGAGGATTTGAGGCCAGGAGCAGATCAGCCATGATCTTAGTGAAGGGCAAGGCAGGTTTGGGGAGTGAACGACATGCCCCTGTTTCTGATGTTCTCCCCTTCTGTTATTGGAAAGTTAGTGGGTGTTATTTTTATGAATGATTCTGGTATTGCATATTGCAGTCAGGGAGACTAGATGATTTTGTGAGCCATCTCTGGGTGAGGTATGTGGGCTGTATTCACACTGAATCTGGGTCTACAACATGACCAACAAATGGAGCACAAGCTGCAGATAGGGGAAGCTGTGTGAAGAGAGATGAGGGGCCTCTTTCATACCCAGCCTGGATTTTCCAATTACATTTCCCAAATCACCTCAAAGTGGGTGTGACAGTCTTGAGGGACTGAATGGTCTCCTCTGTTTCTGTGCACCAGGTTATAGGAGCAAGTGGCCTCCAACTGCTCCTGTCTAGCAGGTTTGAGGGGCTGAATGGAACACAGGAACATGGGACTGAGGAGCAGGAGTGGGTCATTAGATACTTTGAGCCTTCTCCAACAGGCACTAAGATTGTGGCTGATCAGGTTGTGGTCTCAGCCCCACTTTCCTGTCTCCATCCCATTATCCGTGACTCACAACTTTGTCAAATATTTAACTAATGCAGCTTTCAATCAATGTGAACATAGAGGCACGATAAACTTCCAGAGAAGAGAAGTCCGACTTGAAAGGACCTTACAGATTTTTTCATCATCCCTCTTATAGAATCAGAGAGTCATGCAGAATGGAAACAGACCCATTAGTCCAATCTGTTCACTCCGATCAGATATCAAATCCGATCTCGTCCCATTTGTCAGCATTTGGCCAATATCCCTCTTCTTTCAGATACTTTTTAAATGTGCGGTTGTAACCGCCTTCAGCACTTCCTCTGACAGCACTTTCTGTACATACGCTACTCTCTGTGTGAATCATTTATCTTCAGGTCCCTTCTAAATCAATCCCCCTCACCTTCAGCCTATGCCCTCTTGTTCTGGACTCCCCAATCCTGGAGAGCAGAACGTGGCTGTTCAGAATATCCATGCCTCTGATGATTATATAAACGTCCACAATGTCACCCTTCAGCCTCTGACACTCCAGGGGGAAACACCTCAACCTAATCAAACTCTCCCTAAAGCTTAAACCTCCAGTCCTGGAACATCCGTGTAAGTCATTTCTGCAGAAAACCGAATTGTATGCAGTATTCTTAAAGTGGCCTCACCAACATCCTGTACAGATACAACATACCACCACAACTCCTATACTCAATGCTCTGACTGATTAAGGCAAATGTGCCAAATGTGTTCTGTACCACACTGTCTACCTGCGACTCCACGTTCAAGGAACAATGCACCTGCAGCCCTATGTCCCTTTGATTCACAACATGCCCCAGGACCTGACCATGAAGTATATAATAACTGCCCTGATTTGCCTTCCCAAAATGCAAAGCTTCATATTTATCTAAATTAGACTTCATCTGTCACTCCTTGCCCCTTTGTCCCATCTAATTGTGGTCTAGTTGTACTCTGAGATAATCTACCACACCACCTTTCTGATGTTTTCTGTAAACTTACTAACTATGGCCCCTATATTCACATCTAAATCCTTAACATAAATGATGAAATGCAGTGAACTCAGTACTGATTCTTGCAGCACACTGCTGCTCACAAGCTTCCAGGCTAAAAAATATCCCTCTTCCTTCACGCCATTTGTGACTGGCTTCCTCTGTATCTTATGTGACTGAAACTTACTAATCTGTCTTCCAATCAGAATGAAATACTAGCTGTGAAGGAAGGCTGAGTAGGTTAGGTTTATTTTCACTAGATAAAAAGAGATTGAGGGGGGACCTGATTAACGTTTGCAAAATCTAGCCAGGGTGGATAGAGATCAACTTTTTCCCAGGTTGAAGGATTCAGTAATGAGAGGTCGTGCTTTCAAAGTGAGAGGTGGAATATTTAAGGGGGATACACGCGGTAAGTACTTCACACAGAGGGTGGTGGACATTTGGAATGCGTTGCTAGCAGAGGTGGTCGAGGCAGGCACGGTAGATTCATTTAAGATGCGTCTGGACAGATGCATGAGTAGGTGGGGAGCAGAGGGATACAGATGGTTAGGAATTGACTGACAGATTTAGACAGTACATTTGGATCGGCTCAGGCTTGGAGGGCGAAGGGACTGTTCCTGGACTGTAAATTTTCTTTGTTCTTTGTTCTTTAAATGAACACCTTGCTGAAGTCCATATAGACAATGTCTACCAAACTGCCTTCATCAATCTTCTTTGTCATCTCTTCAAAAAACTCAGCCAAATTAATGAGACATGATTTCTCATACAGAAAGACACGTTGTCTACCCCGATCAGCCCTTGCCTTCCCAAATGTATGTAAATGCTATCCCTTTGAAACCCCTCCAACAACTTACCCACCACTGACATCAGGCTCACCGGTTTATAGTTCCCCGGCTTTTTGGGGTCACTGTTTCCTTTTCTAGTCCTACTCCTCCACTGCTCACAACAAATGTTAAATGTGACCAGGTCAGTGATATGGCCGATGATATCGGTCTCAGACTGGGTCAGGGTCAGTTTTAGGAACAAATCAGGCTCGTTTCTTTAATCTGCTAAAGCAACACGTTTATGATCCAGAGCAATGTTACTCAAACTATGGTGGAAAGCTGAATGGCAAACTGTTTGGGTATTGTAATTATATAATCAATATTTCCCATTCTAAAAACACTGACACACACACACACACACACACACACACACACACACAATTTTAACTTGAAAGAACTTGGTCCAAAGTATTATTGGAACTCATGACAATGGAAAAATTGTGAGATTGTCCAAAACGTTATTCTGCTACTCACACAAGCTGCTAGCAATGTGATTTCATCCTGGGAGAGTTTGGATTTGGCTGAACTCCCTTTGCTTTAGGCAATGAATAGATTCCAGTGAATTCTGGTTCGGGATCATCCAAAGGGTAGCACGGTGGTTAGCACTGCTGCCTCACAGCACCAGGGACTTGGGGTCGATTCCAGCCTTGGGTGACTGTCTGTGTGGAGTTTGCACATTCTCCCGTTACCTGTGTGAACTTCTAATGGGTGATCTAGTTTCCGACCACAAACTGTGTAGGTTCGGTGGGTTGGTCATGCTAAATTGTCTGTAATGTTCATGGAAATCTTGGTTATGTGAATTAGTCAGGGGTAAGTATAGGGGAATGGTTTGGGAAGGTTGTTATGGACTTGTTGGGTCGAAGGGCATGTTTCCACACTGCAGGGATTCCATAAAAATAAGAATGGTAACGATGACTGTCGAGGTTTTTTTTTTAGCTCGCACACATTGCTGTGATGAGGAACAATGAAGGAGAGAGAGTGCAATAGGCCATTCCTTCTCAGGCAGATTACATTTTCTCACTCTCTGAGTTGAATCACACAGTAATGTCATCCTCTCCCAAACTGGACCATGTGAGGTCTCCTTGTACATTGTCCAAACTATGTCTCCATCACATTCCCTGTTGCATGTCGGTGCATCATTGCTGCTGTCATACACAGAGCCATACCCTTCACAGAAAATGGTCTCGGTCAATTTGAAGATATATTTATATGTCCCTGCGTCATTAAAAAATAAAAATGTTTAATTTATTCAGAATACCTGTGTTAAACTGAATGCATTTTTAAAAGAAATACAGGAATTGCTGGAGAAGCTCACCAGGTCTCTCAGTACCTAGATGCTGTAGTTGTACCAGCCACCACCACTTTGTCTGGCAGCTCATTCCATACGCACACCACCCTCTGTGTGAAATGTTGCCCTTTAGGCCTCCTCAAAACCTTTCCCCTCTCACTTTCCAGCAATGCCCTCTATTTTTGGACGACCCTAACCTGGGGAAAAACCCCTGACAACTCACCCTATCCATGGCAATTTTGACTTTATAAACCCTTCACTGGTGTGAAATGTGACTCCAATCAACACGAATGGATGTACTTTCACTCATTCTGGGCTACATTCTGAAATGCAATATTGACACCTCTTCCTTCTCCATCAAGTCACAATTTTAAATCCATTTTAATCAGTTTGTTCAGATGTATCCTGAGACACTTCTGTGGGCTTTACGCCTGGACCTTTGTGCCCGGAGGCAGGGACACTAGCATCACTCAACAATAGCCATAAAGCTGTAACATTATTCTCCTGTGTGTTTGTTCATCAGACTGTTCTGACATGCTGGGACATACCTCTGCAACAGGCAGGACTTGAATCCAGGCCTTCTAGTCCAGAGCTAGGAACACTAGTACAGGAATTGGAATCAAATCCAGAGCTCTGGCTCATACACAGGGACACTACACACTACACTACCATACCAAGATGTTGGGTCATATTTTATTGCCCACTTTCAGCTCAGTGTGGATTTATTATAATCAGGTTCCCATTACTGAACTGCACAAAACACTTTGTATTGTTAAGCAAACGCAAGATAGTTGTTCTCAACTGTAGGATATTGAGGGTACGTGCTGTGCCATCAAAATTAACTATAAAAATCTTTAATCGCTATTATCTATAGTCTACAATATTAAGGAAAGAAATCCTGCAAACACACTCTGCCCAATGAAGGGTCTCAAATAGATATGTATTACTGAACACCAGAGACGAAGGAAGAGCTTAATTTCTGGCCCCAAAACACCGATCACTCTTACCCAACTCTCACGTGCGACTCCCCTTTTCCTAAAACCATTAAATGATACCAGGCCACTGATTACTGTCCAGCCTCTCCTCCCCACTGACTGTGTCTGCAAACTGTTCCTCCTCCCCCTAACCACACAAGGCAACCCAAGCTCAGGGTCTTTGTGAAACTCAAGGCCGGAGTGTGTAGGCCTCCTGGAGAGGGATGGGCATTTTAAAATTGAAGGGGGAGGGTGAGGTGACAGTAATGTCACTCACTGGGCTGAGGGGTGGCGGATGGAGTTTAGTTTGGATTAATGCGAGGTATTGGATTTGGTAAATCAAACAACAGCAGGACCTATACAATTAAAAGCAGGGCCTTTGGCAGTGCTGTAGAACAGAGACCTAGGCCGTCAGATTTAATTCTTTAAAATTTGCATCTCATATAGATAGTGTGGTTAAGAAGGTGTTTAACACACATGTCTTCATTGGTCAGACCCTTTGAGTATCGGAATGGGGATGTCATGTTGTGGTTGTACAGGTTATTGGTGAGACCTCTTCTAGAATATTGTGTCTAGTCTGGTCACCCTGCCCGCTCATTCCATAGGCACACCACCCTCTGGGTGAAAAATTTGCCCCTTAGGTCACTTTTAAATGTTTCCCCTCTCACCTTAACCCCATGTCCTCTAGTTTTGGACTCCCCGTACCCTTAGAAAATACCTTGACTATTCACTTTGATATTATTGACCTTGATATCATTAAGCTGGAGAGGATTGAGAAGAGATTAACCTGGATGTTGCTGGGAAAGGAGGGAGTGAGCTGCAAGGAGAGGCTGGATCGGCTGGGACTTTTTTCACTGAAGAATATGAGATTAAGCAGTAACTTTACAGAGGTTTATAAATTAATGTGGGGTACAGAGAAGCTGAAGGACTGATGTCTTTTCTCTAGAGTTGAGGATTCAAAATTGAGGGATTTTCAAGGTGCGAGGAAAAAAGATTTACGAAAGTCATGAGAGGTAATTATTTTAGACAGAAGCTGGCTTGTGTGTGGAATGAACTTCCAGAGGAAGTGGTGAAAACAGGGACAGTTACAACATTTAAAGGACATTTAGATCAGTACATGGATAAGACATCAGTTTGGATGGTGCTGCGAGCAGCTGCCCTCTCCCTCCCCCTCTCTGAATGAATCCCTGTTGGTTTTCACCCTCCGCCAATGCCTGTGCAGTGGCGTGTGGAGGCCAGCAGAGGGTGGCATTGCAGCACTTTAAGCACCACAGAGACTGCCAGCCCTGCCCCACACAGAGACACACAGATACACACACGGGGATGGTGAGGGCACAGCGTGAAGCTCATCTGGTAATTTAAATGAAACAAAAAGAAATGCTCAATTCGCCTCGTAAACTGTTAAAATATGAGGGACAGATCTGCCAAATTCCACTGTTTAAATAAAACGACCAATTTCGTTTTTTCACTCTGAAAGTGAACATTTTACATGAACTATTCACAACTCTGGGACCCTCTTTCTCTTAACTGCTTATTACCCGACTCCAGCTCTACAGCAATATATTGTTTCAGGGTCTGCCACCCTCTCGTATCACAGGAGTTTGTAAGCTCTCAGTTCAGAACAGCATTCCCTCTCTCTTAAAGGTATAGTACACGCTTTCAACTCCATCACACTGTACCCTGATGAATATCGATAAGTGGGACCTAACCAGATTTCTCTTGCTCTGTGGTTTGTCAATATTTCATTCGCTCCGTCTGGTGTGTGTCAGGAGTTTTGTTGCTTCAGTGACAGCATGTCATTATTCGACTTTGTCCATAGGAATATATCAGTATTTCACTTGCTCAGACTCGTGTATGTGGGGCAGGATTTCAGTTGTTTCATGGGGACTGTGACGCTATAACAATCTCAATGTTTGTAGGTGGCACCGAACCTGGAAGAACTCTGAAGTCTATGGAGGACAGTGTGGAACTCTGACAGGACAGTGACACGTTGGAGTAGTTTTCGGGCAGATGGGGATCAGTGCAGAGCAGTTTGAGGTGAGACACTTTGGTAGGAAAGACAATGAAAGACAGTTTAAAACAGGCTGTGCCATTATAAAGGGGCTGCAGGAGCAGAGAGCGCTGGGTGTATATGAGCACAGATTGTTGAAGATATCAGGGCAGGTGGGGAGAGCAGTAACTATCACAGATTAGTTTCAGTATCTGAGCTGTTTACAGGGGGAGGTGTAGGAGGGAGTCTCTGCGCTCCCTTCCTGGGAGGTGGTGGTGACGATGTGTTGTGAGCCCACCCTCCTGCCCACCGAGACCGTGGGGATTCAATTTGTACCAGCTCGACACAAAAGGGAGATGGCATCAGGGCCACGGCTTCTAAGTTGTGCCGGGGGGAAACGGAGCTGCCAGTGGGTTTAAAGTGAGAATTGCCCTTCACTGAACATTGCTCCTTACTCGGTCGGTGGGACGTGGATGTTTCAGAATCTCCACATGAGGCGTCCCTGTCCTCTCCGGCTCGTACCAGGGTCCTCCCCACATGGCAGGGGGAAGGGGGGGTGAGGGAACGGATATCGGGCACTCCACCACCCGGCTTGGCACTTTCTGTCCTCTTTCAGGCTGTTTCTCCTGGAATGGGAGAAAGGGAGGGAGAGAGGGAGGGTGGGAGTGGGTGGCCCTGCTGTTAGTGCTGGTATCGGTGGGGATAATGGTATAATGGTGAGGTGTCCGGAGGGAGTCAGTCCACAGTGTTGTATCCATGCAGTGTTATTAGTGTGGGGGTGAAGTGGAGGGAGGAGGGGAGAGAGAGACAGAGAGACAGAGACAGAGAGAGAAGGTGCAGCATACGACAGTGAGAGTGGTGGACCATGAGCCTTGTTCGGGGGTTGGTGCTATAACAGATATACAGTGAGTGTGAGGGAGCAGAGAGAATACAGTGACCCTTATCCTGACAGAGTGGGGAAGGTTATTGATGCTTGCCCTGTATTGCTGGGTATTTCTTCAGACCACAGATACTGCACTGAGCTGGGTGGGGAGCTCAGACCATGCTCGGTGGGTCTGGTGGTGTCACCCCCTCTGGGAAGAGAATGGTCCCCCTCTGTACAAGCCCATCCACCAGGACCTCCGTGCCCCTGTTGACAAACCGTGGTGTAATTGTCCCTTATCTGCCATGCTCGGGGTAAACTGTGCAGGGCCCCTCCTAGCTGAGAAAGCTCAATCGTGTGACCATTATGCTTTTAAAAATGACATCAGTGTCAGGGATCACAGAATATCCAGGGGTATCTGGGTGATGGTGTGTACCTCCAGCCATGAACGACTCCATTTACAAAGCCGTAGAACAAATGCTCATACAAAACTCTCCATCATCTGATCTCACACCAATATCCCACTTTCCCATCTTTCCTGGGAAGACAGGCTCTTGTTACAGGATGCTATTGAAGTGTCTATATTTCAGCATTCTGAAACCTGGGAACACATCCTTCCATGACACTGTCTCTCAGTCTCCCCCTCTCTGTCTATACCCCAAACCCCTCCCATGTGATGATATTAAACTGATTCCCCCACTATCTCTCTCTGGCAGTGAGGTTCATACGCACAGCACCCCCTTGTCATGGCAACAATGGAGATATGGAGCTGTAAATGGGTGGGAGCTGTACATCCTGTCAGTTCCAGAACAGGCTGCAAGTTTCCCCAAACTGGGCAGGGATCTCACACAGTGTTACTGAGCAATGTACTCGGGTGGGGTACACAGTCCTACATGCTGGGAGGGTAACTGCTCCTGGGTTACAGATCAATGTACTGGGGTGGTGTACACAGTCCTACATGCTGGGAGGGTAACTGCTCCTGGGTTACAGATCAATGCACTGGGGTGGGGTACACAGTCCTACATGCTGGGAGGGTAACTGCTCCTGGTTTACAGATCAATGTACTGCGGTGGTGTACACAGTCCTACATGCTGGGAGGGTAACTGCTCCTGGTTTACAGATCAATGCAATTGGGGTGGGGTACACAGTCCTACATGCTGGGAGGGTAACTGCTCCTGGTTTACAGATCTATGAAATTGGGGTGGGGTACACAGTCCTACATGCTGAGAGGGTAACTGCTCCAGGGTTACAGATCAATGCACTGGGGTGGTGTACACAGTCCTACATGCTGGGAGGGTAACTGCGCCTCGTTTGCAAATTAATTCACGGGTGATCAATGCACAGGTCGCTGAGCTGGTCAGACTATCTAGTTGAGGTTTATAGATAATACAATGATGTGGTCTGTGCAGCTCCCCGTTCTGGACAGATATCTAGTCTGGGTTTATAGATCAATGCACTGCTGTGGTCTGCACAGTGCTCCACTCTGGACAGATCGCTGGATTGTATTGACCAGTACAATGGATGAATCTGGACAGATTGCTGGGTTGTACTGAGCAGTACACTGGCCTGGTCGACAGCGTGTTCAACGGTGAACAGATATCTCCACTGGGTTTATGGTGTCTAGGCTGGTCTGTGAGGTGGATTGAGAATGTGGTAAATCGAACCATTTCAGCTGATCTGGCAATGCCTTTAGTTCCCATTCCTGTGATTGGACTCTCCGTCTCTCACTCCATGAATGTTACAGTGTGCCCAGGCACGTAACATCATGTTAGTGGGGTGGGTCGGGGGAACAGGTCAAGGAGTTCCTCGGAACGTTCTATCCTCAACATTCTATAACAGACATTCCCTGGAGGTTCAGAGTGGTTTATATACAGATTAACAGATATCCTGGAGTGAGTTACACTCTGGAATCTAATTGAGGGGTTCAGAATGGTTTATATACAGAATAACAGATATCCTGGAGTGAGTTAAAGTCTGGAATCTAATTGAGGGGTTCAGAGTGGTTTATATACAGAAAAACAGATATCCTGGATTGAATTTCAGTCTGGAATCTAATTGAGGGGTTCAGAGTGGTTAAAATACAGACGAACAGACAGTCCAGAGCGAGTTACAGCCTGGAATCTAATTGAGGGGTTCAGAGTGGCTTATATACAGAATAACAGATATCCTGGAGTGAGTTACACTCTGGAATCTAATTGAGGGGTTCAGAGTGGTTTATATACAGAATAACAGATATCCTGGAGTGAGTTACAGTCTGGATCTAATTGAGGGGTTCAGCGTGGTTAATATACAGACTAACAGATAGTCCAAGAGCGAGTTACAGCCTGGAATCTAATTGAGGGGTTCAGAGTGGTTTATATACAGAATAACAGATAGCCCGGAGTGAGATAAAGCCTGGAATCTAATTGAGGGGTTCAGAGTGGTTTATATACAGATTAACAGATATCCCGGAGTGAATTACAACCTGGATCTAATTCAGGGGTTCAGAGTGGTTTATATACAGAATAACAGATATCCCGGAGTGAGTTACACCTGGAATCTAATTGAGGGGTTCAGAGTGGTTTATATACAGAATAACAGATATCCTGGAGTGAGTTACACTCTGGATCTAATTGAGGGGTTGAGAGTGGTTTATATACAGAATAACAGATATCCCGGAATGAGTTACAGCCTGGAATCTAATTGAGGGGTTCAGAGTGGTTTATATACAGAATAACAGATATCCTGGAGTGAGTTACAGCCTGGATCAAATTGAGGCATTCAGAGTGGTTAATATACAGAATAACAGATATTCCAGAGTGAGTTACGGCCTGGAATCTAATAGAGGGGTTTAGAGTGGTTTATATACAGAATAACAGATACACTGGAGTGAGTTACAGCCAGGAATCTAATTGAGGGGTTCAGAGTGGTGTATATACAGATTAACAGATATCCCGGAGTGAGTTACAGCCTGGAATCTAATTTTGGGGTTCAGAGTGGTTAATATACAGAATAACAGATAGTCCAGAGCGAGTTACAGCCTGGAATCTAATTGAGGGGTTCAGAGTGGTTTATATACAGAATAACAGATAGCCCGGAGTGAGTTGCAGCCTGGAATCTAATTGAGGGGTTCAGAGTGGTTTATATACAGAATAACAGATATCCCGGAGTGAGTTACAGTCTGGAATCTAATTGAGGGGTCCAGGGTGGTTTATACACAGAATAACAAATATCCCGAAGTGGGTTACAGCCTGGAATCTAATTGAGGGGTTCAGAGTGGTTTATATACAGAATAACAGATAGCCTGGAGTGAGTTACAGCCTGGAATCTAATTGAGAGGTTCAGAGTGGTTTATATACAGAATAACAGATATCCTGGAGTGAATTTCAGTCTGGATCGAATTGAGGCATTCAGAGTGGTTAATATACAGAATACCAGATAGTCGAGAGTGAGTTACAGCCTGGAATCTAATTGTGGGGTTCAGAGTGGTTTATATACAGAATAACAGATATCCCGGAGTGAGTAACAGCCTGGAATCTAATTGAGGGGTTCAGAGTGGTTCATATACAGATTAACAGATATCCCGGAGTGAGTTACAGCCTGGAATCTAATTGAGGGGTTCAGAGTGGTTTATATACAGAATAACAGATATCCCGGAGTGAGTTACTGCCTGGAATCTAATTGAGGGGTTCAGAGTGGTTTATATACAGAATAATAGATATCCTGGAGTGAGTTACACTCTGGATCTAATTGAGGCCTTCAGAGAGGTTAATTTACAGAATAACAGATAATCCAGATCGAGTTCCAGCCTGGAATCTAATTGAGGGGATCAGAGTGGTATATATACAGAATAACACATAGCCCAGACTGAGTAACGGTCTGGAATCTAATAGAGGTGTTTAGAGTGGTTTATATACAGAATAACACATAGCCCAGACTGAGTTACGGTCTGGAATCTAATAGAGGTGTTTAGAGTGGTTTATATACAGAATAACAGATAGCCCAGAGTGGGTTACAGCCTGGAATCTAATAGAGGGGTTCAGAGTGGTTAATATACAGAATAACAGATATCCCGGAGTGAGTTACAGTCTGGAATCTAATTGAGGGGTTCAGAGTGTTTAATATACAGAATGACAGATATCCTGGAGTGAATTACACTCTGGAATCTAATTGAGGGGTTCAGAATGGTTTATATACAGAATAACAGATATCCTGGAGTGAGTTAAAGTCTGGAATCTAATTGAGGGGTTCAGAGTGGTTTATATACAGAAAAACAGATATCCTGGATTGAATTTCAGTCTGGAATCTAATTGAGGGGTTCAGAGTGGTTAAAATACAGACGAACAGACAGTCCAGAGCGAGTTACAGCCTGGAATCTAATTGAGGGGTTCAGAGTGGCTTATATACAGAATAACAGATATCCTGGAGTGAGTTACACTCTGGAATCTAATTGAGGGGTTCAGAGTGGTTTATATACAGAATAACAGATATCCTGGAGTGAGTTACAGTCTGGATCTAATTGAGGGGTTCAGCGTGGTTAATATACAGACTAACAGATAGTCCAAGAGCGAGTTACAGCCTGGAATCTAATTGAGGGGTTCAGAGTGGTTTATATACAGAATAACAGATAGCCCGGAGTGAGATAAAGCCTGGAATCTAATTGAGGGGTTCAGAGTGGTTTATATACAGATTAACAGATATCCCGGAGTGAATTACAGCCTGGATCTAATTCAGGGGTTCAGAGTGGTTTATATACAGAATAACAGATATCCCGGAGTGAGTTACACCTGGAATCTAATTGAGGGGTTCAGAGTGGTTTATATACAGAATAACAGATATCCTGGAGTGAGTTACACTCTGGATCTAATTGAGGGGTTGAGAGTGGTTTATATACAGAATAACAGATATCCCGGAATGAGTTACAGCCTGGAATCTAATTGAGGGGTTCAGAGTGGTTTATATACAGAATAACAGATATCCTGGAGTGAGTTACAGCCTGGATCAAATTGAGGCATTCAGAGTGGTTAATATACAGAATAACAGATATTCCAGAGTGAGTTACGGCCTGGAATCTAATAGAGGGGTTTAGAGTGGTTTATATACAGAATAACAGATACACTGGAGTGAGTTACAGCCAGGAATCTAATTGAGGGTTTCAGAGTGGTTTATATACAGATTAACAGATATCCCGGAGTGAGTTACAGCCTGGAATCTAATTTAGGGGTTCAGAGTGGTTAATATACAGAATAACAGATAGTCCAGAGCGAGTTACAGCCTGGAATCTAATTGAGGGGTTCAGAGTGGTTTATACACAGAATAACAGATATCCCGGAGTGAGTTACAGTCTGGAATCTAATTGAGGGGTTCAGAGTGGTTTATATACAGAATAATAGTTGTCCCGGAGTGAGTTACAGCCTGGAATCTAATTAAGGGGTTCAGGGTGGTTTATATACAGAACAACAGATATCCTGGAGTGAGTTACAGCCTGGAATCTAATTGAGGGGTCCAGGGTGGTTTATACACAGAATAACAAATATCCCGAAGTGGGTTACAGCCTGGAATCTAATTGAGGGGTTCAGAGTGGTTTATATACAGAATAACAGATAGCCTGGAGTGAGTTACAGCCTGGAATCTAATTGAGAGGTTCAGAGTGGTTTATATACAGAATAACAGATATCCTGGAGTGAATTTCAGTCTGGATCGAATTGAGGCATTCAGAGTGGTTAATATACAGAATACCAGATAGTCGAGAGTGAGTTACAGCCTGGAATCTAATTGTGGGGTTCAGAGTGGTTTATATACAGAATAACAGATATCCCGGAGTGAGTAACAGCCTGGAATCTAATTGAGGGGTTCAGAGTGGTTCATATACAGATTAACAGATATCCCGGAGTGAGTTACAGCCTGGAATTTAATTGAGGGGTTCAGAGTGGTTTATATACAGAATAACAGATATCCCGGAGTGAGTTACTGCCTGGAATCTAATTGAGGGGTTCAGAGTGGTTTATATACAGAATAATAGATATCCTGGAGTGAGTTACACTCTGGATCTAATTGAGGCCTTCAGAGAGGTTAATTTACAGAATAACAGATAATCCAGATCGAGTTCCAGCCTGGAATCTAATTGAGGGGTTCAGAGTGGTATATATACAGAATAACAGATAGCCCAGTCTGAGTTACGGCCTGGAATCTAATTGAGGGGTTCAGAGTGGTTTATATACAGAATAACACATAGCCCAGACTGAGTTACGGTCTGGAATCTAATAGAGGTGTTTAGAGTGGTTTATATACAGAATAACAGATAGCCCAGGGTGGGTTACAGCCTGGAATCTAATAGAGGGGTTCAGAGTGGTTAATATACAGAATAACAGATATCCCGGAGTGAGTTACAGTCTGGAATCTAATTGAGGGGTTCAGAGTGTTTAATATACAGAATGACAGATATCCTGGAGTGAATTACAGTCTGGATCTAATTGAGGCCTTCATAATGGATAATATAATGAATAACAGATAGTCCAGAGCGAGTTACAGTCTGGAATCTAATTGCGGGGTCCAGAGTGGTTTATATACAGAATAACAGATATCCCGGAGTGAGTTACAGCCTGGAATCTAATTGAGGGGTTCAGAGTGGTTTATATACAGATTAACAGATATCCCGCAGTGAGTTACAGCCTGGAATGTAATTGAGGGGTTCAGAGTGGTTTATGTATTGAATAACAGATAGCCCGGAGTGAGTTCCTGCCTGGAATCTAATTGAGGGGTTCAGAGTGGTTTATATACAGAATAACAGATAGCCCGTCGTGAGTTACAAACTGGAATCTAATTGAGGGGTTCAGAGTGGTTTATACACAGAATAACAGATATCCCGGAGTGAGTTACAGCCTGGAATGTAATTGTGGGGTTCCGAGTGGTTTATACACAGAATAATAGATATCCCGGAGTGAGTTACAGTCTGGAATCTAATTTAGGGGTTCAGAGAGGTTTATATACAGAATAATAGATGTCCCGGAGTGAGTTACAGCCTGGAATCTAATTGAGGGGTTCAGGGTGGTTTATTTACCGAATAACAGATATCCTGGAGTGAGTTACAGCCTGGAATCTAATTGAGGGGTCCAGGGTGATTTATACACAGAATAACAAATATCCCGAAGTGGGTTACAGCCTGGAATCTAATTGAGGGGTTCAGAGTAGTTTATATACAGAATAACAGATAGCCTGGAATGAATTTCAGTCTGGATCTAATTGAGGCCTTCAGAGTGGTTTATATACAGAATAACAGATATCCTGGAATGAATTTCAGTCGGGATCTAATTGAGGCCTTCAGAGTGGTTAATATAC
The DNA here is from genome assembly GCF_047496795.1 of Chiloscyllium punctatum. Classification (NCBI taxonomy): domain Eukaryota; kingdom Metazoa; phylum Chordata; class Chondrichthyes; order Orectolobiformes; family Hemiscylliidae; genus Chiloscyllium; species Chiloscyllium punctatum. The sequence continues at coordinate 23,507,333 of NC_092772.1, forward strand.
AGAATAACAGATAGTCGAGAGTGAGTTACAGCCTGGAATCTAATTGCGGGGTTCAGAGTGGTTTATATACAGAATAACAGATATCCCGGAGTGAGTTACAGCCTGGAACCGAATTGAGGGGTTCAGAGTGGTTTATATACAGATTAACAGATATCCCGGAGTGAGTTACAGCCTGGAATCTAATTGAGGGGTTCAGAGTGTTTTATATACAGAATAACAGATATCCCGGAGTGAGTTACTGCCTGGAATCTAATTGAGGCCTTCAGAGAGGTTAATTTACAGAATAACAGATAATCCAGAGCGAGTTGCAGCCTGGAATCTAATTGAGGGGTTCAGAGTGGTTTATATACAGAATAACACGTAGCCCAGACTGAGTTACGGCCTGGAATCTAATTGAGGGGTTCAGAGTGGTTTATATACAGAATAACAAATATCCCGAAGTGGGTGACAGCCTGGAATCTAATTGAGGGGTTCAGAGTGGTTTATATACAGAATAACAGATAGCCCGGAGTGAGTTGCCGCCTGGAATCTAATTGAGGGGTTCCGAGTGGTTTATATACAGATCAACAGATATCCCGGAGTGAGTTACAGCCTGGAATGTGATTGCGGGGTTCCGAGTGGTTTATACACAGAATAACAGATATCCCGGAGTGAGTTACAGTCTGGAATCTAATTGAGGGTTTCAGAGTGGTTTATATACAGAATAATAGTTGTCCCGGTGTGAGTTACAGCCTGGAATCTAATTAAGGGGTTCAGGGTGGTTTATATACAGAATAACAGATATCCTGGAGTGAGTTACAGTCTGGAATCTAATTGAGGGGTTCAGAGTTTTTTATATACTGAATAATAGATATCCCGGCGTGAGTTACAGCCTGGAATCTAATTGAGAGGTTGAGAGTGGTTTATATACAGAATGACAGATATCCTGGAGTGAATTACAGTCTGGATCTAATTGAGGCCTTCAGAATGGTTAATATAAAGAATAACAGATAGTCCAGAGCGAGTTACAGCTTGGAATCTAATTGCAGGGTTCAGAGTGGTTTATATACAGATTAACAGATATCCCGGAGTGAGTTCCAGCCTGGAATCTAATTGAGGGGTTCAGAGTGGTTTATATACAGAATAACAAATATCCCGAAGTGGGTGACAGCCTGGAATCTAATTGAGGGGTTCAGAGTGGTTTATATACAGAATAACAGATATCCTGGAGTGAGTTACAGTCTGGATCAAATTGAGGCCTTCAGAGAGGTTAATATACAGAATAATAGTTGTCCCGGTGTGAGTTACAGCCTGGAATCTAATTAAGGGGTTCAGAGTGGTTTATATACAGAATAACAGATATTCCGGAGTGAGTTACAGCCTGGAATCTAATTGAGGCGTTCAGAGTGATTTATATATTAAATAACAGATATCCCGGAGTGAGTTACAGCCTGGAATCGAATTGAGGGGTTCAGAGTGGTTTATATACAGAATAACAGATAGCCCAGTCTGAGGTACGGCCTGGAATCTAATAGAGGGGTTTAGAGTGGTTTATATACAGAATAACAGATACACTGGAGTGAGTTACAGCCAGGAATCTAATTGAGGGGTTCAGAGTGGTTTATATACAGATTAACAGATATCCCGGAGTGAGTTACAGCCTGGAATCTAATTTAGGGGTTCAGAGTGGTTAATATACAGAATAACAGATAGTCCAGAGCGAGTTACAGCCTGGAATCTAATTGAGGGGTTCAGAGTGGTTTATATACAGAATAACAGATAGCCCGGAGTGAGTTGCAGCCTGGAATCTAATTGAGGGGTTCCGAGTGGTTTATACACAGAATAACAGATATCCCGGAGTGAGTTACAGTCTGGAATCTAATTGAGGGGTTCAGGGTGGTTTATATACAGAATAATAGTTGTCCCGGAGTGAGTTACAGCCTGGAATCTAATTAAGGGGTTCAGGGTGGTTTATATACAGAACAACAGATATCCTGGAGTGAGTTACAGCCTGGAATCTAATTGAGGGGTCCAGGGTGGTTTATATACAGAATAACAGATATCCTGGAGTGAGTTACAGCCTGGATCAAATTGAGGCATTCAGAGTGGTTAATATACAGAATAACAGATATTCCAGAGTGAGTTACGGCCTGGAATCTAATAGAGGGGTTTAGAGTGGTTTATATACAGAATAACAGATACACTGGAGTGTGTTACAGCCTGGAATCTAATTGAGGGGTTCAGAGTGGTTTATATACGGAATAACAGATATCCCGGAGTGAGTTACTGCCTGGAATCTAATTGAGGGGTTCAGAGTGGTTTATATACAGAATAATATATATCCTGGAGTGAGTTACACTCTGGATCTAATTGAGGCATTCAGAGAGGTTAAATTACAGAATAACAGATAATCCAGATCGAGTTCCAGCCTGGAATCTAATTGAGGGGTTCAGAGTGGTATATATACAGAATAACAGATAGCCCAGTCTGAGTTACGGCCTGGAATCTAATTGAGGGGTTCAGAGTGGTTTATATACAGAATAACACATAGCCCAGACTGAGTTACGGTCTGGAATCTAATAGAGGTGTTTAGAGTGGTTTATATACAGAATAACAGATAGCCCAGGGTGGGTTACAGCCTGGAATCTAATAGAGGGGTTCAGAGTGGTTAATATACAGAATAACAGATATCCCGGAGTGAGTTACAGTCTGGAATCTAATTGAGGGGTTCAGAGTGTTTAATATACAGAATGACAGATATCCTGGAGTGAATTACAGTCTGGATCTAATTGAGGCCTTCATAATGGATAATATAATGAATAACAGATAGTCCAGAGCGAGTTACAGTCTGGAATCTAATTGCGGGGTCCAGAGTGGTTTATATACAGAATAACAGATATCCCGGAGTGAGTTACAGCCTGGAATCTAATTGAGGGGTTCAGAGTGGTTTATATACAGATTAACAGATATCCCGCAGTGAGTTACAGCCTGGAATGTAATTGAGGGGTTCAGAGTGGTTTATGTATTGAATAACAGATAGCCCGGAGTGAGTTCCAGCCTGGAATCTAATTGAGGGGTTCAGAGTGGTTTATATACAGAATAACAGATAGCCCGTCGTGAGTTACAAACTGGAATCTAATTGAGGGGTTCATAGTGGTTTATACAAAGAATAACAGATATCCCGGAGTGAGTTACAGCCTGGAATGTAATTGTGGGGTTCCGAGTGGTTTATACACAGAATAATAGATATCCCGGAGTGAGTTACAGTCTGGAATCTAATTTAGGGGTTCAGAGAGGTTTATATACAGAATAATAGATGTCCCGGAGTGAGTTACAGCCTGGAATCTAATTGAGGGGTTCAGGGTGGTTTATTTACCGAATAACAGATATCCTGGAGTGAGTTACAGCCTGGAATCTAATTGAGGGGTCCAGGGTGATTTATACACAGAATAACAAATATCCCGAAGTGGGTTACAGCCTGGAATCTAATTGAGGGGTTCAGAGTAGTTTATATACAGAATAACAGATAGCCTGGAATGAATTTCAGTCTGGATCTAATTGAGGCCTTCAGAGTGGTTTATATACAGAATAACAGATATCCTGGAATGAATTTCATTCGGGATCTAATTGAGGCCTTCAGAGTGGTTAATATACAGAATAACAGATAGTCGAGAGTGAGTTACAGCCTGGAATCTAATTGCGGGGTTCAGAGTGGTTTATATACAGAATAACAGATATCCCGGAGTGAGTTACAGCCTGGAACCGAATTGAGGGGTTCAGAGTGGTTTATATACAGATTAACAGATATCCCGGAGTGGGTTACAGCCTGGAATCTAATTGAGGGGTTCAGAGTGTTTTATATACAGAATAACAGATATCCCGGAGTGAGTTACTGCCTGGAATCTAATTGAGGGGTTCAGAGTGGTTTATATACAGAATAACAGATATCCTGGAGTGAGTTACAGTCTGGATCTAATTGAGGCCTTCAGAGAGGTTAATTTACAGAATAACAGATAATCCAGAGCGAGTTGCAGCCTGGAATCTAATTGAGGGGTTCAGAGTGGTTTATATACAGAATAACACGTAGCCCAGACTGAGTTACGGCCTGGAATCTAATTGAGGGGTTCAGAGTGGTTTATATACAGAATAACAAATATCCCGAAGTGGGTGACAGCCTGGAATCTAATTGAGGGGTTCAGAGTGGTTTATATACAGAATAACAGATAGCCCGGAGTGAGTTGCCGCCTGGAATCTAATTGAGGGGTTCAGAGTGGTTTATATACTGATCAACAGATATCCCGGAGTGAGTTACAGCCTGGAATGTGATTGCGGGGTTCCGAGTGGTTTATACACAGAATAACAGATATCCCGGAGTGAGTTACAGTCTGGAATCTAATTGAGGGTTTCAGAGTGGTTTATATACAGAATAATAGTTGTCCCGGTGTGAGTTACAGCCTGGAATCTAATTAAGGGGTTCAGGGTGGTTTATATACAGAATAACAGATATCCTGGAGTGAGTTACAGTCTGGAATCTAATTGAGGGGTTCAGAGTTTTTTATATACTGAATAATAGATATCCCGGCGTGAGTTACAGCCTGGAATCTAATTGAGAGGTTGAGAGTGGTTTATATACAGAATGACAGATATCCTGGAGTGAATTACAGTCTGGATCTAATTGAGGCCTTCAGAATGGTTAATATAAAGAATAACAGATAGTCCAGAGCGAGTTACAGCTTGGAATCGAATTGCAGGGTTCAGAGTGGTTTATATACAGATTAACAGATATCCCGGAGTGAGTTCCAGCCTGGAATCTAATTGAGGGGTTCAGAGTGGTTTATATACAGAATAACAAATATCCCGAAGTGGGTGACAGCCTGGAATCAAATTGAGGGGTTCAGAGTGGTTTATATACAGAATAACAGATATCCTGGAGTGAGTTACAGTCTGGATCAAATTGAGGCCTTCAGAGAGGTTAATATACAGAATAATAGTTGTCCCGGTGTGAGTTACAGCCTGGAATCTAATTAAGGGGTTCAGAGTGGTTTATATACAGAATAACAGATATCCTGGAGTGAGTTACAGTCTGGATCAAATTGAGGCCTTCAGAGAGGTTAATATACAGAATAATAGTTGTCCCGGTGTGAGTTACAGCCTGGAATCTAATTGAGGGGTTCAGAGTGATTTATATATTAAATAACAGATATCCCGGAGTGAGTTACAGCCTGGAATCGAATTGAGGGGTTCAGAGTGGTTTATATACAGAATAACAGATAGCCCAGTCTGAGTTACGGCCTGGAATCTAATAGAGGGGTTTAGAGTGGTTTATATACAGAATAACAGATACACTGGAGTGAGTTACAGCCAGGAATCTAATTGAGGGGTTCAGAGTGGTTTATATACAGATTAATAGATATCCCGGAGTGAGTTACAGCCTGGAATCTAATTTAGGGGTTCAGAGTGGTTAATATACAGAATAACAGATAGTCCAGAGCGAGTTACAGCCTGGAATCTAATTGAGGGGTTCAGAGTGGTTTATATACAGAATAACAGATAGCCCGGAGTGAGTTGCAGCCTGGAATCTAATTGAGGGGTTCCGAGTGGTTTATACACAGAATAACAGATATCCCGGAGTGAGTTACAGTCTGGAATCTAATTGAGGGGTTCAGGGTGGTTTATATACAGAATAATAGTTGTCCCGGAGTGAGTTACAGCCTGGAATCTAATTAAGGGGTTCAGGGTGGTTTATATACAGAACAACAGATATCCTGGAGTGAGTTACAGCCTGGACTCTAATTGAGGGGTCCAGGGTGGTTTATACACAGAATAACAAATATCCCGAAGTTGGTTACAGCCTGGAATCTAATTGAGGGGTTCAGAGTGGTTTATATACAGAATAACAGATAGCCTGGAGTGAGTTACAGCCTGGAATCTAATTGAGGGGTTCAGAGTGGTTTATATACAGAATAACAGATATCCTGGTGTGAGTTACAGCCTGGATTAAATTGAGGCATTCAGAGTGGTTAATATACAGAATAACAGATATTCCAGAGTGAGTTACGGCCTGGAATCTAATAGAGGGGTTTAGAGTGGTTTATATACAGAATAACAGATACACTGGAGTGAGTTACAGCCAGGAATCTAATTGAGGGGTTCAGAGTGGTTTATATACAGATTTACAGATATCCCGGAGTGAGTTACAGCCTGGAATCTAACTTAGGGGTTCAGAGTGGTTAATATACAGAATAACAGATAGTCCAGAGCGAGTTACAGCCTGGAATCTAATTGAGGGGTTCAGAGTGGTTTATATACAGAATAACAGATAGCCCGGAGTGAGTTGCAGCCTGGAATCTAATTGAGGGGTTCCGAGTGGTTTATACACAGAATAATAGTTGTCCCGGAGTGAGTTACAGCCTGGAATCTAATTAAGGGGTTCAGGGTGGTTTATATACAGAACAACAGATATCCTGGAGTGAGTTACAGCCTGGAATCTAATTGAGGGGTCCAGGGTGGTTTATACACAGAATAACAAATATCCCGAAGTGGGTTACAGCCTGGAATCTAATTGAGGGGTTCAGAGTGGTTTATATACAGAATAACAGATAGCCTGGAGTGAGTTACAGCCTGGAATCTAATTAGGAGGTTCAGAGTGGTTTATATACAGAATAACAGATATCCTGGAGTGAATTTCAGTCTGGATCGAATTGAGGCATTCAGAGTGGTTAATATACAGAATACCAGATAGTCGAGAGTGAGTTACAGCCTGGAATCTAATTGAGGGGTTCAGAGTGGTTCATATACAGATTAACAGATATCCCGGAGTGAGTTACAGCCTGGAATCTAATTGAGGGGTTCAGAGTGGTTTATATACAGAATAACAGATATCCCGGAGTGAGTTACTGCCTGGAATCTAATTGAGGGGTTCAGAGTGGTTTATATACAGAATAATAGATATCCTGGAGTGAGTTACACTCTGGATCTAATTGAGGCATTCAGAGAGGTTAAATTACAGAATAACAGATAATCCAGATCGAGTTCCAGCCTGGAATCTAATTGAGGGGTTCAGAGTGGTATATATACAGAATAACAGATAGCCCAGTCTGAGTTACGGCCTGGAATCTAATTGAGGGGTTCAGAGTGGTTTATATACAGAATAACACATAGCCCAGATTGAGTTACGGTCTGGAATCTAATAGAGGTGTTTAGAGTGGTTTATATACAGAATAACAGATAGCCCAGGGTGGGTTACAGCCTGGAATCTAATAGAGGGGTTCAGAGTGGTTAATATACAGAATAACAGATATCCCGGCGTGAGTTACAGTCTGGAATCTAATTGAGGGGTTCAGAGTGTTTAATATACAGAATGACAGATATCCTGGAGTGAATTACAGTCTGGATCTAATTGAGGCCTTCATAATGGATAATATAATGAATAACAGATAGTCCAGAGCGAGTTACAGTCTGGAATCTAATTGCGGGGTCCAGAGTGGTTTATATACAGAATAACAGATATCCCGGAGTGAGTTACAGCCTGGAATCTAATTGAGGGGTTCAGAGTGGTTTATATACAGATTAACAGATATCCCGCAGTGAGTTACAGCCTGGAATGTAATTGAGGGGTTCAGAGTGGTTTATGTATTGAATAACAGATAGCCCGGAGTGAGTTCCAGCCTGGAATCTAATTGAGGGGTTCAGAGTGGTTTATATACAGAATAACAGATAGCCCGTCGTGAGTTACAAACTGGAATCTAATTGAGGGGTTCAGAGTGGTTTATACACAGAATAACAGATATCCCGGAGTGAGTTACAGCCTGGAATGTAATTGTGGGGTTCCGAGTGGTTTATACACAGAATAATAGATATCCCGGAGTGAGTCACAGTCTGGAATCTAATTTAGGGGTTCAGAGAGGTTTATATACAGAATAATAGATGTCCCGGAGTGAGTTACAGCCTGGAATCTAATTGAGGGGTTCAGGGTGGTTTATTTACCGAATAACAGATATCCTGGAGTGAGTTACAGCCTGGAATCTAATTGAGGGGTCCAGGGTGATTTATACACAGAATAACAAATATCCCGAAGTGGGTTACAGCCTGGAATCTAATTGAGGGGTTCAGAGTAGTTTATATACAGAATAACAGATAGCCTGGAATGAATTTCAGTCTGGATCTAATTGAGGCCTTCAGAGTGGTTTATATACAGAATAACAGATATCCTGGAATGAATTTCAGTCGGGATCTAATTGAGGCCATCAGAGTGGTTAATATACAGAATAACAGATAGTCGAGAGTGAGTTACAGCCTGGAATCTAATTGCGGGGTTCAGAGTGGTTTATATACAGAATAACAGATATCCCAGAGTGAGTTACAGCCTGGAACCGAATTGAGGGGTTCAGAGTGGTTTATATACAGATTAACAGATATCCCGGAGTGGGTTACAGCCTGGAATCTAATTGAGGGGTTCAGAGTGTTTTATATACAGAATAACAGATATCCCGGAGTGAGTTACAGTCTGGATCTAATTGAGGCCTTCAGAGAGGTTAATTTACAGAATAACAGATAATCCAGAGCGAGTTGCAGCCTGGAATCTAATTGAGGGGTTCAGAGTGGTTTATATACAGAATAACACGTAGCCCAGACTGAGTTACGGCCTGGAATCTAATTGAGGGGTTCAGAGTGGTTTATATACAGAATAACAAATATCCCGAAGTGGGTGACAGCCTGGAATCTAATTGAGGGGTTCAGAGTGGTTTATATACAGAATAACAAATATCCCGAAGTGGGTGACAGCCTGGAATCTAATTGAGGGGTTCAGAGTGGTTTATATACAGAATAACAGATATCCTGGAGTGAGTTACAGTCTGGATCAAATTGAGGCCTTCAGAGAGGTTAATATACAGAATAATAGTTGTCCCGGTGTGAGTTACAGCCTGGAATCTAATTAATGGGTTCAGAGTGGTTTATATACAGAATAACAGATATTCCGGAGTGAGTTACAGCCTGGAATCTAATTGAGGGGTTCAGAGTGATTTATATATTAAATAACAGATATCCCGGAGTGAGTTACAGCCTGGAATCGAATTGAGGGGTTCAGAGTGGTTTATATACAGAATAACAGATAGCCCAGTCTGAGTTACGGCCTGGAATCTAATAGAGGGGTTTAGAGTGGTTTATATACAGAATAACAGATACACTGGAGTGAGTTACAGCCAGGAATCTAATTGAGGGGTTCAGAGTGGTTTATATACAGATTAACAGATATCCCGGAGTGAGTTACAGCATGGAATCTAATTTAGGGGTTCAGAGTGGTTAATATACAGAATAACAGATAGTCCAGAGCGAGTTACAGCCTGGAATCTAATTGAGGGGTTCAGAGTGGTTTATATACAGAATAACAGATAGCCCGGAGTGAGTTGCAGCCTGGAATCTAATTGAGGGGTTCCGAGTGGTTTATACACAGAATAACAGATATCCCGGAGTGAATTACAGTCTGGAATCTAATTGAGGGGTTCAGAGTGGTTTATATACAGAATAATAGTTGTCCCGGAGTGAGTTACAGCCTGGAATCTAATTAAGGGGTTCAGGGTGGTTTATATACAGAACAACAGATATCCTGGAGTGAGTTACAGCCTGGAATCTAATTGAGGGGTCCAGGGTGGTTTATACACAGAATAACAAATATCCCGAAGTGGGTTACAGCCTGGAATCTAATTGAGGGGTTCAGAGTGGTTTATATACAGAATAACAGATAGCCTGGAGTGAGTTACAGCCTGGAATCTAATTGAGAGGTTCAGAGTGGTTTATATACAGAATAACAGATATCCTGGAGTGAATTTCAGTCTGGATCGAATTGAGGCATTCAGAGTGGTTAATATACAGAATACCAGATAGTCGAGAGTGAGTTACAGCCTGGAATCTAATTGTGGGGTTCAGAGTGGTTTATATACAGAATAACAGATATCCCGGAGTGAGTAACAGCCTGGAATCTAATTGAGGGGTTCAGAGTGGTTTATATACAGATTAACAGATATCCCGGAGTGAGTTACAGCCTGGAATCTAATTGAGGGGTTCAGAGTGATTTATATACGGAATAACAGATATCCCGGAGTGAGTTACTGCCTGGAATCTAATTGAGGGGTTCAGAGTGGTTTATATACAGAATAACAGATATCCTGGAGTGAGTTACAGTCTGGATCTAATTGAGGCATTCAGAGAGGTTAATTTACAGAATAACAGATAATCCAGAGCGAGTTCCAGCCTGGAATCTAATTGAGGGGTTCAGAGTGGTTTATATACAGAATAACAGATAGCCCAGTCTGAGTTACGGCCTGGAATCTAATTGAGGGGTTCAGAGTGGTTTATATACAGAATAACACATAGCCCAGACTGAGTTATGGCCTGGAATCTAATAGAGGTGTTTAGAGTGGTTTATATACAGAATACCAGATAGCCCAGGGTGGGTTACAGCCTGGAATCTAATAGAGGGGTTCAGAGTGGTTAATATACAGAATAACAGATATCCCGGAGTGAGTTACAGTCTGGAATCTAATTGAGGGGTTGAGAGTGTTTAATATCCGGAATGACAGATATCCTGGAGTGAATTACAGTCTGGATCTAATTGAGGCCTTCAGAATGGATAATATAAAGAATAACAGATAGTCCAGAGCGAGTTACAGTCTGGAATCTAATTGCGGGGTTCAGAGTGGTTTATATACAGAATAACAGATATCCCGGAGTGAGTTACAGCCTGGAATCTAATTGAGGGGTTCAGAGTGGTTTATATACAGATTAACAGATATCCCGCAGTGAGTTACAGCCTGGAATGTAATTGAGGGGTTCAGAGTGGTTTATGTATAGAATAACAGACAGCCCGGAGTGAGTTCCAGCCTGGAATCTAATTGAGGGGTTCAGAGTGGTTTATATACAGAATAACAGATAGCCCGTCGTGAGTTACAGACTGGAATCTAATTGAGGGGTTCAGAGTGGTTTATACACAGAATAACAGATATCCCGGAGTGAGTTACAGCCTGAAATGTAATTGTGGGGTTCCGAGTGGTTTATACACAGAATAATAGATATCCCGGAGTGAGTGACAGTCTGGAATCTAATTTAGGGGTTCAGAGAGGTTTTTATACAGAATAATAGATGTCCCGGAGTGAGTTACTGCCTGGAATCTAATTGAGGGGTTCAGGGTGGTTTATATACCGAATAACAGATATCCTGGAGTGAGTTACAGCCTGGAATCTAATTGAGGGGTCCAGGGTGGTTTATACACAGAATAACAAATATCCCGAAGTGGGTTACAGCCTGGAATCTAATTGAGGGGTTCAGAGTGGTTTATATACAGAATAACAGATAGCCTGGAGTGAGTTACAGCCTGGAATCTAATTGAGAGGTTCAGAGTGGTTTATATACAGAATAACAGATAGCCTGGAATGAATTTCAGTCTGGATCTAATTGAGGCCTTAAGAGTGGTTTATATACAGAATAACAGATATCCTGGAATGAATTTCAGTCGGGATCGAATTTAGGCCTTCAGAGTGGTTAATATACAGAATAACAGATAGTCGAGAGTGAGTTACAGCCTGGAATATAATTGCGGTGTTCAGAGTGGTTTATATACAGATTAACAGATATCCTGGAGTGGGTTACAGCCTGGAATCTAATTGAGGGGTTCAGAGTGTTTTATATACAGAATAACAGATATCCCGGAGTGAGTTACTGCCATGAATCTAATTGAGGGGTTCAGAGTGGTTTATATACAGATTAACAGATATCCCGGAGTAGGTTACAGCCTGGAATCTAATTGAGGGGTTCAGAGTGTTTTATATACAGAATAACAGATATCCCGGAGTGAGTTACTGCCTGGAATCTAATTGAGGGGTTCAGAGTGGTTTATATACAGAATAACAGATATCCTGGAGTGAGTTACAGTCTGGATGTAATTGAGGCCTTCAGAGAGGTTAATTTACAGAATAACAGATAATCCAGAGCGAGTTGCAGCCTGGAATCTAATTGAGGGGTTCAGAGTGTTTTATATACAGCATAACACATAGCCCAGACTGAGTTACGGCCTGGAATCTAATTGAGGGGTTCAGAGTGGTTTATATACAGAACAACACATAGCCCATACTGAGTTACGGCCTGGAATCTACTTGAGGGGTTCAGAGTGGTTAATATACAAAATACCAGAAAGCCCAGACTGAGTTACAGCCTGGAATCTAATTGAGTGGTTCAGGGTGGTTTATACACAGAATAACAGATATCCCGCAGTGAGTTACAGCCTGTAATCTAATTGCGGGATTCAGAGTGGTTTATATACAGAATAACAGATATCCCGGAGTGAGTTACAGTCTGGAATCTAATTGAGGGGTTCAGAGTTTTTTATATACTGAATAATAGATATCCCGGAGTGAGTTACAGCCTGGAATCTAATTGAGAGGTTGAGAGTGGTTTATATACAGAATGACAGATAGCCTGGAGTGAGTTACAGCCTGGAATCTAATTCAGAGTTTCAGAGTGGTTTATATACAAAATAACAGATATCCTGGTGTGAATTACAGTCTGGATCTAATTGAGGCCTTCAGAGTGGTTTATATACAGAATAACAGATAGCCCGGAGCGAGTTACATCCTGGAATCTAATTGAGGGGTTCAGAGTGGTTTATATACGGAATAACAGATATCCTGGAGTGAGTTACAGTCTGGATCTAATTGAGGCCTTCAGAGTGGTTTATATACAGAATAACAGATAGCCCGGAGTGAGTTACAGCCTGGAATCTAATTGAGGGGTTCAGAGTGGTTTATATACAGAATAACAGATATCCTGGAGTGAGTTACAGTCTGGATCTAATTGAGGCCTTCAGAGTGGTTAATATGCAGAATAACAGATAGTCCAGAGCGAGTTACAGCCTGGAATCTAATTGAGGGGTTCAGAGTGGTTTATATACAGAACAACACATAGCCCAGACTGAGTTACGGCCTGGAATCTAATAGAGGGGTTTCGAGTGGTTTATATACAGCATAACAGATAGCCCAGGGTGGGTTACCGCCTGGAATCTAATTGAGTGGTTCAGGGTGGTTTATACACGGAATAACAGATAGCCCAGGGTGGGTTACAGCCTGGAATCTAATTGAGGGGTTCAGAGTGGTTAATATACAAAATACCAGAAAGCCCAGGGTGCGTTACAGCCTGGAATCTAATTGAGGGGTTCAGGGTGGTTTATACACAGAATAACAGATATCCCAGGGTGCGTTACAGCCTGGAATCTAATTGAGGGGTTCAGGGTGGTTTATACACAGAATAACAGATATCCCGGAGTGAGTTACAGCCTGGAATCTAATTGAGGGGTTCAGGGTGGTTTATACACAGAGTAACAGATATCCCGGAGTGAGTTACAGCCTGGAATCTAATTGAGGGGTTCAGAGTGGTTTATACACAGAATAACAGATATCCCGGAGTGAGTTACAGCCTGGAATCTAATTGAGCGGTTCAGAGTGGTCTATATACTGAATAACAGATATCCCGGAGTGAGTTACAGCCTGGAATCAAATTGAGCGGTTCAGTGTGGTCTATATACTGAATAACAGATATTCCAGAGTGAGATACAGCCTGGAATCTAATTGAGGAGTTCAGGGTGGTTCTTATACAGAATAACAGATAGCCCAGAGTGAGTTACAGCCTGAAATCTAATTGAGGTCTCAGAGTGGTTTATATACAGAAGAACAGATAGCCCGGAGTGAGTTACAGCCTGGAATCTAATCAAGGGGTTCAGGCTGGTTTATGTTACAGAATAACAGATATCCCGGAGTCAGTTAAAGCCTGGAATGTAATCGAGGGGTTTGGGGTGGTTTATACACAGAAAACAGATAGCCTGGAGTGAGTTAAGGCACGGAAACTAATTGAGGGGTTCAGGCTTGTTTATATACAGAATAACAGATAGCCCTGAGTGAGCTAATGCCTTGAACCTAATTGAGGAGTTCACAGTGATTTATATACAGAATAACAGATGCCACGGAATGAGATATAGCCTGGAATCTAATCGAGGGGTTCAGGGTGGTTTATATTCAGAATAACAGATAGCCCAGGGTGAGTTACAGCCTGGAATCTAATCACGGGGTTCAGAGTAGTTTATATACAGAATAACAGATAGCCTGGAGTAAGTTACAGCTTGTAATCGAATCGATGTGTTCAGGGTGGGTTCCATACAGAATAACAGATAGCCTGGAGTGAGTTACAGCCTGGATTTGAATCGAGGTGTTCAAGGTTCCTTATATACAAAATAACAGTTAGCCCAGTGTGAGTTACAGCCTGGAATCTAATCGCGGGGTTCAGGGTGGTTTATAGACACCATAACAGGCAGCCCGGAGTGAGTTACAGCTTGGAATTGAATTGAGGTGTTCAGGGTGGGTTATGTTCAGAATAACAGATAGCCTGGAGTGAGTTACAGCTTGGAATCGAATCGAGGTGTTCAGGGTGGGTTATATACAGAATAACAGATAGCCTGGAGTGAGTTGCAGATTGCATTCAAATTGAGGGTATTTTGCGATTTATCGACAGAGCAACGGGATACGAGAGGAGAGAAAGCAGAGGAGAAATTACCCACCATGGACCAACTCAACAATGAGCTGAGCCAGACAGGATTCAACTGCTTTATGTGGAGGTTTCTATGTGTTCTGAATGATGGGAGAGAAACAGGCAGATACCCACAGTTTCTATGATGTTGCAGTCAAATATCTGAAAGAAAGGGAATCCCTAAGCAGAGACGCAGAGTTAAACTCAGTTTAAACTCTCTCCATCACACACACACACCCACACATAGAAACTGAATATAATGTGGAGAAATGTCCATGTGCAGCACAGATTTCCAAACTAACTCAGTGACAGACGAAAACCCCGTTCTCTGCCCAGTCCCCACTTCCAGACCCCGGGAGGTTTTATCCCTGACCCAGGGCATGTTTCTGACTGGATACTATTACATTGCAACATGAAGGTACTGAGTGTAACAGTTTGCTACATCCTATCATGTCATCTACCCTGCTGTCAGTGTTTTGTGAATTATATTGAAAACATTGGCAGGTGCAACAGAATATTCTGGAAGGTGGTTTGCAGTAAGAATAGAAAAAGCTGAATGTTTCTGTGTAAAATGATGAGAAATTCTGAAGCAGTATTGTTCAGATGCTACAGCTGATCATGTACGTAAACATCAGTAAGTTAACATGATGGTAGTGCCAGCAGATTGGAGGACCAGTGATACATTGATCATTATTAAGATTAGATTGTGTTGGGAACATGAGCTTAACATGACAGGAAGTGGAATCAAATCAATGGGTTCAGGGTGGTTAATATACAGAATAACAGATAGCCCAGAGTGAGTTACAGCATGGAATCGAATTGAGGGGTTCAGGCTTGTTTATATATAGATTAACAGATAGTCCTGAGTGAGCAAATGCCTGGAACCTAATCGAGGAGTTCAGAGTGGTTTATATACAGAATAACAGATAGTCCGGAGTGAGTTACAGCCTGGAATCTAATTGAGGGGTTCAGAGAGGTTTATATACAGAAAAACAGATATCCCGGATTGAGTTAAAGCCTGGAATTTAATCGAGGGGATCGGGGTGGTTTATATACAGAAATAGATACCCTGGAGTGAGTTAAGGCATGGAATCTAATTGAGGGGTTCAGGCTTGTTTATATACAGAATAACAGATAGCCCTGAGTGAGTTACAGCCTGGAATCTAATCAAGGGGTTCAGTGTGGTTTATAGACAGAATGTAATGAGTCACAAAATCGCGGAGTCATACACTCCTAGGGATGTACAGCATGGAAACACACCCTTTGGTCCAACCCGTCTATGCCGACCAGATATCCTAACCTACTCTAGTCTCTTTTTCAAGCACTTGGCCCATCTCCCTCCAAACCTTTCCCATTCACATACCCACTGAGCTGAATTTTAAATGTTGCAATTGTACTACCCTCCACCACTTCCTCTGACAGTTCATTCCATTCATGGACCACCCTCTGAGTGAACAAGTTGCCCCTTAGGTCTCTTCCTTATCTTTCCCCTCTCACACTAAACCTCTGCCCTCTAGTTCTAGACTCCCCTACAGCGAGGAAAAGACTTTGTCTATTTTTCCTATCCATGCCCGTCTTGATTTTATAAACCTCGATAAAGTCACCCCTCAGCCTCTGATGCTCCAGGGAAAACAGCCTCAGCTTATTCAGCCTCTCCCCGTGGCTCAAATCCTCTGGTTTATGTTACAGAATAACAGATATCCCGGAGTGAGTTACAGCCTGGAATCTAATTGAGGGGTTCAGAGTGGTTTATATACACAATAACAGATATCCCGGAGTGAGTTACAGTCTGGAATCTATTGAGGGGTTCAGGGTGGTTTATATACAGAATAACAAATATCCTGAAGTGGCTTACAGCCTGGAATCTAATTGAGGGGTTCAGAGTGGTTTATACGCAGAATAACAGATAGTCCAGAGTGACTTACAGCCTGGAATCTAATTGAGGGGTTCAGAGTGGTTTATGTGCAGATTAACAGATAGTCCAGAGTGACTTACAGCCTGGAATCTAATTGAGGGGTTCAGGGTGGTTTATATAAAGAATAACAGATATCCCGGAGTGAGTTACAGCCTGGAATCTAATTGAGGTGTTCAGAGTGGTTTATATACAGAATAACAGATAGCCCGTCGTGAGTTACAGACTGGAATCTAATTGAGGGGTTCAGAGTGGTTTATATACAGAATAACAGATATCCCGGAGTGAGTTACAGCCTGGAATCTAATTTAGGGGTTCAGAGTGGTTTATATACAGATTAACAGATATCCCGCAGTGAATTACAGCCTGGAATGTAATTGAGGGGTTCAGAGTGGTTTATATACAGAATAACAGATAGCCCGGAGTGAGTTGCAGCCTGGAATCTAATTGAGGGGTTCCGAGTGGTTTATACACAGAATAACAGATATCCCGGAGTGAGTTACAGTCTGGAATCTAATTGAGGGGTTCAGAGTGGTTTATATACAGAATAATAGTTGTCCCGGAGTGAGTTACAGCCTGGAAACTTATTGAGGGGTTCAGGGTGGTTTATATACAGAACAACAGATATCCTGGAGTGAGTTACAGCCTGGAATCTAATTGAGGGGTCCAGGGTGGTTTATACACAGAATAACAAATATCCCGAAGTGGGTTACAGCCTGGAATCTAATTGAGGGGTTCAGAGTGGTTTATATACAGAATAACAGATAGCCTGGAGTGAGTTACAGCCTGGTATCTAATTGAGAGGTTCAGAGTGGTTTATATACAGAATAACAGATATCCTGGAGTGAATTTCAGTCTGGATCGAATTGAGGCATTCAGAGTGGTTAATATACAGAATACCAGATAGTCGAGAGTGAGTTACAGCCTGGAATCTAATTGTGGGTTCAGAGTGGTTTATATACAGAATAACAGATATCCCGGAGTGAGTAACAGCCTGGAATCTAATTGAGGGGTTCAGAGTGGTTTATATACAGATTAACAGATATCCCGGAGTGAGTTACAGCCTGGAATCTAATTGAGGGGTTCAGAGTGGTTTATATACGGAATAACAGATATCCCGGAGTGAGTTACTGCCTGGAATCTAATTGAGGGGTTCAGAGTGGTTTATATACAGAATAACAGATATCCTGGAGTGAGTTACACTCTGGATCTAATTGAGGCATTCAGAGAGGTTAATTTACAGAATAACAGATAATCCAGAGCGAGTTCCAGCCTGGAATCTAATTGAGGGGTTCAGAGTGGTTTATATACAGAATAACAGATAGCCCAGTCTGAGTTACGGCCTGGAATCTAATTGAGGGGTTCAGAGTGGTTTATATACAGAATAACACATAGCCCAGACTGAGTTATGGCCTGGAATCTAATAGAGGTGTTTAGAGTGGTTTATATACAGAATAACAGATAGCCCAGGGTGGTTTACAGCCTGGAATCTAATAGAGGGGTTCAGAGTGGTTAATATACAGAATAACAGATATCCCGGAGTGAGTTACAGTCTGGAATCTAATTGAGGGGTTGAGAGTGTTTAATATACAGAATGACAGATATCCTGGAGTGAATTACAGTCTGGATCTAATTGAGGCCTTCAGAATGGAAAATATAAAGAATAACAGATAGTACAGAGCGAGTTACAGTCTGGAATCTAATTGCGGGGTTCAGAGTGGTTTATATACAGAATAACAGATATCCCGGAGTGAGTTACAGCCTGGAATCTAATTGAGGGGTTCAGAGTGGTTTATATACAGATTAACAGATATGCCGCAGTGAGTTACAGCCTGGAATGTAATTGAGGGGTTCAGAGTGGTTTATGCATAGGATAACAGATAGCCCGGAGTGAGTTCCAGCCTGGAATCTAATTGAGGGGTTCAGAGTGGTTTATATACAGAATAACAGATAGCCCGTCGTGAGTTACAGACTGGAATCTAATTGAGGGGTTCAGAGTGGTTTATACACAGAATAACAGATATCCCGGAGTGAGTTACAGCCTGAAATGTAATTGTGGGGTTCCGAGTGGTTTATACACAGAATAATAGATATCCCGGAGTGAGTGACAGTCTGGAATCTAATTTAGGGGTTCAGAGAGGTTTATATACAGAATAATAGATGTCCCGGAGTGAGTTACTGCCTGGAATCTAATTGAGGGGTTCAGGGTGGTTTATATACCGAATAACAGATATCCTGGAGTGAGTTACAGCCTGGAATCTAATTGAGGGGTCCAGGGTGGTTTATACACAGAATAACAAATATCCCGAAGTGGGTTACAGCCTGGAATCTAATTGAGGGGTTCAGAGTGGTTTATATACAGAATAACAGATAGCCTGGAGTGAGTTACAGCCTGGAATCTAATTGAGAGGTTCAGAGTGGTTTATATACAGAATAACAGATAGCCTGGAATGAATTTCAGTCTGGATCTAATTGAGGCCTTCAGAGTGGTTTATGTACAGAATAACAGATATCCTGGAATGAGTTTCAGTCGGGATCGAATTTAGGCCTTCAGAGTGGTTAATATACAGAATAACAGATAGTCGAGAGTGAGTTACAGCCTGGAATATAATTGCGGGGTTCAGAGTGGTTTATATACAGATTAACAGATATCCTGGAGTGGGTTACAGCCTGGAATCTAATTGAGGGGTTCAGAGTGTTTTATATACAGAATAACAGATATCCCAGAGTGAGTTACTGCCATGAATCTAATTGAGGGGTTCAGAGTGGTTTATATACAGATTAACAGATATCCCGGAGTGGGTTACAGCCTGGAATCTAATTGAGGGGTTCAGAGTGTTTTATATACAGAATAACAGATATCCCGGAGTGAGTTACTGCCTGGAATCTAATTGAGGGGTTCAGAGTGGTTTATATACAGAATAACAGATATCCTGGAGTGAGTTACAGTCTGGATGTAATTGAGGCCTTCAGAGAGGTTAATTTACAGAATAACAGATAATCCAGAGCGAGTTGCAGCCTGGAATCTAATTGAGGGGTTCAGAGTGTTTTATATACAGCATAACACATAGCCCAGACTGAGTTACGGCCTGGAATCTAATTGAGGGGTTCAGAGTGGTTTATATACAGAACAACACATAGCCCAGACTGAGTTACGGCCTGGAATCTAATAGAGGAGTTCAGAGTGGTTTATATACAGAATAACAGATAGCCAAGGGTGGGTTACAGCCTGGAATCTAATTGCGGGGTTCAGAGTGGTTAATATACAAAATACCAGAAAGCCCAGACTGAGTTACAGCCTGGAATCTAATTGAGTGGTTCAGGGTGGTTTATACACAGAATAACAGATATCCCGCAGTGAGTTACAGCCTGTAATCTAATTGCGGGATTCAGAGTGGTTTATATACAGAATAACAGATATCCCGGAGTGAGTTACAGTCTGGAATCTAATTGAGGGGTTCAGAGTTTTTTATATACTGAATAATAGATATCCCGGAGTGAGTTACAGCCTGGAATCTAATTGAGAGGTTGAGAGTGGTTTATATACAGAATGACAGATAGCCCGGAATGAGTTACAGCCTGGATCAAATTGAGGGGTTCAGAGTGGTTTATATACAGAATAACAGATATCCTGGTGTGAGTGACAGTCTGGATCTAATTGAGGCCTTCAGAGTGGTCAATATGCAAAATAACAGATAGTCCAGAGCGAGTTACAGCCTGGAATCTAATTGAGGGGTTCAGAGTGGTTTATATACAGAACAACACATAGCCCAGACTGAGTCACGGCCTGGAATCTAATAGGGGTTTAGAGTGGTTTATATACAGAATAACAGATAGCCCAGGGTGAGTTATTGCCTGGAATCGAATTGAGTGGTTCAGGGTGGTTTATACACAGAATAACAGATATCCTGGAGTGAGTTACAGCTTGGAATCTAATTGAGGGGTTCAGAGTGGTTTCTATACAAAATAACAGATAATCCAGACCGAGTTACAGCCTGGAATCTAATTGAGGGGTTCAGAGTGGTTTATATACAGACTAACACATACCCAGACTGAGTTACGGCCTGGAATCTAATAGAGGGTTTTAGAGTGGTTTATATACAGAATAACAGATAGCCCGGAGCGAGTTACAGCCTGGAATCTAATTGAGGGTTTCAGAGTGGTTTATATACGGAATAACAGATATCCTGGAGTGAGTTACAGTCTGGATCTAATTGAGGCCTTCAGAGTGGTTAATATGCAGAATAACAGATAGTCCAGAGCGAGTTACAGCCTGGAATCTAATTGAGGGGTTCAGAGTGGTTTATATACAGAACAACACATAGCCCAGACTGAGTTACGGCCTGGAATCTAATAGAGGGGTTTCGAGTGGTTTATATACAGCATAACAGATAGCCCAGGGTGGGTTACCTTTTGGAATCTAATTGAGTGGTTCAGGGTGGTTTATACACAGAATAACAGATAGCCCAGGGTGGGTTACAGCCTGGAATCTAATTGAGGGGTTCAGAGTGGTTAATATACAAAATACCAGAAAGCCCAGGGTGCGTTACAGCCTGGAATCTAATTGAGGGGTTCAGGGTGGTTTATACACAGAATAACAGATATCCCGGAGTGAGTTACAGCCTGGAATCTAATTGACGGGTTCAGAGTGGTTTATATACAGATTAACAGATATCCCGGAGTGAGTTCCAGCCTGGAATCTAATTGAGGGGTTCAGGGTGGTTTATACACAGAGTAACAGATATCCCGGAGTGAGTTACAGCCTGGAATCTAATTGAGGGGTTCAGAGTGGTTTATACACAGAATAACAGATATCCCGGAGTGAGTTACAGCCTGGAATCTAATTGAGCGGTTCAGAGTGGTCTTTATACTGAATAACAGATATCCCGGAGTGAGTTACAGCCTGGAATCAAATTGAGCGGTTCAGTGTGGTCTATATACTGAATAACAGATATTCCAGAGTGAGATACAGCCTGGAATCTAATTGAGGAGTTCAGGGTGGTTCTTATACAGAATAACAGATAGCCCAGAGTGAGTTACAGCCTGAAATCTAATTGAGGTCTCAGAGTGGTTTATATACAGAAGAACAGATAGCCCGGAGTGAGTTACAGCCTGGAATCTAATCAAGGGGTTCAGGCTGGTTTATGTTACAGAATAACAGATATCCCGGAGTCAGTTAAAGCCTGGAATGTAATCGAGGGGTTTGGAGTGGTTTATACACAGAAAACAGATAGCCTGGAGTGAGTTAAGGCACGGAAACTAATTGAGGGTTTCAGGCTTGTTTATATACAGAATAACAGATAGCCCTGAGTGAGCTAATGCCTTGAACCTAATTGAGGAGTTCACAGTGATTTATATACAGAATAACAGATGCCACGGAATGAGATATAGCCTGGAATCTAATCGAGGGGTTCAGGGTGGTTTATATTCAGAATAACAGATGGCTCGGAGTGAGTTACAGCCTGGAATCGAATCGCGGGGTTCAGGGTGATTTATATACAGAATAACAGATAGCCCAGGGTGAGTTACAGCCTGGAATCTAATCACGGGGTTCAGAGTAGTTTATATACAGAATAACAGATAGCCTGGAGTAAGTTACAGCTTGTAATCGAATCGATGTGTTCAGGGTGGGTTCCATACAGAATAACAGATAGCCTGGAGTGAGTTACAGCCTGGATTTGAATCGAGGTGTTCAAGGTTCCTTATATACAAAATAACAGTTAGCCCAGTGTGAGTTACAGCCTGGAATCTAATCGCGGGGTTCAGGGTGGTTTATAGACACCATAACAGGCAGCCCGGAGTGAGTTACAGCTTGGAATTGAATTGAGGTGTTCAGGGTGGGTTATGTTCAGAATAACAGATAGCCTGGAGTGAGTTACAGCTTGGAATCGAATCGAGGTGTTCAGGGTGGGTTATATACAGAATAACAGATAGCCTGGAGTGAGTTGCAGATTGCATTCAAATTGAGGGTATTTTGCGATTTATCGACAGAGCAACGGGATACGAGAGGAGAGAAAGCAGAGGAGAAATTACCCACCATGGACCAACTCAACAATGAGCTGAGCCAGACAGGATTCAACTGCTTTATGTGGAGGTTTCTATGTGTTCTGAAAGATGGGAGAGAAACAGGCAGATACCCACAGTTTCTATGATGTTGCAGTCAAATATCTGAAAGAAAGGGAATCCCTAAGCAGAGACGCAGAGTTAAACTCAGTTTAAACTCTCTCCATCACACACACACACCCACACATAGAAACTGAATATAATGTGGAGAAATGTCCATGTGCAGCACAGATTTCCAAACTAACTCAGTGACAGACGAAAACCCCGTTCTCTGCCCAGTCCCCACTTCCAGACCCCGGGAGGTTTTATCCCTGACCCAGGGCATGTTTCTGACTGGATACTATTACATTGCAACATGAAGGTACTGAGTGTAACAGTTTGCTACATCCTATCATGTCATCTACCCTGCTGTCAGTGTTTTGTGAATTATATTGAAAACATTGGCAGGTGCAACAGAATATTCTGGAAGGTGATTTGCAGTAGGAATAGAAAAAGCTGAATGTTTCTGTGTAAAATGATGAGAAATTCTGTAGCAGTATTGTTCAGATGCTACAGCTGATCATGTACGTAAACATCAGTAAGTTAACATGATGGTAGTGCCAGCAGATTGGAGGACCAGTGATACATGGATCATTATTAAGATTAGATTGTGTTGGGAACATGAGCTTAACATGACAGGAAGTGGAATCAAATCAATGGGTTCAGGGTGGTTAATATACAGAATAACAGATAGCCCAGAGTGAGTTACAGCATGGAATCGAATTGAGGGGTTCAGGCTTGTTTATATGTAGATTAACAGATAGTCCTGAGTGAGCAAATTCCTGGAACCTAATCGAGGAGTTCAGAGTGGTTTATATACAGAATAACAGATAGTCCGGAGTGAGTTACAGCCTGGAATCTAATTGAGGGGTTCAGAGAGGTTTATATACAGAAAAACAGATATCCCGGATTGAGTTAAAGCCTGGAATTTAATCGAGGGGATCGGGGTGGTTTATATACAGAAATAGATACCCTGGAGTGAGTTAAGGCATGGAATCTAATTGAGGGGTTCAGGCTTGTTTATATACAGAATAACAGATAGCCCTGAGTGAGTTACAGCCTGGAATCTAATCAAGGGGTTCAGTGTGGTTTATGGACAGAATGTAATGAGTCACAAAATCGCGGAGTCATACACTCCTAGGGATGTACAGCATGGAAACACACCCTTTGGTCCAACCCGTCTATGCCGACCAGATATCCTAACCTACTCTAGTCTCTTTTTCAAGCACTTGGCCCATCTCCCTCCAAACCTTTCCCATTCACATACCCACCGAGCTGAATTTTAAATGTTGCAATTGTACTACCCTCCACCACTTCCTCTGACAGTTCATTCCATTCATGGACCACCCTCTGAGTGAACAAGTTGCCCCTTAGGTCTCTTCCTTATCTTTCCCCTCTCACACTAAACCTCTGCCCTCTAGTTCTAGACTCCCCTACAGCGAGGAAAAGACTTTGTCTATTTTTCCTATCCATGCCCGTCTTGATTTTATAAACCTCGATAAAGTCACCCCTCAGCCTCTGATGCTCCAGGGAAAACAGCCTCAGCTTATTCAGCCTCTCCCCGTGGCTCAAATCCTCTGGTTTATGTTACAGAATAACAGATATCCCGGAGTGAGTTACAGCCTGGAATCTAATTGAGGGGTTCAGAGTGGTTTATATACACAATAACAGATATCCCGGAGTGAGTTACAGTCTGGAATCTATTGAGGGGTTCAGGGTGGTTTATATACAGAATAACAAATATCCTGAAGTGGCTTACAGCCTGGAATCTAATTGAGGGGTTCAGAGTGGTTTATACGCAGAATAACAGATAGTCCAGAGTGACTTACAGCCTGGAATCTAATTGAGGGGTTCAGAGTGGTTTATGTGCAGATTAACAGATAGTCCAGAGTGACTTACAGCCTGGAATCTAATTGAGGGGTTCAGGGTGGTTTATATAAAGAATAACAGATATCCCGGAGTGAGTTACAGCCTGGAATCTAATTGAGGTGTTCAGAGTGGTTTATGTACAGAATAACAGATAGCCCAGAGTGAGTTACAGCCTAAAATCTAATTGAGGGTTTCAGATTGGTTTATATACAGAATAACAAATAGCCCAGGGTGAGTTACAGCCTGGAATCTAATTGAGGGGTTCTGAATCGTTAATATACAGAATAATAGATCGCCCAGAGTGTGTAACTGCCTGGAATCTAATTGAGGGGTTCAGTGTGGTTTATATACAGAATAACAAATAGCCCGGAATGAGTTACAGTTTGGAATCTAATTGAGGGGTTCAGAGTGGTTTATATACAGAATAACAGATAACCCAGGGTGAGTTACAGACTGGAATATAATTGAGGGTTTCAGAGTCGTTTATATACAGAATAACAGATAGCCCAGAGTGAGTTACAGTCTGGAAACCTATTGAGGGGTTCAGAGTGGTTTATATACAGAATAACAGATAGCCCAGAGTGAGTTACAGCCTGGAATCTAATTGAGGGGTTCTGAATCGTTAATATATAGAATAACTGATAGCCCACAGTGAGTAACTGCCTGGAATCTAATTGAGGGGTTCAGAGTGGTTTATATACAGAATAACAGATAGCCCAGGGTGAGTTACAGCCTGGAATCTAATTGAGGGGTTCTGAATCGTTCATATACAGAATAACTGAAGCCCACAGTGAGTAACTGCCTGGAATCTATTGAGGGGTTCAGAGTGGTTTATATACAGAATAACAGATAGCCCAGGGTGAGTTACAGCCTGGAATCTAATTGAGGGTTTCAGAGTGGTTTATATACAGAATAACAGATAGCCCGGGGTGAGTTACAGCCTGGAATCTAATTGAGGGGTTCAGAGCGGTTTATATAGAGAATGACATATAGCCCAGGGTGAGTTACAGCCTGGAATCTAATTGAGGGGTTCACAGTGGAGTGTATACAGAATAACAGATAGCCCAGAGTGAGTTACAGCCTGGAATCTAATTGAGGGGTTCAGAGTGGTTTATATACAGAATACCAGATAGTCCAGAGTGAGTTACAGCCTGGAATCTAATCAAGGGGTTCAGTGCGGTTTATGGACAGAATAAAAAGATAGCCCGGAGTGGTTTACAGCCTTGAATCTAGTCAATGGGTTCCCAATTTGAACCCACAGAAGGTCAGTGTGAGATTTGAGAAACCCTTCACTTTGGGATAACGCCTCTCCAGGCATTATTCTGATCCAACGCTCCAAATCTACAATTCAGTGGCTGAGCTCTTTCAGGTTTTGTATATTATGTTTCTCTCATATATCAGGAGCTTGGAAAGTAAGGCAGACCTGACTGGAATGTCACATTGTCTCTCCGCATTCACTGTAAACAGGTTCTGGGATTTACATTTTAACCACCTTCAAAGAGCTGTCTCCATTTCCTACCTCTGCTGGCATCAATGAATGGAAATGGCTTTTGACACATTGCCCCCTCTCCCTTGCTGAAAGTATTCCTGACACAAATCAGTCAGGCAGACATTTTAGATTTGTCCACAGCCACCATTTTATATCAGCAAAATGATGACATTGAGTTTATAAATAAGGAAAAGCAAGAGAGACTGGTAAAATCAATACAGTTTGAAAATATATAAAACATTGAACATGCACACAGAATCACAGACACACAGAATCACACACACAGAGATACAGACACCTTTCAGAAGCTGTCTCCATTTCCTATCTTGCAAGAGAATTCATGTTATGATGATGCATTCATGCAGGACAGTAAACAGCTTTTGAGACTTTCCCCATTGTGACAGAAATTCAGTCCAATCTGAAACTTGGAGATATGTAACAGGACAGAAATGAACCAGCAGCTTTCTGTGTTCCTGCTCCCAATGTAACATTTGACCATTTACTTTATCTTGTCTTCGGTCTAACATCCAACAAGGATCACTACACAAATCCAATAACAGATCCCCAGGAGTGATTTCCAGACTGGAATCTAATTGAGGGGTTTCGGGTTGACATACAGCATATGAGGTACCCAGGAGTGAGGGACAGACTGGAATCTAATCGAGGGGTTCGGGGTGGTTTATATACAGAATAACAGAAAGGCCAGAAAGAGTTACAGCCTGGAATCTAATTGCTGATTTCGGGGTGGATTATGTACAAAATAACAGGTAAAGCGGAGTGCGTTACAACCTGGAATCTAATTGAGGGGTTCAGAGTGGTTGATATACAGAATAACAGATATCCTGGAGTGAGTTACAGTCTGGATCTAATTGAGGCCTTCAGAGTGGTTAATATGCAGAATAACAGATAGTCCAGAGCGAGTTACAGCCTGGAATCTAATTGAGGGGTTCAGAGTGTTTTATATACAGCATAACACATAGCCCAGACTGAGTTACGGCCTGGAATCTAATTGAGGGGTTCAAAGTGGTTTATATACAGAATAACAGATAGCCTGGAATGTATTTCAGTCTGAATCTAATTGAGGCCTTCAGAGTGGTTTATATACAGAATAACAGATATCCTGGAATGAATTTCAGTCGGGATCTAATTGAGGCCTTCAGAGTGGTTAATATACAGAATAACAGATAGTCGAGAGTGAGTTACAGCCTGGAATCTAATTGCGGGGTTCAGAGTGGTTTATATACAGAATAACAGATATCCCGGAGTAGGTTACAGCCTGGAACCGAATTGAGGGGTTCAGAGTGGTTTATATACAGATTAACAGATATCCCGGAGTGGGTTACAGCCTGGAATCTAACTGAGGGGTTCAGAGTGTTTTATATACAGAATAACAGATATCCCGGAGTGAGTTACTGCCTGGAATCTAATTGAGGGGTTCAGAGTGGTTTATATACAGAATAACAGATATCCTGGAGTGAGTTACAGACTGGATCTAATTGAGGCCTTCAGAGAGGTTAATTTACAGAATAACAGATAATCCAGAGCGAGTTGCAGCCTGGAATCTAATTGAGGGGTTCAGAGTGGTTTATATACAGAATAACACGTAGCCCAGACTGAGTTACGGCCTGGAATCTAATTGAGGGGTTCAGAGTGGTTTATATACAGAATAACAGATATCCCGGAGTGAGTTACAGTCTGGAATCTAATTAAGGGGTTCAGAGTGGTTTATATACAGAATAACAGATAGCCCGGAGTGAGTTGCAGCCTGGAATCTAATTGAGGGGTTCAGAGTGGTTTATATACAGAATAACAAATATCCCGAAGTGGGTGACAGCCTGGAATCTAATTGAGGGGTTCAGAGTGGTTTATATACAGAATAACAGATAGCCCGGAGTGAGTTGCCGCCTGGAATCTAATTGAGGGGTTCAGAGTGGTTTATATACAGATCAACAGATATCCCGGAGTGAGTTACAGCCTGGAATGTGATTGCGGGGTTACGAGTGGTTTATACACAGAATAACAGATATCCCGGAGTGAGTAACAGTCTGGAATCTAATTGAGGGTTTCAGAGTGGTTTATATACAGAATAATAGTTGTCCCGGAGTGAGTTACAGCCTGGAATCTAATTAAGGGGTTCAGAGTGGTTTATATACAGAATAACAGATATCCTGGAGTGAGTTACAGTCTGGAATCTAATTGAGGGGTTCAGAGTTTTTTATATACTGAATAATAGATATCCCGGCGTGAGTTACAGCCTGGAATCTAATTAAGAGGTTGAGAGTGGTTTATATACAGAATGACAGATATCCTGGAGTGAATTACAGTCTGGATCTAATTGAGGCCTTCAGAATGGTTAATATAAAGAATAACAGATAGTCCAGAGCGAGTTACAGCCTGGAATCTAATTGCAGGGTTCAGATTGGTTTATATACAGATTAATTATATCCCGGAGTGAGTTCCAGCCTGGAATCTAATTGAGGGGTTCAGAGTGGTTTATATACAGAATAACAGATATCCTGGAGTGAGTTACAGTCTGGATCAAATTGAGGCCTTCAGAGAGGTTAATATACAGAATAATAGTTGTCCCGGAGTGAGTTACAGCCTGGAATCTAATTAAGGGGTTCAGAGTGGTTTATATACAGAATAACAGATATTCCGGAGTGAGTTACAGCCTGGAATCTAATTGAGGGGTTCAGAGTGGTTTATATATTAAATAACAGATATCCCGGAGTGAGTTACAGTCTGGAATCGAATTGAGGGGTTCAGAGTGGTTTATATACAGAATAACAGATAGCCCAGTCTGAGTTACGGCCTGGAATCTAATAGAGGTGTTTAGAGTGGTTTATATACAGAATAACAGATACACTGGAGTGAGTTACAGCCAGGAATCTAATTGAGGGGTTCAGAGTGGTTTATATACAGATTAACAGATATCCCGGAGTGAGTTACAGCCTGGAATCTAATTTAGGGGTTCAGAGTGGTTAATATACAGAATAACAGATAGTCCAGAGCGAGTTACAGCCTGGAATCTAATTGAGGGGTTCAGAGTGGTTTATATACAGAATAACAGATAGCCCAGAGTGAGTTGCAGCCTGGAATCTAATTGAGGGGTTCCGAGTGGTTTATACACAGAATAACAGATATCCCGGAGTGAGTTACAGTCTGGAATCTAATTGAGGGGTTCAGAGTGGTTTATATACAGAATAATAGTTGTCCCGGAGTGAGTTACAGCCTGGAATCTAATTAAGGGGTTCAGGGTGGTTTATATACAGAACAACAGATATCCTGGAGTGAGTTACAGCCTGGAATCTAATTGAGGGGTCCAGGGTGGTTTATACACAGAATAACAAATATCCCGAAGTGGGTTACAGCCTGGAATCTAATTGAGGGGTTCAGAGTGGTTTATATACAGAATAACAGATAGCCTGGAGTGAGTTACAGCCTGGAATCTAATTGAGAGGTTCAGAGTGGTTTATATACAGAATAACAGATATCCTGGAGTGAATTTCAGTCTGGATCGAATTGAGGCATTCAGAGTGGTTAATATACAGAATACCAGATAGTCGAGAGTGAGTTACAGCCTGGAATCTAATTGTGGGGTTCAGAGTGGTTTATATACAGAATAACAGATATCCCGGAGTGAGTAACAGCCTGGAATCTAATTGAGGGTTTCAGAGTGGTTTATATACAGATTAACAGATATCCCGGAGTGAGTTACAGCCTGGAATCTAATTGAGGGGTTCAGAGTGGTTTATATACGGAATAACAGATATCCCGGAGTGAGTTACTTCCTGGAATCTAATTGAGGGGTTCAGAGTGGTTTATATACAGAATAACAGACATCCTGGAGTGAGTTACAGTCTGGATCTAATTGAGGCATTCAGAGAGGTTAATTTACAGAATAACAGATAATCCAGAGCGAGTTCCAGCCTGGAATCTAATTGAGGGGTTCAGAGTGGTTTATATACAGAATAACAGATAGCCCAGTCTGAGTTACGGCCTGGAATCTAAATGAGGGGTTCAGAGTGGTTTATATACAGAATAACACATAGCCCAGACTGAGTTATGGCCTGGAATCTAATAGAGGTGTTTAGAGTGGTTTATATACAGAATAACAGATAGCCCAGGGTGGGTTACAGCCTGGAATCTAATAGAGGGGTTCAGAGTGGTTAATATACAGAATAACAGATATCCCGGAGTGAGTTACAGTCTGGAATCTAATTGAGGGGTTGAGAGTGTTTAATATCCAGAATGACAGATATCCTGGAGTGAATTACAGTCTGGATCTAATTGAGGCCTTCAGAATGGATAATATAAAGAATAACAGATAGTCCAGAGCGAGTTACAGTCTGGAATCTAATTGCGGGGTTCAGAGTGGTTTATATACAGAATAACAGATATCCCGGAGTGAGTTACAGCCTGGAATCTAATTGAGGGGTTCAGAGTGGTTTATATACAGATTAACAGATATCCCGCAGTGAGTTACAGCCTGGAATGTAATTGAGGGGTTCAGAGTGGTTTATGTATAGAATAACAGATAGCTCGGAGTGAGTTCCAGCCTGGAATCTAATTGAGGGGTTCAGAGTGGTTTATATACAGAATAACAGATAGCCCGTCGTGAGTTACAGACTGGAATCTAATTGAGGGGATCAGAGTGGTTTATACACAGAATAACAGATATCCCGGAGTGAGTTACAGCCTGAAATGTAATTGTGGGGTTCCGAGTGGTTTATACACAGAATAATAGATATCCCGGAGTGAGTGACAGTCTGGAATCTAATTTAGGGGTTCAGAGAGGTTTTTATACAGAATAATAGATGTCCCGGAGTGAGTTACTGCCTGGAATCTAATTGAAGGTTCAGGGTGGTTTATACACCGAATAACAGATATCCTGGAGTGAGTTACAGCCTGGAATCTAATTGAGGGGTCCAGGGTGGTTTATACACAGAATAACAAATATCCCGAAGTGGGTTACAGCCTGGAATCTAATTGAGGGGTTCAGAGTGGTTTATATACAGAATAACAGATAGCCTGGAGTGAGTTACAGCCTGGAATCTAATTGAGAGGTTCAGAGTGGTTTATATACAGAATAACAGAGAGCCTGGAATGAATTTCAGTCTGGATCTAATTGAGGCCTTCAGAGTGGTTTATATACAGAATAACAGATATCCTGGAATGAATTTCAGTCGGGATCGAATTTAGGCCTTCAGAGTGGTTAATATACAGAATAACAGATAGTCGAGAGTGAGTTACAGCCTGGAATATAATTGCGGGGTTCAGAGTGGTTTATATACAGATTAACAGATATCCCGGAGTGGGTTACTGCCTGGAATCTAATTGAGGGGTTCAGAGTGTTTTATATACAGAATAACAGATATCCCGGAGTGAGTTACTGCCATGAATCTAATTGAGGGGTTCAGAGTGGTTTATATACAGATTAACAGATATCGCGGAGTGGGTTACAGCCTGGAATCTAATTGAGGGGTTCAGAGTGTTTTATATACAGAATAACAGATATCCCGGAGTGAGTTACTGCCTGGAATCTAATTGAGGGGTTCAGAGTGGTTTATATACAGAATAACAGATATCCTGGAGTGACTTACAGTCTGGATCTAATTGAGGCCTTCAGACAGGTTAATTTACAGAATAACAGATAATCCAGAGCGAGTTGCAGCCTGGAATCTAATTGAGGGGTTCAGAGTGTTTTTTATACAGCATAACACATAGCCCAGACTGAGTTACAGCCTGGAATCTAATTGTGGGGTTCAAAGTGGTTTATATACAGAACAACACATAGCCCAGACTGAGTTACGGCCTGGAATCTAATAGAGGGGTTCAGAGTGGTTTATATACAGAATAACAGATAGCCAAGGGTGGGTTACAGCCTGGAATCTAATAGAGGGGTTCAGAGTGGTTAATATACAAAATACCAGAAAGCCCAGACTGAGTTACAGCCTGGAATCTAATTGAGTGGTTCAGGGTGGTTTATACACAGAATAACAGATATCCCGCAGTGAGTTACAGCCTGTAATCTAATTGCGGGATTCAGAGTGGTTTATATACAGAATAACAGATATCCCGGAGTGAGTTACAGTCTGGAATCTAATTGAGGGGTTCAGAGTTTTTTATATACTGAATAATAGATATCCCGGAGTGAGTTACAGCCTGGAATCTAATTGAGAGGTTGAGAGTGGTTTATATACAGAATGACAGATAGCCCGGAATGAGTTACAGCCTGGATCAAATTGAGGGGTTCAGAGTGGTTTATATACAGAATAACAGATATCCTGGTGTGAGTGACAGTCTGGATCTAATTGAGGCCTTCAGAGTGGTCAATATGCAAAATAACAGATAGTCCAGAGCGAGGTACAGCCTGGAATCTAATTGAGGGGTTCAGAGTGGTTTATATACAGAACAACACATAGCCCAGACTGAGTCACGGCCTGGAATCTAATAGGGGTTTAGAGTGGTTTATATACAGAATAACAGATAGCCCAGGGTGAGTTATTGCCTGGAATCGAATTGAGTGGTTCAGGGTGGTTTATACACAGAATAACAGATATCATGGAGTGAGTTACAGCTTGGAATCTAATTGAGGGGTTCAGAGTGGTTTCTATACAAAATAACAGATAATCCAGACCGAGTTACAGCCTGGAATCTAATTGAGGGGTTCAGAGTGGTTTATATACAGACTAACACATACCAGGGTGGGTTACCGCCTGGAATCTAATTGAGTGGTTCAGGGTGGTTTATACACAGAATAACAGATATCCCGGAGTGAGTTACAGCCTGGAATCTAATTGAGGGGTTCAGAGTGGTTTATATACAGATTAACAGATATCCCGGAGTGAGTTCCAGCCTGGAATCTAATTGAGGGGTTCAGGGTGGTTTATACACAGAGTAACAGATATCCCGGAGTGAGTTACAGCCTGGAATCTAATTGAGGGGTTCAGAGTGGTTTATACACAGAATAACAGATATCCCGGAGTGAGTTACAGCCTGGAATCTAATTGAGCGGTTCAGAGTGGTCTATATACTGAATAACAGATATCCCGGAGTGAGTTACAGCCTGGAATAAAATTGAGCGGTTCAGTGTGGTCTATATACTGAATAACAGATATTCCAGAGTGAGATACAGCCTGGAATCTAATTGAGGAGTTCAGGGTGGTTCTTATACAGAATAACAGATAGCCCAGAGTGAGTTACAGCCTGAAATCTAATTGAGGGCTCAGAGTGGTTTATATACAGAAGAACAGATAGCCCGGAGTGAGTTACAGCCTGGAATCTAATCAAGGGGTTCAGGCTGGTTTATGTTACAGAATAACAGACATCCCGGAGTCAGTTAAAGCCTGGAATGTAATCGAGGGGTTTGGGGTGGTTTATACACAGAAAACAGATAGCCTGGAGTGAGTTAAGGCACGGAAACTAATTGAGGGGTTCAGGCTTGTTTATATACAGAATAACAGATAGCCCTGAGTGAGCTAATGCCTTGAACCTAATTGAGGAGTTCACAGTGATTTATATACAGAATAACAGATGCCACGGAATGAGATATAGCCTGGAATCTAATCGAGGGGTTCAGGGTGGTTTATATTCAGAATAACAGATGGCTCGGAGTGAGTTACAGCCTGGAATCGAATCGCGGGGTTCAGGGTGATTTATATACAGAATAACAGATAGCCCAGGGTGAGTTACAGCCTGGAATCTAATCACGGGGTTCAGAGTAGTTTATATACAGAATAACAGATAGCCTGGAGTAAGTTACAGCTTGTAATCGAATCGATGTGTTCAGGGTGGGTTCCATACAGAATAACAGATAGCCTGGAGTGAGTTACAGCCTGGATTTGAATCGAGGTGTTCAAGGTTCCTTATATACAAAATAACAGTTAGCCCAGTGTGAGTTACAGCCTGGAATCTAATCGCGGGGTTCAGGGTGGTTTATAGACACCATAACAGGCAGCCCGGAGTGAGTTACAGCTTGGAATTGAATTGAGGTGTTCAGGGTGGGTTATGTTCAGAATAACAGATAGCCTGGAGTGAGTTACAGCTTGGAATCGAATCGAGGTGTTCAGGGTGGGTTATATACAGAATAACAGATAGCCTGGAGTGAGTTGCAGATTGCATTCAAATTGAGGGTATTTTGCGATTTATCGACAGAGCAACGGGATACGAGAGGAGAGAAAGCAGAGGAGAAATTACCCACTATGGACCAACTCAACAATGAGCTGAGCCAGACAGGATTCAACTGCTTTATGTGGAGGTTTCTATGTGTTCTGAAAGATGGGAGAGAAACAGGCAGATACCCACAGTTTCTATGATGTTGCAGTCAAATATCTGAAAGAAAGGGAATCCCTAAGCAGAGACGCAGAGTTAAACTCAGTTTAAACTCTCTCCATCACACACACACACCCACACATAGAAACTGAATATAATGTGGAGAAATGTCCATGTGCAGCACAGATTTCCAAACTAACTCAGTGACAGACGAAAACCCCGTTCTCTGCCCAGTCCCCACTTCCAGACCCCGGGAGGTTTTATCCCTGACCCAGGGCATGTTTCTGACTGGATACTATTACATTGCAACATGAAGGTACTGAGTGTAACAGTTTGCTACATCCTATCATGTCATCTACCCTGCTGTCAGTGTTTTGTGAATTATATTGAAAACATTGGCAGGTGCAATAGAATATTCTGGAAGGTGATTTGCAGTAAGAATAGAAAAAGCTGAATGTTTCTGTGTAAAATGATGAGAAATTCTGAAGCAGTATTGTTCAGATGCTACAGCTGATCATGTACGTAAACATCAGTAAGTTAACATGATGGTAGTGCCAGCAGATTGGAGGACCAGTGATACATTGATCATTATTAAGATTAGATTGTGTTGGGAACATGAGCTTAACATGACAGGAAGTGGAATCAAATCAATGGGTTCAGGGTGGTTAATATACAGAATAACAGATAGCCCAGAGTGAGTTACAGCATGGAATCGAATTGAGGGGTTCAGGCTTGTTTATATATAGATTAACAGATAGTCCTGAGTGAGCAAATGCCTGGAACCTAATCGAGGAGTTCAGAGTGGTTTATATACAGAATAACAGATAGTCCGGAGTGAGTTACAGCCTGGAATCTAATTGAGGGGTTCAGAGAGGTTTATATACAGAAAAACAGATATCCCGGATTGAGTTAAAGCCTGGAATTTAATCGAGGGGATCGGGGTGGTTTATATACAGAAATAGATACCCTGGAGTGAGTTAAGGCATGGAATCTAATTGAGGGGTTCAGGCTTGTTTATATACAGAATAACAGATAGCCCTGAGTGAGTTACAGCCTGGAATCTAATCAAGGGGTTCAGTGTGGTTTATGGACAGAATGTAATGAGTCACAAAATCGCGGAGTCATACACTCCTAGGGATGTACAGCATGGAAACACACCCTTTGGTCCAACCCGTCTATGCCGACCAGATATCCTAACCTACTCTAGTCTCTTTTTCAAGCACTTGGCCCATCTCCCTCCAAACCTTTCCCATTCACATACCCACCGAGCTGAATTTTAAATGTTGCAATTGTACTACCCTCCACCACTTCCTCTGACAGTTCATTCCATTCATGGACCACCCTCTGAGTGAACAAGTTGCCCCTTAGGTCTCTTCCTTATCTTTCCCCTCTCACACTAAACCTCTGCCCTCTAGTTCTAGACTCCCCTACAGCGAGGAAAAGACTTTGTCCATTTTTCCTATCCATGCCCGTCTTGATTTTATAAACCTCGATAAAGTCACCCCTCAGCCTCTGATGCTCCAGGGAAAACAGCCTCAGCTTATTCAGCCTCTCCCCGTGGCTCAAATCCTCTGGTTTATGTTACAGAATAACAGATATCCCGGAGTGAGTTACAGCCTGGAATCTAATTGAGGGGTTCAGAGTGGTTTATATACACAATAACAGATATCCCGGAGTGAGTTACAGTCTGGAATCTATTGAGGGGTTCAGGGTGGTTTATATACAGAATAACAAATATCCTGAAGTGGCTTACAGCCTGGAATCTAATTGAGGGGTTCAGAGTGGTTTATACGCAGAATAACAGATAGTCCAGAGTGACTTACAGCCTGGAATCTAATTGAGGGGTTCAGAGTGGTTTATGTGCAGATTAACAGATAGTCCAGAGTGACTTACAGCCTGGAATCTAATTGAGGGGTTCAGGGTGGTTTATATAAAGAATAACAGATATCCCGGAGTGAGTTACAGCCTGGAATCTAATTGAGGTGTTCAGAGTGGTTTATGTACAGAATAACAGATAGCCCAGAGTGAGTTACAGCCTGGAATCTAATTGAGGGGTTTAGGGTGGATAATATACAGAATAACAGATATCCCGGAGTGGGTTACACCCAGGAATCTAATTGAGAGCTTCAGACTGGTTTCTATCCAGAATAACAGATAGCCCAGCGTGAATTACAGCCTGGAATGTAATTGAGGGGTTAAGAGTGGTTTATATACAGAATAACAGATAGCGTGGAGTGAGTTACAGACTGGAATCTAATTGAGGGGATCAGAGTGGTTTATGTACAGCATTACAGATATCCCGGAGTGAGTTACAGTCTGGAAACTAATTCAGGCCTTCAGAGTGGTTTATACACAGAATAACAGATAGCCTGGAGTGAGTTACAGCCTAAAATCTAATTGAGGGTTTCAGATTGGTTTATATACAGAATAACAAATAGCCCAGGGTGAGTTACAGCCTGGAATCTAATTGAGGGGTTCTGAATCGTTAATATACAGAATAATAGATCGCCCAGAGTGTGTAACTGCCTGGAATTTAATTGAGGGGTTCAGTGTGGTTTATATACAGAATAACAGATTCCCCGGAGTGAGATCCAGCCTGGAATCTAATTGAGGGGTTCAGTGTGGTTTATGTACAGAATAACAAATAGCCCGGAATGAGTTACAGTTTGGAATCTAATTGAGGGGTTCAGAGTGGTTTATATACAGAATAACAGATAACCCAGGGTGAGTTACAGACTGGAATATAATTGAGGGTTTCAGAGTCGTTTATATACAGAATAACAGATAGCCCAGAGTGAGTTACAGTCTGGAAACGTATTGAGGGGTTCAGAGTGGTTTATATACAGAATAACAGATAGCCCAGAGTGAGTTACAGCCTGGAATCTAATTGAGGGGTTCTGAATCGTTAATATATAGAATAACTGATAGCCCACAGTGAGTAACTGCCTGGAATCTAATTGAGGGGTTCAGAGTGGTTTATATACAGAATAACAGATAGCCCAGGGTGAGTTACAGCCTGGAATCTAATTGAGGGGTTCTGAATCGTTCATATACAGAATAACTGAAGCCCACAGTGAGTAACTGCCTGGAATCTATTGAGGGGTTCAGAGTGGTTTATATACAGAATAACAGATAGCCCAGGGTGAGTTACAGCCTGGAATCTAATTGAGGGTTTCAGAGTGGTTTATATACAGAATAACAGATAGCCCGGGGTGAGTTACAGCCTGGAATCTAATTGAGGGGTTCAGAGCGGTTTATATAGAGAATGACATATAGCCCAGGGTGAGTTACAGCCTGGAATCTAATTGAGGGGTTCACAGTGGAGTGTATACAGAATAACAGATAGCCCAGAGTGAGTTACAGCCTGGAATCTAATTGAGGGGTTCAGAGTGGTTTATATACAGAATACCAGATAGTCCAGAGTGAGTTACAGCCTGGAATCTAATCAAGGGGTTCAGTGCGGTTTATGGACAGAATAAAAAGATAGCCCGGAGTGGTTTACAGCCTTGAATCTAGTCAATGGGTTCCCAATTTGAACCCACAGAAGGTCAGTGTGAGATTTGAGAAACCCTTCACTTTGGGATAACGCCTCTCCAGGCATTATTCTGATCCAACGCTCCAAATCTACAATTCAGTGGCTGAGCTCTTTCAGGTTTTGTATATTATGTCTCTCTCATATATCAGGAGCTTGGAAAGTAAGGCAGACCTGACTGGAATGTCACATTGTCTCTCCGCATTCACTGTAAACAGGTTCTGGGATTTACATTTTAACCACCTTCAAAGAACTGTCTCCATTTCCTACCTCTGCTGGCATCAATGAATGGAAATGGCTTTTGACACATTGCATCCTCTCCCTTGCTGAAAGTATTCCTGACACAAATCAGTCAGGCAGACATTTTAGATTTGTCCACAGCCACCATTTTATATCAGCAAAATGATGACATTGAGTTTATAAATAAGGAAAAGCAAGAGAGACTGGTAAAATCAATACAGTTTGAAAATATATAAAACATTGAACATGCACACAGAATCACAGACACACAGAATCACACACACAGAGATACAGACACCTTTCAGAAGCTGTCTCCATTTCCTATCTTGCAAGAGAATTCATGTTATGATGATGCATTCATGCAGGACAGTAAACAGCTTTTGAGACTTTCCCCATTGTGACAGAAATTCAGTCCAATCTGAAACTTGGAGATATGTAACAGGACAGAAATGAACCAGCAGCTTTCTGTGATCCTGCTCCCAAAGTAACATTTGACCATTTACTTTATCTTGTCTTCGGTCTAACATCCAACAAGGATCACTACACAGATCCAATAACAGATCCCCAGGAGTGATTTCCAGACTGGAATCTAATTGAGGGGTTTCGGGTTGACATACAGCATATGAGGTACCCAGGAGTGAGGGACAGAGTGGAATCTAATCGAGGGGTTCGGGGTGGTTTTATACAGAATAACAGAAAGGCCAGAAAGAGTTACAGCCTGGAATCTAATTGCTG
Organism: Chiloscyllium punctatum; assembly: GCF_047496795.1. Classification (NCBI taxonomy): domain Eukaryota; kingdom Metazoa; phylum Chordata; class Chondrichthyes; order Orectolobiformes; family Hemiscylliidae; genus Chiloscyllium; species Chiloscyllium punctatum. Next base: position 23,546,033 of record NC_092772.1, read on the forward strand.
ATTTCGGGGTGGATTATGTACAAAATAACAGGTAAAGCGGAGTGTGTTACAACCTGGAATCTAATTGAGGGGTTCAGAGTGGTTGATATACAGAATAACAGATATCCTGGAGTGAGTTACAGTCTGGATCTAATTGAGGCCTTCAGAGTGGTTAATATGCAGAATAACAGATAGTCCAGAGCGAGTTACAGCCTGGAATCTAATTGAGGGGTTCAGAGTGTTTTATATACAGCATAACACATAGCCCAGACTGAGTTACGGCCTGGAATCTAATTGAGGGGTTCAAAGTGGTTTATATACAGAATAACACATAGCCCAGACTGAGTTACGGCCTGGAATCTAAAAGAGGGGTTTAGAGTGGTTTATATACAGAATAACAGATAGCCTGGAGTGAGTTACAGCCTGGAATCTAATTGAGGGGTTCAGGGTGATTCATATACAGAATAACAGATATCCTGGAGTGAGTTCAGCCTGGAATCTAATTGAGGGGTCCAGGGTGGTTTATACACAGAATAACAAATATCCCGAAGTGGGTTACAGCCTGGAATCTAATTGAGGGGTTCAGAGTGGTTTATATACAGAATAACAGATAGCCTGGAGTGAGTTACAGCCTGGAATCTAATTGAGAGGTTCAGAGTGGTTTATATACAGAATAACAGATTGCCCGGAGTGAGTTACAGTCTGGATCTAATTGAGGTCTTCAGAGTGGTTAATATACAGAATACCAGATAGTCGAGAGTGAGTTACAGCCTGGAATCTAATTGCGGGGTTCAGAGTGGTTTATACACAGAATAACAGATATTCCGGAGTGAGTTACAGCCTGGAATCTAATTGAGGGGTTCAGAGTGGTTTATATACAGAATAACAGATATCCCGGAGTGAGATAAAGCCTGGAATCCAATTGAGGGGGTCAGAGTGGTTTATATACAGAATAACAGATATCCTGGAGTGAGTTACAGTCTGGATCTAATTGAGGCCTTCAGAGAGGTTAATATACAGAACAACAGATAATCCAGAGCGAGTTACAGCCTCGAATCGAATTGAGGGGTTCAGAGTGGTTTATATACAGAATAACACAAAGCCCAGTCTCAGTGACGGCCTGGAATCTAATAGAGGGGTTTAGAGTGGTTTATATACAGAATAACAGATAGCCTGGAGTGAGTTACAGCCTGGAATCTAATTGAGAGGTTCCGAGTGGTTTATACACAGAATAACAGATATTCCGGAGTGAGTTACAGCCTGGAATCTAATTGAGGGGTCCAGGGTGGTTTATACACAGAATAACAAATATCCCGAAGTGGGTTACAGCCTGGAATCTAATTGAGGGGTTCAGAGTGGTTTATATACAGAATAACAGATATCCTGGAGTGAGTTACAGCCTGGAATCTAATTGAGGGGTTCAGAGAGGTTTACATACAGAATAACAGATATCCTGGAGTGAATTTCAGTCTGGATCTAATTGAGGCCTTCAGAGTGGTTCATATACAGAATAACAGATAGTCGAGAGCGAGTTCCAGCCTGGAATCTAATTGCGGGGTTCAGGGTGGTTTATATACAGAATAACAGATATCCGGGAGTGAGTTACAGCCTGGAATCTAATTGAGGCATTCAGAGTGGTTTATATACATATTAACAGATATCCCAGAGTGCGTTACAGCCTGGAATCTAATTGAGGGATTCAGAGTGGTTTGTCTACAGAATAACAGATATCCCGGAGTGAGTTACAGCCAGGAATTTAATTGAGGGGTTCAGAGTGGTTCATATACAGAATAACAGATATCCTGGAATGAGTTACAGTCTGGATCTAATTGAGGCCTTCAGAGAGGTTAATATACAGAATAACAGATAATCCAGATCGAGTTACAGTCTGGAATCAAACTGAGGGGTTCAGAGTGGTTTATATACAGAATAACACATAGCCCAGTCTGAGTTACGGCCTGAAATCTAATAGAGGGGTTTAGAGTGGTTTATATACAGAATAACAGATAGCCTGGAGTGACTTACAGCCTGGAATCTAATTGAGAGGTTCAGAGTGGTTTATATATAGAACAACAGATATCCCGGAGTGAGTTACAGCCTGTAAACTAATTGAGGGGTTCAGAGTGGTTTATATACAGAATAACAGATATCCTGGAGTGAGTTACAGTCTGGATCTAATTGAGGCCTTCAGAGTGGTTAATATGCAGAATAACAGATAGTCCAGAGCGAGTTACAGCCTGGAATCTAATTGAGGGGTTCAGAGTGGTTTATATACAGAACAACACATAGCCCAGACTGAGTTACGGCCTGGAATCTAATAGAGGGGTTCAGAGTGGTTTATATACAGAATAACACATAGCCCAGGGTGGGTTACAGCCTGGAATCTAATTGAGGGGTTCAGAGTGGTTAATATACAAAATACCAGAAAGCCCAGGGTGAGTTACAGCCTGGAATGTAATTGAGTGGTTCAGGGTGGTTTATACACAGAATAACAGATATCCCGGAATGAGTTACAGCCTGTAATCTAATTGCAGGGTTCAGAGTGGTTTATATACAGAATAACAGATATCCTGGAGTGAGTTACAGTCTGGAATCTAATTGAGGGGTTCAGAGTGGTTTATATACAGAATAATAGATATCCCGGAGTGAGTTACAGCCTGGAATCTAATTGAGGGGTTCAGAGTGGTTTATACACAGAACAACAAATAGCCCAGACTGAGTGACGGCCTGGAATCTAATAGAGGGGTTTAGAGTGGTTTATATACAGAATAACAGATAGCCCAGGGTGGGATACAGCCTGGAATCTAATTGAAGCGTTCAGAGTGGTTAATATACAAAATACCTGAAAGCCCAGGGTGAGTTACAGCCTGGAATCTAATTGAGTGGTTCAGAGTGGTTTATACACAGAATAACAGATATCCCGGAGTGAGTTACAGCCTGTAATCTAATTGCGGTGTTCAGAGTGGTTTATATACAGAATAACAGATATCCCGGAGTGAGTTTCAGCCTGTAATCTAATTGCGGGGTTCAGAGTGGTTTATATACAGAATAACAGATATCCCGGTGTGAGTTACAGTCTGGAATCTAATTGCGGGGTTCAGAGTGGTTTATATACAGAATAACAGATATCCCGGTGTGAGTTACAGTCTGGAATCTAATTGAGTGGTTCAGGGTGGTTTATACACAGAATAACAGATATCCCGGAGTGAGTTACAGCCTGGAATCTAATTGCGGGGTTCAGAGTGGTTGATATACAGAATAACAGATATCCCGGAGTGAGTTACAGCCTGGAATCTAATTGAGAGGTTCAGAGTGGTTTATATACAGATTAACAGATATCCTGGAGTGCGTTACAGCCTGGAATCTAGTTGAGGGGTTCAGAGTGGTTTATATACAGAATAATAGATATCCTGGAGTGAGTTACAGTCTGGATCTAATTGAGGCATTCAGAGTGGTTAATATACAGAATAACAGATAGTCCAGAGTGAGTTACAGCCTGGATCTAATTGAGGGTTTCAGAGTGGTTTATATACAGAATAACAGATATCCCAGAGTGAGTTACAGCCTGGAATCTAATTGAGGGGGTTAGAGTGGTTTATATACCGAATAACAGATAGCCCAGACTGAGTTACATCCTGGAATCTAAATGAGGGGTTCAGAGTGGTTTATGTACAGAATAACCGATATCCCGGAGTGAGTTAAAGCCTGGAATGTATCCGAGGGGTTCAGTGTGGTTAATATACAAAACACTACCACACAAGCTCAGGAACTGGAATCATATCCAGAGCTCTGGCTCAGAGACAGGGACACTACCCAATACAACTACCATACTCAGATTTTGGGTCATATTTTAGTGCCCATTTTCAGTTCGGTGTGGATGATTATAATCAGGTTGCCATTACTGAATTACAAAAAATACTTTGTATTATTAAACAAATGCAAGATATTTGTCTCAACTGTAGGATATTGATTCTATATGCTATGCTATCGAAATTAACTATGACCATCTTTAATTGCTATTATCTGAAGTCTGCAATATTAAGGAAAGAAATCCTGCAGCCACACTCTGCCCAATGAAGGGTCTCAAATAGATATTTATTACTGAACACCAGAGACGAAGGAAGAGCTTAATTTCTGGTCCCAAAACACCGATCACTCTTACCCACCTCTAACTTGCGACTGCCCTCTTCCTAAAACCATGAAGTGACACCAGGCCACTGATTACTGTACAGCCTCTCCTCCCCACTGACTGTGTCTGCAATTTGTTCCTCCTCCCCCTAACCACACAAGGCAACCCAAGCTCAGGGTCTTTGTGAAAATCAAGGCCGGAGTGTGTAGGCCTCCTGGAAAGGGATGGGCATTTTAAAATTGAAGGGGGAGGGTGAGGTGACAGTAATGTCACTCACTGGGCTGAGGGGTGGCGGATGGAGTTTAGTTTGGATTAATGCGAGGCATTGGATTTGGTAAATCAAACAACAGCAGGACCTATACAATTAAAAGCAGGGCCTTTGGCAATGTTGTAGAACAGAAACATAGGCCGTCAGATTTAATTCTTTAAAATTTGAATCTCATATAGATAGTACGGTTAAGAAGGTGTTTAACACACTTGTCTTCATTGATCAGATCTTTGAGTATCAGAATTGGGACGTCATGTTGTGGTTGTACAGGTTATTGGTGAGACCTCTTCTGGAATACTGTGTCCAGTCTGGTCATCCTGCTCGCTCATTCCATAGGCACACCACCCTCTGGGTGAAAAAGCTGCCCCTTAGGTCACTTTTAAATGTTTCCCCTCTCACCTTAAGCTGATGTCCGCTAGTTTTGGTCTCCCCGTACCCTAAGAAAATACCTTGACTATTCACTTTGATATTACTGACCTTGATATTATTAAGCTGGAGAGGATTCAGAAGAGATTAACCTAGATGTTTCTGGGAAAGGAGGGATTGAGCTAGGCTGGGATTTTTTTCACTGAAGAATATGAGATTAAGCAGTAACTTTACAGAGGTTTATAAAATAATGGGGGGTACAGAGAAGCTGAAGGGAGGGCTGATGTCTTTTCCCTAGAGTTGGGGATTCAAAACTGAGGGATATTTTAAGTTGTGAGGAAAAATGATTCACAAATGTCACGAGAGGTAATTATTTTAGACCAAATCTGGCTTGTGTGTGGAATGAACTTCCAGAGGAAGTGGTGAAAGCAGGGACAGTTACAACATTTTAAGGACATTTAGATCAGTCCATGGATAAGACATCAGTTTGGATGGTGCTGTGAGCAGCTGCCCTCTCCCTCCCCATCTCTGAATGAATCCCTGTTGGTTTTCACCCTCTGCCAATGTCTGTGCAGTGGCGTGTGGAGGCCAGCAGAGGGTGGCATTGTATCACTTTAAGCACCACAGAGACTGCCAGACCTGCCCCACACAGATACACAGATACACACAGCAATTGGTAGGACACAACATTGAGCTCATCTGGTAATATAAACTAAACATAAAGAAATGCTCAATTGGCCTTGTAAACTGTTAAAATATGAGTGACAGAGGACTCCCAAATTCCACTGTTTAAATAAAATCATCAATTTATTTTTTTAACTCTGAAACTGAACACTTTACATCAACTATTCACAACTCTGAGACCCCCTTTCTTTAACTGCTTATTACCCTACTCCAACTCTACAGTAATGTACTGTTTCAAAAAGACACTTATTAAAATTACATAAACGTAATTTTAAAACCACACAGCAGCTGTTGTTTCATCTGACCTCACACCAAGATCCTTTTTTCCCATCTTTCCTGGGAAGACTGGCTCTTGTTACAGAATGCTATCAAAGTGTCCACATTTCAGTATTCTGCAACCTGGGAACACATCCTTCCATGACACTGTCTCTCAGTTTCCCCCTCTCTGTCTATTTCCTAAACCCCTCCCATGTCATGATATTTAAACTGATTCCCCCGCCACCTCTCTCTGGAAGTGATGTTAACACCCACAGCACCCCCTTGTCAGGGCAACAATGGAGATATGGAGCTGTAAATGGGTGGGAGCTGTACATCCTGTCACTTCCAGCCCGGGCTGCTAGTTTCCCCACACTGGGCAGGGATCTAACACAGTGTTACTGAGGAATGCAGTGGGATGGGGTACAGAACTCTACATGCTGGGAGTGTAACTGCTCCTGGTTTACAGATCAATGTACTGGGGTGGTGTACACAGTCCTACATGCTGGGAGGGTAACTGCACCTGGGTTACAGATCAATGTACTGGGGTTGGGGTACACAGTCCTACATGCTGGGGGGGTAACTGCTCCTGGTTTACAGATCAATGCACTGGGGTTGGGGTACACAGCCCTACATGACTGGGAGGGTAACTGCACCTGGGTTACAGATCAATGTACTGGGGTTGGGGTACACAGTCCTACATGCTGGGGGGGTAACTGCTCGTGGTTTACAGATTAATTCCCGTGCGATCATTGCACATCCTGCTGTGTTGGTCAGACTATCTGCGGTTTATAGAGAATGCAATGATGTGGTCAGTGCAGCTCCCCGTGCTGGATGGATCTGTGGCCTTTGCTCAGTACATCATGTTGGTGGGGTGGATAGGGGGGGGAGGTCATGGACAGGTCAAGGAATTCCCCGGAACGTTCTGTCCCTGACATTCTATAACTGACATTCCCCGGAACGTTCTGTCCCCGACATTCTATAACTGACATTCCCCGGAACGTTCTGTCCCCAACATTCTATAACTGACATTCCCCGGAACGTTCTGCCCCTGACATTCTATAACTGACATTCCCCGGAACGTTCTGTCCCCGACATTCTATAACTGCCATTCCCCGGAACGTTCTGTCCCCGACATTCTATAACTGACATTCCCCGGAACGTTCTGTTCCTGACATTCTATAACTGACATTCCCCGGAACGTTCTGTCCCCGACATTCTATAACTGACATTCCCCGGAACATTCTGTCCCCAACATTCTGTAAGTGACATTCCCCGGAACGTTCTGTCCCTGACATTCTATAACTGACGTTCCCCGGAACGTTCTGTCCCCAACATTCTATAACTGCCATTCCCCGGAACGTTCTGTCCCCAACATTCTATAACTGACATTCCCCGGGACGTTCTGTCCCTGACATTCTATAACTGACATTCCCCGGAACGTTCTGTCCCCAACATTCTATAACTGCCATTCCCCGGAACGTTCTGTCCCCGACACTCTATAACTGACATTCCCCGGAACGTTCTGTCCCTGACATTCTATAACTGCCATTCCCTGGAACGTTCTGTCCCCGACATTCTATAACTGACATTCCCCGGAACGTTCTGTCCCTGACATTGTTTGTGAACGGCCAGACATCAGTGAATTGAACAAACGATAAGATCCCAAGGGAAGAGATCCCGTTCCAGGGAGAAGGAGACACTGTTCCGAAGGACCCTCAGGCAGTTAAAGGGGTGAATACGTTTTCCCTGCGTTTACATTTCTCCACGACACAGGATCGACCACAATTTAGACCAAAATACAGGAATTCCCAAACTCCATTTGTCTTCAGGAAACTGGGAGAGAATCCTTCAGGACAGCAACGTTCCCACTTTCCGTATTAGGAACTGGGAAGGAGTGACCTGTGTCTGCTCTCGAGTGATCGAGTGTGTGGGAATGTTCTAGAAACCATCTGTCCTTATGGATGTGTCTCTGTGTGTTTGGGGAGGGAGGGTTTCTTGTGGTTTATGTCACATTTTTGTCAGTAATTCCGACCTTCCCATTTGTTATTCCAGCTCCAATTATTTTAATAAATCCCTGAATACAGGGACACATTTGAAAATCTCACTGGGTCCCCGATCAAACGGGTTCCTTTGCCTCCAGGCTGATGGATAATGGGTTTGTTTTCCTTCCTCACAGTTAACGTAGTGACCATCTACGTCCTGCTTTATAAAGATTGTGGATTGTCTCCATGTGTCAGACGTTACCTGGGGGCCATGGCAGCGGCGGATCTCCTGGTCATTATCCTCGACCTGATCCTGAGACACATTCCCATTGTTTATCGGGAACAGTTTTATTTCCTGTACTCCGTCCCCGTGTGTAATATCCACGCCGTCCTGCTTTATGCAGCCACTGACTGCTCTGTCTGGTTCACCGTCACTTTCACCTTTGATCGGTTTGTGGCCATTTGTTGCCAGAAGCTGAAAAGTAAATATTGCAGTGAGAAAACGGCGGCTGTGGTTCTGGGAGCAGTGACTGTGCTGAGCTGTTTAAAGAACATTTCCTGGTATTTTATGCTCGAGGCTCGGTATTGGCTGGTGAACGACCCCTGGTTTTGTGATGTAACAGTCGCTGCTCGATCCTCCAGTGTCTGGGGCACAATCGAGTTCCTCCACCACATTCTAACCCCGTGTGTCCCATTTCTCCTGATTCTGCTGCTCAATGTTCTCACCGTCAGACACATTTTAGTGACCAGCAGAGCCCGCAGGAGACTCCGCGCTCACACCAATGGGGACGCTCAGTCTGACACTGAAATGAGAAACCGAAAAAAATCCATCATTTTACTGTTTGTGATCTCGGCCAATTTCGTCCTGTTATGGTCAATGTTAATGCTGTATTCTATATGGTACCGGATGTGGTGGATTGTGGATACCCCTCTGTATCTCCATGAGTTTGTGCAGGAATTGGGCTTCATGCTGCAGCTCCTCAGTTGCTGCACAAACACCGCGATTTATGCCGTGACCCAGACTAAGTTCAGGCAGCAGCTGAAGAATGTGCTGAAATATCCCTTCACCCAAATCCATCCATCAATCAAATTCCCTCATTAATCAATCCATCTGGGATTTTCTCATTTCAATTCAGTGTTTCAGCGATGGAGCAGCCTGTCGCTATGGTAACAGACTGAGGGTAGCGCTGGTTTGTCCATCCTTATCCCACAGGGGGGTTACAGGGAAACATTTCAATGTTTCTCACAACTCAGGGGCCAGTGAGAAAAGGCACCATCCCACTGACTGTATCCATCACTTCCATTTGTAACCAATAACAATGTTGATTAAATCGTGCCGAGCAGCAGAGTGACCGATGTTGTTGTGTGTCTTTGTGTTGGAGAAGCTGAGCTGGAGAGAGACAGACTCAGCCCCAAGTCCTGGTCCTCAGGGAAGGGGAGGGCACCGCGCCCTGAGCTCAGGAGCTGGGTTTAACTCCCTCTAACCGCCCCCCCATTCCAACCTGGCCTCCCCAATTCCTCACCCCCACTTTTCCTCCTCAATTCTCTCCATCTCTCCCTTCCTGCACAATCTCTCTTTCTCACCACCTCTCCCTTTCACTCTCTCTGGTCCCCTCTCAGAGCCCCCAACCCCAGTTTCTCCACCTGCCTCCACTATTCTTTCTGCCTCACTCTCCCCCTCTCTCTCTCTCACACCCCCAACATGAGTTTATCCACCTGCCTCCATTCTTCTCTCTCCCCCTCACCCTCTCTCTCTCTCTCTCTCTCTCTCTCTCTCTCTCCTGCCGTCTCTATCTCCTTCTCACAATTCTGGCTCTACCCCATTTTCCCCACCTCCCACTTCCCACATCTCTCGATCATCTCACACCCACAAGCCCCCCACCCCCCCAAACCCCACAAGCAGACTCACCACCAACCTGCAGTCTCTGGGTCAGAGGGAGAGGGAAGGACCAGCGACACAGAGTGTGTCAGAGAGAGAGAGAGTAAGGGCGGGACAGAAGGGAGAGAGATTCAGTTAGAGAGAAACGGAGGGTGGTGGGAAAAGAGAGACCAAGATAGGGAGATCGAGAGTGAGAGAAGATGGAGAGAGAGCGAAGGAGCAGGGAAAGACAGAGAGAGAGGGAAGGGAGAAATAAGGTGAGGGAGGGAGGGAGAGAGAGAGAAATAGGGGAGGACATAATGAGAGAGGGGTCAGAGAGAGGGGGGGCAGAGAGAGAGGGTGACAGAGAGAGAGGGAGACAGAGAGAGAGGGGGGCAGAGAGAGAGGGGAACAGAGAGAGAGGGGGACAGAGAGAGTGGGGGATAGAGAGAGAGGGGGGCAGAGAGAGAGGGGGACAGAGAGAGGAGGGACAGAGAGAGAGGGGGACAGAGAGAGAGGGGGGCAGAGAGAGAAGGGGACAAAGAGAGAGGGGAACAGAGAGAGGGGACAGAGAGAGAGGGGACAGAGAGATGGGGCAGAGAGAGCGGGGGCAGAGAGAGAGGGGAGCAGAGAGAGAGGGGGAGGGGGGGCAGAGAGAAGGCGAGAGAGAGAGGGAGGCAGAGAGAGAGGGGGGAGAGAGAGAGGGTGACAGACAATGTGGGGGACAGAGAGAGAGAGACACACAGAGAGAGGGAGACAGAGAGAGAGGGAGACAAAGGGAGAGGGGAACAGAAAGAGAGGGGAACAGAGAGAGTGGGGGACAGAGAGAGAGGGGGGCAGAGAGAGAGGGGCAGAGAGAGAGGGGGGCAGAGAGAGAAGGTACAGAGAGAGAGGGAGACAGAGAGAGAGGGGAACAGAGAGAGAGGGGACAGAGAGAGATGGGGACAGAGAGAGGGGGGACAGAGAGAGGGGGACAGAGAGAGAGGGGAACAGAGAGAGAGGGGACAGAGAGTGATGGGGACAGAGAGAGGGGGGACAGAGAGAGGGGGACAGAGAGAGAGGGGGACAGAGAGAGAGGTGGCAGAGAGAGGGGGGCAGAGAGAGAGAGAGAGAGAGAGAGAAGGGGACAGAGAGAGGGGACAGAGAGAGAGGGGGACAGAGAGAGGGGGGGAGAGAGAGAGGGGGGCAGAGAGAGAGGGGGGCAGAGAGAGAGAGAGAGAGAAGGGGACAGAGAGAGGGGACAGAGAGAGAGGGGGACAGAGAGAGAGGGGCCAGAGAGAGAGGGGGGTCGGAGAGAGAGGGGGACAGAGAGAGAGGGGGGCAGAGAGAGAGGGGGACAGAGAGAGAGGGGGGCAGAGAGAGAGGGGGACAGACAGAGAGGGGGGCAGAGAGAGAAGGGGCAGAGAGAGAGGGACAGAGAGAGAGGGGGGTCGGAGAGAGAGGGGGACAGAGAGAGAGGGGGGCAGAGAGAGAGGGGAACAGAGAGAGAGGGGGGCAGAGAGAGAAGGGGACAGACAGAGAGGGGGGCAGAGAGAGAAGGGGCAGAGAGAGAGGGACAGAGAGAGAGGGGGGCAGAGAGAGAGGGGACAGAGAGAGGGGGGGGCAGAGAGAGGGGTACAGAGTGGGGGTGAGAGAGGGGGTCAGAGAGTGGGGGAGAGAGAGGGGTACAGAGTGGGGTGGCAGAGGGGTTCAGAGAGAGAGGGGGGATGGAGATAGTAGGGGACAGAGAGAGTGGGGAACAGAGAGAGTGGGGGACAGAGAGAGAGGGGGACAGAAAGTGAGGGCGACAGAGGGGGGGCAGAGAGGGGGGAGAGAGAGAGGGGGAGAGAGTGAGGGGGCAGAGAGAGAGGGGGACAGAAAGAGGGGGACAGAGAGAGAGGCAGGTGGGAGAGAGAGAGGGGTCAGAGAGAGGCTGGTGGGAGAGAGCGTGGGACAGAGAGAGGGGTGCAGAGAGAGAGGGGGCCAAAGAGGGGGGATAGAGGGAAGCGGATGGGAGATGGGTGGGGCAGGGAGAGGGCGACAGACAGAGGGGGGCAGAGAGCGGGGGTGAGAGAGGCAGGTGGGAGAGAGAGGGGGACAGAGAGAAGGGGACAGACAGATGGAGACAGACAGAGGGGGACAGAGAGCGGGGAACAGAGAGAGGCGGGTGGGAAAGAGAGGGGGACAGAGAGAGGGGGATCAGAGACAGGGGGACAGAGAGAGGGGGACAGAGAGAGCATGACAGAGAGAGAGGGGGAAAGAGAGAGAGGGGGACAGAGGGAGGGGGGACAGAGAGACGGTGACAGAGAGGGCGTACAGAGAGGGCGACAGAGTTAGAGGGACAGAGAAAGGGGGGTCAGAGAGAGGGGGAGAGAGAGAGGGGGAGATAGAGAGGGGGAGAGAGGGGGGGGAGAGAGAGGGGGACAGAGAGAGGGGGACAGAGGGAGGGGGACAGAGAAGGGGCAGAGAGAGGGGGACAGAGAGAGGGAGACAGAGAGAGGAAGGCAGAGATAGGGGGTGAGGAGAGAGGCAGACAGAGAGAGGGGACAGCGTGTGGGGGAGATGGAGGGGGTCAGAGAGAGGGGGACAGAGAGAGAGGGGACATATAGAGGCGGGACAGAGAGGGGGGACAGAGAGAGGAGGGCAGAGAGAGGAGGACAGACAGAGGGGGGACAGAGAGAGGGGGGACAGAGAGAGGGGGAACAGAGAGAGGGAGAAAGAGAGAGGCAGGTGGGAGGGAGGGGAGCAGAGAGAGTGGGGCAGAGAGAGGGGGGACAGAGAGAGGGGGGGACAGAGAGAGAGGGGGACAGAGAGAGAGGGGGACAGAGAGAGAGGGGGGCATAGAGGGGGGGACAGAGAGAGGGGGGAACAGAGAGAGGGAGAAAGAGAGAGGCAGGTGGGAGGGAGGGGAGCAGAGAGAGTGGGGCAGAGAGAGCAGGACAGACAGAGGGGGGACAGAGAGAGAGGGGAACAGAGAGAGGGGGACAGAGAGAGGGGGACAGAGAGAGGGGGGAGAGAGAGAGGGGGGGGACAGAGAGAGGGGGACAGAGAGAGCGGGACAGAGAGAGGGGGACAGAGAGAGAGGGGGAACAGAGAGAGAGGGGGACAGAGAGAGAGGGGACAGAGAGAGAGGGGGACAGAGAGAGAGGGGGACAGAGAGAGGGGGGCAGAGAGAGGAGGACAGACAGAGGGGGGACAGAGAGAGAGGGGAACAGAGAGAGGGGGACAGAGAGAGGGGGACAGAGAGAGGGGGGAGAGAGAGAGGGGGGGGGACAGAGAGAGGGGGACAGAGAGAGCGGGACAGAGAGAGGGGGACAGAGAGAGAGGGGGAACAGAGAGAGAGGGGGACAGAGAGAGAGGGGGACAGAGAGAGAGGGGGAGAGAGAGAGGCGGAGAGAGAGAGGGGGGCATAGGGGGGGGCAGAGAGGGGGGGGAACAGAGAGAGGGAGAAAGAGAGAGGCAGGTGGGAGGGAGGGGAGCAGAGAGAGTGGGGCAGAGAGAGGAGGACAGACAGAGGGGGGACAGAGAGAGAGGGGAACAGAGAGAGGGGAACAGAGAGAGGGGGACATAGAGAGAGGGGGAGAGAGAGAGAGGGGACAGAGAGAGAGGGGACAGAGAGAGAGGGGGACAGAGAGAGTGGGGGACAGAGAGAGAGGGGGGACAGAGAGAGGGGGACAGAGAGAGAGGGGGACAGAGAGAGGGGGGCATAGAGGGGGGGGCAGAGAGAGGGGGGAACAGAGAGAGGGAGAAAGAGAGAGGCAGGTGGGAGGGAGGGGAGCAGAGAGAGTGGGGCAGAGAGAGGAGGACAGACAGAGGGGGGACAGAGAGAGAGGGGAACAGAGAGAGGGGAACAGAGAGAGGGGGACAGAGAGAGGGGGAGAGAGAGAGGGGGACAGAGAGAGAGGGGACAGAGAGAGAGAGGGGGACAGAGAGAGAGGGGGACAGAGAGAGGGGGGGGACAGAGAGAAGGGGGGGACAGAGAGAGAGGGGGAAGAGAGAGAGGGGGGGACAGAGAGAGAGTGGGACAGAGAGAGGGGGACAGAGAGAGAGGGGGGACAGAGAGAGGGGGACAGAGAGAGAGGGACAGAGAGAGAGGGGGGACAGAGAGAGGGGGCAGAGAGAGGGGGGGGACAGAGAGAGAGGGGGAAGAGAGAGGGGGGACAGAGAGAGAGGGGGACAGAGAGAGGGGGGACAGAGAGGGGGGGAACAGAGAGGGGGGACAGAGAGAGGGGGGACAGAGAGAGAGGGGGACAGAGAGAGGGGGGACAGAGAGAGAGGGGGACAGAGAGAGAGGGGGACAGAGAAGGGGGGGACAGAGAGGGGGGACAGAGAGAGAGGGGGACAGAGAGAGGGGGAGAGAGAGAGGGGGGACAGAGAGAGGGGAACAGAGAGAGAGGGGGACAGAGAGAGGGGGAGAGAGAGAGGGGGGACAGAGAGAGGGGGACAGAGAGAGAGGGGGAAGAGAGAGAGGGGGGACAGAGAGAGAGTGGGACAGAGAGAGGGGGACAGAGAGAGAGGGGGACAGAGAGAGGGGGAGAGAGAGAGGGGGGACAGAGAGAGGGGAACAGAGAGAGAGGGGGACAGAGAGAGGGGGAGAGAGAGAGGGGGGACAGAGAGAGGGGGACAGAGAGAGAGGGGGAAGAGAGAGAGGGGGGACAGAGAGAGAGGGGGACAGAGAGAGAGGGGGACAGAGAGAGAGGGGGACAGAGAGAGGGGGGACAGAGAGAGAGGGGGAAGAGAGAGAGGGGGACAGAGAGAGAGGGGGACAGAGAGAGAGGGGACAGAGAGAGGGGGACAGAGAGAGGGGGTATAGAGAGAGGGGGAAGTAGAGGGGGTGAGAGAGAGGGGGAAGAGAGAGAGGGGCACAGGGAATGGGGGGATAGAGGGGGTCAGAGATGGGGACAGAAAAAGTGGGAGGTAGAGGGGGTCAGAGAGATGGGCACAGAGAGAGGGGCACAGAGAGTGGGGGGAGATAGAGGGGGACAGAGAGAGAGGGAGATAGAGGGGGACAGAGAGACGTAGGCAGAGAGAGATCGGGGCAGAGAGAGTGGGACAGAGTGAGGGGGTCAGAGAGAGAGAGGGGGACAGAGGGAGGGGGGGACAGAGAGAGGGGGGGGGACAGAGAGAGGGGGACAGAGAGAGGGGCACAGAGAAAGGGGGGCAGAGAGAAGGGGAGATAGAGGGGGTCAGAGAGAGGGGGACAGAAAAGGCGGAGGTAGAGGGGGTCAGAGAGAGGGGGGATAGAGGGGGACAGAGAGTGGGGGGACAGAGAATGGGCGTCAGAGAAAGGGATACAGAGTGGAGGTGAGAGAGGGGGTCATATAGTGGGGGGATGGGGGGGACAGAGAGAGAGGGGACAGAGAAAGTGGGGGACAGAGAGAGGGGGACAGAGAGAGGGGGACAGAGAGAGGGGGACAGAGAGAGGCGGGTGGGGGACAGAGAGTGGGTCAGACAGAGGGGGTCAGAGAGAGGGGGTCAGAGAGAGGGTGCAGAGGGAGGGCGACAGAGAGAGGGGGACAGAGAGAGGGGGACAGAGAGAGGCGGGTGGGATAGAGCGTGGGACAGAGGGGGGGGACAGAGAGAGGGGGACAGAGAGAGAGGCGTGTGCGAGAGAGAGGGGGTCAGAGAGAGGCGGGTGGGAGGGAGTGCAGGACAGAGATAGAGGGGGAGAGAGAGAGGGGGACAAAGAGGGGTGATAGAGGGAGGCGGGTGAGAGAGAGAGGAGCAGAGAGAGGGGGTCAGAGAGAGGGGGACAGAGAGAGGTGGACAGAGAGAGAGGGACAGAGAGAGGGGGACAGAGAGAGGGTGACAGAGAGAGAGGGGGACAGAGAGAGAGGGGGACAGAGAGAGGGGGGACAGAGAGAGGGGGTCAGAGAGAGGGGGGACAGAGAGGGGGGACAGAGAGGGGGGGACAGAGAGAGAGGGGGAAGAGAGAGAGGGGGACAGACAGAGAGGGGGACAGAGAGAGAGGGGGACAGAGAGAGGGGGGACAGAGAGAGGGGGGACAGAGAGAGGGGGACAGAGAGAGTGGGGGGACAGTGAGAGAGGGGGACAGAGAGAGGGGGGACAGAGAGAGAGGGACAGAGAGAGAGGGGGAAAGAGAGAGGGGGGACAGAGAGAGGGGGGGACAGAGAGAGGGGGGACAGAGAGAGGGGGACAGAGAGAGGGGGACAGAGAGAGGGGGAAGAGAGAGAGGGGGGACAGAGAGAGAGGGGGACAGAGAGAGGGGGGGACAGAGAGAGGGGAACAGAGAGAGAGAGGGGGGACAGAGAGAAAGGGGGACAGAGAGAGAGGGGGGACAGAGAGAGGGGGGACAGAGAGAGGGGGGACAGAGAGAGAGGGGGAAAGAGAGAGGGGGGACAGAGAGAGGGGGGGACAGAGAGAGGGGGGACAGAGAGAGGGGGACAGAGAGAGAGGGGGTCAGAGGGCATGGGACAGAGAGAGAGGCGGGTGGGAGAGAGAGGGGATCAGAGAGAGGTGGGTGGGTGGGAGAGCGGGACAGAGAGAGGGGGACAGATAGAGGGCGACAGAGAGAGTGGGTCAGAGAGAGGGGGACAGAGAGAGAGGGGGACAGAGAGAGAGAGGGACAGAGAGGGGGAAGATAGAGGGCGACAGAGAGGGGGACAGAGAGCGGGGGTAAAGAGGGAGGGGGACAGAGAGAGAGGGGGACAAAGAGGGGGGATAGAGGGAGATGGGTGGGAGAGAGGGGGGGACAGAGAGTGGGTGAGATAGATGCGTTCAGAGAGAGGGGGATAGAGAGAGGGGGTCAGAGAGAGGTGGGTGGGAGGGAGAGCGGGACAGAGAGAGGGCGACAGAGAGAGTGGGTCAGAGAGAGGGGGACAGAGAGAGAGGGGGGACAGAGAGAGAGGGGGACAGAGAGGCGGGACAGAGAGTTAGGGAAAAGAGAAATGGGGGACAGAGTGGGGAGGACAGACAGGGGGGGACAGAGAAAGGGGGGACAGAGAGAGAGGGGGACAGAGATAGAGGGGAACAGAGAGAGAGGCGACAGAGACAGGGGGACAGAGAGAGAAGGGAACAGAGAGAGGGGGCAGAGAGGGACAGAGAGAGGGGGTCAGAGACAGAGTGTGGGGGACAGAGAGAGAGGACAGAGAGAGGGACAGAGAGAGAGGGGGTTAGATAAAGGGCGACAGAGAGAGGGGGGGACAGAGAGAGGGGGGGACAGAGAGTGGGGGGACAGAGAGTGGGGGAGGTACAGGGTTCAGAGACAGGGGAACAGAAAGAGAGGGGGACAGTGAGAGGAGGAGGGGGTTCAGAGAGGGTTGGGACAAAGAGGATGGACAGATAGAGGCGGGATAGAGAGGGGGACAGAGAGAGGGGGAACAGCTAGAGGGAGGGACAGAGAGAGAGAGGGGGGGACAGAGAAAGGGGGGAGAGAGGGAGTGGAGAGAGGGAGGGGGGGGACAGAAAGACGATGACAGAGATGGGGGGAGAGAGAGGGGGACAGAGAGAGGAGGGACACAGAGAGGGGGGACGGGGGGGGCAAAGAGACAGTGACAGAGAGGGGGCGGAGAGAGGGCGACATAGAGAGGGGTCAGAGAGAGGGGGGCAGAGAGAGGGGACAGGGAGTGGGGGACAGAGAGAGGGGGGGACAGAGAGAGGGGTCAGAGAGCGAGGGACAGAGAGGGCATCAGAGAGAGGCGGGTGGGGAGAGAGCGCGGGACAGAGAGAGAGGGGACAGAGAGAGAGGGGGTCAAAGAGGGGGGATAGAGGGAGATGGGTGGGAGAGAGGGGGGTGAAAGAGTGGGTCAGACAGTGGGGGTCAGAGAGAGGGCGACAGAGAGGGGGACAGAGAGTGGGGGAGAGAGAGGGGGAGAGAGGGAGGCGGGTGGGAGAGAGAGCGGGGCAGAGAGAGGGGACAGAGGGGGGCAGAGAGCGGGGGTGAGAGAGAAGCGGGTGGGAAAGAGGGGGTCAGAGAGAGAGGGGGACAGAGTGAGAGGCGTACAGAGAGAGGGGTACAGAGAGAGAGGGGGACCAGAGAGAGGGGGGACAGAGGGAGGGGGGGACAGAGGGAGACGGACAGAGGGAGGGGGTCAGAGAGAGAGCGGGAGGTCAGAGAGAGAGGGGGTCAGAGAGTGGGGGAGAGAGAGGGGGAGAGAGGGAGGCGGGTGGGAGAGAGAGCGGGGCAGAGAGAGGGGACAGAGGGGGGGGGACAGAGGGAGACGGACAGAGGGAGGGGGTCAGAGAGAGAGCGGGAGGTCAGAGAGAGAGGGGGTCAGAGAGAGGGGGACAGAGAAAGATGGCACAGGGACAGGGGGGACAGAGTGAGAGGACAGAGAGTGGGGGAGGTAGAGGTGGTCAGAGAGAGAGGGACAAAGAGAGGGGGACAGAGAGTAAGGGACAGAGTGAGGGGGATAGAGAGAGAGGGGGACAGAGAGAGAGGGGGAAAAGAGAGGGGGACAGAGAGAGGGCGACACAGAGAGGGCGACAGAGAGAGAGGGGGAACAGAGAGAGGGGGACAGAAAGAGGGGGAGGTAGAGGGGTTCAGAGAGAGGGGGGACAGAGAGAGGGGGAGATAGAGGGGGTCAGAGAGAGGGGACAGAGGGAGGGGCACAGAGAGTGCGGGAGGTAGAGGGGGTCAGAGAGAGGGGTACAGAGAGAGGTGCACAGATAGTGGGGGAGATAGTGGGGGACAGAGAAAGAGTGGACAGAGAGAGTGGGGCAGAGAGAGTGGGACAGAGTGAGGGGGGCAGAGAGAGAGGGGAAAGAGAGAGAGGGGAAAAAGAGAGAGGGGGAGATAGAGGGGGTCAGAGAGAGGGGGGGCCGGAGAGAGGGGGGACAGTGAGGGGGGACAGAGAGGGGGTGGGACAGAGGGGGGGGGAAGAGAGGGGGGGAACAGAGAGAGAGCGGGGCAGAGATAGAGGGGAAAAGAGAGATGGGGCAGACAGAGGGAGACAGAGTGAGGGGGGGCAGAGAGAGAGGGGGCAGAGAGAGAGTGAAAAGAGAGTGGGGGACAGAGAGAGTGGGGCAGAGAGAGGGCGACAGAGAGAGGGGGACAGAGAGAAAAGGGGGCAGAAAGAGAGGGGGACAGAGAGAGAGGGGGACAGAGAGAGAGGCGGTCATAGAGGGGGGTACAGAGAGAGAGGCGGGTGGAAGGGAGAGGGGGCAGAGAGGGGGGACAGAGAGAGGAGCACAGTGTGTGGGGGAGATAGCGGGGCTCAGAGAGAGGAGGACATAGAGGGGGACAGAGAGAGGGGACAGAGAGAGGGGTAAAGAGTGGGAGAGAGAGGGGGTCAGAGAGAGGGGGACAGAGAGTGGGGGGATGGAGAGAGTGGGGGACAGAGAGAGAGAGGGTGTCAAAGAGAGAGGGGCAGAGAGAGACAGAGCAGAGAGAGGGGGCAGAGAGCGGGGGAGAGATAGAGGGAAAGAGAGAGAGGGCGACAGAGAGAGGGGGACAGAGAGAGGGGAGTTCAGAGAGAGGGGGACAGAGAGAGGGGGCAGAGAGAGCGCGGGACAGAGAGAGGGGGACAGAGAGTCGGGAGATAGAGGGGACAGAGAGATGGGGTGGACAGAGAGTTGGGGGGACTGAGAGTGGGGGGGCATGGGGGTAGAGAGAGGGGCAGAGAGGGGGTGACAGAGAGAGGGGGGACAGAGAGAGGGCGACAGAGAGAGTGTCACAGAGAGTGGGGGAGATAGAGGGGGTCAGAGAGAGGGGGACAGAGGGAGGGTGATATAGAGGGGGACTACGAGAGAAGGAGTCAGAGACAGAGGGGGACAGTGAGAGAGGGGGGGCAGAGAAATGGCGACAGAGAGAGGGTGACAGAGAGAGTGGGGGACAGAGAGAGAGGGGCAGAGAGAGGGGCAACAGAGAGAGGGGGACAGAGAGAAAAGGGGGCAGAAAGAGAGGGGGACAGAGAGAGGGGGACAGAGAGAAAAGGGGGCAGAAAGAGAGGGGGACAGAGAGAGGGGGACAGAGAGAGTGGGGGACAGAGAGAGAGGGGGACAGAGAGAGTGGGGGACAGAGAGAGAGGGGCAGAGAGAGGGCAACAGAGAGAGGGGGACAGAGAGAAAAGGGGGCAGAAAGAGAGGGGGACAGAGAGAGAGGGGCAGAGAGAGATGGGCCAGACAGAAGGGGACAGAGTGAGGGGGCAGAGAGAGAGGGTCAGAGAGGGGGACAGAGAGACGGAGATATAGAGGGGGACAGAGAGAGGGGACAGAGAGTGGGGGACAGAGAGAGGAGTACAGAGTGGGGGAGAGAGAGGGAATCAGAGAGATGGGGGCAGAGAGAGAGCGACAGAGAGAGGGGGACAGAGAGTGGGGGGACAGAGAGAGAGGGGCAGAGAGAGGGCAACAGAGAGAAAAGGGGGCAGAAAGAGAGGGGGACAGAGAGAGATGGGGCAGAGAGGGGGACAGAGAGAGTGGGGGACAGAGAGAGGGCAACAGAGAGAGGGGGACAGAGAGAGGGGGACAGAGAGAAAAGGGGGCAGAAAGAGAGGGGGACAGAGAGAGAGGGGCAGAGAGAGATGGGGCAGACAGAAGGGGACAGAGTGAAGGGGCAGAGAGAGAGGGTCAGAGAGGGGGACAGAGAGACGGAGATATAGAGGGGGACAGAGAGAGGGGACAGAGAGTGAGGGACAGAGAGAGGAGTACAGAGTGGGGGAGAGAGAGGGAATCAGAGAGATGGGGGCAGAGAGAGAGCGACAGAGAGAGGGGGACAGAGAGTGGGGGGGACGGAGAGTTGGGGGGACGGAGAGTTGGGGGGACGGAGAGAGAGGGGAACAGAGAGAGAGAGGGACAGAGAGAGATGTGGACAGAGAGAGAAGGACAGAGAGAGGAGGTCAGAGAGAGAGGAGGACAGAGAGAGAGGAGGACAGAGAGAGGCAGGTAGAAGGGAGAGAGGGGCAGAGAGAGGGCGACAGAGAGAGGCACCGAGAGTGGGGGAGATAGATGGGGTCAGAGAGAGGGGGAGACAGACAGTGGGGAGATGGAGAGAGTGTGGGACAGAGAGAGAGAGAGAGAGAGAGAGGGGGTCAGAGAGGGGGACAGGGAGAGACGGAGCAGAGAGAGGGCGAAAGAGAGGGGGCGCAGAGAGCGGGGTAGAGATAGAGGGGACAGAGAGAGGAGGACAGATAGAGGGGGGACAGAGAGAGGGGAACAGAGAGAGGAGGCAGAGAGCGAGGGGGACAGAGAGAGGGGGACAGAGTGAGGGGGACAGAGAGAGGGGGAACAGAAAGGGGGACACAGAGAGGGGGGCACACAGAGGGGGGCACAGAGAGGGGGACAGAGAGGGGGACAGAGAGAGAGAGGGGGACAGAGCGAGAGCGGGGCAGAGAGAGAGGGGGCAGAGAGAGGGGGGGACAGAGAGAGAGGGGGACAGACAGAGGGGGGACAGAGAGAGAGGGGGGGACAGAGAGAGAGGGGGACAGAGGGGAGGACAGAGAGAGAGGGGGGACAGACAGAGGGGGGGACAGAGAGAGGTGGGACAGAGAGGGGGGGGGCAGAGAGAAGGGGACAGAGAGAGAGGGGGACAGAGTGAGGGGGACAGAGAGAGGGGGAACAGAAAGGGGGACACAGAGAGGGGGGCACAGAGAGGGGGGCACAGAGAGGGGGACAGAGAGGGGGACAGAGAGAGAGAGGGGGACAGAGAGAGCGGGGCAGAGAGAGAGGGGGTCAGAGCGAGGGGGGAAGAGAGAGGCAGGTGGAAGGGAGAGGAGGGCAGAGAGAGGGCGACAGAGAGACGAGCACAGAGAGTGGGGGAGCTAGAGTGGGTCAGAGAGAGAGGGTCAGAGAGAGGGGGACAGAGAGAGGGAGGGACAGAAAGAGGGGTGGACCGAAAGAGGGGGGACAGAGAGAGGGGGGACAGAGAGGGGGGGACAGAGGGGGGGGGACAGAGAGAGGGACAGAGAGGGAGAGGCGGGTGGGAGAGAGAGGGGGTCAGAGAGAGGCTGGTGGGAGAGAGAGGGGGACAGAGAGAGGGGGACAGAGAAAGGGGAGATAGAGGTTGACAAAGGGAGGGGGACAGAGAGAGAGGCACAGAGAGAGGGGTAGATAGAGGGGTTCAGAGCGAAGAGTACAGAGATAGTGGTACAGCGAGTGGGGGAGATAGAGGTGGACAGAGAGTAGGACAAAAAGAGGGGGTGATAGAGGGGGTCAGAGAGAGGGGGAGATAGAGGGGGACAGAGAGAGTGGGGGAGACAGAGGGGGGGACAGAGAGAGAGGGGGTACAGAGAGAGGGTGACAGAGAGAGGGCGACAGAGAGAGGGGCACAGAATGTGGAGGAGATCGAGGGGGTCAGAGAGAGGGGGGACAGAGAGAGGGTGATATATTGGGGGACAGCAAGAGAGGGGGTCAGAGACAGAGGGCGACAGTGAGAGAGGGGGGCTGAGAAATGGCGACAGAGAGAGGGTGACAGAGAGAGAGGGGACAGAGAGAGAGGGGACAGAGAGACAGAGGGGGCAGAGAGAGAGGGGGACAGAGAGAGAGGGGATAGAGAGAGGGGGGACAGAGAGAGGTGGGAGATAGCGGGGCTCAGAGACAGGGTGACAGAGAGAGAGGGCAATATAGAGTGGGGGACAGAGAGATGGGTACAGAGTGGAGGAGAGAGGGGGGGGTCAGAGAGAGGGGGTCAGAGAGGGGGACAGAGAGTGGGGGGGATGGAGAGAGTGGGGGAGAGAGAGAGAGGGGGGTTAGAGAGAGGGGCAGAGAGTGACGGAGCAGAGACAGGGCGACAGAGGGGGTGGCAGAGAGCAGGGGAGAGAAAGAGGGGACAGAGAGAGGGGGACAGAGAGGGGGGACAGAGAGAGGGGGGACAGGGAGAGGGGGGACAGAGAGAGGGGGACAGAGAGAGGGGGACAGAGAGAGGAGACAGAGAGAGGGTGGACAGAGAGAGGGGGGACAGAGAGAGGGGGACAGAGAGAGGGGGACAGAGAGAGTTGCGGTGGGTGAGAGAAGGGGTATGAGAGAGCCGAACTGAGAGAGAGGGGGACGGGGGGGGGGGGGGGAGGTCAAAGAGGGGGGATAGCGAGGCGGGTGGAAGAGAGAGGGGGACAGAGAGGGGGGCACGGAGAGGGGTGCACGGAGAGGGGGGCACGGAGAGGGGTGCACGGAGAGGGGGGCACAGAGAGGGGGGCACGGAGAGGGGGACAGAGAGTGGGACAGAGAGAGGGGGGTACTGAGAGTCGGGGAGACAGAGGGGGACAAAAAGAGGGGGAAAAAGAGGGGGAGGTAGAGATGGTCAGAGGGAGGGGGACAGATAGTGGGGGTACTGAGAGTGGGGGAGATAGAGGGGGACAAAAAGAGGGCGAGGTAGAGGGGGTTAGAGGGAGGGGGAGATTGAGGGGGCAGAGAGGGGGGACAGAGGGGGGGACAGAGGGGGGACACAGAGGGGGGAGAGAGAAAGGGGGGGACAGAGAGAGGCGGGTGGAAGGGGAGGGGGCAGAGAGAGGGCGATAGAGAGAGGGGCACAGAGAGTGGGGGAGATAGAGGGGGTCAGAGCGAGGGGGACAGAGAGTGGGGGACAAAGAGTGGGGAGATGGAGAGAGTGAGGGACAGAGAGAGAGAGGGGGTCAGACTGGGGGCAGAGAGAGACGGTGCAGAGAGAGGGCGACTGAGAGGGGGGCAGAGAGCGGGGTAGAGGTGGAGGGGACAGAGAGAGGGGGACAGAGAGAGTGGACAGAGAGAGGTGGGACAGAGACAGGGTGGACAGAGAGAGGGGGGAGACAGAGAGAGGGGGACAGAGAGAGATGTGGTGGGAGAGAGAGGGGGGTCTGAGAGAGGCGGTGGGAGAGAGAGGGCGACAGAGATAGGGGGAACAGAGAGAGCCGGACTGAGAGAGAGGGGAACAGAGAGAGAGGAGGACAAAGAGGGGGGATAGTGAGGCGGGTGGGAGAGAGAGGGGCACAGAGAGAGGGGGACAGAGAGAGGGGGACAGAGAGAGGGGGACAGAGAGAGGGGGACAGAGCGAGAGGGGGACAGAGAGAGAGGGGGGACAGAGAGAGGACTACAGAGCAGGGGCACAGAGAGTGGGGGAGATAGAGGGGGACAGAGAGTCGGGGGCAGAGAGAGGGGTACAGAGTGGGGAAGAGAGAAGGGGTCAGAGAGAGGGGGACAGAGAATGGGGGATGCAGAGAGTGGGGGACAGAGGGGGACGGGGGGACGGTAGGGAGAGGACAGAGAGATGAGGCACAGAGAGTGGGCAGAGAGAGAGTGTGGGGGAGAGAAAGTTCGGGGAGAGAAAGAGGGGAAGGAGAGAGAGGGGAGAGAGTGCAGAGAGAGAGGGGAGAGAGAGTGAGAGAGAGAGAGAGCAAGAGAGAGAGAGAGTGGGAGAGAGAGGAGGCGAGAGGAGGGAAGAGAGAGGTGCGAAGAGAGAGGAGGGGAGAGAGGATAAGGGAGAGATAGAGAAGGAGAGCAATGAGGAGAAAGAGTAGGGGAGAGAGGAGGGGGAGAGAGGAGGAAAGAGAGGAGGGGAGAGAGGAGGGTCAGAGAGGAAGGAAGAGAGAGGAGGGAGGAGAGAGAGGAGGGGGAGTGGAGGGCGTGAGACAGGTGAGAGGGGGAGGGGGTAGAGAGAAGAGGGGAGAGAGCGTGGGAGAGAGCGGGTGGGAGAGAGAGTGGAGGCTGGGTGGGTGGAGGGGGAGGGAGAGTAAGAGGGGAGGGAGATTGAGAGGGGAGGGAGAGTGAGAGGGAGGGGAGGGCAAGAGAGGGGAAGGAGAGTGAGGGGGACGGAGAGAGATGGGAGGGCCAGTGAGGGGAGGGAGAGAGAGAGGGGGCAGGGAGAGAGAGGGGAGAGCCAGTGAGGGGTGGGCGAGTGAGAGGGGAGGGCGAAAGAGGGGAGGGCGAGAGAGGGGAGGGAGAGAGAGTGGGGAGGGCGAGAGAGAGGGGAGGGTGAGAGAGAGGGGAGGGCGAGAGAGGGGGGAGCGAGAGAGTGGAGAGAGCGGGAGGGGGGAGAGAGATGGGTGAGACAGAGGGGGTGAGGGAGTGGGGGTGAGAGAGAGGGGGTGGTGAGAGAGAGGGGGAGTGAGAGAGAGGGGGGTGAGAGTGGGGGGGTTTAGAGAGCAAGGGGTTGAGAGAGAGGGGGTGAGAGACTGAGGGAATGAGAGAGTGTGGGGGGTTGAGAGAGGGGGTGTGAGAGAGAGGGGGGTGAGAGAGAAGGGTGAGAGAGGGAGTCTTTAGAGAGGGTCACAGCATTTGGGTTTTAATTCCACCCTGAGAGAGTCCTACCTCTCAGATCCTGGGGATTGACAAACTTTAACCCCAGGCTTCAAACCTGTTTTAAAAATGACAGGGCCACAATCTGACAGGAGCCAGTTACCCAGAGGCCCCTGAAACCCAGGGTCCCCCAGAGGAGATTAAACCTCGGGGTAAATAAACACACAACTCACTGTGGGCCCCCACGGGGTGCAGCCTGTCGACCAGGCCTCAGGCCTCAGGCCAGTGCTCCCCCTCTGGAGGTTGTTCTTTCCTGGACTCGAACATTTTGGATCTTCACGTTGCAGCTTTCCAAACAAAGGTTCCTCGGGATAAAAGAGGGAAAAGATTAGTTGAAAGGGGGAGCAAGAGCATTTTGGAGGCAAGTTACACAGCAAGATCCCAGGGTTAAAAGCACCTCTGCCCAGCTCCAATGTATTAATGTATGTAACACAGTCAGCAGTTGGGATGGAACATGGTGTGGGAGCAGATCTTCCCAGGGATTGGAGGGGGATAGTGAGGGAAAGGCATCAGATTCTTACACTCTGCAGTGACCTGGGATCAATTGCCTTTTACTGAAAACAGTTCCCAACTTGTATGTGCCTGTTGCTCCCTCCAGTCTGAAACCCTCATGACCCTCTCTCCTGTCTACTCTCTCTGAGCCAATGGTGTCTTCATTCTGCTACTGACCCTTCAGTCCCACTGGTATCATTTTTTCCCACCTTCTCTCATCCACGTGAAGGAATTGGATCCTGACAATTCCATTTACACTGTCTCCCATCAATCTTCATAGGATCCATATCACAGAGGTTAGACAGTGATCCCAGCAAACACTCCCAGGGCAGAGGGAGCACAGGGTTCCAGACAAAATAAAGCTCCCATTAAACTGTCTCCATTTAAATCCCCAGGGCAGGTAGAGAATGGGGTCAGATACAGAGTAAATCTCCCTCTACACTGCAGCATTTCAAATTCCCAGGCCATTTTGAGCTCGGCGTTAGGTACTGATTAAATCTCCCACTTCCCCCATCCTGTTCACATCAAACTCAATCAGGATAGCTCCATCACTGGGTTAGATACAGAGTATGTGTCTGTTTGGATTTCAGCCCCAATCCAGTTGGTGATGATCACGGCCTTGTTAAGTGTGTTTGGGAATGGGGAGGGAGCTGCGAGCAGGGTGATGGTGGGATAGTGGGGAGCAGAGGTGCCTTCCAAGCAATTGATCTAGGTTCAATTCCCGGCCGTTGCAGTGTCACGATTGGTAAATAGTCTTTAAAAGGAAAAGCACTGGAATGAAACGAGGAAATAAATCTTTCATTCTGTGGTAAACCGGATCTGTCAGATTGCTCCTTGCTTTTCCTGGCGGTGGTTCCTGTGAATTGCAGTGTGGAACCAGGCAGCATTGCTCGGCATCTCGGAAGCTTTCCCCTCTGCTGCTTCCCATTTCTTATTGAAATATTGGTTGCAGCACAAAGATGGGTTTGTTTTGTTCGAAAAGTGAGAGACTGCTCCCGTCAGGAACCTGAAATAATTACAGAAGCCGCAGGAAACACTGAACACTTCCAACAGCTTCTGTAGTGGTGGGGAGGGAGGGTTAATGTGGCAAATCTACACAAGGATAAAATAAACTCCAGCCACAAAACAATCAGAAATCCTGACTCTGCAAACATCCTTGTAAATCTTTTCTGAATCTTTACAAGTTTCACACCATTCTCCCAATAGCAGAAAGACCAGAATTATGTGGTTTATGGAATGTTACTGTATCCGAACAGTTACTGTTTATAGTTAAATAATGTTCATTTAGTTAAGTTTTCCAATCGAGTTCGGTTTGTCCAATCTTTCTTCCTTATGTTTGTGTCCCAACGATAGTGTGGAGTAAAGTGTGTTTTGATCCAAGCCTGGCAGTTTGACCAATCACATTGTTACGCCTTACACTTCCCTTCAGGAAATCAGGAAAAGGGGTCGAGACCATTTCCTTAAGGCAGAGGAGTTTGGTCTGGTTCATAACATCCTCAATGTCATCAATCCATGTCCCTCCAGCCCTGAGCAATGATGTTTACAGATTAATGGAGGATACACAGACACATTAATCGGGATTATCTTGGACAGGAGTCATTTGGGAATGATATTCCTCAGACCATCAACTCTCAGCTCGGCCAAGGATAAAGGCCAGGAATCCGGCACAATTGGGAAACAGCCCATTTCCCGGGAGACTGAGAGGTCACTAACAGAGTGGGAGCTGGAGAGTCAGGAACAGAATAACAGGGACAGTCCACTCTGTTCACTGACCCTTCACCCCTCAGTGAATCCAGTGTCAGGAATGACTGCTATTAGTCAGACTGACAGAATGTGATCAGATACACACACTGTCCTTCCACATCATCAATATCTCCCAGCTCCCACCCTGTCTCAGCTCATCTGCCCCTCTGCCATCTTCAATATTTTAATCGGGGCAGCATTAAGCACCGTGCTTTGAGCTGAGCTGTCTTACCTTCTGTACTCTCTCTCTAAACGGCTCCAATTCCCCCCTGATCCCTCTCCGGTTTAAGATGCTCCTTGGCATCTGCCCCAATGAATGAGGTAGACCCTCACCTGACCCAATATCCCCTTCGTTGGGTCAACATCTACTGTATTTAATACAATGAACTGCAGATCCTGGAGAGCTGACAGATAACACAGAAATTACTGGTGGGAATTAGTGGGAGTGGCCTCATTTCTGGGAGAAATCCGAGTGAACCTCTAGAGTCCAGGGATTGTCCTTCAGAACTGAAGGGATCTGATGCTGATGCTGTCAGACCTGCTGACCTCCCCCAGCAGTTTCTGTTTGGATTTCAGTCCCAATCCAATTGGTCCTGATCACGGCCTCGGGAATACCTTGCCAATTACTGGGAAAGGGTTGGACATGTCTCCTTCCCAGCAGTTAACCCGGGCTCGAACCCCTGCCATCTCACTGTTGCACTTTGAAAGCAATCTTAAACGGGGAAAAACGCTGAGATGGAATGAATGAGATTGGACTCTCCGAGGTTTCCCAAACATGCCCACATTAGGGGGGACAGGGTGGGTCCCACCTGCTATTACATTCTCAGAGCTGGATTACATGATTAGGGCTCATGTGCCTGACTGGGATAGTTCAGCTGAGACAAGATGTACTGGAGAAATTCCCCAAGGTTCCTTCCAGAGCAGCTTCCAGACCCACGGCACTATCATGTGGAATGCTGAACACAGCAAATACACGGGAACACCACCAGGTGACAATTCCACATCAAGCCACCCCCCCACCCTGGCTTGGAAAAACATCTCAGTCCCACAAGTGCCATTGGTTGGAAATCCTGGAACTCCCTCCGTTACATCATTGTGGTATTATCTGACCCAAATAAATGGCAGCAGTTCAAGGCAATAACTCACCGTCACCTTCACCAGAGCAATTATATCTGAGCAATCGGTGGGGACCCAGCGGCAATGACCCAAACACATGAATGAATCACAAAATAAAGCTCAGTATTTGGGACCCGTGTGCTCCAGGGCTGAATATCTGAATAAATTGGGTCGATATTCTAGAAAATTAAAAGGTGGTTTCATTGGAATGTCTCAGATTGTGAAGAGGCTTGAGAGGGGAGATGCTGAGAAATTAATCCTGTGGGTCTGGGAATCTGAAACACAATAACACAGTCTCAGGGGTTACTGGAAAAGCTCAGCAGGTCAGGCAGCATCTGTGCAGAGAAATCAGCGTTAATGTTACAGCATCCGCAGTTCATTCGGGTTTGATTACCACCCTCTCAGGGTAAGGGGCAGGTTATTTGGGACTGAGATGGGGAGACAGCGCTTCACTCTCAGGCTCTGTCAGACCTGCTGAGATTCCCCAGCAATTTCTTGTTTGGATTTCAGTCCCAATCCAGTTGGTTATGATCACGGCCTTGTTAAGTGTGTTTGGGAATGGGGAGGGAGCTGGGAGCAGGGTGATGGTGGGATAGTGGGGAGCAGAGCTGCCTTCCAAACAGTTGACCCGGGTTCGATTCCCGGCCATCGCAATCTTGCGGCTTTTAAATCAGTTTCTAAAGGAAAGCCCCCGGGATATAACCGGATCTGTCAGATTGCTCCTTCGTTTTCCTGGTGATGGTTCCTGTGAATTGCAGTGTGGAAACGGGCAGCATTGCTCGGCATCTCGGAAGCTTTCCCCTCTGCTGCTTCCCATTTCTTATGGAAATATTGGGTACAGCACAAGGATGGGTTTGTTTTGTTCGAAAAGGGAGGGACTGCTCCCGTCAGGAACCTGAAATAATTACAGAAGCTGCTAGAAACACTGAACAGTTCCAACAGCTTCTGTAGTGGTGGGGAGGGAGGGTTAATGTGTCAAATCTATAAAAGGATAAAATAAACTCCAGCCTCAAAACAATCAGAGTTCCTAAGTTTTACAAACATCCGTATAACATTTTTCTGAGCCATCAATTCCCCTTAAACCCTTCCAATGTGGAATAGCATCTTTCTGACTCTCACTTTGAGAGATGTCCCTCACTGAGCTCCTCCACCATTCTTTCCATTTCACTGGGGACCCACTATCCACAGTCTCCAATCAAATGACCTGAACTCAGACACACAGAGATCTTAAAGAGTGACACAATGCAGATAGGAAGTTGATTTCATTTCTGTTTCTGAGTCCAATCTTCACTCAGTGAGACAGAGTCAGGTATTCAAGGCTCCAACAAGAGCTGGATTCTGTTTCTGGTGATTGTCTTCATTCAGTGAGAAGGAGGGCCGTGGGCCAGAAGGAGCTCATCATTGTACTTCGGGTTGTCTGCTCAGTCTGCAGCATTGCAGGCCATGGGAGCAGGGCACTGGGAAAGGTACCTCGTGTGGACTGCAATAGGACTTTCAACACATTGTTCCAGGTCAGTTACAGAGCTCCAGGAATTCTGAATGAGGATCGGAAAAATGCATTGATTGAAGGAGGAGGATTAAGGAAACAGGATAAAGCTGATGGGATCAGCAGGATTTCTCGGTCTAACTCTGTACCATACTTTATTTTCTGCTTCATAAATCTACAATCAGGAGCTCAACCCACTCAGAGCAATATAAACTCGGAAACAAATCATTCAGTCCAACACATCCATGCTGAACTGATATCCGATGTCAATCTCATCCTATTTGTCAGAATTTGGCCCATGTTCCTCTGAACCCTTTTTAATTCCTACACCCACCCAGATACCTTTTAAATGTTGTAATTGTACCAGCCTCCACTACTTCCTCTGGCAGCTCATGCACACAGTGCCCTCTGTGTGAAAAATGTTCCCCTTAGGTCCCTTTTATGTTTCCCCTCTCAACGTTAACATGTACCATCTGCTTCTGGACTCCCACACCACAGGGAAATCACCTTGACTTTTTACCCTATTGAGGGTCCTTCATGATTTTGTGAACCTCTATAAGGTTGCCCCTCAGCCACTGACACTCCAGGGATAATAGCCCCAACCTATACAGTCTTACCCTCCAGCACACACCCTCCAACCTTGGCAACATCCTTGTAAAACTTTTCTCAACACTTTAAAGTTTCACAACATCCCTCTTACAGGATGGAGTCCAGAATTGCACATTATATACCAAAGGTTGTCGAACCAATACCACAACATGACCTCCCAACCCCTTTACACAATTAACTGAGCAATAAAGACAAAAATGCCAAACGCCTTCTTCACCATAGAACATAGAACATAGAACAATACAGCACAGAACAGGCCCTTCGGCCCATGATGTTGTGCCGAACTTCTATCCTAGATTAAGCACCCATCCATGTACCTATCCAAATGCCGCTTAAAGGTCGCCAATGAATCTGACTCTACCACTCCCACGGGCAGCGCATTCCATGCCCCCACCACTCTCTGGGTGAAGAACCCACCCCTGACATCTCCCCTATACCTTCCACCCTTCACCTTAAATTTATGTCCCCTTGTAACACTCTGTTGTACCCGGGGAAAAAGTTTCTGACTGTCTACTCTATCTATTCCTCTGATCATCTTATAAACCTCTATCAAGTCACCCCTCATCCTTCGCCGTTCCAACGAGAAAAGGCCGAGAACTCTCAACCTATCCTCGTACGACCTACTCTCCATTCCAGGCAACATCCTGGTAAATCTTCTCTGCACCCTCTCCAAAGCTTCCACATCTTTCCTAAAGTGAGGCGACCAGAACTGCACACAGTACTCCAAATGTGGCCTAACCAAAGTCCTGTACAGCTGCAACATCACCTCACGACTCTTGAATTCAATCCCTCTGCTAATGAACGATAATACTCCATAGGCCTTCTTACAAACTCTATCCACCTGAGTGGCAACCTTCAAAGATCCTATCGAAATGTTAGTCCACCTTCAATAGTCTATGAAAAAGCACTCCAGGTCTATTTGTTTCACAACATCCCTCATACCTTGTCATTCAGTGTGTAAGTCCTGCTCTCTTTTGCTTCTCCAAAATGCAGCACTTCAGACTTATCTAAATTAATCTCCATCTGCCACTCCTCAGCCCAGTGGCCCATCTGATCAAGATCCTGTTGTAATCTGAGATAATCATCTTCATTGTCCTCGACACCTCCAATTTTACTGTCATCTGCAAACTTACTAACCATTCGTCCTATGGTCACATCCAAATCATTTATATAAATGACAAAACAACAGTGGACCCAGCACCGATCCTTGTGACACACCACTGGTCACAGGCCTCCAGTCTGAAAAGCAACCCTCCCCCACCACCCTCTGTCTTCGACCTTTAGAAAAAAGAAGTGTTGCAAGTATCAGTTAACTGGAGATTCAGATCAGTGCATCACGAAATGAAAAAAAAATGCAGGGCATCATTAATTGGAGAATTCATGCAGGTGCCATTTAAATTCGAAGTGGGAGAATTGGTGCAGTTCCAGGATGTGTGCAGGATACGGAAATGGGGGAAATAGCCATAAATAGAGTCATACAATCATAGAGATTTACAACACAGAAACAGATCCTTCGGTCCAACTTGTCCATGCCACAATTAAAGAATTCTGGCAGCGCTCAAATAAATTGGAGAATCATTGCAAGGAAGTACTTACTGGGAGAATTGGGGAAGGGCTTATCAAAATGTGAGAAATGTAACAGGGCATCAGTTAATGGGAGAATTGGTGCAGTGTAACACTAAATGGGAGAATTCGGGCAGGACAATACTTGATGGGAGATTGAGAGTTGGACACCCTAAATTGTTCAAGGACATCAGTCAGTATGAGGTTTGGTGTAAGGCAACACTGTGAGGAGAACTTGTTCCAGACTTCAGTAATTTAGGAAAGTGGTGCTCAGCAACACTGAATTGGAGAATTGGTGTGGGGCATCAGTAAAAGAGAGACCTGGTGCAGGGTGCTGATAACTTCGAGAATTGGAGCAACTGGGAGAACACGGGCAGTGAATCAGTAAATAGGACAAATGTTGCAAAGGATTAGTGGTCGAGATTCAATACAGTGCACCACGAAATGGGGGAGTTGGTGCAGTTCACCACTAAAGGGAAGATATGTGTAGGATCGGTAATTTGGAGATTTCATGCAAGAATCGCAAGATTAGAGAATTCTGGCAGCAGACTACTAAATGGGAGAATTTTTGCAGGGAAATACTGAATGGAAGACCTGGTGCACAGTGGAGCTCAATTAGAGAATGGGTGCATGGCAACAGGAAATGGGAGAATTAGAGTAGCGCACCCTTAAATGGTAGAATCAGCTAGGCCATCAGTCAATGGAAGGATTAGTACAGGGGTATGAGTAAATGGGAGATTTGGTGGGAATCAATAAATGGGATATTCCGTGCACAGTGCCATTACATTAGAAAATTGGTGGGAGTGTCAATATATTAGAAAAGTGGAGCACAGTTTGTCTAAATTGGGGAATAGGGGCCAGAGAATCAATAAAAAGAAGAAATGGTGCAAGCATCGGGAAATTGGAGATTCAGTTCAGTGCATTACTGAATGAAAACAATTCAGCAGGGCACCCGTACGTGGAAGAAGTGTTTCAGGGAACAATTAAATGTAAGGAATTGATACAGGATAACAATAATTGGAGAATTCATGCAGATGCTATTAAATTCTAAATGGGAGGACTGGGACAGGATAACCTCAATGGGTGAGTTGGTGAAATTCCCGAATTAGTGCAGGATTGGTAAATGGGAGAATTGGTGCAGGGAAGTAGAGCACTAATTACAGCCTTAGAGATGTACAGCACGGAAACAGATTCCTCAGTCCAACTTGTCCACGCCTAAATTTAAGAATTCTGGCAGGTCTCCACGAAATTGGAGAATCATTGCAAGAAACTACTAAATGAAAAAAAACTGGGAAAGTGATTATGGAAATGTGAGAATTTGCAACTGGGCTTCAGATAATGGTTAATTAGTGCAGTTCAGCACTGAATGGGTGAGTCGTGCTGTGTTGCACTAAATGGGAGAATTGGGGCAGGACATTACCTCTTGGGAGATTTAGAGTAGCGCACCCCTAAATTGGGCGAGGGCATCAGTCAGTATGAGGATTGGGGTAAGGCAACACTGAATGGAGAACTTGTTCAGGACGTCAGTAATTGGGGGAAATGGTGCTCAGCAACACGGGATTGGAGAATTGGTGTGGGACCTCAGTAAATGAGAGACCTGGTGCACAGTGGAGCTAAATTAGAGAATTGGTGGATGGCGACAGTAAATGGGAGAATTAGAGTAGTGCACCCTTAAATGGTATTATCAGGCTCGGGCATCAGTAAATGGAAGGATTAGTACAGGGATATGAGAAAATGGGAGATTTGGTGGGAAACAATAAATGGGAGATTGGTGCACATTGCCGTTACATTAGAAAATTGGTGGGAGTGCCAATATATTGGAAAATTGGAGTAGAGCCTGTCGAAATTGGGGAATAGGGGACAGGGATTCAATAAAAAGAAGAAATGTTGCAAGCATCGGGAAATGAAAAAAAATCAGCAGGGCATCCGTACGTGGAAGATGTGTATCAGGGAATAACTAAATGGAAGGAATTGATGTAGGGCAACAATAATTGGAGAATTCATGCAGGTGCCATTAAATTCTAAGTGGGAGACCTGGGCCTTGTGACTCCACCTCACAAGGACTTCAGTTGCTATGAAGCACATTCAGAAATCCTGAATGTGTGAAAATACATTTATAAATACAAATCAAGCCTTAGTAATGAATAAAGGACCCAAGAACAGGGAAGGAAATGGACATCTATCGGTCTCATCTCACGGGAGAGAAATCAGTGGGTAAAAACTGTGTTTTTGATGTGATTGCTACCTGAATAATTAAACACCAGTTCAATTAAAAAGACAATTCACATCCAATGAAGTGAACCACTGCCGACAGAATGAACACAGTCCAATTCTGGATACAATAACAGCAGAATACGATCACATGTTACCCCACTGGAATGTGTGTGTGTGTGTCACCATAGTCTTCCCAGACCATAGGGGCTGATCTCTTCATTACAGAGAGAAGCAACTCATGGTGATTTGACCAGAGGGCCCTCAGACCTCAGGCAAGGGAAGAATTTGAGAACGAGTGTCCTTCATGGTAATCTTAAACTGGCAATGGGAACCGAACCCACGCTGTTCACATCACACTGCTCTGTAAACCAACAATACAACCAACTCAGCTAAACTGGAGTGTCACGTGTGGGGATGAATAATTGAATCCCTTGCTACACACAGTGCAGGTGAACGGCTTCTTCCCACAATGTGTTTGTTGGTGTTTCATCAAATCATTACTACTCATAAAGCTCTTCTCACAGTCAGCGCATTGACATGTTCTCTCATTGATGTGAACAAAGCCATAGCTGCTGAGATTGGAGAACCGAGAGAACCCCTTCCCACACAAGGAGGAGGGAAAAGGTGGGAATGTGTTGGTGCTCACTGAGTCCAGATGACTAAGTGAGTCCCTTCCTACACTCAGTGCAGGCGGACAGTCTCTCTCACTCTCTCTCTCTCTCTCTCTCTCTCTCTAGTATGGCCACACTTGTGTATTTGAGGCATTGCTGATTTAATAAATCCCTTCTCACACACAGAGCAGATGATTAGTCTCTCTCCAGAGTCAACTCAACAGTTGACATTAGGCTGAATTGGGAAGTTTATTCATTCCCAAACAGAGCAGACAACGCTTCTCTCCCGATGATGAAGACGTTTGTCTGACATGAGGCTGGATCCCCAAGTGAATACCTTCCCACACGTGGAACAGCTGAATACCTTCTCCCCCATGGGAACGGGTTGATGTTAAATTATGACCATTAAATTTAAGACCTTTACACATCTTAAAGTTTCTTTTTTTCCCACAATCAGGGGAAAGTTCTCTTGTCAGTGTGAACCCACTGGTGTTACATGAAGCTGGATGACAGAGTAAATCCCTCCCAACACATAGAGCAGGTGAACAGTCTCTCCCCAGAATGTCTGTGTCGATGAGTCTCCAGCTGGTCTGGGATTTGCAATCCTTCTCACAATCCAGACATTTCCATGGTGCTGATCTCTTCAGATATCTCCAAGTTGGATGATCTGTTGAATCCTTTTCCATAAACACAACATATTTATGGCTTCTCTGTCTGTGGATTTTTAAAGAATGTTAACTCGATAATGTTAAATAATTTCTGCAGTCAGTTCAGTGGAACACTCACACTCTTGTGTGTGTGTGTGTGTCTCTTTACCACTCACAATGTTTTTGTGAAATCTTTGCTGACAGACATACCAGATAAACACATTCCTTTTATGTCCAAATGAATTAAGTGACTCTGTTGGATCTTTATTTCATGTTTGATTTGACTCACTCATCTTCAATTCTTTCAGTCTTTTTCTCTGTGAAATTATCTTCAAACATTATCACAGTCCATACAGGGTAAAATCTCAGAACAAACAAATCCAATTTCAAAAAGACATTGTTCCTCTATTCTATACCGCACCCAAACAAATGATCCAGTCACATCAAAAGATGCAAAAATCCCCATCAAAAGCAAAAAGGAACCTTCCTGAATAAATCAGGTTGTTGTTACAGCATACATGAGACAATGTGTGTCCTGAGGTGCAAACATGTTGTGGGATGTACCTCGCCAACTGATGGACAGCACAGCTCCCTATCCAGAAGAATATTACACAAGAGATTTGCTGTGACTGTATATCAATGGGGAAGAAAGGGAATGGGGAAGGTTGTTGGCAATCAAGAGTGCTGTTTTGTCCCACCTGTTGATGAGCTTCTTGTGTTGTTGAAGCAGCATTCAACCAGGCAAGTGGAGAGGATTCCATATCACACCTGACTTATGTCTTGTAAGGTGGGCAGGCAGGAGGTGAGTTGAGCGCTGTAAGATTGTTTTGCCTCTGCCCTGATCTTGTATCAATTGCATGGCTACTCCTGTTCAGTTTCTCATCAATATTACACCCCCGGAATGCTGTTCATGGAGGATTCAACAATGATATTGCTGTGGAATGTCAACAAGGGATACTCAGATATTCTCTTGTTGAAGATGGGCTTTGCCAGGCACGGATGTGATACAGCTGTTACTTACCATTTGTGCAGATTCTAGATGCTGACCAGGTCTTGCTACATATGGATGTGTTGTGTTTGAGAAAATGTTTAGCTCAGGTTGAGGTTCAGGTTGTAAGATTGTTCTCAATGAGAACAAACCTACCAGCTCAGCGAGCAAACTTACAACCTGAACATATGGATATCTGCTACATCAGTATCGGAGCAGTTGAAAATGACGTTGAATACTGTCCAATCATTAACTAACATCCCCACTTCTGAAGGGAAAGTGATTGACGAAGCAGCTGAAGATGGTTGACCCTGAGACTCCACCCTGAGGGACTCCCCTCGAACTAACAAGGCCTGGATTCTCAAGGCCCACCTCCTTCACAAGTGGGACATGACACGTCTGAACAGGTTGGTTAAAAATGTCACCTGCAGAAAACTCCAGGGGTTCAAGTAGACTGCTGTTTGTTTCAGAGATCACCTGAGGATGAAGCTGTTATAAAGCTAATGCCCAGGACACTGCACCACCCGGGCAATGGGTTCTGAAGAAGATGCACACAGAACTGAAATGGTTCACTCTGTTTCTCTGTCCACATCTCCTGCCAGACCCACTGACTTCCTCCAGCACTTTCTGATTTGATTTGGATGTGAGGCACAGTTAGTAAGTTTGCAGATGACACCAAAATTAGAGGTGTAGAGGACAGAGAAGAAGGTTACCTCAGATTACAACAGGATCTTGACCAGATGGGCCAATGGGCTGAGAAATGGCAGATGGAGTTTAATTCGGATAAATGCAAGGTTCTGGATTTTGAGAAAGCAAATCTTAGCAGGACTTATATACTTAATGGTAAGGTCCAAGGGAGTGTTGATGAACAAAGAGACCTTGGAGTGCAGGTTCATAGCTCCTTGAAAGTGGAGTCGCAGATTAATAGGAGAGTGAAGAAGGCGTTTGGTATGCTTTCCTTTATTGGTCAGAGTATTGATTACAGGAGTTGGGAGGTTATGTTGTGGCTGTATATGACATCAGTTAGGCCACTGTTGGAATATTGTGTTCAATTCTGGTCTCCTTCCTATTGGAAAGATGTTATGAAACTTGAAAGCGTTCACAAAAGATTTACAAGGCTGTTGCCAGGATTGGAGGATTTGAGCAAGAGGGAGAAGCTGAACAGGCTGGGGCTGTTTTCCCTGGAGTGGCGGAGGTTGAGGGATGACCTGACAGAGGTTTACAAAATCATTAGGGGCATGGATAGGATAAACAGACAAAGATTTTTCCCTGGGGTGGGGGTATCCAGAACTAGAGGGGCATAGGTTTAGGGTGAGAGGGGAAAGATATAAAAGAGACCTAAGGGGCAATATTTTCACACAGAGGGTGGTATGTGTATGGAATAAGCTGCCAGAGGAAGTGGTGGAGGCTGGTACAATTACAACATTTAAAAGACATTTGGATGGGTATATGAATAAGAAGGTTTGGAGGGATATGGGCCGGGTGCTGGTAGGTGGGACTAGATTGGGTTGGGATATCAGGTCGGTATGGACGGGTTGGACCGAAGGGTCTGTTTCCATGTTGGACATTTCTGTGACTCCAGTCTCAGATTTTCAGCATCTGCATGAATCACCCTCAGGCCCCGCCCCGTGACGTCACATATCCGTGTGCGCATGCGTCCACGGTCCCGGCCAAGATGGCGGATTTTCACCATCGAAATTGCAAAACATTTAACCACACGTTATTTTTCAAGGTGCTCGCTTCTCTCAGGAAGGGTTTATTCTCGGTCCGAATCCCTCTGTCCAGCTCCTGCAGCCTTGCCGTCTGGAAAAGCGCGTCTCTTCCCGTTTCCCACGGAGACAGACCCGGCACTGCGGCTGCGCCGCCCTCGCCTGTAGTGAGTATAGAGGGTATTCGCCACCGCGGGGAATGCTGGGTAGGTACTCCGCCATTGAGGAGATTAACACAGAAGATTAATTCTGTTCATTAATAAGTTTCTCTTTCCTGTATTCCAATCTTCTGCTATCCAAATAATCTTTGGAAGAACACAATTAGCGGTAAGATAAATATCTTAAAATTTGAAGCATCGATCAAATCTCCCAAGTCATCTCTACAACATAACCTTGTCATTAAAATACTAATTCTCTCAAATCATTTGATCAATTCCCGTCCTCAACTGATGGTGGTAGATTTTGGAAACTCCTTCAATAGGTGGATATTTAACACTCAAGCCAAGGGCTTGTTTATTCTGAATGTCTCTCAACAGGTTTCTTTTGTCATCTCATTTTACAGAGAAGTGGAATTCATGAAAACGAAGTGTTTGATGCCAGTCCTGTGCTAACTTCTCAGCTAAAAGCTTCAGCCAGAGAGTTGACATTGAAGTACAATGACATTGATTCAGAGGTGAATGTTTTTGAACATTCATCTATAATTCAAGAGTTAACTTGTTTTGCTGTGGTTCATTGGATAGGCCCTGGTATGATCCCCTTACTGTGGATCTGAATGCATACCCATGCATTATTCTGTTTCATCCCTGTCCTTCATGACAATCTCTTTGCAATTGTCCAACCTGCACTACCTTTAATAATGAGTGTTTTGACTTTCTGTGACAGTTTACTGTTATTCTTCCAGTCATGTTCAAATGAGGGTTTCATCACTGCAGGTCCCTGAGGGATGTGCTGTTAATTTATTCCACTCGTATGTGTGGTCTCCCTCACAAACATCACTCAGACTCACTTTATGCTCCCTCTCACACACACTATTCCCTTCC
Organism: Chiloscyllium punctatum; assembly: GCF_047496795.1. Classification (NCBI taxonomy): domain Eukaryota; kingdom Metazoa; phylum Chordata; class Chondrichthyes; order Orectolobiformes; family Hemiscylliidae; genus Chiloscyllium; species Chiloscyllium punctatum. Next base: position 23,584,916 of record NC_092772.1, read on the forward strand.
CTGCTCGTACCACCCAGCCTCCTCCACAGGCTTTCATATTCTACTGTCTGAACAGCCCTACCTATGTATATCACCTTGGGGGAACATCACAGCCGTCCCAATCAGTTAAACTCCTCCAGCCACTCCAACCCTCCCTATCACTGTCACCTCCACCAAACACTCCAACCCTCCCTATCACTGTCACCTCCTCCAAACACTCCAACCATCCCGACCACTGTCACCTCCTCCAAACACTCCATCCCTCCCTATCACTGTCACCTCCTCCAAACACTCCAACCCTCCCTATCGCTGTCACCTCCTCCAAACACTCCATCCCTCCCTATCGCTGTCACCTCCTCAAAACACGCCAACCCTCCCTATCACTGCCACCTCCTCAAACATGCCAACCGTCCCTATAACTGTGACCTCCTCCAGACACTCCACCCGTCCCTATCACTGTCACCTCCTCCATATACTCCAACCCTCCCAATCACTGTCACCTCCACCAAACCCTCCATCCCTATCACTGTCACCTCCTCCAGACATTCCAACCCTCCCTATGACTGTCACCTCCTCCAGACACTCCAACCCTCCCTATCACTGTCACCTCCCCCAGACACTCCAACCTTACCTATCACTGTCAGTACATCCAAACACTCCAACCCTCCCTACCACTGTCATCTCCTCCGGACACTCAAAACCCACTATCACTGTCACTTCCTCCAAACACTCCAACCCTCCCTATCACTGTCACCTCCTCCAACCACGCCAACCCTCCCTGCCACTATCACCTCCTCCAAACACTCCAACCCTCCCTATCACTGTCACCCCCCCCCAGACACTCCAACCTTCCCTATCACTGTCACTACATCCAAACACTCCAACCCTCCCTACCACTGTCACCTCCTCCGGACACTCAAACCCCACTATCACTGTCACTTCCTCCAAACACTCCAACCCTCCCTATCACTGTCACCTCCTCCAAACAGTCCAACCCTCCCTATCACTGTCACCTCCTCCAAATACTACAACCCTCCCTATCACTGTCACCTCCTCCAAACACGACAAAACTCCCTACAACTGTCACCTACTCCAACCACTCCAACTCTCCCGATCACTGTCCACTCCTCCAGTAACATCAACCCTCCCTCTCACTGTAACCTCCTCCATATACTCCAACCCTCCTTATCACTGTCACCTCCTCGAATCACTCCATCCCTCCCTATCACTGGCACCTCCTCCAGATACTCCATCCCCCCATGACTGACACCTCCACCAAACACTCCAACCCTCCCTATCACTGTCACCTCCTCCAGTAGCATCAACCCACCCTCTCACTGTAATCTCCTCAATATACTCAACCCTCCCTATCACTGTCACCTCCTCCGGACACTCCAACCCTCCCTATCACTGTCACCTCCTCCGGACAGTCAAACCCCACTATCACTGTCACCTACTCCAACACTCCCTACCACTGTCACTTCCTCCAGTCACTACAACCCTCCCTATCACTGTCACCTCCTCCAAACAACCCAACCCTCCCTATCACTGTCACCTCCTCCACACACTACAACCCTCCCTATCACTGTCACCTCCTCCAAACACTCCAACCCTCCCTATCACTGTCACCTCCTCCAACCACTCCAACCCTCCCTATCACTGTCACCTCTTCCAAACACTCCAAACCTCCCTACCACTGTCACCTCCTCCAAACACTCCAACCCTCCGTATCACTGTCACCTCCTCCAAACACTCCAACCCTCCCTATCACTGTCACCTCCTCCAAACACTCCAACCCTCCCTACCACTGTCACCTCCTCCAAACACTCCAACCCTCCCTATCACTGTCACCTCCTCCAAACACTCCAACCCTCCCTATCACTGTCACCTCCTCCAAACACTACAACCCTCCCTACAACTGTCACCTACTCCAACCCTCTCTATCACTCTCCACTCCTCCAGTAACATCAACCCTGCCTCTCACTGTAACCATCTCCATATACTCCAACACTCCATATCTCTGTCACCTCCTTGAATCACTCCATCCCTCCCTATCACTGGCACCTCCTCCAAACGCTCCAACCCTCCCCATCACTGTCACCTCCTCCGGACACTCAAACCCCACGATCACTGTCACCTCCTCCAACCCTCCCTATCACTGTCACCTCCTCCAGTAGCATCAACCCACCCTCTCACTGTAACCTCCTCAATATACTCCAACCCTCCGTATCGCTGTCACCTCCTCGAATCACTCCAACCCTCCCGATCACTGTCACATCCTCCAGACACTGTAACCTTCCCTATCACTGTTGGCACCTCCAAACACTCCAACCCTCCCAACCACTGTCACCTCCTCCAAACACTCCAATCCTCCCTACCACTGTCACCTCCTCCAGAGACTCCAACCCTCCCTATCACTGTCACCTCCTGCAATCACTCCATCACTCCCTATAACTGTCACCTCCTCCAACAACTCCAACCCTCCCTATCACTGTCACCTCTTCCACACACTCCAACCCTCCCGATCACTGTCTCCTTCTCCAAACACTCCAACCCTCCCTATCACTGTCACCTCGTCCACACACTCCAATCCTCCCGATCACTGTCTCCTTCTCCAAACACTCCAACCATCCTTATCACTGTCACCTTCTCGAAACACTCGAACCGTTTCTATCACTGTCACCTCCTCCAAATACTACAACCCTCCCTATCACTGTCACCTCCCTCAGACACTCCAACCCTCCCTATTACTGTCACCTCCTCCAAACAGTCCAACCCTCCCTATCACTGTCACCTCCTCCAGACACTCTAACCCTTTCAATCACTGTCACCTCCTCCAAACAGTCCATCCCTCCCTATCACTGTCGCCCCCTCCAAACACTCCTACCCTCCCTATCACTGTCACCTCCTCCAAACACTCCAACCCTCACTTTCAGTGTCACCTCCTCCAGACACTGCAACCCTCCCTATCACTGTCACCTCCTCCAAACACTCGAACCCTTTCTATCACTGTCACCTCCTCCAAATACGCCAACCGTCCCTTTCACTGTCACCTACTCCAACCACTCCAAAACCTCCCTATCACTGTCACTTCCTCCAAACAGGCCAACCCTCCCTATCACTGTCACCTCCTCCAAACACTCCAACCCTCCCTTTCACTGTCACCTCATCCAAACACTCGAACCCTTTCTATCACTGTCACCTCCTCCAAATACGCCAACCGTCCCTTTCACTGTCACCTCCTCCAACACTCCATCCCTCCCATCACTGTCACCTCCTCCAACCACTCCAACCCTCCCTATCACTGTCACCTCCTCTGGACCCTCAAACCACACTATTAATGTCACCTCCTCCAAACACGCCAACCCTCCCAATCACTGTCACCTCCTCCAACCACTTCAACCCTCCCTATTACTGTCAATTCCTCGAGTAACTTCAACCCTCCCTCTCACTGTAACATCCTCAATATACTCCAACCCTCTGTATCGCTGTCACCTCCTCGAATCACTCTATCCCTCCCTATCACTGTCACCTCCCCCAGACACTCTAACCTTCTCTATTGCTGTCACCACCTCCAAACACTCCAACCCTCCCTACCACTGTCAACTACTCCAACCACTCCAACCCTCCCTATCACTGTCCACTCCTCCAGTAATATCAACCCTGCCTCTCACTGTAACCTCCTCCAAACACTCCAACCCTCCCTATCACTGTCACCTCCTCGAATCACTCCATCCCTCCCTATCACTGTCACCTCCTCCAACCACGCCAACCCTCCCTGCCACTATCACCTCCTCCAGACACTCAAACCCCACTATCACTGTCACCTCCTCCAAACAGTCCAACCCTCCCTATCACTGTCACCTCCTCCAAATACTACAACCCTCCCTATCACTGTCACCTCCTCCAAACACGACAAAACTCCCTACAACTGTCACCTACTCCAACCACTCCAACTCTCCCGATCACTGTCACCTCCTCCAGTAACATCAACCCTCCCTCTCACTGTAACCTCCTCCATATACTCCAACCCTCCCTATCACTGTAACCTCCTCCCTATACTCCAACCCTCCTTATCACTGTCACCTCCTCGAATCACTCCATCCCTCCCTATCACTGTCACCTCCTCGAATCACTCCATCCCACCCTATCACTGGCACCTCCTCCAGATACTCCATCCCCCCATGACTGTCACCTCCACCAAACACTCCAACCCTCCCTATCACTGTCACCTCCTTCAGTAGCATCAACCCACCCTCTCACTGTAATCTCCTCAATATACTCCATCCCTCCCTATCACTGTCACCTCCTCCGGACACTCCATCCCTCCCTATCACTGTCACCTCCACCAAACACTCCAACCCTCCCTATCACTGTCACCTCCTCCAGTCACTACAACCCTCCCTATCACTGTCACCTCCTCCAACCACTCCAACACTCCCTACCACTGTCACTTCCTCCAGTCACTACAACCCTCCCTATCACTGTCACCTCCTCCAAACAACCGAACCCTCCCTACCACTGTCACCTCCTCCAACCACTCCAACCCTCCCTATCACTGTCACCTCCTCCGGACCCTCAAACCCCACTATCACTGTCATCTCCTCCAAACACGCCAACCCTCCCTATCACTGTCACCTCCTCCACACACTCCAACCCTCCCTATCACTGTCACCTCCTCCAAACACTCCAACCCTCCCTATCACTGTCACCTCCTCCAAACACTCCATCCCTCCCTATCACTGGCACCTCCTCCAAACACTCCATCCCTCCCTATCACTGGCACCTCCTCCAGATACTCCATCCCCCCATGACTGTCACCTCCACCAAACACTCCAACCCTCGCTATCACTGTCACCTCCTCCAGTAGCATCAACCCACCCTCTCACTGTAATCTCCTCAATATACTCCAACCCCACTATCACTGTCACCTCCTCCAGACACTCCATCCCTCCCTATCACTGTCACCTCCTCCAAACACTCCAATCCTCCCTATTACTGTCAACTCCTCCAAACAGTCCAACCCTCCCTATCACTGTCACCTCCTCCAGACACTCTAACCCTTTCAATCACTGTCACCTCCTCCAAACAGTCCAACCCTCCCTATCACTGTCGCCCCCTCCAAACACTCCTACCCTCCCTATCACTGTCACCTCCTCCAAACACTCCAACCCTCACTTTCAGTGTCACCTCCTCCAGACACTGCAACCCTCCCTATCACTGTCACCTCCTCCAAACACTCGAACCCTTTCTATCACTGTCACCTCCTCCAAATACGCCAACCGTCCCTTTCACTGTCACCTACTCCAACCACTCCAAAACCTCCCTATCACTGTCACTTCCTCCAAACAGGCCAACCCTCCCTATCACTGTCACCTCCTCCAGACACTCCAACCCTCCCTATCACTGTCACCTCCTCCAAACACTCCATCACTCCCTATCACTGTCACCTCCTCCAACCACTTCAACCCTCCCTATCACTGTCACCTCCTCCAACCACTTCAACCCTCCCTATCACTGTCACCTCCTCCAACCCTCCCTAACACTGTCACCTCCTCCGGACCCTCAAACCCCAATATTACTGTCACCTCCTCCAAACACTCCAACCCTCCCTACCACTGTCACCTCCTCCAGATGCTCCAACCTTCCCTATCACTGTCACTTCCTAAAAACACTCCAACCCTCCCTATCACTGTCACCTCCTCCAGTCACTACTTTCCTCCCTATCACTATCACCTCCTCCAAACACTCCATCCCTCCCTATCACTGTCACCTCCTCCAACCACTCTAACCCTCCCTATCACTGTCACCTCCTCTGGACCCTCAAACCACACTATTAATGTCACCTCCTCCAAACACGCCAACCCTCCCAATCACTGTCACCTCCTCCAACCACTTCAACCCTCCCTATTACTGTCAATTCCTCGAGTAACTTCAACCCTCCCTCTCACTGTAACATCCTCAAGATACTCCAACCCTCTGTATCGCTGTCACCTCCTCGAATCTCTCTATCCCTCCCTATCACTGTCACCTCCCCCAGACACTCTAACCTTCTCTATTGCTGTCACCACCTCCAAACACTCCAACCCTCCCTACCACTGTCAACTACTCCAACCACTCCAACCCTCCCTATCACTGTCCACTCCTCCAGTAATATCAACCCTGCCTCTCACTGTAACCTCCTCCAAACACTCCAACCCTCCCTATCACTGTCACCTCCTCGAATCACTCCATCCCTCCCTATCACTGTCACCTCCTCCAACCACGCCAACCCTCCCTGCCACTATCACCTCCTCCAGACACTCAAACCCCACTATCACTGTCACCTCCTCCAAACAGTCCAACCCTCCCTATCACTGTCACCTCCCCCAAACACTCCAACCCTCCCTATCACTGTCACCTCCTCCAAACACTCCATCCCTCCCTATCACTGTCACCTCCTCGAATCACTCCATCCCTCCCTATCACTGTCACCTCCTCCAGTAACATCAACCCTCCCTCTCACTGTAACCTCCTCCATATACTCCAACCCTCCTTATCACTGTCACCTCCTCGAATCACTCCATCCCTCCCTATCACTGGCACCTCCTCCAGATACTCCATCCCCCCATGACTGTCACCTCCACCAAACACTCCAACCCTCCCTATCACTGTCACCTCCTCCAGTAGCATCAACCCACCCTCTCACTGTAATCTCCTCGATATACTCCATCCCTCCCTATCACTGTAACCTCCTCCAAACACTCCAACCCTCCCTATCATTGTCACCTCCACCAAACACTCCAACCCACCCTATCACTGTCACCTCCACCAAACACTCCAACCCTCCCTATCACTGTCACCTCCTCCAAACACTCCATCCCTCCCTATCACTGTCACCTCCTCCAAACACTCCAACCCTCCCTACCACTGTCACCTCCTCCAAACACTCCAACCCTCCCTATCACTGTCACCTCCTCCAACCACTCCAACACTCCCTACCACTGTCACTTCCTCCAGTCACTACAACCCTCCCTATCACTGTCACCTCCTCCAAACAACCCAACCCTCCCTACCACTGTCACCTCCTCCAACCACTCCAACCCTCCCTATCACTGTCACCTCCTCCAAACACTCCAACCCTCCCTATCACTGTCACCTCCTCCAAACACTCCAACCCTCCCTATCACTGTCACCTCCACCAAACACTCCAACCCTCCCTATCACTGTCACCTCCACCAAACACTCCAACCCTCCGTATCACTGTCACCTCCTCCACACACTCCAACCCTCCCTATCACTGGCACCTCCTCCAAACACTCCATCCCTCCCTATCACTGGCACCTCCTCCAGATACTCCATCCCCCCATGACTGTCACCTCCACCAAACACTCCAACCCTCGCTATCACTGTCACCTCCTCCAGTAGCATCAACCCACCCTCTCACTGTAATCTCCTCAATATACTCCAACCCCACTATCACTGTCACGTCCTCCAGACACTCCAACCCTCCCTATCACTGTCACCTCCTCCAAACACTACAACCCTCCCTATCACTGTCACCTCCTCCAAACACTCCAACCCTCCCTATCAATGTCAGCTCCTCCAAACACTCCAACCCTCCCTATCACTGTCACCTCCTCCAAACACTCCAACCCTCCCTATCACTGTCACCTCCACCAAACACTCCAACCCTCCCTATCACTGTCACCTCCACCAAACACTCCAACCCTCCCTATCACTGTCACCTCCTCCAAACACTACAACCCTCCCTATCACTGTCACCTCCTCCAAACACTCCAACCCTCCCTATCAATGTCACCTCCTCCAAACACTCCAACCCTCTCTCTCACTGTCACCTACTCCAAACACTCCAACACTCCCTATCACTGTCACCTCCTCCAAACACTCCAACTTCCCTATCACTGTTACCTCCTCCAAACACTCCAACCCTCCCTATCACTGTCACCTCCTCCAAACACTCCAACCCTCCCTATCACTGTCACCTCCTCCAAACACTACAACCCTCCCTACAACTGTCACCTACTCCAACCCTCTCTATCACTCTCCACTCCTCCAGTAACATCAACCCTGCCTCTCACTGTCACCTCCTCCATATATTCCAACCCTCCCTATCACTGTCTCCTACTCCAACCACTCCAACCCTCCCTATCACTGTCCACTCCTCCAGTAATATCAACCCTGCCTCTCACTGTAACCTCCTCCATATACTCCAACACTCCGTATCTCTGTCACCTCCTCGAATCACTCCATCCCTCCCTATCACTGTCACCTCCTCCAACCACGCCAACCCTCCCTGCCACTATCACCTCCTCCAGACACTCAAACCCCACTATCACTGTCACCTCCTCCAAACAGTCCAACCCTCCCTATCACTGTCACCTCCTCCAAATACTATAACCCTCCCTATCACTGTCACCTCCTCCAAACACGACAAAACTCCCTACAACTGTCACCTACTCCAACCACTCCAACTCTCCCGATCACTGTCACCTCCTCCAGTAACATCAACCCTCCCTCTCACTGTAACCTCCTCCATATACACCAACCCTCCCTATCACTGTCACCTCCTCCAAACACTCCATCCCTCCCTATCACTGTCACCTCCTCCAGATACTCCATCCCCCCATGACTGTCACCTCCACCAAACACTCCAACCCTCCCTATCACTGTCACCTCCTCCAGTAGCATCAACCCACCCTCTCACTGTAATCTCCTCAATATACTCCATCCCTCCCTATCACTGTCACCTCCTCCACACACGCCAACCCTCCCTATCACTGTCACCTCCACCAAACACTCCAACCCTCCCTATCACTGTCACCTCCTCCAAACACTCCAACCCTCCCTATCACTGTCACCTCCTCCACACACTCCAACCCTCCCTATCACTGTCACCTCCTCCAAACACTCCAACCCTCCCTATCACTGTCACCTCCAGCAAACACTCCAACCCTCCCTATCACTGTCACCTCCTCCAAACACTCCAACCCTCCCTATCACTGTCACCTACTCCAAACACTCCAACCCTCCCTATCACTGTCACCTCCTCCAGACACTCCAACTTCCCTATTACTGTTACCTCCTCCAAACACTCCAACCCTCCCTATCACTGTCACCTCCTCCAAACACTACAACCCTCCCTACAACTGTCACCTACTCCAACCCTCTCTATCACTGTCCAATCCTCCAGTAACATCAACCCTGCCTCTCACTGTCACCTCCTCCATATATTCCAACCCTCCCTATCACTGTCACCTACTCCAACCACTCCAACCCTCCCTATCACTGTCACCTCCTCCAAACACTCCAACCCTCCCTATCACTGTCCACTCCTCCAGTAATATCAACCCTCCCTCTCACTGTAACCTTCTCCATATATCCAACACTCCATATCTCTGTCACCTCCTTGAATCACTCCATCCATTCCTATCACTGGCACCTCCTCCAAACGCTCCAACCCTCCCTAACACTGTCACCTCCTCCGGACACTCAAACCCCACGATCACTGTCACCTCCTCCAACCCTCCCTATCACTGTCAGCTCCTCCAGTAGCATCAACCCACCCTCTCACTGTAACCTCCTCAATATACTCCAACCCTCCCTATCACTGTCACCTCCTCCGGACACTCCAACCCTACCTATCACTGTCACCTCCTCCAGTCACTCCAACCCTCCCTATCACTGTCACCTCCTCCAACAACTCCAACCCTCCCTATCACTGTCACCTCCTCTACACACTCCATCACTCCCTATCACTGTCACCTCTTCCAGACACTCCAATGCTCCCGATCACTGTCTCCTTCTCCCAACACTCGAACCGATTCTATCACTGTCATCTCCTCCACACACGCCAACCCTCCCTATCACTGTCACCTCCTCCAGACACTCCAACCCTCCCTATCACTGTCACCTCCTCCAGACACTCCAACCCTCCCTATCACTGTCACCTCCTCCAAACACTCCAACCCTCCCTATCACTGTCACCTCCTCCAAACACTCCAACTCTCCCTATCACTGTCACCTCCGCCAAACACTACAACCCTCCCTACAACTGTCACCTACTCCAACCCTCTCTATCACTCTCCACTCCTCCAGTAACATCAACCCTGCCTCTCACTGTCACCTCCTCCATATATTCCAACCCTCCCTATCACTGTCACCTCCTCCAAACACTCCAACCCTCCCTATCACTGTCACCTCCTCCAAACACTCCAACTTCCCTATCACTGTTACCTCCTCCAAACACTCCAACCCTCCCTATCACTGTCACCTCCTCCAAACAATCCAACCCTCCCTATCACTGTCACCTCCTCCAAACACTACAACCCTCCCTACAACTGTCACCTACTCCAACCCTCTCTATCACTCTCCACTCCTCCAGTAACATCACCCCTGCCTCTCACGGTCACCTCCTCCATATATACCAACCCTCCCTATCACTGTCACCTCCGCCAAACCCTCCAACCCTCCCTATCACTGTCACCTCCTCCAGTAGCATCAACCCACCCTCTCACTGTAATCTCCTCAATATACTCCATCCCTCCCTATCACTGTCACCTCCTCCGGACACTCCAACCCTCCCTATCACTGTCACCTCCTCCAGTCACTCCAACCCTCCCTATCACTGTCACCTCCTCCAACAATTCCAACCCTCCCTATCACTGTCACCTCCTCTACACACTCCATCACTCCCTATCACTGTCACCTCTTCCAGACACTCCAATCCTCCCGATCACTGTCTCCTTCTCCAAACACTCGAACCGATTCTATCACTGTCACCTCCTCCACACACGCCAACCCTCCCTATCACTGTCACCTCCTCCAAACACTCCAACCCTCCCTATCACTGTCACCTCCTCCAAACACTCCAACCCTCCCTATCACTGTCACCTCCTCCAAACACTCCAACCCTCCCTATCACTGTCACCTCCTCCAAACACTCCAACCCTCCCTATCACTGTCACCTCCTCCAAACACTACAACCCTCCCTACAACTGTCACCTACTCCAAACCTCTCTATCACTCTCCACTCCTCCAGTAACATCAACCCTGCCTCTCACTGTCACCTCCTCCATATATTCCAACCCTCCCTATCACTGTCACCTCCTCCAAACACTCCAACCCTCCCTATCACTGTCCACTCCTCCAGTAATATCAACCCTCCCTCTCACTGTAACCTTCTCCATATACTCCAACACTCCATATCTCTGTCACCTCCTTGAATCACTCCATCCCTCCCTATCACTGGCACCTCCTCCAAACGCTCCAACCCTCCCTATCACTGTCACCTCCTCCGGACACTCAAAACCCACGATCACTGTCACCTCCTCCAACCCTCCCTATCACTGTCACCTCCTCCAGTAGCATCAACCCACCCTCTCACTGTAACCTCCTCCAAACACTCCAACCCTCCCTATCACTGTCACCTCCTCGAATCACTCCAACCCTCCCGATCACTGTCACATCCTCCAGACACTGTAACCTTCCCTATCACTGTTGGCACCTCCAAACAGTCCAACCCTCCCAACCACTGTCACCTCCTCCAGAGACTCCAACCCTCCCTATCACTGTCACCTCCTGCAATCACTCCATCACTCCCTATAACTGTCACCTCCTCCAACAACTCCAACCTTCCTTATCACTGTCACCTCCTCCGGACACTCCAACCCCACTATCACTGTCACCTCCTCAAACATGCCAACCCTCCCTATCACTGTCACCTCCTCCAGACACTCCAACCCTCCCTATCACTGTCACCTCCTCCAAAAACTCTAAACCTCTCTATCACTGTCACCTCTTCCAGTCACTCTAAACCTTCCCTCCCAAACCTGCCTCTTCCTGTAGTTTGTTCAGTCATTCCAAACCACCCCATCCCGCCCTAATCTCTCCCCCCGTCTCCTGCCCCCCCGTCTCCTGCCCCCCGTCTCCTTTCCCCCCCGTCTCCTTCCCCCCCCGTCTCCTTTCCCCCCCGTCTCCTTTCCCCCCCGTCTCCTTTCCCTTCCCGTCTCCTTCCCCCCCCGTTTCCTTTCCCACCCCGTTTCCTTTCTCCACCCCCGTCTCCTTCCCCCCCCGTCTCCCCCCCCCCGTCTCCTTCCCCCCCCGTTTCCTTTCCCGCCCCGTTTCCTTTCTCCACCCCCGTCTCCTTCCCCCCCGTCTCCTTTCCCCCCCGTCTCCTTCCCCCCGTCTCCTTTCCCCCCGTCTCCTTCCCCCCCCGTCTCCTTCCCCCCCCGTCTCCTTTCCCCCCCGTCTCCTTTCCCCCCCGTCTCCTTCCCCCCGTCTCCTTTCCCCCCCCGTCTCCTTCCCCCCCCGTCTCCTTTCCCCCCCCCGTCTCCTTTCCCCCCCCCCGTCTCCTTTCCCCCCCCGTCTCCTTTCCCCCCCGTCTCCTTTCCCCCCCCGTCTCCTTTCCCCCCCCGTCTCCTTTCCCCCCCGTCTCCTTTCCCCCCCCCCGTCTCCTTTCCCCCGTCTCCTTCCCCCCGTCTCCTTTCCCCCCCGTCTCCTTTCCCCCCCCGTCTCCTTCCCCCCCCGTCTCCTTTCCCCCCCCCGTCTCCTTTCCCCCCCCCCGTCTCCTTCCCCCCCCCGTCTCCTTTCCCCCCCGTCTCCTTTCCCCCCCGTCTCCTTTCCCCCCCCGTCTCCTTTCCCCCCCGTCTCCTTTCCCCCCGTCTCCTTCCCCCCCGTCTCCTTCCCCCCGTCTCCTTCCCCCCTGTCTCCTTCCCCCCCGTCTCCTTCCCCCCCGTCTCCTTTCCCCCCCGTCTCCTTTCCCCCCCGTCTCCTTTCCCCCCCGTCTCCTTTCCCCCCCGTCTCCTTTCCCCCCCCCGTCTCCTTTCCCCCCCCCCGTCTCCTGCCCCCCGTCTCCTTTCCCCCCCCGTCTCCTTTTCCCCCCCCGTCTCCTTCCCCCCCCGTCTCCTTCCCCCCCGTCTCCTTCCCCCCCGTCTCCTTTCCCCCCCTTCTCCTTTCCCCCCCGTCTCCTTTCCCCCCCGTCTCCTTCCCCCCCCGTCTCCTTCCCCCCCCGTCTCCTTCCCCCCCCCTGTCTCCTTCCCCCCCCGTCTCCTTTCCCCCCCCGTCTCCTTTCCCCCCCGTCTCCTTTCCCCCCCGTCTCCTTTCCCCCCCCCGTCTCCTTCCCCCCCCGTCTCCTTCCCCCCGTCTCCTTCCCCCCCCGTCTCCTTTCCCCCCCCGTCTCCTTCCCCCCCCGTCTCCTTCCCCCCCCGTCTCCTTCCCCCCCCGTCTCCTTTCTCCCCCGTCTCCTTTCTCCCCCGTCTCTTTTCCCCCCCCGTCTCCTTCCCCCCCCGTCTCCTTCCCCCCCCGTCTCCTTTCTCCCCCGTCTCCTTTCTCCCCCGTCTCTTTTCCCCCCCTGTCTCCTTCCCCCCCCGTCTCTTTTTCCCCCCCGTCGTCTCCTGCCCCCCCGCTGTCTCCTCCCCCCCGTCTTTCCCCCCTCTCCCTCCCCATCACTTTCCCTCCCCCCTCGTCTTACCCCCCTTCGCCTTCCCACTCGCCTCGTCGTCTTCCCCCCGTCTCCTTCGCCCCCCCCGTCGCCTTCCCACCCCTGTAACCGTCCCACCCCCGTCTCCTTCCTCCACCCCCGTCACCTTCCCCCCCATCGCCTTCCACCCCCCGTCGCCCCCCCCATTATCTGCCCCTCCCAATCATCCCCTCGCTCCCCATCATTCCTCAGCCTCCATTGTTCCCCCTCCCCTAATTGTCCCCCCCATCATCACCCCTCCTCCCACCGTCTCCCCCGCCCCCATCGAACCCCCCCACCCCTCACCTGCCCCCTTCTGTCCCCACCCGTCCCCATCAGTCCCCAGCAGACCTCATCTGTTCAATTCAGTCCCCACCCAGTACCGTCCATCCCCGCCAGAACCCCTCTTTCCACACTCGTCCCCACCAGTCCCCACCAGTCCGCCTCTGTCACCATTAGTCATCATCTCACCACCAGTAGCCAACTGAATCATCGGTCCCCTCTGTCCCCATTGGTCCCCACCTGTCCCCATCAGAATCATCTGTCCCCACCTGTCCCCACCAGTTTCCACCTGTCCCCCTCTGTCCCCACCCGTCCCGACCCATTCCCATCAAATCCTGAGGGTTCTCCCTGAATATAACTGGAATAACCCGAACACTGAGATAACAACCAGAACCAGGTGAATGGGGAGGATTCTGCAGTGAGCATCTCCCTCGCCCCTGTCCCAATGTCAAAACACTCCCATGGTCACCCCCCTGCCCTGGTCAGTGTTATAATCCAGGACCAGAGCTCGGAATCAATGGGACCTTTTGTTTTGGGATCAGGAATTTGCTTTCCCACCAAGACCCTCTTCCCCTCCCCCACCCCTCTCTGCCTTCCACAAGGACCGTTCCCTTTGACACTCCTTGGGTTTGTATCACTCTCACTCCCCAAACCCCCAGGTACCTTCCCCTGTCACTGGAAAAGATACAAAACCTGCTGTTGCACCCCCAGCCCCCTCAGCTCCATCCCGGGCCCCCAACCCCTTCTTCCAGGGGAGACAGAGGTTCACCTGCCTCTCCTCCAACCGTGTTTCCAGCATCAGGTGCTCCCGGTGTGGGCTTCTCTCCATCAGGAAGACCCAATGGAAACTTAGGGAACGGTTCACTGAGCATCACACCGGGCCCAGAGGGGCTGACCAGACCCCCCAGTCACCGCCCAGTTCACTTCCCCCCCAACATGACCATCCTCGACCTCCTGCATTACCACAACAAACCACACCACAAATTGGAGGAACAACATCTCATCCCCCTCCTGGGAAACCTCCAGCCCAGAGGATTCAACACGGAGTCCTCCAATTTCAAGTAACCTCCTTCCCCTGCTCCCTCCCACCAACTGGATTCATTCCTCCCATTGTCCAACCAGGTGGGACCCTCTACCTGTCCTCACCCCCTTCGACCTCATTTCCCCCCACCCTGGCCTGTTCCACCCCTTCGTCCTCCCTCCCCCTCACCCTCCCTCCCCCTCCCACCCCATCCTCCCTCCCCCTCCCACCCCATCCTCCCTCCCCCTCCCACCCCATTCTTCCTCCCCCTCCCACCCCCCCTTCGTCCTCTCTCCCTCCTTGGTCTTCCCTCACTCTCGCTCTCCCTCCCCATCCTCCCATTCCCGCTACCTCCCTCCCCATTCCCTCTATCTCCCTCCCCACCCCCTCCCCACTCCCTCTACCTCTCTCCCCACCCCCTCCCTCTACCTCTCTCCCCACCCCCTCCCCACTCCCTCTACCTCCCTCCACACCCCCTCCCCACTCCCTCTACCTCTCTCCCCACCCCCTCCCTCTACCTCTCTCCCGACCCCCTCCCCACTCCCTCTACCTCTCTCCCCACCCCCTCCCTCTACCTCTCTCCCCACCCCCTCCCCACTCCCTCTACCTCCCTCCCCACCCCCTCCCCACTCCCTCTACCTCTCTCCCCACCCCCTCCCTCTACCTCTCTCCCCACCCCCTCCCCACTCCCTCTACCTCCCTCCCCACTCCCTCCCTCCCCCTTCCTCCCTCTCCTATCGGTCCCTCTCTCCGTTGTTCCACTCCCTTTCCATTCTGTTTTATCATCCATCCGTCTTTCTCTGGCCCCCTCCCTCCTTGTTCCTGCCCTCTGAACGTCCCCCTACGTATATAAAAGCCCCTCTGTGTCCTATATACCCTCCTCATTGTCCTCCCCCAATACCCGTCCAGGGGGTACAGGAGCCTGTGGGGACTGACTGAGACCAGAATCCCTGACACCTCACAGTCCAGGAGGAGGATATTCAGCCCATCGTGTCTATCCCCCCTTCTATTAACTGCCCAGTGTCCTGCCCCCCTGGGATTTGCCCCTGAATGGCCCCTGACTGAGTCCCCGTTCTGGCAGAGACCGCTCCTCACTGATAGCCCACCGCCTCCCCACACAGTGAGCATGTGCAGACACTCACTGGCCTTTTGACTGACCGTGGATGGGCACAGCAAGATCCCACTCTCCAGCAATTTCATCACTTCTTCCTCCCCCCCACCCCCCTCCATGCCCCAATCTCACTCAAAGGGGTTTTACCTGACACCCCCTGCTCCCTAGTTTTCCATAAGGATTCCACTTAATTATTTGCCCTCCCAAAGTTTTGTCCCCACCCCTGGATGTTATGTCTGTTCCTAATTTGGCAGCACTCCCTCCCCCACCCACCCCTTTATGTTGGGGGGACACAGTGAGTACGTGCAGACACTCAGTGACCTTTTGAGGGACTGCTTCACTGCCCCTCACTCCCTTAGACAGGGACTTTACATAAACCTCCCCCCCATCACATTTTCACTCTATTGTGCCGCCCCCCCCCCCCCCCCCACCAATTATATTCCTGACCACAATTCCCAATACCCCCATGTTCAGTCTCTCCCCCACTTCGGGGGGGGATTTCCAGCCCATCCCCATTTATTTCCCTTTCCAATCCACACCCCCACCAAATATTGCCCCCCAATATTCTGTTCCCCCTACATTTACCATCCCCTTCCTCTGTAACCCCACAGCCCCCCATCTTCGGTTAATTTGTGACCCCACCCACAATTTTCCACCCCCCTGGAATTTTCCAGCCCCCCCTATTTTCCCCTCCTTCCCCAATCTAATTGCCCCTCTCCCCCTGTGTACCTTCATTTACCCCCTACCCACCCCACTGTCCCCTCTGCCCATACTCTCCTATCTCTGCATAAAAGCCCCCTCTGTGTCTCCATTGTGTACAATTCTCCCACCCTCCCTCACCACCCCCACCCCTCACTGTGTCCCAGGCCCTGGGCTGGGGGGGGGGGGGCACAGGGAGTATGTGCAGAGACTTACCGGCCATTCGACTGTGTGTGTCTTCATGCACAGCAAGATCCCAGTCCCCAGGCTTCCCCCTGCCCCACTCCACCCTGAGAAAGGGGCTTTATTTCCCCCCACACACACCCACAGTTTGGACAACAACAGGAGTCCCAGGGAACAGCAAGATCCCACTGTGTTAATGATATGTGCAATACCACATGATACTGAGTCCAAATCTCCCTTAGGGACAGGAGGACAGGGAGGGAGGGCTGGGGGCATACAGACAGATAGAGAGAGGGACAGAGACCGAGGTGGGGAGAGAACACAAACAAGATTAGGGACAGAGAAATGGAGACAGACACAGAGAGAGAGAAAATCCCAGGGTTGGCAGTGTGAGGGAGGGAGAGAGGGAGATGGAAGTTGATTAAATCAGAGCCAAGATCTTTTGAATCAAAAAACAAGAAAAACAAACAAAATCCCATCACTGAGTGACTTCCCAAAGCTCCCGATTTTATCAGCACTTCCCCCTGGTTTTAAACCCAGAGAATGGGAACAGATTTCACTGGGACCCAGGGGGTCAATGCTTTCTGACTGAGACCCCCAACCCCACCCCAAGGGTTTATATTCTCAGACTCGATGGAAGGGAGTTGGTCTCAGAGCCTGGATCTTGTCCCTCCCTCCGTGTTTAACCTGCCCCCTCCAGCTGCTTCTCTCCCTCTCTCCCTCCTTCCCTCACACTGTCTCTCTTTCTCCTTCACTCCTTCCCATCTGTTTCCCTCTCTCATTCTCTCTCTTCTCCCCCACCTCTCTCTCCCTGTCCCTATCCCCCTCTCCATCTCTCCGCTCAGCTTCCTCCTGTTCTCGAGAATGGATTGTTTTCTCTCTCTCTCTCTCTCTCTCTCTCTCTCTCTCTCTCTCTCTCTCTCTCTCCATTCCCCTCCGTTCTGATTGAAATGCCCTCCCCTCCCTCCCTCCCATTTAAAGTGTGTTCCCATCTCCCCGCCCTGTCCTGTAGACATTAGCCCCCTCACTATCACATTGTGGAGGGAGGGGGAGGAGAGGTGGTGGGGGGTCTGGGCTGGGGAAAGGAGGGATGATACATCCCACCCACTATCAGACCATCAGCAAACGGAGCCTGGGCCCTTTGGACAGACTCCTGTGATGTGTAAGGGGCAACCTGCAGGCTGAGGGGCGCACAGCAAGATCCAACAGGGAGCCGGGTGTGGCATACCTGGGTATTTCCTCATCTTTACCCCCTGTGAGAACTAGTGCCATCCCCCAGCAACAACCCCTCCCCATATCAACCCCTCCACAAGCAAAATGCCCCCCCATGTAATTTTCACACAGCAAGATCCCAATAATACCAGCACTTTCCAAATCCAGTTTCTGATCATGAGTCTCTCTCTGTCTGTCTCTCCCTGCCTGGAATCCCACATCCTGTCCTCCACACCCCTCCCCATTAAAATGACGACAAGTCACAGGGTGGGCTATTGATGCACAGTGCGATCCCACAGGGTAGTCCCCTTCGTGCTCCACAATGTGCTCAAATCCCACTTTACATCCAACAGGAGGCTGTGGATTTCTGTGTGTGGGACGGTTTTATTTGTTTGAAAAATCAACCAAAGAAAGACCGAGAGAGAGAGAGATCCCCTCCCAGATACCTGGGGAATTGGCGAACCTGTGTCTTTTCTGTGCGATTATCACATTTGGTCACCCTGGTTGCGACGTAGGCCACCCTGCAGGTAGTTTGAGACACAGCAAGATCCCACATGTAGCATTATTCTGATATTAGAAGAAGTCTTTGGAGAAAGTTTCTCATTTAAGGTTTTACTTCCCTCCTTGGGGAGTCCTGTCTGTCAGACACTCACTGGGGATTGATGTGTTTGTGTCAAATCCCAGGGCCCCAGTTACTTTAACTCCAGGCTTCAAATCTGTTTAAAAACGACAGGGCTGCAATCTGACAGGAGCCAGTTACCCAGAGGCCCCTAAAACCCAGGGTCCCCCAGAGGAGATTAAACCTCGGGGTAAATTAACACACAACTCACGTGGGCCCCCACGGGGTGCAGCCTGTCGACTAGGCCTCAGGCCTCAGGCCCGTGTCCCCTCTGGAGAAAGCTCTTGTTCAAAGGTCTCCTGATCCCAAAGTTTCTCTCTTTGAATCTTCAAGTGGCCAGCAAGATCCCTTGGGAGGAAAGAGACAGCATTCATTGAAAAGCAAAGGAGGAAAATTATTACAGAGAGATAGCACAGCAAGATCCCAGGTTTCCCCCTCTCTCTGTGACACAGACAATTTCCCAGCGACATCCAAACACAAACATATTGGGTGATGAGCTGAGTTTTCATTCCAAAGCTTTGGAGAAACTTTGAGATACCAGGTTACCTGATTAAAACACTCACTGCTTGCAATGACGGCATTGGGGCAGCTGGTGCACAGCAAGATCCCACATGCAACAATGCAGCAGCAGCTAATTACTCTGACCATTTTCCCCCTCTGTGATGCTGCTTCAGTTTAATTATTTCCTGTCACCCCAGAATCAAACATTGCAGAATTTCACAATCTCAACACACCTCTCCCTCTCTCTCCCCTTCTGTTTCCCCTGCTCTCTCAATTTTTCAAATCTCTCTCTCACTCTCTTTCTCTCACTGTTGTATTTTCTCACCCTACCCTCTCTGTAACCAATATTACTCTGACATTATGACAAGTCTTTAGAGAGTGTCACATCATTTGGGTTTTAATTCCCCCTCTCAGATCCTGGGGATGGACATAGAGTCAAAGAGATGTACAGAACGGAAACAGACCCTTCGGTCCAACCCGTCCATACCGACCAGATATCCCAACCCAATCTAGTCCCACCTGCCATCACCCGGCCCATATCCCTCCAAACCCTTCCTATTCATATACCCATCCAAATGCCTTTTCAATGTTGCAATTTTACCAGCCTCCACCACATCCTCTGGCAGCTCATTCCATACACGTACCACCCTCTGCGTGAAAATGTTGCCCCTTAGGTCTCTTTTATATCTTTCCCCTCTCACCCTAAACCTATGCCCTCTAGTTTTGGACTCCCCGACCCCAGGGAAAATACTATGTCTATTTATCCTATCCATGCTCCTCATAATTTTGTAAACCTCTATAAGGTCATCCCTCAGCCTCCGATGCTCCAGGGAAAATAGCCCTAGCCTGTTCAGCCTCTCCCTGTAGCTCAAATCCTCCAACCCTGGCAACATCCTTGTAAATCTTTCAACTCTTTCAAGTTTCACAACATCTTTCCGATTGGAAGGAGACCAGAACTGCACGCAATATTCCAACAGTGGCCTAACCAATGTCCTGTACAGCTGCAACATGACCTCCCAACTCCTGTACTCAATACTCTGACCAATAAAGGAAAGCATACCAAACACCTTCTTCACTATTCTACCTACCTGCGACTTCACTTTCAAGGAGGTATGCACCTGGACTCCAAGGTCTCTTTGTTCAGCAACACTCCCTAGGACCTTACCATTAAGTGTATAAGTCCTGCTAAGATTTGCTTTCCCAAAATGTAGCGCCTCACATTTATCTGAATTAATCTCCATCTGCCACTTCTCAGCCCATTGGCCCATCTGGTCCAGATCCTGTTGTAATCTGAGGTAACCCTGTTCACTGTTCACTACACCTCCAATTTTGGTGTCATCTGCAAACCTACTAACTGTACCTCTTATGCTCGCATCCAAATCATTTATGTAAATGACATACTTTAACACCAGGCTTCAAACCTGCTTTAAAAATGACAGGGCCGCAATCTGACAGTAGCCAGTTAACCAGATGCCCCTAAAACCCGGGAACCCCAGAGGAGATTAAACCTCGGGGTAAATAAACACACAATCCATGTCGGCCCCCACGGGGTGCAGCCTGTCAACCAGGCCTCAGGCCTCAGAACCACGTCTCCCTCTGGAGCTTGGCCAAGGCTTCCCTCGGCCTGAACATTTTGGATCTTCACGTTGCAGCTTTCCCAACAAAAGTTCAGCGGGATAAAAGAAGGAAAAGATTACTTGTAAGGGAATGTGAGAGCATTTTGAAGGCAAGTTACACAGCAAGATCCCAGGTTTAAAATCACCCCCATCCATCCCCAATGTATTAATGTATATAACATAGTCAGCAGTTAGGATGGAACATGGTGTGGGAGCAGATCTTCCCAGGGATTGGAGGGGGATAGTGAGGGAACACCATCAGATTCTTACACTCTGCAGTGACCTGGGATCAATTATCTTTTACTGAAAACAGTTCCCAACTTGTATGTGCCTGGAGCTCCCTCCAGTCTGAAAGTCTCATTCATCTCTATCATGTCTCCTGTCTCTGAGCCAATGGTATATTCATTCCCAGGATAGGGACAACATGGGGCTAGATACAGAGTAAATCTCCCTCCACACTGTCTGCATCGAATACTCCCAGCACATGTGCAGCATGGGGTTAGATACAGAGTATAGATCCCTCTGCACTGTTCCTATCAAACACACACAGGATCGGGACAGCATGGGGTGAGATACAAAGTTAGGCAGCATTGTAGACAGTGCAGATGGTACCTTAACATTACAAAGGGATATCGATAGATTGGGTGAATGGGCAAAGCTGTGTTAGATGGAGTTCAGTGTCAGCAAGTGTGTGGGTATCAGGTTGGAGTACAGAGAGGGAGCACAAAGGAGGTTTACAAGAATGATCCTGGAGCTCAGGGATTACATTCTGAGGGGAGACTGGACAAATGAGGCCGTTTTCCTCCAGAATTGAGAAAGCTAAGGGGTGATCTGATCAAAGCCTTCAAGGAATAAACAGATTGAGACAGGATCAATCAAGATCAACGATTCCCACAGGTTGGAGATTCTAGACCAAGAGGGAGCAGAGTCTGAGAATGAGGGCCCAGAATGTTCAGGAGAGATGGTAGGAAGCACTTTGACACACACAGGGTGGGAGAGGTTTGGGACTCTCTTCCACAAACAGCAGTGGATGCTGGATCAGTCGTTGAGGTTAAATCAGAGAGAGATACATGTTTATTCAGTGAAGATATTGAGGGATATGGGCCAAAGGAAGGAATGTGGAGTTAGGCCACAGATTAGTCATGATCCCATTGAATGATGGAACAGGCTCGAGGGGCTGAATGGCCTCCTCCTGTTCCTATGTTCCAAAATAACGATCCTCCTGCACTTTCCCTATCAACCCCTCCCAGGGCAGGGACAGGATGGGGTTAGATACACAGTAAAGCTCCCTTTTCTGTATCACCATCAACCCTTCCCAGGGTAGGGTTGGAACAGGGTTCGATACAGAGTAAAGCTCCCCCTACACTGTCCCCATCAACCCATCCCAGGATTGTTTAATGGAGCTTTAATATTTGAAAATGCTTCTATTATTCTGTCATTCACTGTCCCTCAGTAACTGTGTGCGCGTTCGTGCGTGCATAAGTGAGAGACTGAGAGAGAGAAACGGAGACAGAGACCAGGGCCCTGCATTACTGGGTCAGGTAGTGTTGTGGAGAAACTATAGAGAACCACCAGGAGACGCAGGGAGTTCTTCAAGAAATAAGTCTTTTATTTGCAAACAAAAAACCGTGACACTGAGAAAGCAGATTCTCGAATGCCCCCGAACCTCAGGGTCCGTGGATTTTTATATAATTTTTGATCATGTTTCTGTGAGCTTGTCAGCATGACCAACTATCTTAATCAAAGTATCTCACTCCAGCTCCACAATAAACCAGTGATGTTAGTTCCCATTACCTCTTTAGTTGTACATTCTACTTGATGTTATTCGAATGTCATGATTAGATATTTATTGCGAACTCTGCTGCAGTGATCTTCCATTGCAGACTAACCTGTCATGATAGATATTTAGCTATTCCATCTATTACAATAGTCTCCTGTCTCAAGCTGACTCGACTAACTATTAGTTAGATATTTTAATGTCATGTCCCAAATATTTCCGGTCCCAATCCTGTCATAATAACACTTACCAGAGAAACTTGCTTTATTACTAGTGTTATCTCATCTGGCCATAGTGACCCTTCAGCCTTAACCTTACTCTGCTAATGGGTGTAAGAATGTTCCACTATGGTTATCCCATCCTGCCCCTGCATTCCACAGACCACAGATTCCCAGTGGTCTTCATGCTTTAACCCTTCCTATGCTTTCATGGTCTTTATTTTCCATTGACCTCACTCCAACAACAATACCATTTATTAGTTAAACAGGATGGAAGACAGCATCAATTCTCAGGAAGTGTTTTACTGTTTCTGTTTTTGTTAAAAAACTTGGGCGGTGTGCTGGCTCAGTCAGGAGACTGTCTGTGTGGTGTTTGCACATTCACCCTGTGTCTGCGTGGGTTTCCTCCGGGTGCTCCGGTTTCCTCCCACAGTCCAAAGATGTGTAGGTCAGGTGGATTGGTCATGCTCAATTGCCCGTAGTGTTCGGTACATTAGTCAGAGGGAAATTGGCCTGGGTGGGTTACTCTCCGGGGGGTCGGTGTGGATTGTTTCCACACTGTCGGGAATCTAATCTATTTATGACATAACATCATACATAGTAATCTGAGATTGACCAGGTTCTGAATTTATTGTTACAATAAGAGACTGTCACCTATATGCTCATCTCTCGTCAACTGGTCTGTTGAATTTCCCTCATGTTTTGCTCGATATACCAAGTGGGAAGTTGCTCAGTGACATCTTAATTAGGTTACACCGAAGTCCAAGCCCTCAAACAATAAAGTGCTCCTTTGAGATTAAATTTAAAGGTGTTTCTCTGCAAATGGCCAGACTCAAAATGATCACAGCAGATTCAGCCTTCACTTCACAGCAAAGTATCATCTTCCTTTAAATGGGAATATACATCATCTTAAAAGCTAAGGAAATAATTGTGACTTTAAATAAATACTTCCAGTAACTAACATAATCCAATAAATATTGCATACCTTTTGATATTTTTTACTGGAACTGTTAAGCTCAGACTATTATAAAGTTGTTTAAAACATAAGGAACTACAACTACATTAACATTGAAATGACTAATGTGGACTATTAGACCACTCACAACATTCTTAAGCAGGCAGCCCAGAGCATAACATTGCAGTTTGTTTCGATAAGTGTACAGTGAAAATTACCTGGAATAAAATAGCTCGGTTGCCGACTAGATTTTAAACAGGCACAATCATTACTCACAAAATTACACAAAGAACAAAGAACCCCTACAGAACCCCACCTATCCAGCTAGACGTAATTATGCTGTTCCGAGTACATCAGTTCCAATGTTAAACACCAGTATCAATGCTTCAAGTTGAAGTTGGAGGGCAGAAAAGAGAGTTTCTACACAACTCCCTGTTGAACTTTGCAAACCTGTTCAGCTTAGCTCAGCTAAAGAGCTGACCACTGCCCTTTGATTATGTCGGTGAGTTGTCAAGCACGATCACTTTGGCCTGAAGGCTCATCTGTTTACATGTCAACAAAAGGCCTCTTCAAATCCTTTTTATCTCTGTACCACACCAGACTGATCGGAACCTGCACCCCCCCCACCCCTCTCCACCCCCAACAAAAAATCAAGGACAGAGTCTCCTTGAGCCAAGGAACAGCTTTCAGATAAAAATGGACTAGTTTTGTGACACTAAAGAAAGTCCACATTTTTGTTTCAAATGCAATCCCACTGTCTCTGATTACAGATAGTAGCTTTAATTTGGACCCTTGCCAAGTCTAACCTCAATCCTCCAATGTGTAGTCAGCAAACAATCAAACTGCAAGGTCTTGCTTCTTTCAGCAGAAGGACTGCAGTAGTTATTGGGGAGACAGACAGAGGAAGCCGAATCCAGACTGATTAATTCACCAGACTTGGTGCAGTTAATATACTGGTGCAATTATTTTCTGCTCACAACATTTAAAATTCAGTCCTCAGTTATAACTATGTGATCTTTGTTCTATTTATTCAGTCTCATTCAACGATGCATGGTTCATCGCAGCTTCCCCCAAGAATTGGGATACAATGTCAGGACAATAAACTTTCCCAAAGTTATTAAGGTTCGAGGGAATGCAGTGAATTGTCACTTTGTTTCAGCACCTGTCAACACAAGTTGTCACCTGCTCCTTTTTCAAATGCACACACTTTTGTTCCACACACAAATCTCTTCACATCACCAAAATCATTTTCCTTGTTTCATATTATCTATTTTTTAAAAATATTACACATTCTGGACAAGAGGGATTTTGGCCTGCATTGATGCAGCAATATTCTATAATTTAAAACCAGCTTTCAGGGGAATATCAATAATGGTTTGAACTCACACCAAGCATAGCACAATAGTGTCTGCTGTTCAAATTTTTTTTAAAATCCTGCGCTAACATGCCTCAGCAATGTGTAACTTTTCCACTGTCTTGTGGACTCTAGTGAGACCGTCAATCAAGGAGTATACAGTGGGATTTAGGTAAAGTATTGTTACTTCTGCAATCATAATTACTTGAGCAAGGTAAATACACTCACACCAGTGGAGAATTGTTTCAACCAAGAGCTGAGTTAACAAGAATGAAAACTATGTGAAGGAAATATATAATTGTTTTTGTATTATCTCAGATGTGCATACAAGAATGAAACATGCCTGTAAACAATGGTAGATGTTATAGACAAATAGATAAGGTGCTGTGAGGGTGGAGGTTAAGCCAGATATGCCTGTACAAACAGTAGTTAGAAGCATCTGTTTCCCACTTCTTGAAAAACAAAAACAAACCCCAATTATAGGGTCATAGAGCTCAATATGGATGAGGAATGGGAGGAAATGTTACAAGGGAAACAGATGGCAGTGAAGGAGGATATACCTAACAATGGGCCGCAGCAGGATGTGGTGAAATGGCCAAGCAAGACTTCTACTTTGTTATGTACAAGGCTGGATACGGCAAGAGATAAACAACAGTAATGGGCACCGGGTTGGGAGGAGTGAATCCTATATAAGATATGGACTTGCAAAACTCTGGGTGCCTTACTGCAGGCACCACACTTGCAAGTGTATCATAAACAATACTGATTGCTTCAGATCTTGTCTCAGACTGAAATTATTGAAGTGCATGAGCTTTGTTTCTCAAAACTGGGGGTTCATCCGGGATATTCTTCCATCGCCGGGAGAGTGGCTGGCCCTGGACACTGGGAAGATGCGTCCTGTTCCCGATTGAGGAGCGGTCTCGTGTCCCAGTTTGGTCCACTCCCTTGGGCGACTGGTACGAATCCCACAAGAGAGACATCTGAATCAGACGGTGAAAGGAGGTCGATAGAAAATACAGAAAATGGGGCCAGGCAACTCTGCACAGACCAAGGTAAGAAAACTGACTTTTAAGTATTGCCTTGGTGGCCGCGAAATGGGGTATTTAATCGCTGAGAGACTGGCGAGGGTCCTGAGAAATGGGGGGCAGGCAGAGTAAGTCAAACTGTGACGAAGTAAAGGAAGAAAAAGTCCCTGGTAACATTCCTCCAGAAACACCGTTGGGGAGGATGTTGCGGGAATGGACAAGTAAAACTTGTACAAGGGAAAAAGATAAAAACAAAATGATGAAATATTGTTGTTTATTCTGGACCAAAGAACCAATCCTTCGTCCAGCTGTCTTCTGGCCAAAGTACAGTTCAGACGAGGATTGGGTCTGTCAGTATTTACATTTGTATGTGAATAAAAAACAACCTTTTAGTCAAGAGGAGGCGGACTATGCGTCTTGTTGGAAGGGCAGTTTGGGAATGATGGTAGTAAAGACAAGGGATTCCCCCTCTGCCCCACCCAGTCTCTGGGATCCTCTTGGCTGCTTCCCCCCCCCACCCCGTACCATAAAATCAAATTAGGTGGAAATGGAGGAGGAGGAGGAGAGACAGATAGACGGGGACAGGGAACGGATGACCCACAAGAGGAGGAAGAAGGGGCGGTGGACGGGGATGTTGTTGTCCCAGACCCTCAATCGTCAACGAAAGAAAAGGAAGATAAAGTAGATGTTGAGGAGGCCTCCGGAGGATCTAAACCAAAGCCTAGGGGAGGAAAACAAAAAAGGGGAAGAACGTAAAGAGTTATCCCCTTCGGGAGGTACCAGTAGGGGACAAAGAGATTGGGTTTGTAAGTGCCCCCCTCACCAGTGGGGAGGTCAGAACATTTAAAAAGGAGATGGAGGTCCTGGTTGAGGATCCGGTAGGGTTGTCTGAACAAATTGATCAATTCTTGGGGCCCAGTCTGTACACATGGACTGAGTTAATGTCTATTTTGAATACACTACTTACTGGAGAAGAAAGGGGACTTATTCGAGGAGCATCCATTAAAATATGGGACAGGGAACATCCCACTGGGGACAGGGAGAGACGAAGTTTCCCCTCAGAGACCCCCAGTGGGACAATTAAAACCCGGATCATAGAGAAGAAATAAGGGAATTGAAAGACCTGATTCTAAAAGGAATAAGAGAGGCAGTTCCAAAGTGACAGAATTTGACTAAAGCCTTTGAAGTTAGCCAGGAGAAAGATGAAACTCCCTCAGCTTTCCTGCCAAGATTACGAGACTCAATGTGGAAATAGTCTGGAATGAACCCTGAGGACCCAGTGGCACAGGGTCTTTTGAAAGTACATTTTGTGACAAAGGCATGGCCAGACGTACAGAGAAAGATACAGAAGATAGAAGGGTGGAGTGAAAAACCATGAGATGAATTGTTAAGAGAGGCACAGAAAGTGTTTGTAAAGAGAGAGGACGGGAGACAAAAACAGAAGGTGAAAATGATGGGAGCTACGGTTGATGAGGTAGTTAAGAAAAGAATGGAACCAATAGTGAGCAACTGGAGGGTGGGTGGCAGCAGGTAGGACGGAGAGGGAGAGGGAGAGGGAGAGGACAAGGGGGAGAGTGAGGGAGAGGGAGAGGGAGAGGGAGGGACAAGGGGGAGAGGGAGAGGGGGAGAGGGAGAGGGAGGGACAAGGGGGAGAGGGAGGGGGAGAGGGAGAGGGAGAGGACAAGGGGGAGCATTTGATAGAGGGTTCGGGTGACAGGGGCAGAGCTGGAGGTCTCCACAGGCAGGATGCTATTATTGTGGAAAGATAGGACACTTTAAGCGGGACTGTCCTGATCTACAAAGGGAAGAGAGGGCAATTCCGCTTCTGAATTTTGATGAAGAATAGGGGTGTCAGGGGTTCCTGCCCTCGGGGGCCCACCAGGAACCCTTGATAAACCTGAAGGTGGGACTCTGTAGGGAAGAGGTAGTCTTCCTCGTAGATACGGGGGCAGCACGGTCATCGCTGAATTTTAAACCAAAGAAAGTAGGAATGTCGACACGGTCAATTACTGTTTAGGGGGTAAAAAGGGGAAGGATGTTCCAGTATTTGAACCTATGATGATAGAAGGTCCTAAGGATAGGATCACAGGGGAACTGCTGTATATCCCTGATAAAGGAAGTAACTTATTAGGGAGAGATTTAATTATCCTCTTAGAACTGGGGATTGGAATTCAGGAAAAAGAATTAGTTGTTCAAATGGCAATGTTGACAGAGGATGTGGAGAGAGAGAGATAGACCCTATTGTATGGGCTAGAGAAGGGAATCGTGGAAAACTACAGATTCCTCCCCTAGAAATAAGTTTGAAAAGGAAAGGGGACGTTGTCTGTGATGACAATATCCCATTTCCATCGAAGGTAAACGAGGACTGCAGCCAGTAATTGAAGGATTGATTAGAGATGGACTGTTGGAGCCATGTATGTCTCCTTATAATACCCCAATCCTACCAGTGCGGAAATCCGATGGAACTTATCGATTGGTGCAGGATTTGAGAACATTAAATCGAATAGTACAGATCAGGCACCCAGTGGTGCCAAACCCCTATACCTTATTAAGTGAGATCCCTCATGACCACAAATGGTTTAGTGTGATAGATTTAAAGGATGCCTTTTGGGCTTGGCCCTTGGCAGAGGAAAGGAGGAGTTTGTTTACCTTTGAATGGGAAGATCCCAAGACAGGACAGAAACAGCAATACCGGTGGGCTGTGCACCCCCAGGAGTTTATGGTCTCCCTGAGTTTATTTAGACAGATGTTAGAACAAATATTGGAGAAATTTAGCAGCCCCAAGGGGACTCCCTGTTGCAGGATGTAGACGACCTCTTAGTAACAGGAAAAAGAAGAGAAAATCAGTAGAAGCCACTAACAAATTATTGAATTTCCTGGGTCAGCAGGGACTGAGGGTATCTAAAAACAAACCACAATATGTGGAGTGAGAAGTGAAATACCTGGGACATTTAGTTAGTGAGGGAAAGCGAAAGATAAGCCCGGAACGGATAGAGGGAATAGTGGGGATTCCACAGCCCAGGACTAAACGGGAGTTATGTAAATTTTTGGGTCTAACGGGATATTGCAGATTGTGGATTGATTCCTATGGACAGAAGACTAAGGAATTATATCTCAAACTATTAGAGGAGGAACCAAAATGTCTAAGTTGGGATGATGAGGGAAAAGAACGAGTTGAGGAACTCAAAAGAGATCTGATCCATGCCCCCGAGTCAGCCTTACCTTCTCTAGATAAACCTTTCCACCTCTTTGTTACCGTAGATAAGGGAGCGGCTCTGGGAGTATTGACCCAGAGGTGGGGAGGAATGAAACAGCCAGCAGCATATCTTTCGAAGCTACTGGATCCAGTATCCCGAGGGTGGCCTGAGTGTGTGCAGGCCGTGGCTGCCACTGCACTGTTGGTGGAGGAAAGCAGAAAGCTTACATTTGGGGGAGCCCTAATAGTAAGTACCCCACACCAAGTGAGAACGATCCTAAACCAAAAAGCTGGGCGATGGTTGACAGACTCGCGGATTCTGAAATATGAGGCAATATTAATCGAAAAGGATGATGTAGTGTTGGTCACGGACAATTGTTTAAATCCAGCTGCCTTTCTTTGGAAAGGGGAAGGAGACTCTCCTCAGAATCCAGGGCACGACTGCCTTGACATTATAGAATACCAAACTAAGGTCCACATGGACCTGAGAGATGTTCCACTTCATGCAGGGGCGAGACTTTTTATAGACGGATCATCCCGGGTGACTGAAGGGAAAAGACATAATGGGTATGCAGTCGTAGACGGGATGGAAGGTAGTGTGGTGGAGGCAGGAAGGTTGCCAAATGGGTGGTCAGCTCAGACCTGCGAACTCTATGCATTGGAAAGAGCCCTTAGGGCGTTAGAAAATAAAGAGGGAACAGTATACACTGACTCTAAATATGTATTTGGTGTTGGCACGTTCGGAAAGATATGGCAGGAAAGAGGACTGATCAATAGCCGGGGGAAGGAATTAGTACACGAGGAGTTGATTAAATGGGTCTTGAAGTCCCTATTACTCCCCCGAGAAATAGCAGTAGTGCATGGAAATGGTCATCAGAAAGGAAATGAACCTGAAGTTAGGGGGAATAGATTAGCCGATGAAGTGGCGAAGGAAGCAGCCCTGAACCCACAAGAAGTGGTGATCCATTCCCTAATACCTACTGTCCCAGGTCCTAGGGAAGCTCCAATATTTACTGAAAGCGAAGAAAATGAATTGAGAGATTTAGGGGCTGTAAAAACAGCAGACGGGCATTGGAGGTTACCTGATGGAAGGGAAATGTTAAACAAAATGATGATGGGAGAGATTATGGCTGTCCTACATCAAGGCAGCCATTGGGGAGTACAAGCAATGTGTGATTTAGTTCTTAGGGAATATGGATGGAAAGGAATATATACAATTGTTAAACAAATATGTGAGGGATGTATCATATGCAGAAAGGTAAATAAGAAAGTCTTGAGAAAACAGACCGCAGGAGGAAGAGACCCGGGATTGAGACCCTTCCAGAGTATACAAGTAGATTATACTGAACTACCCAGAGTAGGAAGACTAAAATATATGCTAGTCATAGTAGATCATCGATCTGGTTGGGTTGAAGCATACCCCCGAGCTACTGCCACTGCGAGTGGGGTGTCTAAAACAATATTAGAACACATAATTCCCCGATATGGGCTAGTGAACCATATAGATTCCGACCAAGGAACTCATTTTACCTCTAAAGTGTTACAGGGGGTAATGAAAGGGTTGGGAATTTCCTGGGAGTTCCATACTCCATGGCATCCGCCATCATCAGGAAGGGTTGAGAGAATGAACCAAACACTCAAATGACAGCTCTCTAAATTGATAATAGAAACCAGACTCCCTTGGACCAAATGTTTACCTATAGCTCTCTAGTGAGTACGAACAGCCCCAAGGAAAGATTTGGGACTATCCCCCTATGAAATCTTATTTGGATTACCTTATCTGGGAACGAATGGGGAATTGCCACTTCCCGAAACTAAAGACTTGTTCTTAAAGAAGTATATACTGGGCTTGTCCTCCTCTTTGTCTTTCCTCAGGAAACAGGGTTTATTGGCACAGACTCCACCCCTTGAATTCACCGTTCATCCCATCCGGGCGGGAGATTGGGTCTCAGTAAAATCATGGACAGAGACTAAATTACAGCCGGACTGGGAAGGGCCGTACCAGGCTCTTTTGACGACCAAAACGGCAATAAGGACGGTGGGGAAAGGCTGGACTCACTACACTTGGATCAAAGGGCCAGTGGAATCTCCAGTTGAGGAAGAAGTCTGGACAGTCAAATCAACGCAAGACCCACTGAAACTCAGACTAAAGAGACTTTGAGTAACTGATTATACAGTGGTGATGCGAGCGCGGGATTATTTCTGTAAGATTGTATATTAAGTCTTTTGGTGCTTCAGCACGATTTTTAGAATGCTGGAGATGTTTAGAGTTATGATGCTAGCTCTCTTAGTATTGGGATTTTGTCAAATATCATTTTCATATGTATTATTAACAGTCCCTGAGTCTGATAATCCACAAGTAATAGACGCTGATGTATGCAGCTTAAATTGTGGGGATGTAGATAATCAGACACAGTCCCACAGCTCTGAGATACATCTTAATCCTCTGGGGATGGCCTTGGGGATGGTACTGGGTATAATGGTCTCGTCACTGTACACTGGGCCCCCTTCCGACCAGCTCACGATTGTCCCGATAAAAAGTGTAACCCAATATACTTAATGACAAAGAAAACCACATGGCACGAATCAATTCTGGGGGTGGGGGGGCGGGTGGGGGGGCACCTATCAGGTCCAATGAAATTAAACATTTGGGATAGAGATGAAAACAAACGGGAATGATTTCTTGGGCTGTTGTTTTTGAATAGTGTGGGACAGGTGAAAATGGGCAGAACTACTGGATAATAAGATACAACCTTTCACCCTTCCCAATGACCCTAAAGTATTGAAAATTATAGAGGTAAAGGACTTAAAACAGACCATCGAACTAGAAACTGGGTTTGGGGATGTAAATGCCTGGGTTGAATGGGTAAGGTATCCTGTAAAAAGTCTGAACAAGACCAATTGCTATGTATGTGCCTCCGGTCGGACAGTGACCCAGGGGGTTCCCTTTCCACTCGGGTGGAAGGGAGACAGGAAGGGCATGGAATGTATGATAGCCCTGTATCAGGATGAGACTGCATGGAATGATAGGAACTGTACCTCCCTATCTCTGATGTTCCCTCCCTTGGAGAAGAAAGACTCAAAACCCCCACCCTGCCCACGTTTCCAGCCACAGTCGGAAATCACACGTGGTGTGTGCGTAGACGAGGTACAAATCGGTTTGGAGACTTTGGGGGAGCTGAAATTATGTACAGAGACTAAGAATGTCACCGAAACGGAGAAGGGAGGGAACTACTCAGCACTGAAGGCTCCCCGAGTGGATCTGTGGTGGGACTGTGGAGGCAAAATATAGAGACCCACCCTCCCTCCAGATTGGAGAGGGATATGTGGAATTGTACAATTGGCAATTCCATTTACCCTGGCATTTGAGAAGGAAAAGATAGTAGGGAAAAAGGGAAGGGGTAAGAGATTACTGTTAGACACTTCTTTCGATGACAGGATTTATCTCGATTCTGTAGGAGTCCCTGGTGGGGGGGGGGGGGAGGGTGGGGGTACCTGACGAGTTCAAGGCTCGTACCCAGATTGCAGCAGGCTTTGTGTAAGCTCTCTTCTGGTGGGTAACAATTAATAAAAAGATAGATTGGATAAGTTACATTTTCTATAACCAACAGTGATTTATAAATTATACGAGAGATGTGGTTAAAGGAATATCAGACCAGCTTGATGTGACAAGTGGGATGGCATGGGAAAACAGAATGGCCCTTGAGATGATTCTAGCGGGAAAAGGGTGTGTGTGTGTGATGTTAGGAGGAAGCTGGTGTACCTTTATTCCTAATAACACTGTGCCTGATGGTTCAATCACTCGGGCCTTAAGGGGATTGACTCCCTTAGCAGAGGAACTGGCTGAGAATTCAGGAGTAGACACATCTCTCACAGGATGGCTTGAATCCTGGTTTGGAAAATGGAAGGGGGTGGTGGTTTCTATCCTTACTTCCCTGACAGTAGTAGCCGGGGTGTTGGTGGCCACTGGCTGTTGTATCATACCCTGTATACGAGGACTCACCCAAAGACTGATTGAAACAGCCTTGATGAAACAGATGCCCCTAAAAGGGAGTCAGGCAGAGGAACTTTATTGACTAAATAATGACGGGATGAGTGAGACCAAGATGGATGAAATCTCCAAAATGATGCTTGTGAATTTTGGGGGCGATGCTTAAAAGAAAAATTGCAGAAGGTAACAAATGGTAATTAAAGAAAAAGGGGAAATTGTGGGATGTGGGAAAACTAGTGTTATTTCTGCAATTCCATTTACTTATACAAAGTAAATGAACTCACACCAGTGTGTAATTGTTTTAGCCAAGAGCTGAGTCAACAAGAATGGAAACTATGTGGAGTAAATACATAATTGTTCTTATATTAGCTAAAATTGTGTGCAAGAATGAAACGTGACTGCAAAACAATGGTAGATATTACAGGGGAATAGATAAGATGCTGTGAGGGGAGGAAGTTAAGCTAGATACGCCTGTACAAACAGGAGGTATAAACATCTGTTTCCCACTTTTACAGAGACACAGGAACAAACCCCAATTAAAAGGGTCATAAGGATCAGGGGAAGGTACAGATGGAGGGAGTCGATAATGGTGAAGAAAGAATATGCCGAACAATGACCTACAGTGGGATGAGGTCAAATGGCCTTGTGAGACCAGGAATAAGCATTTTGTCACAGACAAGGCCGGATAAGGCAAGAGATAAACAGGGGTAATGGGGGTCGGTCTTAGGGAAGTGGAAGATATAAACAGGGGAGGAGCAATGTAAAACAAAAGAAACCAAATTATATAAAGATTGGGTATGAATTGAATTTGGGATGTGTGTATGTCCCTTGCCTTGTAGACACTGGACATCACGCCCTCTTGCAAGAGTAAAATAAAGGACACTACTGATTCAAATTTTGTCTCGGACTGCAATTATTGAAGTGTGTGAGCTTTGTTTCTCATAGTTCCAGACCCTAACCACTGGATTAATCCGGCCAACCCCACACTGTCAGGCACTGTGTTCCAGACCCTAACCACTGGATTAATCCGGCCAACCCCACATTCTCTGGCACTGTGTTCCAGACCCTAACCCCTGGATTAATCCAGCCTATCCCACTTTCTCAGGCACTGTGTTCCAGACCCTAACCACTGGATTAACCCGGCCAACCCCACATTCTCTGGCACTGTATTCCAACGCTAAACCCTGGATTAATCCAACCTATCCCACTCTCTCAGGCACTGTCTTCTCAACCCTAACCATTGGATTAATCCAGCACACCCACACTCGCAGACACCGCATTCCAGAACCTACGTCCTGGATTAATCCGGCCTATCCCAAACATTCTCAGACACTGTGTTCCAGACCCTAGCCCCTGGATTAATCCGGCCTATCCCACAATCTCAGACATTGTATTCCAGAATGTAACCCCTGGATTGACCGGACCTATCCCACAGTCTCAGACACTGTATTCCAGACACTAACCCCTGGATTAATCCGACCAAACCCACATTCTCAAGCACTATGTTCCAGATCCTAACCCCTGGATTAATCCGACCTATCCCACTCTCTCAGGAACTGTGTTCCAGTCCCTAACTCATGGATTAGTCCGGCCTATCCCACTCTCTCAGGCACTGTGTTCCAGACTCTATTCCCTGTATTAATCCTGCCTATCCTACTCTCTCAGGCACTTTGTTGCAGACACTAAACTCTGGATTAATCTGGCCTGTCCAACAACGTCAGACACTCTGTTCCAGTCCCTAACCCCTGGATTAATCCATCCTATCCCACTCTCTCAGGCACTGTGTTCCAGACCCTAACCACTGGATTAATCCGGCCTATCCCACTCTCTCAGGCACTGTGTTCCAGACTCTAACCCCTTGATTAATCCGACCAATCACACACACTCAGACATTGTATTCCAGAATGTAACCCCTGGATTGACCGGGCCTATCCCACACTCTCAGACATTGTATTCCAGACCCTAACCCTTGGATTAATCTGGTCTATCCCACACTCTCAGACACTGTGTTCTAGGACCTAACCCCTGGATTAATCTGGCCTATCCCACACTCTCAGACACTGTGTTCTACGACCTAACCCCTGGATTAATCTGGCCTATCACACACTGTCAGACACTGTTCCAGACCCTAACCCCTGGATTGACCCGGCCTCCAACACACTCTTAGACACTGTGTTTCAGATCTAATCCCTGGATTTTGCGGCCTCCCCCAGACTCTCAGGCACTGTGTTCGAGACCCTAAACCCAGGATTAATCTGGCCCATTCCACACTCTGATGCACTTTGATGCAGACTCTAACCCCTGGATTAATCCGGCCTATCCCACAATCTCAGACATTGTATTCCAGACACTAACCATTGGATTGACCCGTCCTACCCCACACTCTCAGACACTGTGTTCCAGACCCTAATGCCTGGATTAATCCGGCCTATCCCACACTCCCAGGTACTTTGTTCCAGACTCTAACCCCGAGATTGAATCGGCCTTCCCCACACTTTCTGGAACTTTGTGCCAGACCCTAACCCCAGGATTAATCCTGCCTATCCTACTCCCGCACTGTATTCCAGACACTAACCCCTGGATTAATCCGGCCTACGCCACTCTCTCAGGCACTGTGTTCAACACACTAAGCCCTGGAGTAATCCAGTCTATCCCACATTTACAGGCACTGTATTCCAGACACTAACCCCAGGATTGACCCGGCCTATCCCACACTCTTAGACATTGTGTTCCAGACCCTAAATCATGCATTAATCCAGCCTATCCCACACTCTCAAATGCTGTGTTCCAGACCTTAACACCTGGATTAATCCGGCCTATCCCTCACGCTCAGACATTCTGTTCCAGACCCTAACCCCTGGATTAATTCGACCACTCCCACACTCTCAAGCACTATGTTCCAGTCCCTAACCCCTGGATTGATCCGACCTATCCCACTCTCTCAAACACTGCGTTCCAGACTCTAACTCCTGGAATATTCCGGCCTATCCCACACTCACACACTGTGTTCCAGACGCTAACCCCTGTATTAATCCGGTCTATCCCATAAACTCAGACAATGTATTCCCGACCCTAACCCCTGGATTGACCCGGCCACCCCAAACTCTCTGACACTGTGTTCCAGACCCTAACCCCTGGATTGACCCGGCCACCCCAAACTGTCTGACACTGTGTTCCAGACCCTAACCCCTGGATTAATCTGGCCTGTCCCACGCTCGCAGACACTATGTTCCAGACCCTAACCCTTGGATTGAATCTGCCTTCCCCACACTCTCCGGCACTTTGTTCCAGTCTCTCACCCCTGGATTAATCCGGCCTATCCCACACTCTCAGGCACTGTGTTCCAGACCCTAACCCCTGGATTATTCCAGCCTATCACACACTCTCAAGCACTGTGTTCCAGACACTAACCCCTGTTTTAATCCCTCCTGTCCCTCTCTCTCAGGCACTGTGTGCCAGACTCTAAAGCCTGGATTAATCCGGCCTATCCGACATTATCAGGCACTGTGTTCCAGACCGTAACCCCTGGATTAATCCGGCCTATCTCACATTCTCAGACACTGTATTCCAAACCCTAAACCCTGGATAAATCTGGCCTCCCCCATACTCTCAGATATTGTATACCAGAGCCTAACCCCTGGATTAATCCGGCCAATCCCACACTCTCAGACACTGTGTTCCAGGCCCTAAAACCTGGATTAATCTGGTTTCCCCCATACTCTCAGATATTGTATACCAGACCCTAACCCCTGGATTAATCCGGCCACCCCAAACTCTCTGACACTGTGTTCCAGACCCTAACCCCTGGATTAATCCGGCCAATCCCACGCTCGCAGACACTATGTTCCAGACCCTAACCCTTGGATTGAATCTGCCTTCCCCACACTCTCCGGCACTTTGTTCCAGTCTCTCACCCCTGGATTAATCCGGCCTATCCCACACTCTCAGACACTGTGTTCCAGGCCCTAAAACCTGGATTAATCCGGCCTATCCCACAATCTCAGACATTGTATTCCAGAATGTAACCCCTGGATTGACCGGGCCTATCCCACACTCTCAGACACTGTATTCCAAACACTAACCCCTGGATTAATCCGGCCTATCCCACACTCTCAGACACTGTATTCCAGAAACTAACCCCTGGATTAATCCGACCAAACCCACACTCTCAGGAACTGTGTTCCAGACACTAACTGCTGGATTAGTCCGGCCTATCCCACTCTCTCAGGCACTGTGTTCCAGACCCGATTCCCTGTATTAATCCAGCCTATCCTACTCTCTCAGGCACTTTGTTGCAGACACTAAACTCTGGATTAATCCGGCCTATCCAACAATGTCAGACACTGTGTTCCAGTCCCTAACTCCTGGATTAATCCAGCCTATCCCACTCTCTCAGGCACTGTGTTCCAGACCCTAACAACTGGATTGACCCTGCCTATCCCACACCCTCGGGCACTGTGTACTGACCCTAACCCCTGGATTAATTTAGCCTAACCCACACTCTCTCAAAGTGTATTCCAGACAACAAACCCTGGATTAATCCGACCTATCCTACTCTCTCAAGCACTGCTTTCCAGACCCTAACTCCTGTAATATTCCGGCCTATCCTACACTCACACACTGTGTTCCAGACCCTAACCCATGGATTAATCCAGTCTATCCCTTAAACTCAGACATTGTATTCCAGACCCTAACCCCTGGATTGACCCAGCCACCCCAAATCTCTGACACGGTGTTCCAGACCCTAACCCATGGATTAATCCAGCCAATACACACTCTCAGGCACTGTGTTCCAGACCCTAACGTCTGGATTAATCCCGCCTATTCCACACTCTCAGATACTGTATTCCAGAGCCTAGCCCTTGGATAAATCTGGCCTATCCCACACCCTCAGACCCATGTTCCAGACACTAATCCCTGGATTATTCCGACCTACGCCACTCTCACAAGTACTATAATCCAGACACAAACCCCTGGATTAATCCAGCCTATCCCATATTCTCAGGCACTGTGTTCCCAACCCTAACCCCTGGATTAATCTGGCCTATCCCACACTCTCAGGCACAGTGTTCCAGACCCTATTTCCTGTATTAATCCGGCCTATCCCACTCTCTCAGACACTGTTTTCCAGAACCTAACCCTTGGATTAATCCAGCCTATCCCACTCTCTCAGGCACTGTGTTCCAGACTCTAACCCCTTGATTAATCCGACAAATCCCACACTCTCAGACATTTTGTTCTAGAATGTAACCCCTGGATTGACCGGGCCTATCCCACACTCTCAGACACTGTATTCCAGACACTAACCCCTGGATTAATCCGGCCTATCCCACACTCTCAGACACTGTGTTCTACGACCTAACCCCTGGATTAATCTGGCCTATCACACACTGTCAGACACTGTTCCAGACCCTAACCCCTGGATTGACCCGGCCTCCAACACACTCTTAGACACTGTGTTTCAGATCTAATCCCTGGATTTTGCGGCCTCCCCCAGACTCTCAGGCACTGTGTTCGAGACCATAAACCCAGGATTAATCTGGCCCATTCCACACTCTGATGCACTGTGATGCAGACTCTAACCCCTGGATTAATCCGGCCTATCCCACAATCTCAGACATTGTATTCCAGACACTAACCCCAGGATTGACCCGGCCTATCCCACACTCTCAGACACTGTGTTCCAGACCCTAACTCATGCATTAACCCAGCCTATCCCACACTCTCAAATGCTGTGTTCCAGACCTTAACACCTGGATTAATCCGGCCTATCCCTCACGCTCAGACATTCTGTTCCAGACCCTAGCCCCTGGATTAATCCGGCCTATCCCTCATGCTCAGACATTGTGTTCCAGAATGTAACCCCTGGATTGACCGGGCCTATCCTACACTCTCAGACACTGTGTTCCAGACCCTAACCCCTGGAGAAATCCGGCCTATCCCACACTCTCAGACACTGTGTTCCAGACCCGAACCCCTGGATTAATCCGGCCTATCCCTCACGCTCAGACATTCTGTTCCAGACCCTAACCCCTGGATTAATTCGACCACTCCCACACTCTCAAGCACTATGTTCCAGTCCCTAACCCCTGGATTGATCCGACCTATCCCACTCTCTCAAACACTGCGTTCCAGACCCTAACTCCTCGAATATTCTGGCCTATCCCACACTCAGACACTGTGTTCCAGACGCTAATCCCTGGATTAATCCAGCCTATCCCACACTCGCAGACACTGTGTTCCAGACCCTAACCACTGGATTAATCCAGCCTATCTCACACTCTCAGACACTGTGTTCCAGACCCTAACACATGGATTAATCCGGCCTATCCCACATTCTCAGGCACTGTATTCCAGACACTAACCCCAGGATTGACCCGGCCTATCTCACACTCCTGGAATATTCCGAGCTATCCCACACTCACTCACTGTGTTCCCGATGCTAACCCCGGATTAATCCGGTGTATCCCATAAATTCAGACAATGTATTCCACATCCTAACCCCTGGATTGACCCGGCCACCCCAAATTCTCTGACACTGTGTTCCAGACCCTAACTCCTGGATTAATCCGGCCTCCCCATACCGTCAGACACTGTTCCAGACCCTAACCCCTGGATTAATCCAGCCTATCCACTCTCTCAGACAATGTATTCCAGAACCCTAACCCCTGGATTGATCCGGCCTATCCCACAATCTCCGGCACTATGTTCCAGACCCTAACCACTGGATTGACCCGCTCTCCCCATATTCTCAGACACTGTGTTCCAGACACTAACCCCTGGATTACATTGGCCTATGCCACACTGTCACATACTGTTGTCCAGACCCTAATACCTGGATTAATCTGGTTTATCCCAAACATTCTCGGACACAGTGTTCTAGACCCTACCCCTGGATTGACCCGGCCACCGCAAACTCTCTGACACTGTATTCCAGACCATAACCCCTGGATTAATCCGGCCTAACCCACACTCTCAGGCACTGTATTCCAGACACCAACCCCTGGATTAATCCGAACTATCCCACTCTCTCAAGCACTGTGTTCCAGACCCTAACTCCTGGAATATTCCGGCCTATCCCACACTCACTCAATGTGTTCCAGACCCTAACCCCTGGATTAATCCAGCCAACCCCACATTCTCAGGCACTGTGTTCCAGACACTAAACCCTGGATTAATCCAACCTATCCCACTCTCTCAGGCACTGTCTTCTCAACCCTAACCATTGGATTAATCCGGCACTCCCACACTCGCAGACACCGCATTCCAGAACCTACGTCCTGGATTAACCCGGTCCATCCCACACTCTCACGCACTGTGTTCCAGACCCTAACCCCTGGATTAATCCGGCCTATCCCACACTGTCAGACACTGTGTTCCAGACACTAACCCTTGGATTAATCCGGCCTATCCCACACTCTCAGACACTGTGTTCCAGACCCTAAACCCTGGATTACTCCGGCCTATCCCACACTCTCAGACACTCTGTTCCAGACACTAACCCCTGGATTAATCCGGCCTATCCCACACTCTCAGACACTGTGTTCCAGGACCTAAAACCTGGATTAATCCGGTATATCCCACACTCTCAGACACTGTATTCCAGACCCTAACTCCTGGATTAAGCCGGCCCATCCCACACTCTCAGACACTGTGTTCCAGACACTAACCCCTGGATTAATCCGACCAACCCCACACTCTCAAGCACTGTGTTCCAGACACTAATTGCTGGATTAATCCGGCCTATCCCACTCTCTCTGGCACTCTGTTCCAGACCCTAATCTCTGTATTAATCCTGCCTATCCCACACTCTCACACACTGTGTTCCACACCCTAACCCCTGGATTAAAATGGCCTATCCCACACTCTCCGGCACTGTGTTCCAGACCCTAACCCCTGGATTAGTCCAGCCTACCCCACACTCTCGGACACTGTGTTCCAGACCCTAACCACTGGATTAATCCGGCCTATCCCACTCTCTCAGGCACTGTATTCCAACACTAAACCCTGGATTAATCCAACCTATTCCTCTCTCTCAGGCACTGTCTTCTCAACCCTAACCATTGGATTAATCCGGCCTATCCCACACTGTCAGTCAATGTGTTCCAGACCCTAACCCCTGGATTAATCCAGCCTATCCCACACTCTCAGGCACTGTCTTCCAGACCCTAACCACTGGATTAATCCAGCCAACCCCACATTCTCTGGCACTGTATTCCGACACTAAACCCTGGATTAATCCAACCTATCCCACTCTCTCAGGCACTGTCTTCTCAACCCTAACCATTGGATTAATCTGGCACACCCAGACTCGCAGACACCGCATTCCAGAACCTACGTCCTGGATTAATCCGGCCTATCCGACACTGTCAGACAATGTGTTCCAGACCCTAACTCTTGGATTGACCCGGCCTATTCCACACACTCAGACACGCTCTTCCAGACCCTAACCCCTGGATTATTCCGGCCTCCCCCACACTCTCGGACTCTGTGTTCCAGACCCTAACCCCTGGATTAATCCATCCTCCCCCTACACTCTCAGACGTTGTGTTCCAGACCCTAACTCATGCATTACTCCAGCCTATCCCACCCTCTCAAATGCTGTGTTTCAATCCTAAACACCAGGATTAATCCGGCCTATCCCTCACACTCAGACATTCTGTTCCAGACCCTAACCCCTGGATTGACCTGGTGTCCTCACACTCTCAGACACTGTATTCCAGACACCAACCCCTGGATTAATCTGGCCTATCCTACTCTCTCAAGCACTGTGTTCCAGACCCTAACCCCTGCATTAATCCAGCCTAACCCACACTCTCTGGCACTGTATTCCAGACAACAAACCCTGGATTAATCTGAACTATCCTACTCTCTCAAGCACTGCATTCCAGACCCTAACTCCAGGAATATTCCGGCCTATCCCACATTCACACACTGTGTTCCAGACCCTAACCCCTGGATTGACCCGGCCTCCCCAAACTCTCTGACACCGTGTTCCAGACCCTAACCCCTGGATTGACCCGGCCACCCCAAACTCCCTGACACTGTGTTCCAGTCCCTAACCCATGGATTAATCCAGCCAATACACACTCTCAGGCACTGTGTTCCAGACCCTAACGTCTGGATTAATCCCGCCTGTTCCACACTCTCAGACACTGTATTCCAGAGCCTAGCCCTTGGATAAATCTGGCCTATCCCACACCCTCAGACCCATGTTCCAGACACTAATCCCTGGATTATTCCGACCTACGCCACTCTCACAAGTGTTATAATCCAGACACAAATCCCTGGATTAATCCGGCCTATCCCATAATCTAAGACACTGTGTTCCCGACCCTAACCCATGGAGTAATCTGACCTATCCCACACTCTCAGGCACAGTGTTCCAGACCCTATTTCCTGTATTAATCCGGCCTATCCCACTCTCTCAGGCACTGTGTTCCAGACACTAACCCCTTGATTACTCCGACCAATCACACACTCAGACATTTTGTTCCAGAATGTAACCCCTGGATTGACCGGGCCTATCCCACACTCTCAGACACTGTATTCCAGACACTAACCCCTGGATTAATCCGGCCTATCCCACACTCTCAGACACTGTGTTCCAGACCCTAACCCCTGGATTAATCTGGCCTATCACACACTGTCAGACACTGTTCCAGACCCTAACCCCTGGATTGACCCGGCCTCCAACACACTCTGAGACACTGTGTTTCAGATCTAATCCCTGGATTTTGTGGCCTCCCCCAGACTCTCAGGCACTGTGTTCGAGACCATAAACCCAGGATTAATCTGGCCCATTCCACACTCTGATGCAATGTGATGCAGACTCTAACCCCTGGATTAATCCAGCCTATCCCACAGTCTCAGGGACTGTGTTCCAGACACTAACCATTGGATTGACCCGGTCTATCCCACACTCTCAGACACTGTTCCAGACCCGAAATCCTGGATTATTCCGGCCACCCCCACATTCTCAGGCTCTTTGTTCCAGAGCCTCGCCCCTGGATTAATACGGCCTACCCCACACTCTCAGACACTGTGTTCCAGACCCTAATGCCTTGATTAATCCGGCCTATCCCACAATCCCAGGTACTTTGTTCCAGACTCTAACCCCGGGATTGAATCGGCCTTCTCCACACTTTCCGGAACTTTGTACCAGACCCTTACCCCTGGATTAATCCTGCCTATCCTACTCCCGCACTGTATTCCAGACCCAAACCGCTGGATTAATCCGGCCTATCCCTCACGCTAAGACACTGTGTTCCAGACCCTAACCCCTGGATAGACCCGGTGTCCCCACACTCTCAGACACTGTGTTCCAGACCCTAACTCCTGCATTAATCCAGCCTATCCCACACTCTCAAACGTTGTGTCCCAGACCTTAACACCTGGATTAATCCGGCCTACCCCTCACGCTCAGACACTGTGTTCCATACCCTAACCCATGGATTAATCCAGTCAATACACACTCTCAGGCACTGTGTTTCAGACACTAACCCCTGGATTAATCCGACCTATCCCACTCTCTCAAGCACTGCATTCCAGACCCTAACTCCTGAAATATTCCGGTCTATCCCACACTCACACACTGTGTTCCAGACCCTAACTCCTGGATTAATCTGGTCTATCCCATAAACTCAGACAATGTATTCCAGATCCTAACCCCTGGATTGACCCGGCCACCCCAAACTCTCTGACATTGTGTTCCAGACCCTAACCCCTGGATTGACCCGGCCACACCAAACTCTCTGACACTGTGTTCCAGACCCTAACCCCTGGATTGACCCGGCCTCCCCAAACTCTCTGACACTGTGTTCCAGACCCTAACCCATGGATTAATCCGGCCTATCCCACTCTCTCGAGCACTGCATTCCAGACCCTAACTCCTGGAATATTCCGGCCTATCCCACACTCACACACTGTGTTCCAGGCCCTAACCCCTGGATTAATCCGGCCTACCCCACACTCTCAGACAATGTGTTCCAGACCCTAACCCCTGGAATATTCCGGCCTACCCCACACTCTCAGACACTGTGTTCCAGACCATACCCCTGGATTATTCCATCCTCCCCCACACTCCCAGACACTGTGTTCCAAACACTAACCCCTGGATTAATCCAGCCTACCCCATAATCTCTGCCACTGTGTTCCAGGCACTAACCCCTGGATTGACCCGGCCTATTCCACCCTCTCAGACACTGTGTTCCAGACCCTAACCCCTGGATTATTCCGGCCTCCCCACGCTCTCATGCACTTTGTTCCAGACCCTAACCCCTGGATTAATCCAGCGTACCCACACTCTCAGACACCCTGTGTTCCAGACTCTAACCCCTGGATTAATCCGGCCCATCCCACACTCCCAAATAATTTGTTCCTGACTCTAACCCCGGGATTGAATCGGCCTTCCCCACACGTTCCGGCACTTTGTACCAGACCCTAA
Organism: Chiloscyllium punctatum; assembly: GCF_047496795.1. NCBI lineage: Eukaryota > Metazoa > Chordata > Chondrichthyes > Orectolobiformes > Hemiscylliidae > Chiloscyllium > Chiloscyllium punctatum. Next base: position 23,629,560 of record NC_092772.1, read on the forward strand.
TCCCTGGATTAATCCGACCTATCCTACTCCCGCAGACACTGAATTCCAGACCCACACTGCTGGATTCATCCAGCCTATCCCACACTCTCAGACACTGTGTTCCAGACCCTAACCCCTGGATTGACCTGGCCTATCCGATACTCTCAGGCAGTGTTCCAGACCGTAACTCCTGCATTAATTCAGTCTATCCCACACTCTCAAATGCTGTGTCCCAGACCTCAACACCTGGATTAATCCGACCAATCCCACACTCTCAGAAACTGTGTTCCAGATCCTAACCCCTGGATAGACCGGGCCTATCCTACACTCTCAGACACTGTGTTCCAGGCCCTAACCCCTGGATTAATCCAGCCTACCCCACACTCTCAGGTTCTTTGTTCCAGACCCTAATCCCTGGAATCTTCCGGCCTACCCCACACTCTCAGACACTGTGTTCCAGACCCGAACCTATGGATTATTCCGGCCCATCCCACACTCTCAGACACTGTGTTAGACACTAACCCCTGGACTATTCCGGCCAACTCCACACCCTCAGCCACTGTGTTCCAGACACTAACCCCTGGATTATTCCGGCCTATCCCACACCCTCAGCCACTGTGTTCCATACGCGAACCCATGCATTAATCCGGCCTATCCCACACTCTCAGAAACTGTGCTCCACACCCTAATGCATGGATGAATAGGGCCTATCACATACTCCCAGATACTTTATTCCAGTCTCGAACCCAGGGATTGACCCAGCCACACCAAAATCTCTGACACTGTGTTCGAGACCCTAAATTCTGGATTGAACCGGCCATCAGTTCATCTCTTGGATCATCTCCTCGAGCCTGTGTGAGTTAGATTGTCAGAGTGGGGTCAGTCTGCTCTTCCCTGGGTGTGTTACATTGACAGAGTGGGGTCAGTCTGCTCTTCCCTGGGTGTGTTACATTGACAGAGTGGGGTCAGTCTGCTCTTCCCTGGGTGTGTTACATTGACAGAGTGGGGTCAGTCTGCTCTTCCCTGGGTGTGTTACATTGACAGAGTGGGGTCAGTCAGCTCTTCCCTGGGTGTGTTACGTTGACAGAGTGGGGTCAGTCTGCTCTTCCCAGGGTGTGTCACATTGACAGAGTGGGGTCAGTCTGCTCTTCCCTGGGTGTGTTACATTGACAGAGTGGGGTCAGTCTGCTCTTTCCGGGGTGTGTTATATTGACAGAGTGGGGTCAGTCTGCTCTTAACTGAGTGGGTTACATTGACAGAGTGGGGTCAGTCTGCTCTTTGCTGGGTGTGTTACATTGACAGAGTGGGGTCAGTCTGCTCTTCCCTGGGTGTGTTTCATTAACAGAATGGGGTCAGTCTGCTCTTCCCTGGGTGTGTTACATTGACAGAGTGGGGTCAGTCTGCTCTTCCCTGGGTGTGTTACATTGACAGAGTGGGGTCAGTCTGCTCTTCCCTGGGTGTGTTACATTGACAGAGTGGGGTCAGTCAGCTCTTCAGTGGGTGTGTTACATTGCCAGAGTGGGGTCAGTTTGCTCTTCCCTGGGTGTGTTACATTGACAGAGTGGGGTTAGTCAGCTCTTCCTGTGTGTGTTACATTGACAGAGTGGGGTCAGTCTGCCCTTCCCTGGGTGTGTTAAATTGACAGAGTGGGGTCAATCTGCTCTTCCCTGTGTGTGTGACATTAACAGAGTGGGGTCAGTCTGCTATTCCCTGGGTGTGTGACATTAACAGAGTTGGGTCAGTCTGCTCTTCCCTGGGTGTGTTACATTGACAGAGAGGGGTCAGTCTGCTCTTCCCTGGGTGTGTTATATTGACAGTGTGGGGTCAGTCTGCTCTTCCCTGTATGTGTTACATTGACAGAGTGGGGTCAGTCTGCTCTTCCCTGGGTGTGTAACATTGACTGAGTGGGGTCAGTCTGCTCTTCCCTTGGTCTGTTACATTGACAGAGTGGGGTCAGTCTGCTCTTCCCTGTGTGTGTTACATTGACAGAGTCGGGTCAGTCTGCTCTTCCCTAGGTGTGTTACATTGACAGAGTGGGGTCAGTCTTCTCTTCCCTGGGTGTGTTACATTGACAGAGGGGTGTCAGTCTGCTCTTCCCTGGGTGGGTTACATTGACAGAGTTGGGTCAGTCTGCTCTTCCCTGGGTGGTTTACATTGACTGAGTGGGGTCAGTCTGCTCTTCGCTGGGAGGGTTACATTGACTGAGTGGGGTCAGTCTGCTCTTCCCTGGGTATGTTACATTGACAGAGTGGGGTCAGTCTGCTCTTCCCTGGCTGTGTTACATTGACAGAGTGGGGTAAGTCTGCTCTTCCCTGGGCGTGTTACATTGACAGAGAGTGGTCAGTCTGCTCTTGCCTGAGGGTGTTACATTGACAGATTGGGGTCAGTCTGCTCTTCAGTGGGTGTGTTACATTGACTGAGTGGGGTCAGTCTGCTCTTCCCTGGGTGTGTCACATTGTCAGATTAGAGTCAGTCTACTCTTCCTTGGGTGGGTTACATTGACAGAGTGGGGTCAGTCTCCTCTTCCCTGGGTGTGTTACATTGACAGAGTGAGTTCATTCTGCGCTTCCCTGGTTGGGTTACGTTAACAGAGTTGGGTCAGTCTGCTCTTCCCTGGGTGTGTTACATTTACAGAGTGGGGTCAGTCTGCTCTTCCCTGGGTGTGTTACATTGACAGACTGGGGTCAGTCTGCTCTTCCCTGGGAGGGTTACATTGACTGAGTGGGGTCAGTCTGCTCTTCCCTGGGTGTGTTACATTGTCAGATTAGAGTCAGTCTGGTCTTCCCTGGGTGTGTTACATTTACAGAGTGGGGTCAGTCTGCACTTGCCAGGGTGTGTTGCATTGACAGAGTGGGGTCAGTCTGCTCTTCCCTGTGTGTGTTACATTGACAGAGTGGGGTCAGTCTGCTCTTCCCTGAGTGTATTACATTGACACAGTGGGGTCAGTGGGATCTTCCCTGGTTGTGTTATATTGACAGAGTGGGGTCAGTCTGCTCTTCACTGAGTGTGTTACATTGACACAGTGGGTTCAGCCTGCTCTTCCCTGGGTGTGTTACATTGACAGAGTGATGTCAGTCTGCTCTTGCCTAGGTGTGTTACTTTGAGAGAGTGGGGTCAGTCTGCTCTTCCCTGGGTGTGTTACTTTGAGAGAGTGGGATCAGTCTGCTCTTCCCTTGGTGTGTTACATTGACAGAGTGAGGTCAGTCTGCTCTTTCCTGGGTGTGTTCCATTGACAGAGTGGGGTCTGTTTGCTGCTCCCTGGGAGGGTTACATTGACCGAGTGGGGTCAGTCTGCTCTTCCCTGAGTGTGTTACATTGACACAGTGGGGTCAGTCTGCTCTTCCCTGGGTGTGTTACATTGACACAGTGGGGTCAGTCTGCTCTTCCCTGGGTGTGTTACATTGACAGAGTGGGGTCAGTCTGCTCTTCCCTAGGTGTGTTACATGGACAGAGTGGGGTCAGTCTGCTCATCCCCAGGTGGGTTACATTGACAGAGTGGGGTCAGTCTGCTCTTCCCTAGGTGTGTTACATGGACAGAGTGGGGTCAGTCTGCTCTTCCCTGAGTGTGTTACATTGACAGAGTGGGGTCAGTCTGCTCTTCCCTGGGTGTGTTACATTGACAGATTGGGGTCAGTCTGCTCTTCGCTGGGAGGGTTTCATTGACTGAGTGGGGTCAGTCTGCTCTTCGCTGGGAGGGTTACATTGACTGAGTGAGGTCAGTCTGCTCTTCCCTGGGTATGTTACATTGACAGAGTGGGGTCAGTCTGCTCTTGCCTGGGTGTGTTACATTGACAGAGTGGGGTCAGTCTGCTCTTGCCTGAGGGTGTTACATTGACAGAGTGGGGTCAGTCTGCTCTTCAGTGGGTGTGTTACATTGACTGAGTGGGGTCAGTCTGCTCTTCCCTGGGTGTGTCACATTGTCAGATTAGAGTAGTCTGCTCTTCCCTGGGTGTGTTACATTGACAGAGTGGGGTCAGTCTACTGTTCCTTGGGTGGGTTACATTGACAGAGTGGGGTCCGTCTGCTCTTCCCTGGGTGTGTTACATTGACAGAGTGAGGTCAGTCTGCTCGTCCCTGGGTGTGTTACATTGACAGAGTGGGGACAGTCTGCTCTTCCCTGGGTGTGTTACATTGACAGAGTGTGGTCAGTCTGCTCTTCACTTGGTGTGTTACATTGACAGAGTGGGGTCAGTCTGCTCTTCCCTTGGTCTGTTACATTGACAGAGTGGGGTCAGTCTGCTCTTCCCTGGGTGGGGTATATTGACAGAGTGGGGTCAGTCTGCTCTTCCCTGTGTGTGTAACATTGACAGAGTCGGGTCAGTCTGCTCTTCCCTAGGTGTGTTACATTGACAGAGTGGGGTCAGTCTTCTCTTCCCTGGGTGTGTTACATTGACAGAGGGGTGTCAGTCTGCTCTTCCCTGGGTGGGTTACATTGACAGAGTTGGGTCAGTCTGCAATTCCCTGGGTGGTTTACATTGACTGAGTGGGGTCAGTCTGCTCTTCGCTGGGAGGGTTACATTGACTGAGTGGGGTCAGTCTGCTCTTCCCTGGGTATGTTACATTGACAGAGTGGGGTAGGTCTGCTCTTCCCTGGCTGTGTTACATTGACAGAGTGGGGTAAGTCTGCTCTTTCCTGGGCCTGTTACATTGACAGAGAGGGGTCCGTCTGCTCTTGCCTGAGGGTGTTACATTGACAGAGTGGGGTCAGTCTGCTCTTCAGTGGTTGTGTTACATTGACTGAGTGGGGTCAGTCTGCTCTTCCCTGGGTGTGTCACATTGTCAGATTAGAGTCAGTCTGCTCTTCCCTGGGTGTGTTACATTGACAGTGTGGGGTCAGTCTACTCTTCCTTGGGTGGGTTACATTGACAGAGTGGGGTCAGTCTACTCTTCCCTGGGTGTGTTACATTGACAGAGCGAGTTCATTCTGCGCTTCCCTGGTTGGGTTACGTTAACAGAGTTGGGTCAGTCTGCTCTTCCCTGGGTGTGTTACATTTACAGAGTGGGGTCAGTCTGCTCTTCCCTGGGTGTGTTACATTGACAGACTGGGGTCAGTCTGCTCTTCCCTGGGAGGGTTACATTGACTGAGTGGGGTCAGTCTGCTCTTCCCTGGGTGTGTTACATTGTCAGATTAGAGTCAGTCTTGTCTTCCCTGGGTGTGTTACATTTACAGAGTGGGGTCAGTCTGCTCTTCCCTGTGTGTGTTACATTGACAGAGTGGGGTCAGTCTGCTCTTCCCTGAGTGTATTACATTGACACAGTGGGGTCAGTGGGATCTTCCCTGGTTGTGTTATATTGACAGAGTGGGGTCAGTCTGCTCTTCCCTGAGTGTGTTACATTGACACAGTGGGTTCAGCCTGCTCTTCACTGGGTGTGTTACATTGACAGAGTGATGTCAGTCTGCTCTTGCCTAGGTGTGTTACTTTGAGAGAGTGGGGTCAGTCTGCTCTTCCCTGGGTGTGTTACATTGACAGAGTGAGGTCAGTCTGCTCATTCCTGGGTGTGTTACATTGACGGAGTGGGGTCTGTTTGCTCTTCCCTGGGAGGGTTACATTGACCGAGTGGGGTCAGTCTGCTCTTCCCTGAGTGTGTTACATTGACACAGTGGGGTCAGTCTGCTCTTCCCTGGGTGTGTTACATTGACACAGTGGGGTCAGTCTGCTCTTCCCTGTGTGTGTTACATTGACAGAGTCGGGTCAGTCTGCTCTTTCCTGGGTGTGTTACATTGACAGAGTGGGGTCAGTCTGCTCTTTCCAGGGTGGGTTACATTGACAGAGTGGGGTCAGTCTGCTCTTGCCTGAGTGTGTTACATTGACACAGTGGGGTCAGTCTGCTCTTCCCTGGGTGTGTTACATTGACACAGTGGGGTCAGTCTGCTCTTCCCTGGGTGTGTTACATTGACAGAGTGGGGTCAGTCTGCTCTTCCCTAGGTGTGTTCCATGGACAGAGTGGGGTCAGTCTGCCCATCCCTAGGTGGGTTACATTGACTGAGTGGGGTCAGTCTGCTCTTCCCTGGGTGTGTTACATGGACAGAGTGGGGTCAGTCTGCTCATCCCTGGGTGGGTTACTTTGACAGAGTGAGTTCATTCTGCGCTTCCCTGGTTTGGTTACGTTAACAGAGTTGGGTCAGTCTGCTCTTCCCTGGGTGTGTTACATTGACAGAGTGGGGTCAGTCTGCCCTTCCCTGGGTGTGTTACATTGACAGAGTGGGGTCAGTCTGCTCTTCCCTGGGTGTGTTACATTGACAGATTGAGGTCAGTCTGCTCTTCGCTTGGAGGGTTACATTGACTGAGTGGGGTCAGTCTGCTCTTCGCTGGGAGGGTTACATTGACTGAGTGGGGTCAGTCTGCTATTCCCTGGGTATGTTACATTGACAGAGTGGGTTCAGTCTGCTCTTGCCTGGGTGTGTTACATTGACAGAGTGGGGATAGTCAGCTCTTCCCTGGCCGTGTTACATTGAGAGAGTGGGGTCAGTCTGCTCTTGCCTGAGGGTGTTTCATTGACAGAGTGGGGTCAGTCTGCTCTTCAGTGGGTGTATTACATTGACTGAGTGGGGTCAGTCTGCTCTTCCCTGGGTGTGTCACATTGTCAGATTAGAGTAGTCTGCTCTTCCCTGGGTGTGTTACATTGACAGAGTGGGGTCAGTCTACTGTTCCTTGGATGGGTTACATTGACAGAGTGGGGTCAGTCTGCTCTTCCCTGGGTGTGTTACATTGACAGAGTGAGTTCAGTCTGCTCTTCGCTGGGAGGGTTACATTGACTGAGTGGGGTCAGTCTGCTCTTCCCTGGGTGTGTTACATTGACAGAGTGGGGTCAGTCTGCTCTTCCCTGGCTGTGTTACATTGACAGAGTGGGGTAAGTCTGCTCTTCCCTGGGCGTGTTACATTGACAGAGAGTGGTCAGTCTGCTCTTCAGTGGGTGTGTTACATTGACTGAGTGGGGTCAGTCTGCTCTTCCCTGGGTGTGTCACATTGTCAGATCAGAGTCAGTCTGCTCTTCCCTGGGTGTGTTACATTGACAGTGTGGGGTCAGTCTACTCTTCCTTGGGTGGGTTACATTGACAGAGTGGGGTCAGTCTGCTCTTCCCTGGGTGTGTTACATTGAGAGAGTGAGGTCAGTCTGCTCTTCCCTGGGTGTGTTATATTGACAGAGTGGGGTCACTCTGCTCTTCCCTGGGTGTCTCACATTGACATAGTTGGGTCAGTCTGCTCTTCCCTGGGTTTGTTACATTGACAGAGTGGGGTCAGTCTACTCTTCCCTGGGTGTGTTACATTGACAGAGTGAGTTCATTCTGCGCTTCCCTGGTTGGGTTACGTTAACAAAGTTGGGTCAGTCTGCTCTTCCCTGGGTGTGTTACATTGACAGAGTGGGGTCAGTCTGCTCTTCCCTGGGTGTGTTACATTGACAGACTGGGGTCAGTCTGCTCTTCCCTGTGAGGGTTACATTGTCAGATTAGAGTCAGTCTGGTCTTCCCTGGGTGTGTTACATTTACAGAGTGGGGTCAGTCTGCACTTGCCAGGGTGTGTAACATTGACAGAGGGGTGTCAGTCTTCTCTTCCCTGGCTGTGTTACATTGACAGAGTGGCGTAAGTCTGCTCTTCCCTGGGTATGTTACATTGACAGAGTGGGGTCAGTCTGCTCTTCCCTGGGCGTGTTACATTGACAGAGAGTGGTCAGTCTGCTCTTGCCTGGGTGTGTTACATTGACAGAGTGTTGTCAGTCTGCTCTTGCCTAGGTGTGTTACTTTGAGAGAGTGGGGTCAGTCTGCTCTTCCCTGGGTGTGTTACATTGACAGAGTGAGGTCAGTCTGCTCTTTCCTGGGTGTGTTACATTGACAGAGTGGGGTCTGTTTGCTCTTCCCTGGGAGGGTTACATTGACCGAGTAGGGTCAGTCTGCTCTTCCCTGAGTGTGTTACATTGACACAGTGGGGTCAGTCTGCTCTTCCCTGGTTGTGTTACATTGACAGAGTGGGGTCAGTCTGCTCTTCCCTGAGTGTATTACATTGACACAGTGGGGTCAGTCTGCTCTTCCCTGGTTGTGTTCTATTGACAGAGTCGGGTCAGTCTGCTCTTCCCTGAGTGTGTTACATTGACACAGTGGGTTCAGCCTGCTCTTCCCTGGGTGTGTTACATTGACAGAGTGATGTCAGTCTGCTCTTGCCTAGGTGTGTTACTTTGAGAGAGTGGGGTCAGTCTGCTCTTCCCTGGGTGTGTTACATTGACAGAGTGAGGTCAGTCTGCTCTTTCCTGGGTGTGTTACATTGACAGAGTGGGGTCTGTTTCCTCTTCCCTGGGAGGGTTACATTGACCGAGTGGGGTCAGTCTGCTCTTCCCTGAGTGTGTTACATTGACACAGTGGGGTCAGTCTACTGTTCCTTGGGTGGGTTACATTTACAGAGTGGGGTCAGTCTGCTCTTCCCTGGGTGTGTTACATTGACAGAGTGGGGTCAGTCTACTGTTCCTTGGGTGGGTTACATTGACAGAGTGGGGTCAGTCTGCTCTTCCCTGGGTGTGTTACATTGACAGAGTGAGTTCAGTCTGCTCGTCCCTGGGTGTGTTACATTGACAGAGTGGGGACAGTGTGCTCTTCCCTGGGTGTGTTACATTGACAGAGTGTGGTCAGTCTGCTCTTACCTTGGTGTGTTACATTGACAGAGTGGGGTCAGTCTTCTCATCCCTGGGTGTGTTACATTGACAGAGGGGTGTCAGTCTGCTCTTCCCTGGGTTGGTTACATTGACAGAGTTGGGTCAGTCTGCTCTTCCCTGGGTGGTTTACATTGACTAAGTGGGGTCAGTCTGCTCTTCGCTGGGAGGGTTACATTGACAGAGTGGGGTCAGTCTGCTCTTCCCTGGCTGTGTTACATTGACAGAGTGGGGTAAGTCTGCTCTTCCCTGGGCGTGTTACATTGACAGAGAGTGGTCAGTCTGCTCTTGCCTGAGGGTGTTACATTGACAGAGTGGGGTCAGTCTGCTCTTCAGTGGGTGTGTTACATTGACTGAGTGGGGTCAGTCTGCTCTTCCCTGGGTGTGTCACATTGTCAGATCAGAGTCAGTCTGCTCTTCCCTGGGAGTGTTACATTGACAGTGTGGGGTCAGTCTACTCTTCCTTGGGTGGGTTACATTGACAGAGTGGGGTCAGTCTGCTCTTCCCTGGGTGTGTTACATTGACAGAGTGAGGTCAGTCTGCTCTTCCCTGGGTGTGTTATATTGACAGAGTGGGGTCACTCTGCTCTTCCCTGGGTGTCTCACATTGACATAGTTGGGTCAGTCTGCTCTTCCCTGGGTGTGTTACATTGACAGAGTGGGGTCAGTCTACTCTTCCCTGGGTGTGTTACATTGACAGAGTGAGTTCATTCTGCGCTTCCCTGGTTGGGTTACGTTAACAAAGTTGGGTCAGTCTGCTCTTCCCTGGTTGTGTTACATTGACAGAGTGGGGTCAGTCTGCTCTTCCCTGGCTGTGTTACATTGACAGACTGGGGTCAGTCTGCTCTTCCCTGGGAGGGTTACATTGACTGAGTGGGGTCAGTCTGCTCTTCCCTGGGTGTGTTACATTGTCAGATTAGAGTCAGTCTGGTCTTCCCTGGGTGTGTTACATTTACAGAGTGGGGTCAGTCTGCACTTGCCAGGGTGTGTAACATTGACAGAGGGGTGTCAGTCTGCTATTCCCTGGCTGTGTTACATTGACAGAGTGGCGTAAGTCTGCTCCTCCCTGGGTATGTTACATTGACAGAGTGGGGTCAGTCTGCTCTTCCCTGGCTGTGTTACATTGACAGAGTGGGGTAAGTCTGCTCTTCCCTGGGCGTGTTACATTGACAGAGAGTGGTCAGTCTGCTCTTGTCTGGGTGTGTTACATTGACAGAGTGATGTCAGTCTGCTCTTGCCTAGGTGTGTTACTTTGAGAGAGTGGGGTCAGTCTGCTCTTCCCTGGGTGTGTTACATTGACAGAGTGAGGTCAGTCTGCTCTTTCCTGGGTGTGTTACATTGACAGAGTGGGGTCTGTTTGCTCTTCCCTGGGAGGGTTACATTGACCGAGTAGGGTCAGTCTGCTCTTCCCTGAGTGTGTTACATTGACACAGTGGGGTCAGTCTGCTCTTCCCTGGGTGTGTTACATTGACAGAGTGAGGTCAGTCTGCTCTTCCCTGGGTGTGTTATATTGACAGAGTGGGGTCACTCTGCTCTTCCCTGGGTGTCTCACATTGACATAGTTGGGTCAGTCTGCTCTTCCCTGGGTGTGTTACATTGACAGAGTGGGGTCAGTCTACTCTACCCTGGGTGTGTTACATTGACAGAGTGAGTTCATTCTGCGCTTCCCTGGTTGGGTTACGTTAACAAAGTTGGGTCAGTCTGCTCTTCCCTGGTTGTGTTACATTGACAGAGTGGGGTCAGTCTGCTCTTCCCTGGCTGTGTTACATTGACAGACTGGGGTCAGTCTGCTCTTCCCTGGGAGGGTTACATTGACTGAGTGGGGTCAGTCTGCTCTTCCCTGGGTGTGTTACATTGTCAGATTAGAGTCAGTCTGCTCTTCCCTGGGTGTGTTACATTTACAGAGTGGGGTCAGTCTGCACTTGCCAGGGTGTGTAACATTGACAGAGGGGTGTCAGTCTGCTCTTCCCTGGCTGTGTTACATTGACAGAGTGGCGTAAGTCTGCTCCTCCCTGGGTATGTTACATTGACAGAGTGGGGTCAGTCTGCTCTTCCCTGGCTGTGTTACATTGACAGAGTGGGGTAAGTCTGCTCTTCCCTGGGCGTGTTACATTGACAGAGAGTGGTCAGTCTGCTCTTGTCTGGGTGTGTTACATTGACAGAGTGATGTCAGTCTGCTCTTGCCTAGGTGTGTTACTTTGAGAGAGTGGGGTCAGTCTGCTCTTCCCTGGGTGTGTTACATTGACAGAGTGAGGTCAGTCTGCTCTTTCCTGGGTGTGTTACATTGACAGAGTGGGGTCTGTTTGCTCTTCCCTGGGAGGGTTACATTGACCGAGTAGGGTCAGTCTGCTCTTCCCTGAGTGTGTTACATTGACACAGTGGGGTCAGTCTGCTCTTCCCTGGTTGTGTTACATTGACAGAGTGGGGTCAGTCTGCTCTTCCCTGAGTGTATTACATTGACACAGTGGGGTCAGTCAGCTCTTCCCTGGTTGTGTTCTATTGACAGAGTGGGGTCAGTCTGCTCTTCCCTGAGTGTGTTACATTGACACAGTGGGTTCAGCCTGCTCTTTCCTGGGTGTGTTACATTGACAGAGTGATGTCAGTCTGCTCTTGCCTAGGTGTGTTACTTTGAGAGAGTGGGGTCAGTCTGATCTTCCCTGGGTGTGTTACATTGACAGAGTGAGGTCAGTCTGCTCTTTCCTGGGTGTGTTACATTGACAGAGTGGGGTCTGTTTGCTCTTCCCTGGGAGGGTTACATTGACCGAGTGGGGTCAGTCTGCTCTTCCCTGAGTGTGTTACATTGACACAGTGGGGTCAGTCTGCTCTTCCCTGGGTGTGTTACATTGACACAGTGGGGTCAGTCTGCTCTTCCCTGTGTGTGTTACATTGACAGAGTCGGGTCAGTCTGCTCTTCCCTAGGTGTGTTACATTGACAGAGTTGGGTCAGTCTTCTCTTCCCTGGGTGTGTTACATTGACAGAGGGGTGTCAGTCTGCTCATCCCTGGTCGGGTTACTTTGACAGAGTGGGGTCAGTCTGCTCTTCCCTGGGTGTGTTACATGGACAGAGTGGGGTCAGTTGGCTCATCCCTGGGTGGGTTCCATTGACAGAGTGGGGTCAGTCTGCTCATCCCTGGGTGGGTTACATTAACAGAGTGTGGTCTGTCTGCTCTTCCCTGGGTGTGTTACATTGACAGAGTTGGTTCCGTTTGCTCTTCCCTGGGTGTGTTACATGGACAGAGTGGGGTCAGTTTGCTCATCCCTGGGTGGGTTCCATTGACAGAGTGGGTTCAGTCAGCTCATCCCTGGTCTGGTTACTTTGACAGAGTGGGGTCAGCCTGCTCTTCCCTGGGTGTGTCACATTGACAGAGTGGGGTCAGTCTGCTCTTCACTGGATGTGTTACATTGACAGAGTGAGGTCAGTCTGCTCTTCCCTGGGTGTGTTCCATTGACAGAGTGGGGTCTGTTTGCTCTTCCCTGGCAGGGTTACATTGACCGAGTGGGGTCAGTGTGCTCTTAAATGAGTGGGTTACATTGACAGAGTGGGGTCAGTCTGCTCTTCCCTGGGTGGGTTACATTGACTGATTGGGGTCAGTCTGCTCTTCCCTGAGTGTGTTACATTGACAGAGTTTGGTCAATCTGCACTTCCCTGGGTGTGTTACATTGACACAGTGGGGTCAGTCTGCTCTTCGCTGGGAGGGTTACATTGACTGAGTGAGGTCAGTCTGCTGTTCCCTGAGTGTGTTACATTGACTCAGTGGGGTCAGTCTGCTCTTCCCTGGGTGTGTTACATTGACAGAGTGGGGTCAGTCTGATCTTCCCTGGGCGTGTTACATTGAGAGAGTGGGGTCAGTCTGCTCTTGCCTGAGGGTGTTACATTGACAGAGTGGGGTCAGTCTGCTCTTCCGTGGGTGTGTTACATTGACTGAGTGGGGTCAGTCTGCTCTTCCCTGGGTGAGTCACATTGTCAGATTAGAGTCAGTCTGCTCTTCCGTGGGTGTGTTACATTTACAGAGTGCGGTCAGTCTACTCTTCCTTGGGTGGGTTACATTGACAGAGTTGGGTCAGTCTGCTCTTCCCTGGGTGTGTTACATAGACAGAGTGAGGTCAGTCTGCTCTTCCCTGGGGGTTTTACATTGACAGAGTGGGGTCAGTCTGCTCTTCCCTGGGTGTGTTACATTGACAGAGTGGGGTCGGTCTGCTCTTCCCTGGGTGTGTTACATTGACAGACTGGGGTCAGTCTGCTCTTCCCTGGGAGGGTTACATTGACTGAGTGGGGTCAGTCTGCTCTTCCCTGGGTGTGTTACATTGACAGATTAGAGTCAGTCTGCTCTTCCCTGGGTGTGTTACATTGACACAGTGGTGTCAGTCTGCTCTTCGCTGGGAGGGTTACATTGACTGAGTGGGGTCAGTCTGCTGTTCCCTGAGTGTGTTACATTGACTCAGTGGGGTCAGTCTGCTCTTCCCTGGGTGTGTTACATTGACAGAGTGGGGTCAGTCTGATCTTCCCTGGGCGTGTTACATTGAGAGAGTGGGGTCAGTCTGCTCTTGCCTGAGGGTGTTACATTGACAGAGTGGGGTCAGTCTGCTCTTCCGTGGGTGTGTTACATTGACTGAGTGGGGTCAGTCTGCTCTTCCCTGGGTGAGTCACATTGTCAGATTAGAGTCAGTCTGCTCTTCCGTGGGTGTGTTACATTTACAGAGTGCGGTCAGTCTACTCTTCCTTGGGTGGGTTACATTGACAGAGTTGGGTCAGTCTGCTCTTCCCTGGGTGTGTTACATAGACAGAGTGAGGTCAGTCTGCTCTTCCCTGGGTGTTTTACATTGACAGAGTGGGATCAGTCTGCTCTTCCCTGGGTGTGTTACATTGACAGAGTGGGGTCAGTCTGCTCTTCTCTGGGTGTGTTACATTGACAGACTGGGGTCAGTCTGCTCTTCCCTGGGAGGGTTACATTGACTGAGTGGGGTCAGTCTGCTCTTCCCTGGGTGTGTTACATTGACAGATTAGAGTCAGTCTGCTCTTCCCTGGGTGTGTTACATTGTCAGAGTGGGGTCAGTCTGCACTTGCCAGGGTGTGTTACATTGACAGAGTGGGGTCAGTCTGCTCTTCCTTCTGTGTATTACATTGACAGAGTGGGGTCAGTCTGCTCTTCCCTGAGTGTGTTACATTGACACAGTGGGGTCAGTGGGATCTTCCCTGGTTGTGTTACATTGACAGAGTGGGGTCAGTCTGCTCTTCCCTGAGTGTGTTACATTGACACAGTGGGGTCAGTGGGATCTTCCCTGGGTGTGTTACATTGACAGAGTGGGGTCAGTCTGCTCTTGACTGGGCGTGTTACATTGTCAGAGTGGGTCAGTCTGCTCTTGCCTGAGGGTGTTACATTGACAGTGTGGGGTCAGTCTGCTCTTCAGTGGGTGTGTGATATTGACTAAGTGGGGTCAGTCTGCTCTTCCCTGGGTGTGTTACATTGACAGAGTGCGGTCAGTCTACTCTTCCTTGGGTGGGTTACATTGACAGAGTGGGGTCAGTCTGCTCTTCCCTGGGTGTCTCACATTGACAGAGTTGGGTCAGTCTGCTCTTCCCTGGGTGTGTTTCATTGACAGAGTGGGGTCAGTCTGCTCTTCCCTGGGTGTGTTACATTGACAGAGTGGGGTCAGTGTGCTCTTCCCTGGGTGTGTTACATTGACAGTGTGGGGTCAGTCTGCTCTTCAGTGGGTGTGTGATATTGACTAAGTGGGGTCAGTCTGCTCTTCCCTGGGTGTGTTACATTGACAGAGTGCGGTCAGTCTACTCTTCCTTGGGTGGGTTACATTGACAGAGTGGGGTCAGTCTGCTCTTCCCTGGGTGTCTCACATTGACAGAATTGGGTCAGTCTGCTCTTCCCTGGGTGTGTTACATTGACAGAGTGGGGTCAGTCTGCTCTTCTCTGGGTGTGTTACATTGACAGACTGGGGTCAGTCTGCTCTTCCCTGGGAGGGTTACATTGACTGAGTGGGGTCAGTCTGCTCTTCCCGGGTGTGTTACATTGACAGATTAGAGTCAGTCTGCTCTTCCCTGGGTGTGTTTCATTGTCAGATTAGAGTCAGTTTGCTCTTCCCTGGGTGTGTTACATTTACAGAGTGGTGTCAGTCTGCACTTGCCAGGGTGTGTTACATTGACAGAGTGGGGTCAGTCTGCTCTTCCCTGTGTGTGTTACATTGACAGAGTGGGGTCAGTCTGCTCTTCCCTGAGTGTGTTACATTGACACAGTGGGGTCAGTGGGATCTTCCCTGGTTGTGTTACATTGACAGAGTGGGGTCAGTCTGCTCTTCCCGCGGTGTGTTACATTGACAGAGTGCGATCAGTCTGCTCTTCCCAGGGTGTGTTACATTGACATAGTGAGTTCATTCTGCGCTTCCCTGGTTGTGTTATGTTAACAGAGTTGGATCAGTCTGATCTTCCCTGTTTGTGTTAATTTGACAGAGTGGGTTCAGTCTGCTCTTCCCTGCGTGTGTTACATTGACAGAGTGGGGTCAGTCTGATCTTCCTTGGGTGTGTTACATTGACAGAGTGGGGTCAGTCTGCTCTTCCCTATGTGTGTTACATTATCAGAGTGAGGTCTGTCTGCTCATCCCTTTTTGTGTGTGTTACATTGCCATAGTGAGGTAGGTCTGCTCATCCCTGTGTGTGTTACATTGCCAAAGTGAGGTCGGTCTGCTGTTGCCTGGGGGTGTTACATTGACAGAGTGGTGTCAGTCTGCTCTTCCCTGGGTGTCTCACATTGACAGAGATGGGTCTGTCTGCTCTTCCCTGGGTGTGTTACATTGACAGAGTGGTGTCAGTCTGCACTTCCCTCGGTGTGTTACATTGACAGAGTGGGGTCAGTCTGCTCTTCCCTGGGTGCTTTACATTGACAGCGTGAGGTCATTCTGCGATTTTTGGTTGGGTTACATGAACAGAGTTGGGTCAGTCTGCTCTTCCCTGGGTGTGTTACTTGGAGAGAGTGGGCTCAGTCTGCTCTTCCCTGGGTGTGTTACATTGACAGAGTGAGTTCATTCTGCGCTCCCCTGGGTGTGTTACATTGACAGTGTGGAGTCAGTCTGCTCTTCCCTGGGTGTGTTACATTGACAGAGTGGTGCCAGTCTCCTCTTCCCTAGGTGTGTTACATTGACAGAGTAGAGTCAGTCTGCTATTCCCTGGGTATGTTACATTGACAGAGTGGGGTCAGTCTGCTCATCCCTGGGTGGGTTACATTGACAGAGTGGGGTCAGTCTGCTCCTCCCAGGGTGTGTTACATTGACAGAGTGGGGTCCGTCTGCTCTTCCCTGTGTGTGTTACATTGACAGAGTGGGGTCAGTCTACTATTCCATGCTTGTGTTACATTGACAGAGTGGGGTCAGTCTACTCTTCCCTGCGTGTGTTACATTGACAGAGTGAGGTCAGTCTGCTCTTCCCTGGGTGTTTTACATTGACAGAGTGGGGTCAGTCTGCTCTTCCCTGGGTGTGTTACATTGACAGAGTGGGGTCAGTCTGCTCTTCTCTGGGTGTGTTACATTGACAGACTGGGGTCAGTCTGCTCTTCCCTGGGAGGGTTACATTGACTGAGTGGGGTCAGTCTGCTCTTCCCTGGGTGTGTTACATTGACAGATTAGAGTCAGTCTGCTCTTCCCTGGGTGTGTCACATTGTCAGAGTGGGGTCAGTCTGCACTTGCCAGGGTGTGTTACATTGACAGAGTGGGGTCAGTCGGCTCTTCCCTGTGTGTGTTACATTGACAGAGTGGGGTCAGTCTGCTCTTCCCTGAGTGTGTTACATTGACACAGTGGGGTCAGTGGGATCTTCCCTGGTTGTGTTACATTGACAGAGTGGGGTCAGTCTGCTCTTCCCGCGGTGTGTTACATTGACAGAGTGCGATCAGTCTGCTCTTCCCAGGGTGTGTTACATTGACATAGTGAGTTCATTCTGCGCTTCCCTGGTTGTGTTATGTTAACAGAGTTGGATCAGTCTGATCTTCCCTGTTTGTGTTAATTTGACAGAGTGGGTTCAGTCTGCTCTTCCCTGCGTGTGTTACATTGACAGAGTGGGGTCAGTCTGATCTTCCTTGGGTGTGTTACATTGACAGAGTGGGGTCAGTCTGCTCTTCCCTATGTGTGTTACATTATCAGAGTGAGGTCTGTCTGCTCATCCCTTTTTGTGTGTGTTACATTGCCATAGTGAGGTAGGTCTGCTCATCCCTGTGTGTGTTACATTGCCAAAGTGAGGTCGGTCTGCTGTTGCCTGGGGGTGTTACATTGACAGAGTGGTGTCAGTCTGCTCTTCCCTGGGTGTCTCACATTGACAGAGATGGGTCTGTCTGCTCTTCCCTGGGTGTGTTACATTGACAGAGTGGTGTCAGTCTGCACTTCCCTCGGTGTGTTACATTGACAGAGTGGGGTCAGTCTGCTCTTCCCTGGGTGCTTTACATTGACAGCGTGAGGTCATTCTGCGATTTTTGGTTGGGTTACATGAACAGAGTTGGGTCAGTCTGCTCTTCCCTGGGTGTGTTACTTGGAGAGAGTGGGCTCAGTCTGCTCTTCCCTGGGTGTGTTACATTGACAGAGTGAGTTCATTCTGCGCTCCCCTGGGTGTGTTACATTGACAGTGTGGAGTCAGTCTGCTCTTCCCTGGGTGTGTTACATTGACAGAGTGGTGCCAGTCTCCTCTTCCCTAGGTGTGTTACATTGACAGAGTAGAGTCAGTCTGCTATTCCCTGGGTATGTTACATTGACAGAGTGGGGTCAGTCTGCTCATCCCTGGGTGGGTTACATTGACAGAGTGGGGTCAGTCTGCTCTTCCCTGGGTGTGTTGCATTGACAGAGTGAGGTCATTCTGCGATTCCCTGGGTGTGTTACATTGACAGTGTGGAGTCAGTCTGCTCTTCCCTGGGTGTGTTACATTGACAGAGTAGGGTCAATCTGCTCTTCCCTGGGTGTGTTACATTGACAGAGTGGTGCCAGTCTCCTCTTCCCTAGGTGTGTTACATTGACAGAGTGGGGTCAGTCTGCTCTTCCCTGGGTGCGTGACATTGACAGAGTGTGGTCAATCTGCTCTTCCCTGGGTGTTTTACATTGACAGATTGGGGTCAGTCTGCTATTCCCTGGGTGTGTTACATTGACAGAGTGTGGTCAATCTGCTCTTCCCTGGGTGTGTTACATTGACAGAGTGGGGTCAGTCTGCTCATCCCTGGGTGGGTTACATTGACAGGGTGGGTTCAGTCTGCTCTTCCCTGGGTGTGTTAAATTGACAGAGTGAGGTCATTCTGCGATTCCCTTGTTGGGTTACATGAACAGAGTTGGGTCATTCTGCTCTTCCCTGGGTGTGTTACATTGACAGAGTGGGGTCAGTCTGCTCTTCCTTGGGTGGGTTACTTTGACGGAGTGATGTCAGTCGGATCTACCCTGGGTGAGTTACATTTGACAGAGTTGGGTCAGTCTGCTCTTCCCTGGGTGTGTTACATTGACAGAGTGAGGTCTGTTTGCTCTTCCCTGGGAGGGTTACATTGACCGAGTGGTGTCAGTCTGCTATTCCCTGAGTGTGTTACATTGACAGAGTGAGGTCAGTCTGCTCTTCCCTTCGTGTTTTACATTGACAGAGTGAGGTCAGTCTGCTCTTCCCTGGGTGTGTTCCATTGACAGAGTGGGGTCTGTTTGCTCTTCCCTGGGAGGGTTACATTGACCGAGTGGGGTCAGTCTGCTCTTCCCTGAGTGTGTTACATTGACAGAGTAGGGTCAATCTGCACTTCCCTGGGTGTGTTACATTGACACAGTGGGGTCAGCCTGCTCTTTCCTGGGTGTGTTACATTGTCAGAGTGGGGTCAGTCTGCTCTTGCCTGAGTGTGTTACATTGACACAGGGGGTTCAGCCTGCTCTTCCCTAGGTGTGTTACATTGACAGAGTGGGGTCAGTCTGCTCTTCCCTGGGTGTGTTACATGGACAGAGTGATGTCAGTCTGCTCTTGCCTAGGTGTGTTACTTTGAGAGAGTGGGGTCAGTCTGCTCTTCCCTTGGTGTGTTACATTGACAGAGTGAGGTCAGTCTGCTCTTTCCTGGGTGTGTTCCATTGACAGAGTGGGGTCTGTTTGCTCATCCCTGGGTGGGTTACATTGACAGAGTTGGGTCAGTCTGCTCTTCCCTGGGTGCTTTACATTGACAGCGTGAGGTCATTCTGCGATTTTTGGTTGGGTTACATGAACAGAGTTGGGTCAGTCTGCTCTTCCCTGGGTGTGTTACTTTGAGAGAGTTGGGTCAGTCTGCTCTTCCCTGGGTGTTTTACATTGACAGAGTGGGGTCAGTCTGCTCTTCCCTGGGTGTCTCACATTGACAGAGTTGGGTCAGTCTGCTCTTCCCTGGGTGTGTTACATTGACAGAGTGGGGTCAGTCTGCTCTTCTCTGGGTGTGTTACATTGACAGACTGGGGTCAGTCTGCTCTTCCCTGGGAGGGTTACATTGACTGAGTGGGGTCAGTGTGCTCTTCCCTGGGTGTGTTACATTGACAGATTAGAGTCAGTCTGCTCTTCCCTGGGTGTGTTACATTGTCAGATTAGAGTCAGTCTGCTCTTCCCTGGGTGTGTTACATTTACAGAGTGGGGTCAGTCTGCACTTGCCAGGGTGTGTTACATTGACAGTGTGGGGTCAGTCTGCTCTTCCCTCTGTGTGTTACATTGACAGAGTGGGGTCAGTCTGCTCTTCCCTGAGTGTTTTACATTGACACAGTGGGGTCACTGGGATCTTCCCTGGTTGTGATACATTGACAGAGAGGGGTCAGTCTGCTCTTCCCTGAGTGTGTTACATTGACACAGTGGGGTCAGTGGGATCTTCCCTGGGTGTGTTACATTGACAGAGTGGGGTCAGTCTGCTCTTCCCTGGGTGTGTTATATTGACAGAGTGGGGTCAGCGTGCACTTCCCTGGGTGTTTTAAATTGACAGAGTGGGGTCAGTCTGCTCTTCCCTGGGAGTGTTACATTGACAGAGTGGGGTCAGTCTGCCCTTCCCTGGGTGTGTTACTTTGACAGGGTGGGGTCAGTCTGCTCTTCCCTGGGTGCGTGACATTGACAGAGTGGGGTCAGTCTGCTGTTCCCTGGGTGTGTTACATTTACAGAGTGGGGTCAGTCTGCTCTTCCCTGGGTGTGTTACATTGACAGAGTGGGGTCAGTCTGCTCTTCCCTGGGTGTGTTACATTGACACAGTGGGGTCAGTCTGCTCTTCCCTGGGTGTGTTACAATGACAGAGTGGGGTCAGTCTGCTCTTCCCTGGGTGTGTTACATTGACAGAGAGTGGTCAGTCTGCTCTTCCCTGGGTGTGTTACAATGACCGAGTGGGGTCAGTCTGCTCTTCCTTGGGTGTTTTACATTGACCGAGTGGGGTCAGTCTGCTCTTCCCGCGGTTTGTTACATTGACAGAGTTGGGTCAGTCTGATCTTCCCTGGGTGTATAACGTTGACAGAAAGGGGTCAGTCTGCTCTTCCCTGGGTGTTTTGCAATGACAGAGTGTGGTCAGTCTGCTCTTCCCTGTGTCTGTTATTTTTGACCGGGTGAGGTCAGTCTGCTCTTCCCTGGGTGTGTTACATTGCCAGAGTGGTTTCAGTCTGCTCTCCCCTGGGTGTGTTACATTGACAGAGAGGGGTCAATCTGCTCTTCCCTCGGTGGGTTACATTGAAAGTGTGGGGTCAGTCTGCTCTTCCCTGGGTGTGTTACTTTGAGAGAGTTGGGTCAGTCTGCTCTTCCCTGGGTGTTTTACATTGACAGAGTGGGGTCAGTCTGCTCTTCCCTGGGAGTGTTACATTGAAAGTGTGGGGTCAGTCTGCTCTTCCCTGGGTGTGTCACATTGACACAGTGGGGTCAATCGGCTCTTCCCTGGGTGTGTTACATTGACAGTGTGCGGTCAGTCTGCTCTTCCCTGGGTGCGTGACATTGACAGAGTGGGGTCAGTCTGCTCTTTCCTGGGTGTGTTACATTGACAGAGTGGTGTCAGTCTGCTCTTCCCTGGGTGTGTTACATTGACAGAGAGGGGTCAGTCTGCTCTTCCCTGGATGTGTTACATTGAATGTGTGGGGTCAGTCTGCTCTTCCCTGGGTGTGTTACATTGACACAGTGGGGTCAGTCTGCTCTTCCCTGGGTGCGTGACATTGACAGAGTGCGGTCAGTCTGCTCTTCCCTGGGTGCGTGACATTGACAGAGTGGGGTCAGTCTGTTCTTCCCTGGGTGTCTAACATTGACAGAGTGGGGTCAGTCTGCTCTTCCCTGGGTGTGTTACATTGACAGAGTGGGGTTAGTCTGCTCTTCCCTGGGTGTGTTACATTGACCTAGCCAGGTCAATCGTCTGTTCCCTGGTTGTGTTACATTGACAGAGGGGGCTCAGTCTGCTCTTCCCTGGGTGTGTTACATTGACAGAGAGGGGTCAGTCTGCTCTTCCCTGGGTGTGTTACAATGACAGAGAGGGGTCAGTCTGCTCTTCCCTGGGTGTGTTACAATGACAGAGTTGGATGAGCCTGCTCTTCCCAGAATGTGTTACATTGACGGAGTTGGGTCAGTCTGATCTTCCCTGGGTGTGAAACGTTGACAGAAAGGGGTCAGTCTGCTCTTCCCTGGGTGTGTTACATTGACAGAGTGGGGTCAGTCTGCTCTTCCCTAGGTGTGTTACATTGACAGAGTGAGGTCAGTCTGCTCTTCCCTGGGTGTGTTACATTGACAGAGTGGGATCAGTCTACTCTGCACTGAGTGTCTTACATTGACAGAGTGGGGTCAGTCTGCTCTTCCCTGGGTGTGTTACATTGACAGAGTGGGGTCAGTCTGCTCCTCCCAGGGTGTGTTACATTGACAGAGTGGGGTCCGTCTGCTCTTCCCTGTGTGTGTTACATTGACAGAGTGGGGTCAGTCTACTATTCCCTGCTTGTGTTACATTGACAGAGTGGGGTCAGTCTACTCTTCCCTGCGTGTGTTACATTGACAGAGTGAGGTCAGTCTGCTCTTCCCTGGGTGTTTTACATTGACAGAGTGGGGTCAGTCTGCTCTTCCCTGGGTGTGTTACATTGACAGAGTGGGGTCAGTCTGCTCTTCTCTGGGTGTGTTACATTGACAGACTGGGGTCAGTCTGCTCTTCCCTGGGAGGGTTACATTGACTGAGTGGGGTCAGTCTGCTCTTCCCTGGGTGTGTTACATTGACAGATTAGAGTCAGTCTGCTCTTCCCTGGGTGTGTCACATTGTCAGAGTGGGGTCAGTCTGCACTTGCCAGGGTGTGTTACATTGACAGAGTGGGGTCAGTCGGCTCTTCCCTGTGTGTGTTACATTGACAGAGTGGGGTCAGTCTGCTCTTCCCTGAGTGTGTTACATTGACACAGTGGGGTCAGTGGGATCTTCCCTGGTTGTGTTACATTGACAGAGTGGGGTCAGTCTGCTCTTCCCGCGGTGTGTTACATTGACAGAGTGCGATCAGTCTGCTCTTCCCAGGGTGTTTTACATTGACATAGTGAGTTCATTCTGCGCTTCCCTGGTTGTGTTATGTTAACAGAGTTGGATCAGTCTGATCTTCCCTGTTTGTGTTAATTTGACAGAGTGGGTTCAGTCTGCTCTTCCCTGCGTGTGTTACATTGACAGAGTGGGGTCAGTCTGATCTTCCTTGGGTGTGTTACATTGACAGAGTGGGGTCAGTCTGCTCTTCCCTATGTGTGTTACATTATCAGAGTGAGGTCTGTCTGCTCATCCCTTTTTGTGTGTGTTACATTGCCATAGTGAGGTAGGTCTGCTCATCCCTGTGTGTGTTACATTGCCAAAGTGAGGTCGGTCTGCTGTTGCCTGGGGGTGTTACATTGACAGAGTGGTGTCAGTCTGCTCTTCCCTGGGTGTCTCACATTGACAGAGTTGGGTCTGTCTGCTCTTCCCTGGGTGTGTTACATTGACAGAGTGGTGTCAGTCTGCTCTTCCCTCGGTGTGTTACATTGGCAGAGTGGGGTCAGTCTGCTCTTCCCTGGGTGCTTTACATTGACAGCGTGAGGTCATTCTGCGATTTTTGGTTGGGTTACATGAACAGAGTTGGGTCAGTCTGCTCTTCCCTGGGTGTGTTACTTGGAGAGAGTGGGCTCAGTCTGCTCTTCCCTGGGTGTGTTACATTGACAGAGTGAGTTCATTCTGCGCTCCCCTGGGTGTGTTACATTGACAGTGTGGAGTCAGTCTGCTCTTCCCTGGGTGTGTTACATTGACAGAGTTGGGTCTGTCTGCTCTTCCCTGGGTGTGTTACATTGACAGAGTGGTGCCAGTCTCCTCTTCCCTAGGTGTGTTACATTGACAGAGTAGAGTCAGTCTGCTCTTCCCTGGGTGTGTTACATTGACAGAGTGTGGTCAGTCTGCTATTCCCTGGGTATGTTACATTGACAGAGTGGGGTCAGTCTGCTCATCCCTGGGTGGGTTACATTGACAGAGTGGGGTCAGTCTGCTCTTCCCTGGGTGTGTTGCATTGACAGAGTGAGGTCATTCTGCGATTCCCTGGGTGTGTTACATTGACAGTGTGGAGTCAGTCTGCTCTTCCCTGGGTGTGTTACATTGACAGAGTAGGGTCAATCTGCTCTTCCCTGGGTGTGTTACATTGACAGAGTGGTGCCAGTCTCCTCTTCCCTAGGTGTGTTACATTGACAGAGTGTGGTCAGTCTGCTATTCCCTGGGTGTGTTACATTGACAGAGTGTGGTCAATCTGCTCTTCCCTGGGTGTGTTACATTGACAGAGTGGGGTCAGTCTGCTCATCCCTGGGTGGGTTACATTGACAGGGTGGGTTCAGTCTGCTCTTCCCTGGGTGTGTTAAATTGACAGAGTGAGGTCATTCTGCGATTCCCTTGTTGGGTTACATGAACAGAGTTGGGTCATTCTGCTCTTCCCTGGGTGTGTTACATTGACAGAGTGGGGTCAGTCTGCTCTTCCTTGGGTGGGTTACTTTGACGGAGTGATGTCAGTCGGATCTACCCTGGGTGAGTTACATTTGACAGAGTTGGGTCAGTCTGCTCTTCCCTGGGTGTGTTACATTGACAGAGTGAGGTCTGTTTGCTCTTCCCTGGGAGGGTTACATTGACCGAGTGGTGTCAGTCTGCTATTCCCTGAGTGTGTTACATTGACAGAGTGAGGTCAGTCTGCTCTTCCCTTCGTGTTTTACATTGACAGAGTGAGGTCAGTCTGCTCTTCCCTGGGTGTGTTCCATTGACAGAGTGGGGTCTGTTTGCTCTTCCCTGGGAGGGTTACATTGACCGAGTGGGGTCAGTCTGCTCTTCCCTGAGTGTGTTACATTGACAGAGTAGGGTCAATCTGCACTTCCCTGGGTGTGTTACATTGACACAGTGGGGTCAGCCTGCTCTTTCCTGGGTGTGTTACATTGTCAGAGTGGGGTCAGTCTGCTCTTGCCTGAGTGTGTTACATTGACACAGGGGGTTCAGCCTGCTCTTCCCTAGGTGTGTTACATTGACAGAGTGGGGTCAGTCTGCTCTTCCCTGGGTGTGTTACATGGACAGAGTGATGTCAGTCTGCTCTTGCCTAGGTGTGTTACTTTGAGAGAGTGGGGTCAGTCTGCTCTTCCCTTGGTGTGTTACATTGACAGAGTGAGGTCAGTCTGCTCTTTCCTGGGTGTGTTCCATTGACAGAGTGGGGTCTGTTTGCACATCCCTGGGTGGGTTACATTGACAGAGTTGGGTCAGTCTGCTCTTCCCTGGGTGCTTTACATTGACAGCGTGAGGTCATTCTGCGATTTTTGGTTGGGTTACATGAACAGAGTTGGGTCAGTCTGCTCTTCCCTGGGTGTGTTACTTTGAGAGAGTTGGGTCAGTATGCTCTTCCCTGGGTGTTTTACATTGACAGAGTGGGGTCAGTCTGCTCTTCCCTGGGTGTCTCACATTGACAGAGTTGGGTCAGTCTGCTCTTCCCTGGGTGTGTTACATTGACAGAGTGGGGTCAGTCTGCTCTTGCCTGAGTGTGTTACATTGACACAGGGGGTTCAGCCTGCTCTTCCCTAGGTGTGTTACATTGACAGAGTGGGGTCAGTCTGCTCTTCCCTGGGTGTGTTACATGGACAGAGTTGGGTCAGTCTGCTCTTCCCTGGGTGTGTTACATTGACAGAGTGGGGTCAGTCTGCTCTTCTCTGGGTGTGTTACATTGACAGACTGGGGTCAGTCTGCTCTTCCCTGGGAGGGTTACATTGACTGAGTGGGGTCAGTGTGCTCTTCCCTGGGTGTGTTACATTGACAGATTAGAGTCAGTCTGCTCTTCCCTGGGTGTGTTACATTGTCAGATTAGAGTCAGTCTGCTCTTCCCTGGGTGTGTTACATTTACAGAGTGGGGTCAGTCTGCACTTGCCAGGGTGTGTTACATTGACAGTGTGGGGTCAGTCTGCTCTTCCCTCTGTGTGTTACATTGACAGAGTGGGGTCAGTCTGCTCTTCCCTGAGTGTTTTACATTGACACAGTGGGGTCAGTGGGATCTTCCCTGGTTGTGTTACATTGACAGAGAGGGGTCAGTCTGCTCTTCCCTGAGTGTGTTACATTGACACAGTGGGGTCAGTGGGATCTTCCCTGGGTGTGTTACATTGACAGAGTGGGGTCAATCTGCTCTTCCCTGGGTGTGTTATATTGACAGAGTGGGGTCAGCGTGCACTTCCCTGGGTGTTTTAAATTGACAGAGTGGGGTCAGTCTGCTCTTCCCTGGGAGTGTTACATTGACAGAGTGGGGTCAGTCTGCCCTTCCCTGGGTGTGTTACTTTGACAGGGTGGGGTCAGTCTGCTCTTCCCTGGGTGCGTGACATTGACAGAGTGGGGTCAGTCTGCTGTTCCCTGGGTGTGTTACATTTACAGAGTGGGGTCAGTCTGCTCTTCCCTGGGTGTGTTACATTGACAGAGTGGGGTCAGTCTGCTCTTCCCTGGGTGTGTTACATTGACACAGTGGGGTCAGTCTGCTCTTCCCTGGGTGTGTTACAATGACAGAGTGGGGTCAGTCTGCTCTTCCCTGGGTGTGTTACATTGACAGAGAGTGGTCAGTCTGCTCTTCCCTGGGTGTGTTACAATGACCGAGTGGGGTCAGTCTGCTCTTCCTTGGGTGTTTTACATTGACCGAGTGGGGTCAGTCTGCTCTTCCCGCGGTTTGTTACATTGACAGAGTTGGGTCAGTCTGATCTTCCCTGGGTGTATAACGTTGACAGAAAGGGGTCAGTCTGCTCTTCCCTGGGTGTTTTGCAATGACAGAGTGTGGTCAGTCTGCTCTTCCCTGTGTCTGTTATTTTTGACCGGGTGAGGTCAGTCTGCTCTTCCCTGGGTGTGTTACATTGCCAGAGTGGTTTCAGTCTGCTCTCCCCTGGGTGTGTTACATTGACAGAGAGGGGTCAATCTGCTCTTCCCTCGGTGGGTTACATTGAAAGTGTGGGGTCAGTCTGCTCTTCCCTGGGTGTGTCACATTGACACAGTGGGGTCAATCTGCTCTTCCCTGGGTGTGTTACATTGACAGTGTGCGGTCAGTCTGCTCTTCCCTGGGTGCGTGACATTGACAGAGTGGGGTCAGTCTGCTCTTTCCTGGGTGTGTTACATTGACAGAGTGGTGTCAGTCTGCTCTTCCCTGGGTGTGTTACATTGACAGAGAGGGGTCAGTCTGCTCTTCCCTGGATGTGTTACATTGAATGTGTGGGGTCAGTCTGCTCTTCCCTGGGTGTGTTACATTGACACAGTGGGGTCAGTCTGCTCTTCCCTGGGTGCGTGACATTGACAGAGTGCGGTCAGTCTGCTCTTCCCTGGGTGCGTGACATTGACAGAGTGGGGTCAGTCTGTTCTTCCCTGGGTGTCTAACATTGACAGAGTGGGGTCAGTCTGCTCTTCCCTGGGTGTGTTACATTGACAGAGTGGGGTTAGTCTGCTCTTCCCTGGGTATGTTACATTGACCTAGCCAGGTCAATCGTCTGTTCCCTGGTTGTGTTACATTGACAGAGGGGGCTCAGTCTGCTCTTCCCTGGGTGTGTTACATTGACAGAGAGGGGTCAGTCTGCTCTTCCCTGGGTGTGTTACAATGACAGAGTTGGATGAGCCTGCTCTTCCCAGAATGTGTTACATTGACAGAGTTGGGTCAGTCTGATCTTCCCTGGGTGTGAAACGTTGACAGAAAGGGGTCAGTCTGCTCTTCCCTGGGTGTGTTACATTGACAGAGTGGGGTCAGTCTGCTCTTCCCTAGGTGTGTTACATTGACAGAGTGAGGTCAGTCTGCTCTTCCCTGGGTGTGTTACATTGACAGAGTGGGATCAGTCTACTCTGCACTGAGTGTCTTACATTGACAGAGTGGGGTCAGTCTGCTCTTCCCTGGGTGTGTTACATTGACAGAGTGGGGTCAGTCTGCTCCTCCCAGGGTGTGTTACATTGACAGAGTGGGGTCCGTCTGCTCTTCCCTGTGTGTGTTACATTGACAGAGTGGGGTCAGTCTACTATTCCCTGCTTGTGTTACATTGACAGAGTGGGGTCAGTCTACTCTTCCCTGCGTGTGTTACATTGACAGAGTGAGGTCAGTCTGCTCTTCCCTGGGTGTTTTACATTGACAGAGTGGGGTCAGTCTGCTCTTCCCTGGGTGTGTTACATTGACAGAGTGGGGTCAGTCTGCTCTTCTCTGGGTGTGTTACATTGACAGACTGGGGTCAGTCTGCTCTTCCCTGGGAGGGTTACATTGACTGAGTGGGGTCAGTCTGCTCTTCCCTGGGTGTGTTACATTGACAGATTAGAGTCAGTCTGCTCTTCCCTGGGTGTGTCACATTGTCAGAGTGGGGTCAGTCTGCACTTGCCAGGGTGTGTTACATTGACAGAGTGGGGTCAGTCTGCTCTTCCCTCTGTGTATTACATTGACAGAGTGGGGTCAGTCTGCTCTTCCCTGAGTGTGTTACATTGACACAGTGGGGTCAGTGGGATCTTCCCTGGTTGTGTTACATTGACAGAGTGGGGTCAGTCTGCTCTTCCCTGAGTGTGTTACATTGACACAGTGGGGTCAGTGGGATCTTCCCTGGGTGTGTTACATTGACAGAGTGGGGTCAGTCTGCTCTTCCCTGGGCGTGTTACATTGACAGAGTGGGTCAGTCTGCTCTTGCCTGAGGGTGTTACATTGACAGTGTGGGGTCAGTCTGCTCTTCAGTGGGTGTGTGATATTGACTAAGTGGGGTCAGTCTGCTCTTCCCTGGGTGTGTTACATTGACAGAGTGCGGTCAGTCTACTCTTCCTTGGGTGGGTTACATTGACAGAGTGGGGTCAGTCTGCTCTTCCCTGGGTGTCTCACATTGACAGAGTTGGGTCAGTCTGCTCTTCCCTGGGTGTGTTACATTGACAGAGTGGGGTCAGTCTGCTCTTCCCTGGGTGTGTTACATTGACAGAGTGGGGTCAGTGTGCTCTTCCCTGGGTGTGTTACATTGACATAGTGAGTTCATTCTGCGCTTCCCTGGTTGTGTTACGTTAACAGAGTTGGGTCAGTCTGCTCTTCCCTGGGTGTGTTACATTGACAGAGTGGGGTCAGTCTGCTCTTCTCTGGGTGTGTTACATTGACAGACTGGGGTCAGTCTGCTCTTCCCTGGGAGGGTTACATTGACTGAGTGGGGTCAGTCTGCTCTTCCCGGGTGTGTTACATTGACAGATTAGAGTCAGTCTGCTCTTCCCTGGGTGTGTTTCATTTTCAGATTAGAGTCAGTTTGCTCTTCCCTGGGTGTGTTACATTTACAGAGTGGGGTCAGTCTGCACTTGCCAGGGTGTGTTACATTGACAGAGTGGGGTCAGTCTGCTCTTCCCTGTGTGTGTTACATTGACAGAGTGGGGTCAGTCTGCTCTTCCCTGAGTGTGTTACATTGACACAGTGGGGTCAGTGGGATCTTCCCTGGTTGTGTTACATTGACAGAGTGGGGTCAGTCTGCTCTTCCCGCGGTGTGTTACATTGACAGAGTGCGATCAGTCTGCTCTTCCCAGGGTGTGTTACATTGACATAGTGAGTTCATTCTGCGCTTCCCTGGTTGTGTTATGTTAACAGAGTTGGATCAGTCTGCTCTTCCCTGTTTGTGTTAATTTGACAGAGTGGGTTCAGTCTGCTCTTCCCTGCGTGTGTTACATTGACAGAGTGGGGTCAGTCTGATCTTCCTTGGATGTGTTACATTGACAGAGTGGGGTCAGTCTGCTCTTCCCTAGGTGTGTTACATTATCAGAGTGAGGTCTGTCTGCTCATCCCTTTTTGTGTGTGTTACATTGCCATAGTGAGGTAGGTCTGCTCATCCCTGTGTGTGTTACATTGCCAAAGTGAGGTCGGTCTGCTGTTGCCTGGGGGTGTTACATTGACAGAGTGGTGTCAGTCTGCTCTTCCCTGGGTGTCTCACATTGACAGAGTTGGGTCTGTCTGCTCTTCCCTGGGTGTGTTACATTGACAGAGTGGTGTCAGTCTGCTCTTCCCTCGGTGTGTTACATTGGCAGAGTGGGGTCAGTCTGCTCTTCCCTGTGTGCTTTACATTGACAGCGTGAGGTCATTCTGCGATTTTTGGTTGGGTTACATGAACAGAGTTGGGTCAGTCTGCTCTTCCCTGGGTGTGTTACTTGGAGAGAGTGGGCTCAGTCTGCTCTTCCCTGGGTGTGTTACATTGACAGAGTGAGTTCATTCTGCGCTCCCCTGGGTGTGTTACATTGACAGAGTGGTGCCAGTCTCCTCTTCCCTAGGTGTGTTACATTGACAGAGTAGAGTCAGACTGCTCTTCCCTGGGTGTGTTACATTGACAGAGTGTGGTCAGTCTGCTATTCCCTGGGTGTGTTACATTGACAGAGTGGGGTCAGTCTGCTCATCCCTGGGTGGGTTACATTGACAGAGTGGGGTCAGTCTGGTCTTCCCTGGGGGTGTTACATTGACAGAGAGGGGTCAGTCTGCTCTTCCCTGGGTGTGTTACATTGACAGAGTGGGGTCAGTCTGCTCTTCCCTGGGTGTGTTACATTGACAGAGTGAGGTCATTCTGCGATTCCCTGGGTGTGTTACATTGACAGTGTGGAGTCAGTCTGCTCTTCCCTGGGTGTGTTACATTGACAGAGTAGGGTCAATCTGCTCTTCCCTGGGTGTGTTACATTGACAGAGTGGTGCCAGTCTGCTCTTCCCTGGGTGTGTTACATTGACAGAGTGTGGTCAGTCTGCTATTCCCTGGGTGTGTTACATTGACAGAGTGGGGTCAGTCTGCTCATCCCTGGGTGTGTTAAATTGACAGAGTGAGGTCATTCTGCGATTCCCTTGTTGGGTTACATGAACAGAGTTGGGTCAGTCTGCTCTTCCCTGGGTGTGTTACATTGACAGAGTGGGGTCAGTCTGCTCTTCCTTGGGTGGGTTACTTTGACGGAGTGATGTCAGTCGGATCTACCCTGGGTGAGTTACATTTGACAGAGTTGGGTCAGTCTGCTCTTCCCTGGGTGTGTTACATTGACAGAGTGAGGTCTGTTTGCTCTTCCCTGGGAGGGTTACATTGACCGAGTGGTGTCAGTCCGCTATTCCCTGAGTGTGTTACATTGACAGAGTGAGGTCAGTCTGCTCTTCCCCTCGTGTTTTACATTGACAGAGTGAGGTCAGTCTGCTCTTCCCTGGGTGTGTTCCATTGACAGAGTGGGGTCTGTTTGCTCTTCCCTGGGAGGGTTACATTGACCGAGTGGGGTCAGTCTGCTCTTCCCTAAGTGTGTTACATTGACAGAGTAGGGTCAATCTGCACTTCCCTGGGTGTGTTACATTGACACAGTGGGGTCAGCCTGCTCTTTCCTGGGTGTGTTACATTGTCAGAGTGGGGTCAGTCTGCTCTTGCCTGAGTGTGTTACATTGACACAGGGGGTTCAGCCTGCTCTTCCCGAGGTGTGTTACATTGACAGAGTGGGGTCAGTCTGCTCTTCCCTGGGTGTGTTACATGGACAGAGTGATGTCAGTCTGCTCTTGCCTAGGTGTGTTACTTTGAGAGAGTGGGGTCAGTCTGCTCTTCCCTTGGTGTGTTACATTGACAGAGTGAGGTCAGTCTGCTCTTTCCTGGGTGTGTTCCATTGACAGAGTGGGGTCTGTTTGCTCATCCCTGGGTGGGTTACATTGACAGAGTTGGGTCAGTCTGCTCTTCCCTGTGTGCTTTACATTGACAGCGTGAGGTCATTCTGCGATTTTTGGTTGGGTTACATGAACAGAGTTGGGTCAGTCTGCTCTTCCCTGGGTGTGTTACTTTGAGAGAGTTGGGTCAGTCTGCTCTTCCCTGGGTGTTTTACATTGACAGAGTGGGGTCAGTCTGCTCTTCCCTGGGTGTCTCACATTGACAGAGTTGGGTCAGTCTGCTCTTCCCTGGGTGTGTTACATTGACAGAGTGGGGTCAGTCTGCTCTTCTCTGGGTATGTTACATTGACAGACTGGGGTCAGTCTGCTCTTCCCTGGGAGGGTTACATTGACTGAGTGGGGTCAGTGTGCTCTTCCCTGGGTGTGTTACATTGACAGATTAGAGTCAGTCTGCTCTTCACTGGGTGTGTTACATTGTCAGATTAGAGTCAGTCTGCTCTTCGCTGGGTGTGTTACATTTACAGAGTGGGGTCAGTCTGCACTTGCCAGGGTGTGTTACATTGACAGTGTGGGGTCAGTCTGCTCTTCCCTCTGTGTGTTACATTGACAGAGTGGGGTCAGTCTGCTCTTCCCTGAGTGTTTTACATTGACACAGTGGGGTCAGTGGGATCTTCCCTGGTTGTGTTACATTGACAGAGTGGGGTCAGTCTGCTCTTCCCTGAGTGTGTTACATTGACACAGTGGGGTCAGTGGGATCTTCCCTGGGTGTGTTACATTGACAGAGTGGGGTCAGTCTGCTCTTCCCTGGGTGTGTTATATTGACAGAGTGGGGTCAGCGTGCACTTCCCTGGGTGTTTTAAATTGACAGAGTGGGGTCAGTCTGCTCTTCCCTGGGAGTGTTACATTGACAGAGTGGGGTCAGTCTGCCCTTCCCTGGGTGTGTTACTTTGACAGGGTGGGGTCAGTCTGCTCTTCCCTGGGTGCGTGACATTGACAGAGTGGGGTCAGTCTGCTGTTCCCTGGGTGTGTTACATTTACAGAGTGGGGTCAGTCTGCTCTTCCCTGGGTGTGTTACATTGACAGAGTGGGGTCAGTCTGCTCTTCCCTGGGTGTGTTACATTGACACAGTGGGGTCAGTCTGCTCTTCCCTGGGTGTGTTACAATGACAGAGTGGGGTCAGTCTGCTCTTCCCTGGGTGTGTTACATTGACAGAGAGTGGTCAGTCTGCTCTTCCCTGGGTGTGTTACAATGACCGAGTGGGGTCAGTCTGCTCTTCCTTGGGTGTTTTACATTGACCGAGTGGGGTCAGTCTGCTCTTCCCGCGGTGTGTTACATTGACAGAGTTGGGTCAGTCTGATCTTCCCTGGGTGTATAACGTTGACAGAAAGGGGTCAGTCTGCTCTTCCCTGGGTGTTTTGCAATGACAGAGTGTGG
The DNA here is from genome assembly GCF_047496795.1 of Chiloscyllium punctatum. Taxonomy (NCBI): domain Eukaryota; kingdom Metazoa; phylum Chordata; class Chondrichthyes; order Orectolobiformes; family Hemiscylliidae; genus Chiloscyllium; species Chiloscyllium punctatum. The sequence goes on from NC_092772.1 coordinate 23,661,643, forward strand.
TCAGTCTGCTCTTCCCTTTGTCTGTTATTTTTGACCGGGTGAGGTCAGTCTGCTCTTCCCTGGGTGTGTTACATTGCCAGAGTGGTTTCAGTCTGCTCTCCCCTGGGTGTGTTACATTGACAGAGAGGGGTCAATCTGCTCTTCCCTCGGTGGGTTACATTGAAAGTGTGGGGTCAGTCTGCTCTTCCCTGGGTGTGTCACATTGACACAGTGGGGTCAATCTGCTCTTCCCTGGGTGTGTTACATTGACAGTGTGCGGTCAGTCTGCTCTTCCCTGGGTGCGTGACATTGACAGAGTGGGGTCAGTCTCCTCTTCCCTAGGTGTGTTACATTGACAGAGTGTGGTCAGTCTGCTATTCCCTGGGTGTGTTACATTGACAGAGTGTGGTCAATCTGCTCTTCCCTGGGTGTGTTACATTGACAGAGTGGGGTGAGTCTGCTCTTCCCTGGGTGGGTTACATTGACACAGTGGGGTCAGCCTGCTCTTTCCTGGGTGTGTTACATTGTCAGAGTGGGGTCAGTCTGCTCTTGCCTGAGTGTGTTACATTGACACAGGGGGTTCAGCCTGCTCTTCCCTAGGTGTGTTACATTGACAGAGTGGGGTCAGTCTGCTCCTCCCTGGGTGTGTTACATGGACAGAGTGATGTCAGTCTGCTCTTGCCTAGGTGTGTTACTTTGAGAGAGTGGGGTCAGTCTGCTCTTCCCTTGGTGTGTTACATTGACAGAGTGAGGTCAGTCTGCTCTTTCCTGGGTGTGTTCCATTGACAGAGTGGGGTCTGTTTGCTCATCCCTGGGTGGGTTACATTGACAGAGTTGGGTCAGTCTGCTCTTCCCTGTGTGCTTTACATTGACAGCGTGAGGTCATTCTGCGATTTTTGGTTGGGTTACATGAACAGAGTTGGGTCAGTCTGCTCTTCCCTGGGTGTGTTACTTTGAGAGAGTTGGGTCAGTCTGCTCTTCCCTGGGTGTTTTACATTGACAGAGTGGGGTCAGTCTGCTCTTCCCTGGGTGTCTCACATTGACAGAGTGAGGTCAGTCTGCTCTTCCCTGGGTGTGTTCCATTGACAGAGTGGGGTCTGTTTGCTCTTCCCTTGGAGGGTTACATTGACCGAGTGGGGTCAGTCTGCTCTTCCCTGAGTGTGTTACATTGACAGAGTAGGGTCAATCTGCACTTCCCTGGGTGTGTTACATTGACACAGTGGGGTCAGCCTGCTCTTTCCTGGGTGTGTTACATTGTCAGAGTGGGGTCAGTCTGCTCTTGCCTGAGTGTGTTACATTGACACAGGGGGTTCAGCCTGCTCTTCCCTAGGTGTGTTACATTGACAGAGTGGGGTCAGTCTGCTCTTCCCTGGGTGTGTTACATGGACAGAGTGATGTCAGTCTGCTCTTGCCTAGGTGTGTTACTTTGAGAGAGTGGGGTCAGTCTGCTCTTCCCTGGGTGTGTTACAATGACCGAGTGGGGTCAGTCTGCTCTTCCTTGGGTGTTTTACATTGACCGAGTGGGGTCAGTCTGCTCTTCCCGCGGTGTGTTACATTGACAGAGTTGGGTCAGTCTGATCTTCCCTGGGTGTATAACGTTGACAGAAAGGGGTCAGTCTGCTCTTCCCTGGGTGTTTTGCAATGACAGAGTGTGGTCAGTCTGCTCTTCCCTGTGTCTGTTATTTTTGACCGGGTGAGGTCAGTCTGCTCTTCCCTGGGTGTGTTACATTGCCAGAGTGGTTTCAGTCTGCTCTCCCCTGGGTGTGTTACATTGACAGAGAGGGGTCAATCTGCTCTTCCCTCGGTGGGTTACATTGAAAGTGTGGGGTCAGTCTGCTCTTCCCTGGGTGTGTCACATTGACACAGTGGGGTCAATCTGCTCTTCCCTGGGTGTGTTACATTGACAGTGTGCGGTCAGTCTGCTCTTCCCTGGGTGCGTGACATTGACAGAGTGGGGTCAGTCTCCTCTTCCCTAGGTGTGTTACATTGACAGAGTGTGGTCAGTCTGCTATTCCCTGGGTGTGTTACATTGACAGAGTGTGGTCAATCTGCTCTTCCCTGGGTGTGTTACATTGACAGAGTGGGGTGAGTCTGCTCTTCCCTGGGTGGGTTACATTGACACAGTGGGGTCAGCCTGCTCTTTCCTGGGTGTGTTACATTGTCAGAGTGGGGTCAGTCTGCTCTTGCCTGAGTGTGTTACATTGACACAGGGGGTTCAGCCTGCTCTTCCCTAGGTGTGTTACATTGACAGAGTGGGGTCAGTCTGCTCCTCCCTGGGTGTGTTACATGGACAGAGTGATGTCAGTCTGCTCTTGCCTAGGTGTGTTACTTTGAGAGAGTGGGGTCAGTCTGCTCTTCCCTTGGTGTGTTACATTGACAGAGTGAGGTCAGTCTGCTCTTTCCTGGGTGTGTTCCATTGACAGAGTGGGGTCTGTTTGCTCATCCCTGGGTGGGTTACATTGACAGAGTTGGGTCAGTCTGCTCTTCCCTGTGTGCTTTACATTGACAGCGTGAGGTCATTCTGCGATTTTTGGTTGGGTTACATGAACAGAGTTGGGTCAGTCTGCTCTTCCCTGGGTGTGTTACTTTGAGAGAGTTGGGTCAGTCTGCTCTTCCCTGGGTGTTTTACATTGACAGAGTGGGGTCAGTCTGCTCTTCCCTGGGTGTCTCACATTGACAGAGTGAGGTCAGTCTGCTCTTCCCTGGGTGTGTTCCATTGACAGAGTGGGGTCTGTTTGCTCTTCCCTTGGAGGGTTACATTGACCGAGTGGGGTCAGTCTGCTCTTCCCTGAGTGTGTTACATTGACAGAGTAGGGTCAATCTGCACTTCCCTGGGTGTGTTACATTGACACAGTGGGGTCAGCCTGCTCTTTCCTGGGTGTGTTACATTGTCAGAGTGGGGTCAGTCTGCTCTTGCCTGAGTGTGTTACATTGACACAGGGGGTTCAGCCTGCTCTTCCCTAGGTGTGTTACATTGACAGAGTGGGGTCAGTCTGCTCTTCCCTGGGTGTGTTACATGGACAGAGTGATGTCAGTCTGCTCTTGCCTAGGTGTGTTACTTTGAGAGAGTGGGGTCAGTCTGCTCTTCCCTTGGTGTGTTACATTGACAGAGTGAGGTCAGTCTGCTCTTTCCTGGGTGTGTTCCATTGACAGAGTGGGGTCTGTTTGCTCATTCCTGGGTGGGTGACATTGACAGAGTTGGGTCAGTCTGCTCTTCCCTGGGTGCTTGACATTGACAGCGTAAGGTCATTCTGCGATTTTTGGTTGGGTTACATGAACAGAGTTGGGTCAGTCTGCTCTTCCCTGGGTGTGTTACTTTGAGAGAGTTGGGTCAGTCTGCTCTTCCCTGGGTGTTTTACATTGACAGAGTGGGGTCAGTCTGCTCTTCCCTGGGTGTCTCACATTGACAGAGTTGGGTCAGTCTGCTCTTCCCTGGGTGTGTTACATTGACAGAGTGGGGTCAGTCTGCTCTTCTCTGGGTGTGTTACATTGACAGACTGGGGTCAGTCTGCTCTTCCCTGGGAGGGTTACATTGACTGAGTGGGGTCAGTGTGCTCTTCCCTGGGTGTGTTACATTGACAGATTAGAATCAGTCTGCTCTTCCCTGGGTGTGTTACATTGTCAGATTAGAGTCAGTCTGCTCTTCCCTGGGTGTGTTACATTTACAGAGTGGGGTCAGTCTGCACTTGCCAGGGTGTGTTACATTGACAGTGTGGGGTCAGTCTGCTCTTCCCTCTGTGTGTTACATTGACAGAGTGGGGTCAGTCTGCTCTTCCCTGAGTGTTTTACATTGACACAGTGGGGTCAGTGGGATCTTCCCTGGTTGTGTTACATTGACAGAGTGGGGTCAGTCTGCTCTTCCCTGAGTGTGTTACATTGACACAGTGGGGTCAGTGGGATCTTCCCTGTGTGTGTTACATTGACAGAGTGGGGTCAGTCTGCTCTTCCCTGGGTGTGTTATATTGACAGAGTGGGGTCAGCGTGCACTTCCCTGGGTGTTTTAAATTGACAGAGTGGGGTCAGTCTGCTCTTCCCTGGGAGTGTTACATTGACAGAGTGGGGTCAGTCTGCCCTTCCCTGGGTGTGTTACTTTGACAGGGTGGGGTCAGTCTGCTCTTCCCTGGGTGCGTGACATTGACAGAGTGGGGTCAGTCTGCTGTTCCCTGGGTGTGTTACATTTACAGAGTGGGGTCAGTCTGCTCTTCCCTGGGTGTGTTACATTGACAGAGTGGGGTCAGTCTGCTCTTCCCTGGGTGTGTTACATTGACACAGTGGGGTCAGTCTGCTCTTCCCTGGGTGTGTTACAATGACAGAGTGGGGTCAGTCTGCTCTTCCCTGGGTGTGTTACATTGACAGAGAGTGGTCAGTCTGCTCTTCCCTGGGTGTGTTACAATGACCGAGTGGGGTCAGTCTGCTCTTCCTTGGGTGTTTTACATTGACCGAGTGGGGTCAGTCTGCTCTTCCCGCGGTGTGTTACATTGACAGAGTTGGGTCAGTCTGATCTTCCCTGGGTGTATAACGTTGACAGAAAGGTGTCAGTCTGCTCTTCCCTGGGTGTTTTGCAATGACAGAGTGTGGTCAGTCTGCTCTTCCCTGTGTCTGTTATTTTTGACCGGGTGAGGTCAGTCTGCTCTTCCCTGGGTGAGTTACATTGCCAGAGTGGTTTCAGTCTGCTCTCCCCTGGGTGTGTTACATTGACAGAGAGGGGTCAATCTGCTCTTCCCTCGGTGGGTTACATTGAAAGTGTGGGGTCAGTCTGCTCTTCCCTGGGTGTGTCACATTGACACAGTGGGGTCAATCTGCTCTTCCCTGGGTGTGTTACATTGACAGTGTGCGGTCAGTCTGCTCTTCCCTGGGTGCGTGACATTGACAGAGTGGGGTCAGTCTGCTCTTTCCTGGGTGTGTTACATTGACAGAGTGGTGTCAGTCTGCTCTTCCCTGGGTGTGTTACATTGACAGAGAGGGGTCAGTCTGCTCTTCCCTGGATGTGTTACATTGAATGTGTGGGGTCAGTCTGCTCTTCCCTGGGTGTGTTACATTGACACAGTGGGGTCAGTCTGCTCTTCCCTGGGTGCGTGACATTGACAGAGTGCGGTCAGTCTGCTCTTCCCTGGGTGCGTGACATTGACAGAGTGGGGTCAGTCTGTTCTTCCCTGGGTATCTAACATTGACAGAGTGGGGTCAGTCTGCTCTTCCCTGGGTGTGTTACATTGACAGAGTGGGGTTAGTCTGCTCTTCCCTGGGTATGTTACATTGACCTAGCCAGGTCAATCGTCTGTTCCCTGGTTGTGTTACATTGACAGAGGGGGCTCAGTCTGCTCTTCCCTGGGTGTGTTACATTGACAGAGAGGGGTCAGTCTGCTCTTCCCTGGGTGTGTTACAATGACAGAGAGGGGTCAGTCTGCTCTTCCCTGGGTGTGTTACAATGACAGAGTTGGATGAGCCTGCTCTTCCCAGAATGTGTTACATTGACAGAGTTGGGTCAGTCTGATCTTCCCTGGGTGTGAAACGTTGACAGAAAGGGGTCAGTCTGCTCTTCCCTGGGTGTGTTACATTGACAGAGTGGGGTCAGTCTGCTCTTCCCTGGGTGTGTTACATTGACAGAGTGAGGTCAGTCTGCTCTTCCCTGGGTGTGTTACATTGACAGAGTGGGATCAGTCTACTCTGCACTGAGTGTCTTACATTGACAGAGTGGGGTCAGTCTGCTCTTCCCTGGGTGTGTTACATTGACAGAGTGGGGTCAGTCTGCTCCTCCCAGGGTGTGTTACATTGACAGAGTGGGGTCCGTCTGCTCTTCCCTGTGTGTGTTACATTGACAGAGTGGGGTCAGTCTACTCTTCCCTGCTTGTGTTACATGGACAGAGTGGGGTCAGTCTACTCTTCCCTGCGTGTGTTACATTGACAGAGTGCGGTCAGTCTGCTCTTCCCAGGGTGTGTTACATTGACAGAGTGGGGTCAGTCTGCTTCTCCCAGGGTATGTTACATTGACAGAATGGGGTCAGTCTGCTCTTCCTTGGGTGTGTTTCATTGACAGAGTGGGGTCAGTCTCCGCTTCCCTGGGCGTGTTACATTGACAGGGTGGGGTCAGTCTGCTCTTCCCTGGGTGTGTTACATTGACAGAGTGGGGTCAGTCTACTCTTCCCTGCGTGTGTTACATTGACAGAGTGGGGTCCGTCTACTCTTCCCTGCGTGTGTTACATTGACAGAGTGCGGTCAGTCTGCTCTTCCCAGGGTGTGTTACATTGACAGAGTGGGGTCAGTCTGCTTCTCCCAGGGTATGTTACATTGACAGAATGGGGTCAGTCTGCTCTTCCTTGGGTGTGTTTCATTGACAGAGTGGGGTCAGTCTACGCTTCCCTGGGCGTGTTACATTTACAGAGTGGGGTCAGTCTGCTCTTCCCAGGGTGCATTAGATTGACAGAGTGGGGTCAGTCTGCTCTTCACTGGGTGTCTTACATTGACAGAGTGGGGTCAGTCTGCTCTTCCCTGGGTGTGTTACATTGACAGAGTGGGGTCAGTCTGCTCTTCCCAGGGTGCATTAGATTGACAGAGTGGGGTCAGTCTGCTCTTCCCTGGGTGGGTTACATTGACTGAGTGCGGTCAGTCTGCTCTTACCAGCGTCTGTTACATCGACAGAGTGGGGTCAGTCTGCTCTTCCATGGGTTTGTTACATTGACAGAGTGGGGTCAGTCTGCTCTTCCCTGGGTGTGTTACCGTGACAGAGTGGGGTCAGTCTGCTCTTCCCAGGGTGTGTTACGTTGACAGATTGGGGTCAGTCTGCTCTTCCCAGGGTGTGTTACATTGACAGAGTGGGGTCAGTCTGCTCTTCCCTGGGTGTGTTACATTGACAGAGTGCTGTCAGTGTGCTCTTCCCTGGGTGCGTGACATTGACAGAGTGGGGTCAGTCTGCTCTTCCCTGGGTGTGTTACATTGACAGAGTGGGGTCAGTCTGCTCTTCCCTGGGTGCGTGACATTGACAGAGTGGGGTCAGTCTGCTCTTCCCTGGGTGTTTTACATTGACAGATTGGGGTCAGTCTGCTCTTCCCAGGGTGTGTTACATTGACAGAGTGGGGTCATTCTGCTCTTCCCTGGGTGTGTTACATTGACAGAGTGCTGTCAGTGTGCTCTTCCCTGGGTGCGTGACATTGACAGAGTGGGGTCAGTCTGCTCTTCCCTGGGTGTGTTACATTGACAGAGTGGGGTCAGTCTACTCTTCCCTGGGTGTCTTACATTGACAGAGTGGGGTCAGTCTGCTCTTCCCTGGGTGAGTTACATTGACAGAGTGGGGTCAGTCTGCTCTTCCCTGGGTGTGATATACTGACAGAGTGGGGTCAGTCTGCTCTTCCCTGGGTGATTTAAATTGACAGAGTGGGGTCATTCCGCTCTACCCTGGGTGCGTTACATTAACAGAGGGGGGTCAATCTTCTCTTCCCTGGGGGCGTTACATTGACAGAATGTGGTCAGTGTGTTCTTCCCTGAGTGTGTTACATTGACAGAGTGGGGTCAGTCTGCTCTTCCCTGGGTGTGTTACATTGACAGAGTGGGGTCAGTCTGCTCTTCCCTGGGTCTGTGCTATTGACAGAGTGGGGTCAGTCTGTTCTTCCCTGGGTGCGTTACATTGAGAGAGTGGGGCAGTATGCTCTTCCCTGGGTGTGTTACATTGACAGAACAGGGTCCGTCTGCCTTTCCCTGGGTGTGTTACATTGACAGAGTGAGGTTAGTCTGCTCTTCCCTGGGAGTGTTACATTGACAGATTGAGGTCCGTCTGCTCTTCCCTGGGTGTGTTACAATGACAGAGTGGGGTCAGTCTGTTCTTCCCTGGGTGTGTTACATTGACAGAGTGGGGTCAGTCTGCTCTTCCCAGTGCGTGTTACATTGACAGAGTTGGGTCAGTCTGATCTTCCCTGGGTTTATAACGTTGAGAGAAAGGGGTCAGTCTGCTCTTCCCTGGGTGTGTTACATTGCCAGAGTGGTTTCAGTCTGCTCTTCCCTGGGTGTGTTACATTGACAGAGAGGGGTCAGTCCGCTCTTCCCTGGGTATGTTACATTGACAGAGTGGGGTCAGTCTGCTCTTCCCTGGGTGTGTTACATTGACAGAGAGGGGTCAGTCTGCTCTTCCCTGGATGTGTTACATTGAAAGTGTGGTGTCAGTCTGCTCTTCCCTGGGTGTGTTACATTGTCACAGTGGGGTCAGTCTGCTCTTCCCTGGGTGCGTGACATTGACAGACTGCGGTCAGTCTGCTCTTCCCTGGGTACGTGACATTGACAGAGTGGGGTCAGTCTGCTCTTCCCTGGGTGTGTTACATTGACCGAGTGGGGTCAGTCTGCTCTTCCCTGGGTATGTTACATTGACCTAGCCAGGTCAATCTTCTGTTCCCTGGGTGTGTTACATTGACAGAGGGGGCTCAGTCTGCATTTCCCTGGGTGTGTTACATTGACAGAGTGAGGTCAGTCTGCTCTTCCCTGGGTGTGTTACAATGACAGAGAGGGGTCAGTCTGCTCTTCCCTGGGTGTGTTACAATGACAGAGTTGGGTCAGTCTGCTCTTCCCAGAATGTGTTACATTGACAGAGTTGGGTCAGTCTGATCTTCCCTGGGTGTGAAACGTTAACAGAAAGGGGTCACTCTGCTCTTCCCTGGGTGTTTTACATTGACAGAGTGGGGTCAGTCTGCTCTTCCCTGGGTGTGTTACATTGACAGAGTGGGGTCAGTCTGCTCTTCCCTGGGTGTGTTACATTGACAGAGTGGGGTCAGTCTGCTCTTCCCAGGGTGGGTTATATTGACAGAGTGCGGTCAGTCTGCTCTTCCCTGCGTCTGTTACATTGAATGTGTGGGGTCAGTCTGCTCTTCCCTGGGTGTGTTACATTGACAGAGTGGGGTCAGTCTGCTCTTCCCTGGGTGTGTTACAGTGACAGAGTGCGGTCAGTGTGCTCATCCCTGGGTGCGTGAGATTGACAGAGTGGGGTCAGTCTGCTCTTCCCTGGGTGTGTTACATTGACAGAGTGGGGACAGTCTGCTCTTCCCTGGGTGTGTTACATTGACAGAGTGAGGTCAGTCTGCTCTTCCCTGAGTGTGTTACTTTGACAGAGTGGGGACAGTCTTCTCTTCCCTGAGTGTGTTACTTTGACAGAGTGGGGTCAGTCTGCTCTTCCCTAGGTGAGTTACATTGAGATAGAGAGGTCACTCTGGTCTCCCCTGGGTGTGTTACATTGACAAAGGGGGGGCAAACTTCTCTTCCCTGGGTGAGTTATATTGACAGAGTGGGGTCAGTCTGCTCTTCCCTGTGTGTGTTACATTGACAGAGTGAAGTCAGTCTGCTCTTCCCTGGGTGTGTTACAATGATAGAGTGGGGTCAGTCTGCTCTTCCCTGGGTGTGTTACATTGACAGAGTGAGGTCCGTCTGCTCTTCCCCTGGTTTGTTACATTGACAGAGTGGGGTCAGTCTTCTCTTCCCTGGGTGTGTTACATTTTCAGATTGGGGTCAGTCTGCTCTTCCCTGTTTGTGTTACATTGACAGAGTGGGGTCAGTCTGTTCTTCCTTGGGTGTGTTGAATTGACTGTGTTGGGTCAGTCTGCTCTTCCCTGGGTGTGTAACGTAGACAGAAAGGGGTCAGTCTGCTCTTCCCTGGGTGTTGTACATTAACAGAGTGGGGTGAGTCTGCTCTTCCCTGGGTGTGTTACATTGACAGAGTGGGGTCAGTCTACTCTTCCCTGTGTGTCTTACATTGACAGAGTGGGGTCAGTCTGCTCTTCCCTGGGTGTGTTACATTGACAGAGTGGGGTCAGTCTGCTCTTCCCTGGGTGTGTGCTATTGACAGAGTGGGGTCAGTCTGTTCTTCCCTGGGTGCGTTACATTGACAGAGTGGGGCAGTATGCTCTTCCCTGGGTGTGTTACATTGACAGAACAGGGTCCGTCTGCCTTTCCCTGGGTGTGTTACATTGACAGAGTGAGGTTAGTCTGCTCTTCCCTGGGAGTGTTACATTGACAGATTGAGGTCCGTCTGCTCTTCCCTGGGTGTGTTACAATGACAGAGTGGGGTCAGTCTGTTCTTCCCTGGGTGTGTTACATTGACAGAGTGGGGTCAGTCTGCTCTTCCCAGTGCGTGTTACATTGACAGAGTTGGGTCAGTCTGATCTTCCCTGGGTTTATAACGTTGAGAGAAAGGGGTCAGTCTGCTCTTCCCTGGGTGTGTTACATTGCCAGAGTGGTTTCAGTCTGCTCTTCCCTGGGTGTGTTACATTGACAGAGAGGGGTCAGTCCGCTCTTCCCTGGGTATGTTACATTGACAGAGTGGGGTCAGTCTGCTCTTCCCTGGGTGTGTTACATTGACAGAGAGGGGTCAGTCTGCTCTTCCCTGGATGTGTTACATTGAAAGTGTGGTGTCAGTCTGCTCTTCCCTGGGTGTGTTACATTGTCACAGTGGGGTCAGTCTGCTCTTCCCTGGGTGCGTGACATTGACAGACTGCGGTCAGTCTGCTCTTCCCTGGGTACGTGACATTGACAGAGTGGGGTCAGTCTGCTCTTCCCTGGGTGTGTTACATTGACAGAGTGGGGTCAGTCTGCTCTTCCCTGGGTATGTTACATTGACCTAGCCAGGTCAATCTTCTGTTCCCTGGGTGTGTTACATTGACAGAGGGGGCTCAGTCTGCATTTCCCTGGGTGTGTTACATTGACAGAGTGAGGTCAGTCTGCTCTTCCCTGGGTGTGTTACAATGACAGAGAGGGGTCAGTCTGCTCTTCCCTGGGTGTGTTACAATGACAGAGTTGGGTCAGTCTGCTCTTCCCAGAATGTGTTACATTGACAGAGTTGGGTCAGTCTGATCTTCCCTGGGTGTGAAACGTTAACAGAAAGGGGTCACTCTGCTCTTCCCTGGGTGTTTTACATTGACAGAGTGGGGTCAGTCTGCTCTTCCCTGGGTGTGTTACATTGACAGAGTGGGGTCAGTCTGCTCTTCCCTGGGTGTGTTACATTGACAGAGTGGGGTCAGTCTGCTCTTCCCAGGGTGGGTTATATTGACAGAGTGCGGTCAGTCTGCTCTTCCCTGCGTCTGTTACATTGAATGTGTGGGGTCAGTCTGCTCTTCCCTGGGTGTGTTACATTGACAGAGTGGGGTCAGTCTGCTCTTCCCTGGGTGTGTTACAGTGACAGAGTGCGGTCAGTGTGCTCATCCCTGGGTGCGTGAGATTGACAGAGTGGGGTCAGTCTGCTCTTCCCTGGGTGTGTTACATTGACAGAGTGGGGACAGTCTGCTCTTCCCTGGGTGTGTTACATTGACAGAGTGAGGTCAGTCTGCTCTTCCCTGAGTGTGTTACTTTGACAGAGTGGGGACAGTCTTCTCTTCCCTGAGTGTGTTACTTTGACAGAGTGGGGTCAGTCTGCTCTTCCCTAGGTGAGTTACATTGAGATAGAGAGGTCACTCTGGTCTCCCCTGGGTGTGTTACATTGACAAAGGGGGGGCAAACTTCTCTTCCCTGGGTGAGTTATATTGACAGAGTGGGGTCAGTCTGCTCTTCCCTGTGTGTGTTACATTGACAGAGTGAAGTCAGTCTGCTCTTCCCTGGGTGTGTTACAATGATAGAGTGGGGTCAGTCTGCTCTTCCCTGGGTGTGTTACATTGACAGAGTGAGGTCCGTCTGCTCTTCCCCTGGTTTGTTACATTGACAGAGTGGGGTCAGTCTTCTCTTCCCTGGGTGTGTTACATTTTCAGATTGGGGTCAGTCTGCTCTTCCCTGTTTGTGTTACATTGACAGAGTGGGGTCAGTCTGTTCTTCCTTGGGTGTGTTGAATTGACTGTGTTGGGTCAGTCTGCTCTTCCCTGGGTGTGTAACGTAGACAGAAAGGGGTCAGTCTGCTCTTCCCTGGGTGTTGTACATTAACAGAGTGGGGTGAGTCTGCTCTTCCCTGGGTGTGTTACATTGACAGAGTGGGGTCAGTCTACTCTTCCCTGTGTGTCTTACATTGACAGAGTGGGGTCAGTCTGCTCTTCCCTGGGTGTGTTACATTGACAGAGTGGGGTCAGTCTGCTCTTCCCTGGGTGTGTTATACTGACAGAGTGGGGTCAGTCTGCTCTTCCCTGGGTGCGTTACATTGACAGAGTGGGGTCAGTCTGCTCTTCCCTGGGTGTGTTACAATGACAGAGTGGGGTCAGTCTGCCCTTCCCAGGGTGTGTTACATTGACAGAGTGGGGTCAGTCTGCTCTTTCCTGGGTGTGTTACATTGACAGAGTTGGGACAGTCTGATGTTCCCTGGGTGTATAACGTTGAGAGACAGGGGTCAGTCTACTCCTCCCAGGGTGTGTTACATTGACAGAGTGGGGTCCGTCTGCTCTTCCCTGTGTGTGTTACATTGACAGAGTGGGGTCAGTCTACTCTTCCCTGCTTGTGTTACATTGACAGAGTGGGGTCAGTCTACTCTTCCCTGCGTGTGTTACATTGACAGAGTGCGGTCAGTCTGCTCTTCCCAGGGTGTGTTACATTGACAGAGTGGGGTGAGTCTGCTTCTCCCAGGGTATGTTACATTGACAGAATGGGGTCAGTCTGCTCTTCCTTGGGTGTGTTTCATTGACAGAGTGGGGTCAGTCTCCGCTTCCCTGGGCGTGTTACATTTACAGAGTGGGGTCAGTCTGCTCTTCCCAGGGTGCATTAGATTGACAGAGTGGGGTCAGTCTGCTCTTCACTGGGTGTCTTACATTGACAGAGTGGGGTCAGTCTGCTCTTCCCTGGGTGTGTTACATTGACAGAGTGGGGTCAGTCTGCTCTTCCCAGGGTGCATTAGATTGACAGAGTGGGGTCAGTCTGCTCTTCCCTGGGTGGGTTACATTGACTGAGTGCGGTCAGTCTGCTCTTACCAGCGTCTGTTACATCGACAGAGTGGGGTCAGTCTGCTCTTCCATGGGTTTGTTACATTGACAGAGTGGGGTCAGTCTGCTCTTCCCTGGGTGTGTTACCGTGACAGAGTGGGGTCAGTCTGCTCTTCCCAGGGTGTGTTACATTGACAGATTGGGGTCAGTCTGCTCTTCCCAGGGTGTGTTACATTGCCAGAGTGGGGTCAGTCTGCTCTTCCCAGGGTGTGTTACATTGACAGAGTGCTGTCAGTGTGCTCTTCCCTGGGTGCGTGACATTGACAGAGTGGGGTCAGTCTGCTCTTCCCTGGGTGTGTTACATTGACAGAGTGGGGTCAGTCTGCTCTTCCCTGGGTGCGTGACATTGACAGAGTGGGGTCAGTCTGCTCTTCCCTGGGTGTTTTACATTGACAGATTGGGGTCAGTCTGCTCTTCCATGGGTGTGTTACATTGACAGAGTGGGGACAGTCTGCTCTTCCCTGGGTGTGTTACATTGACAGAGTGAGGTCAGTCTGCTCTACCCTGGGTGTATTACATTGACAGAGTGGGGTCAGTCTACTCTTCACTGGGTGTCTTACATTGACAGAGTGGGGTCAGTCTGCTCTTCCCTGGGTGAGTTACATTGACAGAGTGGGGTCAGTCTGCTCTTCCCTGGGTGTGATATACTGACAGAGTGGGGTCAGTCTGCTCTTCCCTGGGTGTGATATACTGACAGAGTGGGGTCAGTCTGCTCTTCCCTGGGTGATTTAAATTGACAGAGTGGGGTCATTCCGCTCTACCCTGGGTGCGTTACATTGACAGAGGGGGGTCAATCTTCTCTTCCCTGGGGGCGTTACATTGACAGAATGGGGTCAGTGTGTTCTTCCCTGAGTGTGTTACATTGACAGAGTGGGGTCAGTCTGCTCTTCCCTGGGTGTGTTACATTGACAGAGTGGGGTCAGTCTGCTCTTCCCTGGGTCTGTGCTATTGACAGAGTGGGGTCAGTCTGTTCTTCCCTGGGTGCGTTACATTGACAGAGTGGGGTCAGTATGCTCTTCCCTGGGTGTGTTACATTGACAGAACAGGGTCCGTCTGCCTTTCCCTGGGTGTGTTACATTGACAGAGTGAGGTTAGTCTGCTCTTCCCTGGGAGTGTTACATTGACAGATTGAGGTCCGTCTGCTCTTCCCTGGGTGTGTTACAATGACAGAGTGGGGTCAGTCTGTTCTTCCCTGGGTGTGTTACATTGACAGAGTGGGGTCAGTCTGCTCTTCCCAGTGTGTGTTACATTGACAGAGTTGGGTCAGTCTGATCTTCCCTGGGTTTATAACGTTGAGAGAAAGGGGTCAGTCTGCTCTTCCCTGGGTGTGTTACATTGCCAGAGTGGTTTCAGTCTGCTCTTCCCTGAGTGTGTTACATTGACAGAGAGGGGTCAGTCCGCTCTTCCCTGGGTGTGTTACATTGACAGAGTGGGGTCAGTCTGCTCTTCCCTGGGTGTGTTACATTGACAGAGAGGGGTCAGTCTGCTCTTCCCTGGATGTGTTACATTGAAAGTGTGGGGTCAGTCTGCTCTTCCCTGGGTGTGTTACATTGTCACAGTGGGGTCAGTCTGCTCTTCCCTAGGTGCGTGACATTGACAGAGTGCGGTCAGTCTGCTCTTCCCTGGGTGTGTTACATTGACCGCGTGGGGTCAGTCTGCTCTTCCCTGGGTATGTTACATTGACCTAGCCAGGTCAATCTTCTGTTCCCTGGGTGTGTTACATTGACAGAGGGGGCTCAGTCTGCATTTCCCTGGGTGTATTACATTGACAGAGTGAGGTCAGTCTGCTCTTCCCTGGGTGTGTTACAATGACAGAGAGGGGTCAGTCTGCTCTTCCCTAGGTGTGTTACAATGACAGAGTTGGGTCAGTCTGCTCTTCCCAGAATGTGTTACATTGACAGAGTGGGGTCAGTCTGCTCTTCCCTGGGTGTGTTACATTGACAGAGTGGGGACAGTCTGCTCTTCCCTGGGTGTGTTACATTGACAGAGTGAGGTCAGTCTGCTCTTCCCTGAGTGTGTTACTTTGACAGAGTGGGGACAGTCTTCTCTTCCCTGAGTGTGTTACTTTGACAGAGTGGGGTCTGTCTGCTCTTCCCTAGGTGAGTTACATTGAGATAGAGAGGTCACTCTGGTCTCCCCTGGGTGTGTTACATTGACAAAGGGGGGGCAAACTTCTCTTCCCTGGGTGAGTTACATTGACAGAGTGGGGTCAGTCTGCTCTTCCCTGTGTGTGTTACATTGACAGAGTGAAGTCAGTCTGCTCTTCCCTGTTTGTGTTACATTGACAGAGTGGGGTCAGTCTGTTCTTCCTTGGGTGTGTTGAATTGACTGTGTTGGGTCAGTCTGCTCTTCCCTGGGTGTGTGACGTAGACAGAAAGGGGTCAGTCTGCTCTTCCCTGGGTGTTTTACATTAACAGAGTGGGGTGAGTCTGCTCTTCCCTGGGTGTGTTACATTGACAGAGTGGGGTCAGTCTACTCTTCCCTGTGTGTCTTACATTGACAGAGTGGGGTCAGTCTGCTCTTCCCTGGGTGTGTTACATTGACAGAGTGGGGTCAGTCTGCTCTTCCCTGGGTGTGTTATACTGACAGAGTGGGGTCAGTCTGCTCTTCCCTGGGTGCGTTACATTGACAGAGTGGGGTCAGTCTGCTCTTCCCTGGGTGTGTTACAATGACAGAGTGGGGTCAGTCTGCTCTTCCCAGGGTGTGTTACATTGACAGAGTGGGGTCAGTCTGCTCTTTCCTGGGTGCGTTACATTGACAGAGTTGGGACAGTCTGATGTTCCCTGGGTGTATAACGTTGAGAGACAGGGGTCAGTCTACTCTTCCCTGGGTGTGTTACATTGACAGAGTGAACTCAGTCTGCTCTTCCCTGGGTGTGTTGGAATGACAGAGTGTGGTCAGTCTGCTCTTCCCTGTGTCTGTTATATTGACCGAGTGAGGTCAGTCTGCTTTTCCCTGGGTGTGTTACATTGCCAGAGTGGTGTCAGTTAGTTCTTCCCTGGGAGTGTTACATTGACAGAGAGTGGTCAGTCTGCTCATCCCTCGGTGTGTTACATTGGCAGAGTGGGGTCAGTCTGCCCTTCCCTGGGTGTGTTACATTGGCAGAGTGGGGTCAGTCTACTCTTCCCTGGGTGTGTTTCATTGACAGAGGGGGGTCAGTCTGCTCTTCCCTGAGTGTGTTACATTGACAGGGTGGGGTCAGTCTGCTCTTCCCTGGGTGTGATATACTGACAGAGTGGGGTCAGTCTGCTCTTCCCTGGGTGTGTTACATTGACAGAGTGGGGTCAGTCTGCTCTTCCCTGGGAGTGTGACATTGACAGAGTGGGGTCAGTCTGCCCTTCCCTGGGTGTGTTACTTTAACAGGGTGGGGTCAGTCTGCTCTTCCCTGGGTGCGTGACATTGACAGAGTGGGGTCAGTCTGCTGTTCCCTGGGTGTGTTACATTTACAGAGTGGGGTCAGTCTGCTCTTCCCTGGGTGTGTTATATTGACAGAGAGGGGTCAGTCTGCTCTTCCTTGGATGTGTTCCATTGAATGTGTGGGGTCAGTCTGCTCTTCCCTGGGTGTGTTACATTGACAGAGTGGTGTCAGTCTGCTCTTCCCTGGGTGTGTTACATTGACAGAGTGCGGTCAGTCTGCTCTTCCCTGGGTGTGTTACATTGACAGAGAGGGGTCAGTCTGCTCTTCCCTGTGTGTTTTACAATGACAGAGTGGGGTCAGTCTGCTCTTCCTTGGGTGTTTTACATTGACCGAGTGGGGTCAGTCTGCTCTTCCCGCGGTGTGTTACATTGACAGAGTTGGGTCAGTCTGATCTTCCCTGGGGGTATAACGTTGACAGAAAGGGGTCAGTCTGCTCTTCCCTGGGTGTGTTGCAATGACAGAGTGTGGTCAGTCTGCTCTTCGCTGTGTCTGTTATATTTGACCGGGTGAGGTCAGTCTGCTCTTCCCTGGGTGTGTTACATTGACAGAGAGGGGACAGTCTGCTCTTCCCTCGGTGGGTTACATTGAAAGTGTGGGGTCAGTCTGCTCTTCCCTGGGTGTGTTACATTGACACAGTGGGGTCAATCTGCTCTTCCCTGGGTGGGTTTCATTGACAGAGTGGGGTCAGTCTGCTCTTCCCTGGGTCTGTGCTATTGACAGAGTGGGGTCAGTCTGTTCTTCCCTGGGTGCGTTACATTGACAGAGTGGGGTCAGTATGCTCTTCCCTGGGTGTGTTACATTGACAGAACAGGGTCCGTCTGCCTTTCCCTGGGTGTGTTACATTGACAGAGTGTGGTTAGTCTGCTCTTCCCTGGGAGTGTTACATTGACAGATTGAGGTCCGTCTGCTCTTCCCTGGGTGTGTTACAATGACAGAGTGGGGTCAGTCTGTTCTTCCCTGGGTGTGTTACATTGACAGAGTGGGGTCAGTCTGCTCTTCCCAGTGTGTGTTACATTGACAGAGTTGGGTCAGTCTGATCTTCCCTGGGTTTATAACGTTGAGAGAAAGGGGTCAGTCTGCTCTTCCCTGGGTGTGTTACATTGCCATAGTGGTTTCAGTCTGCTCTTCCCTGGGTGCGTTACATTGACAGAGTGGGGTCAGTCTGCTCTTCCCTGGGTGTGTTACAATGACAGAGTGGGGTCAGTCTGCTCTTCCCAGGGTGGGTTATATTGACAGAGTGCGGTCAGTCTGCTCTTCCCTGCGTCTGTTACATTGAATGTGTGGGGTCAGTCTGCTCTTCCCTGGGTGTGTTACATTGACAGAGTGGGGTCAGTCTGCTCTTCCCTGGGTGTGTTACAGTGACAGAGTGCGGTCAGTGTGCTCATCCCTGGGTGCGTGAGATTGACAGAGTGGGGTCAGTCTGCTCTTCCCTGGGTGTGTTACATTGACAGAGTGGGGACAGTCTGCTCTTCCCTGGGTGTGTTACATTGACAGAGTGAGGTCAGTCTGCTCTTCCCTGAGTGTGTTACTTTGACAGAGTGGGGACAGTCTTCTCTTCCCTGAGTGTGTTACTTTGACAGAGTGGGGTCAGTCTGCTCTTCCCTAGGTGAGTTTCATTGAGATAGAGAGGTCACTCTGGTCTCCCCTGGGTGTGTTACATTGACAAAGGGGGGGCAAACTTCTCTTCCCTGGGTGAGTTATATTGACAGAGTGGGGTCAGTCTGCTCTTCCCTGTGTGTGTTACATTGACAGAGTGAAGTCAGTCTGCTCTTCCCTGGGTGTGTTACAATGATAGAGTGGGGTCAGTCTGCTCTTCCCTGGGTGTGTTACATTGACAGAGTGAGGTCCGTCTGCTCTTCCCCTGGTTTGTTACATTGACAGAGTGGGGTCAGTCTTCTCTTCCCTGGGTGTGTTACATTTTCAGATTGGGGTCAGTCTGCTCTTCCCTGTTTGTGTTACATTGACAGAGTGGGGTCAGTCTGTTCTTCCTTGGGTGTGTTGAATTGACTGTGTTGGGTCAGTCTGCTCTTCCCTGGGTGTGTAACGTAGACAGAAAGGGGTCAGTCTGCTCTTCCCTGGGTGTTGTACATTAACAGAGTGGGGTGAGTCTGCTCTTCCCTGGGTGTGTTACATTGACAGAGTGGGGTCAGTCTACTCTTCCCTGTGTGTCTTACATTGACAGAGTGGGGTCAGTCTGCTCTTCCCTGGGTGTGTTACATTGACAGAGTGCGGTCAGTCTGCTCTTCCCTGGGTGTGTTATACTGACAGAGTGGGGTCAGTCTGCTCTTCCCTGGGTGTGTTACAATGACAGAGTGGGGTCAGTCTGCTCTTCCCAGGGTGTGTTACATTGACAGAGTGGGGTCAGTCTGCTCTTTCCTGGGTGTGTTACATTGACAGAGTTGGGACAGTCTGATGTTCCCTGGGTGTATAACGTTGAGAGACAGGGGTCAGTCTACTCCTCCCAGGGTGTGTTACATTGACAGAGTGGGGTCCGTCTGCTCTTCCCTGTGTGTGTTACATTGACAGAGTGGGGTCAGTCTACTCTTCCCTGCTTGTGTTACATTGACAGAGTGGGGTCAGTCTACTCTTCCCTGCGTGTGTTACATTGACAGAGTGCGGTCAGTCTGCTCTTCCCAGGGTGTGTTACATTGACAGAGTGGGGTGAGTCTGCTTCTCCCAGGGTATGTTACATTGACAGAATGGGGTCAGTCTGCTCTTCCTTGGGTGTGTTTCATTGACAGAGTGGGGTCAGTCTACGCTTCCCTGGGCGTGTTACATTTACAGAGTGGGGTCAGTCTGCTCTTCCCAGGGTGCATTAGATTGACAGAGTGGGGTCAGTCTGCTCTTCACTGGGTGTCTTACATTGACAGAGTGGGGTCAGTCTGCTCTTCCCTGGGTGTGTTACATTGACAGAGTGGGGTCAGTCTGCTCTTCCCAGGGTGCATTAGATTGACAGAGTGGGGTCAGTCTGCTCTTCCCTGGGTGGGTTACATTGACTGAGTGCGGTCAGTCTGCTCTTACCAGCGTCTGTTACATCGACAGAGTGGGGTCAGTCTGCTCTTCCATGGGTTTGTTACATTGACAGAGTGGGGTCAGTCTGCTCTTCCCTGGGTGTGTTACCGTGACAGAGTGGGGTCAGTCTGCTCTTCCCAGGGTGTGTTACATTGACAGATTGGGGTCAGTCTGCTCTTCCCAGGGTGTGTTACATTGCCAGAGTGGGGTCAGTCTGCTCTTCCCAGGGTGTGTTACATTGACAGAGTGCTGTCAGTGTGCTCTTCCCTGGGTGCGTGACATTGACAGAGTGGGGTCAGTCTGCTCTTCCCTGGGTGTGTTACATTGACAGAGTGGGGTCAGTCTGCTCTTCCCTGGGTGCGTGACATTGACAGAGTGGGGTCAGTCTGCTCTTCCCTGGGTGTTTTACATTGACAGATTGGGGTCAGTCTGCTCTTCCATGGGTGTGTTACATTGACAGAGTGGGGACAGTCTGCTCTTCCCTGGGTGTGTTACATTGACAGAGTGAGGTCAGTCTGCTCTACCCTGGGTGTATTACATTGACAGAGTGGGGTCAGTCTACTCTTCACTGGGTGTCTTACATTGACAGAGTGGGGTCAGTCTGCTCTTCCCTGGGTGAGTTACATTGACAGAGTGGGGTCAGTCTGCTCTTCCCTGGGTGTGATATACTGACAGAGTGGGGTCAGTCTGCTCTTCCCTGGGTGATTTAAATTGACAGAGTGGGGTCATTCCGCTCTACCCTGGGTGCGTTACATTGACAGAGGGGGGTCAATCTTCTCTTCCCTGGGGGCGTTACATTGACAGAATGGGGTCAGTGTGTTCTTCCCTGAGTGTGTTACATTGACAGAGTGGGGTCAGTCTGCTCTTCCCTGGGTGTGTTACATTGACAGAGTGGGGTCAGTCTGCTCTTCCCTGGGTCTGTGCTATTGACAGAGTGGGGTCAGTCTGTTCTTCCCTGGGTGCGTTACATTGACAGAGTGGGGTCAGTATGCTCTTCCCTGGGTGTGTTACATTGACAGAACAGGGTCCGTCTGCCTTTCCCTGGGTGTGTTACATTGACAGAGTGAGGTTAGTCTGCTCTTCCCTGGGAGTGTTACATTGACAGATTGAGGTCCGTCTGCTCTTCCCTGGGTGTGTTACAATGACAGAGTGGGGTCAGTCTGTTCTTCCCTGGGTGTGTTACATTGACAGAGTGGGGTCAGTCTGCTCTTCCCAGTGTGTGTTACATTGACAGAGATGGGTCAGTCTGATCTTCCCTGGGTTTATAACGTTGAGAGAAAGGGGTCAGTCTGCTCTTCCCTGGGTGTGTTACATTGCCAGAGTGGTTTCAGTCTGCTCTTCCCTGGGTGTGTTACATTGACAGAGAGGGGTCAGTCCGCTCTTCCCTGGGTGTGTTACATTGACAGAGTGGGGTCAGTCTGCTCTTCCCTGGGTGTGTTACATTGACAGAGAGGGGTCAGTCTGCTCTTCCCTGGATGTGTTACATTGAAAGTGTGGGGTCAGTCTGCTCTTCCCTGGGTGTGTTACATTGTCACAGTGGGGTCAGTCTGCTCTTCCCTAGGTGCGTGACATTGACAGAGTGCGGTCAGTCTGCTCTTCCCTGGGTGTGTTACATTGACCGTGTGGGGTCAGTCTGCTCTTCCCTGGGTATGTTACATTGACCTAGCCAGGTCAATCTTCTGTTCCCTGGGTGTGTTACATTGACAGAGGGGGCTCAGTCTGCATTTCCCTGGGTGTATTACATTGACAGAGTGAGGTCAGTCTGCTCTTCCCTGGGTGTGTTACAATGACAGAGAGGGGTCAGTCTGCTCTTCCCTAGGTGTGTTACAATGACAGAGTTGGGTCAGTCTGCTCTTCCCAGAATGTGTTACATTGACAGAGTGGGGTCAGTCTGCTCTTCCCTGGGTGTGTTACATTGACAGAGTGGGGACAGTCTGCTCTTCCCTGGGTGTGTTACATTGACAGAGTGAGGTCAGTCTGCTCTTCCCTGAGTGTGTTACTTTGACAGAGTGGGGACAGTCTTCTCTTCCCTGAGTGTGTTACTTTGACAGAGTGGGGTCTGTCTGCTCTTCCCTAGGTGAGTTACATTGAGATAGAGAGGTCACTCTGGTCTCCCCTGGGTGTGTTACATTGACAAAGGGGGGGCAAACTTCTCTTCCCTGGGTGAGTTACATTGACAGAGTGGGGTCAGTCTGCTCTTCCCTGTGTGTGTTACATTGACAGAGTGAAGTCAGTCTGCTCTTCCCTGTTTGTGTTACATTGACAGAGTGGGGTCAGTCTGTTCTTCCTTGGGTGTGTTGAATTGACTGTGTTGGGTCAGTCTGCTCTTCCCTGGGTGTGTAACGTAGACAGAAAGGGGTCAGTCTGCTCTTCCCTGGGTGTTTTACATTAACAGAGTGGGGTGAGTCTGCTCTTCCCTGGGTGTGTTACATTGACAGAGTGGGGTCAGTCTACTCTTCCCTGTGTGTCTTACATTGACAGAGTGGGGTCAGTCTGCTCTTCCCTGGGTGTGTTACATTGACAGAGTGGGGTCAGTCTGCTCTTCCCTGGGTGTGTTATACTGACAGAGTGGGGTCAGTCTGCTCTTCCCTGGGTGCGTTACATTGACAGAGTGGGGTCAGTCTGCTCTTCCCTGGGTGTGTTACAATGACAGAGTGGGGTCAGTCTGCTCTTCCCAGGGTGTGTTACATTGACAGAGTGGGGTCAGTCTGCTCTTTCCTGGGTGCGTTACATTGACAGAGTTGGGACAGTCTGATGTTCCCTGGGTGTATAACGTTGAGAGACAGGGGTCAGTCTACTCTTCCCTGGGTGTGTTACATTGACAGAGTGAACTCAGTCTGCTCTTCCCTGGGTGTGTTGGAATGACAGAGTGTGGTCAGTCTGCTCTTCCCTGTGTCTGTTATATTGACCGAGTGAGGTCAGTCTGCTTTTCCCTGGGTGTGTTACATTGCCAGAGTGGTGTCAGTTAGTTCTTCCCTGGGAGTGTTACATTGACAGAGAGTGGTCAGTCTGCTCATCCCTCGGTGTGTTACATTGGCAGAGTGGGGTCAGTCTGCCCTTCCCTGGGTGTGTTACATTGGCAGAGTGGGGTCAGTCTACTCTTCCCTGGGTGTGTTTCATTGACAGAGGGGGGTCAGTCTGCTCTTCCCTGAGTGTGTTACATTGACAGGGTGGGGTCAGTCTGCTCTTCCCTGGGTGTGATATACTGACAGAGTGGGGTCAGTCTGCTCTTCCCTGGGTGTGTTACATTGACAGAGTGGGGTCAGTCTGCTCTTCCCTGGGAGTGTGACATTGACAGAGTGGGGTCAGTCTGCCCTTCCCTGGGTGTGTTACTTTAACAGGGTGGGGTCAGTCTGCTCTTCCCTGGGTGCGTGACATTGACAGAGTGGGGTCAGTCTGCTGTTCCCTGGGTGTGTTACATTTACAGAGTGGGGTCAGTCTGCTCTTCCCTGGGTGTGTTATATTGACAGAGAGGGGTCAGTCTGCTCTTCCTTGGATGTGTTCCATTGAATGTGTGGGGTCAGTCTGCTCTTCCCTGGGTGTGTTACATTGACAGAGTGGTGTCAGTCTGCTCTTCCCTGGGTGTGTTACATTGACAGAGTGCGGTCAGTCTGCTCTTCCCTGGGTGTGTTACATTGACAGAGAGGGGTCAGTCTGCTCTTCCCTGTGTGTTTTACAATGACAGAGTGGGGTCAGTCTGCTCTTCCTTGGGTGTTTTACATTGACCGAGTGGGGTCAGTCTGCTCTTCCCGCGGTGTGTTACATTGACAGAGTTGGGTCAGTCTGATCTTCCCTGGGGGTATAACGTTGACAGAAAGGGGTCAGTCTGCTCTTCCCTGGGTGTGTTGCAATGACAGAGTGTGGTCAGTCTGCTCTTCGCTGTGTCTGTTATATTTGACCGGGTGAGGTCAGTCTGCTCTTCCCTGGGTGTGTTACATTGACAGAGAGGGGACAGTCTGCTCTTCTCTCGGTGGGTTACATTGAAAGTGTGGGGTCAGTCTGCTCTTCCCTGGGTGTGTTACATTGACACAGTGGGGTCAATCTGCTCTTCCCTGGGTGGGTTTCATTGACAGAGTGGGGTCAGTCTGCTCTTCCCTGGGTCTGTGCTATTGACAGAGTGGGGTCAGTCTGTTCTTCCCTGGGTGCGTTACATTGACAGAGTGGGGTCAGTATGCTCTTCCCTGGGTGTGTTACATTGACAGAACAGGGTCCGTCTGCCTTTCCCTGGGTGTGTTACATTGACAGAGTGTGGTTAGTCTGCTCTTCCCTGGGAGTGTTACATTGACAGATTGAGGTCCGTCTGCTCTTCCCTGGGTGTGTTACAATGACAGAGTGGGGTCAGTCTGTTCTTCCCTGGGTGTGTTACATTGACAGAGTGGGGTCAGTCTGCTCTTCCCAGTGTGTGTTACATTGACAGAGTTGGGTCAGTCTGATCTTCCCTGGGTTTATAACGTTGAGAGAAAGGGGTCAGTCTGCTCTTCCCTGGGTGTGTTACATTGCCATAGTGGTTTCAGTCTGCTCTTCCCTGGGTGTGTTACATTGACAGAGAGGGGTCAGTCCGCTCTTCCCTGGGTGTGTTACATTGACAGAGTGGGGTCAGTCTGCTCTTTCCTGGGTGTGTTACATTGACAGAGAGGGGTCAGTCTGCTCTTCCCTGGATGTGTTACATTGAAAGTGTGGGGTCAGTCTGCTCTTCCCTGGGTGTGTTACATTGTCACAGTGGGGTCAGTCTGCTCTTCCCTGGGTGCGTGACATTGACAGAGTGCGGTCAGTCTGCTCTTCCCTGGGTGTGTTACATTGACAGAGTGGGGTCAGTCTGCTCTTCCCTGGGTATGTTACATTGACCTAGCCAGGTCAATCTTCTGTTCCCTGGGTGTGTTACATTGACAGAGGGGGCTCAGTCTGCATTTCCCTGGGTGTGTTACATTGACAGAGTGAGGTCAGTCTGCTCTTCCCTGGGTGTGTTACAATGACAGAGAGGGGTCAGTCTGCTCTTCCCTGGGTGTGTTACAATGACAGAGTTGGGTCAGTCTGCTCTTCCCAGAATGTGTTACATTGACAGAGTTGGGTCAGTCTGATCTTCCCTGGGTGTGAAACGTTAACAGAAAGGGGTCACTCTGCTCTTCCCTGGGTGTTTTACATTGACAGAGTGGGGTCAGTCTGCTCTTCCCTGGATGTGTTACATTGACAGAGTGGGGTCAGTCTGCTCTTCCCTGGGTGTGTTACATTGACAGAGTGGGGTCAGTCTGCTCTTCCCAGGGTGGGTTATATTGACTGAGTGCGGTCAGTCTGCTCTTCCCTGCGTCTGTTACATTGAATGTGTGGGGTCAGTCTGCTCTTCCCTGGGTTTGTTACATTGACAGAGTGGGGTCAGTCTGCTCTTCCCTGGGTGTGTTACAGTGACAGAGTGCGGTCAGTGTGCTCATCCCTGGGTGCGTGAGATTGACAGAGTGGGGTCAGTCTGCTCTTCCCTGGGTGTGTTACATTGACAGAGTGGGGACAGTCTGCTCTTCCCTGGGTGTGTTACATTGACAGAGTGAGGTCAGTCTGCTCTTCCCTGAGTGTGTTACTTTGACAGAGTGGGGACAGTCTTCTCTTCCCTGAGTGTGTTACTTTGACAGAGTGGGGTCAGTCTGCTCTTCCCTAGGTGAGTTACATTGAGATAGAGAGGTCACTCTGGTCTCCCCTGGGTGTGTTACATTGACAAAGGGGGGGCAAACTTCTCTTCCCTGGGTGAGTTACATTGACAGAGTGGGGTCAGTCTGCTCTTCCCTGTGTGTGTTACATTGACAGAGTGACGTCAGTCTGCTCTTCCCTGGGTGTGTTACAATGATAGAGTGGGGTCAGTCTGCTCTTCCCTGGGTGTGTTACATTGACAGAGTGAGGTCCGTCTGCTCTTCCCCTGGTTTGTTACATTGACAGAGTGGGGTCAGTCTTCTCTTCCCTGGGTGTGTTACATTTTCAGATTGGGGTCAGTCTGCTCTTCCCTGTTTGTGTTACATTGACAGAGTGGGGTCAGTCTGTTCTTCCTTGGGTGTGTTGAATTGACTGTGTTGGGTCAGTCTGCTCTTCCCTGGGTGTGTAACGTAGACAGAAAGGGGTCAGTCTGCTCTTCCCTGGGTGTTTTACATTAACAGAGTGGGGTGAGTCTGCTCTTCCCTGGGTGTGTTACATTGACAGAGTGGGGTCAGTCTACTCTTCCCTGTGTGTCTTACATTGACAGAGTGGGGTCAGTCTGCTCTTCCCTGGGTGTGTTACATTGACAGAGTGGGGTCAGTCTGCTCTTCCCTGGGTGTGTTATACTGACAGAGTGGGGTCAGTCTGCTCTTCCCTGGGTGCGTTACATTGACAGAGTGGGGTCAGTCTGCTCTTCCCTGGGTGTGTTACAATGACAGAGTGAGGTCAGTCTGCTCTTCCCAGGGTGTGTTACATTGACAGAGTGGGGTCAGTCTGCTCTTTCCTGGGTGCGTTACATTGACAGAGTTGGGACAGTCTGATGTTCCCTGGGTGTATAACGTTGAGAGACAGGGGTCAGTCTACTCTTCCCTGGGTGTGTTACATTGACAGAGTGAACTCAGTCTGCTCTTCCCTGGGTGTGTTGGAATGACAGAGTGTGGTCAGTCTGCTCTTCCCTGTGTCTGTTATATTGACCGAGTGAGGTCAGTCTGCTTTTCCCTGGGTGTGTTACATTGCCAGAGTGGTGTCAGTTAGTTCTTCCCTGGGAGTGTTACATTGACAGAGAGTGGTCAGTCTGCTCATCCCTCGGTGTGTTACATTGGCAGAGTGGGGTCAGTCTGCCCTTCCCTGGGTGTGTTACATTGGCAGAGTGGGGTCAGTCTACTCTTCCCTGGGTGTGTTTCATTGACAGAGGGGGGTCAGTCTGCTCTTCCCTGAGTGTGTTACATTGACAGGGTGGGGTCAGTCTGCTCTTCCCTGGGTGTGATATACTGACAGAGTGGGGTCAGTCTGCTCTTCCCTGGGTGTGTTACATTGACAGAGTGGGGTCAGTCTGCTCTTCCCTGGGAGTGTGACATTGACAGAGTGGGGTCAGTCTGCCCTTCCCTGGGTGTGTTACTTTAACAGGGTGGGGTCAGTCTGCTCTTCCCTGGGTGCGTGACATTGACAGAGTGGGGTCAGTCTGCTGTTCCCTGGGTGTGTTACATTTACAGAGTGGGGTCAGTCTGCTCTTCCCTGGGTGTGTTATATTGACAGAGAGGGGTCAGTCTGCTCTTCATTGGATGTGTTCCATTGAATGTGTGGGGTCAGTCTGCTCTTCCCTGGGTGTGTTACATTGACAGAGTGGTGTCAGTCTGCTCTTCCCTGGGTGTGTTACATTGACAGAGTGCGGTCAGTCTGCTCTTCCCTGGGTGTGTTACATTGACAGAGAGGGGTCAGTCTGCTCTCCCTGTGTGTTTTACAATGACAGAGTGGGGTCAGTCTGCTCTTCCTTGGGTGTTTTACATTGACCGAGTGGGGTCAGTCTGCTCTTCCCGCGGTGTGTTACATTGACAGAGTTGGGTCAGTCTGATTTTCCCTGGGGGTATAACGTTGACAGAAAGGGGTCAGTCTGCTCTTCCCTGGGTGTGTTGCAATGACAGAGTGTGGTCAGTCTGCTCTTCGCTGTGTCTGTTATATTTGACCGGGTGAGGTCAGTCTGCTTTTCCCTGGGTGTGTTACATTGACAGAGAGGGGACAGTCTGCTCTTCCCTCGGTGGGTTACATTGACAGTGCGCGGTCAGTCTGCTCTTCCCTGGGTGCGTGACATTGACAGAGTGGAGTCAGTCTGCTCTTCCCTGGGTGTGTTACATTGACAGAGTGGGGTCAGTCTGCTCTTCCCTGGGTGTGTTACATTAGACAGAGAGGGGTCAGTCTGCTCTTCCCAGCGTCTGTTACATTGAATGTGTGGGGTCAGTCTGCTCTTCCCTGGGTTTGTTACATTGACAGAGTGGGGTTAGTCTGCTCTTCCCTGGGTGTTTTACAGTGACAGAGTGCGGTCAGTGTGCTCATCCCTGGGTGCGTGAGATTGACAGAGTGGGGTCAGTCTGCTCTTCCCGGGGTGTGTTACATTGACAGAGTGGGGACAGTCTGCTCTTCCCTGGGTGTGTTACATTGACAGAGTGAGGTCAGTCTGCTCTTCCCTGAGTGTGTTACTTTGACAGAGTGGGGACAGTCTTCTCTTCCCTGAGTGTGTTACTTTGACAGAGTGGGGTCAGTCTGCTCTTCCCTGGGTATGTTACATTGACCTAGCCAGGTCAATCTTCTGTTCCCTGGGTGTGTTACATTGACAGAGGGGGCTCAGTCTGCATTTCCCTGGGTGTGTTACATTGACAGAGTGAGGTCAGTCTGCTCTTCCCTGGGTGTGTTACAATGACAGAGAGGGGTCAGTCTGCTCTTCCCTGGGTGTGTTACAATGACAGAGTTGGGTCAGTCTGCTCTTCCCAGAATGTGTTATATTGACAGAGTTGGGTCAGTCTGATCTTCCCTGGGTGTGAAACCTTGACAGAAAGGGGTCAGTCTGCTCTTCCCTGGGTGTTTTACATTGACAGAGTGGGGTCAGTCTGCTCTTCCCTGGGTGTGTTACATTGACAGAGTGGGGTCAGTCTGCTCTTCCCTGGGTGTGTTATATTGACAGAGTGGGGTCAGTCTGCTCTTCCCTCGGTGCGTGAGATTGACAGAGTGGGGTCAGTATGCTCTTCCCTGGGTGTGTTACATTGACAGAGTGGGGTCAGTCTGTTCTTCCCTGGGTGCGTGACATTGACAGAGTGGGGTCAGTCAGCTCTTCCCTCGGTGTTTTACATTGACAGAGTGGGGTCAGTCTGCTCTTCACTGGGTGTGTTACATTGACAGAGTGGGGAGAGTCTGCTCTTCCCTGGGTGTGTTACATTGACAGAGCGAGGTCTGTCTGCTCTACCCTGGGTGTATTACATTGACAGAGTGGGGTCAGTCTACTCTTCCCTGGGTGTGTTACATTGACAGAGTGGGGTCAGTCTGATCTTCCCTGGGTGTGTTACATTGACAGAGTGGGGTCAGTCTGCTCTTCCCTGGGTGTGATATACTGGCAGAGTGGGGTCAGTCTGCTCTTCCCTGGGTGTGTTACATTGACACAGTGGGGTCAGTCTGTTTTTCCCTGGGTGTGTTACATTGACAGATTGGGGTCAGTCTGCTCTTCCCTGGCTGTGTTACATTGACAGAGTGGGGTCAGTCTGCTCTTTTATGGGTGGGTTACATTGACAGAGTGGGGTCAGTCTGCTCTTCCCTGGGTGTGTTACATTGACAGAGTGGGGTCAGTCTGCTCTTCCCTGGGAGGGTTACATTGACAGAGTGGGGTCAGTCTTCTCTTCCCTGGGTGTGTTACATTGACTGATTGGGGTCAGTCTGCTCTTCCCCAAGTGTCTTACATTGACACAGTGGGGTCAGTCTGCTCTTCCCTTATTGTGTTACAATGACAGAGTGTGGTCTGTGCGCACTTCCCTGGGTGTGTTACATTAACAGAGTTGGGGTCAGTCTGCTCTTCCCAGGGTGTGTTGCATTGACAGAGTGTGGTCAGTCTGCTCTTCCCAGGGCGTGTCACATTGACAGAGTGGGGTCAGTCTGCTCTTTTATGGGAGGGTTTCATTGACTGAGTGGGGTCAATCTGCTCTTCCCTGGGTGTTTTATATTGACAGAGTGGGGTCAGTCTGTTCTTCCCTGGGTGTGTTACTTTGACAGAATGGGTTCAGTCTGCTCTTCCCTGGGTGTGTTACATTGACAGAGTGGGGACAGTCTTTTCTCCCAGGGTTTGTTACATTGACAGAGTGGGGTCAGTCTGCTCTTCCCTTGCTGTGTTACAATGACAGAGTGGGGTCAGTGTGCACTTCCCTGTGTGTGTTACATTGACAGAGTGGGGGTCAGTCTGCTCTTCCCAGGGTGTGTTACATTGACAGAGTTTGGTCAGTCTGCTCTTCCCAGGGCGAATCACATTGACAGAGTGGGTTCAGTCTGCTTTTTTATGTGTGGGTTACATTGACAGAATGAATTCAGTCTGCTCTTCCCTGCGTGTGTTGCATTGACAGAGTGGGGTCAGTCTGATCTTCCCTGGTTGTGTTACATTGACAGATTGAGTTCAGTCTGCTCCTCCCTGGGTGTGTTACATTGACAGAGTGGGGTCAGTCTGCTCTTCCCTGGGTGTGTTACATTGACAGAGTGAGGTCCGTCTGCTCTTCCCTGGGTTTGTTACATTGACAGAGTGGGGTCAGTTTTCTCTTCCCTGGGTGTGTTACATTGACAGATTGGGGTCAGTCTGCTCTTCCCAGAGTGTGTTACATTGACAGAGTGGGGTCAGTCTGTTCTTCCTTGGGTGTGTTGAATTGACTGTGTTGGGTCAGTCTGCTCTTCCTTAGGTGTGTTACATTGACAGAGTGGCGTCAGTCTGTTCTTCCCTGGGAGTGTTACAGTGACAGGGTGGTGTCAGTCTGCTCTCCCCTGGGTGTGTTCCATTGACAGATTGGGGTCAGTCTGCTCTTCCCTGGGTGTGTTAAATTGACAGAGTGGGGTCAGTCTGTTCTTCCCTTGGTGTGTTACATTGACAGAGTGGTATCTGTCTGCTCTTCCCTGGGTGTTTTACATTGACAGAGTGGGGTCAGTCTATTCTCCCATTGTGTGTTACATTGACAGAGTGGGGTCAGTCTGCTCTTCCCTGGGTGTGTTACAATGACAGAGTGGGGTCAATGTGCACTTCACTGGGTGGGTTACATTGACAGAGTGGGGTAAGTCTACAGTTCACTGTGTGAGTAACTTTGCAGAAGAGGTCATTCTGCTCTTCTCTGGGTGTGTTACAGTGACAGAGTGGGGTCAGTCTGCTCTTCCCAGGGTGTGTTACATTGACAGATTGGGGTCAGTCTGCTCTTCCCAGGGTGTGTTACATTGACAGAGTGGGGTCAGTCTGGTCTTCCCTGGGTGTGTTACATTGACAGACTGCGGTCAGTGTGCTCTTCCCTGGGTGCGTGACATTGACAGAGTGGGGTCAGTCTGCTCTTCCCTGGGTGTGTTACATTGACAGAGTGGGGTCAGTCTGCTCTTCCCTGGGTGCGTGACATTGACAGAGTGGGGTCAGTCTGCTCTTCCCTGGGTGTTTTACATTGACAGATTGGGGTCAGTCTGCTCTTCCCTGGGTGTGTTACATTGACAGAGTAGGGACAGTCTGCTCTTCCCTGGGTGTGTTACATTGACAGAGTGAGGTCAGTCTGCTCTACCCTGGGTGTATTACATTGACAGAGTGGGGTCAGTCTACTCTTGCCTGGGTGTCTTACATTCACAGAGTGGGGTCAGTCTGCTCTTCCCTGGGTGTGTTACATTGACAGAGTGGGGTCAATCTGCTCTTCCCTGGGTGTGTTATATTGACAGAGTGGGGTCAGTCTGCTCTGCCCTCGGTGCGTGAGATTGACAGAGTGGGGTCAGTATGCTCTTCCCTGGGTGTGTTACATTGACAGAGTGGGGTCAGTCTGTTCTTCCCTGGGTGCGTGACATTGACAGAGTGGGGTCAGTCAGCTCTTCCCTCGGTGTTTTACATTGACAGAGTGGGGTCAATCTGCTCTTCACTGGGTGTGTTACATTGACAGAGTGGGGACAGTCTGCTCTTCCCTGGGTGTGTTACATTGACAGAGCGAGGTCAGTCTGCTCTACCCTGGGTGTATTACATTGACAGAGTGGGGTCAGTCTACTCTTCCCTGGGTGTGTTACATTGACAGAGTGGGGTCAGTCTGATCTTCCCTGGGTGTGTTACATTGACAGAGTGGGGTCAGTCTGCTCTTCCCTGGGTGTGATATACTGACAGAGTGGGGTCAGTCTGCTCTTCCCTGGGTGTGTTACATTGACACAGTGGGGTCAGTCTGTTTTTCCCTGGGTGTGTTACATTGACAGATTGGGGTCAATCTGCTCTTCCCTGGCTGTGTTACATTGACAGAGTGGGGTCAGTCTGCTCTTTTATGGGTGGGTTACATTGACAGAGTGGGGTCAGTCTGCTCTTCCCTGGGTGTGTTACATTGACAGAGTGGGGTCAGTCTGCTCTTCCCTGGGAGGGTTACATTGACAGAGTGGGGTCAGTCTTCTCTTCCTTGGGTGTGTTACATTGACTGATTGGGGTCAGTCTGCTCTTCCCCAAGTGTCTTACATTGACACAGTGGGGTCAGTCTGCTCTTCCCTTATTGTGTTACAATGACAGAGTGTGGTCTGTGCGCACTTCCCTGGGTGTGTTACATTAACAGAGTTGGGGTCAGTCTGCTCTTCCCAGGGTGTGTTGCATTGACAGAGTGTGGTCAGTCTGCTCTTCCCAGGGCGTGTCACATTGACAGAGTGGGGTCAGTCTGCTCTTTTATGGGAGGGTTACATTGACTGAGTGGGGTCAATCTGCTCTTCCCTGGGTGTTTTATATTGACAGAGTGGGGTCAGTCTATTCTTCCCTGGGTGTGTTACTTTGACAGAATGGGTTCAGTCTGCTCTTCCCTGGGTGTGTTACATTGACAGAGTGGGGATAGTCTTTTCTCCCAGGGTTTGTTACATTGACAGAGTGGGGTCAGTCTGCTCTTCCCTTGCTGTGTTACAATGACAGAGTGGGGTCAGTGTGCACTTCCCTGTGTGTGTTACATTGACAGAGTGGGGGTCAGTCTGCTCTTCCCAGGGTGTGTTACATTGACAGAGTGTGGTCAGTCTGCTCTTCCCAGGGCGTGTCACATTGACAGAGTGGGTTCAGTCTGCTCTTTTATGTGTGGGTTACATTGACAGAATGAATTCAGTCTGCTCTTCCCTGCGTGTGTTGCATTGACAGAGTGGGGTCAGTCTGATCTTCCCTGGTTGTGTTACATTGACAGATTGAGTTCAGTCTGCTCCTCCCTGGGTGTGTTACATTGACAGAGTGGGGTCAGTCTGCTCTTCCCTGGGTGTGTTACATTTACAGAGTGAGGTCCGTCTGCTCTTCCCTGGGTTTGTTACATTGACAGAGTGGGGTCAGTTTTCTCTTCCCTGGGTGTGTTACATTGACAGATTGGGGTCAGTCTGCTCTTCCCAGAGTGTGTTACATTGACAGAGTGGGGTCAGTCTGTTCTTCCTTGGGTGTGTTGAATTGACTGTGTTGGGTCAGTCTGCTCTTCCTTGGGTGTGTTACATTGACAGAGTGGCGTCAGTCTGTTCTTCCCTGGGAGTGTTACAGTGACAGGGTGGTGTCAGTCTGCTCTCCCCTGGGTGTGTTCCATTGACAGATTGGGGTCAGTCTGCTCTTCCCTGGGTGTGTTAAATTGACAGAGTGGGGTCAGTCTGTTCTTCCCTTGGTGTGTTACATTGACAGAGTGGTATCTGTCTGCTCTTCCCTGGGTGTTTTACATTGACAGAGTGGGGTCAGTCTATTCTCCCATTGTGTGTTACATTGACAGAGTGGGGTCAGTCTGCTCTTCCCTGGGTGTGTTACAATGACAGAGTGGGGTCAATGTGCACTTCACTGGGTGGGTTACATTGACAGAGTGGGGTAAGTCTACAGTTCACTGTGTGAGTAACTTTGCAGAAGAGGTCATTCTGCTCTTGTCTGGGTGTGTTACAGTGACAGAGTTGGGTCAGTCTGCTCTTCCCAGGGTGTGTTACATTGACAGATTGGGGTCAGTCTGCTCTTCCCAGGGTGTGTTACATTGACAGAGTGGGGTCAGTCTGCTCTTCCCTGGGTGTGTTACATTGACAGACTGCGGTCAGTGTGCTCTTCCCTGGGTGCGTGACATTGACAGAGTGGGGTCAGTCTGCTCTTCCCTGGGTGTGTTACATTGACAGAGTGGGGTCAGTCTGCTCTTCCCTGGGTGCGTGACATTGACAGAGTGGGGTCAGTCTGCTCTTCCCTGGGTGTTTTACATTGACAGATTGGGGTCAGTCTGCTCTTCCCTGGGTGTGTTACATTGACAGAGTAGGGACAGTCTGCTCTTCCCTGGGTGTGTTACATTGACAGAGTGAGGTCAGTCTGCTCTACCCTGGGTGTATTACATTGACAGAGTGGGGTCAGTCTACTCTTGCCTGGGTGTCTTACATTCACAGAGTGGGGTCAGTCTGCTCTTCCCTGGGTGAGTTACATTGACAGAGTGGGGTCAGTCTGCTCTTCCCTGGGTGTGATATACTGACAGAGTGGGGTCAGTCTGCTCTTCCCTGGGTGTGATATGCTGACAGAGTGGGGTCAGTCTGCTCTTCCCTGGTTGCGATACATTGACAGAGGGGGGTCAATCTTCTCTTCCCTGGGTGCGTTACATTGACCGAGTGGGGTCAGTGTGTTCTTCCCTGAGTGTGTTACATTGACAGAGTGGGGTCAGTCTGCTCTTCCCTGGGTGTGTTACATTGACAGAGTGGGGTCAGTCTGCTCTTCCCTTGGTCTGTGATATTGACAGAGTGGGGTCAGTCTGCTCTTCCCTGGGTGCGTTACATTGACAGAGTGGGGTCAGTATGCTCTTCCCTGGGTGTGTTACATTGACAGAACAGGGTCCGTCTGACTTTCCCTGGGTGTGTTACATTGACAGAGTGAGGTTAGTCTGCTCTTCCCTGGGTGTGTTACGTTGACAGATTGAGGTCCGTCTGCTCTTCCCTGGGTGTGTTACAATGACAGAGTGGGGTCAGTCTGCTCTTCCCTGGGTGTGTTACATTGACAGTGTGGGGTCAGTCTGCTCTTCGCAGTGTGTGTTACATTGACAGAGTTGGGTCAGTCTGATCTTCCCTCGGTGGGTTACATTGAAAGTATGGGGTCAGTCTGCTCTTCCCTGGGTGTGGAACATTGACACAGTGGGGTCAATCTGCTCTTCCCTGGGTGTGTTACATTGACAGTGCGCGGTCAGTCTGCTCTTCCCTGGGTGCGTGACATTGACAGAGTGGGGTCAGTTTGCTCTTCCCTGGGTGTGTTACATTGACAGAGTGGGGTCAGTCTGCTCTTCCCTGGGTGTGTTACATTGACAGAGAGGGGTCAGTCTGCTCTTCCCTGGATGTGTTACATTGAAAGTGTGGGGTCAGTCTGCTCTTCCCTGGGTGTGTTACATTGACCTAGCCAGGTCAATCTTCTGTTCCCTGGGTGCGTTACATTGACAGAGGGGGCTCAGTCTGCTCTTCCCTGGGTGTGTTACATTGACAGAGTGAGGTCAGTCTGCTCTTCCCTGGGTGTGTTACAATGACAGAGAGGGGTCAGTCTGCTCTTCCCTGGGTGTGTTACAATGACAGAGTTGGGTCAGTCTGCTCTTCCCAGAATGTGTTACATTGACAGAGTTGGGTCAGTCTGATCTTCCCTGGGTGTGAAACGTTGACAGAAAGGGGTCAGTCTGCTCTTCCCTGGGTGTTTTACATTGACAGAGTGGGGTCAGTCTGCTTTTCCCTGGGTGTGTTACATTGACAGAGTGGGGTCAGTCTGCTCTTCCCTGGGTGTGTTACATTGACAGACTGAGGTCAGTCTGCTCTTCCCTGGGTGTGTTACATTGACAGAGTGGGGTCAGTCTACTCTTCACTGGGTGTCTTACATTGACAGAGTGGGGTCAGTCTGCTCTTCCCTGGGTGTGTTACATTGACAGAGTGTGGTCAGTCTGCTCTTCACAGGGTGTGTTACATTGACAGAGTGAGGTCCGTCTGCTCTTCCCTGGGTGTGTTACATTGACAGAGTGGTGTCAGTCTACTCTTCCCTGCATGTGTTACATTGACAGAGTGCGGTCAGTCTGCTCTTCCCAGGGTGTGTTACATTGACAGAGTGGGGTCAGTCTGCTCCTCCCAGGGTGTGTTACATTGACAGAGTGGGGTCAGTCTGCTCTTCCTTGGGTGTGTTTCATTGACAGAGTGGGGTCAGTCTACCCTTCCCTGGGCGTGTTACATTGACAGAGTGGGGTCAGTCTGCTCGTCCCTGGGTGTGTTACAGTGACAGAGTGGGTTCGGTCTGCTCTTCCCAGCGTGCGTTAGATTGACAGACTGGGGTCAGTCTGCTCTTCCCTGGGTGGGTTACGTTGACTGAGTGCGGTCAGTCTGCTCTTCCCTGCGTCTGTTACATTGACAGAGTGGGGTCAGTCTGCTCTTCCCTGGGTGTGTTACATTGACAGATTGGGGTCAGTCTGCTCTTCCCAGGGTGTGTTACATTGACAGAGTGGGGTCAGTCTGCTCTTCCCTGGGTGTGTTACATTGACAGAGAGCGGTCAGTGTGCTCTTCCCTGGGTGCGTGACATTGACAGAGTGGGGTCAGTCTGCTCTTCCCTGGGTGTGTTACATTGACAGAGTGGGGTCAGTCTGTTCTTCCCTGGGTGCGTGACATTGACAGAGTGGGGTCAGTCTGCTCTTCCCCCGGTGTTTTACATTGACAGAGTGGGGTCAGTCTGCTCTTCCCTGGGTGTGTTACATTGACAGAGTGGGGACAGTCTGCTCTTC
This sequence comes from Chiloscyllium punctatum, assembly GCF_047496795.1. Lineage (NCBI taxonomy): Eukaryota > Metazoa > Chordata > Chondrichthyes > Orectolobiformes > Hemiscylliidae > Chiloscyllium > Chiloscyllium punctatum. The sequence goes on from NC_092772.1 coordinate 23,697,301, forward strand.
CCTGGGTGTGTTACATTGACAGAGTGAGGTCAGTCTGCTCTATCCTGGGTGTATTACATTGACAGAGTGGGGTCAGTCTACTCTTCCCTGGGTGTGTTACATTGACAGAGTGGGGTCAGTCTGCTCTTCCCTGGGTGTGATATACTGACAGAGTGGGGTCAGTCTGCTCTTCCCTGGGTGTTTTACATTGACACAGTGGGGTCAGTCTGTTTTTCCCTGGGTGTGTTACATTGACAGATTGGGGTCAGTCTGCTCTTCCCTGGCTGTGTTACATTGACAGAGTGGGGTCAGTCTGCTCTTCCCTGGGTCTGTTACATTGACAGAGTGGGGTCAGTCTGCTCTTCCCTGCGTGTGTTACATTGACACAGTGGGGTCAGTCTGCTCTTCCCTGGGAGGGTTACATTGACAGAGTGGGGTCAGTCTGCTCTTCCCTGGGTGTGTTACATTGACTGAGTGGGGTCAATCTGCTCTTCCCTGGGTGTGTTACATTGACAGAGTGGGGTCAGTCTGCTCTTCCCTGGGAGGGTTACATTGACAGAGTGGGGTCAGTCTGCTCTTCCCTGGGTGTGTTACATTGACAGAGTGGGGTCAGTCTGCTCTTCCCTGGGTGTGTTACATTGACAGAGAGGAGTCAGTCTGCTCTTCCCTGGATGTGTTACATTGAATGTGTGGGGTCAGTCTGCTCTTCCCTGGGTGTGTTACATTGACACAGTGGGGTCAGTCTGCTCTTCCCTGGGTGCGTGACATTGACAGAGTGCGGTCAGTCTGCTCTTCCCTGGGTGCGTGACATTGACAGAGTGGGGTCAGTCTGCTCTTCCCTGGGTGTGTTACATTGACAGAGTGGGGTCAGTCTGCTCTTCCCTGGGTGTGTTACATTGACAGAGTGGGGTTAGTCTGCTCTTCCCTGGGTATGTTACATTGACCTAGCCAGGTCAATCGTCTGTTCCCTGGTTGTGTTACATTGACAGAGGGGGCTCAGTCTGCTCTTCCCTGGGTGTGTTACATTGACAGAGTGAGGTCAGTCTGCTCTTCCCTGGGTGTGTTACAATGACAAAGAGGGGTCAGTCTGCTCTTCCCTGGGTGTGTTACAATGACAGAGTTGGGTCAGTCTGCACTTCCCAGAATGTGTTACATTGACAGAGTTGGGTCAGTCTGATCTACCCTGGGTGTGAAACGTTGACAGAAAGGGCTCAGTCTCCTCTACCCTGGGTGTTTTACATTGACAGAGTGGGGTCAGTCTGCTCTTCCCTGGGTGTGTTACATTGACAGAGTGAGGTCAGTCTGCTCTTCCCTGGGTGTGTTACATTGACAGAGTGGGGTCAGTCTACTCTTCACTGGGTGTCTTACATTGACAGAGTGGGGTCAGTCTGCTCTTCCCTGGGTGTGTTACATTGACAGAGTGGGGTCAGTCTGCTCTTCCCTGGGTGTGTTACATTGACAGAGTGAGGTCAGTCTGCTCTTCCCTGGGCGTGTTACATTGACAGAGTGGGGTCAGTCTACTCTTCACTGGGTGTCTTACATTGACAGAGTGGGGTCAGTCTGCTCTTCCCTGGGCGTGTTACATTGACAGAGTGGGGTCAGTCTGCTCTTCCCTGGGTGGGTTACATTGACTGAGTGCGGTCAGTCTGCTCTTCCCAGGGTGTGTTACATTGACAGAGTGGGGTCAGTCTACTCTTCCCTGCGTGTGTTACATTGACAGAGTGGGGTCAGTCCACTCTTCCCTGCGTGTGTCACATTGACAGAGTGCGGTCAGTCTGCTCTTCCCTGGGTGTGATATACTGACAGAGTGGGGTCAGTCTGCTCTTCCCTGGGTGTGTTACATTGACAGAGTGGGGTCAGTCTGCTCTTCCCTGGGTGTGTTACATTGACAGAGTGGGGTCAGTCTGCTCTTCCCAGGGTGGGTTACATTGACTGAGTGCGGTCAGTCTGCTCTTCCCTGCGTCTGTAACATTGACAGAGTTGGGTCAGTCTGCTCTTCCCTGGGTTTGTTACATTGACAGAGTGTGGTCAGTCTGCTCTTCCCTGGGTGTGTTACAGTGACAGAGTGGGGTCAGTCTGCTCTTCCCTGGATGTGTTACATTGAAAGTGTGGGGTCAGTCTGCTCTTCCCTGGGTGTGTTACATTGACACAGTGGGGTCAGTCTGCTCTTCCCTGGGTTTGTTACATTGACAGAGTGTGGTCAGTCTGCTCTTCCCTGGGTGTGTTACAGTGACAGAGAGGGGTCAGTCTGCTCTTCCCTGGATGTGTTACATTGAAAGTGTGGGGTCAGTCTGCTCTTCCCTGGGTGTGTTACATTGACACAGTGGGGTCAGTCTGCTCTTCCTGGGTCTGTTACATTGACAGAGTGGGGTCAGTCTGCTCTTCCCTGCGTGTGTTACATTGACACAGTGGGTTCAGTCTGCTCTTCCCTGGGAGGGTTACATTGACAGAGTGGGGTCAGTCTGCTCTTCCCTGGGTGTGTTACATTGACTGAGTGGGGTCAATCTGCTCTTCCCTGGGTGTGTTACATTGACAGAGTGGGGTCAGTCTGCTCTTCCCTGGGAGGGTTACATTGACAGAGTGGGGTCAGTCTGCTCTTCCCTGGGTGTGTTACATTGACAGAGTGGGGTCAGTCTGCTCTTCCCTGGGTGTGTTACATTGACAGAGAGGAGTCAGTCTGCTCTTCCCTGGATGTGTTACATTGAATGTGTGGGGTCAGTCTGCTCTTCCCTGGGTGTGTTACATTGACACAGTGGGGTCAGTCTGTTTTTCCCTGGGTGTGTTACATTGACAGAGTGGGGTCAGTCTGCTCGTCCCTGGGTGTGTTACAGTGACAGAGTGGGTTCGGTCTGCTCTTCCCAGCGTGCGTTAGATTGACAGACTGGGGTCAGTCTGCTCTTCCCTGGGTGGGTTACGTTGACTGAGTGCGGTCAGTCTGCTCTTCCCTGCGTCTGTTACATTGACAGAGTGGGGTCAGTCTGCTCTTCCCTGGGTGTGTTACATTGACAGATTGGGGTCAGTCTGCTCTTCCCAGGGTGTGTTACATTGACAGAGTGGGGTCAGTCTGCTCTTCCCTGGGTGTGTTACATTGACAGAGAGCGGTCAGTGTGCTCTTCCCTGGGTGCGTGACATTGACAGAGTGGGGTCAGTCTGCTCTTCCCTGGGTGTGTTACATTGACAGAGTGGGGTCAGTCTGTTCTTCCCTGGGTGCGTGACATTGACAGAGTGGGGTCAGTCTGCTCTTCCCCCGGTGTTTTACATTGACAGAGTGGGGTCAGTCTGCTCTTCCCTGGGTGTGTTACATTGACAGAGTGGGGACAGTCTGCTCTTCCCTGGGTGTGTTACATTGACAGAGTGAGGTCAGTCTGCTCTATCCTGGGTGTATTACATTGACAGAGTGGGGTCAGTCTACTCTTCCCTGGGTGTGTTACATTGACAGAGTGGGGTCAGTCTGCTCTTCCCTGGGTGTGATATACTGACAGAGTGGGGTCAGTCTGCTCTTCCCTGGGTGTTTTACATTGACACAGTGGGGTCAGTCTGTTTTTCCCTGGGTGTGTTACATTGACAGATTGGGGTCAGTCTGCTCTTCCCTGGCTGTGTTACATTGACAGAGTGGGGTCAGTCTGCTCTTCCCTGGGTCTGTTACATTGACAGAGTGGGGTCAGTCTGCTCTTCCCTGCGTGTGTTACATTGACACAGTGGGGTCAGTCTGCTCTTCCCTGGGAGGGTTACATTGACAGAGTGGGGTCAGTCTGCTCTTCCCTGGGTGTGTTACATTGACTGAGTGGGGTCAATCTGCTCTTCCCTGGGTGTGTTACATTGACAGAGTGGGGTCAGTCTGCTCTTCCCTGGGAGGGTTACATTGACAGAGTGGGGTCAGTCTGCTCTTCCCTGGGTGTGTTACATTGACAGAGTGGGGTCAGTCTGCTCTTCCCTGGGTGTGTTACATTGACAGAGAGGAGTCAGTCTGCTCTTCCCTGGATGTGTTACATTGAATGTGTGGGGTCAGTCTGCTCTTCCCTGGGTGTGTTACATTGACACAGTGGGGTCAGTCTGCTCTTCCCTGGGTGCGTGACATTGACAGAGTGCGGTCAGTCTGCTCTTCCCTGGGTGCGTGACATTGACAGAGTGGGGTCAGTCTGCTCTTCCCTGGGTGTGTTACATTGACAGAGTGGGGTCAGTCTGCTCTTCCCTGGGTGTGTTACATTGACAGAGTGGGGTTAGTCTGCTCTTCCCTGGGTATGTTACATTGACCTAGCCAGGTCAATCGTCTGTTCCCTGGTTGTGTTACATTGACAGAGGGGGCTCAGTCTGCTCTTCCCTGGGTGTGTTACATTGACAGAGTGAGGTCAGTCTGCTCTTCCCTGGGTGTGTTACAATGACAAAGAGGGGTCAGTCTGCTCTTCCCTGGGTGTGTTACAATGACAGAGTTGGGTCAGTCTGCACTTCCCAGAATGTGTTACATTGACAGAGTTGGGTCAGTCTGATCTACCCTGGGTGTGAAACGTTGACAGAAAGGGCTCAGTCTCCTCTACCCTGGGTGTTTTACATTGACAGAGTGGGGTCAGTCTGCTCTTCCCTGGGTGTGTTACATTGACAGAGTGAGGTCAGTCTGCTCTTCCCTGGGTGTGTTACATTGACAGAGTGGGGTCAGTCTACTCTTCACTGGGTGTCTTACATTGACAGAGTGGGGTCAGTCTGCTCTTCCCTGGGTGTGTTACATTGACAGAGTGGGGTCAGTCTGCTCTTCCCTGGGTGTGTTACATTGACAGAGTGAGGTCAGTCTGCTCTTCCCTGGGCGTGTTACATTGACAGAGTGGGGTCAGTCTACTCTTCACTGGGTGTCTTACATTGACAGAGTGGGGTCAGTCTGCTCTTCCCTGGGCGTGTTACATTGACAGAGTGGGGTCAGTCTGCTCTTCCCTGGGTGGGTTACATTGACTGAGTGCGGTCAGTCTGCTCTTCCCAGGGTGTGTTACATTGACAGAGTGGGGTCAGTCTACTCTTCCCTGCGTGTGTTACATTGACAGAGTGGGGTCAGTCCACTCTTCCCTGCGTGTGTCACATTGACAGAGTGCGGTCAGTCTGCTCTTCCCTGGGTGTGATATACTGACAGAGTGGGGTCAGTCTGCTCTTCCCTGGGTGTGTTACATTGACAGAGTGGGGTCAGTCTGCTCTTCCCTGGGTGTGTTACATTGACAGAGTGGGGTCAGTCTGCTCTTCCCAGGGTGGGTTACATTGACTGAGTGCGGTCAGTCTGCTCTTCCCTGCGTCTGTAACATTGACAGAGTTGGGTCAGTCTGCTCTTCCCTGGGTTTGTTACATTGACAGAGTGTGGTCAGTCTGCTCTTCCCTGGGTGTGTTACAGTGACAGAGTGGGGTCAGTCTGCTCTTCCCTGGATGTGTTACATTGAAAGTGTGGGGTCAGTCTGCTCTTCCCTGGGTGTGTTACATTGACACAGTGGGGTCAGTCTGCTCTTCCCTGGGTTTGTTACATTGACAGAGTGTGGTCAGTCTGCTCTTCCCTGGGTGTGTTACAGTGACAGAGAGGGGTCAGTCTGCTCTTCCCTGGATGTGTTACATTGAAAGTGTGGGGTCAGTCTGCTCTTCCCTGGGTGTGTTACATTGACACAGTGGGGTCAGTCTGCTCTTCCCTGGGTCTGTTACATTGACAGAGTGGGGTCAGTCTGCTCTTCCCTGCGTGTGTTACATTGACACAGTGGGTTCAGTCTGCTCTTCCCTGGGAGGGTTACATTGACAGAGTGGGGTCAGTCTGCTCTTCCCTGGGTGTGTTACATTGACTGAGTGGGGTCAATCTGCTCTTCCCTGGGTGTGTTACATTGACAGAGTGGGGTCAGTCTGCTCTTCCCTGGGAGGGTTACATTGACAGAGTGGGGTCAGTCTGCTCTTCCCTGGGTGTGTTACATTGACAGAGTGGGGTCAGTCTGCTCTTCCCTGGGTGTGTTACATTGACAGAGAGGAGTCAGTCTGCTCTTCCCTGGATGTGTTACATTGAATGTGTGGGGTCAGTCTGCTCTTCCCTGGGTGTGTTACATTGACACAGTGGGGTCAGTCTGCTCTTCCCTGGGTGCGTGACATTGACAGAGTGCGGTCAGTCTGCTCTTCCCTGGGTGCGTGACATTGACAGAGTGGGGTCAGTCTGCTCTTCCCTGGGTGTGTTACATTGACAGAGTGGGGTCAGTCTGCTCTTCCCTGGGTGTGTTACATTGACAGAGTGGGGTTAGTCTGCTCTTCCCTGGGTATGTTACATTGACCTAGCCAGGTCAATCGTCTGTTCCCTGCTTGTGTTACATTGACAGAGGGGGCTCAGTCTGCTCTTCCCTGGGTGTGTTACATTGACAGAGTGAGGTCAGTCTGCTCTTCCCTGGGTGTGTTACAATGACAAAGAGGGGTCAGTCTGCTCTTCCCTGGGTGTGTTACAATGACAGAGTTGGGTCAGTCTGCACTTCCCAGAATGTGTTACATTGACAGAGTTGGGTCAGTCTGATCTACCCTGGGTGTGAAACGTTGACAGAAAGGGCTCAGTCTCCTCTACCCTGGGTGTTTTACATTGACAGAGTGGGGTCAGTCTGCTCTTCCCTGGGTGTGTTACATTGACAGAGTGAGGTCAGTCTGCTCTTCTTTGGGTGTGTTACATTGACAGAGTGGGGTCAGTCTACTCTTCACTGGGTGTCTTACATTGACAGAGTGGGGTCAGTCTGCTCTTTCCTGGGTGTGTTACATTGACAGAGTGGGGTCAGTCTGCTCTTCCCTGGGTGTGTTACATTGACAGAGTGAGGTCAGTCTGCTCTTCTCTGGGCGTGTTACATTGACAGAGTGGGGTCAGTCTACTCTTCACTGGGTGTCTTACATTGACAGAGTGGGGTCAGTCTGCTCTTCCCTGGGTGTGTTACATTGACAGAGTGGGGTCAGTCTGCTCTTCCCTGGGTGGGTTACATTGACTGAGTGCGGTCAGTCTGCTCTTCCCAGGGTGTGTTACATTGACAGAGTGGGGTCAGTCTACTCTTCCCTGCGTGTGTTACATTGACAGAGTGGGGTCAGTCCACTCTTCCCTGCGTGTGTCACATTGACAGAGTGCGGTCAGTCTGCTCTTCCCTGGGTGTGATATACTGACAGAGTGGGGTCAGTCTGCTCTTCCCTGGGTGTGTTACATTGACAGAGTGGGGTCAGTCTGCTCTTCCCTGGGTGTGTTACATTGACAGAGTGGGGTCAGTCTGCTCTTCCCAGGGTGGGTTACATTGACTGAGTGCGGTCAGTCTGCTCTTCCCTGCGTCTGTAACATTGACAGAGTTGGGTCAGTCTGCTCTTCCCTGGGTTTGTTACATTGACAGAGTGTGGTCAGTCTGCTCTTCCCTGGGTGTGTTACAGTGACAGAGTGGGGTCAGTCTGCTCTTCCCTGGATGTGTTACATTGAAAGTGTGGGGTCAGTCTGCTCTTCCCTGGGTGTGTTACATTGACACAGTGGGGTCAGTCTGCTCTTCCCTGGGTTTGTTACATTGACAGAGTGTGGTCAGTCTGCTCTTCCCTGGGTGTGTTACAGTGACAGAGAGGGGTCAGTCTGCTCTTCCCTGGATGTGTTACATTGAAAGTGTGGGGTCAGTCTGCTCTTCCCTGGGTGTGTTACATTGACACAGTGGGGTCAGTCTGCTCTTCCCTGGGTGCGTGACATTGACAGAGTGCGGTCAGTCTGCTCTTCCCTGGTTGCGTGACATTGACAGAGTGGGGTCAGTCTGCTCTTCCCTGGGTGTGTTACATTGACAGAGTGGGGTCAGTCTGCTCTTCCCTGGGTATGTTACATTGACCTAGCCAGGTCAATCTTCTGTTCCCTGGGTGTGTTACATTGACAGAGGGGGCTCAGTCTGCATTTCCCTGGGTGTGTTACATTGACAGAGTGAGGTCAGTCTGCTCTTCCCTGGGTGTGTTACAATGACAGAGAGGGGTCAGTCTGCTCTTCCCTGGGTGTGTTACAATGACAGAGTTGCGTCAGTCTGCTCTTCCCAGAATGTGTTACATTGACAGAGTTGGGTCAGTCTGATCTTCCCTGGGTGTGAAACCTTGACAGAAAGGGGTCAGTCTGCTCTTCCCTGGGTGTTTTACATTGACAGAGTGGGGTCAGTCTGCTCTTCCCTGGGTGTGTTACATTGACAGAGTGGGGTCAGTCTGCTCTTCCCTGGGTGTGTTATATTGACAGAGTGGGGTCAGTCTGCTCTTCCCTCGGTGCGTGAGATTGACAGAGTGGGGTCAGTATGCTCTTCCCTGGGTGTGTTACATTGACAGAGTGGGGTCAGTCTGTTCTTCCCTGGGTGCGTGACATTGACAGAGTGGGGTCAGTCAGCTCTTCCCTCGGTGTTTTACATTGACAGAGTGGGGTCAGTCTGCTCTTCACTGGGTGTGTTACATTGACAGAGTGGGGACAGTCTGCTCTTCCCTGGGTGTGTTACATTGACAGAGCGAGGTCAGTCTGCTCTACCCTGGGTGTATTACATTGACAGAGTGGGGTCAGTCTACTCTTCCCTGGGTGTGTTACATTGACAGAGTGGGGTCAGTCTGATCTTCCCTGGGTGTGTTACATTGACAGAGTGGGGTCAGTCTGCTCTTCCCTGGGTGTGATATACTGGCAGAGTGGGGTCAGTCTGCTCTTCCCTGGGTGTGTTACATTGACACAGTGGGGTCAGTCTGTTTTTCCCTGGGTGTGTTACATTGACAGATTGGGGTCAGTCTGCTCTTCCCTGGCTGTGTTACATTGACAGAGTGGGGTCAGTCTGCTCTTTTATGGGTGGGTTACATTGACAGAGTGGGGTCAGTCTGCTCTTCCCTGGGTGTGTTACATTGACAGAGTGGGGTCAGTCTGCTCTTCCCTGGGAGGGTTACATTGACAGAGTGGGGTCAGTCTTCTCTTCCCTGGGTGTGTTACATTGACTGATTGGGGTCAGTCTGCTCTTCCCCAAGTGTCTTACATTGACACAGTGGGGTCAGTCTGCTCTTCCCTTATTGTGTTACAATGACAGAGTGTGGTCTGTGCGCACTTCCCTGGGTGTGTTACATTAACAGAGTTGGGGTCAGTCTGCTCTTCCCAGGGTGTGTTGCATTGACAGAGTGTGGTCAGTCTGCTCTTCCCAGGGCGTGTCACATTGACAGAGTGGGGTCAGTCTGCTCTTTTATGGGAGGGTTTCATTGACTGAGTGGGGTCAATCTGCTCTTCCCTGGGTGTTTTATATTGACAGAGTGGGGTCAGTCTGTTCTTCCCTGGGTGTGTTACTTTGACAGAATGGGTTCAGTCTGCTCTTCCCTGGGTGTGTTACATTGACAGAGTGGGGACAGTCTTTTCTCCCAGGGTTTGTTACATTGACAGAGTGGGGTCAGTCTGCTCTTCCCTTGCTGTGTTACAATGACAGAGTGGGGTCAGTGTGCACTTCCCTGTGTGTGTTACATTGACAGAGTGGGGGTCAGTCTGCTCTTCCCAGGGTGTGTTACATTGACAGAGTTTGGTCAGTCTGCTCTTCCCAGGGCGAATCACATTGACAGAGTGGGTTCAGTCTGCTCTTTTATGTGTGGGTTACATTGACAGAATGATTTCAGTCTGCTCTTCCCTGCGTGTGTTGCATTGACAGAGTGGGGTCAGTCTGATCTTCCCTGGTTGTGTTACATTGACAGATTGAGTTCAGTCTGCTCCTCCCTGGGTGTGTTACATTGACAGAGTGGGGTCAGTCTGCTCTTCCCTGGGTGTGTTACATTGACAGAGTGAGGTCCGTCTGCTCTTCCCTGGGTTTGTTACATTGACAGAGTGGGGTCAGTTTTCTCTTCCCTGGGTGTGTTACATTGACAGATTGGGGTCAGTCTGCTCTTCCCAGAGTGTGTTACATTGACAGAGTGGGGTCAGTCTGTTCTTCCTTGGGTGTGTTGAATTGACTGTGTTGGGTCAGTCTGCTCTTCCTTAGGTGTGTTACATTGACAGAGTGGCGTCAGTCTGTTCTTCCCTGGGAGTGTTACAGTGACAGGGTGGTGTCAGTCTGCTCTCCCCTGGGTGTGTTCCATTGACAGATTGGGGTCAGTCTGCTCTTCCCTGGGTGTGTTAAATTGACAGAGTGGGGTCAGTCTGTTCTTCCCTTGGTGTGTTACATTGACAGAGTGGTATCTGTCTGCTCTTCCCTGGGTGTTTTACATTGACAGAGTGGGGTCAGTCTATTCTCCCATTGTGTGTTACATTGACAGAGTGGGGTCAGTCTGCTCTTCCCTGGGTGTGTTACAATGACAGAGTGGGGTCAATGTGCACTTCACTGGGTGGGTTACATTGACAGAGTGGGGTAAGTCTACAGTTCACTGTGTGAGTAACTTTGCAGAAGAGGTCATTCTGCTCTTCTCTGGGTGTGTTACAGTGACAGAGTGGGGTCAGTCTGCTCTTCCCAGGGTGTGTTACATTGACAGATTGGGGTCAGTCTGCTCTTCCCAGGGTGTGTTACATTGACAGAGTGGGGTCAGTCTGCTCTTCCCTGGGTGTGTTACATTGACAGACTGCGGTCAGTGTGCTCTTCCCTGGGTGCGTGACATTGACAGAGTGGGGTCAGTCTGCTCTTCCCTGGGTGTGTTACATTGACAGAGTGGGGTCAGTCTGCTCTTCCCTGGGTGCGTGACATTGACAGAGTGGGGTCAGTCTGCTCTTCCCTGGGTGTTTTACATTGACAGATTGGGGTCAGTCTGCTCTTCCCTGGGTGTGTTACATTGACAGAGTAGGGACAGTCTGCTCTTCCCTGGGTGTGTTACATTGACAGAGTGAGGTCAGTCTGCTCTACCCTGGGTGTATTACATTGACAGAGTGGGGTCAGTCTACTCTTGCCTGGGTGTCTTACATTCACAGAGTGGGGTCAGTCTGCTCTTCCCTGGGTGTGTTACATTGACAGAGTGGGGTCAATCTGCTCTTCCCTGGGTGTGTTATATTGACAGAGTGGGGTCAGTCTGCTCTGCCCTCGGTGCGTGAGATTGACAGAGTGGGGTCAGTATGCTCTTCCCTGGGTGTGTTACATTGACAGAGTGGGGTCAGTCTGTTCTTCCCTGGGTGCGTGACATTGACAGAGTGGGGTCAGTCAGCTCTTCCCTCGGTGTTTTACATTGACAGAGTGGGGTCAATCTGCTCTTCACTGGGTGTGTTACTTTGACAGAGTGGGGACAGTCTGCTCTTCCCTGGGTGTGTTACATTGACAGAGCGAGGTCAGTCTGCTCTACCCTGGGTGTATTACATTGACAGAGTGGGGTCAGTCTACTCTTCCCTGGGTGTGTTACATTGACAGAGTGGGGTCAGTCTGATCTTCCCTGGGTGTGTTACATTGACAGAGTGGGGTCAGTCTGCTCTTCCCTGGGTGTGATATACTGACAGAGTGGGGTCAGTCTGCTCTTCCCTGGGTGTGTTACATTGACACAGTGGGGTCAGTCTGTTTTTCCCTGGGTGTGTTACATTGACAGATTGGGGTCAGTCTGCTCTTCCCTGGCTGTGTTACATTGACAGAGTGGGGTCAGTCTGCTCTTTTATGGGTGGGTTACATTGACAGAGTGGGGTCAGTCTGCTCTTCCCTGGGTGTGTTACATTGACAGAGTGGGGTCAGTCTGCTCTTCCCTGGGAGGGTTACATTGACAGAGTGGGGTCAGTCTTCTCTTCCCTGGGTGTGTTACATTGACTGATTGGGGTCAGTCTGCTCTTCCCCAAGTGTCTTACATTGACACAGTGGGGTCAGTCTGCTCTTCCCTTATTGTGTTACAATGACAGAGTGTGGTCTGTGCGCACTTCCCTGGGTGTGTTACATTAACAGAGTTGGGGTCAGTCTGCTCTTCCCAGGGTGTGTTGCATTGACAGAGTGTGGTCAGTCTGCTCTTCCCAGGGCGTGTCACATTGACAGAGTGGGGTCAGTCTGCTCTTTTATGGGAGGGTTACATTGACTGAGTGGGGTCAATCTGCTCTTCCCTGGGTGTTTTATATTGACAGAGTGGGGTCAGTCTATTCTTCCCTGGGTGTGTTACTTTGACAGAATGGGTTCAGTCTGCTCTTCCCTGGGTGTGTTACATTGACAGAGTGGGGATAGTCTTTTCTCCCAGGGTTTGTTACATTGACAGAGTGGGGTCAGTCTGCTCTTCCCTTGCTGTGTTACAATGACAGAGTGGGGTCAGTGTGCACTTCCCTGTGTGTGTTACATTGACAGAGTGGGGGTCAGTCTGCTCTTCCCAGGGTGTGTTACATTGACAGAGTGTGGTCAGTCTGCTCTTCCCAGGGCGTGTCACATTGACAGAGTGGGTTCAGTCTGCTCTTTTATGTGTGGGTTACATTGACAGAATGAATTCAGTCTGCTCTTCCCTGCGTGTGTTGCATTGACAGAGTGGGGTCAGTCTGATCTTCCCTGGTTGTGTTACATTGACAGATTGAGTTCAGTCTGCTCCTCCCTGGGTGTGTTACATTGACAGAGTGGGGTCAGTCTGCTCTTCCCTGGGTGTGTTACATTTACAGAGTGAGGTCCGTCTGCTCTTCCCTGGGTTTGTTACATTGACAGAGTGGGGTCAGTTTTCTCTTCCCTGGGTGTGTTACATTGACAGATTGGGGTCAGTCTGCTCTTCCCAGAGTGTGTTACATTGACAGAGTGGGGTCAGTCTGTTCTTCCTTGGGTGTGTTGAATTGACTGTGTTGGGTCAGTCTGCTCTTCCTTGGGTGTGTTACATTGACAGAGTGGCGTCAGTCTGTTCTTCCCTGGGAGTGTTACAGTGACAGGGTGGTGTCAGTCTGCTCTCCCCTGGGTGTGTTCCATTGACAGATTGGGGTCAGTCTGCTCTTCCCTGGGTGTGTTAAATTGACAGAGTGGGGTCAGTCTGTTCTTCCCTTGGTGTGTTACATTGACAGAGTGGTATCTGTCTGCTCTTCCCTGGGTGTTTTACATTGACAGAGTGGGGTCAGTCTATTCTCCCATTGTGTGTTACATTGACAGAGTGGGGTCAGTCTGCTCTTCCCTGGGTGTGTTACAATGACAGAGTGGGGTCAATGTGCACTTCACTGGGTGGGTTACATTGACAGAGTGGGGTAAGTCTACAGTTCACTGTGTGAGTAACTTTGCAGAAGAGGTCATTCTGCTCTTGTCTGGGTGTGTTACAGTGACAGAGTTGGGTCAGTCTGCTCTTCCCAGGGTGTGTTACATTGACAGATTGGGGTCAGTCTGCTCTTCCCAGGGTGTGTTACATTGACAGAGTGGGGTCAGTCTGCTCTTCCCTGGGTGTGTTACATTGACAGACTGCGGTCAGTGTGCTCTTCCCTGGGTGCGTGACATTGACAGAGTGGGGTCAGTCTGCTCTTCCCTGGGTGTGTTACATTGACAGAGTGGGGTCAGTCTGCTCTTCCCTGGGTGCGTGACATTGACAGAGTGGGGTCAGTCTGCTCTTCCCTGGGTGTTTTACATTGACAGATTGGGGTCAGTCTGCTCTTCCCTGGGTGTGTTACATTGACAGAGTAGGGACAGTCTGCTCTTCCCTGGGTGTGTTACATTGACAGAGTGAGGTCAGTCTGCTCTACCCTGGGTGTATTACATTGACAGAGTGGGGTCAGTCTACTCTTGCCTGGGTGTCTTACATTCACAGAGTGGGGTCAGTCTGCTCTTCCCTGGGTGAGTTACATTGACAGAGTGGGGTCAGTCTGCTCTTCCCTGGGTGTGATATACTGACAGAGTGGGGTCAGTCTGCTCTTCCCTGGGTGTGATATGCTGACAGAGTGGGGTCAGTCTGCTCTTCCCTGGTTGCGATACATTGACAGAGGGGGGTCAATCTTCTCTTCCCTGGGTGCGTTACATTGACCGAGTGGGGTCAGTGTGTTCTTCCCTGAGTGTGTTACATTGACAGAGTGGGGTCAGTCTGCTCTTCCCTGGGTGTGTTACATTGACAGAGTGGGGTCAGTCTGCTCTTCCCTTGGTCTGTGATATTGACAGAGTGGGGTCAGTCTGCTCTTCCCTGGGTGCGTTACATTGACAGAGTGGGGTCAGTATGCTCTTCCCTGGGTGTGTTACATTGACAGAACAGGGTCCGTCTGACTTTCCCTGGGTGTGTTACATTGACAGAGTGAGGTTAGTCTGCTCTTCCCTGGGTGTGTTACGTTGACAGAGTGGGGTCAGTCTGTTCTTCCTTGGGTGTGTTGAATTGACTGTGTTGGGTCAGTCTGCTCTTCCTTGGGTGTGTTACATTGACAGAGTGGCGTCAGTCTGTTCTTCCCTGGGAGTGTTACAGTGACAGGGTGGTGTCAGTCTGCTCTCCCCTGGGTGTGTTCCATTGACAGATTGGGGTCAGTCTGCTCTTCCCAGAGTGTGTTACATTGACAGAGTGGGGTCAGTCTGTTCTTCCTTGGGTGTGTTGAATTGACTGTGTTGGGTCAGTCTGCTCTTCCTTGGGTGTGTTACATTGACAGAGTGGCGTCAGTCTGTTCTTCCCTGGGAGTGTTACAGTGACAGGGTGGTGTCAGTCTGCTCTCCCCTGGGTGTGTTCCATTGACAGATTGGGGTCAGTCTGCTCTTCCCTGGGTGTGTTAAATTGACAGAGTGGGGTCAGTCTGTTCTTCCCTTGGTGTGTTACATTGACAGAGTGGTATCTGTCTGCTCTTCCCTGGGTGTTTTACATTGACAGAGTGGGGTCAGTCTATTCTCCCATTGTGTGTTACATTGACAGAGTGGGGTCAGTCTGCTCTTCCCTGGGTGTGTTACAATGACAGAGTGGGGTCAATGTGCACTTCACTGGGTGGGTTACATTGACAGAGTGGGGTAAGTCTACAGTTCACTGTGTGAGTAACTTTGCAGAAGAGGTCATTCTGCTCTTGTCTGGGTGTGTTACAGTGACAGAGTTGGGTCAGTCTGCTCTTCCCAGGGTGTGTTACATTGACAGATTGGGGTCAGTCTGCTCTTCCCAGGGTGTGTTACATTGACAGAGTGGGGTCAGTCTGCTCTTCCCTGGGTGTGTTACATTGACAGACTGCGGTCAGTGTGCTCTTCCCTGGGTGCGTGACATTGACAGAGTGGGGTCAGTCTGCTCTTCCCTGGGTGTGTTACATTGACAGAGTGGGGTCAGTCTGCTCTTCCCTGGGTGCGTGACATTGACAGAGTGGGGTCAGTCTGCTCTTCCCTGGGTGTTTTACATTGACAGATTGGGGTCAGTCTGCTCTTCCCTGGGTGTGTTACATTGACAGAGTAGGGACAGTCTGCTCTTCCCTGGGTGTGTTACATTGACAGAGTGAGGTCAGTCTGCTCTACCCTGGGTGTATTACATTGACAGAGTGGGGTCAGTCTACTCTTGCCTGGGTGTCTTACATTCACAGAGTGGGGTCAGTCTGCTCTTCCCTGGGTGAGTTACATTGACAGAGTGGGGTCAGTCTGCTCTTCCCTGGGTGTGATATACTGACAGAGTGGGGTCAGTCTGCTCTTCCCTGGGTGTGATATGCTGACAGAGTGGGGTCAGTCTGCTCTTCCCTGGTTGCGATACATTGACAGAGGGGGGTCAATCTTCTCTTCCCTGGGTGCGTTACATTGACCGAGTGGGGTCAGTGTGTTCTTCCCTGAGTGTGTTACATTGACAGAGTGGGGTCAGTCTGCTCTTCCCTGGGTGTGTTACATTGACAGAGTGGGGTCAGTCTGCTCTTCCCTTGGTCTGTGATATTGACAGAGTGGGGTCAGTCTGCTCTTCCCTGGGTGCGTTACATTGACAGAGTGGGGTCAGTATGCTCTTCCCTGGGTGTGTTACATTGACAGAACAGGGTCCGTCTGACTTTCCCTGGGTGTGTTACATTGACAGAGTGAGGTTAGTCTGCTCTTCCCTGGGTGTGTTACGTTGACAGAGTGGGGTCAGTCTGTTCTTCCTTGGGTGTGTTGAATTGACTGTGTTGGGTCAGTCTGCTCTTCCTTGGGTGTGTTACATTGACAGAGTGGCGTCAGTCTGTTCTTCCCTGGGAGTGTTACAGTGACAGGGTGGTGTCAGTCTGCTCTCCCCTGGGTGTGTTCCATTGACAGATTGGGGTCAGTCTGCTCTTCCCAGAGTGTGTTACATTGACAGAGTGGGGTCAGTCTGTTCTTCCTTGGGTGTGTTGAATTGACTGTGTTGGGTCAGTCTGCTCTTCCTTGGGTGTGTTACATTGACAGAGTGGCGTCAGTCTGTTCTTCCCTGGGAGTGTTACAGTGACAGGGTGGTGTCAGTCTGCTCTCCCCTGGGTGTGTTCCATTGACAGATTGGGGTCAGTCTGCTCTTCCCTGGGTGTGTTAAATTGACAGAGTGGGGTCAGTCTGTTCTTCCCTTGGTGTGTTACATTGACAGAGTGGTATCTGTCTGCTCTTCCCTGGGTGTTTTACATTGACAGAGTGGGGTCAGTCTATTCTCCCATTGTGTGTTACATTGACAGAGTGGGGTCAGTCTGCTCTTCCCTGGGTGTGTTACAATGACAGAGTGGGGTCAATGTGCACTTCACTGGGTGGGTTACATTGACAGAGTGGGGTAAGTCTACAGTTCACTGTGTGAGTAACTTTGCAGAAGAGGTCATTCTGCTCTTGTCTGGGTGTGTTACAGTGACAGAGTTGGGTCAGTCTGCTCTTCCCAGGGTGTGTTACATTGACAGATTGGGGTCAGTCTGCTCTTCCCTGGGTGTGTTACATTGACAGAGTGGGGTCAGTCTGCTCTTCCCTGGGTGTGTTACATTGACAGACTGCGGTCAGTGTGCTCTTCCCTGGGTGCGTGACATTGACAGAGTGGGGTCAGTCTGCTCTTCCCTGGGTGTGTTACATTGACAGAGTGGGGTCAGTCTGCTCTTCCCTGGGTGCGTGACATTGACAGAGTGGGGTCAGTCTGCTCTTCCCTGGGTGTTTTACATTGACAGATTGGGGTCAGTCTGCTCTTCCCTGGGTGTGTTACATTGACAGAGTAGGGACAGTCTGCTCTTCCCTGGGTGTGTTACATTGACAGAGTGAGGTCAGTCTGCTCTACCCTGGGTGTATTACATTGACAGAGTGGGGTCAGTCTACTCTTGCCTGGGTGTCTTACATTCACAGAGTGGGGTCAGTCTGCTCTTCCCTGGGTGAGTTACATTGACAGAGTGGGGTCAGTCTGCTCTTCCCTGGGTGTGATATACTGACAGAGTGGGGTCAGTCTGCTCTTCCCTGGGTGTGATATGCTGACAGAGTGGGGTCAGTCTGCTCTTCCCTGGTTGCGATACATTGACAGAGGGGGGTCAATCTTCTCTTCCCTGGGTGCGTTACATTGACCGAGTGGGGTCAGTGTGTTCTTCCCTGAGTGTGTTACATTGACAGAGTGGGGTCAGTCTGCTCTTCCCTGGGTGTGTTACATTGACAGAGTGGGGTCAGTCTGCTCTTCCCTTGGTCTGTGATATTGACAGAGTGGGGTCAGTCTGCTCTTCCCTGGGTGCGTTACATTGACAGAGTGGGGTCAGTATGCTCTTCCCTGGGTGTGTTACATTGACAGAACAGGGTCCGTCTGACTTTCCCTGGGTGTGTTACATTGACAGAGTGAGGTTAGTCTGCTCTTCCCTGGGTGTGTTACGTTGACAGATTGAGGTCCGTCTGCTCTTCCCTGGGTGTGTTACAATGACAGAGTGGGGTCAGTCTGCTCTTCCCTGGGTGTGTTACATTGACAGTGTGGGGTCAGTCTGCTCTTCGCAGTGTGTGTTACATTGACAGAGTTGGGTCAGTCTGATCTTCCCTCGGTGGGTTACATTGAAAGTATGGGGTCAGTCTGCTCTTCCCTGGGTGTGGAACATTGACACAGTGGGGTCAATCTGCTCTTCCCTGGGTGTGTTACATTGACAGTGCGCGGTCAGTCTGCTCTTCCCTGGGTGCGTGACATTGACAGAGTGGGGTCAGTTTGCTCTTCCCTGGGTGTGTTACATTGACAGAGTGGGGTCAGTCTGCTCTTCCCTGGGTGTGTTACATTGACAGAGAGGGGTCAGTCTGCTCTTCCCTGGATGTGTTACATTGAAAGTGTGGGGTCAGTCTGCTCTTCCCTGGGTGTGTTACATTGACCTAGCCAGGTCAATCTTCTGTTCCCTGGGTGCGTTACATTGACAGAGGGGGCTCAGTCTGCTCTTCCCTGGGTGTGTTACATTGACAGAGTGAGGTCAGTCTGCTCTTCCCTGGGTGTGTTACAATGACAGAGAGGGGTCAGTCTGCTCTTCCCTGGGTGTGTTACAATGACAGAGTTGGGTCAGTCTGCTCTTCCCAGAATGTGTTACATTGACAGAGTTGGGTCAGTCTGATCTTCCCTGGGTGTGAAACGTTGACAGAAAGGGGTCAGTCTGCTCTTCCCTGGGTGTTTTACATTGACAGAGTGGGGTCAGTCTGCTTTTCCCTGGGTGTGTTACATTGACAGAGTGGGGTCAGTCTGCTCTTCCCTGGGTGTGTTACATTGACAGAGTGAGGTCAGTCTGCTCTTCCCTGGGAGTGTTACATTGACAGAGTGGGGTCAGTCTACTCTTCACTGGGTGTCTTACATTGACAGAGTGGGGTCAGTCTGCTCTTCCCTGGGTGTGTTACATTGACAGAGTGTGGTCAGTCTGCTCTTCACAGGGTGTGTTACATTGACAGAGTGAGGTCCGTCTGCTCTTCCCTGGGTGTGTTACATTGACAGAGTGGTGTCAGTCTACTCTTCCCTGCATGTGTTACATTGACAGAGTGCGGTCAGTCTGCTCTTCCCAGGGTGTTTTACATTGACAGAGTGGGGTCAGTCTGCTCCTCCCAGGGTGTGTTACATTGACAGAGTGGTGTCAGTCTGCTCTTCCTTGGGTGTGTTTCATTGACAGAGTGGGGTCAGTCTACCCTTCCCTGGGCGTGTTACATTGACAGAGTGGGGTCAGTCTGCTCGTCCCTGGGTGTGTTACAGTGACAGAGTGGGGTCGGTCTGCTCTTCCCAGCGTGCGTTAGATTGACAGACTGGGGTCAGTCTGCTCTTCCCTGGGTGGGTTACGTTGACTGAGTGCGGTCAGTCTGCTCTTCCCTGCGTCTGTTACATTGACAGAGTGGGGTCAGTCTGCTCTTCCCTGGGTGTGTTACATTGACAGAGTGGGGTCAGTCTGTTCTTCCCTGGGTGCGTGACATTGACAGAGTGGGGTCAGTCTGCTCTTCCCCCGGTGTTTTACATTGACAGAGTGGGGTCAGTCTGCTCTTCCCTGGGTGTGTTACATTGACAGAGTGGGGACAGTCTGCTCTTCCCTGGGTGTGTTACATTGACAGAGTGATGTCAGTCTGCTCTATCCTGGGTGTATTACATTGACAGAGTGGGGTCAGTCTACTCTTCCCTGGGTGTGTTACATTGACAGAGTGGGGTCAGTCTGCTCTTCCCTGGGTGTGATATACTGACAGAGTGGGGTCAGTCTGCTCTTCCCTGGGTGTTTTACATTGACACAGTGGGGTCAGTCTGTTTTTCCCTGGGTGTGTTACATTGACAGATTGGGGTCAGTCTGCTCTTCCCTGGCTGTGTTACATTGACAGAGTGGGGTCAGTCTGCTCTTTTATGGGTGGGTTACATTGACAGAGTGGGGTCAATCTGCTCTTCCCTGGGTGTGTTACATTGACAGAGTGGGGTCAGTCTGCTCTTCCCTGGGAGGGTTACATTGACAGAGTGGGGTCAGTCTGCTCTTCCCTGGGTGTGTTACATTGACTGAGTGGGGTCAATCTGCTCTTCCCTGGGTGTGTTTCATTGACAGAGTGGGGTCAGTTTGCTCTTCCCTGGGTGTGTTACATTGTCAGAGTGGTGTCAGTCTTCTCTTCCCTGGGTGTTTTACATTGACAGAGTGGGGTCAGTCTATTCTCCCATTGTGTGTTACATTGACAGAGTGGGGTCAGTCTGCTCTTCCCTGGGTGTGTTACAATGACAGAGTGGGGTCAATGTGCACTTCACTGGGTGGGTTACATTGACAGAGTGGTGTAAGTCTACAGTTCACTGTGTGAGTAACTTTGCAGAAGAGGTCATTCTGCTCTTCTCTGGGTGTGTTACAGTGACAGAGTGGGGTCAGTCTGCTCTTCCCAGGGTGTGTTACATTGACAGATTGGGGTCAGTCTGCTCTTCCCAGGGTGTGTTACATTGACAGAGTGGGTCAGTCTGCTCTTCCCTGGGTGTGTTACATTGACAGACTGCGGTCAGTGTGCTCTTCCCTGTGTGCGTGACATTGACAGAGTGGGGTCAGTCTGCTCTTCCCTGGGTGTGTTACATTGACAGAGTGGGGTCAGTCTGCTCTTCCCTGGGTGCGTGACATTGACAGAGTGGGGTCAGTCTGCTCTTCCCTGGGTGTTTTACATTGACAGATTGGGGTCAGTCTGCTCTTCCCTGGGTGTGTTACATTGACAGAGTAGGGACAGTCTGCTCTTCCCTGGGTGTGTTACATTGACAGAGTGAGGTCAGTCTGCTCTACCCTGGGTGTATTACATTGACAGAGTGGGGTCAGTCTACTCTTCCCTGGGTGTCTTACATTCACAGAGTGGGGTCAGTCTGCTCTTCCCTGGGTGAGTTACATTGACAGAGTGGGGTCAGTCTGCTCTTCCCTGGGTGTGATATACTGACAGAGTGGGGTCAGTCTGCTCTTCCCTGGGTGTGATATACTGACAGAGTGGGGTCAGTCTGCTCTTCCCTGGGTGATTTAAATTGACAGAGTGGGGTCATTCCGCTCTACCCTGGTTGCGATACATTGACAGAGGGGGGTCAATCTTCTCTTCCCTGGGTGCGTTACATTGACCGAGTGGGGTCAGTGTGTTCTTCTCTGAGTGTGTTACATTGACAGAGTGGGGTCAGTCTGCTCTTCCCTGGGTGTGTTACATTGACAGAGTGGGGTCAGTCTGCTCTTCCCTTGGTCTGTGATATTGACAGAGTGGGGTCAGTCTGCTCTTCCCTGGGTGCGTTACATTGACAGAGTGGGGTCAGTATGCTCTTCCCTGGGTGTGTTACATTGACAGAACAGGGTCCGTCTGACTTTCCCTGGGTGTGTTACATTGACAGAGTGAGGTTAGTCTGCTCTTCCCTGGGTGTGTTACGTTGACAGATTGAGGTCCGTCTGCTCTTCCCTGGGTGTGTTACAATGACAGAGTGGGGTCAGTCTGCTCTTCCCTGGGTGTGTTACATTGACAGTGTGGGGTCAGTCTGCTCTTCGCAGTGTGTGTTACATTGACTGAGTTGGGTCAGTCTGATCTTCCCTCGGTGGGTTACCTTGAAAGTATGGGGTCAGTCTGCTCTTCCCTGGGTGTGGAACATTGACACAGTGGGGTCGATCTGCTCTTCCCTGGGTGTGTTACATTGACAGTGCGCGGTCAGTCTGCTCTTCCCTGGGTGCGTGACATTGACAGAGTGGGGTCAGTCTGCTCTTCCCTGGGTGTGTTACATTGACAGAGTGGGGTCAGTCTGCTCTTCCCTGGGTGTGTTACATTGACAGAGAGGGGTCAGTCTGCTCTTCCCTGGATGTGTTACATTGAAAGTGTGTGTCAGTCTGCTCTTCCCTGGGTGTGTTACATTGACACAGTGGGGTCAGTCTGCTCTTCCCTGGGTGCGTGACATTGACAGAGTGCGGTCAGTCTGCTCTTCCCTGGGTGCGTGACATTGACAGAGTGGGGTCAGTCTGCTCTTCCCTGGGTGTGTTACATTGACAGATTGGGGTCAGTCTGCTCTTCCCTGGGTATGTTACATTGACCTAGCCAGGTCAATCTTCTGTTCCCTGGGTGCGTTACATTGACAGAGGGGGCTCAGTCTGCTCTTCCCTGGGTGTGTTACATTGACAGAGTGAGGTCAGTCTGCTCTTCCCTGGGTGTGTTACAATGACAGAGAGGGGTCAGTCTGCTCTTCCCTGGGTGTGTTACAATGACAGAGTTGGGTCAGTCTGCTCTTCCCAGAATGTGTTACATTGACAGAGTTGGGTCAGTCTGATCTTCCCTGGGTGTGAAACGTTGAGAGAAAGGGGTCAGTCTGCTCTTCCCTGCGTGTTTTACATTGACAGAGTGGGGTCAGTCTGCTTTTCCCTGGGTGTGTTACATTGACAGTTTGGGGTCAGTCTGCTCTTCCCTGGGTGTGTTACATTGACAGAGTGAGGTCAGTCTGCTCTTCCCTGGGTGTGTTACATTGACAGAGTGGGGTCAGTCAACTCTTCACTGGGTGTCTTACATTGACAGAGTGGGGTCAGTCTGCTCTTCCCTGGGTGTGTTACATTGACAGAGTGTGGTCAGTCTGCTCTTCCCAGGGTGTGTTACATTGACAGAGTGGGGTCAGTCTGCTCCTCCCAGGGTGTGTTACATTGACAGAGTGGGGTCAGTCTGCTCTTCCTTGGGTGTGTTTCATTGACAGAGTGGGGTCAGTCTACCCTTCCCTGGGCGTGTTACATTGACAGAGTGGGGTCAGTCTGCTCGTCCCTGGGTGTGTTACAGTGACAGAGTGGGGTCGGTCTGCTCTTCCCAGGTTGCGTTAGATTGACAGACTGGGGTCAGTCTGCTCTTCCCTGGGTGGGTTACGTTGACTGAGTGCGGTCAGTGTGCTCTTCCCTGGGTTTGTTACATTGACAGAGTGGGGTCAGTCTGCTCTTCCCTGGGTGTTTTACATTGACAGATTGGGGTCAGTCTGCTCTTCCCTGGGTGTGTTACATTGACAGAGTAGGGACAGTCTGCTCTTCCCTGGGTGTGTTACATTGACAGAGTGAGGTCAGTCTGCTCTACCCTGGGTGTATTACATTGACAGAGTGGGGTCAGTCTACTCTTCCCTGGGTGTCTTACATTCACAGAGTGGGGTCAGTCTGCTCTTCCCTGGGTGCGTGACATTGACAGAGTGGGGTCAGTCTGCTCTTCCCCCGGTGTTTTACATTGACAGAGTGGGGTCAGTCTGCTCTTCCCTGGGTGTGTTACATTGACAGAGTGGGGACAGTCTGCTCTTCCCTGGGTGTGTTACATTGACAGAGTGAGGTCAGTCTGCTCTATCCTGGGTGTATTACATTGACAGAGTGGGGTCAGTCTACTCTTCCCTGGGTGTGTTACATTGACAGAGTGGGGTCAGTCTCCTCTTCCCTGGGTGTGATATACTGACAGAGTGGGGTCAGTCTGCTCTTCCCTGGGTGTGTTACATTGACACAGTGGGGTCAGTCTGTTTTTCCCTGGGTGTGTTACATTGACAGATTGGGGTCAGTCTGCTCTTCCCTGGCTGTGTTACATTGACAGAGTGGGGTCAGTCTGCTCTTTTATGGGTGGGTTACATTGACAGAGTGGGGTCAATCTGCTCTTCCCTGGGTGTGTTACATTGACAGAGTGGGGTCAGTCTGCTCTTCCCTGGGAGGGTTACATTGACAGAGTTGGGTCAGTCTTCTCTTCCCTGGGTGTGTTACATTGACTGATTGGGGTCAGTCTGCTCTTCCCCAAGTGTGTTACATTGACACAGTGGGGTCAGTCTGCTCTTCCCTTAGTGTGTTACAATGACAGAGTGTGGTCTGTGCGCACTTCCCTGGGTGTGTTACATTAACAGAGTGGGGGTCAGTCTGCTCTTCCCAGGGTGTGTTGCATTGACAGAGTGTGGTCCGTCTGCTCTTCCCAGGGCATGTCACATTGACTGAGTGGGGTCAGTCTGCTCTTTTATGGGAGGGTTACATTGACTGAGTGGGGTCAATCTGCTCTTCCCTGGGTGTTTTATATTGACAGAGTGGGGTCAGTCTGTTCTTCCCTGGGTGTGTTACATTGACAGAGTGTGTTCAGTCTGCTCTTCCCTGGGTGTGTTACATTGACAGAGTGGGGACAGTCTTTTCTCCCAGGGTTTGTTACATTGACAGAGTGGGGTCAGTCTGCTCTTCCCTTGCTGTGTTACAATGACAGAGTGGGGTCAGTGTGCACTTCCCTGCGTGTGTTACATTGACAGAGTGGGGGTCAGTCTGCTCTTCCCAGGGTGTGTTACATTGACAGAGTGTGGTCAGTCTGCTCTTCCCAGGGCGTGTCACATTGACAGAGTGGGTTCAGTCTGCTCTTTTATGTGTGGGTTACATTGACAGAATGAATTCAGTCTGCTCTTCCCTGCGTGTGTTGCATTGACAGAGTGGGGTCTGTCTGATCTTCCCTGGTTGTGTTACATTGACAGAGTGAGTTCAGTCTGCTCTTCCCTGGGTGTGTTACATTGACAGAGTGGGGTCAGTCTGCTCTTCCTTGGGTGTGTTACATTGACGCAGTGAGGTCCGTCTGCTCTTCCCTGGGTTTGTTACATTGACAGAGTGGGGTCAGTCTTCTCTTCCCTGGGTGTGTTACATTGACAGATTGGGGTCAGTCTGCTCTTCCCTGAGTGTGTTACATTGACAGAGTGGGGTCAGTCTGTTCTTCCTCTGGTGTGTTGAATTGACTGTGTTGGGTCAGTCTGCTCTTCCTTGGGTGTGTTACATTGACAGAGTGGCGTCAGTCTGTTCTTCCCTGGGAGTGTTACAGTGACAGGGTGGTGTCAGTCTGCTCTCCCCTGGGTGTGTTCCATTGACAGAGTGGGGTCAGTCTGTTCTTCCCTTGGTGTGTTACATTGACAGAGTGGTATCTGTCTGCTCTTCCCTGGGTGTGTTACATTGACACAGTGGGGTCAGTCTGTTCTCCCATTGTGTGTTACATTGACAGAGTGGGGTCAGTCTGCTCTTCCCTGGGTGTGTTACAATGACAGAGTGGGGTCAATGTGCACTTCACTGGGTGGGTTACATTGACAGAGTGGGGTAAGTCTGCAGTTCACTGTGTGAGTAACTTTGCAGAAGAGGTCATTCTGCTCTTGTCTGGGTGTGTTACAGTGACAGAGTGGGGTCAGTCTGCTCTTCCCAGGGTGTGTTACATTGACAGATTGGGGTCAGTCTGCTCTTCCCAGGGTGTGTTACATTGACAGTGTGGGGTCAGTCTGCTCTTCCCTGGGTGTGTTACATTGACAGAGTGTGGTCAGTGTGCTCTTCCCTGGGTGCGTGACATTGACAGAGTGGGGTCAGTCTGCTCTTCCCTGGGTGTGTTACATTGACAGAGTGGGGTCAGTCTGCTCTTCCCTGGGTGCGTGACATTTACAGAGTGGGGTCAGTCTGCTCTTCCCTGGGTGTTTTACATTGACAGATTGGGGTCAGTCTGCTCTTCCCTGGGTGTGTTACATTGACAGAGTGGGGACAGTCTGCTCTTCCCTGGGTGTGTTACATTGATAGAGTGAGGTCAGTCTGCTCTACCCTGGGTGTATTACATTGATAGAGTGGGGTCAGTCTACTCTTCCCTGGGTGTCTTACATTGACAGAGTGGGGTCAGTCTGCTCTTCCCTGGGTGTGTTACATTGACAGAGTGGGGTCAGTCTGCTCTTCCCTGGGTGTGATATACTGACAGAGTGGGGTCCGTCTGCTCTTCCAGGGTGATTTAAATTGACAGAGTGGGGTCATTCCGCTCTTCCCAGGGTGCGTTACATTGACAGAGTGGGGTCAGTGTGTTCTTCCCTGAGTGTGTTACATTGACAGAGTGGGGTCAGTCTGCTCTTCCCTGGGTGTGTTACATTGACAGAGTGGGGTCAGTCTGCTCTTCCCTGGGTCTGTGATATTGACAGAGTGGGGTCAGTCTGCTCTTCCCTGGGTGCGTTACATTGACACAGTGGGGTCAGTATGCTCTTCCCTGGGTGTGTTACATTGACAGAACAGGGTCCGTCTGACTTTCCCTGAGTGTGTTACATTGACAGAGTGGGGTCAGTCTGCTCTTCCCTGGGTGTGTTACATTGACAGAGTGGGGTCAGTCTGCTCTTCCCTGGGTGTGTTACATTTACAGAGTGAGGTCCGTCTGCTCTTCCCTGGGTTTGTTACATTGACAGAGTGGGGTCAGTCTGCTCTTCCCTGAGTGTGTTTCATTGACAGAGTGGGGTCAGTCTGTTCTTCCGTGGGTGTGTTGATTTGACTGTGTTGGGTCAGTCTGCTCTTCCTTGGGTGTGTTACATTGACAGAGTGGCGTCAGTCTGTTCTTCCCTGGGAGTGTTACAGTGACAGGGTGGTGTCAGTCTGCCCCCACCTGGGTGTGTTCCATTGACAGAGTTGGGTCAGTCTGCTCTTCCCTGGGTGTGTTAAATTGACAGAGTGGGGTCAGTCTGTTCTTCCCTTTGTGTGTTACATTGACAGAGTGGTATCTGTCTGCTCTTCCCTGGGTGTGTTACATTGACAGAGTGGGGTCAGTCTGTTCTCCCATTGTGTGTTACATTGACAGAGTGGGGTCAGTCTGCTCTTCCCTGGGTGTGTTACAATGACAGAGTGGGGTCAATGTGCACTTCACTGGGTGGGTTACATTGACAGAGTGGGGTAAGTCTGCAGTTCACTGTGTGAGTAACTTTGCAGAAGAGGTCATTCTGCTCTTGTCTGGGTGTGTTACAGTGACAGAGTTGGGTCAGTCTGCTCTTCCCAGGGTGTGTTACATTGACAGATTGGGGTCAGTCTGCTGTTCCCAGGGTGTGTTACATTGACAGAGTGGGGTCAGTCTGCTCTTCCCTGGGTGTGTTACATTGTCAGAGTGCGGTCAGTGTGCTCTTCCCTGGGTGCGTGACATTGACAGAGTGGGGTCAGTCTGCTCTTCCCTGGGTGCGTGACATTTACAGAGTGGGGTCAGTTTGCTCTTCCCTGGGTGTTTTACATTGACAGATTGGGGTCAGTCTGCTCTTCCCTGGGTGTATTACATTGACAGAGTGGGGTCAGTCTACTCTTCCCTGGGTGTCTTACATTGACAGAGTGGGGTCAGTCTGCTCTTCCCTGGGTGTGTTACATTGACAGAGTTGGGTCAGTCTGCTCTTCCCTGGGTGTGATCGACTGACAGAGTGGGGTCAGTCTACTCTTCCCTGGATGTCTTACATTGACAGAGTGGGGTCAGTCTGCTCTTCCCTGGGTGCGTTACATTGACAGAGTGGGGTCAGTGTGTACTTCCCTGAGTGTGTTACATTGACAGAGTGGGGTCAGTCTGCTCTTCCCTGGGTGTGTTACATTGACAGAGTGGCGTCAGTCTGCTCTTCCCTGGGTGTGTTAAATTGACAGAGTGGGGTCAGTCTGTTCTTCCCTTGGTGTGTTACATTGACAGAGTGGTATCTGTCTGCTCTTCCCTGGGTGTGTTACATTGACAGAGTGGGGTCAGTCTGTTCTCCCATTGTGTGTTACATTGACAGAGTGGGGTCAGTCTGCTCTTCCCTGGGTGTGTTACAATGACAGAGTGGTGTCAATGTGCACTTCACTGGGTGGGTTACATTGACAGAGTGGGGTAAGTCTGCAGTTCACTGTGTGAGTAACTTTGCAGAAGAGGTCATTCTGCTCTTGTCTGGGTGTGTTACAGTGACAGAGTTGGGTCAGTCTGCTCTTCCCAGGGTGTGTTACATTGACAGATTGGGGTCAGTCTGCTGTTCCCAGGGTGTGTTACATTGACAGAGTGGGGTCAGTCTGCTCTTCCCTGGGTGTGTTACATTGTCAGAGTGCGGTCAGTGTGCTCTTCCCTGGGTGCGTGATATTGACAGAGTGGGGTCAGTCTGCTCTTCCCTGGGTGCGTGACATTTACAGAGTGGGGTCAGTTTGCTCTTCCCTGGGTGTTTTACATTGACAGATTGGGGTCAGTCTGCTCTTCCCTGGGTGTATTACATTGACAGAGTGGGGTCAGTCTACTCTTCCC
Organism: Chiloscyllium punctatum; assembly: GCF_047496795.1. Lineage (NCBI taxonomy): Eukaryota > Metazoa > Chordata > Chondrichthyes > Orectolobiformes > Hemiscylliidae > Chiloscyllium > Chiloscyllium punctatum. Next base: position 23,724,927 of record NC_092772.1, read on the forward strand.
TGGGTGTCTTACATTGACAGAGTGGGGTCAGTCTGCTCTTCCCTGGGTGTGTTACATTGACAGAGTTGGGTCAGTCTGCACTTCCCTGGGTGTGATCGACTGACAGAGTGGGGTCAGTCTACTCTTCCCTGGGTGTCTTACATTGACAGAGTGGGGTCAGTCTGCTCTTCCCTGGGTGCGTTACATTGACAGAGTGGGGTCAGTGTGTACTTCCCTGAGTGTGTTACATTGACAGAGTGGGGTCAGTCTGCTCTTCCCTGGGTGTGTTACATTGACAGAGTGGCGTCAGTCTGCTCTTCCCTGGGTCTGTGATATTGACAGAGTGGGGTCAGTCTGCTCTTCCCTGGGTGCGTTACATTGACGGAGTGGGGTCAGTATGCTCTTCCCTGGGTGTGTTACATTGACAGAGTGTGGTCAGTCTGCTCTTCCCAGGGTGTGTTACATTGACAGAGTGGGGTCAGTCTGCTCCTCCCAGGGTGTGTTACATTGACAGAGTGGGGTCAGTCTGCTCTTCCTTGGGTGTGTTTCATTGACAGAGTGGGGTCAGTCTACCCTTCCCTGGGCGTGTTACATTGACAGAGTGGGGTCAGTCTGCTCTTCCCTGGGTGTGATCGACTGACAGAGTGGGGTCGGTCTGCTCTTCCCAGGTTGCGTTAGATTGACAGACTGGGGTCAGTCTGCTCTTCCCTGGGTGGGTTACGTTGACTGAGTGCGGTCAGTGTGCTCTTCCCTGCGTTTGTTACATTGACAGAGTGGGGTCAGTCTGCTCTTCCCTGGGTGTGTTACATTGACAGAGTGGGGTCAGTCTGCTCTTCCCTGGGTGTGATATACTGACAGAGTGGGGTCAGTCTGCTCTTCCCTGGGTGTGTTACATTGACACAGTGGGGTCAGTCTGTTTTTCCCTGGGTGTGTTACATTGACAGATTGGGGTCAGTCTGCTCTTCCCTGGCTGTGTTACATTGACAGAGTGGGGTCAGTCTGCTCTTTTATGGGTGGGTTACATTGACAGAGTGGGGTCAATCTGCTCTTCCCTGGGTGTGTTACATTGACAGAGTGGGATCAGTCTGCTCTTCCCTGGGAGGGTTACATTGACAGATTTGGGTCAGTCTTCTCTTCCCTGGGTGTGTTACATTGACTGATTGGGGTCAGTCTGCTCTTCCCCAAGTGTGTTACATTGACACAGTGGGGTCAGTCTGCTCTTCCCTTAGTGTGTTACAATGACAGAGTGTGGTCTGTGCGCACTTCCCTGGGTGTGTTACATTAACAGAGTGGGGGTCAGTCTGCTCTTCCCAGGTTGTGTTGCATTGACAGAGTGTGGTCCGTCTGCTCTTTCCAGGGCGTGTCACATTGACTGAGTGGGGTCAGTCTGCTCTTTTATGGGAGGGTTACATTGACTGAGTGGGGTCAATCTGCTCTTCCCTGGGTGTTTTATATTGACAGAGTGGGGTCAGTCTGTTCTTCCCTAGGTGTGTTACATTGACAGAGTGTGTTCAGTCTGCTCTTCCCTGGGTGTGTTACATTGACAGAGTGGGGACAGTCTTTTCTCCCAGGGTTTGTTACATTGACAGAGTGGGGTCAGTCTGCTCTTCCCTTGCTGTGTTACAATGACAGAGTGGGGTCAGTGTGCACTTCCCTGTGTGTGTTACATTGACAGAGTGGGGGTCAGTCTGCTCTTCCCAGGGTGTGTTACATTGACAGAGTGTGGTCAGTCTGCTCTTCCCAGGGCGTGTCACATTGACAGAGTGGGTTCAGTCTGCTCTTTTATGTGTGGGTTACATTGACAGAATGAATTCAGTCTGCTCTTCCCTGCGTGTGTTGCATTGACAGAGTGGGGTCAGTCTGATCTTCCCTGGTTGTGTTACATTGACAGAGTGAGTTCAGTCTGCTCTTCCCTGGGTGTGTTACATTGACAGAGTGGGGTCAGTCTGCTCTTCCTTGGGTGTGTTACATTGACAGATTGGGGTCAGTCTGCTCTTCCCTGAGTGTGTTACATTGACAGATTGGGGTCAGTCTGTTCTTCCTTGGGTGTGTTGAATTGACTGTGTTGGGTCAGTCTGCTCTTCCTTGGGTGTGTTACATTGACAGAGTGGCGTCAGTCTGTTCTTCCCTGGGAGTGTTACAGTGACAGGGTGGTGTCAGTCTGCTCTCCCCTGGGTGTGTTCCATTGACAGAGTGGGGTCAGTCTGCTCTTCCCTGGGTGTGTTAAATTGACAGAGTGGGGTCAGTCTGTTCTTCCCTTGGTGTGTTACATTGACAGAGTGGTATCTGTCTCCTCTTCCCTGGGTGTGTTACATTGACACAGTGGGGTCAGTCTGTTCTCCCATTGTGTGTTACATTGACAGAGTGGGGTCAGTCTGCTCTTCCCTGGGTGTGTTACAATGACAGAGTGGGGTCAATGTGCACTTCACTGGGTGGGTTACATTGACAGAGTGGGGTAAGTCTGCAGTTCACTGTGTGAGTAACTTTGCAGAAGAGGTCATTCTGCTCTTGTCTGGGTGTGTTACAGTGACAGAGTGGGGTCAGTCTGCTCTTCCCAGGGTGTGTTACATTGACAGATTGGGGTCAGTCTGCTCTTCCCAGGGTGTGTTACATTGACAGTGTGGGGTCAGTCTGCTCTTCCCTGGGTGTGTTACATTGACAGAGTGTGGTCAGTGTGCTCTTCCCTGGGTGCGTGACATTGACAGAGTGAGGTCAGTCTGCTCTTCCCTGGGTGTGTTACATTGACAGAGTGGGGTCAGTCTGCTCTTCCCTGGGTGCGTGACATTTACAGAGTGGGGTCAGTCTGCTCTTCCCTGGGTGTTTTACATTGACAGATTGGGGTCAGTCTGCTCTTCCCTGGGTGTGTTACATTGACAGAGTGGGGACAGTCTGCTCTTCCCTGGGTGTGTTACATTGACAGAGTGAGGTCAGTCTGCTCTACCCTGTGTGTATTACATTGACAGAGTGGGGTCAGTCTACTCTTCCCTGGGTGTCTTACATTGACAGAGTGGGGTCAGTCTGCTCTTCCCTGGGTGTGTTACTTTGACAGAGTGGGGTCAGTCTGCTCTTCCCTGGGTGTGATATACTGACAGAGTGGGGTCCGTCTGCTCTTCCAGGGTGATTTAAATTGACAGAGTGGGGTCATTCCGCTCTTCCCAGTGTGCGTTACATTGACAGAGTGGGGTCAGTGTGTTCTTCCCTGAGTGTGTTACATTGACAGAGTGGGGTCAGTCTGCTCTTCCCTGGGTGTGTTACATTGACAGAGTGGGGTCAGTCTGCTCTTCCCTGGGTCTGTGATATTGACAGAGTGGGGTCAGTCTGCTCTTCCCTGGGTGCGTTACATTGACACAGTGGGGTCAGTATGCTCTTCCCTGGGTGTGTTACATTGACAGAACAGGGTCCGTCTGACTTTCCCTGAGTGTGTTACATTGACAGAGTGGGGTCAGTCTGCTCTTCCCTGGGTGTGTTACATTGACAGAGTGGGGTCAGTCTGCTCTTCCCTGGGTGTGTTACATTGACAGAGTGAGGTCCGTCTGCTCTTCCCTGGGTTTGTTACAATGACAGAGTGGGGTCAGTCTGCTCTTCCCTGGGTGTATTACATTGACAGAGTGGGGTCAGTCTACTCTTCCCTGGGTGTCTTACATTGACAGAGTGGGGTCAGTCTGCTCTTCCCTGGGTGTGTTACATTGACAGAGTGGGGTCAGTCTGCTCTTCCCTGGGTGTGATCGACTGACAGAGTGGGGTCAGTCAGCTCTTCCATGGGTGATTTAAATTGACAGAGTGGGGTCATTCCGCTCTATCCTGGGTGCGTTACATTGACAGAGGGGGGTCAATCTTCTCTTCCCTGTGTGCGTTACATTGACAGAGTGGGGTCAGTGTGTTCTTCCCTGAGTGTGTTACATTGACAGAGTGGGGTCAGTCTGCTCTTCCCTGGGTGTGTTACATGGACAGAGTGGGGTCAGTCTGCTCTTCCCTGGGTCTGTGATATTGACAGAGTGGGGTCAGTCTGCTCTTCCCTGGGTGCGTTACATTGACGGAGTGGGGTCAGTATGCTCTTCCCTGGGTGTGTTACATTGACAGAACAGGGTCCGTCTGACTTTCCCTGGGTGTGTTACATTGACAGAGTGAGGTTAGTCTGCTCTTCCCTGGGTGTGTTACATTGACAGATTGAGGTCCGTCTGCTCTTCCCTGGGTGTGTTACAATGACAGAGTGGGGTCAGTCTGCTCTTCCCTGGGTGTGTTACATTGACAGAGTGGGGTCAGTCTGCTCTTCCCAGTTTGTGTTACATTGACAGAGTTGGGTCAGTCTGCTCTTCCCTGGATGTGTTACATTGAAAGTGTGGGGTCAGTCTGCTCTTCCCAGTTTGTGTTACATTGACAGAGTTGGGTCAGTCTGCTCTTCCCTGGGTGTGTTACATTGACACAGTGGGGTCAGTCTGCTCTTCCCTGGGTGCGTGACATTGACAGAGTGCGGTCAGTCTGCTCTTCCCTGGGTGCGTGACATTGACAGAGTGGGGTCAGTCTGCTCTTCCCTGGGTGTGTTACATTGACAGATTGGGGTCAGTCTGCTCTTCCCTGGGTATGTTACATTGACCTAGCCAGGCCAATCTTCTGTTCCCTGGGTGCGTTACATTGACAGAGGGGGCTCAGTCTGCTCTTCCCTGGGTGTGTTACATTGACAGAGTGTGGTCAGTCTGCTCTTCCCTGGGTGTGTTACATTGACAGAGTTGGGTCTGTCTGATCTTCCCTGGGTTTATAATGTTGAGAGAAAGGGGTCAGTCTGCTCTTCCCTGGCTGTGTTACATTGCCAGAGTGGTTTCAATCTGCTCTTCCCTGGGTGTGTTACATTGACAGAGAGAGGTCAGTCTGCTCTTCCCTTGGTGGGTTACATTGAAAGTATGGAGTCCGTCTGCTCTTCCCTGGGTGTGTTACATTGACACAGTGGGGTCAATCTGCTCTTCCCTGGGTGTGTTACATTGACAGTGCGCGGTCAGTCCGCTCTTCCCTGGGAGCGTGACATTGACAGAGTGGGGTCAGTCTGCTCTTCCCTCGGTGTGATATACTGACAGAGTGGCGTCAGTCTGCTCTTCCCTGGGTGTGTTACATTGACACAGTGGGGTCAGTCTGTTTTTCCCTGGGTGTGTTACATTGACAGATTGGGGTCAGTCTGCTCTTCCCTGGCTGTGTTACATTGACAGAGTGGGGTCAGTCTGCTCTTTATGGGTGGGTTACATTGACAGAGTGGGGTCAGTCTGCTCTTCCCTGGGTGTGTTACATTGACAGAGTGGGGTCAGTCTGCTCTTCCCTGGGAGGGTTACATTGACAGAGTGGGGTCAGTCTTCTCTTCCCTGGGTGTGTTACATTGACTGATTGGGGTCAGTCTGCTCTTCCCCAAGTGTGTTACATTGACACAGTGGGGTCAGTCTGCTCTTCCCTTAGTGTGTTACAATGACAGAGTGTGGTCTGTGCGCACTTCCCTGGGTGTGTTACATTAACAGAGTGGGGGTCAGTCTGCTCTTCCCAGGGTGTGTTGCATTGACAGAGTGTGGTCAGTCTGCTCTTCCCAGGGCGTGTCACATTGACAGAGTGGGGTCAGTCTGCTCTTTTATGGGAGGGTTACATTGACTGAGTGGGGTCAATCTGCTCTTCCCTGGGTGTTTTATATTGACAGAGTGGGGTCAGTCTGTTCTTCCCTGGGTGTGTTACATTGACAGAGTGGGTTCAGTCTGCTCTTCCCTGGGTGTGTTACATTGACAGAGTGGGGACAGTCTTTTCTCCCAGGGTTTGTTACATTGACAGAGTGGGGTCAGTCTGCTCTTCCCTTTCTGTGTTACAATGACAGAGTGGGGTCAGTGTGCACTTCCCTGCGTGTGTTACATTGACAGAGTGGGGGTCAGTCTGCTCTTCCCAGGGTGTGTCACATTGACAGAGTGGGTTCAGTCTGCTCTTTTATTTGTGGGTTACATTGACAGAATGAATTCAGTCTGCTCTTCCCTGCGTGTGTTGCATTGACAGAGTGGGGTCAGTCTGATCTTCCCTGGTTGTGTTACATTGACAGAGTGAGTTCAGTCTGCTCTTCCCTGGGTGTGTTACATTGACAGAGTGGGGTCAGTCTGCTCTTCCCTGGGTGTGTTACATTGACAGAGTGAGGTCCGTCTGCTCTTCCCTGGGTTTGTTACATTGACAGAGTAGGGTCAGTCTTCTCTTCCCTGGGTGTGTTACATTGACAGATTGGGGTCAGTCTGCTCTTCCCTGAGTGTGTTACATTGACAGAGTGGGGTCAGTCTGTTCTTCCTTGGGTGTGTTGAATTGACTGTGTTGGGTTAGACTGCTCTTCCTTGGGTGTGTTACATTGACAGAGTGGCGTCAGTCTGTTCTTCAGTGGGAGTGTTACAGTGACAGGGTGGTGTCAGTCTGCCCTTCCCTGGGTGTGTTACATTGACAGAGTGTGGTTAGTCTGTCTTCCTGGGGGTGTTACATTGACAGAGTGGGCTTTGTTTGCTCTTCCCTGGGTGTGTTACATTTACAGTTTTGTGGTCAGTCTGCTCTTCCCTGGGTGTGTTACATTGACAGAGTGGGGTCAATCTGATCTCGCCTGGGTGTGTTACATTGACAGAGTGGGGTCAGTCTGCTCTTCCCTGTGTGTGTTACATTTACAGTTTTGTGGTCAGTCTGCTCTTCCCTGGGTGTGTTACATTGACAGAGTGGGGTCAGTGTGCTCTTCCCTGTGTGTGTTACATTGACAGAGTGAGGTCAGTCTGCTCTTCCCTGGGGGAGTTACATTGACAGAGTGGGGTCAGTCTGCTCTTCCCTGTGTGTCGTACATTGACAGAGTGGGGTCAGTCTACTCTTCCCTGTGTGTGTTACATTGACAGAGTGGCGTCAGTCTGCTCTTCCTCGGGTGTGTTACATTGACAGAGTGTGGTCAGTCTGCTTTTCCCTGGGTGTGTTACATTGACAGAGTGGGGTCAGTCTGCTCTTCCCTGGGTGGGTTACATTGACAGTATGGGGTGAGTCTGCTCTTCCCAGGGTGTGTTACATAGACAGAGTGGAAATAGTTTGCTCGTCTCTGGGTGTGTTACATTGACAGAGGGAAGTTAGTCTGCTCTTTCCTGGGTGGGTTACATTGACAGAGTGGGGTCAGTCTGCTCTTTACAGGTTGTGTTACATTGACAGAGTGGGGTCAGTCTGCTCTTCCCTCTGTGTTACATTGACAGAGTGGGGTCAGTCTGCTCATCAATGGGTGTGTTACATTGGCAGAGTGGGGTTAGTCTGCTCTTCCCTGGGGGTGTTACATTGACAGAGTGGGGTCAGTCTGCACTTCCCTGGGTGTGTTACATTGACAGAGTGTGGTCAGTCTGCTCTTCCCTGGGGGTGTTACATTGACAGAGTGGGGTCAGTCAGCTCTTCCCTGGGGGTGTTACATTGACAGAGTGGGGTCAGTCAGCTCTTCCCTGGGGGTGTTACATTGACAGAGTGGGGACATTCTGCTCTTCCCTGTGTGTGTTACATTGACAGAGTGAGGTCAGTCTGCTCTTCCCTGGGTGTGTTACATTGACAGAGTGGGGTCAGTCTGCTCTTCCCTTTGTGAGTTACATTGACAGAGTGGGGTCAGTCTGCTCATCCCTGGGTGTTTTACATTGACAGAGTGGGGTCAGTCTGCACTTCCCTGGGTGTGTTACATTGACAGAGTGTGGTCAGTCTGCTGTTCCCTGGGTGTGTTACATTGACAGAGTGGGGTCAGTGTGCTCTTCCCTGGGTGTGTTACATTGACAGTGTGGGGTCAGTCTGCGCTTCCCTGGGTGTGTTACATTGACTGAGTGTGGTCAATCTGGTCTCGCCTGGGTCTGTTACATTGACAGTGTGGGGACAGTCTGCACTTCCCTGGGTGTGTTACATTGACATAGTGGGGTCAATCTGATCTTCCCTGTGTGTGTTCCATTGACAGAGTTGTGTCAGTCTGCTCTTCCCTGTGTGTGTTACATTTGCAGAGTCGGGTCAGTCAGAACTTCCCTGGGTGTGTTACATTGACAGAGTGGGGTCAATCTGATCTCGCTTGGGTGTATTACATTGACAGAGTCGGGTCAGTCTGCTCTTCCCTGTGTGTGTTACATTTACAGTTTGTGGTCAGTCTGCTCTTCCCTGGGGGTGTTACATTGACAGAGTGGGGTCAGTGTGCTCTTCCCTGGGTGTGGTGCATTGACAGAGTGGGGTCAGTCTGCTTTCCTTGGGTGGGTTACATTGACAGAGTTGGGTCAGTCTGCTCTTCCCTGGGGGTGTTACATTGACAGAGTGGGGTCAGTCTGCTCTTCCCTGTTTGTGGTTCATTGACAAAGTGGGGTCAGTCTGCTCTTCCCTGTGCGTGTTACATTGACAGAGTGGCGTCAGTCTGCTCTTCCCCGGGTGTGTTACATTGACAGAGTGGGGTCAGTCTGCTTTTCCCTGGGTGTGTTACATTGGCAGAGTGGGGTGAGTCTGCTCTTCCCTGGGTGGGTTACATTGACAGTATGGGGTGAGTCTGCTCTTCCCAGGGTGTGTTACATAGACAGAGTGGAAAACGTTTGCTCGTCTCTGGGTGTGTTACATTGACACAGAGGCGTCAGTCTGCACTTTCCTGGTAGTGTTACATTGACACAGTGGGATCAGTCTACTCTTCCCTGGGTGGGATACATTGAGAGAGTGGGGTAGGTCTGCTCTTCCCTGGGTGTGTTACATTGACAGAGTGGGGTCAGTCTGCTCTTCCCTGTGTGTGTTACATTGAGAGAGTGGGGTTAGTCTGCTCTTTCCTGGGTGGGTTACATTGACAGAGTGGGATCAGTCTGCTCTTCCCTGGTTGTGTTAAATTGACAGAGTGGGATCGGTTTGCCCTTCCCTGTGTGTGTTACATTGACAGAGTGGGGACAGTCTGCTCTTTACAGGTCGTGTTACTTTGACAGAGTGGGGTCAGGCTGTTCTTCCATGGGTGTGTTACATTGACAGAGTGGGGTCAGTCTGCTCTTCCCTGTGTGTTACATTGACAGAGTGGGGTCAGTCTGCTCTTCCCTTTGTGAGTTACATTTACAGAGTGGGGTCAGTCTGCTCATCAATGGGTGTGTTACATTGGCAGAGTGGGGTTAGTCTGCTCTTCCCTGGGGGTGTTACATAGACAGAGTGGGGTCAGTCTGCACTTCCCTGGGTGTGTTACATTGACAGACTGGGGTCAGTCTGCTCTTCCCTGGGGGTGTTACATTGACAGAGTGGGGTCAGTCAGCTCTTCCCTGGGGGTGTTACATTGACAGAGTGGGGTCAGTCTGCTCTTCCCTGGGTGTGTTACATTTACAGTTTGTGGTCAGTCTGCTCTTCCCTGGGGGTGTTACATTGACAGAGTGGGGTCAGTGTGCTCTTCCCTGTGTGTGGTACATTGACAGAGTGGGGTCAGTCTGCTCTTCCTTATGTGGGTTACATTGACAGAGTTGTGTCAGTCTGCTCTTCCCTGGGGGAGTTACATTGACAGAGTGGGGTCAGTCTGCTCTTCCCTGTGTGTCGTACATTGACAGAGTGGGGTCAGTCTGCTCTTCCCTGTGTGTGTTACATTGACAGAGTGAGGTCAGTCTGCTCTTCCCTGGGTGTTTTACATTGACAGAGTGGGGTCAGTCTGCTCTTCCCTTTGTGAGTTACATTGACAGAGTGGGGTCAGTCTGCTCTTCCCAGGGTGTGTTACATTGACAGAGTGGGGTCAATCTGGTCTCGCCTGGGTCTGTTACATTGACAGTGTGGGGACAGTCTGCACTTCCCTGGGTGTGTTACATTGACAGAGAGGGGTCAATCTGATCTTCCCTGGGTGTGTTCCATTGACAGAGTTGTGTCAGTCTGCTCTTCCCTGTGTGTGTTACATTTACAGAGTGTGGTCAGTCTGCTCTTCCCTGGGGGTGTTAAATTGACAGAGTCGGGTCAGTCAGAACTTCCCTGGGTGTGTTACATTGACAGAGTGGGGTCAATCTGATCTCGCCTGGTTGTGTTACATTGACAGAGTCGGGTCAGTCTGCTCTTCCCTGTGTGTGTTACATTTACAGTTTGTGGTCAGTCTGCTCTTCCCTGGGGGTGTTACATTGACAGAGTGGGGTCAGTGTGCTCTTCCCTGGGTGTGGTACATTGACAGAGTGGGGTCAGTCTGCTTTCCTTGGGTGGGTTACATTGACAGAGTTGGGTCAGTCTGCTCTTCCCTGGGGGTGTTACATTGACAGAGTGGGGTCAGTCTGCTCTTCCCTGTTTGTGGTTCATTGACAAAGTGGGGTCAGCCTGCTCTTCCCTGTGCATGTTACATTGACAGAGTGGGGTCAGTCTGCACTTCCCTGGGTGTGTTACATTGACAGAGTGTGGTCAGTCTGCTCTTCCCTGGGGGTGTTACATTGACAGAGTGGGGTCAGTCTACTCTTCCCTGGGTGTGTTACATTGACAGAGTGGGGTCAGTCTGCTCTTCCCTTTGTGAGTTACATTGAAAGAGTGGGGTCAGTCTGCTCATCCCTGGGTGTTTTCCATTGACAGAGTGGGGTCAGTCTGCACTTCCCTGGGTGTGTTACATTGACAGAGTGTGGTCAGTCTGCTGTTCCCTGGGTGTGTTACATTGACAGAGTGGGGTCAGTGTGCTCTTCCCTGGGTGTGTTACATTGACAGAGTGGGGTCAATCTGATCTCGCCTGGGTGTGTTACATTGACAGTGTGGGGTCAGTCTGCACTTCCCTGGGTGTGTTACATTGACAGAGTGGGGTCAATCTGATCTCTCCTGGGTGTGTTACATTGACAGTGTGGGGTCGGTCTGCACTTCCCTGGATGTGTTACATTGACAGAGTGGGGTCAATCTGATCTTCCCTGGGTGTGTTCCATTGACAGAGTTGTGTCAGTCTGCTGTTCCCTGTGTGTGTTACATTTACAGAGTGTGGTCAGTCTGCTCTTCCCTGGGGGTGTTACATTGACAGAGTGGGGTCAGTCTGCTCTTTCTTGGGAGGGTTACATTAACCGAGTGGGGTCAGTCTGCTCTTCCGTGGGTGGGTTACATTGACTGGGTGGGGTCAGTCGGATCTTCCCTGAGAGTGTGACATTGACAGAGTGAGGTCAGTCTGCTCTTTCCTAGGTGTGTTTCATTGACAGAGTGGGGTCAGTCTGCTCTTCCCTGGGTGTGTTACATTGACAGAGTGGGGTTAGTCGGATCTTCCCTGGGTGAGTTACATTGACAGAGTTGGGTCAGACTGCACTTCCCTGGGTGTCTTACATTGACAGAGAAGGGTCAGTCTGCTCTTCCCTGGCCTTGTTACATTGACAGAGTGGGGTCAGTCTGCTCTTCCCTGGGTGTGTTACATTGACAGAGTGGGGTCAGTCTGCTCTTCCCTGGGTGTGTTACATTGACAGAGAGGGGACAGTGTGCTCTTCCCTGGGTGTGTTACAATGACAGAGTGGGGTCAGTCTGCTCTTCCTTGGGTGGTTTACATTGACAGAGTGGGGTCAGTCTGCTCTTCCCGCGGTGTGTTACATTGACAGAGTTGGGTCAGTCTGATCTTCCCTGGGTGTATAACGTTGACAGAAAGGGGTCAGTCTGCTCTTCCCTGGGTGTGTTGCAATGACAGAGTGTGGTCAGTCTGCTCTTCCCTGTGTCTGTTATATTTGACCGGATGAGGTCAGTCTGCTCTTCCCTGGGTGTGTTACATTGCCAGAGTGGTTTCAGTCTGCTCTTCCCTGGGTGTGTTACATTGACAGAGAGGGGTCAGTCTGCTCTTCCCTCGGTGGGTTACATTGAAAGTGTGGGGTCAGTCTGCTCTTCCCTGGGTGTGTTACATTGACACAGTGGGGTCAATCTGCTCTTCCCTGGGTGTGTTACATTGACAGTGTGCGGTCAGTCTGCTCTTCCCTGGGTGCGTGACATTGACAGAGTGGGGTCAGTCTGCTCTTTCCTGGGTGTGTTACATTGACAGAGTGGGGTCCGTCTGCTCTTCCCTGGGTGTGTTACATTGACAGAGAGGGGTCAGTCTGCTCTTCCCTGGATGTGTTACATTGAAAGTGTGGGGTCAGTCTGCTCTTCCCTGGGTGTGTTACATTGACACAGTGGGGTCAGTCTGCTCTTCCCTGGGTGTGTTCCATTGACAGTGTGCGGTCAGTCTGCTCTTCCCTGGGTGCGTGACATTGACAGAGTGGGGTCAGTCTGCTCTTCCCTGGGTGTGTTACATTGACAGAGTGGGGTCCGTCTGCTCTTCCCTGGGTGTGTTACATTGACAGAGAGGGGTCAGTCTGCTCTTATCTGGATGTGTTACATTGAAAGTGTGGGGTCAGTCTGCTCTTCCCTGGATGTGTTACATTGAAAGTGTGGGGTCAGTCTGCTCTTCCCTGGGTGTGTTACATTGACAGAGTGGGGTTAGTCTGCTCTTCCCTGGGTGTGTTACATTGACAGAGAGGGGACAGTGTGCTCTTCCCTGGGTGTGTTACAATGACAAAGTGGGGTCAGTCTGCTCTTCCTTGGGTGGTTTACATTGACAGAGTGGGGTCAGTCTGCTCTTCCCGCGGTGTGTTACATTGACAGAGTTGGGTCAGTCTGATCTTCCCTGGGTGTATAACGTTGACAGAAAGGGGTCAGTCTGCTCTTCCCTGGGTGTGTTGCAATGACAGAGTGTGGTCAGTCTGCTCTTCCCTGTGTCTGTTATATTTGAACGGATGAGGTCAGTCTGCTCTTCCCTGGGTGTGTTACATTGCCAGAGTGGTTTCAGTCTGCTCTTCCCTGGGTGTGTTACATTGACAGAGAGGGGTCCGTCTGCTCTTCCCTCGGTGGGTTACATTGAAAGTGTGGGGTCAGTCTGCTCTTCCCTGGGTGTGTTACATTGACACAGTGGGGTCAGTCTGCTCTTCCCTGGGTGCGTGACATTGACAGAGTGCGGTCAGTCTGCTCTTCCCTGGGTGCGTGACATTGACAGAGTGGGGTCAGTCTGCTCTTCCCTGGGTGTGTTACATTGACAGAGTGGGGTCAGTCTGCTCTTCCCTGGCTGAGTTACATGGAGGGAGAGGGGTCTGTCTGCTCTTCACTGGGTGGGTTACATTGACAGAGTGGGGTCAGTCCGCTCTTCTCTGCGTGTGTTACTTTGACAGAGTGGAGTCAGTCTGCTTTTCCCTGGGTGTGTTACACTGACAGAGTTGGGTCAATCTGCTCTTCCCTGGGTGTGTTACATTGACAGAGTGGGGTCAGTCTGCTCTTCCCTGGGTGTGTTACATTGACAGAACAGGGTCTGTCTGCCTTTCCCTGGGTGTGTTACATTGACAGAGTGGGGTTAGTCTGCTCTTCCCTGGGTGTGTTACATTGACAGAGTGGGGTCAGTCTGCTCATCCTGGGTGTGTTACATTGACAGAGTGGGGTCAGTCTGCTCTTCCCAGGGTGTTTTACATTGACAGAATTGGGTAAGTCTGATCTTCCCTGGGTGTATAACGTTGAGAGAAAGGGGTCAGTCTGCTCTTCCCTGTGTGTGTTACATTGACAGAGTGAACTCAGTCTGCTCTTCCCTGGGTGTGTTGCAATGACAGAGTGTGGTCAGTCTGCTCTTCCCTGTGTCTGTTATATTGACCGAGTGAGGTCAGTCTGCTCTTCCCTGGCTGTGTTACATTGCCAGAGTGGTGTCAGTTAGTTCTTCCCTGGGAGTGTTACATTGACAGAGAGTGGTCAGTCTGCTCATCCCTGGGTGTGTAACATTGGCAGAGTGTGGCCAGTCTGCACTTCCCTGGGTGTGTTACATTGACAGAGTGGTGTCAGTTAGTTCTTCCCTGGGAGTGTTACATTGACAGAGAGTGGTCAGTCTGCTCATCCCTGGGTGTGTAACATTGGCAGAGTGGGGCCAGTCTGCACTTCCCTGGGTGTGTTACATTGACAGAGTGGGGTCAGTCTGCTCTTTCCTGGCTGGGTTATATTGGCAGAGTGGGGTCAGTCTACTCTTCCCTGGGTGTGTTTCATTGACAGAGGGGGGTCAGTCTGCTCTTCCCTGACTGTGTTACATTGACAGGGTGGGGTCAGTCTGCTCTTCCCTGGGTGTGTTACATTGACAGAGTGGGGTCAGCGTGCACTTCCCTGGGTGTTTTAAATTGACAGAGTGTGGTCAGTCTGCTCTTCCCTGGGAGTGTTACATTGACAGAGTGGGGTCAGTCTGCTCTTCCCTGGGTGTGTTACATTGACAGAGTGGGGTCATTCTGCTCTTCCCTGGGTGTGTTACATTGATAGAGTGGGGTAAGTCTGCTGTTGCCTGGGTGTGTTACATTGACAGAGTGGGTTCAGTCTGCTCTTCCCTGGCCTTGTTACATTGACAGAGTGGGGTCAGTCTGCTCTTCCCTGGGTGTGTTACATTGACAGAGTGGGGTCAGTCTGCTCTTCCCTGGGTGTGTTACATTGACAGAGAGGGGACAGTGTGCTCTTCCCTGGGTGTGTTACAATGACAAAGTGGGGTCAGTCTGCTCTTCCTTGGGTGGTTTACATTGACAGAGTGGGGTCAGTCTGCTCTTCCCGCGGTGTGTTACATTGACAGAGTTGGGTCAGTCTGATCTTCCCTGGGTGTATAACGTTGACAGAAAGGGGTCAGTCTGCTCTTCCCTGGGTGTGTTGCAATGACAGAGTGTGGTCAGTCTGCTCTTCCCTGTGTCTGTTATATTTGACCGGATGAGGTCAGTCTGCTCTTCCCTGGGTGTGTTACATTGCCAGAGTGGTTTCAGTCTGCTCTTCCCTGGGTGTGTTACATTGACAGAGAGGGGTCCGTCTGCTCTTCCCTCGGTGGGTTACATTGAAAGTGTGGGGTCAGTCTGCTCTTCCCTGGGTGTGTTGCATTGACACAGTGGGGTCAATCTGCTCTTCCCTGGGTGTGTTCCATTGACAGTGTGCGGTCAGTCTGCTCTTCCCTGGGTGCGTGACATTGACAGAGTGGGGTCAGTCTGCTCTTCCCTGGGTGTGTTACATTGACAGAGTGGGGTCCGTCTGCTCTTCCCTGGGTGTGTTACATTGACAGAGAGGGGTCAGTCTGCTCTTCCCTGGATGTGTTACATTGAAAGTGTGGGGTCAGTCTGCTCTTCCCTGGGTGTGTTACATTGACACAGTGGGGTCAGTCTGCTCTTCCCTGGGTGTGTTCCATTGACAGTGTGCGGTCAGTCTGCTCTTCCCTGGGTGCGTGACATTGACAGAGTGGGGTCAGTCTGCTCTTCCCTGGGT
The DNA here is from genome assembly GCF_047496795.1 of Chiloscyllium punctatum. Taxonomy (NCBI): domain Eukaryota; kingdom Metazoa; phylum Chordata; class Chondrichthyes; order Orectolobiformes; family Hemiscylliidae; genus Chiloscyllium; species Chiloscyllium punctatum. The sequence goes on from NC_092772.1 coordinate 23,740,104, forward strand.
GTGTTACATTGACAGAGTGGGGTCCGTCTGCTCTTCCCTGGGTGTGTTACATTGACAGAGAGGGGTCAGTCTGCTCTTATCTGGATGTGTTACATTGAAAGTGTGGGGTCAGTCTGCTCTTCCCTGGATGTGTTACATTGAAAGTGTGGGGTCAGTCTGCTCTTCCCTGGGTGTGTTACATTGACAGAGTGGGGTTAGTCTGCTCTTCCCTGGGTGTGTTACATTGACAGAGAGGGGACAGTGTGCTCTTCCCTGGGTGTGTTACAATGACAAAGTGGGGTCAGTCTGCTCTTCCTTGGGTGGTTTACATTGACAGAGTGGGGTCAGTCTGCTCTTCCCGCGGTGTGTTACATTGACAGAGTTGGGTCAGTCTGATCTTCCCTGGGTGTATAACGTTGACAGAAAGGGGTCAGTCTGCTCTTCCCTGGGTGTGTTGCAATGACAGAGTGTGGTCAGTCTGCTCTTCCCTGTGTCTGTTATATTTGACCGGATGAGGTCAGTCTGCTCTTCCCTGGGTGTGTTACATTGCCAGAGTGGTTTCAGTCTGCTCTTCCCTGGGTGTGTTACATTGACAGAGAGGGGTCCGTCTGCTCTTCCCTCGGTGGGTTACATTGAAAGTGTGGGGTCAGTCTGCTCTTCCCTGGGTGTGTTACATTGACACAGTGGGGTCAGTCTGCTCTTCCCTGGGTGCGTGACATTGACAGAGTGCGGTCAGTCTGCTCTTCCCTGGGTGCGTGACATTGACAGAGTGGGGTCAGTCTGCTCTTCCCTGGGTGTGTTACATTGACAGAGTGGGGTCAGTCTGCTCTTCCCTGGCTGAGTTACATGGAGGGAGAGGGGTCTGTCTGCTCTTCACTGGGTGGGTTACATTGACAGAGTGGGGTCAGTCCGCTCTTCTCTGCGTGTGTTACTTTGACAGAGTGGAGTCAGTCTGCTTTTCCCTGGGTGTGTTACACTGACAGAGTTGGGTCAATCTGCTCTTCCCTGGGTGTGTTACATTGACAGAGTGGGGTCAGTCTGCTCTTCCCTGGGTGTGTTACATTGACAGAACAGGGTCTGTCTGCCTTTCCCTGGGTGTGTTACATTGACAGAGTGGGGTTAGTCTGCTCTTCCCTGGGTGTGTTACATTGACAGAGTGGGGTCAGTCTGCTCATCCTGGGTGTGTTACATTGACAGAGTGGGGTCAGTCTGCTCTTCCCAGGGTGTTTTACATTGACAGAATTGGGTAAGTCTGATCTTCCCTGGGTGTATAACGTTGAGAGAAAGGGGTCAGTCTGCTCTTCCCTGTGTGTGTTACATTGACAGAGTGAACTCAGTCTGCTCTTCCCTGGGTGTGTTGCAATGACAGAGTGTGGTCAGTCTGCTCTTCCCTGTGTCTGTTATATTGACCGAGTGAGGTCAGTCTGCTCTTCCCTGGCTGTGTTACATTGCCAGAGTGGTGTCAGTTAGTTCTTCCCTGGGAGTGTTACATTGACAGAGAGTGGTCAGTCTGCTCATCCCTGGGTGTGTAACATTGGCAGAGTGTGGCCAGTCTGCACTTCCCTGGGTGTGTTACATTGACAGAGTGGTGTCAGTTAGTTCTTCCCTGGGAGTGTTACATTGACAGAGAGTGGTCAGTCTGCTCATCCCTGGGTGTGTAACATTGGCAGAGTGGGGCCAGTCTGCACTTCCCTGGGTGTGTTACATTGACAGAGTGGGGTCAGTCTGCTCTTTCCTGGCTCGGTTATATTGGCAGAGTGGGGTCAGTCTACTCTTCCCTGGGTGTGTTTCATTGACAGAGGGGGGTCAGTCTGCTCTTCCCTGACTGTGTTACATTGACAGGGTGGGGTCAGTCTGCTCTTCCCTGGGTGTGTTACATTGACAGAGTGGGGTCAGCGTGCACTTCCCTGGGTGTTTTAAATTGACAGAGTGTGGTCAGTCTGCTCTTCCCTGGGAGTGTTACATTGACAGAGTGGGGTCAGTCTGCTCTTCCCTGGGTGTGTTACATTGACAGAGTGGGGTCATTCTGCTCTTCCCTGGGTGTGTTACATTGATAGAGTGGGGTAAGTCTGCTGTTGCCTGGGTGTGTTACATTGACAGAGTGGGTTCAGTCTGCTCTTCCCTGGCCTTGTTACATTGACAGAGTGGGGTCAGTCTGCTCTTCCCTGGGTGTGTTACATTGACAGAGTGGGGTCAGTCTGCTCTTCCCTGGGTGTGTTACATTGACAGAGAGGGGACAGTGTGCTCTTCCCTGGGTGTGTTACAATGACAAAGTGGGGTCAGTCTGCTCTTCCTTGGGTGGTTTACATTGACAGAGTGGGGTCAGTCTGCTCTTCCCGCGGTGTGTTACATTGACAGAGTTGGGTCAGTCTGATCTTCCCTGGGTGTATAACGTTGACAGAAAGGGGTCAGTCTGCTCTTCCCTGGGTGTGTTGCAATGACAGAGTGTGGTCAGTCTGCTCTTCCCTGTGTCTGTTATATTTGACCGGATGAGGTCAGTCTGCTCTTCCCTGGGTGTGTTACATTGCCAGAGTGGTTTCAGTCTGCTCTTCCCTGGGTGTGTTACATTGACAGAGAGGGGTCCGTCTGCTCTTCGCTCGGTGGGTTACATTGAAAGTGTGGGGTCAGTCTGCTCTTCCCTGGGTGTGTTGCATTGACACAGTGGGGTCAATCTGCTCTTCCCTGGGTGTGTTCCATTGACAGTGTGCGGTCAGTCTGCTCTTCCCTGGGTGCGTGACATTGACAGAGTGGGGTCAGTCTGCTCTTCCCTGGGTGTGTTACATTGACAGAGTGGGGTCCGTCTGCTCTTCCCTGGGTGTGTTACATTGACAGAGAGGGGTCAGTCTGCACTTCCCTGGATGTGTTACATTGAAAGTGTGGGGTCAGTCTGCTCTTCCCTGGGTGTGTTACATTGACACAGTGGGGTCAGTCTGCTCTTCCCTGGGTGCGTGACATTGACAGAGTGCGGTCAGTCTGCTCTTCCCTGGGTGCGTGACATTGACAGAGTGGGGTCAGTCTGCTCTTCCCTGGGTGTGTTACATTGACAGAGTGGGGTCAGTCTGCTCTTCCCTGGCTGAGTTACATGGAGGGAGAGGGGTCTGTCTGCTCTTCACTGGGTGGGTTACATTGACAGAGTGGGGTCAGTCCGCTCTTCTCTGCGTGTGTTACTTTGACAGAGTGGAGTCAGTCTGCTCTTCCCTGGGTGTGTTACACTGACAGAGTTGGGTCAATCTGCTCTTCCCTGGGTGTGTTACATTGACAGAGTGGGGTCAGTCTGCTCTTCCCTGGGTGTGTTACATTGACAGAACAGGGTCTGTCTGCCTTTCCCTGGGTGTGTTACATTGACAGAGTGGGGTTAGTCTACTCTTCCCTGGGTGTGTTACATTGACAGAGTGGGGTCAGTCTGCTCATCCTGGGTGTGTTACATTGACAGAGTGGGGTCAGTCTGCTCTTCCCAGGGTGTTTTACATTGACAGAATTGGGTAAGTCTGATCTTCCCTGGGTGTATAACGTTGAGAGAAAGGGGTCAGTCTGCTCTTCCCTGTGTGTGTTACATTGACAGAGTGAACTCAGTCTGCTCTTCCCTGGGTGTGTTGCAATGACAGAGTGTGGTCAGTCTGCTCTTCCCTGTGTCTGTTATATTGACCGAGTGAGGTCAGTCTGCTCTTCCCTGGCTGTGTTACATTGCCAGAGTGGTGTCAGTTAGTTCTTCCCTGGGAGTGTTACATTGACAGAGAGTGGTCAGTCTGCTCATCCCTGGGTGTGTAACATTGGCAGAGTGGGGCCAGTCTGCACTTCCCTGGGTGTGTGACATTGACAGAGTGGTGTCAGTTAGTTCTTCCCTGGGAGTGTTACATTGACAGAGAGTGGTCAGTCTGCTCATCCCCGGGTGTGTAACATTGGCAGAGTGGGGCCAGTCTGCACTTCCCTGGGTGTGTTACATTGACAGAGTGGGGTCAGTCTGCTCTTTCCTGGCTGGGTTATATTGGCAGAGTGGGGTCAGTCTACTCTTCCCTGGGTGTGTTTCATTGACAGAGGGGGGTCAGTCTGCTCTTCCCTGACTGTGTTACATTGACAGGGTGGGGTCAGTCTGCTCTTCCCTGGGTGTGTTACATTGACAGAGTGGGGTCAGCGTGCACTTCCCTGGGTGTTTTAAATTGACAGAGTGTGGTCAGTCTGCTCTTCCCTGGGAGTGTTACATTGACAGAGTGGGGTCAGTCTGCTCTTCCCTGGGTGTGTTACATTGACAGAGTGGGGTCATTCTGCTCTTCCCTGGGTGTGTTACATTGATAGAGTGGGGTAAGTCTGCTGTTGCCTGGGTGTGTTACATTGACAGCGTGGGTTCAGTCTGCTCTTCCCTGGCCTTGTTACATTGACAGAGTGGGGTCAGTCTGCTCTTCCCTGGGTGTGTTACATTGACAGAGTGGGGTCAGTCTGCTCTTCCCTGGGTGTGTTACATTGACAGAGAGGGGACAGTGTGCTTTTCCCTGGGTGTGTTATAATGACAAAGTGGGGTCAGTCTGCTCTTCCTTGGGTGGTTTACATTGACAGAGTGGGGTCAGTCTGCTCTTCCCGCGGTGTGTTACATTGACAGAGGTGGGTCAGTCTGATCTTCCCTGGGTGTATAACGTTGACAGAAAGGGGTCAGTCTGCTCTTCCCTGGGTGTGTTGCAATGACAGAGTGTGGTCAGTCTGCTCTTCCCTGTGTCTGTTATATTTGACCGGATGAGGTCAGTCTGCTCTTCCCTGGGTGTGTTACATTGACAGAGAGGGGTCAGTCTGCTCTTCCCTCGGTGGGTTACATTGAAAGTGTGGGGTCAGTCTGCTCTTCCCTGGGTGTGTTGCATTGACACAGTGGGGTCAATCTGCTCTTCCCTGGGTGTGTTCCATTGACAGTGTGTGGTCAGTCTGCTCTTCCCTGGGTGCGTGACATTGACAGAGTGGGGTCAGTCTGCTCTTCCCTGGGTGTGTTACATTGACAGAGTGGGGTCCGTCTGCTCTTCCCTGGGTGTGTTACATTGACAGAGAGGGGTCAGTCTGCTCTTCCCTGGATGTGTTACATTGAAAGTGTGGGGTCAGTCTGCTCTTCCCTGGGTGTGTTACATTGACACAGTGGGGTCAGTCTGCTCTTCCCTGGGTGCGTGACATTGACAGAGTGCGGTCAGTCTGCTCTTCCCTGGGTGCGTGACATTGACAGAGTGGGGTCAGTCTGCTCTTCCCTGGGTGTGTTACATTGACAGAGTGGGGTCAGTCTGCTCTTCCCTGGCTGAGTTACATGGAGGGAGAGGGGTCTGTCTGCTCTTCACTGGGTGGGTTACATTGACAGAGTGGGGTCAGTCTGCTCTTCCCTGGGTGTGTTACATTGACAGAGAGGGGACAGTGTGTTCTTCCCTGGGTGTGTTACAATGACAGAGTGGGGTCAGTCTGCTCTTCCTTGGGTGGTTTACATTGACAGAGTGGGGTCAGTCTGCTCTTCCCGCGGTGTGTTACATTGACAGAGTTGGGTCAGTCTGATCTTCCCTGGGTGTATAACGTTGACAGAAAGGGGTCAGTCTGCTCTTCCCTGGGTGTGTTGCAATGACAGAGTGTGGTCAGTCTGCTCTTCCCTGTGTCTGTTATATTTGACCGGATGAGGTCAGTCTGCTCTTCCCTGGGTGTGTTACATTGCCAGAGTGGTTTCAGTCTGCTCTTCCCTGGGTGTGTTACATTGACAGAGAGGGGTCAGTCTGCTCTTCCCTGGGTGCGTGACATTGACAGAGTGGGGTCAGTCTGCTCTTCCCTGGGTGTGTTACATTGACAGAGTGGGGTCAGTCTGCTCTTCCCTGGCTGAGTTACATGGAGGGAGAGGGGTCTGTCTGCTCTTCACTGGGTGGGTTACATTGACAGAGTGGGGTCAGTCCGCTCTTCTCTGCGTGTGTTACTTTGACAGAGTGGAGTCAGTCTGCTCTTCCCTGGGTGTGTTACACTGACAGAGTTGGGTCAATCTGCTCTTCCCTGGGTGTGTTGCAATGACAGAGTGTGGTCAGTCTGCTCTTCCCTGTGTCTGTTATATTTGACCGGATGAGGTCAGTCTGCTCTTCCCTGGGTGTGTTACATTGCCAGAGTGGTTTCAGTCTGCTCTTCCCTGGGTGTGTTACTTTGACAGAGAGGGTTCAGTCTGCTCTTCCCTCGGTGGGTTACATTGAAAGTGTGGGGTCAGTCTGCTCTTCCCTGGGTGTGTTACATTGACAGGGTGGGTTCAGTCTGCCCTTTCCCTGGGTGTGTTACATTGACAGAGTGGGGACAGTCAGCTCTTCCCTGGGTGTGTTACATTGACAGAGCGAGGTCAGTCTGCTCTTCCCTGAGTGTGTTACTTTGACAGAGTGGGAAGAGTCTGCTCTTCCCTGAGTGTGTTACTTTGATAGAGTGGGGTCAGTCTGCTCTTCCCGAGGTGAGTTACATTGTGATAGAGGGGTCACTCTGGTCTCCCCTGGGTGTGTTACATTGACAGAGTTGGGTGAGTCTGCTCTTCCCTGGGTCTGTGATAATGACAGAGTGGGGACAGTCTGCTCTTCCCTGGGTGGGTTACATTGACTGAGTGCGGTCACTCTGCTCTTCGCTGGGTGGGTTACATTGACAGAATGGGGTCAGTCTGCTCTTCCCTGGGTGAGTTACATGGAGGGAGAGGGGTCAGTCTTCTCTTCACTGGGTGGGTTACATTGACAGAGTGGGGTCAGTCTGTTCTTCCCTGGGTGGGTTACATTGACAGAACGGGGTCTGTCTGCTCTTCCCTGGTTGTGTTACATTGACAGAGTAGGGTCAGTCTGCTCTTCCCTGGGTGTGTTACATTGACAGAGTGGGGTAAGTCTGCTCTCCCCTGGGTGTCTTACATTGACAGAGTGGGGTCAGTCTGTTCTTCCCTGGGTGTGTTACATTGACAGAATAGGGTCAGTCTGCTATTCCCTGGGTGTGTTACATTGACAGAGTGAAGTCTGTCTGCTCTTCCCTGGGTGTGTTACATTGACAGAGTGGGGTCAGTCTTCTCTTCCCTGGGTGTGTTACATTGACAGGGTGGGGTCAGTCTGCTCTTCCCTGGGTGTGTTACATTGACAGAGTGGGGTCAGTCTGCACTTCCCCGAGTGTGTTACTTTGACAGAGTGGGGACAGTCTGCTCTTCCCTGTGTGTGATACATTGACAGAGTGAGGTCAGTCTGCTCTACCCTGAGTGTGTTACTTTGACAGAGTGGGGACAGTCTGCTCTTCCCTGAGTGTGTTACTTTGACAGAGTGGGGTCAGTCTGCTCTTCCCTAGGTGAGTTACATTGAGATAGAGAGGTCACTCTGGTCTCCCCTGGGTGTGTTACATTGACAAAGGGGGGGCAATCTTCTCTTCCCTGGGTGAGTTACATTGACAGAGTGGGGTCAGTCTGCTCTTCCCTGTGTGTGTTACATTGACAGAATGGGGTCAGTCTGCTCTTCCCTGGGTGTGTTACATTGACAGAGTGAAGTCAGTCTGCTCTTCCCTGGGTGTGTTACAATGATAGAGTGGGGTCAGTCTGCTCTTCCCTGGGTGTGTTGCATTGACAGAGTGGGGTCAGTCTGCTCTTCCCAGAATGTGTTACATTGACCGAGTTGGGTCAGTCTGCTCTTCCCTGGGAGTTTTACATTGACAGAGTGGGGTCAGTCTGCTCTTCCCTGGGTGTGTTACATTGACAGAGTGGGGTCAGTCTGCTCTTCCCTGGGTGTGTTACATTGACAGAGTGAGGTCAGTCTGCTCTTCCCTGGGTGTGTTGCATTGACAGAGTGGGATCAGTCTACTCTGCACTGGGTGTCTTACATTGACAGAGTGGGGTCAGTCTGCTCTTCCCTGGGTGTGTTACATTGACAGAGTGGGGTCAGTCTGCTCCTCCCAGGGTGTGTTACATTGACAGAGTGAGGTCCGTCTGCTCTTCCCTGTGTCTGTTATATTGACCGAGTGAGGTCAGTCTGCTTTTCCCTGGATGTGTTACATTGCCAGAGTGGTGTCAGTTAGTTCTTCCCTGGGAGTGTTACATTGACAGAGAGTGGTCAGTCTGCCCTTCCCTGGGTGTGTTACAATGACAGAGTGGGGTCAGTCTGCTCTTCCCTGGCTGGGTTATATTGGCAGAGTGGGGTCAGTCTACTCTTCCCTGGGTGTGTTTCATTGACAGAGGGGGGTCAGTCTGCTCTTCCCTGAGTGTGTTACATTGACAGAGTGGAGTCAGTCTGCTCTTCCCTGGGTGTGTTACATTGACAGAGTGGGGTCAGCGTGCACTTCCCTGGGTGTTTTAAATTGACAGAGTGGGGTCAGTCTGCTCTTCCCTGGGAGTGTTACATTGACAGAGTGGGGTCAGTCTGCCCTTCCCTGTGTGTGTTACTTTGACAGGGTGGGGTCAGTCTGCTCTTCCCTGGGTGCGTGACATTGACAGAGTGGGGTCAGTCTGCTGTTCCCTGGGTGTGTTACATTTACAAAGTGGGGTCAGTCTGCTCTTCCCTGGGTGTGTTACATTGACAGAGAGGGGTCAGTCTGCTCTTCCCTGGATGTGTTCCATTGAATGTGTGGCGTCAGTCTGCTCTTCCCTGGGTGTGTTACATTGACACAGTGGGGTCAGTCTGCTCTTCCCTGGGTGTGTTACATTGACACAGTGGGGTCAGTCTGCTCTTCCCTGGGTGTGTTACATTGACAGAGTGGGGTCAGTCTGCTCTTCCCTGGGTGTTTTACAATGACAGAGTGGGGTCAGTCTGCTCTTCCTTGGGTGTTTTACATTGACCGAGTGGGGTCAGTCTGCTCTTCCCGCGGTGTGTTACATTGTCAGAGTTGGGTCAGTCTAATCTTCCCTGGGGGTATAACGTTGACAGAAATAGGTCAGTCTGCTCTTCCCTGGGTGTGTTGCAATGACAGAGTGTGGTCAGTCTGCTCTTCCCTGTGTCTGTTATATTTGACCAGGTGAGGTCAGTCTGCTCTTCCCTGGGTGTGTTACATTGACAGAGAGGGGTCAGTCTGCTCTTCCCTCGGTGGGTTACATTGAAAGTGTGGGGTCAGTCTGCTCTTCCCTGGGTGTGTTACATTGACACAGTGGGGTCAATCTGCTCTTCCCTGGGTGTGTTCCATTGACAGTGTGCGGTCAGTCTGCTCCTCCCAGGGTGTGTTACATTGACAGAGTGGGGTCCGTCTGCTCTTCCCTGGGTGTGTTACATTGACAGAGTGGGGTCAGTCTGCTCTTCCCTGGGTGTGTTACATTGACAGAGAGGGGTCAGTCTGCTCTTCCCTGGATGTGTTACATTGAATGTGTGGGGTCAGTCTGCTCTTCCCTGGGTGTGTTACATTGACACAGTGGGGTCAGTCTGCTCTTCCCTGGGTGCGTGACATTGACAGAGTGCGGTCAGTCTGCTCTTCCCTGGGTGCGTGACATTGACAGAGTGGGGTCAGTCTGCTCTTCCCTGGGTGTGTTACATTGACAGAGTGGGGTTAGTCTGCTCTTCCCTGGGTATGTTACATTGACCTAGCCAGGTCAATCGTCTGTTCCCTGGTTGTGTTACATTGACAGAATGGGGCTCAGTCTGCTCTTCCCTGGGTGTGTTACATTGACAGAGTGAGGTCAGTCTGCTCTTCCCTGGGTGTGTTACAATGACAGAGAGGGGTCAGTCTGCTCTTCCCTGGGTGTGTTACAATGACAGAGTTGGGTCAGTCTGCTCTTCCCAGAATGTGTTACATTGACAGAGTTGGGTCAGTCTGATCTTCCCTGGGTGTTTTACATTGACAGAGTGGGGTCAGTCTGCTCTTCCCTGGGTTTGTTACATTGACAGAGTGGGGTCAGTCTGCTCTTCCCTGGGTGTGTTACATTGACAGAGTGGGGTCAGTCTGCTCTTACCTGGGTGTGTTCCATTGACAGTGTGCGGTCAGTCTGCTCTTCCCTGGGTGCGTGAGATTGACAGAGTGGGGTCAGTCTGCTCTTCCCTGGGTGTGTTACATTGACAGAGTGGGGTCAGTCTGCTCTTCCCTGCGTGTGTTACATTGACAGAGTGGGGTCAGTCTACTCTTCCCTGCGTGTGTTACATTGACAGAGTGCGGTCAGTATGCTCTTCCCAGGGTGTTTTACATTGACAGAGTGGGGTCAGTCTGCTCCTCCCAGGGTATGTTACATTGACAGAGTGGGGTCAGTCTGCTCTTCCTTGGGTGTGTTTCATTGACAGAGTGGGGTCAGTCTACCCTTCCCTGGGCGTGTTACATTGACAGAGTGGGGTCAGTCTGATCTTCCCAGGGTGCATTAGATTGACAGAGTGGGGTCAGTCTGCTCTTCCCTGGGTGGGTTACATTGACTGATTGCGGTCAGTCTGCTCTTACCAGCGTCTGTTACATTGACAGAGTGGGGTCAGTCTGCTCTTCCATGGGTTTGTTACATTGACAAAGTGGGGTCAGTCTGCTCTTCCCTGGGTGTGTTACAGTGACAGAGTGGGGTCAGTCTGCTCTTCCCAGGGTGTGTTACATTGACAGATTGGGGTCAGTCTGCTCTTCCCAGGGTGTGTTACATTGACAGAGTGGGGTCAGTCTGCTCTTCCCTGGGTGTGTTACATTGACAGAGTGCGGTCAGTGTGCTCTTCCCTGGGTGCGTGACATTGACAGAGTGGGGTCAGTCTGCTCTTCCCTGGGTGTGTTACATTGACAGAGTGGGGTCAGTCTGCTCTTCCCTGGGTGCGTGACATTGACAGAGTGGGGTCAGTCTGCACTTCCCTGGGTCTTTTACGTTGACAGATTGGGGTCAGTCTCTCTTCCCTGGGAGTGTTACATTGACAGAGTGGGGTCAGTCTGCCCTTCCCTGGGTGCGTGACATTGACAGAGTGGGGTCAGTCTGCTCTTCCCTGGGTGTGTTACATTGACAGAGTGGGGTCAGTCTGCTCTTCCCTGGGTGTGTTACATTGACAGAGAGGGGTCAGTCTGCTCTTCCCTGGATGTGTTCCATTGAATGTGTGGGGTCAGTCTGCTCTTCCCTGGGTATGTTACATTGACACAGTGGGGTCAGTCTGCTCTTCCCTGGGTGTGTTACATTGACAGAGTGGGGTCAGTCTGCTCTTCCTTGGGTGTGTTACATTGACAGAGAGGGGTCAGTCTGCTCTTCCCTGGATGTGTTCCATTGAATGTGTGGGGTCAGTCTGCTCTTCCCTGGGTGTGTTACATTGACAGAGTGGGGTCAGTCTGCTCTTCCCTGGGTGTGTTACATTGACAGAGAGAGGTCAGTCTGCTCTTCCCTGGGTGTGTTACAATGACAGAGTGGGGTCAGTCTGCTCTTCCTTGGGTGTTTTACATTGACCGAGTGGGGTCAGTCTGCTCTTCCCGCGGTGTGTTACATTGACAGAGTTGGGTCAGTCTGATCTTCCCTGGGTGTATAACGTTGACAGAAAGGGGTCAGTCTGCTCTTCCCTGGGTGCGTTACATTGACAGAGTGGGGTCAGTCTGCGCTTCCCAGGGTGCATTATATTGACAGAGTGGGGTCAGTCTGCTCTTCCCTGGGTGTGTGACAGTGACAGAGTGCGGTCAGTGTGCTCTTCCCTGGGTGCGTGACATTGACAGAGTGGGGTCAGTCTGCTCTTCCCTGGGTGTGTTACATTGACAGAGTGGGGTCAGTCTGCTCTTCCCTGGATGCGTGACATTGACAGAGTGTGGTCAGTCTGCTCTTCCCTGTTTCTGTTATATTGACCGAGTGAGGTCAGTCTGCTTTTCCCTGGGTGTGTTACATTGCCAGAGTGGTGTCAGTTAGTTCTTCCCTGGGAGTGTTACATTGACAGAGAGTGGTCAGTCTGCCCTTCCCTGGGTGTGTTACATTGACAGAGTGGGGTCAGTCTGCTCTTCCCTGGGAGTGTTACATTGACAGAGTGGGGTCAGTCTGCCCTTCCCTGGGTGTGTTACTTTGACAGGGTGGGTTCAGTCTGCTCTTCCCTGGGTGCGTGACATTGACAGAGTGGGGTCAGTCTGCTGTTCCCTGGGTGTGTTACATTTATAGAGTGCGGTCAGTCTGCTCTTCCCTGGGTGTGTTACATTGACAGAGAGGGGTCAGTCTGCTCTTCCCTGGGTGTGTTACATTGAATGTGTGGGGTCAGTCTGCTCTTCCCTGGGTGTGTTACATTGACACAGTGGGGTCAGTCTGCTCTTCCCTGGGTGTGTTACATTGACAGAGTGGGGTCAGTCTGCTCTTCCCTGGGTGTGTTACATTGACAGAGAGGGGTCAGTCTGCTCTTCCCTGGGTGTGTTACAATGCAGAGTGGGGTCAGTCTGCCCTTCCCTGTGTGTGTTACTTTGACAGGGTGGGGTCAGTCTGCTCTTCCCTGGGTGCGTGACATTGACAGAGTGGGGTCAGTCTGCTGTTCCCTGGGTGTGTTACATTGACAGAGTGGGGTCAGTCTGCTCTTCCCTGGGAGTGTTACATTGACAGAGTGGGGTCAGTCTGCCCTTCCCTGTGTGTGTTACTTTGACAGGGTGGGGTCAGTCTGCTCTTCCCTGGGTGCGTGACATTGACAGAGTGGGGTCAGTCTGCTGTTCCCTGGGTGTGTTACATTTACAGAGTGGGGTCGGTCTGCTCTTCCCTGGGTGTGTTACATTGACAGAGAGGGGTCAGTCTGCTCTTCCCTGGATGTGTTCCATTGAATGTGTGGGGTCAGTCTGCTCTTCCCTGGTTGTGTTACATTGACACAGTGGGGTCAGTCTGCTCTTCCCTGGGTGTGTTACATTGACAGAGTGGGGTCAGTCTGCTCTTCCTTGGTTGTTTTACATTGACCGAGTGGGGTCAGTCTGCTCTTCCCGCGGTGTGTTACATTGACAGAGTTGGGTCAGTCTGATCTTCCCTGGGGGTATAACGTTGACAGAAAGGGGTCAGTCTGCTCTTCCCTGGGTGTGTTGCAATGACAGAGTGTGGTCAGTCTGCTCTTCCCTGTGTCTGTTATATTTGACCGGGTGAGGTCAGTCTGCTCTTCCCTGGGTGTGTTACATTGACAGAGAGGGGTCAGTCTGCTCTTCCCTCGGTGGGTTACATTGAAAGTGTGGGGTCAGTCTGCTCTTCCCTGGGTGTGTTACATTGACACAGTGGGGTCAATCAGCTCTTCCCTGGGTGTGTTACATTGACAGAGAGGGGTCAGTCTGCTCTTCCCTGGGTGGGTTACATTGACCGAATGCGGTCAGTCTGCTCTTCCCTGGATGTGTTACATTGAAAGTGTGGGGTCAGTCTGCTCTTCCCTGGGTGTGTTGCATTGACACAGTGGGATCAATCTGCTCTTCCCTGGGTGTGTTACATTGACAGAGTGGGGTTAGTCTGCTCTTCCCTGGGCATGTTACATTGACCGAGTGAGGTCAATCTTCTGTTCCCTGGGTGAGTTACATTGACAGAGAGGGGTCAGTCTGCTCTTCCCCGGATGTGTTACAATGACAGAGTGGGGTCAGTCTGCTCTTACTTGGGTGTGTTACATTGACTGAGTGGGGTCAGTCTGCTCTTCCCGCGGTGTGTTACATTGACAGAGTGAGGTCTGTCTGCTCTTCCCTGGGTGTGTTACATTCACAGGGTTGGTTCAGTCTGCTCTCCCCTGGGTGTGATACATTGACAGAGTGGGGTCAGACTGCTATTCCCCGAGTATGTTACATTGACAGAGTGGGGTGAGTCTGCCCTTCCCTGGGTGTGTTACATTGACAGGGTGGGGACAGTCTGCTCTTCCCTGCGTGTGTTACAGAGACAGGGTGGGTTCAGTCTGCTCTTCCCTGGGTGTGTTACATTGACAGAGTGGGGTCAGTCTGCTCTTCCCTGGGTGTGTTACATTGACAGGGTGGGGTCAGTCTGCTCTTCCCTGGGTGTGTTACATTGACAGAGTGGGGTCAGTCTGCAATTCCCCGAGTGTGTTACTTTGACAGAGTGGGGACAGTCTGCTCTTCCCTGTGTGTGATACATTGACAGAGTGAGGTCAGTCTGCTCTTCCCTGAGTGTGTTACTTTGACAGAGTGGGGACAGTCTGCTCTTCCCTGAGTGTGTTACTTTGACAGAGTGGGGTCAGTCTGCTCTTCCCTGGGTGAGTTACATTGAGATAGAGAGGTCACTCTGGTCTCCCCTGGGTGTGTTACATTGACAAAGGGGGGGCAATCTTCTCTTCCCTGGGTGAGTTACATTGACAGAGTGGGGTCAGTCTGCTCTTCCCTGTGTGTGTTACATTGACAGAATGGGGTCAGTCTGCTCTTCCCTGGGTGTGTTACATTGACAGAGTGAAGTCAGTCTGCTCTTCCCTGGGTGTGTTACAATGATAGAGTGGGGTCAGTCTGCTCTTCCCTGGGTGTGTTGCATTGACAGAGTGGGGTCAATCTGCTCTTCCCAGAATGTGTTACATTGACAGAGTTGGGTCAGTCTGATCTTCCCTGGGTGTGTAACGTTGACAGAAAGGGGTCAGTCTGCTCTTCCCTGGGTGTTTTACATTAACAGAGGGGGTGAGTCTGCTCTTCCCTGGGTGTGTTACATTGACAGAGTGGGGTCAGTCTACTCTTCCCTGTGTGTCTTACATTGACAGAGTGGGGTCAGTCTGCTCTTCCCTGGGTGTGTTACATTGACAGAGTGGGGTCAGTCTGCTCTTCCCTGGGTGTGTTATACTGACAGAGTGGGGTCAGTCTGCTCTTCCCTGGGTGCGTTACATTGACAGAGTGGGGTCAGTCTGCTCTTCCCTGGGTGTGTTACATTGACAGAACAGGGTCCGTCTGCCTTTCCCTGGGTGTGTTACATTGACAATGGGGTTAGTCTGCTCTTACCTGGGTGTGTTACATTGACAGAGTGAGGTCAGTCTGCTCTTCCCTGGGTGTGTTACAATGACAGAGTGGGGTCTGTCTGCTCTTCCCAGGGTGTGTTACATTGACAGAGTGGGGTCAGTCTGCTCTTTCCTGGGTGTGTTACATTGACAGAGTTGGGACAGTCTGATGTTCCCTGGGTGTATAACGTTGAGAGACAGGGGTCAGTCTGCTCTTCCCTGGGTGTGTTACATTGACAGTGTGAACTCAGTCTGCTCTTCCCTGGGTGTGTTGCAATGACAGAGTGTGGTCAGTCTGCTCTTCCCTGTGTCTGTTATATTGACCGAGTGAGGTCAGTCTGCTTTTCCCTGGATGTGTTACATTGCCAGAGTGGTGTCAGTTAGTTCTTCCCTGGCAGTGTTACATTGACAGAGAGTGGTCAGTCTGCCCTTCCCTGGGTGTGTTACAATGACAGAGTGGGGTCAGTCTGCTCTTCCCTGGCTGGGTTATATTGGCAGAGTGGGGTCAGTCTACTCTTCCCTGGGTGTGTTTCATTGACAGAGGGGGGTCAGTCTGCTCTTCCCTGAGTGTGTTACATTGACAGAGTGGGGTCAGTCTGCTCTTCCCTGAGTGTGTTACTTTGACAGGGTGGGGTCAGTCTGCTCTTCCCTGGGTGCGTGACATTGACAGAGTGGGGTCAGTCTGCTGTTCCCTGGGTGTGTTACATTTACAGAGTGGGGTCAGTCTGCTCTTCCCTGGGTGTGTGACATTGACAGAGAGGTGTCAGTCTGCTCTTCCCTGGATGTGTTCCATTGAATGTGTGGGGTCAGTCTGCTCTTCCCTGGGTGTGTTACATTGACACAGTGGGGTCAGTCTGCTCTTCCCTGGGTGTGTTACATTGACAGAGTGGGATCAGTCTGCTCTTCCCTGGGTGTGTTCCATTGACAGAGAGGGGTCAGTCTGATCTTCCCTGGGTGTGTTACAATGACAGAGTGGGGTCAGTCTGCTCTTCCCGCGGTGTGATACATTGACAGAGTTGGGTCAGTCTGATCTTCCCTGGGGGTATAACGTTGACAGAAAGGGGTCAGTCTGCTCTTCCCTGGGTGTGTTGCAATGACAGAGTGTGGTCAGTCTGCTCTTCCCTGTGTCTGTTATATTTGACCGGGTGAGGTCAGTCTGCTCTTCCCTGGGTGTGTTACATTGACAGAGAGAGGTCAGTCTGCTCTTCCCTCGGTGGGTTACATTGAAAGTGTGGGGTCAGTCTGCTCTTCCCTGGGTGTGTTACATTGACAGAGTGGGGTCAATCTGCTCTTCCCTGGGTGTGTTACATTGACAGTGTGCAGTCAGTCTGCTCTTCCCTGGTTGCGTGACATTGACAGAGTGGGGTCAGTCTGCTCTTCACTGGGTGTGTTACATTGACAGAGTGGAGTCAGTCTGCTCTTCCCTGGGTGTGTTACATTGACAGAGAGGGGTCAGTCTGCTCTTCCCTGGATGTGTTACATTGAATGTGTGGGGTCAGTCTGCTCTTCCCTGGGTGTGTTACATTGACACAGTGGGGTCAGTCTGCTCTTTCCTGGGTGCGTGACATTGACAGAGTGCGGTCAGTCTACTCTTCCCTGCGTGTGTTACACTGACAGAGTGCGGTCAGTGTGCTCTTCCCAGGGTGTGTTACATTGACAGAGTGGGGTCAGTCTGCTCCTCCCAGGGTATGTTACATTGACAGAGTGGGGTCAGTCTGCTCTTCCTTGG
Organism: Chiloscyllium punctatum; assembly: GCF_047496795.1. Classification (NCBI taxonomy): domain Eukaryota; kingdom Metazoa; phylum Chordata; class Chondrichthyes; order Orectolobiformes; family Hemiscylliidae; genus Chiloscyllium; species Chiloscyllium punctatum. Next base: position 23,756,574 of record NC_092772.1, read on the forward strand.
GTGTGTTTCATTGACAGAGTGGGGTCAGTCTAACCTTCCCTGGGCGTGTTACATTGACAGAATGGGGTCAGTCTGCTCGTCCCTGGGTGTGTTACAGTGACAGAGTGGGGTCAGTCTGCTCTTCCCAGGGTGCATTAGATTGACAGAGTGGGGTCAGTCTGCTCTTCCCTGGGTGGGTTACATTGACTGATTGCGGTCAGTCTGCTCTTACCAGCGTCTGTTACATTGACAGAGTGGGGTCAGTCTGCTCTTCCATGGGTTTGTTACATTGACAAAGTGGGGTCAGTCTGCTCTTCCCTGGGTGTGTTACAGTGACAGAGTGGGGTCAGTCTGCTCTTCCCAGGCTGTGTTACATTGACAGATTGGGGTCAGTCTGCTCTTCCCAGGGTGTGTTACATTGACAGAGTGGGGTCAGTCTGCTCTTCCCTGGGTGTGTTTCATTGACAGAGTGCGGTCAGTGTGCTCTTCCCTGGGTGCGTGACATTGACAGAGTGGGGTCAGTCTGCTCTTCCCTGGGTGTGTTACATTGACAGAGTGTGGTCAGTCTGTTCTTCCCTGTGTCTGTTATATTGACCGAATGAGGTCAGTCTGCTTTTCCCTGGGTGTGTTACATTGCCAGAGTGGTGTCAGTTAGTTCTTCCCTGGGAGTTTTACATTGACAGAGAGTGGTCAGTCTGCTCATCCCTGGGTGTGTTACATTGGCAGAGTGGGGTCAGTCTGCTCTTCCCTGGCTGGGTTATATTGGCAGAGTGGGGTCAGTCTACTCTTCCCTGGGTGTGTTACATTGACAGGGTGGGGTCAGTCTGCCCTTCCCTGGGTGCGTGACATTGACAGAGTGGGGTCAGTCTGCTCTTCCCTGGGTGTGTTACATCGACAGAGTGGGGTCAGTCTGCTCTTCCCTGGGTGTGTTACATTGACAGAGAGGGGTCAGTCTGCTCTTCCCTGGATGTGTTCCATTGAATGTGTGGGGTCAGTCTGCTCTTCCCTGGGTGTGTTACATTGACACAGTGGGGTCAGTCTGCTCTTCCCTGGGTGTGTTACATTGACAGAGTGGGGTCAGTCTGCTCTTCCCTGGGTGCGTGACATTGACAGAGTGGGGTCAGTCTGCTGTTCCCTGGGTGTGTTACATTTACAGAGTGGGGTCAGTCTGCTCTTCCCTGGGTGTGTTACATTGACAGAGAGGGGTCAGTCTGCTCTTCCCTGGATGTGTTCCATTGAATGTGTGGGGTCAGTCTGCTCTTCCCTGGGTGTGTTACATTGACACAGTGGGGTCAGTCTGCTCTTCCCTGGGTGTGTTACATTGACAGAGTGGGGTCAGTCTGCTCTTCCCTGGGTGTGTTACATTGACACAGTGGGGTCAGTCTGCTCTTCCCTGGGTGTGTTACAATGACAGAGTGGGGTCAGTCTGCTCTTCCTTGGGTGTTTTACATTGACCGAGTGGGGTCAGTCTGCTCTTCCCGCGGTGTGTTACATTGACAGAGTTGGGTCAGTCTGATCTTCCCTGGGTGTATAACGTTGACAGAAAGGGGTCAGTCTGCTCTTCCCTGGGGGCGTTACATTGACAGAGTGGGGTCAGTCTGCGCTTCCCAGGGTGCATTATATTGACAGAGTGGGGTCAGTCTGCTCTTCCCTGGGTGTGTTACAGTGACAGAGTGCGGTCAGTGTGCTCTTCCCTGGGTGCGTGACATTGACAGAGTGGGGTCAGTCTGCTCTTCCCTGGGTGTGTTACATTGACAGAGTGGGGTCAGTCTGCTCTTCCCTGGATTGGTGACATTGACAGAGTGTGGTCAGTCTGCTCTTCCCTGTGTCTGTTATATTGACCGAGTGAGGTCAGTCTGCTTTTCCCTGGGTGTGTTACATTGCCAGAGTGGTGTCAGTTAGTTCTTCCCTGGGAGTGTTACATTGACAGAGAGTGGTCAGTCTGCCCTTCCCTGGGTGTGTTACATTGACAGAGTGGGGTCAGTCTGCTCTTCCCTGGGAGTCTTACATTGACAGAGTGGGGTCAGTCTGCCCTTCCCTGGGTGTGTTACTTTGACAGGGTGGGGTCAGTCTGCTCTTCCCTGGGTGCGTGACATTGACAGAGTGGGGTCAGTCTGCTGTTCCCTGGGTGTGTTACATTTATAGAGTGCGGTCAGTCTGCTCTTCCCTGGGTGTGTTACATTGACAGAGAGGGGTCAGTCTGCTCTTCCCTGGGTGTGTTACATTGAATGTGTGGGGTCAGTCTGCTCTTCCCTGGGTGTGTTACATTGACACAGTGGGGTCAGTCTGCTCTTCCCTGGGTGTGTTACATTGACAGAGTGGGATCAGTCTGCTCTTCCCTGGGTGTGTTACATTGACAGAGAGGGGTCAGTCTGCTCTTCCCTGGGTGTGTTACAATGCAGAGTGGGGTCAGTCTGCCCTTCCCTGTGTGTGTTACTTTGACAGGGTGGGGTCAGTCTGCTCTTCCCTGGGTGCGTGACATTGACAGAGTGGGGTCAGTCTGCTGTTCCCTGGGTGTGTTACATTTACAAAGTGGGGTCAGTCTGCTCTTCCCTGGGTGTGTTACATTGACAGAGAGGCGTCAGTCTGCTCTTCCCTGGATGTGTTCCATTGAATGTGTGGGGTCAGTCTGCTCTTCCCTGGGTGTGTTACATTGACACAGTGGGGTCAGTCTGCTCTTCCTTGGGTGTTTTACATTGACCGAGTGGGGTCAGTCTGCTCTTCCCGCGGTGTGTTACATTGACAGAGTTGGGTCAGTCTGATCTTCCCTGGGTGTATAACGTTGACAGAAAGGGGTCAGTCTGCTCTTCCCTGGGTTCGTTACATTGACAGAGTGGGGTCAGTCTGCTCTTCCCAGGGTGCATTAGATTGAGAGAGTGCGGTCAGTCTGCTCCTCCCTGGGTGTGTTACAGTGACAGAGTGGGGTCAGTCTGCTCTTCCCAGGCTGTGTTACATTGAAAGATTGGGGTCAGTCTGCTGTTCCCAGGGTGTGTTACATTGACAGAGTGGGGTCAGTCTGCTCTTCCCTGGGTGTGTTACATTGACAGAGTGCGGTCAGTGTGCTCTTCCCTGGGTGCGTGACATTGACAGAGTGGGGTCAGTCTGCTCTTCCCTGGGTGTGTTACATTGACAGAGTGGGGTCAGTCTGCTCTTCCCTGGGTGCGTGACATTGACAGAGTGTGGTCAGTCTGCTCTTCCCTGTGTCTGTTATATTGACCGAGTGAGGTCAGTCTGCTTTTCCCTGGGTGTGTTACATTGCCAGAGTGGTGTCAGTTAGTTCTTCCCTGGGAGTGTTACATTGACAGAGAGTGGTTAGTCTGCCCTTCCCTGGGTGTGTTACATTGACAGAGTGGGGTCAGTCTGCTCTTCCCTGGGAGTGTTACATTGACAGAGTGGGGTCAGTCTGCCCTTCCCTGGGTGTGTTACTTTGACAGGGTGGGGTCAGTCTGCTCTTCCCTGGGTGCGTGACATTGACAGAGTGGGGTCAGTCTGCTGTTCCCTGGGTGTGTTACATTTACAGAGTGGGGTCAGTCTGCTCTTCCCTGGGTGTGTTACATTGACAGAGAGGGGTCAGTCTGCTCTTCCCTGGATGTGTTCCATTGAATGTGTGGGGTCAGTCTGCTCTTCCCTGGGTGCGTGACTTTGACAGAGTGTGGTCAGTCTGCTCTTCCCTTCTTGTGTTCCATTGACAGAGTGGGGTCAGTCTGCTCTTCCCTGGGTGTGTTCCTTTGAATGTGTGGGGTCAGTCTGCTCTTCCCTGGGTGTGTTACATTGACACAGTGGGGTCAGTCTGCTCTTCCCTGGGTGTGTTACATTGACAGAGTGGGGTCAGTCTGCTCTTCCCTGGGTGTGTTACATTGACAGAGAGGGGTCAGTCTGCTCTTCCCTGGGTGTTTTACATTGACCGAGTGGGGTCTGTCTGCTCTTCCCGCGGTGTGTTACATTGACAGAGTTGGATCAGTCTGATCTTCCCTGGGTGTATAACGTTGACAGAAAGGGGTCAGTCTGCTCTTCCCTGGGTGTGTTGCAATGACAGAGTGTGGTCAGTCTGCTCTTCCCTGTGTCTGTTATATTTGACCGGGTGAGGTCAGTCTGCTCTTCCCTGGGTGTGTTACATTGCCAGAGTGGTTTCTGTCTGCTCTTCCCTGGGTGTGTTACATTGACAGAGAGGGGTCAGTCTGCTCTTCCCTCGGTGGGTTACATTGAAAGTGTGGGGTCAGTCTGCTCTTCACTGGGTGTGTCACATTGACACAGTGGGGTCAATCTGCTCTTCCCTGGGTGTGTTCCATTGACAGTGTGCGGTCAGTCTGCTCTTCCCTGGGTGCGTGAGATTGACAGAGTGGGGTCAGTCTGCTCTTCCCTGGGTGTGTTACATTGACAGAGTGGGGTCAGTCTGCTCTTCCCTGCGTGTGTTACATTGACAGAGTGGGGTCAGTCTACTCTTCCCTGGGTTTGTTACAGTGACAGAGTGGGGTCAGTCTGCTCTTCCCAGGGTGCATTAGATTGACAGAGTGGGGTCAGTCTGCTCTTCCCTGGGTGGGTTACATTGACTGATTGCGGTCAGTCTGCTCTTACCAGCGTCTGTTACATTGACAGAGTGGGGTCAGTCTGCTCTTCCATGGGTTTGTTACATTGACACAGTGGGGTCAGTCTGCTGTTCCCTGGGTGCGTGACATTGACAGAGTCCGGTCAGTCTGCTCTTCCCTGGGTGCGTGACATTGACAGAGTGGGGTCAGTCTGATCTTCCCTGGTTGTGTTACATTGACAGAATGGGGCTCAGTCTGCTCTTCCCTGGGTTTGTTACATTGACAGAGTGGGGTCAGTCTGCTCTTCCCTGGGTGTGTTACATTGACAGAGTGGGGTCAGTCTGCTCTTCCCTGGGTGTGTTACATTGACAGAGTGGGGTCAGTCTGCTCTTACCTGGGTGTGTTACATTGACAGAGTGGGGTCAGTCTACTCTTCACTGGGTGTCTTACATTGACAGAGTGGGGTCAGTCTGCTCTTCCCTGGGTGTGTTACATTGACAGAGTGGGGTCAGTCTGCTCCTCCCAGGGTGTGTTACATTGACAGAGTGGGGTCCGTCTGCTCTTCCCTGGGTGTGTTACATTGACAGAGTGGGGTCAGTCTACTCTTCCCTGCGTGTGTTACATTGACAGAGTGGGGTCAGTCTACTCTTCCCTGCGTGTGTTACATTGACAGAGTGCGGTCAGTATGCTCTTCCCAGGGTGTGTTACATTGACAGAGTGGGGTCAGTCTGCTCCTCCCAGGGTATGTTACATTGACAGAGTGGGGTCAGTCTGCTCTTCCTTGGGTGTGTTTCATTGACAGAGTGGGGTCAGTCTACCCTTCCCTGGGCGTGTTACATTGACAGAGTGGGGTCAGTCTGCTCGTCCCTGTGTGTGTTACAGTGACAGAGTGGGGTCAGTCTGCTCTTCCCAGGGTGCATTAGATTGACAGAGTGGGGTCAGTCTGCTCTTCCCTGGGTGGGTTACATTAACTGAGTGCGGTCAGTCTGCTCTTACCAGCGTCTGTTACATTGACAGAGTAGGGTCAGTCTGCTCTTCCATGGGTTTGTTACATTAACAGAGTGGGGTCAGTCTGCTCTTCCCTGGGTGTGTTACAGTGACAGAGTGGGGTCAGTCTACTCTTCCCAGGGTGTGTTACATTGACAGATTGGGGTCAGTCTGCTCTTCCCAGGGTGTGTTACATTGACAGAGTGGGGTCAGTCTGCTCTTCCCTGGGTGTGATACATTGACAGAGTGCGGTCAGTGTGCTCTTCCCTGGGTGCGTGACATTGACAGAGTGGGGTCAGTCTGCTCTTCCCTGGGTGTGTTACATTGACAGATTGGGGTCAGTCTGCTCTTCCCTGGGTGTGTTACATTGACAGAGTGTGGTCAGTCTGCTCTTCCCTGTGTCTGTTATATTGACCGAGTGAGGTCAGTCTGCTTTTCCCTGGGTGTGTTACATTGCCAGAGTGGGGTCAGTCTGCCCTTCCCTGGGTGTGTTAAATTGACAGAGTGGGGTCAGTCTGCTCTTCACTGGGTGCGTGACATTGACAGAGTGGGGTCAGTCTGCTCTTCCCTTCTTGTGTTCCATTGACAGAGTGGGGTCAGTCTGCTCTTCCCTGGGTGTGTTCCATTGAATGTGTGGGGTCAGTCTGCTCTTCCCTGGGTGTGTTACATTGACACAGTGGGGTCAGTCTGCTCTTCCCTGGGTGTGTTACATTGACAGAGTGGGGTCAGTCTGCTCTTCCCTGGGTGTGTCACATTGACACAGTGGGGTCAATCTGCTCTTCCCTGGGTGTGTTCCATTGACAGTGTGCGGTCAGTCTGCTCTTCCCTGGGTGCGTGAGATTGACAGAGTGGGGTCAGTCTGCTCTTCCCTGGGTGTGTTACATTGACAGAGTGGGGTCAGTCTGCTCTTCCCTGCGTGTGTTACATTGACAGAGTGGGGTCAGTCTACTCTTCCCTGGGTTTGTTACAGTGACAGAGTGGGGTCAGTCTGCTCTTCCCAGGGTGCATTAGATTGACAGAGTGGGGTCAGTCTGCTCTTCCCTGGGTGGGTTACATTGACTGATTGCGGTCAGTCTGCTCTTACCAGCGTCTGTTACATTGACAGAGTGGGGTCAGTCTGCTCTTCCATGGGTTTGTTACATTGACAAAGTGGGGTCAGTCTGCTCTTCCCTGGGTGTGTTACAGTGACAGAGTGGGGTCAGTCTGCTCTTCCCAGGGTGTGATACATTGACAGATTGGGGTCAGTCTGCTCTTCCCTGGGTGCGTGACTTTGACAGAGTGGGGTCAGTCTGCTCTTCCCTGGGTGTGTTACATTGACAGAGTGGGGTCAGTCTGCTCTTCCTTGGGTGCGTGACATTGACAGAGTGGGGTCAGTCTGCACTTCCCTGTGTCTTTTACATTGACAGAGTGGGGTCAGTCTGCTCTTCCCTGGGTGCGTGACATTGACAGAGTGGGGTCAGTCTGCACTTCCCTGGGTCTTTTACGTTGACAGATTGGGGTCAGTCTGCTCGTCCCTGGGTGTGTTACATTGACAGAGTGGGGTCAGTCTGCCCTTCCCTGGGTGTGTTAAATTGACAGAGTGGGGTCAGTCTGCTCTTCCCTGGGTGCGTGACATTGACAGAGTGGGGTCAGTCTGCTCTTCCCTTCTTGTGTTCCATTGACAGAGTGGGGTCAGTCTGCTCTTCCCTGGGTGTGTTCCATTGAATGTGTGGGGTCAGTCTGCTCTTCCCTGGGTGTGTTACATTGACACAGTGGGGTCATTCTGCTCTTCCCTGGGTGTGTTACATTGACAGAGTGGGGTCAGTCTGCTCTTCCCTGGGTGTGTTACATTGACAGAGAGGGGTCAGTCTGCTCTTCCCTGGGTGTTTTACATTGACCGAGTGGGGTCAGTCTGCTCTTCCCGCGGTGTGTTACATTGACAGAGTTGGGTCAGTCTGATCTTCCCTGGGTGTATAACATTGACAGAAAGGGGTCAGTCTGCTCTTCCCTGGGTGTGTTGCAATGACAGAGTGTGGTCAGTCTGCTCTTCCCTGTGTCTGTTATATTTGACCGGGTGAGGTCAGTCTGCTCTTCCCTGGGTGTGTTACATTGCCAGAGTGGTTTCAGTCTGCTCTTCCCTGGGTGTGTTACATTGACAGAGAGGGGTCAGTCTACTCTTCCCTCGGTGGGTTACATTGAAAGTGTGGGGTCAGTCTGCTCTTCACTGGGTGTGTCACATTGACACAGTGGGGTCAATCTGCTCTTCCCTGGGTGTGTTCCATTGACAGTGTGCGGTCAGTCTGCTCTTCCCTGGGTGCGTGAGATTGACAGAGTGGGGTCAGTCTGCTCTTCCCTGGGTGTGTTACATTGACAGAGTGGGGTCAGTCTGCTCTTCCCTGCGTGTGTTACATTGACAGAGTGGGGTCAGTCTACTCTTCCCTGGGTTTGTTACAGTGACAGAGTGGGGTCAGTCTGCTCTTCCCAGGGTGCATTAGATTGACAGAGTGGGGTCAGTCTGCTCTTCCCTGGGTGGGTTACATTGACTGATTGCGGTCAGTCTGCTCTTACCAGCGTCTGTTACATTGACAGAGTGGGGTCAGTCTGCTCTTCCATGGGTTTGTTACATTGACAAAGTGGGGTCAGTCTGCTCTTCCCTGGGTGTGTTACAGTGACAGAGTGGGGTCAGTCTGCTCTTCCCAGGGTGTGTTACATTGACAGATTGGGGTCAGTCTGCTATTCCCTGGGTGCGTGACATTGACAGAGTGGGGTCAGTCTGGTCTTCCCTGGGTGTGTTACATTGACAGAGTGGGGTCAGTCTGCTCTTCCCTGGGTGCGTGACATTGACAGAGTGGGGTCAGTCTGCACTTCCCTGGGTCTTTTACGTTGACAGATTGGGGTCAGTCTCTCTTCCCTGGGTGTGTTACATTGACAGAGTGGGGACAGTCTGCTCTTCCCTGGGTGTGTTACAATGACAGTGTGGGGTCAGTCTGCTCTTCCTTGGGTGTTTTACATTGACCGAGTGGGGTCAGTCTGCTCTTTCCGCGGTGTGTTACATTGACAGAGTTGGGTCAGTCTGATCTTCCCTGGGTGTATAACGTTGACAGAAAGGGGTCAGTCTGCTCTTCCCTGGGTGTGTTGCAATGACAGAGTGTGGTCAGTCTGCTCTTCCCTGTGTCTGTTATATTTGACCGGGTGAGGTCAGTCTGCTCTTCCATCGGTGGGTTACATTGAAAGTGTGGGGTCAGTCTGCTCTTCCCTGGGTGTGTCACATTGACACAGTGGGGTCAATCTGCTCTTCCCTGGGTGTGTTACATTGACAGTGTGCGGTCAGTCTGCTCTTCCCTGGGTGCGTGACATTGAAAGAGTGGGGTCAGTCTGCTCTTCCCTGGGTGAGTTACATTGACAGAGTGGGGTCAGTCTGCTCTTCGCTGGGTGTGTTACATTGACAGAGAGGGGTCAGTCTGCTCTTCCCTGGATGTGTTACATTGAATGTGTGGGGTCAGTCTGCTCTTCCCTGGGTGTGTTACATTGACACAGTGGGGTCAGTCTGCTCTTCCCTGGGTGCGTGACATTGACAGAGTCCGGTCAGTCTGCTCTTCCCTGGGTGCGTGACATTGACAGAGTGGGGTCAGTCTGCTCTTCCCTGGGTGTGTTACATTGACAGAGTGGGGTCACTCTGCTCTTCCCTGGGTGTGTTACATTGACAGAGTGGGGTTAGTCTGCTCTTCCCTGGGTATGTCACATTGACCTAGCCAGGTCAATCGTCTGTTCCCTGATTGTGTTACATTGACAGAGGGTGCTCAGTCTGCTCTTCCCTGGGTGTGTTACATTGACAGAGTGAGGTCAGTCTGCTCTTCCCTGGGTGTGTTACAATGACAGAGAGGGGTCAGTCTGCTCTTCCCTGGGTGTGTTACAATGACAGAGTTGGGTCAGCCTGCTCTTCCCAGAATGTGTTACATTGACAGAGTTGGGTCAGTCTGATCTTCCCTGGGTGTGAAACGTTGACAGAGTGGGGTCAGTCTGCTCTTCCCTGGGTGTTTTACATTGACAGAGTGGGGTCAGTCTGCTCCTCCCTGGGTGTGTTACATTGACAGAGTGGGGTCAGTCTGCTCTTCCCTGGGTGTGTTACATTGACAAGTGAGGTCAGTCTGCTCTTCCCTGGGTGGGTTACATTGACAGAGTGGGATCAGTCTACTCTGCACTGGGTGTCTTACATTGACAGAGTGGGGTCAGTCTGCTCTTCCCTGGGTGTGTTACATTGACAGAGTGGGGTCAGTCTGCTCCTCCCAGGGTGTGTTACATTGACAGAGTGGGGTCCGTCTGCTCTTCCCTGTGTGTGTTACATTGACAGAGTGGGGTCAGTCTACTCTTCCCTGCGTTTGTTACATTGACAGAGTGGGGTCAGTCTACTCTTCCCTGGGTGTGTTACATTGACAGAGTGCGGTCAGTCTGCTCCTCCCAGGGTATGTTACATTGACAGAGTGGGGTCAGTCTGCTCTTCCTTGGGTGTGTTTCATTGACAGAGTGGGGTCAGTCTACCCTTCCCTGGGCGTGTTACATTGACAGAGTGGGGTCAGTCTGCTCGTCACTGGGTGTGTTACTGTGACAGAGTGGGGTCAGTCTGCTCTTCCCAGGGTGCATTAGATTGACAGAGTGGGGTCAGTCTGCTCTTCCCTGGGTGGGTTACATTGACTGAGTGCGGTCAGTCTGCTCTTACCAGCGTCTGTTACATTGACAGAGTGGGGTCAGTCTGCTCTTCCATGGGTTTGTTACATTGACAGAGTGGGGTCAGTCTGCTCTTCCCTGGGTGTGTTACAGTGACAGAGTGGGGTCAGTCTGCTCTTCCCAGGGTGTGTTACATTGACAGATTGGGGTCAGTCTGCTCTTCCCAGGGTGTGTTACATTGACAGAGTGGGGTAAGTCTGGTCTTCCCTGGGTGTGTTACATTGACAGAGTGCAGTCAGTGTGCTCTTCCCTGGGTGCGTGACATTGACAGAGTGGGGTCAGTCTGCTCATCCCTGGGTGTGTTACATTGACAGAGTGAGGTCAGTCTGCTCTTCACTGGGTGTGTTACATTGACAGAGTGGGATCAGTCTACTCTGCACTGGGTGTCTTACATTGACAGAGTGGGGTCAGTCTGCTCTTCCCTGGGTGTGTTACATTGACAGAGTGGGGTCAGTCTGCTCCTCCCAGGGTGTGTTACATTGACAGAGTGGGGTCCGTCTGCTCTTCCCTGTGTGTGTTACATTGACAGAGTGGGGTCAGTCTACTCTTCCCTGCGTGTGTTACATTGACAGAGTGGGGTCAGTCTACTCTTCCCTGCGTGTGTTACATTGACACAGTGCGGTCAGTCTGCTCTTCCCAGGGTGTGTTACATTGACAGAGTGGGGTCAGTCTGCTCCTCCCAGGGTATGTTACATTGACAGAGTGGGGTCAGTCTGCTCTTCCTTGGGTGTGTTTCATTGACATAGTGGGGTCAGTCTACCGTTCCCTGGGCGTGTTACATTGACAGATTGGGGTCAGTCTGCTCTTCCATGGGTGCGTGACATTGACAGAGTGGGGTCAGTCTGCACTTCCCTGTGTCTTTTACATTGACAGAGTGGGGTCAGTCTGCTCTTCCCTGGGTGCGTGACATTCACAGAGTGGGGTCAGTCTGCACTTCCCTGGGTCTTTTACGTTGACAGATTGGGGTCAGTCTGCTCTTCCCTGGGTGTGTTACATTGACAGAGTGGGGTCAGTCTACTCTTCCCTGCGTTTGTTACATTGACAGAGTGGGGTCAGTCTACTCTTCCCTGGGTGTGTTACATTGACAGAGTGCGGTCAGTCTGCTCCTCCCAGGGTATGTTACATTGACAGAGTGGGGTCAGTCTGCTCTTCCTTGGGTGTGTTTCATTGACAGAGTGGGGTCAGTCTACCCTTCCCTGGGCGTGTTACATTGACAGAGTGGGGTCAGTCTGCTCGTCACTGGGTGTGTTACTGTGACAGAGTGGGGTCAGTCTGCTCTTCCCAGGGTGCATTAGATTGACAGAGTGGGGTCAGTCTGCTCTTCCCTGGGTGTGTTACAATGACAGAGTGGGGTCAGTCTGCTCTTCCTTGGGTGTTTTACATTGACCGAGTGGGGTCAGTCTGCTCTTTCCGCGGTGTGTTACATTGACAGAGTTGGGTCAGTCTGATCTTCCCTGGGTGTATAACGTTGACAGAAAGGGGTCAGTCTGCTCTTCCCTGGGTGTGTTGCAATGACAGAGTGTGGTCAGTCTGCTCTTCCCTGTGTCTGTTATATTTGACCGGGTGAGGTCAGTCTGCTCTTCCCTGGGTGTGTTACATTGCCAGAGTGGTTTCAGTCTGCTCATCCCTGGGTGTGTTACATTGACAGAGAGGGGTCAGTCTACTCTTCCCTCGGTGGGTTACATTGAAAGTGTGGGGTCAGTCTGCTCTTCCCTGGGTGTGTCACATTGACACAGTGGGGTCAATCTGCTCTTCCCTGGGTGTGTTACATTGACAGTGTGCGGTCAGTCTGCTCTTCCCTGGGTGCGTGACATTGACAGAGTGGGGTCAGTCTGCTCTTCCCTGGGTGTGTTACATTGACAGAGTGGGGTCAGTCTGCTCTTCCCTGGGTGTGTTACATTGACAGAGAGGGGTCAGTCTGCTCTTCCCTGGATGTGTTACATTGCATGTGTGGGGTCAGTCTGCTCTTCCTTGGGTGTGTTACATTGACACAGTGGGGTCAGTCTGCTCTTCCCTGGGTGCGTGACATTGACAGAGTGCGGTCAGTATGCTCTTCCCCGCGTGTGTTACATTGACAGAGTGGGGTCAGTCTACTCTTCCCTGCGTGTGTTACATTGACAGAGTGCGGTCAGTCTGCTCTTCCCAGGGTGTGTTACATTGACAGAGTGGGGTCAGTCGGCTCCTCCCAGGGTATGTTACATTGACATAGTGGGGTCAGTCTGCTCTTCCTTGGGTGTGTTTCATTGACAGAGTGTGGTCAGTCTACCCTTCCCTGGGCGTGTGACATTGACATAGTGGGGTCAGTCTGCTCGTCCCTTTGTGTGTTACAGTGACAGAGTGGGGTCAGTCTGCTCTTCCCAGGGTGCATTAGATTGACAGAGTGGGGTCAGTCTGCTCTTCCCTGGGTGGGTTACATTGACTGAGTACGGTCAGTCTGCTCTTACCAGCGTTTGTTACATTGACAGAGTGGGGTCAGTCTGCTCTTCCATGGTTTTGTTACATTGACAAAGTGGGGTCAGTCTGCTCTTCCCTGGGTGTGTTACATTGACAGATTGGGGTCAGTCTGCTCCTCCCAGGGTCTGTTACATTGACAAATTGGGGTCAGTCTGCTCTTCCCAGGGTGTGTTACATTGACAGAGTGGGGTCAGTCTGCTCTTCCCTGGGTGTGTTACATTGACAGAGTGCGGTCAGTGTGCTCTTCCCTGGGTGCGTGACATTGACAGAGTGGGGTCAGTCTGCTCTTCCCTGGGTGTGTTACATTGACAGAGCGGGGTCAGTCTGCTCTTCACTGGGTGCGTGACAATGACAGAGTGTGGTCAGTCTGCTCTTCCCTGTCTCTGTTATATTGACCGAGTGAGGTCAGTCTGCTTTTCCATGGGTGTGTTACATTGCCAGAGTGGTGTCAGTTAGTTCTTCCCTGGGAGTGTTACATTGACAGAGAGTGGTCAGTCTGCTCATCCCTGGGAGTGTTACATTGGCAGAGTGGGGTCAGTCTGCCCTTCCCTGGGTGTGTTAAATTGACAGAGTGGGGTCAGTCTGCTCTTCCCTGGCTGGGTTATATTGGCAGAGTGGGGTCAGTCTACTCTTCCCTGGGTGTGTTTCATTGACAGAGGGGGGTCAGTCTGCTCTTCCCTGGGTGTGTTACAATGACAGAGTGGGGTCAGTCTGCCCTTCCCTGGGTGTGTTACATTGACAGAGTGGGGTCAGTCTGCTCTTCCCTGGCTGGGTTATATTGGCAGAGTGGGGTCAGTCTACTCTTCCCTGGGTGTGTTTTATTGACAGATTGGGGTCAGCCTGCTCTTCCCTGAGAGTGTTACAATGACAGAGTTGGGTCAGTCTGCCCTTCTCTGGGTGTGTTGCTTTGACAGGGTGGGGTCAGTCTGCTCTTCCCTGGGTGCGTGACATTGACAGAGTGGGGTCAGTCTGCTGTTCCCTGGGTGTGTTACATTTACAGAGTGGGGTCAGTCTGCTCTTCCCTGGGCGTGTTACATTGACAGAGAGGGGTCAGTCTGCTCTTCCCTGGGTGTGTTACATTGACAGAGTGGGGTCAGTCTGCTCTTCCCTGGATGTGTTACATTGACAGAGTGGGGTCAGTCTGCTCTTCCTTGGGTGTTTTACATTGACCGAGTGGGGTCAGTCTGCTCTTCCCGCGGTGTGTTACATTGACAGAGTTGGGTCAGTCTGATCTTCCCTGGGTGTATAACATTGACAGAAAGGGGTCAGTCTGCTCTTCCCTGGGTGTTTTGAAATGACAGAGTGTGGTCAGTCTGCTCTTCCCTGTGTCTGTTATATTTGACCGGGTGAGGTCAGTCTGCTCTTCCCTGGGTGTGTTACATTGCCAGAGTGGTTTCAGTCTGCTCTTCCCTGGGTGAGTTACATTGACAGAGAGGGGTCAGTCTGCTCTTCCCTCGGTGGGTTACATTGAAAGTGTGGGGTCAGTCTGCTCTTGCCTGGGTGTGTCACATTGACACAGTGGGGTCAATCTGCTCTTCCCTGGATGTGTTACATTGAGTGTGTGGGGTCAGTCTGCTCTTCCCTGGGTGTGTTACATTGAATGTGTGGGGTCAGTCTGCTCTTCCCTGGGTGTGTTACATTGACACAGTGGGGTCAGTCTGCTCTTCCCTGGGTGCGTGACATTGACAGAGTGCGGTCAGTCTGCTCTTCCCTGGGTGCGTGACATTGACAGAGTGGGGTCATTCTGCTCTTCCCTGGGTGTGTTACATTGACAGAGTGGGGTTAGTCTGCTCTTCCCAGGGTATGTTACATTGACCTAGCCAGGTCAATCGTCTGTTCCCTGGTTGTGTTACATTGACAGAGGGGGCTCAGTCTGCTCTTCCCTGGGTGTGTTACATTGACAGAGTGAGGTCAGTCTGCTCTTCCCTGGGTGTGTTACAATGACAGAGAGGGGTCAGTCTGCTCTTCCCTGGGTGTGTTACAATGACAGAGTTGGGTCAGTCTGCACTTCCCAGAATGTGTTACAGTGACAGAGTGGGGTCAGTCTGCTCTTCCCAGGGTGTGTTACATTGACAGATTGGGTTCAGTCTGCTCTTCCCAGGGTGTGTTACATTGACAGAGTGGGGTCAGTCTGCTCTTCCCTGGGTGTGTTACATTGACAGAGTGCGGTCAGTGTGCTCTTCCCTGGGTGCGTGACATTGACAGAGTGGGGTCAGTCTGCTCTTCCCTGGGTGTGTTATATTGAACCGAGTGAGGTCAGTCTGCTTTTCCCTGGGTGTGTTACATTGCCAGAGTGGTGTCAGTTACTTCTTCCCTGGGAGTGTTACATTGACAGAGAGTGGTCAGTCTGCTCATCCCTGGGTGTGTTACATTGGCAGAGTGGGTTCAGTCTGCCCTTCCCTGGGTGTGTTACATTGACAGAGTGGGGTCAGTCTGCTCTTCCCTGGCTGGGTTATATTGGCAGAGTGGGGTCAGTCTACTCTTCCCTGGGTGTGTTTCATTGACCGAGGGGGGTCAGTCTGCTCTTCCCTGGGTGTGTTACATTGACAGAGTGGGGTCAGTCTGCTCTTCCCTGGGTGTGTTACATTGACAGAGTGGGGTCAGCGTGCACTTCCCTGGGTGTTTTAAATTGACAGAGTTGGGTCAGTCTGCTCTTCCCTGGGAGTGTTACATTGACAGAGTGGGGTCAGTCTGCCCTTCCCTGGGTGTGTTACATTGACAGAGTGGGGTCAGTCTGCTCTTCCCTGGGTGTGTTACATTGACACAGTGGGGTCAGTCTGCCCTTCCCTGGGTGTGTTACTTTGACAGGGTGGGGTCAGTCTGCTCTTCCCTGGGTGCGTGACATTGACAGAGTGGGGACAGTCTGCTCTTCCCTGGGTGTGTTACATTGACAGAGTGCGGTCAGTGTGCTCTTCCCTGGGTGCGTGAGATTGACAGTGTGGGGTTAGTCTGCTCTTCCCTGTGTGTGATACATTGACAGAGTGGGGTCAGTCTGTTCTTCCCTGGGTGCGTGACATTGACAGAGTGGGGTCAGTCAGCTCTTCCCTCGGTGTTTTACATTGACAGAGTGGGGTCAGTCTGCTGTTCCCTGGGTGTGTTACATTTACAGAGTGGGGTCAGTCTGCTCTTCCCTGGGTGTGTTACATTGACAGAGAGGGGTCAGTCTGCTCTTCCCTGGATGTGTTCCATTGAATGTGTGGGGTCAGTCTGCTCTTCCCTGGGTGTGTTACATTGACACTGTGGGGTCAGTCTGCTCTTCCCTGGGTGTGTTACTTTGACAGTGCGCGGTCAGTCTGCTCTTCCCTGGGTGCGTGACATTGACAGAGAGGGGTCAGTCTGCTCTTCCCTGGGTGTGTTACATTGACAGAGTGGGGTCAGTCTGCTCTTCCCTGGGTGTGTTACATTGACAGAGAGGGGTCAGTCTGCTCTTCCCTGGATGTGTTACATTGACAGAGTTGGGTCAGTCTGCTCTTCCCTGGGTGTGTTACATTGACACAGTGGGGTCAGTCTGCTCTTCCCTGGGTGCGTGACATTGACAGAGTGCGGTCAGTCTGCTCTTCCCTGGTTGCGTGACATTGACAGAGTGGGGTCAGTCTGCTCTTCCCTGGGTGTCTTACATTGACAGAGTGGGGTCAGTCTGCTCTTCCCTGGGTATGTTACATTGACAGAGTGGGGTCAGTCTGCTCTTCCCTGGGTATGTTACATTGACCTAGCCAGGTCAATCTTCTTTTCCCTGGGTGTGTTACATTGACAGAGGGGGCTCAGTCTGCATTTCCCTGGGTGTGTTACATTGACAGAGTGAGGTCAGTCTGCAGTTCCCTGGGTGTGTTACAATGACAGAGAGGGGTCAGTGTGCTCTTCCCTGGATGTGTTACAATGACAGAGTTGGGTCAGTCTGCTCTTCCCAGAATGTGTTACATTGACAGAGTTGGGTCAGTCTGATCTTCCCTGGGTGTGAAACGTTGACAGAAAGGGGTCAGTCTGCTCTTCCCTGGGTGTTTTACATTGATAGAGTGGGGTCAGTCTGCTCTTCCCTGGGTGTGTTACATTGACAGAGTGGGGTCAGGCTGCTCTTCCCTGGGTGTGTTACATTGACAGAGTGGGGTCCGTCTGCTCTTCCCAGGGTGGGTTACATTGACTGAGTGCGGTCAGTCTGCTCTTCCCTGCGTCTGTTTCATTGACAGAGTGGGGTCAGTCTGCTCTTCCCTGGGTTTGTTACATTGACAGAGTGGGGTCAGTCTGCTCTTCCCTGGGTGTTTTACATTGACAGAGTGGGGTCAGTCTGCTCTTCCCTTGGTGTTTTACATTGACAGAGTGGGGTCAGTCTGCTCTTCCCTGGGTGTGTTACATTGACAAGTGAGGTCAGTCTGCTCTTCCCTGGGTGTGTTACATTGACAGAGTGGGATCAGTCTACTCTGCACTGGGTGTCTTACATTGACAGAGTGGGGTCAGTCTGCTCTTCCCTGGGTGTGTTACATTGACAGAGTGGGGTCAGTCTGCTCCTCCCAGGGTGTGTTACATTGACAGAGTGGGGTCCGTCTGCTCTTCCCTGTGTGTGTTACATTGACAGAGTGGGGTCAGTCTACTCTTCCCTGCGTTTGTTACATTGACAGAGTGGGGTCAGTCTACTCTTCCCTGCGTGTGTTACATTGACAGAGTGCGGTCAATCTGCTCTTCCCAGGGTGTGTTACATTGACAGAGTGGGGTCAGTCTGCTCCTCCCAGGGTATGTTACATTGACAGAGTGGGGTCAGTCTGCTCTTCCTTGGGTGTGTTTCATTGACAGAGTGGGGTCAGTCTACCCTTCCCTGGGCGTGTTACATTGACAGAGTGGGGTCAGTCTGCTCGTCCCTGGGTGTGTTACTGTGACAGAGTGGGGTCAGTCTGCTCTTCCCAGGGTGTGTTACATTGACAGATTGGGGTCAGTCTGCTCTTCCCAGGGTGTGTTACATTGACAGAGTGGGGTCAGTCTGGTCTTCCCTGGGTGTGTTACATTGACAGAGTGCGGTCAGTGTGCTCTTCCCTGGGTGCGTGACATTGACAGAGTGGGGTCAGTCTGCTCATCCCTGGGTGTGTTACATTGACAGAGTGAGGTCAGTCTGCTCTTCCCTGGGTGTGTTACTTTGACAGAGTGGGATCAGTCTACTCTGCACTGGGTGTCTTACATTGACAGAGTGGGGTCAGTCTGCTCTTCCCTGGGTGTGTTACATTGACAGAGTGGGGTCAGTCTGCTCCTCCCAGGGTGTGTTACATCGACAGAGTGGGGTCCGTCTGCTCTTCCCTGTGTGTGTTACATTGACAGAGTGGGGTCAGTCTACTCTTCCCTGCGTGTGTTACATTGACAGAGTGGGGTCAGTCTACTCTTCCCTGCGTGTGTTACATTGACACAGTGCGGTCAGTCTGCTCTTCCCAGGGTGTGTTACATTGACAGAGTGGGGTCAGTCTGCTCCTCCCAGGGTATGTTACATTGACAGAGTGGGGTCAGTCTGCTCTTCCTTGGGTGTGTTTCATTGACATAGTGGGGTCAGTCTACCGTTCCCTGGGCGTGTTACATTGACAGATTGGGGTCAGTCTGCCCTTCCATGGGTGCGTGACATTGACAGAGTGGGGTCAGTCTGCACTTCCCTGTGTCTTTTACATTGACAGAGTGGGGTCAGTCTGCTCTTCCCTGGGTGCGTGACATTGACAGAGTGGGGTCAGTCTGCACTTCCCTGGGTCTTTTACGTTGACAGATTGGGGTCAGTCTGCTCTTCCCTGGGTGTGTTACATTGACAGATCGGGGACAGTCTGCTCTTCCCTGCGTGTGTTACAATGACAGAGTGGGGTCAGTCTGCTCTTCCTTGGGTGTTTTACATTGACCGAGTGGGGTCAGTCTGCTCTTTCCCCGGTGTGTTACATTGACAGAGTTGGGTCAGTCTGATCTTCCCTGGGTGTATAACGTTGACAGAAAGGGGTCAGTCTGCTCTTCCCTGGGTGTGTTGCAATGACAGAGTGTGGTCAGTCTGCTCTTCCCTGTGTCTGTTATATTTGACCGGGTGAGGTCAGTCTGCTCTTCCCTGGGTGTGTTACATTGCCAGAGTGGTTTCAGTCTGCTCTTCCCTGGGTGTGTTACATTGACAGAGAGGGGTCAGTCTACTCTTCCCTCGGTGGGTTACATTGAAAGTGTGGGGTCAGTCTGCTCTTCCCTGGGTGTGTCACATTGACACAGTGGGGTCAATCTGCTCTTCCCTGGGAGTGTTACATTGACAGTGTGCGGTCAGTCTGCTCTTCCCCGCGTGTGTTACATTGACAGAGTGGGGTCAGTCTACTCTTCCCTGCATGTGTTACATTGACAGAGTGCGGTCAGTCTGCTCTTCCCAGGGTGTGTTACATTGACAGAGTGGGGTCAGTCTGCTCCTCCCAGGGTATGTTACATTGACAGAGTGGGGTCAGTCTGCTCTTCCTTGGGTGTGTTTCATTGACAGAGTGGGGTCAGTCTACCCTTCCCTTTGTGTGTTACAGTGACAGAGTGGGGTCAGTCTGCTCTTCCCAGGGTGCATTAGATTGACAGAGTGGGGTCAGTCTGCTCTTCCCTGGGTGGGTTACATTGACTGAGTACGGTCAGTCTGCTCTTACCAGCGTTTGTTACATTGACAGAGTGGGGTCAGTCTGCTCTTCCATGGGTTTGTTACATTGACAAAGTGGGGTCAGTCTGCTCTTCCCTGGGTGTGTTACATTGACAGATTGGGGTCAGTCTGCTCTTCCCAGGGTGTGTTACATTGACAGATTGGGGTCAGTCTGCTCTTCCCAGGGTGTGTTACATTGACAGAGTGGGGTCAGTCTGCTCTTCCCTGGGTGCGTGACATTGACAGAGTGGGGTCAGTCTGCTCTTCCCTGGGTGTGTTACATTGACAGAGCGGGGTCAGTCTGCTCTTCACTGGGTGCGTGACAATGACAGAGTGTGGTCAGTCTGCTCTTCCCTGTCTCTGTTATATTGACCGAGTGAGGTCAGTCTGCTTTTCCCTGGGTGTGTTACATTGCCAGAGTGGTGTCAGTTAGTTCTTCCCTGGGAGTGTTACATTGACAGAGAGTGGTCAGTCTGCTCATCCCTGGGAGTGTTACATTGGCAGAGTGGGGTCAGTCTGCCCTTCCCTGGGTGTGTTAAATTGACAGAGTGGGGTCAGTCTGCTCTTCCCTGGCTGGGTTATATTTGCAGAGTGGGGTCAGTCTACTCTTCCCTGGGTATGTTTCATTGACAGAGGGTGGTCAGTCTGCTCTTTCCTGGGTGTGTTACATTGACAGATTGGGGTCAGTCTGCTCTTCCCTGGGAGTGTTACAATGACAGAGTGGGGTCAGTCTGCCCTTCCCTGGGTGTGTTACTTTGACAGGGTGGGGTCAGTCTGCTCTTCCCTGGGTGCGTGACATTGACAGAGTGGGGTCAGTCTGCTGTTCCCTGGGTGTGTTACATTTACAGAGAGGGGTCAGTCTGCTCTTCCCTGGGCGTGTTACATTGACAGAGAGGGGTCAGTCTGCTCTTCCCTGGGTGTGTTACATTGACAGAGTGGGGTCAGTCTGCTCTTCCCTGGGTGTGTTACATTGACAAAGAGGGGTCAGTCTGCTCTTCCCTGGGTGTGTTACAATGACAGAGTGGGGTCAGTCTGCTCTTCCTTGGCTGTTTTACATTGACCGAGTGGGGTCAGTCTGCTCTTCCCGCGGTGTGTTACATTGACAGAGTTGGGTCAGTCTGATCTTCCCTGGGTGTATAACATTGACAGAAAGGGGTCAGTCTGCTCTTCCCTGGGTGTTTTGCAATGACAGAGTGTGGTCAGTCTGCTCTTCCCTGTGTCTGTTATATTTGACCGGGTGAGGTCAGTCTGCTCTTCCCTGGGTGTGTTACATTGCCAGAGTGGTTTCAGTCTGCTCTTCCCTGGGTGTGTTACAATGACAGAGAGGGGTCAGTGTGCTCTTCCCTGGATGTGTTACAATGACAGAGTTGGGTCAGTCTGCTCTTCCCAGAATGTGTTACATTGACAGAGTTGGGTCAGTCTGATCTTCCCTGGGTGTGAAACGTTGACAGAAAGGGGTCAGTCTGCTCTTCCCTGGGTGTTTTACATTGACAGAGTGGGGTCAGTCTGCTCATCCCTGGGTGTGTTACATTGACAGAGTGGGGTCAGGCTGCTCTTCCCTGGGTGTGTTACATTGACAGAGTGGGGTCCGTCTGCTCTTCCCAGGGTGGGTTACATTGACTGAGTGCGGTCAGTCTGCTCTTCCCTGCGTCTGTTTCATTGACAGAGTGGGGTCAGTCTGCTCTTCCCTGGGTTTGTTACATTGACAGAGTGGGGTCAGTCTGCTCTTCCCTGGGTGTTTTACATTGACAGAGTGGGGTCAGTCTGCTCTTCCCTTGGTGTTTTACATTGACAGAGTGGGGTCAGTCTGCTCTTCCCTGGGTGTGTTACATTGACAAGTGAGGTCAGTCTGCTCTTCCCTGGGTGTGTTACATTGACAGAGTGGGATCAGTCTACTCTGCACTGGGTGTCTTACATTGACAGAGCGGGGTCAGTCTGCTCTTCCCTGGGTGTGTTACATTGACAGAGTGGGGTCAGGCTGCTCCTCCCAGGGTGTGTTACATTGACAGAGTGGGGTCCGTCTGCTCTTCCCTGTGTGTGTTACATTGACAGAGTGGGGTCAGTCTACTCTTCCCTGCGTTTGTTACATTGACAGAGTGGGGTCAGTCTACTCTTCCCTGCGTGTGTTACATTGACAGAGTGCGGTCAATCTGCTCTTTCCAGGGTGTGTTACATTGACAGAGTGGGGTCAGTCTGCTCCTCCCAGGGTATGTTACATTGACAGAGTGGGGTCAGTCTGCTCTTCCTTGGGTGTGTTTCATTGACAGAGTGGGGTCAGTCTACCCTTCCCTGGGCGTGTTACATTGACAGAGTGGGGTCAGTCTGCTCGTCCCTGGGTGTGTTACTGTGACAGAGTGGGGTCAGTCTGCTCTTCCCAGGGTGTGTTACATTGACAGATTGGGGTCAGTCTGCTCTTCCCAGGGTGTGTTACATTGACAGAGTGGGGTCAGTCTGGTCTTCCCTGGGTGTGTTACATTGACAGAGTGCGGTCAGTGTGCTCTTCCCTGGGTGCGTGACATTGACAGAGTGGGGTCAGTCTGCTCATCCCTGGGTGTGTTACATTGACAGAGTGAGGTCAGTCTGCTCTTCCCTGGGTGTGTTACTTTGACAGAGTGGGATCAGTCTACTCTGCACTGGGTGTCTTACATTGACAGAGTGGGGTCAGTCTGCTCTTCCCTGGGTGTGTTACATTGACAGAGTGGGGTCAGTCTGCTCCTCCCAGGGTGTGTTACATCGACAGAGTGGGGTCCGTCTGCTCTTCCCTGTGTGTGTTACATTGACAGAGTGGGGTCAGTCTACTCTTCCCTGCGTGTGTTACATTGACAGAGTGGGGTCAGTCTACTCTTCCCTGCGTGTGTTACATTGACACAGTGCGGTCAGTCTGCTCTTCCCAGGGTGTGTTACATTGACAGAGTGGGGTCAGTCTGCTCCTCCCAGGGTATGTTACATTGACAGAGTGGGGTCAGTCTGCTCTTCCTTGGGTGTGTTTCATTGACATAGTGGGGTCAGTCTACCGTTCCCTGGGCGTGTTACATTGACAGATTGGGGTCAGTCTGCCCTTCCATGGGTGCGTGACATTGACAGAGTGGGGTCAGTCTGCACTTCCCTGTGTCTTTTACATTGACAGAGTGGGGTCAGTCTGCTCTTCCCTGGGTGCGTGACATTGACAGAGTGGGGTCAGTCTGCACTTCCCTGGGTCTTTTACATTGACAGATTGGGGTCAGTCTGCTCTTCCCTGGGTGTGTTACATTGACAGATCGGGGACAGTCTGCTCTTCCCTGCGTGTGTTACAATGACAGAGTGGGGTCAGTCTGCTCTTCCTTGGGTGTTTTACATTGACCGAGTGGGGTCAGTCTGCTCTTTCCCCGGTGTGTTACATTGACAGAGTTGGGTCAGTCTGATCTTCCCTGGGTGTATAACGTTGACAGAAAGGGGTCAGTCTGCTCTTCCCTGGGTGTGTTACATTGACAGATCGGGGACAGTCTGCTCTTCCCTGCGTGTGTTACAATGACAGAGTGGGGTCAGTCTACTCTTCCCTGCGTGTGTTACATTGACACAGTGCGGTCAGTCTGCTCTTCCCAGGGTGTGTTACATTGACAGAGTGGGGTCAGTCTGCTCCTCCCGGGGTATGTTACATTGACAGAGTGGGGTCAGTCTGCTCTTCCTTGGGTGTGTTTCATTGACATAGTGGGGTCAGTCTACCGTTCCCTGGGCGTGTTACATTGACAGATTGGGGTCAGTCTGCCCTTCCATGGGTGCGTGACATTGACAGAGTGGGGTCAGTCTGCACTTCCCTGTGTCTTTTACATTGACAGAGTGGGGTCAGTCTGCTCTTCCCTGGGTGCGTGACATTGACAGAGTGGGGTCAGTCTGCACTTCCCTGGGTCTTTTACATTGACAGATTGGGGTCAGTCTGCTCTTCCCTGGGTGTGTTACATTGACAGATCGGGGACAGTCTGCTCTTCCCTGCGTGTGTTACAATGACAGAGTGGGGTCAGTCTGCTCTTCCTTGGGTGTTTTACATTGACCGAGTGGGGTCAGTCTGCTCTTTCCCCGGTGTGTTACATTGACAGAGTTGGGTCAGTCTGATCTTCCCTGGGTGTATAACGTTGACAGAAAGGGGTCAGTCTGCTCTTCCCTGGGTGTGTTGCAATGACAGAGTGTGGTCAGTCTGCTCTTCCCTGTGTCTGTTATATTTGACCGGGTGAGGTCAGTCTGCTCTTCCCTGGGTGTGTTACATTGCCAGAGTGGTTTCAGTCTGCTCTTCCCTGGGTGTGTTACATTGACAGAGAGGGGTCAGTCTACTCTTCCCTCGGTGGGTTACATTGAAAGTGTGGGGTCAGTCTGCTCTTCCCTGGGTGTGTCACATTGACACAGTGGGGTCAATCTGCTCTTCCCTGGGTGTGTTACATTGACAGTGTGCGGTCAGTCTGCTCTTCCCCGCGTGTGTTACATTGACAGAGTGGGGTCAGTCTACTCTTCCCTGCGTGTGTTACATTGACAGAGTGCGGTCAGTCTGCTCTTCCCAGGGTGTGTTACATTGACAGAGTGGGGTCAGTCTGCTCCTCCCAGGGTATGTTACATTGACAGAGTGGGGTCAGTCTGCTCTTCCTTGGGTGTGTTTCATTGACAGAGTGGGGTCAGTCCACCCTTCCCTTTGTGTGTTACAGTGACAGAGTGGGGTCAGTCTGCTCTTCCCAGGGTGCATTAGATTGACAGAGTGGGGTCAGTCTGCTCTTCCTAGGGTGGGTTACATTGACTGAGTACGGTCAGTCTGCTCTTACCAGCGTTTGTTACATTGACAGAGTGGGGTCAGTCTGCTCTTCCATGGGTTTGTTACATTGACAAAGTGGGGTCAGTCTGCTCTTCCCTGGGTGTGTTACATTGACAGATTGGGGTCAGTCTGCTCTTCCCAGGGTGTGTTACATTGACAGATTGGGGTCAGTCTGCTCTTCCCAGGGTGTGTTACATTGACAGAGTGGGGTCAGTCTGCTCTTCCCTGGATGCGTGACATTGACAGAGTGGGGTCAGTCTGCTCTTCCCTGGGTGTGTTACATTGACAGAGCGGGGTCAGTCTGCTCTTCACTGGGTGCGTGACAATGACAGAGTGTGGTCAGTCTGCTCTTCCCTGTCTCTGTTATATTGACCGAGTGAGGTCAGTCTGCTTTTCCCTGGGTGTGTTACATTGCCAGAGTGGTGTCAGTTAGTTCTTCCCTGGGAGTGTTACATTGACAGAGAGTGGTCAGTCTGCTCATCCCTGGGAGTGTTACATTGGCAGAGTGGGGTCAGTCTGCCCTTCCCTGGGTGTGTTAAATTGACAGAGTGGGGTCAGTCTGCTCTTCCCTGGCTGGGTTATATTGACAGATTGGGGTCAGTCTGCTCTTCCCTGGGAGTGTTACAATGACAGAGTGGGGTCAGTCTGCCCTTCCCTGGGTGTGTTACTTTGACAGGGTGGGGTCAGTCTGCTCTTCCCTGGGTGCGTGACATTGACAGAGTGGGGTCAGTCTGCTGTTCCCTGGCTGTGTTACATTTACAGAGTGGGGTCAGTCTGCTCTTCCCTGGGCGTGTTACATTGACAGAGAGGGGTCAGTCTGCTCTTCCCTGGGTGTGTTACATTGACAGAGTGGGGTCAGTCTGCTCTTCCCTGGGTGTGTTACATTGACAGAGAGGGGTCAGTCTGCTCTTCCCTGGGTGTGTTACAATGACAGAGTGGGGTCAGTCTGCTCTTCCTTGGCTGTTTTACATTGACCGAGTGGGGTCAGTCTGCTCTTCCCGCGGTGTGTTACATTGACAGAGTTGGGTCAGTCTGATCTTCCCTGGGTGTATAACATTGACAGAAAGGGGTCAGTCTGCTCTTCCCTGGGTGTTTTGCAATGACAGAGTGTGGTCAGTCTGCTCTTCCCTGTGTCTGTTATATTTGACCGGGTGAGGTCAGTCTGCTCTTCCCTGGGTGTGTTACATTGCCAGAGTGGTTTCAGTCTGCTCTTCCCTGGGTGTGTTACATTGACAGAGAGGGGTCAGTCTGCTCTTCCCTCGGTGGGTTACATTGAAAGTGTGGGGTCAGTCTGCTCTTCCCTGGGTGTGTCACATTGACACAGTGGGGTCAATCTGCTCTTCCCTGGATGTCTTACATTGAATGTGTGGGGTCAGTCTGCTCTTCCCTGGGTGTGTTACATTGAATGTGTGGGGTCAGTCTGCTCTTCCCTGGGTGTGTTACATTGACACAGTGGGGTCAGTCTGCTCTTCCCTGGGTGCGTGACATTGACAGAGTGCGGTCAGTCTGCTCTTCCCTGGGTGCGTGACATTTACAGAGTGGGGTCAGTCTGCTCTTCCCTGGGTGTGTTACATTGACAGAGTGAGGTTAGTCTGCTCTTCCCAGGGTATGTTACATTGACCTAGCCAGGTCAATCGTCTGTTCCCTGGTTGTGTTACATTGACAGAGGGGGCTCAGTCTGCTCTTCCCTGGGTGTGTTACATTGACAGAGTCAGGTCAGTCTGCTCTTCCCTGGGTGTGTTACAATGACAGAGAGGGGTCAGTCTGCTCTTCCCTGGGTGTGTTACAATGACAGAGTTGGGTCAGTCTGCACTTCCCAGAATGTGTTACAGTGACAGAGTGGGGTCAGTCTGCTCTTCCCAGGGTGTGTTACATTGACAGATTGGGTTCAGTCTGCTCTTCCCAGGGTGTGTTACATTGACAGAGTGGGGTCAGTCTGCTCTTCCCTGGGTGTGTTACATTGACAGAGTGCGGTCAGTGTGCTCTTCCCTGGGTGCGTGACATTGACAGAGTGGGGTCAGTCTGCTCTTCCCTGGGTGTGTTATATTGAACCGAGTGAGGTCAGTCTGCTTTTCCCTGGGTGTGTTACATTGCCAGAGTGGTGTCAGTTAGTTCTTCCCTGGGAGTGTTACATTGACAGAGAGTGGTCAGTCTGCTCATCCCTGGGTGTGTTACATTGGCAGAGTGGGTTCAGTCTGCCCTTCCCTGGGTGTGTTACGTTGACAGAGTGGGGTCAGTCTGCTCTTCCCTGGCTGGGTTATATTGGCAGAGTGGGGTCAGTCTACTCTTCCCTGGGTGTGTTTCATTGACCGAGGGGGGTCAGTCTGCTCTTCCCTGGGTGTGTTACATTGACAGAGTGGGGTCAGTCTGCTCTTCCCTGGGTGTGTTACATTGACAGAGTGGGGTCAGCGTGCACTTCCCTGGGTGTTTTAAATTGACAGAGTGGGGTCAGTCTGCTCTTCCCTGGGAGTGTTACATTGACAGAGTGGGGTCAGTCTGCCCTTCCCTGGGTGTGTTACTTTGACAGGGTGGGGTCAGTCTGCTCTTCCCTGGGTGCGTGACATTGACAGAGTGGAGACAGTCTGCTCTTCCCTGGGTGTGTTACATTGACAGAGTGCGGTCAGTGTGCTCTTCCCTGGGTGCGTGAGATTGACAGTGTGGGGTTAGTCTGCTCTTCCCTGTGTGTGTTACATTGACAGAGTGGGGTCAGTCTGTTCTTCCCTGGGTGCGTGACATTGACAGAGTGGGGTCAGTCAGCTCTTCCCTCGGTGTTTTACATTGACAGAGTGGGGTCAGTCTGCTGTTCCCTGGGTGTGTTACATTTACAGAGTGGGGTCAGTCTGCTCTTCCCTGGGTGTGTTACATTGACAGAGAGGGGTCAGTCTGCTCTTCCCTGGATGTGTTCCATTGAATGTGTGGGGTCAGTCTGCTCTTCCCTGGGTGTGTTACATTGACACTGTGGGGTCAGTCTGCTCTTCCCTGGGTGTGTTACTTTGACAGTGCGCGGTCAGTCTGCTCTTCCCTGGGTGCGTGACATTGACAGAGAGGGGTCAGTCTGCTCTTCCCTGGGTGTGTTACATTGACAGAGTGGGGTCAGTCTGCTCTTCCCTGGGTGTGTTACATTGACAGAGAGGGGTCAGTCTGCTCTTCCCTAGATGTGTTACATTGACAGAGTTGGGTCAGTCTGCTCTTCCCTGGGTGTGTTACATTGACACAGTGGGGTCAGTCTGCTCTTCCCTGGGTGCGTGACATTGACAGAGTGCGGTCAGTCTGCTCTTCCCTGGGTGTCTTACATTGACAGAGTGGGGTCAGTCTGCTCTTCCCTGGGTATGTTACATTGACCTAGCCAGGTCAATCTTCTTTTCCCTGGGTGTGTTACATTGACAGAGGGGGCTCAGTCTGCATTTCCCTGGGTGTGTTACATTGACAGAGTGAGGTCAGTCTGCTGTTCCCTGGGTGTGTTACAATGACAGAGAGGGGTCAGTCTGCTCTTCCCTGGGTGTGTTACAATGACAGAGTTGGGTCAGTCTGCTCTTCCCAGAATGTGTTACATTGACAGAGTTGGGTCAGTCTGATCTTCCCTGGGTGTGAAACGTTGACAGAAAGGGGTCAGTCTGATCTTCCCTGGGTGTTTTACATTGACAGAGTGGGGTCAGTCTGCTCTTCCCTGGGTGTGTTACATTGACAGAGTGGGGTCAGGCTGCTCTTCCCTGGGTGTGTTACATTGACAGAGTGGGGTCCGTCTGCTCTTCCCAGGGTGGGTTACATTGACTGAGTGCGGTCAGTCTGCTCTTCCCTGCGTCTGTTTCATTGACAGAGTGGGGTCAGTCTGCTCTTCCCTGGGTTTGTTACATTGACAGAGTGGGGTCAGTCTGCTCTTCCCTGGGTGTGTTACAGTGACAGAGTGGGGTCAGTCTGCTCTTCCCAGGGTGTGTTACATTGACAGAGTGGGGACAGTCTGCTCTTCCCTGGGTGTGTTACATTGACAGAGTGCGGTCAGTGTGCTCTTCCCTGGGTGCGTGAGATTGACAGTGTGGGGTTAGTCTGCTCTTCCCTGTGTGTGTTACATTGACAGAGTGGGGTCAGTCTGTTCTTCCCTGGGTGCGTGACATTGACAGAGTGGGGTCAGTCAGCTCTTCCCTCGGTGTTTTACATTGACAGAGTGGGGTCAGTCTGCTCTTCACTGGGTGTGTTACATTGACAGAGTGGGGACAGTCTGCTCTTCCCTGGGTGTGTTACATTGACAGAGTGAGGTCAGTCTGCTCTACCCTGGGTGTATTACATTGACAGAGTGGGGTCAGTCTACTCTTCCCTGGGTGTGTTACATTGACAGAGTGGGGTCAGTCTGATCTTCCCTGGGTGTGTTACATTGACAGAGTGGGGTCAGTCTGCTCTTCCCTGGGTGTGATATACTGACAGAGTGGGGTCAGTCTGCTCTTCCCTGGGTGCGTTACATTGACACAGTGGGGTCAGTCTGTTTTTCCCTGGGTGTGTTACATTGACAGATTGGGGTCAGTCTGCTCTTCCCTGGCTGTGTTACATTGACAGAGTGGGGTCAGTCTGCTCTTTTATGGGTGGGTTACATTGACAGAGTGGGGTCAGTCTACTCTTCCCTGGGTGTGTTACATTGATCAAGTGGGGTCAGTCTGCTCTTCCCTGGGAGGGTTACATTGACAGAGTGGGGTCAGTCTTCTCTTCCCTGGGTGTGTTACATTGACTGATTGGGGTCAGTCTGCTCTTCCCCAAGTGTCTTACATTGACACCGTGGGGTCAGTCTGCTCTTCCCTTATTGTGTTACAATGACAGAGTGTGGTCTGTGCGCACTTCCCTGGGTGTGTTACATTAACAGAGTGGGGGTCAGTCTGCTCTTCCCAGGGTGTGTTGCATTGACAGAGTGTGGTCAGTCTGCTCTTCCCAGGGCGTGTCACATTGACAGAGTGGGATCAGTCTGCTCTTTTATGGGAGGGTTACATTGACTGAGTGGGGTCAATCTGCTCTTCCCTGGGTGTGTTACATTGACAGAGCGGGGTCAGTCTGCTCTTCACTGGGTGCGTGACAATGACAGAGTGTGGTCAGTCTGCTCTTCCCTGTCTCTGTTATATTGACCGAGTGAGGTCAGTCTGCTTTTCCCTGGGTGTGTTACATTGCCAGAGTGGTGTCAGTTAGTTCTTCCCTGGGAGTGTTACATTGACAGAGAGTGGTCAGTCTGCTCATCCCTGGGAGTGTTACATTGGCAGAGTGGGGTCAGTCTGCCCTTCCCTGGGTGTGTTAAATTGACAGAGTGGGGTCAGTCTGCTCTTCCCTGGCTGGGTTATATTGACAGATTGGGGTCAGTCTGCTCTTCCCTGGGAGTGTTACAATGACAGAGTGGGGTCAGTCTGCCCTTCCCTGGGTGTGTTACTTTGACAGGGTGGGGTCAGTCTGCTCTTCCCTGGGTGCGTGACATTGACAGAGTGGGGTCAGTCTGCTGTTCCCTGGCTGTGTTACATTTACAGAGTGGGGTCAGTCTGCTCTTCCCTGGGCGTGTTACATTGACAGAGAGGGGTCAGTCTGCTCTTCCCTGGGTGTGTTACATTGACAGAGTGGGGTCAGTCTGCTCTTCCCTGGGTGTGTTACATTGACAGAGAGGGGTCAGTCTGCTCTTCCCTGGGTGTGTTACAATGACAGAGTGGGGTCAGTCTGCTCTTCCTTGGCTGTTTTACATTGACCGAGTGGGGTCAGTCTGCTCTTCCCGCGGTGTGTTACATTGACAGAGTTGGGTCAGTCTGATCTTCCCTGGGTGTATAACATTGACAGAAAGGGGTCAGTCTGCTCTTCCCTGGGTGTTTTGCAATGACAGAGTGTGGTCAGTCTGCTCTTCCCTGTGTCTGTTATATTTGACCGGGTGAGGTCAGTCTGCTCTTCCCTGGGTGTGTTACATTGCCAGAGTGGTTTCAGTCTGCTCTTCCCTGGGTGTGTTACATTGACAGAGAGGGGTCAGTCTGCTCTTCCCTCGGTGGGTTACA
The DNA here is from genome assembly GCF_047496795.1 of Chiloscyllium punctatum. Classification (NCBI taxonomy): domain Eukaryota; kingdom Metazoa; phylum Chordata; class Chondrichthyes; order Orectolobiformes; family Hemiscylliidae; genus Chiloscyllium; species Chiloscyllium punctatum. Next base: position 23,786,607 of record NC_092772.1, read on the forward strand.
TTGAAAGTGTGGGGTCAGTCTGCTCTTCCCTGGGTGTGTCACATTGACACAGTGGGGTCAAACTGCTCTTCCCTGGATGTCTTACATTGAATGTGTGGGGTCAGTCTGCTCTTCCCTGGGTGTGTTACATTGAATGTGTGGGGTCAGTCTGCTCTTCCCTGGGTGTGTTACATTGACACAGTGGGGTCAGTCTGCTCTTCCCTGGGTGCGTGACATTGACAGAGTGCGGTCAGTCTGCTCTTCCCTGGGTGCGTGACATTGACAGAGTGGGGTCAGTCTGCTCTTCCCTGGGTGTGTTACATTGACAGAGTGAGGTTAGTCTGCTCTTCCCAGGGTATGTTACATTGACCTAGCCAGGTCAATCGTCTGTTCCCTGGTTGTGTTACATTGACAGAGGGGGCTCAGTCTGCTCTTCCCTGGGTGTGTTACATTGACAGAGTCAGGTCAGTCTGCTCTTCCCTGGGTGTGTTACAATGACAGAGAGGGGTCAGTCTGCTCTTCCCTGGGTGTGTTACAATGACAGAGTTGGGTCAGTCTGCACTTCCCAGAATGTGTTACAGTGACAGAGTGGGGTCAGTCTGCTCTTCCCAGGGTGTGTTACATTGACAGATTGGGTTCAGTCTGCTCTTCCCAGGGTGTGTTACATTGACAGAGTGGGGTCAGTCTGCTCTTCCCTGGGTGTGTTACATTGACAGAGTGCGGTCAGTGTGCTCTTCCCTGGGTGCGTGACATTGACAGAGTGGGGTCAGTCTGCTCTTCCCTGGGTGTGTTATATTGAACCGAGTGAGGTCAGTCTGCTTTTCCCTGGGTGTGTTACATTGCCAGAGTGGTGTCAGTTAGTTCTTCCCTGGGAGTGTTACATTGACAGAGAGTGGTCAGTCTGCTCATCCCTGGGTGTGTTACATTGGCAGAGTGGGTTCAGTCTGCCCTTACCTGGGTGTGTTACGTTGACAGAGTGGGGTCAGTCTGCTCTTCCCTGGCTGGGTTATATTGGCAGAGTGGGGTCAGTCTACTCTTCCCTGGGTGTGTTTCATTGACCGAGGGGGGTCAGTCTGCTCTTCCCTGGGTGTGTTACATTGACAGAGTGGGGTCAGTCTGCTCTTCCCTGGGTGTGTTACATTGACAGAGTGGGGTCAGCGTGCACTTCCCTGGGTGTTTTAAATTGACAGAGTGGGGTCAGTCTGCTCTTCCCTGGGAGTGTTACATTGACAGAGTGGGGTCAGTCTGCCCTTCCCTGGGTGTGTTACTTTGACAGGGTGGGGTCAGTCTGCTCTTCCCTGGGTGCGTGACATTGACAGAGTGGAGACAGTCTGCTCTTCCCTGGGTGTGTTACATTGACAGAGTGCGGTCAGTGTGCTCTTCCCTGGGTGCGTGAGATTGACAGTGTGGGGTTAGTCTGCTCTTCCCTGTGTGTGTTACATTGACAGAGTGGGGTCAGTCTGTTCTTCCCTGGGTGCGTGACATTGACAGAGTGGGGTCAGTCAGCTCTTCCCTCGGTGTTTTACATTGACAGAGTGGGGTCAGTCTGCTGTTCCCTGGGTGTGTTACATTTACAGAGTGGGGTCAGTCTGCTCTTCCCTGGGTGTGTTACATTGACAGAGAGGGGTCAGTCTGCTCTTCCCTGGATGTGTTCCATTGAATGTGTGGGGTCAGTCTGCTCTTCCCTGGGTGTGTTACATTGACACTGTGGGGTCAGTCTGCTCTTCCCTGGGTGTGTTACTTTGACAGTGCGCGGTCAGTCTGCTCTTCCCTGGGTGCGTGACATTGACAGAGAGGGGTCAGTCTGCTCTTCCCTGGGTGTGTTACATTGACAGAGTGGGGTCAGTCTGCTCTTCCCTGGGTGTGTTACATTGACAGAGAGGGGTCAGTCTGCTCTTCCCTAGATGTGTTACATTGACAGAGTTGGGTCAGTCTGCTCTTCCCTGGGTGTGTTACATTGACACAGTGGGGTCAGTCTGCTCTTCCCTGGGTGCGTGACATTGACAGAGTGCGGTCAGTCTGCTCTTCCCTGGGTGTCTTACATTGACAGAGTGGGGTCAGTCTGCTCTTCCCTGGGTATGTTACATTGACCTAGCCAGGTCAATCTTCTTTTCCCTGGGTGTGTTACATTGACAGAGGGGGCTCAGTCTGCATTTCCCTGGGTGTGTTACATTGACAGAGTGAGGTCAGTCTGCTGTTCCCTGGGTGTGTTACAATGACAGAGAGGGGTCAGTCTGCTCTTCCCTGGGTGTGTTACAATGACAGAGTTGGGTCAGTCTGCTCTTCCCAGAATGTGTTACATTGACAGAGTTGGGTCAGTCTGATCTTCCCTGGGTGTGAAACGTTGACAGAAAGGGGTCAGTCTGATCTTCCCTGGGTGTTTTACATTGACAGAGTGGGGTCAGTCTGCTCTTCCCTGGGTGTGTTACATTGACAGAGTGGGGTCAGGCTGCTCTTCCCTGGGTGTGTTACATTGACAGAGTGGGGTCCGTCTGCTCTTCCCAGGGTGGGTTACATTGACTGAGTGCGGTCAGTCTGCTCTTCCCTGCGTCTGTTTCATTGACAGAGTGGGGTCAGTCTGCTCTTCCCTGGGTTTGTTACATTGACAGAGTGGGGTCAGTCTGCTCTTCCCTGGGTGTGTTACAGTGACAGAGTGGGGTCAGTCTGCTCTTCCCAGGGTGTGTTACATTGACAGAGTGGGGACAGTCTGCTCTTCCCTGGGTGTGTTACATTGACAGAGTGCGGTCAGTGTGCTCTTCCCTGGGTGCGTGAGATTGACAGTGTGGGGTTAGTCTGCTCTTCCCTGTGTGTGTTACATTGACAGAGTGGGGTCAGTCTGTTCTTCCCTGGGTGCGTGACATTGACAGAGTGGGGTCAGTCAGCTCTTCCCTCGGTGTTTTACATTGACAGAGTGGGGTCAGTCTGCTCTTCACTGGGTGTGTTACATTGACAGAGTGGGGACAGTCTGCTCTTCCCTGGGTGTGTTACATTGACAGAGTGAGGTCAGTCTGCTCTACCCTGGGTGTATTACATTGACAGAGTGGGGTCAGTCTACTCTTCCCTGGGTGTGTTACATTGACAGAGTGGGGTCAGTCTGATCTTCCCTGGGTGTGTTACATTGACAGAGTGGGGTCAGTCTGCTCTTCCCTGGGTGTGATATACTGACAGAGTGGGGTCAGTCTGCTCTTCCCTGGGTGCGTTACATTGACACAGTGGGGTCAGTCTGTTTTTCCCTGGGTGTGTTACATTGACAGATTGGGGTCAGTCTGCTCTTCCCTGGCTGTGTTACATTGACAGAGTGGGGTCAGTCTGCTCTTTTATGGGTGGGTTACATTGACAGAGTGGGGTCAGTCTACTCTTCCCTGGGTGTGTTACATTGATCAAGTGGGGTCAGTCTGCTCTTCCCTGGGAGGGTTACATTGACAGAGTGGGGTCAGTCTTCTCTTCCCTGGGTGTGTTACATTGACTGATTGGGGTCAGTCTGCTCTTCCCCAAGTGTCTTACATTGACACCGTGGGGTCAGTCTGCTCTTCCCTTATTGTGTTACAATGACAGAGTGTGGTCTGTGCGCACTTCCCTGGGTGTGTTACATTAACAGAGTGGGGGTCAGTCTGCTCTTCCCAGGGTGTGTTGCATTGACAGAGTGTGGTCAGTCTGCTCTTCCCAGGGCGTGTCACATTGACAGAGTGGGGTCAGTCTGCTCTTTTGTGGGAGGGTTACATTGACTGAGTGGGGTCAATCTGCTCTTCCCTGGGTGTTTTATATTGACAGAGTGGGGTCAGTCTGTTCTTCCCTGGGTGTGTTACATTGACAGAATGGGTTCAGTCTGCTCTTCCCTGGGTGTGTTACATTGACAGAGTGGGGACAGTCTTTTCTCCCAGTGTTTGTTACATTGACAGAGTGGGGTCAGACTGCTCTTCCCTTGCTGTGTTACAATGACAGAGTGGGGTCAGTGTGCACTTCCCTGTGTGTGTTACATTGACTGAGTGGGGGTCAGTCTGCTCTTCCCAGGGTGTGTTACATTGACAGAGTGTGGTCAGTCTGCTCTTCCCAGGGCGTGTCACATTGACAGAGTGGGTTCAGTCTGCTCTTTTATGTGTGGGTTACATTGACAGAATGAATTCAGTCTGCTCTTCCCTGCGTGTGTTGCATTGACAGAGTGGGGTCAGTCTGATCTTCCCTGGTTGTGTTACATTGACAGAGTGAGTTCAGTCTGCTCTTCCCTGGGTGTGTTACATTGACAGAGTGGCGTCAGTCTGCTCTTCCCTGGGTGTGTTAAATTGACAGAGTGAGGTCCGTCCGCTCTTCCCTGGGTTTGTTACATTGACAGAGTGGGGTCAGTCTTATCTTCCCTGGGTGTGTTACATTGACAGATTGGGGTCAGTCTGCTCTTCCCTGAGTGTGTTACATTGACAGAGTGGGGTCAGTCTGTTCTTCCTTGGGTGTGTTGAATTGACTGTGTTGGGTCAGTCTGCTCTTCCTTGGGTGTGTTACATTGACAGAGTGGCGTCAGTCTGTTCTTCCCTGGGAGTGTTACAGTGACAGGGTGGTGTCAGTCTGCTCTCCCCTGGGTGTGTTCCATTGCAGAGTGGGGTCAGTCTGCTCTTCCCTGGGTGTGTTAAATTGACAGAGTGGGGTCAGTCTTTTCTTCCCTTGGTGTGTTACATTGACAGAGTGGTATCTGTCTGCTCTTCCCTGGGTGTGTTACATTGACACAGTGGGGTCAGTCTGTTCTCCCATTGTGTGTTACATTGACAGAGTGGGGTCAGTCTGCTCTTCCGTGGGTGTGTTACAATGACAGAGTGGGGTCAATGTGCACTTCACTGGGTGTGTTACAGTGACAGAGTGGGGTCAGTCTGCTCTTCCCTGGGTGCGTGACATTGACAGAGTGGGGTCAGTCTGCTCTTCCCTGTGTGTTTTACATTGACAGATTGGGGTCAGTCTGCTCTTCCCTGGGTGTGTTACATTGTCAGAGTGGGGACAGTCTGCTCTTCCCTGGGTGTGTTATATTGACCGAGTGAGGTCAGTCTGCTCTACCCTGGGTGTATTACATTGACAGAGTGGGGTCAGTCTACTCTTCCCTGGGTGTCTTACATTGACAGAGTGGGGTCAGTCTGCTCTTCCCTGGGTGAGTTACATTGACAGAGTGGGGTCAGTCTGCTCTTCCCTGGGTGTGATATACTGACAGAGTGGGGTCAGTCTGCTCTTCGCTGGGTGATTTAAATTGTCAGAGTGGGGTCATTCCGCTCTACCCTGGGTGCGTTACATTGACAGAGTGGGGTCAGTCTGCTCTTCCCTGGGTCTGTGATATTGACAGAGTGGGGTCAGTCTGCTCTTCCCTGGGTGCGTTACATTGACAGAGTGGGGTCAGTATGCTCTTCCCTGGGTGTGTTACATTGACAGAACAGGGTCCGTCTGACTTTCCCTGGGTGTGTTACATTGACAGAGTGAGGTTAGTCTGCTCTTCCCTGGGTGTGTTACATTGACAGATTGAGGTCCGTCTGCTCTTCCCTGGGTGTGTTACAATGACAGAGTGGGGTCAGTCTGCTCTTCCCTGGGTGTCTTACATTGACAGAGTGGGGTCAGTCTGCTCTTCCCTGGGTATGTTACATTGACCTAGCCAGGTCAATCTTCTTTTCCCTGGGTGTGTTACATTGACAGAGGGGGCTCAGTCTGCATTTCCCTGGGTGTGTTACATTGACAGAGTGAGGTCAGTCTGCTGTTCCCTGGGTGTGTTACAATGACAGAGAGGGGTCAGTCTGCTCTTCCCTGGGTGTGTTACAATGACAGAGTTGGGTCAGTCTGCTCTTCCCAGAACGTGTTACATTGATAGAGTTGGGTCAGTCTGATCTTCCCTGGGTGTGAAACGTTGACAGAAAGGGGTCAGTCTGCTCTTCCCTGGGTGTTTTACATTGACAGAGTTGGGTCAGTCTGCTCTTCCCTGGGTGTGTTACATTGACAGAGTGGGGTCAGGCTGCTCTTCCCTGGGTGTGTTACATTGACAGAGTGGGGTCAGTCTGCTCTTCCCAGGGTGGGTTACATTGACTGAGTGCGGTCAGTCTGCTCTTCCCTGCGTCTGTTTCATTGACAGAGTGGGGTCAGTCTGCTCTTCCCTCGGTTTGTTACATTGACAGAGTGGGGTCAGTCTGCTCTTCCCTGGGTGTGTTACAGTGACAGAGTGGGGTCAGTCTGCTCTTCCCAGGGTGTGTTACATTGACAGAGTGGGGACAGTCTGCTCTTCCCTGTGTGTGTTACATTGACAGAGTGCGGTCAGTGTGCTCTTCCCTGGGTGCGTGAGATTGACAGTGTGGGGTTAGTCTGCTCTTCCCTGTGTGTGTTACATTGACAGAGTGGGGTCAGTCTGTTCTTCCCTGGGTGCGTGACATTGACCGAGTGGGGTCAGTCAGCTCTTCCCTCGGTGTTTTACATTGACAGAGTGGGGTCAGTCTGCTCTTCACTGGGTGTGTTACATTGACAGAGTGGGGACAGTCTGCTCTTCCCTGGGTGTGTTACATTGACAGAGTGAGGTCAGTCTGCTCTACCCTGGGTGTAATACATTGACAGAGTGGGGTCAGTCTACTCTTCCCTGGGTGTGTTACATTGACAGAGTGGGGTCAGTCTGATCTTCCCTGGGTGTGTTACATTGACAGAGTGGGGTCAGTCTGCTCTTCCCTGGGTGTGATATACGGACAGAGTGGGGTCAGTCTGCTCTTCCCTGGGTGTGTTACATTGACACAGTGGGGTCAGTCTGTTTTTCCCTGGGTGTGTTACATTGACAGAGTGGGGTCAGTCTGCTCTTCCCTGGCTGTGTTACATTGACAGAGTGGGGTCAGTCTGCTCTTTCATGGGTGGGTTACATTGACAGAGTGGGGTCAGTCTGCTCTTCCCTGGGTGTGTTACGTTGATCAAGTGGGGTCAGTCTGCTCTTCCCTGGGAGGGTTACATTGACAGAGTGGGGTCAGTCTTCTCTTCCCTGGGTGTGTTACATTGACTGATTGGGGTCAGTCTGCTCTTCCCCAAGTGTCTTACATTGACACCGTGGGGTCAGTCTGCTCTTCCCTTATTGTGTTACAATGACAGAGTGTGGTCTGTGCGCACTTCCCTGGGTGTGTTACATTAACAGAGTGGGGGTCAGTCTGCTCTTCCCAGGGTGTGTTGCATTGACAGAGTGTGGTCAGTCTGCTCTTCCCAGGGCGTGTCACATTGACAGAGTGGGGTCAGTCTGCTCTTTTATGGGAGGGTTACATTGACTGAGTGGGGTCAATCTGCTCTTCCCTGGGTGTTTTATATTGACAGAGTGGGGTCAGTCTGTTCTTCCCTGGGTGTGTTACATTGACAGAATGGGTTCAGTCTGCTCTTCCCTGGGTGTGTTACATTGACAGAGTGGGGACAGTCTTTTCTCCCAGTGTTTGTTACATTGACAGAGTGGGGTCAGTCTGCTCTTCCCTTGCTGTGTTACAATGACAGAGTGGGGTCAGTGTGCACTTCCCTGTGTGTGTTACATTGACAGAGTGGGGGTCAGTCTGCTCTTCCCAGGGTGTGTTACATTGACAGAGTGTGGTCAGTCTGCTCTTCCCAGGGCGTGTCACATTGACAGAGTGGGTTCAGTCTGCTCTTTTATGTGTGGGTTACATTGACAGAATGAATTCAGTCTGCTCTTCCCTGCGTGTGTTGCATTGACAGAGTGGGGTCAGTCTGATCTTCCCTGGTTGTGTTACATTGACAGAGTGAGTTCAGTCTGCTCTTCCCTGGGTGTGTTACATTGACAGAGTGGGGTCAGTCTGCTCTTCCCTGGGTGTGTTAAATTGACAGAGTGAGGTCCGTCCGCTCTTCCCTGGGTTTGTTACATTGACAGAGTGGGGTCAGTCTTCTCTTCCCTGGGTGTGTTACATTGACAGATTGGGGTCAGTCTGCTCTTCCCTGAGTGTGTTACATTGACAGAGTGGGGTCAGTCTGTTCTTCCTTGGGTGTGTTGAATTGACTGTGTTAGGTCAGTCTGCTCTTCCTTGGGTGTGTTACATTGACAGAGTGGCGTCAGTCTGTTCTTAGCTGGGAGTGTTACAGTGACAGGGTGGTGTCAGTCTGCTCTCCCCTGGGTGTGTTCCATTGACAGAGTGGGGTCAGTCTGCTCTTCCCTGGGTGTGTTAAATTGACAGAGTGGGGTCAGTCTGTTCTTCCCTTGGTGTGTTACATTGACAGAGTGGTATCTGTCTGCTCTTTCCTGGGTGTGTTACATTGACACAGTGGGGTCAGTCTGTTCTCCCATTGTGTGTTACATTGACAGAGTGGGGTCAGTCTGCTCTTCCCTGGGTGTGTTACAATGACAGAGTGGGGTCAATGTGCACTTCACTGGGTGGGTTACATTGACAGAGTGGGGTAAGTCTGCAGTTCACTGTGAGTAACTTTGCAGAAGAGGTCATTCTGCTCTTCTCTGGGTGTGTTACAGTGACAGAGTGGGGTCAGTCTGCTCTTCCCTGGGTGCGTGACATTGACAGAGTGGGGTCAGTCTGCTCTTCCCTGTGTGTTTTACATTGACAGATTGGGGTCAGTCTGCTCTTCCCTGGGTGTGTTACATTGTCAGAGTGGGGACAGTCTGCTCTTCCCTGGGTGTGTTACATTGACCGAGTGAGGTCAGTCTGCTCTACCCTGGGTGTATTACATTGACAGAGTGGGGTCAGTCTGCTCTTCCCTGGGTGAGTTACATTGACAGAGTGGGGTCAGTCTGCTCTTCCCTGGGTGTGATATACTGACAGAGTGGGGTCAGTCTGATCTTCGCTGGGTGATTTAAATTGTCAGAGTGGGGTCATTCCGCTCTACCCTGGGTGCGTTACATTGACAGGGGGGGGTCAATCTTCTCTTCCCTGGGTGCGTTACATTGACAGAGTGGGGTCAGTGTGTTCTTCCCTGAGTGTGTTACATTGACAGAGTGGGGTCAGTCTGCTCTTCCCTGGGTGTGTTACATTGACAGAGTGGGGTCAGTCTGCTCTTCCCTGGGTCTGTGATATTGACAGAGTGGGGTCAGTCTGCTCTTCCCTGGGTGCGTTACATTGACAGAGTGGGGTCAGTATGCTCTTCCCTGGGTGTGTTACATTGACAGAACAGGGTCCGTCTGACTTTCCCTGGGTGTGTTACATTGACAGAGTGAGGTTAGTCTGCTCTTCCCTGGGTGTGTTACAATGACAGAGTGGGGTCAGTCTGCTCTTCCCTGGGTGTCTTACATTGACAGAGTGGGGTCAGTCTGCTCTTCCCTGGGTGTGTTACATTGACAGAGTGGGGTCAGTCTGCTCTTCCCTGGGTGTGTTAAATTGACAGAGTGAGGTCCGTCCGCTCTTCCCTGGGTTTGTTACATTGACAGAGTGGGGTCAGTCTTCTCTTCCCTGGGTGTGTTACATTGACAGATTGGGGTCAGTCTGCTCTTCCCTGAGTGTGTTACATTGACAGAGTGGGGTCAGTCTGTTCTTCCTTGGGTGTGTTGAATTGACTGTGTTGGATCAGTCTGCTCTTCCTTGGGTGTGTTACATTGACAGAGTGGCGTCAGTCTGTTCTTCCCTGGGAGTGTTACAGTGACAGGGTGGTGTCAGTCTGCTCTCCCCTGGGTGTGTTCCATTGACAGAGTGGGGTCAGTCTGCTCTTCCCTGGGTGTGTTACATTGACAGAGTGGTATCTGTCTGCTCTTCCCTGGGTGTGTTACATTGACACAGTGGGGTCAGTCTGTTCTCCCATTGTGTGTTACATTGACAGAGTGGGGTCAGTCTGCTCTTCCCTGGGTGTGTTACAATGACAGAGTGGGGTCAATGTGCACTTCACTGGGTGGGTTACATTGACAGAGTGGGGTAAGTCTGCAGTTCACTGTGAGTAACTTTGCAGAAGAGGTCATTCTGCTCTTCTCTGGGTGTGTTACAGTGACAGAGTGGGGTCAGTCTGCTCTTCCCTGGGTGCGTGACATTGACAGAGTGGGGTCAGTCTGCTCTTCCCTGTGTGTTTTACATTGACAGATTGGGGTCAGTCTGCTCTTCCCTGGGTGTGTTACATTGTCAGAGTGGGGACAGTCTGCTCTTCCCTGGGTGTGTTACATTGACCAAGTGAGGTCAGTCTGCTCTACCCTGGGTGTATTACATTGACAGAGTGGGGTCAGTCTACTCTTCCCTGGGTGTCTTACATTGACAGAGTGGGGTCAGTCTGCTCTTCCCTGGGTGAGTTACATTGACAGAGTGGGGTCAGTCTGCTCTTCCCTGGGTGTGATATACTGACAGAGTGGGGTCAGTCTGCTCTTCGCTGGGTGATTTAAATTGTCAGAGTGGGGTCATTCCGCTCTACCCTGGGTGCGTTACATTGACAGAGGGGGGTCAATCTTCTCTTCCCTGGGTGCGTTACATTGACAGAGTGGGGTCAGTGTGTTCTTCCCTGAGTGTGTTACATTGACAGAGTGGGGTCAGTCTGCTCTTCCCTGGGTGTGTTACATTGACAGAGTGGGGTCAGTCTGCTCTTCCCTGGGTCTGTGATATTGACAGAGTGGGGTCAGTCTGCTCTTCCCTGGGTGCGTTACATTGACAGAGTGGGGTCAGTATGCTCTTCCGTGGGTGTGTTACATTGACAGAACAGGGTCCGTCTGACTTTCCCTGGGTGTGTTACATTGACAGAGTGAGGTTAGTCTGCTCTTCCCTGGGTGTGTTACAATGACAGAGTGGGGTCAGTCTGCTCTTCCCTGGGTGTCTTACATTGACAGAGTGGGGTCAGTCTGCTCTTCCCAGTGTGTGTTACATTGACAGAGTTGGGTCAGTCTGATCTTCCCTGGGTTTATAACGTTGAGAGAAAGGGGTCAGTCTCCTCTTCCCTGGCTGTGTTACATTGCCAGAGTGGTTTCAGTCTGCTCTTCCCTGGGTGTGTTACATTGACAGAGAGAGGTCAGTCTGCTCTTCCCTCGGTGGGTTACTTTGAAAGTATGGGGTCAGTCTGCTCTTCCCTGGGTGTGTTACATTGACACAGTGGGGTCAATCTGCTCTTCCCTGGGTGTGTTACCTTGACAGTGCGCGGTCAGTCTGCTCTTCCCTGGGTGCGTGACATTGAGAGAGTGGGGTCAGTCTGCTCTTCCCTGGGTGTGTTACATTGACAGAGTGGGGTCAGTCTGCTCTTCCCTGGGTGTGTTACATTGACAGAGAGGGGTCAGTCTGCTCTTCCCTGGATGTGTTACATTGAAAGTGTGGGGTCAGTCTGCTCTTCCCTGGGTCTGTTACATTGACAGAGTGGGGTCAGTCTGCTCTTCCCTGGGTTTGTTACATTGACAGAGTGGGGTCAGTCTGCTCTTCCCTGGGTGTGTTACAGTGACAGAGTGGGGTCAGTCTGCTCTTCCCTTGCTGTGTTACAATGACAGAGTGGGGTCAGTGTGCACTTCCCTGTGTGTGTTACATTGACAGAGTGGGGTCAGTCTGCTCTTCCCTTGCTGTGTTACAATGACAGAGTGGGGTCAGTGTGCACTTCCCTGTGTGTGTTACATTGACAGAGTGGGGGTCAGTCTGCTCTTCCCAGGGTGTGTTACATTGACAGAGTGTGTTCAGTCTGCTCTTCCCAGGGCGTGTCACATTGACAGAGTGGGTTCAGTCTGCTCTTTTATGTGTGGGTTACATTGACAGAATGAATTCAGTCTGCTCTTCCCTGCGTGTGTTGCATTGACAGAGTGGGGTCAGTCTGATCTTCCCTGGTTGTGTTACATTGACAGAGTGAGTTCAGTCTGCTCTTCCCTGGGTGTGTTACATTGACAGAGTGGGGTCAGTCTGCTCTTCCCTGGGTGTGTTAAATTGACAGAGTGAGGTCCGTCCGCTCTTCCCTGGGTTTGTTACATTGACAGAGTGGGGTCAGTCTTCTCTTCCCTGGGTGTGTTACATTGACAGATTGGGGTCAGTCTGCTCTTCCCTGAGTGTGTTACATTGACAGAGTGGGGTCAGTCTGTTCTTCCTTGGGTGTGTTGAATTGACTGTGTTGGGTCAGTCTGCTCTTCCTTGGGTGTGTTACATTGACAGAGTGGCGTCAGTCTGTTCTTCCCTGGGAGTGTTACAGTGACAGGGTGGTGTCAGTCTGCTCTCCCCTGGGTGTGTTCCATTGACAGAGTGGGGTCAGTCTGCTCTTCCCTGGGTGTGTTCAATTGACAGAGTGGGGTCAGTCTGTTCTTCCCTTGGTGTGTTACATTGACAGAGTGGTATCTGTCTGCTCTTCCCTGGGTGTGTTACATTGACACAGTGGGGTCAGTCTGTTCTCCCATTGTGTGTTACATTGACAGAGTGGGGTCAGTCTGCTCTTCCCTGGGTGTGTTACAATGACAGAGTGGGGTCAATGTGCACTTCACTGGGTGGGTTACATTGACAGAGTGGGGTAAGTCTGCAGTTCACTGTGAGTAACTTTGCAGAAGAGGTCATTCTGCTCTTCTCTGGGTGTGTTACAGTGACAGAGTGGGGTCAGTCTGCTCTTCCCTGGGTGCGTGACATTGACAGAGTGGGGTCAGTCTGCTCTTCCCTGTGTGTTTTACATTGACAGATTGGGGTCAGTCTGCTCTTCCCTGGGTGTGTTACATTGTCAGAGTGGGGACAGTCTGCTCTTCCCTGGGTGTGTTACATTGACCGAGTGAGGTCAGTCTGCTCTACCCTGGGTGTATTACATTGACAGAGTGGGGTCAGTCTACTCTTCCCTGGGTGTCTTACATTGACAGAGTGGGGTCAGTCTGCTCTTCCCTGGGTAAGTTACATTGACAGAGTGGGGTCAGTCTGCTCTTCCCTGGGTGAGTTACATTGACAGAGTGGGGTCAGTCTGCTCTTCCCTGGGTGTGATATACTGACAGAGTGGGGTCAGTCTGCTCTTCGCTGGGTGATTTAAATTGTCAGAGTGGGGTCATTCCGCTCTACCCTGGGTGCGTTACATTGACAGAGGGGGGTCAATCTTCTCTTCCCTGGGTGCGTTACATTGACAGAGTGGGGTCAGTGTGTTCTTCCCTGAGTGTGTTACATTGACAGAGTGGGGTCAGTCTGCTCTTCCCTGGGTGTGTTACATTGACAGAGTGGGGTCAGTCTGCTCTTCCCTGGGTCTGTGATATTGACAGAGTGGGGTCAGTCTGCTCTTCCCTGGGTGCGTTACATTGACAGAGTGGGGTCAGTATGCTCTTCCCTGGGTGTGTTACATTGACAGAACAGGGTCCGTCTGACTTTCCCTGGGTGTGTTACATTGACAGAGTGAGGTTAGTCTGCTCTTCCCTGGGTGTGTTACATTGACAGATTGAGGTCCGTCTGCTCTTCCCTGGGTGTGTTACAATGACAGAGTGGGGTCAGTCTGCTCTTCCCTGGGTGTGTTACATTGACAGAGTGGGGTCAGTCTGCTCTTCCCAGTGTGTGTTACATTGACAGAGTTGGGTCAGTCTGATCTTCCCTGGGTTTATAACGTTGAGAGAAAGGGGTCAGTCTCCTCTTCCCTGGCTGTGTTACATTGCCAGAGTGGTTTCAGTCTGCTCTTCCCTGGGTGTGTTACATTGACAGAGAGAGGTCAGTCTGCTCTTCCCTCGGTGGGTTACTTTGAAAGTATGGGGTCAGTCTGCTCTTCACTGGGTGTGTTACATTGACACATTGGGGTCAATCTGCTCTTCCCTGGGTGTGTTACATTGACAGTGCGCGGTCAGTCTGCTCTTCCCTGGGTGCGTGACATTGAGAGAGTGGGGTCAGTCTGCTCTTCCCTGGGTGTGTTACATTGACAGAGAGGGGTCAGTCTGCTCTTCCCTGGGTGTGTTACATTGAAAGTGTGGGGTCAGTCTGCTCTTCCCTGGGTGTGTTACATTGACACAGTGGGGTCAGTCTGCTCTTCCCTGGGTGCGTGACATTGACAGAGTGGGGTCAGTCTGCTCTTCCCTGGGTGCGTGACATTGACAGAGTGGGGTCAGTCTGCTCTTCCCTGGGTGTGTTACAATGACAGATTGGGGTCAGTCTGCTCTTCCCTGGGTATGTTACATTGACCTAGCCAGGTCAATCTTCTGTTCCCTGGGTGCGTTACATTGACAGAGGGGGCTCAGTCTGCTCTTCCCTGGGTGTGTTACATTGACAGAGTGAGGTCAGTCTGCTGTTCCCTGGGTGTGTTACAATGATAGAGAGGGGTCAGTCTGCTCTTCCCTGGGTGTGTTACAATGACAGAGTTGGGTCAGTCTGCTCTTCCCAGAATGTGTTACATTGACAGAGTTGGGTCAGTCTGATCTTCCCTGGGTGTGAAACGTTGACAGAAAGGGGTCAGTCTGCTCTTCCCTGGGTGTTTTACATTGACAGAGTGGGGTCAGTCTGCTTTTCCCTGGGTGTGTTACATTGACAGAGTGGGGTCAGTCTGCTCTTCCCTGGGTGTGTTACATTGACAGAGTGAGGTCAGTCTGCTCTTCCCTGGGTGTGTTACATTGACAGAGTGGGGTCAGTGTACTCTTCACTGGGTGTCTTACATTGACAGAGTGGGGTCAGTCTGCTCTTCCCTGTGTGTGTTACATTGACAGAGTTGGGTCAGTCTGATCTTCCCTGGGTTTATAACGTTGAGAGAAAGGGGTCAGTCTCCTCTTCCCTGGGTGTGTTACATTGACACAGTGGGGTCAGTCTGCTCTTCCCTGGGTGTGTTACTTTGACAGTGCGCGGTCAGTCTGCTCTTCCCTGGGTGCGTGACATTGACAGAGAGGGGTCAGTCTGCTCTTCCCTGGGTGTGTTACATTGACAGAGTGGGTCAGTCTGCTCTTCCCTGGGTGTGTTACATTGACAGAGAGGGGTCAGTCTGCTCTTCCCTAGATGTGTTACATTGACAGAGTTGGGTCAGTCTGCTCTTCCCTGGGTGTGTTACATTGACACAGTGGGGTCAGTCTGCTCTTCCCTGGGTGCGTGACATTGACAGAGTGCGGTCAGTCTGCTCTTCCCTGGTTGCGTGACATTGACAGAGTGGGGTCAGTCTGCTCTTCCCTGGGTGTCTTACATTGACAGAGTGGGGTCAGTCTGCTCTTCCCTGGGTATGTTACATTGACCTAGCCAGGTCAATCTTCTTTTCCCTGGGTGTGTTACATTGACAGAGGGGGCTCAGTCTGCATTTCCCTGGGTGTGTTACATTGACAGAGTGAGGTCAGTCTGCTGTTCCCTGGGTGTGTTACAATGACAGAGAGGGGTCAGTCTGCTCTTCCCTGGGTGTGTTACAATGACAGAGTTGGGTCAGTCTGCTCTTCCCAGAATGTGTTACATTGACAGAGTTGGGTCAGTCTGATCTTCCCTGGGTGTGAAACGTTGACAGAAAGGGGTCAGTCTGATCTTCCCTGGGTGTTTTACATTGACAGAGTGGGGTCAGTCTGCTCTTCCCTGGGTGTGTTACATTGACAGAGTGGGGTCAGGCTGCTCTTCCCTGGGTGTGTTACATTGACAGAGTGGGGTCAGTCTGCTCTTCCCAGGGTGGGTTACATTGACTGAGTGCGGTCAGTCTGCTCTTCCCTGCGTCTGTTTCATTGACAGAGTGGGGTCAGTCTGCTCTTCCCTGGGTTTGTTACATTGACAGAGTGGGGTCAGTCTGCTCTTCCCTGGGTGTGTTACAGTGACAGAGTGGGGTCAGTCTGCTCTTCCCAGGATGTGTTACATTGACAGAGTGTGGACAGTCTGCTCTTCCCTGGGTGTGTTACTTTGACAGAGTGCGGTCAGTGTGCTCTTCCCTGGGTGCGTGAGATTGACAGTGTGGGGTTAGTCTGCTCTTCCCTGTGTGTGTTACATTGACAGAGTGGGGTCAGTCTGTTCTTCCCTGGGTGCGTGACATTGACAGAGTGGGGTCAGTCAGCTCTTCCCTCGGTGTTTTACATTGACAGAGTGGGGTCAGTCTGCTCTTCACTGGGTGTGTTACATTGACAGAGTGGGGACAGTCTGCTCTTCCCTGGGTGTGTTACATTGACAGAGTGAGGTCAGTCTGCTCTACCCTGGGTGTATTACATTGACAGAGTGGGGTCAGTCTACTCTTCCCTGGGTGTGTTACATTGACAGAGTGGGGTCAGTCTGATCTTCCCTGGGTGTGTTACATTGACAGAGTGGGGTCAGTCTGCTCTTCCCTGGGTGTGATATACTGACAGAGTGGGGTCAGTCTGCTCTTCCCTGGGTGTGTTACATTGACACAGTGGGGTCAGTCTGTTTTTCCCTGGGTGTGTTACATTGACAGATTGGAGTCAGTCTGCTCTTCCCTGGCTGTGTTACATTGACAGAGTGGGGTCAGTCTGCTCTTTTATGGGTGGGTTACATTGACAGAGTGGGGTCAGTCTGCTCTTCCCTGGGTGTGTTACATTGATCAAGTGGGGTCAGTCTGCTCTTCCCTGGGAGGGTTACATTGACAGATTGGGGTCAGTCTTCTCTTCCCTGGGTGTGTTACATTGACTGATTGGGGTCAGTCTGCTCTTCCCCAAGTGTCTTACATTAACACCGTGGGGTCAGTCTGCTCTTCCCTTATTGTGTTACAATGACAGAGTGTGGTCTGTGCGCACTTCCCTGGGTGTGTTACATTAACAGAGTGGGGGTCAGTCTGCTCTTCCCAGGGTGTGTTGCATTGACAGAGTGTGGTCAGTCTGCTCTTCCCAGGGCGTGTCACATTGACAGAGTGGGGTCAGTCTGCTCTTTTATGGGAGGGTTACATTGACTGAGTGGGGTCAATCTGCTCTTCCCTGGGTGTTTTATATTGACAGAGTGGGGTCAGTCTGTTCTTCCCTGGGTGTGTTACATTTACAGAATGGGTTCAGTCTGCTCTTCCCTGGGTGTGTTACATTGACAGAGTGGGGACAGTCTTTTCTCCCAGTGTTTGTTACATTGACAGAGTGGGGTCAGACTGCTCTTCCCTTGCTGTGTTACAATGACAGAGTGGGGTCAGTGTGCACTTCCCTGTGTGTGTTACATTGACAGAGTGGGGGTCAGTCTGCTCTTCCCAGGGTGTGTTACATTGACAGAGTGTGGTCAGTCTGCTCTTCCCAGGGCGTGTCACATTGACAGAGTGGGTTCAGTCTGCTCTTTTATGTGTGGGTTACATTGACAGAATGAATTCAGTCTGCTCTTCCCTGCGTGTGTTGCATTGACAGAGTGGGGTCAGTCTGATCTTCCCTGGTTGTGTTACATTGACAGAGTGAGTTCAGTCTGCTCTTCCCTGGGTGTGTTACATTGACAGAGTGGCGTCAGTCTGCTCTTCCCTGGGTGTGTTAAATTGACAGAGTGAGGTCCGTCCGCTCTTCCCTGGGTTTGTTACATTGACAGAGTGGGGTCAGTCTTATCTTCCCTGGGTGTGTTACATTGACAGATTGGGGTCAGTCTGCTCTTCCCTGAGTGTGTTACATTGACAGAGTGGGGTCAGTCTGTTCTTCCTTGGGTGTGTTGAATTGACTGTGTTGGGTCAGTCTGCTCTTCCTTGGGTGTGTTACATTGACAGAGTGGCGTCAGTCTGTTCTTCCCTGGGAGTGTTACAGTGACAGGGTGGTGTCAGTCTGCTCTCCCCTGGGTGTGTTCCATTGACAGAGTGGGGTCAGTCTGCTCTTCCCTGGGTGTGTTAAATTGACAGAGTGGGGTCAGTCTGTTCTTCCCTTGGTGTGTTACACTGACAGAGTGGTATCTGTCTGCTCTTCCCTGGGTGTGTTACATTGACACAGTGGGGTCAGTCTGTTCTCCCATTGTGTGTTACATTGACAGAGTGGGGTCAGTCTGCTCTTCCCTGGGTGTGTTACAATGACAGAGTGGGGTCAATGTGCACTTCACTGGGTGGGTTACATTGACAGAGTGGGGTAAGTCTGCAGTTCACTGTGAGTAACTTTGCAGAAGAGGTCATTCTGCTCTTCTCTGGGTGTGTTACAGTGACAGAGTGGGGTCAGTCTGCTCTTCCCTGGGTGCGTGACATTGACAGAGTGGGGTCAGTCTGCTCTTCCCTGTGTGTTTTACATTGACAGATTGGGGTCAGTCTGCTCTTCCCTGGGTGTGTTACATTGTCAGAGTGGGGACAGTCTGCTCTTCCCTGGGTGTGTTATATTGACCGAGTGAGGTCAGTCTGCTCTACCCTGGGTGTATTACATTGACAGAGTGGGGTCAGTCTACTCTTCCCTGGGTGTCTTACATTGACAGAGTGGGGTCAGTCTGCTCTTCCCTGGGTGAGTTACATTGACAGAGTGGGGTCAGTCTGCTCTTCCCTGGGTGTGATATACTGACAGAGTGGGGTCAGTCTGCTCTTCGCTGGGTGATTTAAATTGTCAGAGTGGGGTCATTCCGCTCTACCCTGGGTGCGTTACATTGACAGAGTGGGGTCAGTCTGCTCTTCCCTGGGTCTGTGATATTGACAGAGTGGGGTCAGTCTGCTCTTCCCTGGGTGCGTTACATTGACAGAGTGGGGTCAGTCTGCTCTTCCCTGGGTGTGTTACATTGACAGAACAGGGTCCGTCTGACTTTCCCTGGGTGTGTTACATTGACAGAGTGAGGTTAGTCTGCTCTTCCCTGGGTGTGTTACATTGACAGATTGAGGTCCGTCTGCTCTTCCCTGGGTGTGTTACAATGACAGAGTGGGGTCAGTCTGCTCTTCCCTGGGTGTCTTACATTGACAGAGTGGGGTCAGTCTGCTCTTCCCTGGGTATGTTACATTGACCTAGCCAGGTCAATCTTCTTTTCCCTGGGTGTGTTACATTGACAGAGGGGGCTCAGTCTGCATTTCCCTGGGTGTGTTACATTGACAGAGTGAGGTCAGTCTGCTGTTCCCTGGGTGTGTTACAATGACAGAGAGGGGTCAGTCTGCTCTTCCCTGGGTGTGTTACATTGACAGAGTGGGGTCAGTCTGAT
Source organism: Chiloscyllium punctatum (assembly GCF_047496795.1). Taxonomy (NCBI): domain Eukaryota; kingdom Metazoa; phylum Chordata; class Chondrichthyes; order Orectolobiformes; family Hemiscylliidae; genus Chiloscyllium; species Chiloscyllium punctatum. Next base: position 23,805,404 of record NC_092772.1, read on the forward strand.
CTTCCCTGGGTGTGTTACATTGACAGAGTGGGGTCAGTCTGCTCTTCCCTGGGTGTGATATACTGACAGAGTGGGGTCAGTCTGCTCTTCCCTGGGTGTGTTACATTGACACAGTGGGGTCAGTCTGTTTTTCCCTGGGTGTGTTACATTGACAGATTGGGGTCAGTCTGCTCTTCCCTGGCTGTGTTACATTGACAGAGTGGGGTCAGTCTGCTCTTTTATGGGTGGGTTACATTGACAGAGTGGGGTCAGTCTGCTCTTCCCTGGGTGTGTTACATTGATCAAGTGGGGTCAGTCTGCTCTTCCCTGGGAGGGTTACATTGACAGAGTGGGGTCAGTCTTCTCTTCCCAGGGTGTGTTACATTGACTGATTGGGGTCAGTCTGCTCTTCCCCAAGTGTCTTACATTGACACCGTGGGGTCAGTCTGCTCTTCCCTTATTGTGTTACAATGACAGAGTGTGGTCTGTGCGCACTTCCCTGGGTGTGTTACATTAACAGAGTGGGGGTCAGTCTGCTCTTCCCAGGGTGTGTTGCATTGACAGAGTGTGGTCAGTCTGCTCTTCCCAGGGCGTGTCACATTGACAGAGTGGGGTCAGTCTGCTCTTTTATGGGAGGGTTACATTGACTGAGTGGGGTCAGTCTGCTCTTCCCTGGGTGTTTTATATTGACAGAGTGGGGTCAGTCTGTTCTTCCCTGGGTGTGTTACATTGACAGAATGGGTTCAGTCTGCTCTTCCCTGGGTGTGTTACATTGACAGAGTGGGGACAGTCTTTTCTCCCAGTGTTTGTTACATTGACAGAGTGGGGTCAGACTGCTCTTCCCTTGCTGTGTTACAATGACAGAGTGGGGTCAGTGTGCACTTCCCTGTGTGTGTTACATTGACAGAGTGGGGGTCAGTCTGCTCTTCCCAGGGTGTGTTACATTGACAGAGTGTGGTCAGTCTGCTCTTCCCAGGGCGTGTCACATTGACAGAGTGGGTTCAGTCTGCTCTTTTATGTGTGGGTTACATTGACAGAATGAATTCAGTCTGCTCTTCCCTGCGTGTGTTGCATTGACAGAGTGGGGTCAGTCTGATCTTCCCTGGTTGTGTTACATTGACAGAGTGAGTTCAGTCTGCTCTTCCCTGGGTGTGTTACATTGACAGAGTGGCGTCAGTCTGCTCTTCCCTGGGTGTGTTAAATTGACAGAGTGAGGTCCGTCCGCTCTTCCCTGGGTTTGTTACATTGACAGAGTGGGGTCAGTCTTATCTTCCCTGGGTGTGTTACATTGACAGATTGGGGTCAGTCTGCTCTTCCCTGAGTGTGTTACATTGACAGAGTGGGGTCAGTCTGTTCTTCCTTGGGTGTGTTGAATTGACTGTGTTGGGTCAGTCTGCTCTTCCTTGGGTGTGTTACATTGACAGAGTGGCGTCAGTCTGTTCTTCCCTGGGAGTGTTACAGTGACAGGGTGGTGTCAGTCTGCTCTCCCCTGGGTGTGTTCCATTGACAGAGTGGGGTCAGTCTGCTCTTCCCTGGGTGTGTTAAATTGACAGAGTGGGGTCAGTCTGTTCTTCCCTTGGTGTGTTACATTGACAGAGTGGTATCTGTCTGCTCTTCCCTGGGTGTGTTACATTGACACAGTGGGGTCAGTCTGTTCTCCCATTGTGTGTTACATTGACAGAGTGGGGTCAGTCTGCTCTTCCCTGGGTGTGTTACAATGACAGAGTGGGGTCAATGTGCACTTCACTGGGTGGGTTACATTGACAGAGTGGGGTAAGTCTGCAGTTCACTGTGAGTAACTTTGCAGAAGAGGTCATTCTGCTCTTCTCTGGGTGTGTTACAGTGACAGAGTGGGGTCAGTCTGCTCTTCCCTGGGTGCGTGACATTGACAGAGTGGGGTCAGTCTGCTCTTCCCTGTGTGTTTTACATTGACAGATTGGGGTCAGTCTGCTCTTCCCTGGGTGTGTTACATTGTCAGAGTGGGGACAGTCTGCTCTTCCCTGGGTGTGTTATATTGACCGAGTGAGGTCAGTCTGCTCTACCCTGGGTGTATTACATTGACAGAGTGGGGTCAGTCCACTCTTCCCTGGGTGTCTTACATTGACAGAGTGGGGTCAGTCTGCTCTTCCCTGGGTGAGTTACATTGACAGAGTGGGGTCAGTCTGCTCTTCCCTGGGTGTGATATACTGACAGAGTGGGGTCAGTCTGCTCTTCGCTGGGTGATTTAAATTGTCAGAGTGGGGTCATTCCGCTCTACCCTGGGTGCGTTACATTGACAGAGTGGGGTCAGTCTGCTCTTCCCTGGGTCTGTGATATTGACAGAGTGGGGTCAGTCTGCTCTTCCCTGGGTGCGTTACATTGACAGAGTGGGGTCAGTATGCTCTTCCCTGGGTGTGTTACATTGACAGAACAGGGTCCGTCTGACTTTCCCTGGGTGTGTTACATTGACAGAGTGAGGTTAGTCTGCTCTTCCCTGGGTGTGTTACATTGACAGATTGAGGTCCGTCTGCTCTTCCCTGGGTGTGTTACAATGACAGAGTGGGGTCAGTCTGCTCTTCCCTGGGTGTCTTACATTGACAGAGTGGGGTCAGTCTGCTCTTCCCTGGGTATGTTACATTGACCTAGCCAGGTCAATCTTCTTTTCCCTGGGTGTGTTACATTGACAGAGGGGGCTCAGTCTGCATTTCCCTGGGTGTGTTACATTGACAGAGTGAGGTCAGTCTGCTGTTCCCTGGGTGTGTTACAATGACAGAGAGGGGTCAGTCTGCTCTTCCCTGGGTTTGTTACAATGACAGAGTTGGGTCAGTCTGCTCTTCCCAGAATTTGTTACATTGACAGAGTTGGGTCAGTCTGATCTTCCCTGGGTGTGAAACGTTGACAGAAAGGGGTCAGTCTGCTCTTCCCTGGGTGTTTTACATTGACAGAGTGGGGTCAGTCTGCTTTTCCCTGGGTGTGTTACATTGACAGAGTGGGGTCAGTCTGCTCTTCCCTGGGTGTGTTACATTGACAGAGTGGGGTCAGTCTGCTCTTCCCAGGGTGGGTTACATTGACTGAGTGCGGTCAGTCTGCTCTTCCCTGCGTCTGTTTCATTGACAGAGTGGGGTCAGTCTGCTCTTCCCTCGGTTTGTTACATTGACAGAGTGGGGTCAGTCTGCTCTTCCCTGGGTGTGTTACAGTGACAGAGTGGGGTCAGTCTGCTCTTCCCAGGGTGTGTTACATTGACAGAGTGGGGACAGTCTGCTCTTCCCTGGGTGTGTTACATTGACAGAGTGCGGTCAGTGTGCTCTTCCCTGGGTGCGTGAGATTGACAGTGTGGGGTTAGTCTGCTCTTCCCTGTGTGTGTTACATTGACAGAGTGGGGTCAGTCTGTTCTTCCCTGGGTGCGTGACATTGACCGAGTGGGGTCAGTCAGCTCTTCCCTGGGTGTGTTACATTGACAGAGTGGGGACAGTCTGCTCTTCCCTGGGTGTGTTACATTGACAGAGTGAGGTCAGTCTGCTCTACCCTGGGTGTATTACATTGACAGAGTGGGGTCAGTCTACTCTTCCCTGGGTGTGTTACATTGACAGAGTGGGGTCAGTCTGATCTTCCCTGGGTGTGTTACATTGACAGAGTGGGGTCAGTCTGCTCTTCCCTGGGTGTGATATACTGACAGAGTGGGGTCAGTCTGCTCTTCCCTGGGTGTGTTACATTGACACAGTGGGGTCAGTCTGTTTTTCCCTGGGTGTGTTACATTGACAGATTGGGGTCAGTCTGCTCTTCCCTGGCTGTGTTACATTGACAGAGTGGGGTCAGTCTGCTCTTTTATGGGTGGGTTACATTGACAGAGTGGTGTCAGTCTGCTCTTCCCTGGGTGTGTTACATTGATCAAGTGGGGTCAGTCTGCTCTTCCCTGGGAGGGTTACATTGACAGAGTGGGGTCAGTCTTCTCTTCCCTGGGTGTGTTACATTGACTGATTGGGGTCAGTCTGCTCTTCCCCAAGTGTCTTACATTGACACCGTGGGGTCAGTCTGCTCTTCCCTTATTGTGTTACAATGACAGAGTGTGGTCTGTGCGCACTTCCCTGGGTGTGTTACATTAACAGAGTGGGGGTCAGTCTGCTCTTCCCAGGGTGTGTTGCATTGACAGAGTGTGGTCAGTCTGCTCTTCCCAGGGCGTGTCACATTGACAGAGTGGGGTCAGTCTGCTCTTTTATGGGAGGGTTACATTGACTGAGTGGGGTCAATCTGCTCTTCCCTGGGTGTTTTATATTGACAGAGTGGGGTCAGTCTGTTCTTCCCTGGGTGTGTTACATTGACAGAATGGGTTCAGTCTGCTCTTCCCTGCGTGTGTTACATTGACAGAGTGGGGTCAGTCTTTTCTCCCAGTGTTTGTTACATTGACAGAGTGGGGTCAGTCTGCTCTTCCCTTGCTGTGTTACAATGACAGAGTGGGGTCAGTGTGCACTTCCCTGTGTGTGTTACATTGACAGAGTGGGGGTCAGTCTGCTCTTCCCAGGGTGTGTTACATTGACAGAGTGTGGTCAGTCTGCTCTTCCCAGGGCGTGTCACATTGACAGAGTGGGTTCAGTCTGCTCTTTTATGTGTGGGTTACATTGACAGAATGAATTCAGTCTGCTCTTCCCTGCGTGTGTTGCATTGACAGAGTGGGGTCAGTCTGATCTTCCCTGGTTGTGTTACATTGACAGAGTGAGTTCAGTCTGCTCTTCCCTGGGTGTGTTACATTGACAGAGTGGGGTCAGTCTGCTCTTCCCTGGGTGTGTTAAATTGACAGAGTGAGGTCCGTCCGCTCTTCCCTGGGTTTGTTACATTGACAGAGTGGGGTCAGTCTTCTCTTCCCTGGGTGTGTTACATTGACAGATTGGGGTCAGTCTGCTCTTCCCTGAGTGTGTTACATTGACAGAGTGGGGTCAGTCTGTTCTTCCTTGGGTGTGTTGAATTGACTGTGTTAGGTCAGTCTGCTCTTCCTTGGGTGTGTTACATTGACAGAGTGGCGTCAGTCTGTTCTTCCCTGGGAGTGTTACAGTGACAGGGTGGTGTCAGTCTGCTCTCCCCTGGGTGTGTTCCATTGACAGAGTGGGGTCAGTCTGCTCTTCCCTGGGTGTGTTAAATTGACAGAGTGGGGTCAGTCTGTTCTTCCCTTGGTGTGTTACATTGACAGAGTGGTATCTGTCTGCTCTTCCCTGGGTGTGTTACATTGACACAGTGGGGTCAGTCTGTTCTCCCATTGTGTGTTACATTGACAGAGTGGGGTCAGTCTGCTCTTCCCTGGGTGTGTTACAATGACAGAGTGGGGTCAATGTGCACTTCACTGGGTGGGTTACATTGACAGAGTGGGGTAAGTCTGCAGTTCACTGTGAGTAACTTTGCAGAAGAGGTCATTCTGCTCTTCTCTGGGTGTGTTACAGTGACAGAGTGGGGTCAGTCTGCTCTTCCCTGGGTGCGTGACATTGACAGAGTGGGGTCAGTCTGCTCTTCCCTGTGTGTTTTACATTGACAGATTGGGGTCAGTCTGCTCTTCCCTGGGTGTGTTACATTGTCAGAGTGGGGACAGTCTGCTCTTCCCTGGGTGTGTTACATTGACCGAGTGAGGTCAGTCTGCTCTACCCTGGGTGTATTACATTGACAGAGTGGGGTCAGTCTGCTCTTCCCTGGGTGAGTTACATTGACAGAGTGGGGTCAGTCTGCTCTTCCCTGGGTGTGATATACTGACAGAGTGGGGTCAGTCTGATCTTCGCTGGGTGATTTAAATTGTCAGAGTGGGGTCATTCCGCTCTACCCTGGGTGCGTTACATTGACAGAGGGGGGTCAATCTTCTCTTCCCTGGGTGCGTTACATTGACAGAGTGGGGTCAGTGTGTTCTTCCCTGAGTGTGTTACATTGACAGAGTGGGGTCAGTCTGCTCTTCCCTGGGTGTGTTACATTGACAGAGTGGGGTCAGTCTGCTCTTCCCTGGGTCTGTGATATTGACAGAGTGGGGTCAGTCTGCTCTTCCCTGGGTGCGTTACATTGACAGAGTGGGGTCAGTATGCTCTTCCCTGGGTGTGTTACATTGACAGAACAGGGTCCGTCTGACTTTCCCTGGGTGTGTTACATTGACAGAGTGAGGTTAGTCTGCTCTTCCCTGGGTGTGTTACAATGACAGAGTGGGGTCAGTCTGCTCTTCCCTGGGTGTCTTACATTGACAGAGTGGGGTCAGTCTGCTCTTCCCTGGGTGTGTTACATTGACAGAGTGGGGTCAGTCTGCTCTTCCCTGGGTGTGTTAAATTGACAGAGTGAGGTCCGTCCGCTCTTCCCTGGGTTTGTTACATTGACAGAGTGGGGTCAGTCTTCTCTTCCCTGGGTGTGTTACATTGACAGATTGGGGTCAGTCTGCTCTTCCCTGAGTGTGTTACATTGACAGAGTGGGGTCAGTCTGTTCTTCCTTGGGTGTGTTGAATTGACTGTGTTGGATCAGTCTGCTCTTCCTTGGGTGTGTTACATTGACAGAGTGGCGTCAGTCTGTTCTTCCCTGGGAGTGTTACAGTGACAGGGTGGTGTCAGTCTGCTCTCCCCTGGGTGTGTTCCATTGACAGAGTGGGGTCAGTCTGCTCTTCCCTGGGTGTGTTAAATTGACAGAGTGGGGTCAGTCTGTTCTTCCCTTGGTGTGTTACATTGACAGAGTGGTATCTGTCTGCTCTTCCCTGGGTGTGTTACATTGACACAGTGGGGTCAGTCTGTTCTCCCATTGTGTGTTACATTGACAGAGTGGGGTCAGTCTGCTCTTCCCTGGGTGTGTTACAATGACAGAGTGGGGTCAATGTGCACTTCACTGGGTGGGTTACATTGACAGAGTGGGGTAAGTCTGCAGTTCACTGTGAGTAACTTTGCAGAAGAGGTCATTCTGCTCTTCTCTGGGTGTGTTACAGTGACAGAGTGGGGTCAGTCTGCTCTTCCCTGGGTGCGTGACATTGACAGAGTGGGGTCAGTCTGCTCTTCCCTGTGTGTTTTACATTGACAGATTGGGGTCAGTCTGCTCTTCCCTGGGTGTGTTACATTGTCAGAGTGGGGACAGTCTGCTCTTCCCTGGGTGTGTTACATTGACCGAGTGAGGTCAGTCTGCTCTACCCTGGGTGTATTACATTGACAGAGTGGGGTCAGTCTACTCTTCCCTGGGTGTCTTACATTGACAGAGTGGGGTCAGTCTGCTCTTCCCTGGGTGAGTTACATTGACAGAGTGGGGTCAGTCTGCTCTTCCCTGGGTGTGAGAAACTGACAGAGTGGGGTCAGTCTGCTCTTCGCTGGGTGATTTAAATTGTCAGAGTGGGGTCATTCCGCTCTACCCTGGGTGCGTTACATTGACAGAGGGGGGTCAATCTTCTCTTCCCTGGGTGCGTTACATTGACAGAGTGGGGTCAGTGTGTTCTTCCCTGAGTGTGTTACATTGACAGAGTGGGGTCAGTCTGCTCTTCCCTGGGTGTGTTACATTGACAGAGTGGGGTCAGTCTGCTCTTCCCTGGGTCTGTGATATTGACAGAGTGGGGTCAGTCTGCTCTTCCCTGGGTGCGTTACATTGACAGAGTGGGGTCAGTATGCTCTTCCGTGGGTGTGTTACATTGACAGAACAGGGTCCGTCTGACTTTCCCTGGGTGTGTTACATTGACAGAGTGAGGTTAGTCTGCTCTTCCCTGGGTGTGTTACAATGACAGAGTGGGGTCAGTCTGCTCTTCCCTGGGTGTCTTACATTGACAGAGTGGGGTCAGTCTGCTCTTCCCAGTGTGTGTTACATTGACAGAGTTGGGTCAGTCTGATCTTCCCTGGGTTTATAACGTTGAGAGAAAGGGGTCAGTCTCCTCTTCCCTGGCTGTGTTACATTGCCAGAGTGGTTTCAGTCTGCTCTTCCCTGGGTGTGTTACATTGACAGAGAGAGGTTAGTCTGCTCTTCCCTCGGTGGGTTACTTTGAAAGTATGGGGTCAGTCTGCTCTTCCCTGGGTGTGTTACATTGACACAGTGGGGTCAATCTGCTCTTCCCTGGGTGTGTTACCTTGACAGTGCGCGGTCAGTCTGCTCTTCCCTGGGTGCGTGACATTGAGAGAGTGGGGTCAGTCTGCTCTTCCCTGGGTGTGTTACATTGACAGAGTGGGGTCAGTCTGCTCTTCCCTGGGTGTGTTACATTGACAGAGAGGGGTCAGTCTGCTCTTCCCTGGATGTGTTACATTGAAAGTGTGGGGTCAGTCTGCTCTTCCCTGGGTCTGTTACATTGACAGAGTGGGGTCAGTCTGCTCTTCCCTGGGTTTGTTACATTGACAGAGTGGGGTCAGTCTGCTCTTCCCTGGGTGTGTTACAGTGACAGAGTGGGGTCAGTCTGCTCTTCCCAGGATGTGTTACATTGACAGAGTGGGGACAGTCTGCTCTTCCCTGGGTGTGTTACATTGACAGAGTGCGGTCAGTGTGCTCTTCCCTGGGTGCGTGAGATTGACAGTGTGGGGTTAGTCTGCTCTTCCCTGTGTGTGTTACATTGACAGTGTGGGGTCCGTCTGTTCTTCCCTGGGTGCGTGACATTGACAGAGTGCGGTCAGTCAGCTCTTCCCTCGGTGTTTTACATTGACAGAGTGGGGTCAGTCTGCTCTTCACTGGGTGTGTTACATTGACAGAGTGGGGACAGTCTGCTCTTTCCTGGGTGTGTTACATTGACAGAGTGAGGTCAGTCTGCTCTACCCTGGGTGTATTACATTGACAGAGTGGGGTCAGTCTACTCTTCCCTGGGTGTGTTACATTGACAGAGTGGGGTCAGTCTGATCTTCCCTGGGTGTGTTACATTGACAGAGTGGGGTCAGTCTGCTCTTCCCTGGGTGTGATATACTGACAGAGTGGGGTCAGTCTGCTCTTCCCTGGGTGTGTTACATTGACACAGTGGGGTCAGTCTGTTTTTCCCTGGGTGTGTTACATTGACAGATTGGGGTCAGTCTGCTCTTCCCTGGCTGTGTTACATTGACAGAGTGGGGTCAGTCTGCTCTTTTATGGGGGGGTTACATTGACAGAGTGGGGTCAGTCTGCTCTTCCCTGGGTGTGTTACATTGATCGAGTGGGGTCAGTCTGCTCTTCCCTGGGAGGGTTACATTGACAGAGTGGGGTCAGTCTTCTCTTCCCTGGGTGTGTTACATTGACTGATTGGGGTCAGTCTGCTCTTCCCCAAGTGTCTTACATTGACACCGTGGGGTCAGTCTGCTCTTCCCTTATTGTGTTACAATGACAGAGTGTGGTCTGTGCGCACTTCCCTGGGTGTGTTACATTAACAGAGTGGGGGTCAGTCTGCTCTTCCCAGGGTGTGTTGCATTGACAGAGTGTGGTCAGTCTGCTCTTCCCAGGGCGTGTCACATTGACAGAGTGGGGTCAGTCTGCTCTTTTATGGGAGGGTTACATTGACTGAGTGGGGTCAATCTGCTCTTCCCTGGGTGTTTTATATTGACAGAGTGGGGTCAGTCTGTTCTTCCCTGGGTGTGTTACATTGACAGAATGGGTTCAGTCTGCTCTTCCCTGGGTGTGTTACATTGACAGAGTGGGGACAGTCTTTTCTCCCAGTGTTTGTTACATTGACAGAGTGGGGTCAGTCTGCTCTTCCCTTGCTGTGTTACAATGACAGAGTGGGGTCAGTGTGCACTTCCCTGTGTGTGTTACATTGACAGAGTGGGGGTCAGTCTGCTCTTCCCAGGGTGTGTTACATTGACAGAGTGTGGTCAGTCTGCTCTTCCCAGGGCGTGTCACATTGACAGAGTGGGTTCAGTCTGCTCTTTTATGTGTGGGTTACATTGACAGAATGAATTCAGTCTGCTCTTCCCTGCGTGTGTTGCATTGACAGAGTGGGGTCAGTCTGATCTTCCCTGGTTGTGTTACATTGACAGAGTGAATTCAGTCTGCTCTTCCCTGGGTGTGTTACATTGACAGAGTGGGGTCAGTCTGCTCTTCCCTGGGTGTGTTAAATTGACAGAGTGAGGTCCGTCCGCTCTTCCCTGGGTTTGTTACATTGACAGAGTGGGGTCAGTCTTCTCTTCCCTGGGTGTGTTACATTGACAGATTGGGGTCAGTCTGCTCTTCCCTGAGTGTGTTACATTGACAGAGTGGGGTCAGTCTGTTCTTCCTTGGGTGTGTTGAATTGACTGTGTTGGGTCAGTCTGCTCTTCCTTGGGTGTGTTACATTGACAGAGTGGCGTCAGTCTGTTCTTCCCTGGGAGTGTTACAGTGACAGGGTGGTGTCAGTCTGCTCTCCCCTGGGTGTGTTACAATGACAGAGTGGGGTCAATGTGCACTTCACTGGGTGGGTTACATTGACAGAGTGGGGTAAGTCTGCAGTTCACTGTGAGTAACTTTGCAGAAGAGGTCATTCTGCTCTTCTCTGGGTGTGTTACAGTGACAGAGTGGGGTCAGTCTGCTCTTCCCTGGGTGCGTGACATTGACAGAGTGGGGTCAGTCTGCTCTTCCCTGTGTGTTTTACATTGACAGATTGGGGTCAGTCTGCTCTTCCCTGGGTGTGTTACATTGTCAGAGTGGGGACAGTCTGCTCTTCCCTGGGTGTGTTACATTGACCGAGTGAGGTCAGTCTGCTCTACCCTGGGTGTATTACATTGACAGAGTGGGGTCAGTCTACTCTTCCCTGGGTGTCTTACATTGACAGAGTGGGGTCAGTCTGCTCTTCCCTGGGTGAGTTACATTGACAGAGTGGGGTCAGTCTGCTCTTCCCTGGGTGTGATATACTGACAGAGTGGGGTCAGTCTGCTCTTCGCTGGGTGATTTAAATTGTCAGAGTGGGGTCATTCCGCTCTACCCTGGGTGCGTTACATTGACAGAGGGGGGTCAATCTTCTCTTCCCTGGGTGCGTTACATTGACAGAGTGGGGTCAGTGTGTTCTTCCCTGAGTGTGTTACATTGACAGAGTGGGGTCAGTCTGCTCTTCCCTGGGTGTGTTACATTGACACTGTGGGGTCAGTCTGCTCTTCCCTGGGTCTGTGATATTGACAGAGTGGGGTCAGTCTGCTCTTCCCTGGGTGCGTTACATTGACAGAGTGGGGTCAGTATGCTCTTCCCTGGGTGTGTTACATTGACAGAACAGGGTCCGTCTGACTTTCCCTGGGTGTGTTACATTGACAGAGTGAGGTTAGTCTGCTCTTCCCTGGGTGTGTTACATTGACAGATTGAGGTCCGTCTGCTCTTCCCTGGGTGTGTTACAATGACAGAGTGGGGTCAGTCTGCTCTTCCCTGGGTGTGTTACATTGACAGAGTGGGGTCAGTCTGCTCTTCCCAGTGTGTGTTACATTGACAGAGTTGGGTCAGTCTGATCTTCCCTGGGTTTATAACGTTGAGAGAAAGGGGTCAGTCTCCTCTTCCCTGGCTGTGTTACATTGCCAGAGTGGTTTCAGTCTGCTCTTCCCTGGGTGTGTTACATTGACAGAGAGAGGTCAGTCTGCTCTTCCCTCGGTGGGTTACTTTGAAAGTATGGGGTCAGTCTGCTCTTCCCTGGGTGTGTTACATTGACACATTGGGGTCAATCTGCTCTTCCCTGGGTGTGTTACATTGACAGTGCGCGGTCAGTCTGCTCTTCCCTGGGTGCGTGACATTGAGAGAGTGGGGTCAGTCTGCTCTTCCCTGGGTGTGTTACATTGACAGAGTGGGGTCAGTCTGCTCTTCCCTGGGTGTGTTACATTGAAAGTGTGGGGTCAGTCTGCTCTTCCCTGGGTGTGTTACATTGACACAGTGGGGTCAGTCTGCTCTTCCCTGGGTGCGTGACATTGACAGAGTGGGGTCAGTCTGCTCTTCCCTGGGTGCGTGACATTGACAGAGTGGGGTCAGTCTGCTCTTCCCTGGGTGTGTTACAATGACAGATTGGGGTCAGTCTGCTATTCCCTGGGTATGTTACATTGACCTAGCCAGGTCAATCTTCTGTTCCCTGGGTGCGTTACATTGACAGAGGGGGCTCAGTCTGCTCTTCCCTGGGTGTGTTACATTGACAGAGTGAGGTCAGTCTGCTCTTCCCTAGGTGTGTTACAATGACAGAGAGGGGTCAGTCTGCTCTTCCCTGGGTGTGTTACAATGACAGAGTTGGGTCAGTCTGCTCTTCCCAGAATGTGTTACATTGACAGAGTTGGGTCAGTCTGATCTTCCCTGGGTGTGAAACGTTGACAGAAAGGGGTCAGTATGCTCTTCCCTGGGTGTTTTACATTGACAGAGTGGGGTCAGTCTGCTTTTCCCTGGGTGTGTTACATTGACAGAGTGGGGTCAGTCTGCTCTTCCCTGGGTGTGTTACATTGACAGAGTGAGGTCAGTCTGCTCTTCCCTGGGTGTGTTACATTGACAGAGTGGGGTCAGTCTACTCTTCACTGGGTGTCTTACATTGACAGAGTGGGGTCAGTCTGCTCTTCCCTGTGTGTGTTACATTGACAGAGTTGGGTCAGTCTGATCTTCCCTGGGTTTATAACGTTGAGAGAAAGGGGTCAGTCTCCTCTTCCCTGGGTGTGTTACATTGACACAGTGGGGTCAGTCTGCTCTTCCCTGGGTGTGTTACATTGACAGAGTGGGGTCAGTCTGCTGTTCCCTGGGTGTGTTACATTTGCAGAGTGGGGTCAGTCTGCTCTTCCCTGGGTGTGTTACATTGACAGAGAGGGGTCAGTGTGCTCTTCCCTTGATGTGTTCCATTGAATGTGTGGGGTCAGTCTGCTCTTCCCTGGGTGTGTTACATTGACACAGTGGGGTCAGTCTGCTCTTCCCTGGGTATGTTACATTTACAGAGTGGGGTCAGTCTGCTCTTCCCTGGGTGTGTTACATTGACAGAGAGGGGTCAGTCTGCTCTTCCCTGGATGTGTTCCATTGAATGTGTGGGGTCAGTCTGCTCTTCCCTGGGTGTGTTACATTGACAGAGAGGGGTCAGTCTGCTCTTCCCTGGATGTGTTACATTGACAGAGTTGGGTCAGTCTGCTCTTCCCTGGGTGTGTTACATTGACACAGTGGGGTCAGTCTGCTCTTCCCTGGGTGCGTGACATTGACAGAGTGCGGTCAGTCTGCTCTTCCCTGGTTGCGTGACATTGACAGAGTGGGGTCAGTCTGCTCTTCCCTGGGTGTGTTACATTGACAGAGTGGGGTCAGTCTGCTCTTCCCTGGTATGTTACATTGACCTAGCCAGGTCAATCTTCTTTTCCCAGTGTGTGTTACATTGACAGAGGGGGCTCAGTCTGCATTTCCCTGGGTGCGTGAGATTGACAGTGTGGGGTTAGTCTGCTCTTCCCTGTGTGTGTTACATTGACAGAGTGGGGTCAGTCTGTTCTTCCCTGGGTGTGTTACATTGACAGAGTGGGGTCAGTCTGCTCTTCACTGGGTGTGTTACATTGACAGAATGGGGACAGTCTGCTCTTCCCTGGGTGTGTTACATTGACAGAGTGAGGTCAGTCTGCTCTACCCTGGGTGTATTACATTGACAGAGTGGGGTCAGTCTACTCTTCCCTGGGTGTGTTACATTGACAGAGTGGGGTCAGTCTGATCTTCCCTGGGTGTGTTACATTGACAGAGTGGGGTCAGTCTGCTCTTCCCTGGGTGTGATATACTGACAGAGTGGGGTCAGTCTGCTCTTCCCTGGGTGTGTTACATTGACACAGTGGGGTCAGTCTGTTTTTCCCTGGGTGTGTTACATTGACAGAGTGGGGTCAGTCTGCTCTTTTATGGGTGGGTTACATTGACAGAGTGGGGTCAGTCTGCTCTTCCCTGGGTGTGTTACATTGATCGAGTGGGGTCAGTCTGCTCTTCCCTGGGAGGGTTACATTGACAGAGTGGGGTCAGTCTTCTCTTCCCTGGGTGTGTTACATTGACTGATTGGGGTCAGTCTGCTCTTCCCCAAGTGTCTTACATTGAAACAGTGGGGTCAGTCTGCTCTTCCCTTATTGTGTTACAATGACAGAGTGTGGTCTGTGCGCACTTCCCTGGGTGTGTTACATTAACAGAGTGGGGGTCAGTCTGCTCTTCCCAGGGTGTGTTGCATTGACAGAGTGTGGTCAGTCTGCTCTTCCCAGGGCGTGTCACATTGACAGAGTGGGGTCAGTCTGCTCTTTTGTGGGAGGGTTACATTGACTGAGTGGGGTCAATCTGCTCTTCCCTGGGTGTTTTATATTGACAGAGTGGGGTCAGTCTGTTCTTCCCTGGGTGTGTTACATTGACAGAATGGGTTCAGTCTGCTCTTCCCTGGGTGTGTTACATTGACAGAGTGGGGACAGTCTTTTCTCCCAGTGTTTGTTACATTGACAGAGTGGGGTCAGTCTGCTCTTCCCTTGCTGTGTTACAATGACAGAGTGGGGTCAGTGTGCACTTTCCTGTGTGTGTTACATTGACAGAGTGGGGGTCAGTCTGCTCTTCCCAGGGTGTGTTACATTGACAGAGTGTGGTCAGTCTGCTCTTCCCAGGGCGTGTCACATTGACAGAGTGGGTTCAGTCTGCTCTTTTATGTGTGGGTTACATTGACAGAATGAATTCAGTCTGCTTTTCCCTGCGTGTGTTGCATTGACAGAGTGGGGTCAGTCTGATCTTCCCTGGTTGTGTTACATTGACAGAGTGAGTTCAGTCTGCTCTTCCCTGGGTGTGTTACATTGACAGAGTGGGGTCAGTCTGCTCTTCCCTGAGTGTGTTAAATTGACAGAGTGAGGTCCGTCCGCTCTTCCCTGGGTTTGTTACATTGACAGAGTGGGGTCAGTCTTCTCTTCCCTGGGTGTGTTACATTGACAGATTGGGGTCAGTCTGCTCTTCCCTGAGTGTGTTACATTGACAGAGTGGGGTCAGTCTGTTCTTCCTTGGGTGTGTTGAATTGACTGTGTTGGGTCAGTCTGCTCTTCCTTGGGTGTGTTACATTGACAGAGTGGCGTCAGTCTGTTCTTCCCTGGGAGTGTTACAGTGACAGGGTGGTGTCAGTCTGCTCTCCCCTGGGTGTGTTCCATTGACAGAGTGGGGTCAGTCTGCTCTTCCCTGGGTGTGTTAAATTGACAGAGTGGGGTCAGTCTGTTCTTCCCTTGGTGTGTTACATTGACAGAGTGGTATCTGTCTGCTCTTCCCTGGGTGTGTTACATTGACACAGTGGGGTCAGTCTGTTCTCCCATTGTGTGTTACATTGACAGAGTGGGGTCAGTCTGCTCTTCCCTGGGTGTGTTACAATGACAGAGTGGGGTCAATGTGCACTTCACTGGGTGGGTTACATTGACAGAGTGGGGTAAGTCTGCAGTTCACTGTGAGTAACTTTGCAGAAGAGGTCATTCTGCTCTTCTCTGGGTGTGGTACAGTGACAGAGTGGGGTCAGTCTGCTCTTCCCTGGGTGCGTCACATTGACAGAGTGGGGTCAGTCTGCTCTTCCCTGTGTGTTTTACATTGTCAGAGTGGGGACAGTCTGCTCTTCCCTGGGTGTGTTACATTGACCGAGTGAGGTCAGTCTGCTCTACCCTGGGTGTATTACATTGACAGAGTGGGGTCAGTCTACTCTTCCCTGGGTGTCTTACATTGACAGAGTGGGGTCAGTCTGCTCTTCCCTGGGTGAGTTACATTGACAGAGTGGGGTCAGTCTGCTCTTCCCTGGGTGTGATATACTGACAGAGTGGGGTCAGTCTGCTCTTCCCTGGGTGATTTAAATTGTCAGAGTGGGGTCAGTCTGCTCTTCCCTGGGTGCGTTACATTGACAGAGTGGGGTCAGTGTGTTCTTCCCTGAGTGTGTTACATTGACAGAGTGGGGTCAGTCTGCTCTTCCCTGGGTGTGTTACATTGACAGAGTGGGGTCAGTCTGCTCTTCCCTGGGTCTGTGATATTGACAGAGTGGGGTCAGTCTTCTCTTCCCTGGGTGCGTTACATTGACAGAGTGGGGTCAGTATGCTCTTCCCTGGGTGTGTTACATTGACAGAACAGGGTCCGTCTGACTTTCCCTGGGTGTGTTACATTGACAGAGTGAGGTTAGTCTGCTCTTCCCTGGGTGTGTTACATTGACAGATTGAGGTCCGTCTGCTCTTCCCTGGGTGTGTTACAATGACAGAGTGGGTTCAGTCTGCTCTTCCCTGGGTGTGTTACATTGACAGAGTGGGGTCAGTCTGCTCTGCCCAGTGTGTGTTACATTGACAGAGTTGGGTCAGTCTGATCTTCCCTGGGTTTATAACGTTGAGAGAAAGGGGTCAGTCTGCTCTTCCCTGGCTGTGTTACATTGCCAGAGTGGTTTCAGTCTGCTCTTCCCTGGGTGTGTTACATTGACAGAGAGAGGTCAGTCTGCTCTTCCCTCGGTGGGTTACTTTGAAAGTATGGGGTCAGTCTGCTCTTCCCTGGGTGTGTTACATTGACACAGTGGGGTCAATCTGCTCTTCCCTGGGTGTGTTACATTGACAGTGCGCGGTCAGTCTGCTCTTCCCTGGGTGCGTGACATTGAGAGAGTGGGGTCAGTCTGCTCTTCCCTGGGTGTGTTACATTGACAGAGTGGGGTCAGTCTGCTCTTCCCTGGGTGTGTTACATTGACAGAGAGGGGTCAGTCTGCTCTTCCCTGGATGTGTTACATTGAAAGTGTGGGGTCAGTCTGCTCTTCCCTGGGTGTGTTACATTGACACAGTGGGGTCAGTCTGCTCTTCCCTGGGTGCGTGACATTGACAGAGTGCGGTCAGTCTGCTCTTCCCTGGGTGCGTGACATTGACAGAGTGGGGTCAGTCTGCTCTTCCCTGGGTGTGTTACAATGACAGATTGGGGTCAGTCTGCTCTTCCCTGGGTATGTTACATTGACCTAGCCAGGTCAATCTTCTGTTCCCTGGGTGCGTTACATTGACAGAGGGGGCTCAGTCTGCTCTTCCCTGGGTGTGTTACATTGACAGAGTGAGGTCAGTCTGCTGTTCCCTGGGTGTGTTACAATGACAGAGAGGGGTCAGTCTGCTCTTCCCTGGGTGTGTTACAATGACAGAGTTGGGTCAGTCTGCTCTTCCCAGAATGTGTTACATTGACAGAGTTGGGTCAGTCTGATCTTCCCAGGGTGTGAAACGTTGACAGAAAGTGGTCAGTCTGCTCTTCCCTGGGTGTTTTACATTGACAGAGTGGGGTCAGTCTGCTTTTCCCTGGGTGTGTTACATTGACAGAGTGGGGTCAGTCTGCTCTTCCCTGGGTGTGTTACATTGACAGAGTGAGGTCAGTCTGCTCTTCCCTGGGTTTGTTACATTGACAGAGTGGGGTCAGTCTACTCTTCACTGGGTGTCTTACATTGACAGAGTGGGGTCAGTCTGCTCTTCCCTGGGTGTGTTACATTGACAGAGTTGGGTCAGTCTGATCTTCCCTGGGTTTATAACGTTGAGAGAAAGGGGTCAGTCTCCTCTTCCCTGGGTGTGTTACATTGACACAGTGGGGTCAGTCTGCTCTTCCCTGGGTGTGTTACATTGACAGAGAGTGGTCAGTCTGCTCTTCCCTGGATGTGTTCCATTGAATGTGTGGGGTCAGTCTGCTCTTCCCTGGGAGTGTTACATTGACAGAGTGGGGTCAGTCTGCCCTTCCCTGGGTGTGTTACTTTGACAGGGTGGGGTCAGTCTGCTCTTCCCTGGGTGCGTGACATTGACAGAGTGGGGTCAGTCTGCTGTTCCCTGGGTGTGTTACATTTACAGAGTGGGGTCAGTCTGCTCTTCCCTGGGTGTGTTACATTGACAGAGAGGGGTCAGTCTGCTCTTCCCTGGATGTGTTCCATTGAATGTGTGGGGTCAGTCTGCTCTTCCCTGGGTGTGTTACATTGACAGAGTGGGGTCAGTCTGCTCTTCCCTGGGTGTGTTACATTGACAGAGAGGGGTCAGTCTGCTCTTCCCTGGGTGTGTTACAATGACCGAGTGGGGTCAGTCTGCTCTTCCCTGGGTGCGTGACATTGACAGAGTGCGGTCAGTCTGCTCTTCCCTGGTTGCGTGACATTGACAGAGTGGGTCAGTCTGCTCTTCCCGGGGTGTGTTACATTGACAGAGTGGGGTCAGTCTGCTCTTCCCTGGGTATGTTACATTGACCTAGCCAGGTAAATCTTCTTTTCCCTGGGTGTGTTACATTGACAGAGGGGGCTCAGTCTGCATTTCCCTGTGTGTGTTACATTGACAGAGTGAGGTCAGTCTGCTCTTCCCTGGGTGTGTTACAATGACAGAGAGGGGTCAGTCTGCTATTCCCTGGGTGTGTAACAATGACAGAGTTGGGTCAGTCTGCTCTTCCCAGAATGTGTTACATTGACAGAGTTGGGTCAGTCTGATCTTCACTGGGTGTGAAACGTTGACAGAAAGGGGTCAGTCTGCTCTTCCCTGGGTGTTTTACATTGACAGAGTGGGGTCAGTCTGCTCTTCCCTGGGTGTGTTACATTGACAGAGTGGGGTCAGGCTGCTCTTCCCTGGGTGTGTTACATTGACAGAGTGGGGTCAGTCTGCTCTTCACAGGGTGGGCTACATTGACTGAGTGCGGTCAGTCTGCTCTTCCCTGCGTCTGTTACATTGACAGAGTGGGGTCAGTCTGCTCTTCCCTGGGTTTGTTACATTTACAGAGTTGGGTCAGTCTGCTCTTCCCAGGGTGTGTTACATTGACAGAGTGGGGACAGTCTGCTCTTCCCTGGGTGTGTTACATTGACAGAGTGCGGTCAGTGTGCTCTTCCCTGGGTGCGTGAGATTGACAGTGTGGGGTTAGTCTGCTCTTCCCTGTGTGTGTTACATTGACAGAGTGGGGTCAGTCTACTCTTCCCTGGGTGTGTTACATTGACAGAGTGGGGTCATTCTGATCTTCCCTGGGTGTGTTACATTGACAGAGTGGGGTCAGTCTACTCTTCCCTGGGTGTGTTACATTGACAGAGTGGGGTCAGTCTGATCTTCCCTGGGTGTGTTACATTGACAGAGTGGGGTCAGTCTGCTCTTCCCTGGGTGTGATATACTGACAGAGTGGGGTCAGTCTGCTCTTCCCAGGGTGTGTTACATTGACACAGTGGGGTCCGTCTGTTTTTCCCTGGGTGTGTTACATTGACAGATTGGGGTCAGTCTGCTCTTCCCTGGCTGTGTTACATTGACAGAGTGGGGTCAGTCTGCTCTTTTATGGGTGGGTTACATTGACAGAGTGGGGTCAGTCTGCTCTTCCCTGGGTGTGTTACATTGATCGAGTGGGGTCAGTCTGCTCTTCCCTGGGAGGGTTACATTGACAGAGTGGGGTCAGTCTTCTCTTCCCTGGGTGTGTTACATTGACTGATTGGGGTCAGTCTGCTCTTCCCCAAGTGTCTTACATTGACACAGTGGGGTCAGTCTGCTCTTCCCTTATTGTGTTACAATGACAGAGTGTGGTCTGTGCGCACTTCCCTGGGTGTGTTACATTAACAGAGTGGGGGTCAGTCTGCTCTTCCCAGGGTGTGTTGCATTGACAGAGTGTGGTCAGTCTGCTCTTCCCAGGGCGTGTCACATTGACAGAGTGGGGTCAGTCTGCTCTTTTATGGGAGGGTTACATTGACTGAGTGGGGTCAATCTGCTCTTCCCTGGGTGTTTTATATTGACAGAGTGGGGTCAGTCTGCTCTTCCCTTGCTGTGTTACAATGACAGAGTGGGGTCAGTGTGCACTTCCCTGTGTGTGTTACATTGACAGAGTGGGGGTCAGTCTGCTCTTCCCAGGGTGTGTTACATTGACAGAGTGTGGTCAGTCTGCTCTTCCCAGGGCGTGTCACATTGACAGAGTGGGTTCAGTCTGCTCTTTTATGTGTGGGTTACATTGACAGAATGAATTCAGTGTGCTCTTCCCTGCGTGTGTTGCATTGACAGAGTGGGGTCAGTCTGATCTTCCCTGGTTGTGTTACATTGACAGAGTGAGTTCAGTCTGCTCTTCCCTGGGTGTGTTACATTGACAGAGTGGGGTCAGTCTGCTCTTCCCTGGGTGTGTTAAATTGACAGAGTGAGGTCCGTCCGCTCTTCCCTGGGTTTGTTACATTGACAGAGTGGGGTCAGTCTTCTCTTCCCTGGGTGTGTTACATTGACAGATTGGGGTCAGTCTGCTCTTCCCTGAGTGTGTTACATTGACAGAGTGGGGTCAGTCTGTTCTTCCTTGGGTGTGTTGAATTGACTGTGTTGGGTCAGTCTGCTCTTCCTTGGGTGTGTTACATTGACAGAGTGGCGTCAGTCTGTTCTTCCCTGGGAGTGTTACAGTGACAGGGTGGTGTCAGTCTGCTCTTCCCAGGGCGTGTCACATTGACAGAGTGGGTTCAGTCTGCTCTTTTATGTGTGGGTTACATTGACAGAATGAATTCAGTGTGCTCTTCCCTGCGTGTGTTGCATTGACAGAGTGGGGTCAGTCTGATCTTCCCTGGTTGTGTTACATTGACAGAGTGAGTTCAGTCTGTTCTTCCCTGGGAGTGTTACAGTGACAGGGTGGTGTCAGTCTGCTCTCCCCTGGCTGTGTTCCATTGACAGAGTGGGGTCAGTCTGCTCTTCCCTGGGTGTGTTAAATTGACAGAGTGGGGTCAGTCTGTTCTTCCCTTGGTGTGTTACATTGACAGAGTGGTATCTGTCTGCTCTTCCCTGGGTGTGTTACATTGACACAGTGGGGTCAGTCTGTTCTCCCATTGTGTGTTACATTGACAGAGTGGGGTCAGTCTGCTCTTCCCTGGGTGTGTTACAATGACAGAGTGGGGTCAATGTGCACTTCACTGGGTGGGTTACATTGACAGAGTGGGGTAAGTCTGCAGTTCACTGTGAGTAACTTTGCAGAAGAGGTCATTCTGCTCTTCTCTGGGTGTGTTACAGTGACAGAGTGGGGTCAGTCTGCTCTTCCCTGGGTGCGTGACATTGACAGAGTGGGGTCAGTCTGCTCTTCCCTGTGTGTTTTACATTGACAGATTGGGGTCAGTCTGCTCTTCCCTGGGTGTGTTACATTGTCAGAGTGGGGACAGTCTGCTCTTCCCTGGGTGTGTTACATTGACCGAGTGAGGTCAGTCTGCTCTACCCTGGGTGTATTACATTGACAGAGTGGGGTCAGTCTACTCTTCCCTGGGTGTCTTGCATTGACAGAGTGGGGTCAGTCTGCTCTTCCCTGGGTGAGTTACATTGACAGAGTGGGGTCAGTCTGCTCTTCCCTGGGTGTGATATACTGACAGAGTGGGGTCAGTCTGCTCTTCGCTGGGTGATTTAAATTGTCAGAGTGGGGTCATTCCGCTCTACCCTGGGTGCGTTACATTGACAGAGGGGGGTCAATCTTCTCTTCCCTGGGTGCGTTACATTGACAGAGTGGGGTCAGTCTGCTCTTCCCTGGGTGTGTTACATTGACAGAGTGGGGTCAGTCTGCTCTTCCCTCGGTCTGTGATATTGACAGAGTGGGGTCAGTCTGTTCTCCCATTGTGTGTTACATTGACAGAGTGGGGTCAGTCTGCTCTTCCCTGGGTGTGTTACAATGACAGAGTGGGGTCAATGTGCACTTCACTGGGTGGGTTACATTGACAGAGTGGGGTAAGTCTGCAGTTCACTGTGAGTAACTTTGCAGAAGAGGTCATTCTGCTCTTCTCTGGGTGTGTTACAGTGACAGAGTGGGGTCAGTCTGCTCTTCCCTGGGTGCGTGACATTGACAGAGTGGGGTCTGTCTGCTCTTCCCTGTGTGTTTTACATTGACAGATTGGGGTCAGTGTGCTCTTCCCTGGGTGTGTTACATTGTCAGAGTGGGGACAGTCTGCTCTTCCCTGGGTGTGTTACATTGACCGAGTGCGGTCAGTCTGCTCTACCCTGGGTGTATTACATTGACAGAGTGGGGTCAGTCTACTCTTCCCTGGGTGTCTTGCATTGACAGAGTGGGGTCAGTCTGCTCTTCCCTGGGTGAGTTACATTGACAGAGTGGGGTCAGTCTGCTCTTCCCTGGGTGTGATATACTGACAGAGTGGGGTCAGTCTGCTCTTCGCTGGGTGATTTAAATTGTCAGAGTGGGGTCATTCCGCTCTACCCTGGGTGCGTTACATTGACAGAGTGGGGTCAGTCTGCTCTTCCCTGGGTCTGTGATATTGACAGAGTGGGGTCAGTCTGTTCTCCCATTGTGTGTTACATTGACAGAGTGGGGTCAGTCTGCTCTCCCATTGTGTGTTACATTGACAGAGTGGGGTCAGTCTGCTCTTCCCTGGGTGTGTTACAATGACAGAGTGGGGTCAATGTGCACTTCACTGGGTGGGTTACATTGACAGAGTGGGGTAAGTCTGCAGTTCACTGTGAGTAACTTTGCAGAAGAGGTCATTCTGCTCTTCTCTGGGTGTGTTACAGTGACAGAGTGGGGTCAGTCTGCTCTTCCCTGGGTGCGTGACATTGACAGAGTGGGGTCAGTCTGCTCTTCCCTGTGTGTTTTACATTGACAGATTGGGGTCAGTCTGCTCTTCCCTGGGTGTGTTACATTGTCAGAGTGGGGACAGTCTGCTCTTCCCTGGGTGTGTTACATTGACCGAGTGAGGTCAGTCTGCTCTACCCTGGGTGTATTACATTGACAGAGTGGGGTCAGTCTACTCTTCCCTGGGTGTCTTACATTGACAGAGTGGGGTCAGTCTGCTCTTCCCTGGGTGAGTTACATTGACAGAGTGGGGTCAGTCTGCTCTTCCCTGGGTGTGATATACTGACAGAGTGGGGTCAGTCTGCTCTTCGCTGGGTGATTTAAATTGTCAGAGTGGGGTCATTCCGCTCTACCCTGGGTGCGTTATATTGACAGAGGGGGGTCAATCTTCTCTTCCCTGGGTGCGTTACATTGACAGAGTGGGGTCAGTGTGTTCTTCCCTGAGTGTGTTACATTGACAGAGTGGGGTCAGTCTGCTCTTCCCTGGGTGTGTTACATTGACAGAGTGGGGTCAGTCTGCTCTTCCCTGGGTCTGTGATATTGCCAGAGTGGGGTCAGTCTTCTCTTCCCTGGGTGCGTTACATTGACAGAGTGGGGTCAGTATGCTCTTCCCTGGGTGTGTTACATTGACAGAACAGGGTCCGTCTGACTTTCCCTGGGTGTGTTACATTGACAGAGTGAGGTTAGTCTGCTCTTCCCTGGGTGTGTTACATTGACAGATTGAGGTCCGTCTGCTCTTCCCTGGGTGTGTTACAATGACAGAGTGGGGTCAGTCTGCTCTTTCCTGGGTGTGTTACATTGACAGAGTGGGGTCAGTCTGCTCTTCCCAGTGTGTGTTACATTGACAGAGTTGGGTCAGTCTGATCTTCCCTGGGTTTATAACGTTGAGAGAAAGGGGTCAGTCTCCTCTTCCCTGGCTGTGTTACATTGCCAGAGTGGTTTCAGTCTGCTCTTCCCTGGGTGTGTTACATTGACAGAGAGAGGTCAGTCTGCTCTTCCCTCGGTGGGTTACTTTGAAAGTATGGGGTCAGTCTGCTCTTCCCTGGGTGTGTTACATTGACACAGTGGGGTCAATCTGCTCTTCCCTGGGTGTGTTACATTGACAGTGCGCGGTCAGTCTGCTCTTCCCTGGGTGCGTGACATTGAGAGAGTGGGGTCAGTCTGCTCTTCCCTGGGTGTGTTACATTGACAGAGTGGGGTCAGTCTGCTCTTCCCTGGGTGTGTTACATTGACAGAGAGGGGTCAGTCTGCTCTTCCCTGGATGTGTTACATTGAAAGTGTGGGGTCAGTCTGCTCTTCCCTGGGTGTGTTACATTGACACAGTGGGGTCAGTCTGCTCTTCCCTGGGTGCGTGACATTGACAGAGTGCGGTCAGTCTGCTCTTCCCTGGGTGCGTGACATTGACAGAGTGGGGTCAGTCTGCTCTTCCCTGGTGTGTTACATTGACAGATTGGGGTCAGTCTGCTCTTCCCTGGGTATGTTACATTGACCTAGCCAGGTCAATCTTCTGTTCCCTGGGTGCGTTACATTGACAGAGGGGGCTCAGTCTGCTCTTCCCTGGGTGTGTTACATTGACAGAGTGAGGTCAGTCTGCTCTTCCCTGGGTGTGTTACAATGACAGAGAGGGGTCAGTCTGCTCTTCCCTGGGTGTGTTACAATGACAGAGTTGGGTCAGTCTGCTCTTCCCAGAATGTGTTACATTGACAGAGTTGGGTCAGTCTGATCTTCCCTGGGTGTGAAACGTTTACAGAAATGGGTCAGTCTGCTCTTCCCTGGGTGTTTTACATTGACAGAGTGGGGTCAGTCTGCTTTTCCCTGTGTGTGTTACATTGACAGAGTGGGGTCAGTCTGCTCTTACCTGGGTGTGTTACATTGACAGAGTGAGGTCAGTCTGCTCTTCCCTGGGTGTGTTACATTGACAGAGTGGGGTCAGTCTACTCTTCACCTGGTGTCTTACATTGACAGAGTGGGGTCAGTCTGCTCTTCCCTGGGTGTGTTACATTGACAGAGTGTGGTCAGTCTGCTCCTCCCAGGGTGTGTTACATTGACAGAGTGAGGTCCGTCTGCTCTTCCCTGGGTGTGTTACATTGACAGAGTGGGGTCAGTCTACTCTTCCCTGCATGTGTTGCATTGACAGAGTGCGGTCAGTCTGCTCTTCCCAGGGTGTGTTACATTGACAGAGTGGGGTCAGTCTGCTCCTCCCAGGGTGTGTTACATTGACAGAGTGGGGTCAGTCTGCTCTTCCTTGGGTGTGTTTCATTGACAGAGTGGGGTCAGTCTACCCTTCCCTGGGCGTGTTACATTGACAGAGTGGGGTCAGTCTACTCTTCCCTGCATGTGTTACATTGACTGAGTGCGGTCAGTCTGCTCTTCCCTGCGTCTGTTACATTGACAGAGTGGGGTCAGTCTGCTCTTCCCTGGGTTTGTTACATTTACAGAGTGGGGTCAGTCTGCTCTTCCCAGGGTGTGTTACATTGACAGAGTGGGGACAGTCTGCTCTTCCCTGGGTGTGTTACATTGACAGAGTGCGGTCAGTGTGCTCTTCCCTGGGTGCGTGAGATTGACAGTGTGGGGTTAGTCTGCTCTTTCCTGTGTGTGTTACATTGACAGAGTGGGGTCAGTCTACTCTTCCCTGGGTGTGTTACATTGACAGAGTGGGGTCAGTCTGATCTTCCCTGGGTGTGTTACATTGACAGAGTGGGGTCAGTCTACTCTTCCCTGGGTGTGTTACATTGACAGAGTGGGTTCTGTCTGATCTTCCCTGGGTGTGTTACATTGACAGAGTGGGGTCAGTCTGCTCTTCCCTGGGTGTGATATACTGACAGAGTGGGGTCAGTCTGCTCTTCCCTGGGTGTGTTACATTGACACAGTGGGGTCCGTCTGTTTTTCCCTGGGTGTGTTACATTGACAGATTGGGGTCAGTCTGCTCTTCCCTGGCTGTGTTACATTGACAGAGTGGGGTCAGTCTGCTCTTTTATGGGTGGGTTACATTGACAGAGTGGGGTCAGTCTGCTCTTCCCTGGGTGTGTTACATTGATCGAGTGGGGTCAGTCTGCTCTTCCCTGGGAGGGTTACATTGACAGAGTGGGGTCAGTCTTCTCTTCCCTGGGTGTGTTACATTGACTGATTGGGGTCAGTCTGCTCTTCCCCAAGTGTCTTACATTGACACAGTGGGGTCAGTCTGCTCTTCCCTTATTGTGTTACAATGACAGAGTGTGGTCTGTGCGCACTTCCCTGGGTGTGTTACATTAACAGAGTGGGGGTCAGTCTGCTCTTCCCAGGGTGTGTTGCATTGACAGAGTGTGGTCAGTCTGCTCTTCCCAGGGCGTGTCACATTGACAGAGTGGGGTCAGTCTGCTCTTTTATGGGAGGGTTACATTGACTGAGTGGGGTCAATCTGCTCTTCCCTGGGTGTTTTATATTGACAGAGTGGGGTCAGTCTGTTCTTCCCTGGGTGTGTTACATTGACAGAATGGGTTCAGTCTGCTCTTCCCTGGGTGTGTTACATTGACAGAGTGGGGACAGTCTTTTCTCCCAGTGTTTGTTACATTGACAGAGTGGGGTCAGTCTGCTCTTCCCTTGCTGTGTTACAATGACAGAGTGGGGTCAGTGTGCACTTCCCTGTGTGTGTTACATTGACAGAGTGGGGGTCAGTCTGCTCTTCCCAGGGTGTGTTACATTGACAGAGTGTGGTCAGTCTGCTCTTCCCAGGGCGTGTCACATTGACAGAGTGGGTTCAGTCTGCTCTTTTATGTGTGGGTTACATTGACAGAATGAATTCAGTGTGCTCTTCCCTGCGTGTGTTGCATTGACAGAGTGGGGTCAGTCTGATCTTCCCTGGTTGTGTTACATTGACAGAGTGAGTTCAGTCTGCTCTTCCCTGGGTGTGTTACATTGACAGAGTGGGGTCAGTCTGCTCTTCCCTGGGTGTGTTAAATTGACAGAGTGAGGTCCGTCCGCTCTTCCCTGGGTTTGTTACATTGACAGAGTGGGGTCAGTCTTCTCTTCCCTGGGTGTGTTACATTGACAGATTGGGGTCAGTCTGCTCTTCCCTGAGTGTGTTACATTGACAGAGTGGGGTCAGTCTGTTCTTCCTTGGGTGTGTTGAATTGACTGTGTTGGGTCAGTCTGCTCTTCCTTGGGTGTGTTACATTGACAGAGTGGCGTCAGTCTGTTCTTCCCTGGGAGTGTTACAGTGACAGGGTGGTGTCAGTCTGCTCTTCCCAGGGCGTGTCACATTGACAGAGTGGGTTCAGTCTGCTCTTTTATGTGTGGGTTACATTGACAGAATGAATTCAGTGTGCTCTTCCCTGCGTGTGTTGCATTGACAGAGTGGGGTCAGTCTGATCTTCCCTGGTTGTGTTACATTGACAGAGTGAGTTCAGTCTGTTCTTCCCTGGGAGTGTTACAGTGACAGGGTGGTGTCAGTCTGCTCTCCCCTGGCTGTGTTCCATTGACAGAGTGGGGTCAGTCTGCTCTTCCCTGGGTGTGTTAAATTGACAGAGTGGGGTCAGTCTGTTCTTCCCTTGGTGTGTTACATTGACAGAGTGGTATCTGTCTGCTCTTCCCTGGGTGTGTTACATTGACACAGTGGGGTCAGTCTGTTCTCCCATTGTGTGTTACATTGACAGAGTGGGGTCAGTCTGCTCTTCCCTGGGTGTGTTACAATGACAGAGTGGGGTCAATGTGCACTTCACTGGGTGGGTTACATTGACAGAGTGGGGTAAGTCTGCAGTTCACTGTGAGTAACTTTGCAGAAGAGGTCATTCTGCTCTTCTCTGGGTGTGTTACAGTGACAGAGTGGGGTCAGTCTGCTCTTCCCTGGGTGCGTGACATTGACAGAGTGGGGTCAGTCTGCTCTTCCCTGTGTGTTTTACATTGACAGATTGGGGTCAGTCAGCTCTTCCCTGGGTGTGTTACATTGTCAGAGTGGGGACAGTCTGCTCTTCCCTGGGTGTGTTACATTGACCGAGTGAGGTCAGTCTGCTCTACCCTGGGTGTATTACATTGACAGAGTGGGGTCAGTCTACTCTTCCCTGGGTGTCTTGCATTGACAGAGTGGGGTCAGTCTGCTCTTCCCTGGGTGAGTTACATTGACAGAGTGGGGTCAGTCTGCTCTTCCCTGGGTGTGATATACTGACAGAGTGGGGTCAGTCTGCTCTTCGCTGGGTGATTTAAATTGTCAGAGTGGGGTCATTCCGCTCTACCCTGGGTGCGTTACATTGACAGAGTGGGGTCAGTGTGTTCTTCCCTGAGTGTGTTACATTGACAGAGGGGGGTCAATCTTCTCTTCCCTGGGTGCGTTACATTGACAGAGTGGGGTCAGTCTGCTCTTCCCTGGGTGTGTTACATTGACAGAGTGGGGTCAGTCTGCTCTTCCCTGGGTCTGTGATATTGACAGAGTGGGGTCAGTCTGTTCTCCCATTGTGTGTTACATTGACAGAGTGGGGTCAGTCTGCTCTTCCCTGGGTGTGTTACAATGACAGAGTGGGGTCAATGTGCACTTCACTGGGTGGGTTACATTGACAGAGTGGGGTAAGTCTGCAGTTCACTGTGAGTAACTTTGCAGAAGAGGTCATTCTGCTCTTCTCTGGGTGTGTTACAGTGACAGAGTGGGGTCAGTCTGCTCTTCCCTGGGTGCGTGACATTGACAGAGTGGGGTCTGTCTGCTCTTCCCTGTGTGTTTTACATTGACAGATTGGGGTCAGTCTGCTCTTCCCTGGGTGTGTTACATTGTCAGAGTGGGGACAGTCTGCTCTTCCCTGGGTGTGTTACATTGACCGAGTGCGGTCAGTCTGCTCTACCCTGGGTGTATTACATTGACAGAGTGAGGTCAGTCTACTCTTCCCTGGGTGTCTTACATTGACAGAGTGGGGTCAGTCTGCTCTTCCCTGGGTGAGTTACATTGACAGAGTGGGGTCAGTCTGCTCTTCCCTGGGTGTGATATAATGACAGAGTGGGGTCAGTCTGCTCTTCCCTGGGTGATTTAAATTGTCAGAGTGGGGTCATTCCGCTCTACCCTGGGTGCGTTACATTGACAGAGTGGGGTCAGTGTGTTCTTCCCTGAGTGTGTTACATTGACAGAGTGGGGTCAGTCTGCTCTTCCCTGGGTGTGTTACATTGACAGAGTGGGGTCAGTCTGCTCTTCCCTGGGTCTGTGATATTGACAGAGTGGGGTCAGTCTTCTCTTCCCTGGGTGCGTTACATTGACAGAGTGGGGTCAGTATGCTCTTCCCTGGGTGTGTTACATTGACAGAACAGGGTCCGTCTGACTTTCCCTGGGTGTGTTACATTGACAGAGTGAGGTTAGTCTGCTCTTCCCTGGGTGTGTTACATTGACAGATTGAGGTCCGTCTGCTCTTCCCTGGGTGTGTTACAATGACAGAGTGGGGTCAGTCTGCTCTTTCCTGGGTGTGTTACATTGACAGAGTGGGGTCAGTCTGCTCTTCCCAGTGTGTGTTACATTGACAGAGTTGGGTCAGTCTGATCTTCCCTGGGTTTATAACGTTGAGAGAAAGGGGTCAGTCTCCTCTTCCCTGGCTGTGTTACATTGCCAGAGTGGTTTCAGTCTGCTCTTCCCTGGGTGTGTTACATTGACAGAGAGAGGTCAGTCTGCTCTTCCCTCGGTGGGTTACTTTGAAAGTATGGGGTCAGTCTGCTCTTCCCTGGGTGTGTTACATTGACACAGTGGGGTCAATCTGCTCTTCCCTGGGTGTGTTACATTGACAGTGCGCGGTCAGTCTGCTCTTCCCTGGGTGCGTGACATTGAGAGAGTGGGGTCAGTCTGCTCTTCCCTGGGTGTGTTACATTGACAGAGTGGGGTCAGTCTGCTCTTCCCTGGGTGTGTTACATTGACAGAGAGGGGTCAGTCTGCTCTTCCCTGGATGTGTTACATTGAAAGTGTGGGGTCAGTCTGCTCTTCCCTGGGTGTGTTACATTGACACAGTGGGGTCAGTCTGCTCTTCCCTGGGTGCGTGACATTGACAGAGTGCGGTCAGTCTGCTCTTCCCTGGGTGCGTGACATTGACAGAGTGGGGTCAGTCTGCTCTTCCCTGGTGTGTTACATTGACAGATTGGGGTCAGTCTGCTCTTCCCTGGGTATGTTACATTGACCTAGCCAGGTCAATCTTCTGTTCCCTGGGTGCGTTACTTGACAGAGGGGGCTCAGTCTGCTCTTCCCTGGGTGTGTTACATTGACAGAGTGAGGTCAGTCTGCTCTTCCCTGGGTGTGTTACAATGACAGAGAGGGGTCAGTCTGCTCTTCCCTGGGTGTGTTACAATGACAGAGTTGGGTCAGTCTGCTCTTCCCAGAATGTGTTACATTGACAGAGTTGGGTCAGTCTGATCTTCCCTGGGTGTGAAACGTTTACAGAAATGGGTCAGTCTGCTCTTCCCTGGGTGTTTTACATTGACAGAGTGGGGTCAGTCTGCTTTTCCCTGTGTGTGTTACATTGACAGAGTGGGGTCAGTCTGCTCTTACCTGGGTGTGTTACATTGACAGAGTGAGGTCAGTCTGCTCTTCCCTGGGTGTGTTACATTGACAGAGTGGGGTCAGTCTACTCTTCACCTGGTGTCTTACATTGACAGAGTGGGGTCAGTCTGCTCTTCCCTGGGTGTGTTACATTGACAGAGTGTGGTCAGTCTGCTCCTCCCAGGGTGTGTTACATTGACAGAGTGAGGTCCGTCTGCTCTTCCCTGGGTGTGTTACATTGACAGAGTGGGGTCAGTCTACTCTTCCCTGCATGTGTTACATTGACAGAGTGCGGTCAGTCTGCTCTTCCCAGGGTGTGTTACATTGACAGAGTGGGGTCAGTCTGCTCCTCCCAGGGTGTGTTACATTGACAGAGTGGGGTCAGTCTGCTCTTCCTTGGGTGTGTTTCATTGACAGAGTGGGGTCAGTCTACCCTTCCCTGGGCGTGTTACATTGACAGAGTGGGGTCTGTCTGCTCGTCCCTGGGTGTGTTACTGTGACAGAGTGGCGTCGGTGTGCTCTTCCCAGGGTGCGTTAGATTGACAGACTGGGGTCAGTCTGCTCTTCCCTGGGTGGGTGACATTGACAGAGTGGGGTAAGTCTGCAGTTCACTGTGTGAGTAACTTTGCAGAAGAGGTCATTCTGCTCTTCTCTGGCTGTGTTACAGTGACAGAGTGGGGTCAGTCTGCTCTTCCCAGGGTGTGTTACATTGACAGATTGGGGTCAGTCTGCTCTTCCCAGGGTGTGTTACATTGACAGAGTGGGGTCAGTCTGCTCTTCCCTGAGTGTGTTACATTGACAGAGTGCGGTCAGTGTGCTCTTCCCTGGGTGTTTTACATTGACAGATTGGGGTCAGTCTGCTCTTCCCTGGGTGTGTTACATTGACAGAGTGGGGACAGTCTGCTCTTCCCTGGGTGTGTTACATTGACAGAGTGAGGTCAGTCTGCTCTACCCTGGGTGTATTACATTGACAGAGTGGGGTCAGTCTACTCTTCCCTGGGTGTCTTACATTGACAGAGTGGGGTCAGTCTGCTCTTCCCTCGGTGTGTTACATTGACAGAGTGGGGTCAGTCTGCTCTTCCCTGGGTGTGATATACTGACAGAGTGGGGTCAGTCTGCTCTTCCCTGGGTGATTTAAATTGACAGATTGGGGTCATTCCGCTCTACCCTGGGTGTGTTACATTGACAGAGTGGTGTCAGTCTGCTCTTCCCTGGGTGTGTTACATTGACAGAGTGGGGTCAGTCTGCTCTTCCCTGGGTGTGTTACATTGACAGAGTGGGGTCAGTCTGCTCTTCCCTGGGTCTGTGATATTGACAGAGTGGGGTCAGTATGCTCTTCCCTGGGTGTGTTACGTTGACAGAACAGGGTCCGTCTGACTTTCCCTGGGTGTGTTACATTGACAGAGTGAGGTTAGTCTGCTCTTCCCTGGGTGTGTTAC
The DNA here is from genome assembly GCF_047496795.1 of Chiloscyllium punctatum. Taxonomy (NCBI): domain Eukaryota; kingdom Metazoa; phylum Chordata; class Chondrichthyes; order Orectolobiformes; family Hemiscylliidae; genus Chiloscyllium; species Chiloscyllium punctatum. The sequence continues at coordinate 23,836,590 of NC_092772.1, forward strand.
ATTGACAGATTGAGGTCCGTCTGCTCTTCCCTGGGTGTGTTACAATGACAGAGTGGGTTCAGTCTGCTCTTCCCTGGGTGTGTTACATTGACAGAGTGGGGTCAGTCTGCTCTTCCCTGTGTGTGTTACATTGACAGAGTGGGGTCAGTCTGCTCTTACCTGGGTGTGTTACATTGACAGAGTGAGGTCAGTCTGCTCTTCCCTGGGTGTGTTACATTGACAGAGTGGGGTCAGTCTACTCTTCACCTGGTGTCTTACATTGACAGAGTGGGGTCAGTCTGCTCTTCCCTGGGTGTGTTACATTGACAGAGTGTGGTCAGTCTGCTCCTCCCAGGGTGTGTTACATTGACAGAGTGAGGTCCGTCTGCTCTTCCCTGGGTGTGTTACATTGACAGAGTGGGGTCAGTCTACTCTTCCCTGCATGTGTTACATTGACAGAGTGCGGTCAGTCTGCTCTTCCCAGGGTGTGTTACATTGACAGAGTGGGGTCAGTCTGCTCCTCCCAGGGTGTGTTACATTGACAGAGTGGGGTCAGTCTGCTCTTCCTTGGGTGTGTTTCATTGACAGAGTGGGGTCAGTCTACCCTTCCCTGGGCGTGTTACATTGACAGAGTGGGGTCTGTCTGCTCGTCCCTGGGTGTGTTACTGTGACAGAGTGGGGTCGGTGTGCTCTTCCCAGGGTGCGTTAGATTGACAGACTGGGGTCAGTCTGCTCTTCCCTGGGTGGGTGACATTGACAGAGTGGGGTAAGTCTGCAGTTCACTGTGTGAGTAACTTTGCAGAAGAGGTCATTCTGCTCTTCTCTGGCTGTGTTACAGTGACAGAGTGGGGTCAGTCTGCTCTTCCCAGGGTGTGTTACATTGACAGATTGGGGTCAGTCTGCTCTTCCCAGGGTGTGTTACATTGACAGAGTGGGGTCAGTCTGCTCTTCCCTGGGTGTGTTACATTGACAGAGTGCGGTCAGTGTGCTCTTCCCTGGGTGCGTGACATTTACAGAGTGGGGTCAGTCTGCTCTTCCCTGGGTGTTTTACATTGACAGATTGGGGTCGGTCTGCTCTTCCCTGGGTGTGTTACATTGACAGAGTGGGGACAGTCTGCTCTTCCCTGGGTGTGTTACATTGACAGAGTGAGGTCAGTCTGCTCTACCCTGGGTGTATTACATTGACAGAGTGGGGTCAGTCTACTCTTCCCTGGGTGTCTTACATTGACAGAGTGGGGTCAGTCTGCTCTTCCCTCGGTGTGTTACATTGACAGAGTGGGGTCAGTCTGCTCTTCCCTGGGTGTGATATACTGACAGAGTGGGGTCAGTCTGCTCTTCCCTGGGTGATTTAAATTGACAGAGTGGGGTCATTCCGCTCTACCCTGGGTGTGTTACATTGACAGAGTGGTGTCAGTCTGCTCTTCCCTGGGTGTGTTACATTGACAGAGTGGGGTCAGTCTGCTCTTCCCTGGGTGTGTTACATTGACAGAGTGGGGTCAGTCTGCTCTTCCCTGGGTCTGTGATATTGACAGAGTGGGGTCAGTATGCTCTTCCCTGGGTGTGTTACGTTGACAGAACAGGGTCCGTCTGACTTTCCCTGGGTGTGTTACATTGACAGAGTGAGGTTAGTCTGCTCTTCCCTGGGTGTGTTACATTGACAGATTGAGGTCCGTCTGCTCTTCCCTGGGTGTGTTACAATGACAGAGTGGGTTCAGTCTGCTCTTCCCTGGGTGTGTTACATTGACAGAGTGGGGTCAGTCTGCTCTTCCCTGGGTGTGTTACATTGACAGAGTGTGGTCAGTCTGATCTTCCCTGGTTGTGTTACATTGACAGAGTGAGTTCAGTCTGCGCTTCCCTGGGTTTGATACATTGTCAGAGTGGGGTCAGTCTGCTCTTCCCTGGGTGTGTTACATTGACAGAGTGAGGTCAGTCTGCTCTTCCCTGGGTTTGTTACATTAACAGAGTGGGGTCAGTCTTCTCTTCCCTGGGTGTGTTAAATTGACAGTGTTGGGTCAGTCTGCTCTTCCCTGGGTGTGTTAAATTGACAGTGTTGGGTCAGTCGGCTCTTCCCTGGGTGTGTTACATTGACAGAGTTTGGTCAGTCTGCTCTTCCCTGAGTGTGTTACATTGACAGAGTGGGGTCAGTCTGTTCTTCCTTGGGTGTGTTAAATTGACAGTGTTGGGTCAGTCTGCTCTTCCCTGGGTGTGTTACATTGACAGAGTGGCGTCAGTCTGTTCTTCCCTGGGAGTGTTACAGTGACAGGGTGGTGTCAGTCTGCTCTCCCCTGGGTGTGTTACATTGACAGAGTGGGGTCAGTCTGCTCTTCCCTGGATGTTTTAAATTGACAGAGTGGGGTCAGTCTGTTCTTCCCTTGGTGTGTTACATTGACAGAGTGGGGTCAGTCTGTTCTCCCATTGTGTGTTACATTGACAGAGTGCGGTCAGTCTGCTCTTCCCTGGGTGTGTTACAATGACAGAGTGATGTCAGTGTGCATATCACTGGGTTGGTTACATTGACAGAGTGGGGTAAGTCTGCAGTTCACTGTGTGTGTAATTTTGCAGAAGAGGACATTCTGCTCTTCTCTGGGTGGGTTACATTGACAGAGTTTGGTCAGTCTGCTCTTCCCTGGGTGTGTACCATTGACAGAGTTGGGTCAGTGTGCTCTTCCCAGGGCGTGTCACATTGACAGAGTGGGGTCAGTCTGCTCTTCCCTGGGTTTGTTACATTGACAGAGTGGGGTCAGTCTTCTCTTCCCTGGGTGTGTTACATTGACAGATTGGGGTCAGTCTGCTCTTCCCCAAGTTTGTTACATTGACACAGTGGGGTCAGTCTGCTCTTCCCTGTGTGTGTTACATTGACAGAGTGGGGTTCAGTCTGCTCTTCCCAGGGTGTGTTACATTGACAGAGTGTGGTCAGTCTGCTCTTCTCAGGGCGTGTCACATTGACAGAGTGGGGTCAGTCTCCTCTTTTATGGGTGGGTTACATTGACAGAGTGGGGTCAGTCTGCTCTTCCCTGGGTGTGTTACATTGACAGAGTGTGGTCAGTCTGATCTTCCCTGGTTGTGTTACATTGACAGAGTGAGTTCAGTCTGCGCTTCCCTGGGTGTGTTACATTGTCAGAGTGGGGTCAGTCTGCTCTTCCCTGGGTGTGTTACATTGTCAGAGTGAGGTCAGTCTGCTCTTCCCTGGGTTTGTTACATTAACAGAGTGGGGTCAGTCTTCTCTTCCCTGGGTGTGTTAAATTGACAGTGTTGGGTCAGTCTGCTCTTCCCTGGGTGTGTTAAATTGACAGTGTTGGGTCAGCCTGCTCTTCCCTGGGTGTGTTACATTGACAGAGTTTGGTCAGTCTGCTCTTCCCTGAGTGTGTTACATTGACAGAGTGGGGTCAGTCTGTTCTTCCTTGGGTGTGTTAAATTGACAGTGTTGGGTCAGTCTGCTCTTCCCTGGGTGTGTTACATTGACAGAGTGGCGTCAGTCTGTTCTTCCCTGGGAGTGTTACAGTGACAGGGTGGTGTCAGTCTGCTCTCCCCTGGGTGTGTTACATTGACAGAGTGGGGTCAGTCTGCTCTTCCCTGGGTGTTTTAAATTGACAGAGTGGGGTCAGTCTGTTCTTCCCTTGGTGTGTTACATTGACAGAGTGGTATCTGTCTGCTCTTCCCTGGGTGTGTTACATTGACAGAGTGGGGTCAGTCTGTTCTCCCATTGTGTGTTACATTGACAGAGTGCGGTCAGTCTGCTCTTCCCTGGGTGTGTTACAATGACAGAGTGGTGTCAGTGTGCACATCACTGGGTGGGTTACATTGACAGAGTGGGGTAAGTCTGCAGTTCACTGTGTGAGTAATTTTGCAGAAGAGGACATTCTGCTCTTCTCTGGGTGGGTTACATTGACAGAGTTTGGTCAGTCTGCTCTTCCCTGGGTGTGTTACATTGACAGAGTTGGGTCAGTGTGCTCTTCCCAGGGCGTGTCACATTGACAGAGTGGGGTCAGTCTGCTCTTCCCTGGGTTTGTTACATTGACAGAGTGGGGTCAGTCTTCTCTTCCCTGGGTGTGTTACATTGACAGATTGGGGTCAGTCTGCTCTTCCCCAAGTTTGTTACATTGACACAGTGGGGTCAGTCTGCTCTTCCCTGGGTGTGTTACATTGACAGAGTGGGGTCAATCTGCTCTTCCCTGGGTGTGTTTCATTGACAGTGTGGGGTCAGTTTGCTCTTCCCTGGGTGTGTTACATTGACAGAGTGGGGTCAATCTGCTCTTCCCTGGGTGTGTTTCATTGACAGTGTGGGGTCAGTTTCCTCTTCCCTGGGTGTGTTACATTGACAGAGTGGGGTCAGTCTGCTCTTCCCTGGGTGTGTTACATTGACAGAGTGGGGTCAGTCTGCTCTTCCCTGGGTGTGTTTCATTGACAGTGTGGGGTCAGTTTGCTCTTCCTTGGGTGTGTTACATTGACAGAGTGGGGTCAATCTGCTCTTCCCTGGGTGTGTTTCATTGACAGTGTGGGGTCAGTTTCCTCTTCCCTGGGTGTGTTACATTGACAGAGTGAGGTTAGTCTGCCCTTCCCTAGCTGTGTTCCATTGACAGAGTGGCGTCAGTCTGTTCTCCCAGGGTTTGTTACATTGACAGAGTGGGGTCAGTCTGTTCTTCCCTGGGTGTGTTACATTGACAGAGTGAGGTCAGTCTGCTCTTCCCTGGGAGGGTTACATTGACAGAGTGGGGTCAGTCTTCTCTTCCCTGGGTGTGTTACATTGACAGATTGGGGTCAGTCTGCTCTTCCCCAAGTTGGTTACATTGACACAGTGGGGTCAGTCTGTTTTTCCCTGGGTGTGTTACATTGACAGATTGGGGTCAGTCTGCTCTTCCCTGGCTGTGTGACATTGACAGAGTGTGGTCAGTCTGCTCTTTTATGGGTGGGTTACATTGACAGAGTGGGGTCAATCTGCTCTTCCCTGGGAGGGTGACATTGACAGAGTGGGGTCAGTCTGCTCTTCCCTGGGAGGGTTACATTGACAGAGTGGGGTCAGTCTTCTCTTCCCTGTGAGGGTTACATTGACAGATTGGGGTCAGTCTGCTCCTCCCCAAGTTTGTTACATTGACAGAGTGGGGTCAGTCTGCTCTTCCCTGGGTGTGTTACATTGACAGAGTGGGGTCAGTCTGCTCTTCCCTGGGTGTGTTACATTGACAGAGTGGGGTCAGTCTGCTCTTCCCTGGGTGTGTTACATTGACAGAGTGTGGTCAGTCTGATCTTCCCTGGTTGTGTTACATTGACAGAGTGAGTTCAGTCTGCGCTTCCCTGGGTGTGTTACATTGTCAGAGTGGGGTCAGTCTGCTCTTCCCTGGGTGTGTTACATTGACAGAGTGAGGTCAGTCTGCTCTTCCCTGGGTTTGTTACATTAACAGAGTGGGGTCAGTCTTCTCTTCCCTGGGTGTGTTAAATTGACAGTGTTGGGTCAGTCTGCTCTTCCCTGGGTGTGTTAAATTGACAGTGTTGGGTCAGTCGGCTCTTCCCTGGGTGTGTTACATTGACAGAGTTTGGTCAGTCTGCTCTTCCCTGAGTGTGTTACATTGACAGAGTGGGGTCAGTCTGTTCTTCTTTGGGTGTGTTAAATTGACAGTGTTGGGTCAGTCTGCTCTTCCCTGGGTGTGTTACATTGACAGAGTGGCGTCAGTCTGTTCTTCCCTGGGAGTGTTACAGTGACAGGGTGGTGTCAGTCTGCTCTCCCCTGGGTGTGTTACATTGACAGAGTGGGGTCAGTCTGCTCTTCCCTGGGTGTTTTAAATTGACAGAGTGGGGTCAGTCTGTTCTTCCCTTGGTGTGTTACATTGACAGAGTGGTATCTGTCTGCTCTTCCCTGGGTGTGTTACATTGACAGAGTGGGGTCAGTCTGTTCTCCCATTGTGTGTTACATTGACAGAGTGCGGTCAGTCTGCTCTTCCCTGGGTGTGTTACAATGACAGAGTGGTGTCAGTGTGCATATCACTGGGTTGGTTACATTGACAGAGTGGGGTAAGTCTGCAGTTCACTGTGTGTGTAATTTTGCAGAAGAGGACATTCTGCTCTTCTCTGGGTGGGTTACATTGACAGAGTTTGGTCAGTCTGCTCTTCCCTGGGTGTGTACCATTGACATAGTTGGGTCAGTGTGCTCTTCCCAGGGCGTGTCACATTGACAGAGTGGGGTCAGTCTGCTCTTCCCTGGGTTTGTTACATTGACAGAGTGGGGTCAGTCTTCTCTTCCCTGGGTGTGTTACATTGACAGATTGGGGTCAGTCTGCTCTTCCCCAAGTTTGTTACATTGACACAGTGGGGTCAGTCTGCTCTTCCCTGTGTGTGTTACATTGACAGAGTGGGGTTCAGTCTGCTCTTCCCAGGGTGTGTTACATTGACAGAGTGTGGTCAGTCTGCTCTTCTCAGGGCGTGTCACATTGACAGAGTGGGGTCAGTCTACTCTTTTATGGGTGGGTTACATTGACAGAGTGGGGTCAGTCTGCTCTTCCCTGGGTGTGTTACATTGACAGAGTGTGGTCAGTCTGATCTTCCCTGGTTGTGTTACATTGACAGAGTGAGTTCAGTCTGCGCTTCCCTGGGTGTGTTACATTGTCAGAGTGGGGTCAGTCTGCTCTTCCCTGGGTGTGTTACATTGACAGAGTGAGGTCAGTCTGCTCTTCCCTGGGTTTGTTACATTAACAGAGTGGGGTCAGTCTTCTCTTCCCTGGGTGTGTTAAATTGACAGTGTTGGGTCAGTCTGCTCTTCCCTGGGTGTGTTAAATTGACAGTGTTGGGTCAGCCTGCTCTTCCCTGGGTGTGTTACATTGACAGAGTTTGGTCAGTCTGCTCTTCCCTGAGTGTGTTACATTGACAGAGTGGGGTCAGTCTGTTCTTCCTTGGGTGTGTTAAATTGACAGTGTTGGGTCAGTCTGCTCTTCCCTGGGTGTGTTACATTGACAGAGTGGCGTCAGTCTGTTCTTCCCTGGGAGTGTTACAGTGACAGGGTGGTGTCAGTCTGCTCTCCCCTGGGTGTGTTACATTGACAGAGTGGGGTCAGTCTGCTCTTCCCTGGGTGTTTTAAATTGACAGAGTGGGGTCAGTCTGTTCTTCCCTTGGTGTGTTACATTGACAGAGTGGTATCTGAATGCTCTTCCCTGGGTGTGTTACATTGACAGAGTGGGGTCAGTCTGTTCTCCCATTGTGTGTTACATTGACAGAGTGCGGTCAGTCTGCTCTTCCCTGGGTGTGTTACAATGACAGAGTGGTGTCAGTGTGCACATCACTGGGTGGGTTACATTGACAGAGTGGTGTAAGTCTGCAGTTCACTGTGTGAGTAATTTTGCAGAAGAGGACATTCTGCTCTTCTCTGGGTGGGTTACATTGACAGAGTTTGGTCAGTCTGCTCTTCCCTGGGTGTGTTACATTGACAGAGTTGGGTCAGTGTGCTCTTCCCAGGGCGTGTCACATTGACAGAGTGGGGTCAGTCTGCTCTTCCCTGGGTTTGTTACATTGACAGAGTGGGGTCAGTCTTCTCTTCCCTGGGTGTGTTACATTGACAGATCGGGGTCAGTCTGCTCTTCCCCAAGTTTGTTACATTGACACAGTGGGGTCAGTCTGCTCTTCCCTGGGTGTGTTACATTGACAGAGTGGGGTCAATCTGCTCTTCCCTGGGTGTGTTTCATTGACAGTGTGGGGTCAGTTTGCTCTTCCCTGGGTGTGTTACATTGACAGAGTGGGGTCAATCTGCTCTTCCCTGGGTGTGATTCATTGACAGTGTGGGGTCAGTTTCCTCTTCCCTGGGTGTGTTACATTGACAGAGTGAGGTTAGTCTGCCCTTCCCTAGCTGTGTTCCATTGACAGAGTGGCGTCAGTCTGTTCTCCCAGGGTTTGTTACATTGACAGAGTGGGGTCAGTCTGTTCTTCCCTGGGTGTGTTACATTGACAGAGTGAGGTCAGTCTGCCCTTCCCTGGGAGGGTTACATTGACAGAGTGGGGTCAGTCTTCTCTTCCCTGGGTGTGTTACATTGACAGATTGGGGTCAGTCTGCTCTTCCCCAAGTTGGTTACATTGACACAGTGGGGTCAGTCTGTTTTTCCCTGGGTGTGTTACATTGACAGATTGGGGTCAGTCTGCTCTTCCCTGGCTGTGTGACATTGACAGAGTGTGGTCAGTCTGCTCTTTTATGGGTGGGTTACATTGACAGAGTGGGGTCAATCTGCTCTTCCCTGGGAGGGTGACATTGACAGAGTGGGGTCAGTCTGCTCTTCCCTGGGAGGGTTACATTGACAGAGTGGGGTCAGTCTTCTCTTCCCTGTGAGGGTTACATTGACAGATTGGGGTCAGTCTGCTCTTCCCCAAGTTTGTTACATTGACAGAGTGGGGTCAGTCTGCTCTTCCCTGGGTGTGTTACATTGACAGAGTGGGGTCAGTCTGCTCTTCCCTGGGTGTGTTACATTGACAGAGTGGGGTCAATCTGCTCTTCCCTGGGTGTGTTTCATTGACAGAGTGGGGTCAGTCTGCTCTTCCCTGGGTGTGTTACATTGACAGAGTGGCGTCAGTCTGTTCTTCCCTGGGAGTGTTACAGTGACAGGGTGGTGTCAGTCTGCTCTCCCCTGGGTGTGTTACATTGACAGAGTGGGGTCAGTCTGCTCTTCCCTGGGTGTTTTAAATTGACAGAGTGGGGTCAGTCTGTTCTTCCCTTGGTGTGTTACATTGACAGAGTGGTATCTGTCTGCTCTTCCCTGGGTGTGTTACATTGACAGAGTGGGGTCAGTCTGTTCTCCCATTGTGTGTTACATTGACAGAGTGCGGTCAGTCTGCTCTTCCCTGGGTGTGTTACAATGACAGAGTGGTGTCAGTGTGCACATCACTGGGTGGGTTACATTGACAGAGTGGTGTAAGTCTGCAGTTCACTGTGTGAGTAATTTTGCAGAAGAGGACATTCTGCTCTTCTCTGGGTGGGTTACATTGACAGAGTTTGGTCAGTCTGCTCTTCCCTGGGTGTGTTACATTGACAGAGTTGGGTCAGTGTGCTCTTCCCAGGGCGTGTCACATTGACAGAGTGGGGTCAGTCTGCTCTTCCCTGGGTTTGTTACATTGACAGAGTGGGGTCAGTCTTCTCTTCCCTGGGTGTGTTACATTGACAGATCGGGGTCAGTCTGCTCTTCCCCAAGTTTGTTACATTGACACAGTGGGGTCAGTCTGCTCTTCCCTGGGTGTGTTACATTGACAGAGTGGGGTCAATCTGCTCTTCCCTGGGTGTGTTTCATTGACAGTGTGGGGTCAGTTTGCTCTTCCCTGGGTGTGTTACATTGACAGAGTGGGGTCAATCTGCTCTTCCCTGGGTGTGATTCATTGACAGTGTGGGGTCAGTTTCCTCTTCCCTGGGTGTGTTACATTGACAGAGTGAGGTTAGTCTGCCCTTCCCTAGCTGTGTTCCATTGACAGAGTGGCGTCAGTCTGTTCTCCCAGGGTTTGTTACATTGACAGAGTGGGGTCAGTCTGTTCTTCCCTGGGTGTGTTACATTGACAGAGTGAGGTCAGTCTGCCCTTCCCTGGGAGGGTTACATTGACAGAGTGGGGTCAGTCTTCTCTTCCCTGGGTGTGTTACATTGACAGATTGGGGTCAGTCTGCTCTTCCCCAAGTTGGTTACATTGACACAGTGGGGTCAGTCTGTTTTTCCCTGGGTGTGTTACATTGACAGATTGGGGTCAGTCTGCTCTTCCCTGGCTGTGTGACATTGACAGAGTGTGGTCAGTCTGCTCTTTTATGGGTGGGTTACATTGACAGAGTGGGGTCAATCTGCTCTTCCCTGGGAGGGTGACATTGACAGAGTGGGGTCAGTCTGCTCTTCCCTGGGAGGGTTACATTGACAGAGTGGGGTCAGTCTTCTCTTCCCTGTGAGGGTTACATTGACAGATTGGGGTCAGTCTGCTCTTCCCCAAGTTTGTTACATTGACAGAGTGGGGTCAGTCTGCTCTTCCCTGGGTGTGTTACATTGACAGAGTGGGGTCAGTCTGCTCTTCCCTGGGTGTGTTACATTGACAGAGTGGGGTCAATCTGCTCTTCCCTGGGTGTGTTTCATTGACAGAGTGGGGTCAGTCTGCTCTTCCCTGGGTGTGTTACATTGACAGAGTGGCGTCAGTCTGTTCTTCCCTGGGAGTGTTACAGTGACAGGGTGGTGTCAGTCTGCTCTCCCCTGGGTGTGTTACATTGACAGAGTGGGGTCAGTCTGCTCTTCCCTGGGTGTTTTAAATTGACAGAGTGGGGTCAGTCTGTTCTTCCCTTGGTGTGTTACATTGACAGAGTGGTATCTGTCTGCTCTTCCCTGGGTGTGTTACATTGACAGAGTGGGGTCAGTCTGTTCTCCCATTGTGTGTTACATTGACAGAGTGCGGTCAGTCTGCTCTTCCCTGGGTGTGTTACAATGACAGAGTGGTGTCAGTGTGCACATCACTGGGTGGGTTACATTGACAGAGTGGTGTAAGTCTGCAGTTCACTGTGTGAGTAATTTTGCAGAAGATGACATTCTGCTCTTCTCTGGGTGGGTTACATTGACAGAGTTTGGTCAGTCTGCTCTTCCCTGGGTGTGTTACATTGACAGAGTTGGGTCAGTGTGCTCTTCCCAGGGCGTGTCACATTGACAGAGTGGGGTCAGTCTGCTCTTCCCTGGGTTTGTTACATTGACAGAGTGGGGTCAGTCTTCTCTTCCCTGGGTGTGTTACATTGACAGATCGGGGTCAGTCTGCTCTTCCCCAAGTTTGTTACATTGACACAGTGGGGTCAGTCTGCTCTTCCCTGGGTGTGTTACATTGACAGAGTGGGGTCAATCTGCTCTTCCCTGGGTGTGTTTCATTGACAGTGTGGGGTCAGTTTGCTCTTCCCTGGGTCTGTTACATTGACAGAGTGGGGTCAATCTGCTCTTCCCTGGGTGTGATTCATTGACAGTGTGGGGTCAGTTTCCTCTTCCCTGGGTGTGTTACATTGACAGAGTGAGGTTAGTCTGCCCTTCCCTAGCTGTGTTCCATTGACAGAGTGGCGTCAGTCTGTTCTCCCAGGGTTTGTTACATTGACAGAGTGGGGTCAGTCTGTTCTTCCCTGGGTGTGTTACATTGACAGAGTGAGGTCAGTCTGCCCTTCCCTGGGAGGGTTACATTGACAGAGTGGGGTCAGTCTTCTCTTCCCTGGGTGTGTTACATTGACAGATTGGGGTCAGTCTGCTCTTCCCCAAGTTGGTTACATTGACACAGTGGGGTCAGTCTGTTTTTCCCTGGGTGTGTTACATTGACAGATTGGGGTCAGTCTGCTCTTCCCTGGCTGTGTGACATTGACAGAGTGTGGTCAGTCTGCTCTTTTATGGGTGGGTTACATTGACAGAGTGGGGTCAATCTGCTCTTCCCTGGGAGGGTGACATTGACAGAGTGGGGTCAGTCTGCTCTTCCCTGGGAGGGTTACATTGACAGAGTGGGGTCAGTCTTCTCTTCCCTGTGAGGGTTACATTGACAGATTGGGGTCAGTCTGCTCTTCCCCAAGTTTGTTACATTGACAGAGTGGGGTCAGTCTGCTCTTCCCTGGGTGTGTTACATTGACAGAGTGGGGTCAGTCTGCTCTTCCCTGGGTGTGTTACATTGACAGAGTGGGGTCAATCTGCTCTTCCCTGGGTGTGTTTCATTGACAGAGTGGGGTCAGTTTGCTCTTCCCTGGGTGTGTTACAATTTCAGAGTGGTGTCAGTCAGCTCTTCCATGGGTGTGTTACATTGACAGAGTGGGGTTATTCTGCTCTTCCCTGGGTTTGTTACATTGACAGAGTGGGGTCAGTCTGTTCTTCCCTTGGTGTGTTACATTGACAGAGTGAGGTCAGTCTGCTCTTCCCTGTGAGGGTTACATTGACAGAGTGGGGTCAGCTTGCTCCTCCCTGAGTGTGTTACATTGACAGAGTGGGGTCAGTCTGTTCTTCCCTGGGTGTTTTACATTGACAGAGTGGGGACAGTCTGCTCTTTTATGGGTGGGTTACATTGACAGAGTGGGGTCAGTCTGCTCTTCCCTGGGTGGGTGACATTGACAGAGTGGGGTCAGTCTTCTCTTCCCTGGGTGTGTTACATTGACAGATTGGGGTCAGTCTGCTCTTCCCCAAGTTTGTAACATTGACAGAGTGGGGTCAGTCTGCTCTTCCCTGGGTGTGTTACATTGACAGAGTGGGGTCAGTCTGCTCTTCCCTGGGTGTGTTACATTGACAGAGTGGGGTCAATCTGCTCTTCCCTGGGTGTGTTTCATTGACAGAGTGGGGTCAGTCTGCTCTTCCCTGGGTGTGTTACATTGACAGAGTGGCGTCAGTCTGTTCTTCCCTGGGAGTGTTACAGTGACAGGGTGGTGTCAGTCTGCTCTCCCCTGGGTGTGTTACATTGACAGAGTGGGGTCAGTCTGCTCTTCCCTGGGTGTTTTAAATTGACAGAGTGGGGTCAGTCTGTTCTTCCCTTGGTGTGTTACATTGACAGAGTGGTATCTGTCTGCTCTTCCCTGGGTGTGTTACATTGACAGAGTGGGGTCAGTCTGTTCTCCCATTGTGTGTTACATTGACAGAGTGCGGTCAGTCTGCTCTTCCCTGGGTGTGTTACAATGACAGAGTGGTGTCAGTGTGCACATCACTGGGTGGGTTACATTGACAGAGTGGTGTAAGTCTGCAGTTCACTGTGTGAGTAATTTTGCAGAAGAGGACATTCTGCTCTTCTCTGGGTGGGTTACATTGACAGAGTTTGGTCAGTCTGCTCTTCCCTGGGTGTGTTACATTGACAGAGTTGGGTCAGTGTGCTCTTCCCAGGGCGTGTCACATTGACAGAGTGGGGTCAGTCTGCTCTTCCCTGGGTTTGTTACATTGACAGAGTGGGGTCAGTCTTCTCTTCCCTGGGTGTGTTACATTGACAGATCGGGGTCAGTCTGCTCTTCCCCAAGTTTGTTACATTGACACAGTGGGGTCAGTCTGCTCTTCCCTGGGTGTGTTACATTGACAGAGTGGGGTCAATCTGCTCTTCCCTGGGTGTGTTTCATTGACAGTGTGGGGTCAGTTTGCTCTTCCCTGGGTGTGTTACATTGACAGAGTGGGGTCAATCTGCTCTTCCCTGGGTGTGATTCATTGACAGTGTGGGGTCAGTTTCCTCTTCCCTGGGTGTGTTACATTGACAGAGTGAGGTTAGTCTGCCCTTCCCTAGCTGTGTTCCATTGACAGAGTGGCGTCAGTCTGTTCTCCCAGGGTTTGTTACATTGACAGAGTGGGGTCAGTCTGTTCTTCCCTGGGTGTGTTACATTGACAGAGTGAGGTCAGTCTGCCCTTCCCTGGGAGGGTTACATTGACAGAGTGGGGTCAGTCTTCTCTTCCCTGGGTGTGTTACATTGACAGATTGGGGTCAGTCTGCTCTTCCCCAAGTTGGTTACATTGACACAGTGGGGTCAGTCTGTTTTTCCCTGGGTGTGTTACATTGACAGATTGGGGTCAGTCTGCTCTTCCCTGGCTGTGTGACATTGACAGAGTGTGGTCAGTCTGCTCTTTTATGGGTGGGTTACATTGACAGAGTGGGGTCAATCTGCTCTTCCCTGGGAGGGTGACATTGACAGAGTGGGGTCAGTCTGCTCTTCCCTGGGAGGGTTACATTGACAGAGTGGGGTCAGTCTTCTCTTCCCTGTGAGGGTTACATTGACAGATTGGGGTCAGTCTGCTCTTCCCCAAGTTTGTTACATTGACAGAGTGGGGTCAGTCTGCTCTTCCCTGGGTGTGTTACATTGACAGAGTGGGGTCAGTCTGCTCTTCCCTGGGTGTGTTACATTGACAGAGTGGGGTCAATCTGCTCTTCCCTGGGTGTGTTTCATTGACAGAGTGGGGTCAGTTTGCTCTTCCCTGGGTGTGTTACAATTTCAGAGTGGTGTCAGTCAGCTCTTCCATGGGTGTGTTACATTGACAGAGTGGGGTTATTCTGCTCTTCCCTGGGTTTGTTACATTGACAGAGTGGGGTCAGTCTGTTCTTCCCTTGGTGTGTTACATTGACAGAGTGAGGTCAGTCTGCTCTTCCCTGTGAGGGTTACATTGACAGAGTGGGGTCAGCTTGCTCCTCCCTGAGTGTGTTACATTGACAGAGTGGGGTCAGTCTGTTCTTCCCTGGGTGTTTTACATTGACAGAGTGGGGACAGTCTGCTCTTTTATGGGTGGGTTACATTGACAGAGTGGGGTCAGTCTGCTCTTCCCTGGGTGGGTGACATTGACAGAGTGGGGTCAGTCTTCTCTTCCCTGGGTGTGTTACATTGACAGATTGGGGTCAGTCTGCTCTTCCCCAAGTTTGTAACATTGACAGAGTGGGGTCAGTCTGTTCTTCCCTGGGTGTGTTACATTGACAACGTGGGGTCAGTCTGCTCTTCCCTGGGTGTGTTACATTGACAGAGTGGGGTCAGTCTGCTCTTCCCTGGGTGTTTTACATTGACAGAGTGGGGTCAGTCTGCTCTTCCCTGGGTGTGTTCCATTGACAGAGTGGTGTCAGTCTGCTCTTCCCTGGGTGTGTTACATTGACAGAGTGTGGTCAATCTGCTCTTCCCTGGGTGGGTAACATTGACAGAGTGGGTTCAGTCTGCTCTTCCCTGGGTGTGTTACATTGACAGAGTGGTGTCAGTCTGCTCTTCCCTGGGTGTGTTACATTGACAGAGTGGGGTCAGTCTGCCCTTCCCTGGGTGTGTTCCATTGACAGAGTGGGGTCAGTCTGTTCTTCCCTGGGTGTGTTACATTGACATAGTGAGGTCAGTCAGCTCTTCCCTTGCTATGTTACAATGACAGAGTGGGGTCAGTGTGCACTTCCCTGTGTGTGTTACATTGACAAAGTGGGGGTCAGTCTGCTCTTCCCAGGGTGTGTTACATTGACAGAGTGTGGTCAGTCTGCTCTTCTCAGGGCGTGTCACATTGACAGAGTGGGGTCAGTCTGCTCTTTTATGGGTGGGTTACATTGACAGAATTAATTCAGTCTGCTCTTCCCTGGGTGTGTTACATTGACAGAGTGGGGTCAGTCTACTCTTCCCTGCATGTGTTACATTGACAGAGTGCGGTCAGTCTGCTCTTCCCAGGGTGTGTTACATTGACAGAGTGGGGTCAGTCTGCTCCTCCCAGGGTGTGTTACATTGACAGAGTGGGGTCAGTCTGCTCTTCCCTGGGTGTGTTTCATTGACAGAGTGGGGTCAGTCTACCCTTCCCTGGGCGTGTTACATTGACAGAGTGGGGTCTGTCTGCTCGTCCCTGGGTGTGTTACTGTGACAGAGTGGGGTCGGTGTGCTCTTCCCAGGGTGCGTTAGATTGACAGACTGGGGTCAGTCTGCTCTTCCCTGGGTGGGTTACATTGTCAGAGTGGGGTAAGTCTTCAGTTCACTGTGGGAGTAACTTTGCAGAAGAGGTCATTCTGCTCTTCTCTGGCTGTGTTACAGTGACAGAGTGGGGTCAGTCTGCTCTTCCCAGGGTGTGTTACATTGACAGATTGGGGTCAGTCTGCTCTTCCCAGGGTGTGTTACATTGACAGAGTGGGGTCAGTCTGCTCTTCCCTGGGTGTGTTACATTGACAGAGTGCGGTCAGTGTGCTCTTCCCTGGGTGCGTGACATTGACAGAGTGGGGACAGTCTGCTCTTCCCTGGGTGTGTTACATTGACAGAGTGGGGTCAGTCTGCTCTTCCCTGGGTGCGTGACATTTACAGAGTGGGGTCAGTCTGCTCTTCCCTGGGTGTTTTACATTGACAGATTGGGGTCAGTCTGATCTTCCCTGGGTGTGTTACATTGACAGAGTGGGGACAGTCTGCTCTTCCCTGGGTGTGTTACATTGACAGAGTGAGGTCAGTCTGCTCTACCCTGGGTGTATTACATTGACAGAGTGGGGTCAGTCTACTCTTCCCTGGGTGTCTTACATTGACAGAGTGGGGTCAGTCTGCTCTTCCCTCGGTGTGTTACATTGACAGAGTGGGGTCAGTCTGCTCTTCCCTGGGTGTGATATACTGACAGAGTGGGGTCAGTCTGCTCTTCCCTGGGTGATTTAAATTGACAGAGTGGGGTCATTCCGCTCTACCCTGGGTGTGTTACATTGACAGAGTGGGGTCAGTCTGCTCTTCCCTGGGTGTGTTACATTGACAGAGTGGGGTCAGTCTGCTCTTCCCTGGGTGTGTTACATTGACAGAGTGGGGTCAGTCTGCTCTTCCCTGGGTCTGTGATATTGACAGAGTGGGGTCAGTCTGCTCTTCCCTGGGTGCGTTACATTGACAGAGTGGGGTCAGTATGCTCTTCCCTGGGTGTGTTACGTTGACAGAACAGGGTCCGTCTGACTTTCCCTGGGTGTGTTACATTGACAGAGTGAGGTTAGTCTGCTCTTCCCTGGGTGTGTTACATTGACAGATTGAGGTCCGTCTGCTCTTCCCTGGGTGTGTTACAATGACAGAGTGGGTTCAGTCTGCTCTTCCCTGGGTGTGTTACATTGACAGAGTGGGGTCAGTCTGCTCTTCCCTGGGTGTGTTACAATGACAGAGTGGGTTCAGTCTGCTCTTCCCTGGGTGTGTTACATTGACAGAGTGGGGTCAGTCTGCTCTTCCCTGGGTGTGTTACATTGACAGAGTGTGGTCAGTCTGATCTTCCCTGGTTGTGTTACATTGACAGAGTGAGTTCAGTCTGCGCTTCCCTGGGTGTGTTACATTGTCAGAGTGGGGTCAGTCTGCTCTTCCCTGGGTGTGTTACATTGACAGAGTGAGGTCAGTCTGCTCTTCCCTGGGTTTGTTACATTAACAGAGTGGGGTCAGTCTTCTCTTCCCTGGGTGTGTTAAATTGACAGTGTTGGGTCAGTCTGCTCTTCCCTGGGTGTGTTAAATTGACAGTGTTGGGTCAGTCGGCTCTTCCCTGGGTGTTTTACATTGACAGAGTTTGGTCAGTCTGCTCTTCCCTGAGTGTGTTACATTGACAGAGTGGGGTCAGTCTGTTCTTCCTTGGGTGTGTTAAATTGACAGTGTTGGGTCAGTCTGCTCTTCCCTGGGTGTGTTACATTGACAGAGTGGCGTCAGTCTGTTCTTCCCTGGGATGTTACAGTGACAGGGTGGTGTCAGTCTGCTCTCCCCTTGGTGTGTTACATTGACAGAGTGGTATCTGTCTGCTCTTCCCTGGGTGTGTTACATTGACAGAGTGGGGTCAGTCTGTTCTCCCATTGTGTGTTACATTGACAGAGTGCGGTCAGTCTGCTCTTCCCTGGGTGTGTTACAATGACAGAGTGGTGTCAGTGTGCATATCACTGGGTTGGTTACATTGACAGAGTGGGGTAAGTCTGCAGTTCACTGTGTGTGTAATTTTGCAGAAGAGGACATTCTGCTCTTCTCTGGGTGGGTTACATTGACAGAGTTTGGTCAGTCTGCTCTTCCCTGGGTGTGTACCATTGACAGAGTTGGGTCAGTGTGCTCTTCCCAGGGCGTGTCACATTGACAGAGTGGGGTCAGTCTGCTCTTCCCTGGGTTTGTTACATTGACAGAGTGGGGTCAGTCTTCTCTTCCCTGGGTGTGTTACATTGACAGATTGGGGTCAGTCTGCTCTTCCCCAAGTTTGTTACATTGACACAGTGGGGTCAATCTGCTCTTCCCTGTGTGTGTTACATTGACAGAGTGGGGTTCAGTCTGCTCTTCCCAGGGTGTGTTACATTGACAGAGTGTGGTCAGTCTGCTCTTCTCAGGGCGTGTCACATTGACAGAGTGGGGTCAGTCTACTCTTTTATGGGTGGGTTACATTGACAGAGTGGGGTCAGTCTGCTCTTCCCTGGGTGTTTTACATTGTCAGAGTGGGGTCAGTCTGCTCTTCCCTGGGAGGGTTACATTGACAGAGTTTAGTCAGTCTTCTCTTCCCTGGGTGTGTTACATTGACTGATTGGGGTCAGTCTGCTCTTCCCCAATTGTGTTACATTGACACTGTGGCGTCATTCTGCTCTTCCCTTGGTGTGTTACAATGACAGAGTGGGGTCAGTGCGCACTTCCCTGGGTGTGTTACATTGACAGAGTGGGGGTCAGTCTGCTCTTCCCAGGGTGTGTTGCATTGACAGAGTGTGGTCAGTCTGCTCTTCCCAGGGCGTGTCACATTGACAGAGTGGGGTCAGTCTGCTCTTTTATGGGTGGGTTACATTGACAGAGTGGGGTCAGTCTGTTCTCCCATTGTGTGTTACATTGACAGAGTGGGGTCAGTCTGCTCTTCCCTGGGTGTGTTACAATGACAGAGTGGGGTCAGTGTGCACATCACTGGGTGGGTTACATTGACAGAGTAGGTTAAGTCTGCTGTTCACTGTGTGAGTAATTTTGCAGAAGAGGACATTCTGCTCTTCTCTGGGTGGGTTACATTAACAGAGTGAGGTCAGTCTGCTCTTCCCTGGGTGTGTTCCATTGACAGAGTTTGGTAAGTGTGCTCTTCCCAGGGCTTGTCACATTGACAGAGTGGGGTCAGTCTGCTCTTTTATGGGTGTGTTACATTGACAGAGTGAGGTTAGTCTGCTCTTCCCAGGGCGTGTCACTTTGACAGAGTGGGGTCAATCTGCTCTTTTATGGGTGGGTTACATTGACAGAGTGGGGTCAGTCTGCTCTTCCCTGGGTGTGTAACATTGGCAGAGTGAGGTCAGTCTGCTCTTCCCTGGGTTTGTTACATTGACACAGTGGGGTCAGACTGCTCTTCCCTGGGTGTGTGTTTCATTGAGAGATTGGGGTCAGTCTGCACT
The DNA here is from genome assembly GCF_047496795.1 of Chiloscyllium punctatum. Classification (NCBI taxonomy): domain Eukaryota; kingdom Metazoa; phylum Chordata; class Chondrichthyes; order Orectolobiformes; family Hemiscylliidae; genus Chiloscyllium; species Chiloscyllium punctatum. The sequence goes on from NC_092772.1 coordinate 23,855,292, forward strand.
TCCCCAAGTTTGTTACATTGACAGAGTGGGGTCAGTCTGCACTTCCCTGGGAGTGTTACATTGACAGAGTGGGGTCAGTCTGTTCTTCCCTTGGTGTGTTACATTGACAGAGTGGTATCTGTCTGCTCTTCCCTGGGTGTTACTTTGACAGAGTGGGGTCAGTCTGTTCTCCCATTGTGTGTTACATTGACAGAGTGGGGTCAGTCTGCTCTTCCCTGGGTGTGTTACAATGACAGAGTGGGGTCAATGTGCACTTCACTGGGTGGGTTACATTGACAGAGTGGGGAAGTCTGCAGTTCACTGTGTGAGTAACTTTGCAGAAGAGGTCATTCTGCTCTTCTCTGGGTGGGTTACATTGACAGAGTGAGGTCAGTCTGCTCTTCCCTGGGTTTGTTACATTGACAGAGTTTGGTCAGTCTGCTCTTCCCTGGGTTTGTTACATTGACAGATTGTGGTCAGTCTTCTCTTTCCTGGGTGTGTTACATTGACAGATTGGGGTCAGTCTGCTCTTCCCTGAGTGTGTTACATTGACAGTGTTGGGTCAGTCTGCTCTTCCCTGTGTGTGTTACATTGACAGAGTCGCGTCAGTCTGTTCTGCCCTGCGAGTGTTACAGTGACAGGGTGGTGTCAGTCTGCTCTCTCCTGGGTGTGTTACATTGACAGAGTGGGGGGTAGTCTGCTTTTCCCAGTGTGTGTTACATTGACAGAGTGTGGTCAGTCTGCTCTTCCTAGGACGTGTCACATTGACAGAGTGGGGTCAGTCTGCTCTTTTATGGGTGGGTTACATTGACAGAATGAATTCAGTCTGCTCTTCCCTGCGTGTGTTGCATTGACAGAGTGGGGTCAGTCTGATCTTCCCTGGTTGTGTTACATTGACAAGTGAGTTCAGTCTGCTCTTCCCTGGGTGTGTTACATTGACAGAGAGGGGTCAGTCTGCTCTTCCCTGTGTGTGTTACATTGACAGAGTGAGGTCAGTCTGCTCTTCCCTGGGTGTGTTACATTGACAGAGTGGGTTCAGTCTGCTCTTCCCTGGGTGTGTTACATTGACACAGTGGGGTCAGTGTGCTCTTCCCTGGGTGTGTTACATTGACAGAGTGGGGTCAATTTGCTCTTCCCTGGGTGGGTAACATTGACAGAGTGGTGTCAGTCTGCTCTTCCCTGGGTGTGTTTCATTGACAGAGTGGGGTCAGTTTGCTCTTCCCTGGGTGTGTTACATTGACAGAGTGGTGTCAGTCTGCTCTTCCCTGGGTGTGTTACATTGACAGAGTGGGGTCAGTCTGTTCTTCCCTGGGTGTGTTACATTGACAGAGTGAGGTCAGTCTGATCTTCCCAGGGCGTGTCACATTGACAGAGTTGGGTCAATCTGCTCTTCCCTGGGTGGGTAACATTGACAGAGTATGGTCAGTCTGCTCTTCCCAGGGCGTGTCACATTGACAGGGTGGGGCCAGTCTGCTCTTCCCTGGCTGTGTTACATTGACAGAGTGGGGTCAGTCTGCTCTTCCCTGGGTGTGTTACGTTGACAGAGTGGGGTCAGTCTGCTCTTCCCTGGGTGTGTTACATTGACACAGTGGGGTCAGTCTGCTCTTCCCTGGGTGTCTTAAATTGACAGAGTGGGGTCAGTCTGTTCTTCCCTTGGTGTGTTACATTGACAGAGTTGTATCTGTCTGCTCTTCCCTGGGTGTGTTAAATTGACAGAGTGGGGTCAGTCTGTTCTCCCATTGTGTGTTACATTGACAGAGTGGGGTCAGTCTGCTCTTCCCTGGGTGTGTTATATTGACAGAGTCGGGTCAGTCTGCACTTCCCTGGGTGTGTTTCATTGACAGAGTGGGGTCAGTCTGCTCTTCCCTGGGTGTGTTACAATGACTGAGTGGGGTCAATGTGCACTTCACTGGGTGGGTTACATTGACAGAGTGGGGTAAGTCTGCAGTTCACTGTGTGAGTAACTTTGCAGAAGAGGTCATTCTGCTCTTGTCTGGGTGTGTTACAGTGACAGAGTGGGGTCAGTCTGCTCTTCCCAGGGTGTGTTACATTGACAGATTGGGGTCAGTCTGCTCTTCCCAGGGTGTGTTACATTGACAGTGTGGGGTCAGTCTGCTCTTCCCTGGGTGTGTTACATTGACAGAGTGTGGTCAGTGTGCTCTTCCCTGGGTGCGTGACATTGACAGAGTGAGGTCAGTCTGCTCTTCCCTGGGTGTGTTACATTGACAGAGTGGGGTCAGTCTGCTCTTCCCTGGGTGCGTGACATTTACAGAGTGGGGTCAGTCTGCTCTTCCCTGGGTGTTTTACATTGACAGATTGGGGTCAGTCTGCTCTTCCCTGGGTGTGTTACATTGACAGAGTGGGGACAGTCTGCTCTTCCCTGGGTGTGTTACATTGACAGAGTGGTGTCAGTCTGCTCTTCCCTGGGTGTGTTACATTGACAGAGTGGGGTCAGTCTGCTCTTCCCTGGGTGTGATATACTGACAGAGTGGGGTCAGTCTGCTCTTCCAGGGTGATTTAAATTGACAGAGTGGGGTCATTCCGCTCTTCCCAGTGTGCGTTACATTGACAGAGTGGGGTCAGTGTGTTCTTCCCTGAGTGTGTTACATTGACAGAGTGGGGTCAGTCTGCTCTTCCCTGGGTGTGTTACATTGACAGAGTGGGGTCAGTCTGCTCTTCCCTGGGTCTGTGATATTGACAGAGTGGGGTCAGTCTGCTCTTCCCTGGGTGCGTTACATTGACACAGTGGGGTCAGTATGCTCTTCCCTGGGTGTGTTACATTGACAGAACAGGGTCCGTCTGACTTTCCCTGAGTGTGTTACATTGACAGAGTGGGGTCAGTCTGCTCTTCCCTGGGTGTGTTACAATGACAGAGTGGGGTCAGTCTGCTCTTCCCTGGGTGTATTACATTGACAGAGTGGGGTCAGTCTACTCTTCCCTGGGTGTCTTACATTGACAGAGTGGGGTCAGTCTGCTCTTCCCTGGGTGTGTTACATTGACAGAGTGGGGTCAGTCTGCTCTTCCCTGGGTGTGATCGACTGACAGAGTGGGGTCAGTCAGCTCTTCCATGGGTGATTTAAATTGACAGAGTGGGGTCATTCCGCTCTATCCTGGGTGCGTTACATTGACAGAGGGGGGTCAATCTTCTCTTCCCTGGGTGCGTTACATTGACAGAGTGGGGTCAGTGTGTTCTTCCCTGAGTGTGTTACATTGACAGAGTGGGGTCAGTCTGCTCTTCCCTGGGTGTGTTACATGGACAGAGTGGGGTCAGTCTGCTCTTCCCTGGGTCTGTGATATTGACAGAGTGGGGTCAGTCTGCTCTTCCCTGGGTGCGTTACATTGACAGAGTGGGGTCAGTATGCTCTTCCCTGGGTGTGTTACATTGACAGAACAGGGTCCGTCTGACTTTCCCTGGGTGTGTTACATTGACAGAGTGAGGTTAGTCTGCTCTTCCCTGGGTGTGTTACATTGACAGATTGAGGTCCGTCTGCTCTTCCCTGGGTGTGTTACAATGACAGAGTGGGGTCAGTCTGCTCTTCCCTGGGTGTGTTACATTGACAGAGTGGGGTCAGTCTGCTCTTCCCAGTTTGTGTTACATTGACAGAGTTGGGTCAGTCTGCTCTTCCCTGGATGTGTTACATTGAAAGTGTGGGGTCAGTCTGCTCTTCCCAGTTTGTGTTACATTGACAGAGTTGGGTCAGTCTGCTCTTCCCTGGGTGTGTTACATTGACACAGTGGGGTCAGTCTGCTCTTCCCTGGGTGCGTGACATTGACAGAGTGCGGTCAGTCTGCTCTTCCCTGGGTGCGTGACATTGACAGAGTGGGGTCAGTCTGCTCTTCCCTGGGTGTGTTACATTGACAGATTGGGGTCAGTCTGCTCTTCCCTGGGTATGTTACATTGACCTAGCCAGGCCAATCTTCTGTTCCCTGGGTGCGTTACATTGACAGAGGGGGCTCAGTCTGCTCCTCCCTGGGTGTGTTACATTGACAGAGTGTGGTCAGTCTGCTCTTCCCTGGGTGTGTTACATTGACAGAGTTGGGTCAGTCTGATCTTCCCTGGGTTTATAATGTTGAGAGAAAGGGGTCAGTCTGCTCTTCCCTGGCTGTGTTACATTGCCAGAGTGGTTTCAATCTGCTCTTCCCTGGGTGTGTTACATTGACAGAGAGAGGTCAGTCTGCTCTTCCCTTGGTGGGTTACATTGAAAGTATGGAGTCCGTCTGCTCTTCCCTGGGTGTGTTACATTGACACAGTGGGGTCAATCTGCTCTTCCCTTCGTGTGTTACATTGACAGTGCGCGGTCAGTCCGCTCTTCCCTGGGAGCGTGACATTGACAGAGTGGGGTCAGTCTGCTCTTCCCTCGGTGTGATATACTGACAGAGTGGCGTCAGTCTGCTCTTCCCTGGGTGTGTTACATTGACACAGTGGGGTCAGTCTGTTTTTCCCTGGGTGTGTTACATTGACAGATTGGGGTCAGTCTGCTCTTCCCTGGCTGTGTTACATTGACAGAGTGGGGTCAGTCTGCTCTTTTATGGGTGGGTTACATTGACAGATTGGGGTCAGTCTGCTCTTCCCTAGGTGTGTTACATTGACAGAGTGGGGTCAGTCTGCTCTTCCCTGGGAGGGTTACATTGACAGAGTGGGGTCAGTCTTCTCTTCCCTGGGTGTGTTACATTGACTGATTGGGGTCAGTCTGCTCTTCCCCAAGTGTGTTACATTGACACAGTGGGGTCAGTCTGCTCTTCCCTTAGTGTGTTACAATGACAGAGTGTGGTCTGTGCGCACTTCCCTGGGTGTGTTACATTAACAGAGTGGGGGTCAGTCTGCTCTTCCCAGGGTGTGTTGCATTGACAGAGTGTGGTCAGTCTGCTCTTCCCAGGGCGTGTCACATTGACAGAGTGGGGTCAGTCTGCTCTTTTATGGGAGGGTTACATTGACTGAGTGGGGTCAATCTGCTCTTCCCTGGGTGTTTTATATTGACAGAGTGGGGTCAGTCTGTTCTTCCCTGGGTGTGTTACATTGACAGAGTGGGTTCAGTCTGCTCTTCCCTGGGTGTGTTACATTGACAGAGTGGGGACAGTCTTTTCTCCCAGGGTTTGTTACATTGACAGAGTGGGGTCAGTCTGCTCTTCCCTTGCTGTGTTACAATGACAGAGTGGGGTCAGTGTGCACTTCCCTGCGTGTGTTACATTGACAGAGTGGGGGTCAGTCTGCTCTTCCCAGGGTGTGTCACATTGACAGAGTGGGTTCAGTCTGCTCTTTTATGTGTGGGTTACATTGACAGAATGAATTCAGTCTGCTCTTCCCTGCGTGTGTTGCATTGACAGAGTGGGGTCAGTCTGATCTTCCCTGGTTGTGTTACATTGACAGAGTGAGTTCAGTCTGCTCTTCCCTGGGTGTGTTACATTGACAGAGTGGGGTCAGTCTGCTCTTCCCTGGGTGTGTTACATTGACAGAGTGAGGTCCGTCTGCTCTTCCCTGGGTTTGTTACATTGACAGAGTAGGGTCAGTCTTCTCTTCCCTGGGTGTGTTACATTGACAGATTGGGGTCAGTCTGCTCTTCCCTGAGTGTGTTACATTGACAGAGTGGGGTCAATCTGATCTCGCCTGGGTGTGTTACATTGACAGAGTGGGGTCAGTCTGCTCTTCCCTGTGTGTGTTACATTTACAGTTTTGTGGTCAGTCTGTTCTTCCTTGGGTGTGTTGAATTGACTGTGTTGGGTTAGACTGCTCTTCCTTGGGTGTGTTACATTGACAGAGTGGCGTCTGTCTGTTCTTCAGTGGGAGTGTTACAGTGACAGGGTGGTGTCAGTCTGCCCTTCCCTGGGTGTGTTACATTGACAGAGTGTGGTTAGTCTGTCTTCCTGGGGGTGTTACATTGACAGAGTGGGCTTTGTTTGCTCTTCCCTGGGTGTGTTACATTTACAGTTTTGTGGTCAGTCTGCTCTTCCCTGGGTGTGTTACATTGACAGAGTGGGGTCAATCTGATCTCGCCTGGGTGTGTTACATTGACAGAGTGGGGTCAGTCTGCTCTTCCCTGTGTGTGTTACATTTACAGTTTTGTGGTCAGTCTGCTCTTCCCTGGGTGTGTTACATTGACAGAGTGGGGTCAGTGTGCTCTTCCCTGTGTGTGTTACATTGACAGAGTGAGGTCAGTCTGCTCTTCCCTGTGGGAGTTACATTGACAGAGTGGGGTCAGTCTGCTCTTCCCTGTGTGTCGTACATTGACAGAGTGGGGTCAGTCTACTCTTCCCTGTGTGTGTTACATTGACAGAGTGGCGTCAGTCTGCTCTTCCTCGGGTGTGTTACATTGACAGAGTGTGGTCAGTCTGCTTTTCCCTGGGTGTGTTACATTGACAGAGTGGGGTCAGTCTGCTCTTCCCTGGGTGGGTTACATTGACAGTATGGGGTGAGTCTGCTCTTCCCAGGGTGTGTTACATAGACAGAGTGGAAATAGTTTGCTCGTCTCTGGGTGTGTTACATTGACAGAGGGAAGTTAGTCTGCTCTTTCCTGGGTGGGTTACATTGACAGAGTGGGGTCAGTCTGCTCTTTACAGGTTGTGTTACATTGACAGAGTGGGGTCAGTCTGCTCTTCCCTCTGTGTTACATTGACAGAGTGGGGTCAGTCTGCTCATCAATGGGTGTGTTACATTGGCAGAGTGGGGTTAGTCTGCTCTTCCCTGGGGGTGTTACATTGACAGAGTGGGGTCAGTCTGCACTTCCCTGGGTGTGTTACATTGACAGAGTGTGGTCAGTCTGCTCTTCCCTGGGGGTGTTACATTGACAGAGTGGGGTCAGTCAGCTCTTCCCTGGGGGTGTTACATTGACAGAGTGGGGTCAGTCAGCTCTTCCCTGGGGGTGTTACATTGACAGAGTGGGGACATTCTGCTCTTCCCTGTGTGTGTTACATTGACAGAGTGAGGTCAGTCTGCTCTTCCCTGGGTGTGTTACATTGACAGAGTGGGGTCAGTCTGCTCTTCCCTTTGTGAGTTACATTGACAGAGTGGGGTCAGTCTGCTCATCCCTGGGTGTTTTACATTGACAGAGTGGGGTCAGTCTGCACTTCCCTGGGTGTGTTACATTGACAGAGTGTGGTCAGTCTGCTGTTCCCTGGGTGTGTTACATTGACAGAGTGGGGTCAGTGTGCTCTTCCCTGGGTGTGTTACGTTGACAGTGTGGGGTCAGTCTGCGCTTCCCTGGGTGTGTTACATTGACTGAGTGTGGTCAATCTGGTCTCGCCTGGGTCTGTTACATTGACAGTGTGGGGACAGTCTGCACTTCCCTGGGTGTGTTACATTGACATAGTGGGGTCAATCTGATCTTCCCTGTGTGTGTTCCATTGACAGAGTTGTGTCAGTCTGCTCTTCCCTGTGTGTGTTACATTTGCAGAGTCGGGTCAGCCAGAACTTCCCTGGGTGTGTTACATTGACAGAGTGGGGTCAATCTGATCTCGCTTGGGTGTATTACATTGACAGAGTCGGGTCAGTCTGCTCTTCCCTGTGTGTGTTACATTTACAGTTTGTGGTCAGTCTGCTCTTCCCTGGGGGTGTTACATTGACAGAGTGGGGTCAGTGTGCTCTTCCCTGGGTGTGGTGCATTGACAGAGTGGGGTCAGTCTGCTTTCCTTGGGTGGGTTACATTGACAGAGTTGGGTCAGTCTGCTCTTCCCTGGGGGTGTTACATTGACAGAGTGGGGTCAGTCTGCTCTTCCCTGTTTGTGGTTCATTGACAAAGTGGGGTCAGTCTGCTCTTCCCTGTGCGTGTTACATTGACAGAGTGGCGTCAGTCTGCTCTTCCCCGGGTGTGTTACATTGACAGAGTGGGGTCAGTCTGCTTTTCCCTGGGTGTGTTACATTGGCAGAGTGGGGTGAGTCTGCTCTTCCCTGGGTGGGTTACATTGACAGTATGGGGTGAGTCTGCTCTTCCCAGGGTGTGTTACATAGACAGAGTGGAAAACGTTTGCTCGTCTCTGGGTGTGTTACATTGACACAGAGGCGTCAGTCTGCACTTTCCTGGTAGTGTTACATTGACACAGTGGGATCAGTCTACTCTTCCCTGGGTGGGATACATTGAGAGAGTGGGGTAGGTCTGCTCTTCCCTGGGTGTGTTACATTGACAGAGTGGGGTCAGTCTGCTCTTCCCTGTGTGTGTTACATTGAGAGAGTGGGGTTAGTCTGCTCTTTCCTGGGTGGGTTACATTGACAGAGTGGGATCAGTCTGCTCTTCCCTGGTTGTGTTAAATTGACAGAGTGGGATCGGTTTGCCCTTCCCTGTGTGTGTTACATTGACAGAGTGGGGACAGTCTGCTCTTTACAGGTCGTGTTACTTTGACAGAGTGGGGTCAGGCTGTTCTTCCATGGGTGTGTTACATTGACAGAGTGGGGTCAGTCTGCTCTTCCCTGTGTGTTACATTGACAGAGTGGGGTCAGTCTGCTCTTCCCTTTGTGAGTTACATTTACAGAGTGGGGTCAGTCTGCTCATCAATGGGTGTGTTACATTGGCAGAGTGGGGTTAGTCTGCTCTTCCCTGGGGGTGTTACATTGACAGAGTGGGGTCAGTCTGCACTTCCCTGGGTGTGTTACATTGACAGACTGGGGTCAGTCTGCTCTTCCCTGGGGGTGTTACATTGACAGAGTGGGGTCAGTCAGCTCTTCCCTGGGGGTGTTACATTGACAGAGTGGGGTCAGTCTGCTCTTCCCTGGGTGTGTTACATTTACAGTTTGTGGTCAGTCTGCTCTTCCCTGGGGGTGTTACATTGACAGAGTGGGGTCAGTGTGCTCTTCCCTGTGTGTGGTACATTGACAGAGTGGGGTCAGTCTGCTCTTCCTTATGTGGGTTACATTGACAGAGTTGTGTCAGTCTGCTCTTCCCTGGGGGAGTTACATTGACAGAGTGGGGTCAGTCTGCTCTTCCCTGTGTGTTGTACATTGACAGAGTGGGGTCAGTCTGCTCTTCCCTGTGTGTGTTACATTGACAGAGTGAGGTCAGTCTGCTCTTCCCTGGGTGTTTTACATTGACAGAGTGGGGTCAGTCTGCTCTTCCCTTTGTGAGTTACATTGACAGAGTGGGGTCAGTCTGCTCTTCCCTGGGTGTGTTACATTGACAGAGTGGGGTCAATCTGGTCTCGCCTGGGTCTGTTACATTGACAGAGTTGTGTCAGTCTGCTCTTCCCTGTGTGTGTTACATTTACAGAGTGTGGTCAGTCTGCTCTTCCCTGGGGGTGTTAAATTGACAGAGTCGGGTCAGTCAGAACTTCCCTGGGTGTGTTACATTGACAGAGTGGGGTCAATCTGATCTCGCCTGGTTGTGTTACATTGACAGAGTCGGGTCAGTCTGCTCTTCCCTGTGTGTGTTACATTTACAGTTTGTGGTCAGTCTGCTCTTCCCTGGGGGTGTTACATTGACAGAGTGGCGTCAGTGTGCTCTTCCCTGGGTGTGGTACATTGACAGAGTGGGGTCAGTCTGCTTTCCTTGGGTGGGTTACATTGACAGAGTTGGGTCAGTCTGCTCTTCCCTGGCGGTGTTACATTGACAGAGTGGGGTCAGTCTGCTCTTCCCTGTTTGTGGTTCATTGACAAAGTGGGGTCAGTCTGCTCTTCCCTGTGCATGTTACATTGACAGAGTGGCATCAGTCTGCTCTTCCCCGGGTGTGTTACATTGACAGAGTGGGGTCAGTCTGCTTTTCCCTGGGTGTGTTACATTGGCAGAGTGGGGTCAGTCTGCTCTTCCCTGGGTGGGTTACATTGACAGTATGGGGTGAGTCTGCTCTTCCCAGGGTGTGTTACATAGACAGAGTGGAAAAAGTTTGCTCGTCTCTGGGTGTGTTACATTGACACAGAGGCGTCAGTCTGCACTTTCCTGGTACTGTTACATTGACACAGTGGGATCAGTCTACTCTTCCCTGGGTGGGATACATTGACTGAGTGGCGTAGGTCTGCTCTTCCCTGGGTGTGTTACATTGACAGAGTGGGGTCAGTCTGCTCTTCCCTGTGTGTGTTACATTGAGAGAGTGGGGTTAGTCTGCTCTTTCCTGGGTGGGTTACATTGACAGAGTGGGGTCAGTCTGCTCTTCCCTGGTTGTGTTAAATTAACAGAGTGGGATCGGTTTGCCCTTCCCTGTGTGTGTTACATTGACAGAGTGGGGTCAGTCTGCTCTTTACAGGTTGTGTTACTTTGACAGAGTGGGGTCAGGCTGTTCTTCCATGGGTGTGTTACATTGACAGAGTGGGGTCAGTATGCTCTTCCCTGTGTGTTACATTGACAGAGTGGGGTCAGTCTGCTCTTCCCTTTGTGAGTTACATTTACAGAGTGGGGTCAGACTGCTCATCAATGGGTGTGTTACATTGGCAGAGTGGGGTTAGTCTGCTCTTCCCTGGGGGTGTTACATTGACAGAGTGGGGTCAGTCTGCACTTCCCTGGGTGTGTTACATTGACAGAGTGTGGTCAGTCTGCTCTTCCCTGGGGGTGTTACATTGACAGAGTGGGGTCAGTCTACTCTTCCCTGGGTGTGTTACATTGACAGAGTGGGGTCAGTCTGCTCTTCCCTTTGTGAGTTACATTGAAAGAGTGGGGTCAGTCTGCTCATCCCTGGGTGTTTTCCATTGACAGAGTGGGGTCAGTCTGCACTTCCCTGGGTGTGTTACATTGACAGAGTGTGGTCAGTCTGCTGTTCCCTGGGTGTGTTACATTGACAGAGTGGGGTCAGTGTGCTCTTCCCTGGGTGTGTTACATTGACAGAGTGGGGTCAATCTGATCTCGCCTGGGTGTGTTACATTGACAGTGTGGGGTCAGTCTGCACTTCCCTGGGTGTGTTACATTGACAGAGTGGGGTCAATCTGATCTCTCCTGGGTGTGTTACATTGACAGTGTGGGGTCGGTCTGCACTTCCCTGGATGTGTTACATTGACAGAGTGGGGTCAATCTGATCTTCCCTGGGTGTGTTCCATTGACAGAGTTGTGTCAGTCTGCTGTTCCCTGTGTGTGTTACATTTACAGAGTGTGGTCAGTCTGCTCTTCCCTGGGGGTGTTACATTGACAGAGTGGGGTCAGTCTGCTCTTTCTTGGGAGGGTTACATTAACCGAGTGGGGTCAGTCTGCTCTTCCGTGGGTGGGTTACATTGACTGGGTGGGGTCAGTCGGATCTTCCCTGAGAGTGTGACATTGACAGAGTGAGGTCAGTCTGCTCTTTCCTAGGTGTGTTTCATTGACAGAGTGGGGTCAGTCTGCTCTTCCCTGGGTGTGTTCCATTGACAGAGTGGGGTTAGTCGGATCTTCCCTGGGTGAGTTACATTGACAGAGTTGGGTCAGACTGCACTTCCCTGGGTGTCTTACATTGACAGAGAAGGGTCAGTCTGCTCTTCCCTGGCCTTGTTACATTGACAGAGTGGGGTCAGTCTGCTCTTCCCTGGGTGTGTTACATTGACAGAGTGGGGTCAGTCTGCTCTTCCCTGGGTGTGTTACATTGACAGAGAGGGGACAGTGTGCTCTTCCCTGGGTGTGTTACAATGACAGAGTGGGGTCAGTCTGCTCTTCCTTGGGTGGTTTACATTGACAGAGTGGGGTCAGTCTGCTCTTCCCGCGGTGTGTTACATTGACAGAGTTGGGTCAGTCTGATCTTCCCTGGGTGTATAACGTTGACAGAAAGGGGTCAGTCTGCTCTTCCCTGGGTGTGTTGCAATGACAGAGTGTGGTCAGTCTGCTCTTCCCTGTGTCTGTTATATTTGACCGGATGAGGTCAGTCTGCTCTTCCCTGGGTGTGTTACATTGCCAGAGTGGTTTCAGTCTGCTCTTCCCTGGGTGTGTTACATTGACAGAGAGGGGTCAGTCTGCTCTTCCCTCGGTGGGTTACATTGAAAGTGTGGGGTCAGTCTGCTCTTCCCTGGGTGTGTTACATTGACACAGTGGGGTCAATCTGCTCTTCCCTGGGTGTGTTCCATTGACAGTGTGCGGTCAGTCTGCTCTTCCCTGGGTGCGTGACATTGACAGAGTGGGGTCAGTCTGCTCTTCCCTGGGTGTGTTACATTGACAGAGTGGGGTCCGTCTGCTCTTCCCTGGGTGTGTTACATTGACAGAGAGGGGTCAGTCTGCTCTTCCCTGGATGTGTTACATTGAAATTGTGGGGTCAGTCTGCTCTTCCCTGGGTGTGTTACATTGACACAGTGGGGTCAGTCTGCTCTTCCCTGGGTGCGTGACATAGACAGAGTGCGGTCAGTCTGCTCTTCCCTGGGTGCGTGACATTGACAGAGTGGGGTCAGTCTGCTCTTCCCTGGGTGTGTTACATTGACAGAGTGGGGTCAGTCTGCTCTTCCCTGGCTGAGTTACATGGAGGGAGAGGGGTCTGTCTGCTCTTCACTGGGTGGGTTACATTGACAGAGTGGGGTCAGTCCGCTCTTCTCTGCGTGTGTTACTTTGACAGAGTGGAGTCAGTCTGCTCTTCCCTGGGTGTGTTACACTGACAGAGTTGGGTCAATCTGCTCTTCCCTGGGTGTGTTGCAATGACAGAGTGTGGTCAGTCTGCTCTTCCCTGTGTCTGTTATATTTGACCGGATGAGGTCAGTCTGCTCTTCCCTGGGTGTGTTACATTGCCAGAGTGGTTTCAGTCTGCTCTTCCCTGGGTGTGTTACATTGACAGAGAGGGGTCAGTCTGCTCTTCCCTCGGTGGGTTACATTGAAAGTGTGGGGTCAGTCTGCTCTTCCCTGGGTGTGTTGCATTGACACAGTGGGGTCAATCTGCTCTTCCCTGGGTGTGTTCCATTGACAGTGTGCGGTCAGTCTGCTCTTCCCTGGGTGCGTGACATTGACAGAGTGGGGTCAGTCTGCTCTTCCCTGGGTGTGTTACATTGACAGAGTGGGGTCCGTCTGCTCTTCCCTGGGTGTGTTACATTGACAGAGAGGGGTCAGTCTGCTCTTCCCTGGATGTGTTACATTGAAAGTGTGGGGTCAGTCTGCTCTTCCCTGGATGTGTTACATTGAAAGTGTGGGGTCAGTCTGCTCTTCCCTGGGTGTGTTACATTGACAGAGTGGGGTTAGTCTGCTCTTCCCTGGGTGTGTTACATTGACAGAGAGGGGACAGTGTGCTCTTCCCTGGGTGTGTTACAATGACAAAGTGGGGTCAGTCTGCTCTTCCTTGGGTGGTTTACATTGACAGAGTGGGGTCAGTCTGCTCTTCCCGCGGTGTGTTACATTGACAGAGTTGGGTCAGTCTGATCTTCCCTGGGTGTATAACGTTGACAGAAAGGGGTCAGTCTGCTCTTCCCTGGGTGTGTTGCAATGACAGAGTGTGGTCAGTCTGCTCTTCCCTGTGTCTGTTATATTTGACCGGATGAGGTCAGTCTGCTCTTCCCTGGGTGTGTTACATTGCCAGAGTGGTTTCAGTCTGCTCTTCCCTGGGTGTGTTACATTGACAGAGAGAAGTCCGTCTGCTCTTCCCTCGGTGGGTTACATTGAAAGTGTGGGGTCAGTCTGCTCTTCCCTGGGTGTGTTACATTGACACAGTGGGGTCAGTCTGCTCTTCCCTGGGTGCGTGACATTGACAGAGTGCGGTCAGTCTGCTCTTCCCTGGGTGCGTGACATTGACAGAGTGGGGTCAGTCTGCTCTTCCCTGGGTGTGTTACATTGACAGAGTGGGGTCAGTCTGCTCTTCCCTGGCTGAGTTACATGGAGGGAGAGGGGTCTGTCTGCTCTTCACTGGGTGGGTTACATTGACAGAGTGGGGTCAGTCCGCTCTTCTCTGCGTGTGTTACTTTGACAGAGTGGAGTCAGTCTGCTTTTCCCTGGGTGTGTTACACTGACAGAGTTGGGTCAATCTGCTCTTCCCTGGGTGTGTTACATTGACAGAGTGGGGTCAGACTGCTCTTCCCTGGGTGTGTTACATTGACAGAACAGGGTCTGTCTGCCTTTCCCTGGGTGTGTTACATTGACAGAGTGGGGTTAGTCTGCTCTTCCCTGGGTGTGTTACATTGACAGAGTGGGGTCAGTCTGCTCATCCTGGGTGTGTTACATTGACAGAGTGGGGTCAGTCTGCTCTTCCCAGGGTGTTTTACATTGACAGAATTGGGTAAGTCTGATCTTCCCTGGGTGTATAACGTTGAGAGAAAGGGGTCAGTCTGCTCTTCCCTGTGTGTGTTACATTGACAGAGTGAACTCAGTCTGCTCTTCCCTGGGTGTGTTGCAATGACAGAGTGTGGTCAGTCTGCTCTTCCCTGTGTCTGTTATATTGACCGAGTGAGGTCAGTCTGCTCTTCCCTGGCTGTGTTACATTGCCAGAGTGGTGTCAGTTAGTTCTTCCCTGGGAGTGTTACATTGACAGAGAGTGGTCAGTCTGCTCATCCCTGGGTGTGTAACATTGGCAGAGTGTGGCCAGTCTGCACTTCCCTGGGTGTGTTACATTGACAGAGTGGTGTCAGTTAGTTCTTCCCTGGGAGTGTTACATTGACAGAGAGTGGTCAGTCTGCTCATCCCTGGGTGTGTAACATTGGCAGAGTGGGGCCAGTCTGCACTTCCCTGGGTGTGTTACATTGACAGAGTGGGGTCAGTCTGCTCTTTCCTGGCTCGGTTATATTGGCAGAGTGGGGTCAGTCTACTCTTCCCTGGGTGTGTTTCATTGACAGAGGGGGGTCAGTCTGCTCTTCCCTGACTGTGTTACATTGACAGGGTGGGGTCAGTCTGCTCTTCCCTGGGTGTGTTACATTGACAGAGTGGGGTCAGCGTGCACTTCCCTGGGTGTTTTAAATTGACAGAGTGTGGTCAGTCTGCTCTTCCCTGGGAGTGTTACATTGACAGAGTGGGGTCAGTCTGCTCTTCCCTGGGTGTGTTACATTGACAGAGTGGGGTCATTCTGCTCTTCCCTGGGTGTGTTACATTGATAGAGTGGGGTAAGTCTGCTGTTGCCTGGGTGTGTTACATTGACAGAGTGGGTTCAGTCTGCTCTTCCCTGGCCTTGTTACATTGACAGAGTGGGGTCAGTCTGCTCTTCCCTGGGTGTGTTACATTGACAGAGTGGGGTCAGTCTGCACTTCCCTGGGTGTGTTACATTGACAGAGAGGGGACAGTGTGCTCTTCCCTGGGTGTGTTACAATGACAAAGTGGGGTCAGTCTGCTCTTCCTTGGGTGGTTTACATTGACAGAGTGGGGTCAGTCTGCTCTTCCCGCGGTGTGTTACATTGACAGAGTTGGGTCAGTCTGATCTTCCCTGGGTGTATAACGTTGACAGAAAGGGGTCAGTCTGCTCTTCCCTGGGTGTGTTGCAATGACAGAGTGTGGTCAGTCTGCTCTTCCCTGTGTCTGTTATATTTGACCGGATGAGGTCAGTCTGCTCGTCCCTGGGTGTGTTACATTGCCAGAGTGGTTTCAGTCTGCTCTTCCCTGGGTGTGTTACATTGACAGAGAGGGGTCCGTCTGCTCTTCCCTCGGTGGGTTACATTGAAAGTGTGGGGTCAGTCTGCTCTTCCCTGGGTGTGTTGCATTGACACAGTGGGGTCAATCTGCTCTTCCCTGGGTGTGTTCCATTGACAGTGTGCGGTCAGTCTGCTCTTCCCTGGGTGCGTGACATTGACAGAGTGGGGTCAGTCTGCTCTTCCCTGGGTGTGTTACATTGACAGAGTGGGGTCCGTCTGCTCTTCCCTGGGTGTGTTACATTGACAGAGAGGGGTCAGTCTGCACTTCCCTGGATGTGTTACATTGAAAGTGTGGGGTCAGTCTGCTCTTCCCTGGGTGTGTTACATTGACACAGTGGGGTCAGTCTGCTCTTCCCTGGGTGCGTGACATTGACAGAGTGCGGTCAGTCTGCTCTTCCCTGGGTGCGTGACATTGACAGAGTGGGGTCAGTCTGCTCTTCCCTGGGTGTGTTACATTGACAGAGTGGGGTCAGTCTGCTCTTCCCTGGCTGAGTTACATGGAGGGAGAGGGGTCTGTCTGCTCTTCACTGGGTGGGTTACATTGACAGAGTGGGGTCAGTCCGCTCTTCTCTGCGTGTGTTACTTTGACAGAGTGGAGTCAGTCTGCTCTTCCCTGGGTGTGTTACACTGACAGAGTTGGGTCAATCTGCTCTTCCCTGGGTGTGTTACATTGACAGAGTGGGGTCAGTCTGCTCTTCCCTGGGTGTGTTACATTGACAGAACAGGGTCTGTCTGCCTTTCCCTGGGTGTGTTACATTGACAGAGTGGGGTTAGTCTGCTCTTCCCTGGGTGTGTTACATTGACAGAGTGGGGTCAGTCTGCTCATCCTGGGTGTGTTACATTGACAGAGTGGGGTCAGTCTGCTCTTCCCAGGGTGTTTTACATTGACAGAATTGGGTAAGTCTGATCTTCCCTGGGTGTATAACGTTGAGAGAAAGGGGTCAGTCTGCTCTTCCCTGTGTGTGTTACATTGACAGAGTGAACTCAGTCTGCTCTTCCCTGGGTGTGTTGCAATGACAGAGTGTGGTCAGTCTGCTCTTCCCTGTGTCTGCTATATTGACCGAGTGAGGTCAGTCTGCTCTTCCCTGGCTGTGTTACATTGCCAGAGTGGTGTCAGTTAGTTCTTCCCTGGGAGTGTTACATTGACAGAGAGTGGTCAGTCTGCTCATCCCTGGGTGTGTAACATTGGCAGAGTGGGGCCAGTCTGCACTTCCCTGGGTGTGTTACATTGACAGAGTGGTGTCAGTTAGTTCTTCCCTGGGAGTGTTACATTGACAGAGAGTGGTCAGTCTGCTCATCCCCGGGTGTGTAACATTGGCAGAGTGGGGCCAGTCTGCACTTCCCTGGGTGTGTTACATTGACAGAGTGGGGTCAGTCTGCTCTTTCCTGGCTGGGTTATATTGGCAGAGTGGGGTCAGTCTACTCTTCCCTGGGTGTGTTTCATTGACAGAGGGGGGTCAGTCTGCTCTTCCCTGACTGTGTTACATTGACAGGGTGGGGTCAGTCTGCTCTTCCCTGGGTGTGTTACATTGACAGAGTGGGGTCAGCGTGCACTTCCCTGGGTGTTTTAAATTGACAGAGTGTGGTCAGTCTGCTCTTCCCTGGGAGTGTTACATTGACAGAGTGGGGTCAGTCTGCTCTTCCCTGGGTGTGTTACATTGACAGAGTGGGGTCATTCTGCTCTTCCCTGGGTGTGTTACATTGATAGAGTGGGGTAAGTCTGCTGTTGCCTGGGTGTGTTACATTGACAGAGTGGGTTCAGTCTGCTCTTCCCTGGCCTTGTTACATTGACAGAGTGGGGTCAGTCTGCTCTTCCCTGGGTGTGTTACATTGACAGAGTGGGGTCAGTCTGCTCTTCCCTGGGTGTGTTACATTGACAGAGAGGGGACAGTGTGCTTTTCCCTGGGTGTGTTATAATGACAAAGTGGGGTCAGTCTGCTCTTCCTTGGGTGGTTTACATTGACAGAGTGGGGTCAGTCTGCTCTTCCCGCGGTGTGTTACATTGACAGAGGTGGGTCAGTCTGATCTTCCCTGGGTGTATAACGTTGACAGAAAGGGGTCAGTCTGCTCTTCCCTGGGTGTGTTGCAATGACAGAGTGTGGTCAGTCTGCTCTTCCCTGTGTCTGTTATATTTGACCGGATGAGGTCAGTCTGCTCTTCCCTGGGTGTGTTACATTGACAGAGAGGGGTCCGTCTGCTCTTCCCTCGGTGGGTTACATTGAAAGTGTGGGGTCAGTCTGCTCTTCCCTGGGTGTGTTGCATTGACACAGTGGGGTCAATCTGCTCTTCCCTGGGTGTGTTCCATTGACAGTGTGTGGTCAGTCTGCTCTTCCCTGGGTGCGTGACATTGACAGAGTGGGGTCAGTCTGCTCTTCCCTGGGTGTGTTACATTGACAGAGTGGGGTCCGTCTGCTCTTCCCTGGGTGTGTTACATTGACAGAGAGGGGTCAGTCTGCTCTTCCCTGGATGTGTTACATTGAAAGTGTGGGGTCAGTCTGCTCTTCCCTGGGTGTGTTACATTGACACAGTGGGGTCAGTCTGCTCTTCCCTGGGTGCGTGACATTGACAGAGTGCGGTCAGTCTGCTCTTCCCTGGGTGCGTGACATTGACAGAGTGGGGTCAGTCTGCTCTTCCCTGGGTGTGTTACATTGACAGAGTGGGGTCAGTCTGCTCTTCCCTGGCTGAGTTACATGGAGGGAGAGGGGTCTGTCTGCTCTTCACTGGGTGGGTTACATTGACAGAGTGGGGTCAGTCTGCTCTTCCCTGGGTGTGTTACATTGACAGAGAGGGGACAGTGTGCTCTTCCCTGGGTGTGTTACAATGACAGAGTGGGGTCAGTCTGCTCTTCCTTGGGTGGTTTACATTGACAGAGTGGGGTCAGTCTGCTCTTCCCGCGGTGTGTTACATTGACAGAGTTGGGTCAGTCTGATCTTCCCTGGGTGTATAACGTTGACAGAAAGGGGTCAGTCTGCTCTTCCCTGGGTGTGTTGCAATGACAGAGTGTGGTCAGTCTGCTCTTCCCTGTGTCTGTTATATTTGACCGGATGAGGTCAGTCTGCTCTTCCCTGGGTGTGTTACATTGCCAGAGTGGTTTCAGTCTGCTCTTCCCTGGGTGTGTTACATTGACAGAGAGGGGTCAGTCTGCTCTTCCCTGGGTGCGTGACATTGACAGAGTGGGGTCAGTCTGCTCTTCCCTGGGTGTGTTACATTGACAGAGTGGGGTCAGTCTGCTCTTCCCTGGCTGAGTTACATGGAGGGAGAGGGGTCTGTCTGCTCTTCACTGGGTGGGTTACATTGACAGAGTGGGGTCAGTCCGCTCTTCTCTGCGTGTGTTACTTTGACAGAGTGGAGTCAGTCTGCTCTTCCCTGGGTGTGTTACACTGACAGAGTTGGGTCAATCTGCTCTTCCCTGGGTGTGTTGCAATGACAGAGTGTGGTCAGTCTGCTCTTCCCTGTGTCTGTTATATTTGACCGGATGAGGTCAGTCTGCTCTTCCCTGGGTGTGTTACATTGCCAGAGTGGTTTCAGTCTGCTCTTCCCTGGGTGTGTTACTTTGACAGAGAGGGGTCAGTCTGCTCTTCCCTCGGTGGGTTACATTGAAAGTGTGGGGTCAGTCTGCTCTTCCCTGGGTGTGTTACATTGACAGGGTGGGTTCAGTCTGCCCTTTCCCTGGGTGTGTTACATTGACAGAGTGGGGACAGTCAGCTCTTCCCTGGGTGTGTTACATTGACAGAGCGAGGTCAGTCTGCTCTTCCCTGAGTGTGTTACTTTGACAGAGTGGGAAGAGTCTGCTCTTCCCTGAGTGTGTTACTTTGATAGAGTGGGGTCAGTCTGCTCTTCCCGAGGTGAGTTACATTGTGATAGAGGGGTCACTCTGGTCTCCCCTGGGTGTGTTACATTGACAGAGTTGGGTGAGTCTGCTCTTCCCTGGGTCTGTGATAATGACAGAGTGGGGTCAGTCTGCTCTTCCCTGGGTGGGTTACATTGACAGAGTGCGGTCACTCTGCTCTTCGCTGGGTGGGTTACATTGACAGAATGGGGTCAGTCTGCTCTTCCCTGGGTGAGTTACATGGAGGGAGAGGGGTCAGTCTTCTCTTCACTGGGTGGGTTACATTGACAGAGTGGGGTCAGTCTGTTCTTCCCTGGGTGGGTTACATTGACAGAACGGTGTCTGTCTGCTCTTCCCTGGTTGTGTTACATTGACAGAGTAGGGTCAGTCTGCTCTTCCCTGGGTGTGTTACATTGACAGAGTGGGGTAAGTCTGCTCTCCCCTGGGTGTCTTACATTGACAGAGTGGGGTCAGTCTGTTCTTCCCTGGGTGTGTTACATTGACAGAATAGGGTCAGTCTGCTATTCCCTGGGTGTGTTACATTGACAGAGTGAAGTCTGTCTGCTCTTCCCTGGGTGTGTTACATTGACAGAGTGGGGTCAGTCTGCTCTTCCCTGGGTGTGTTACATTGACAGGGTGGGGTCAGTCTGCTCTTCCCTGGGTGTGTTACATTGACAGAGTGGGGTCAGTCTGCACTTCCCCGAGTGTGTTACTTTGACAGAGTGGGGACAGTCTGCTCTTCCCTGTGTGTGATACATTGACAGAGTGAGGTCAGTCTGCTCTACCCTGAGTGTGTTACTTTGACAGAGTGGGGACAGTCTGCTCTTCCCTGAGTGTGTTACTTTGACAGAGTGGGGTCAGTCTGCTCTTCCCTAGGTGAGTTACATTGAGATAGAGAGGTCACTCTGGTCTCCCCTGGGTGTGTTACATTGACAAAGGGGGGGCAATCTTCTCTTCCCTGGGTGAGTTACATTGACAGAGTGGGGTCAGTCTGCTCTTCCCTGTGTGTGTTACATTGACAGAATGGGGTCAGTCTGCTCTTCCCTGGGTGTGTTACATTGACAGAGTGAAGTCAGTCTGCTCTTCCCTTGGTGTGTTACAATGATAGAGTGGGGTCAGTCTGCTCTTCCCTGGGTGTGTTGCATTGACCGAGTTGGGTCAGTCTGATCTTCCCTGGGTGTGTAACGTTGACAGAAAGGGGTCAGTCTGCTCTTCCCTGGGTGTTTTACATTAACAGAGTGGGGTGAGTCTGCTCTTCCCTGGGTGTGTTACATTGACAGAGTGGGGTCAGTCTACTCTTCCCTGTGTGTCTTACATTGACAGAGTGGGGTCAGTCTGCTCTTCCCTGGGTGTGTTACATTGACAGAGTGGGGTCAGTCTGCTCTTCCCTGGGTGTGTTATACTGACAGAGTGGGGTCAGTCTGCTCTTCCCTGGGTGCGTTACATTGACAGAGTGGGGTCAGTATGCTCTTCCCTGGGTGTGTTACATTGACAGAACAGGGTCCGTCTGCCTTTCCCTGGGTGTGTTACATTGACAATGGGGTCAGTCTGCTCTTACCTGGGTGTGTTACATTGACAGAGTGGGGTCAGTCTGCACTTCCCCGAGTGTGTTACTTTGACAGAGTGGGGACAGTCTGCTCTTCCCTGGGTGTGTTACATTGACAGGGTGGGGTCAGTCTGCTCTTCCCTGGGTGTGTTACATTGACAGAGTGGGGTCAGTCTGCACTTCCCCGAGTGTGTTACTTTGACAGAGTGGGGACAGTCTGCTCTTCCCTGTGTGTGATACATTGACAGAGTGAGGTCAGTCTGCTCTACCCTGAGTGTGTTACTTTGACAGAGTGGGGACAGTCTGCTCTTCCCTGAGTGTGTTACTTTGACAGAGTGGGGTCAGTCTGCTCTTCCCTAGGTGAGTTACATTGAGATAGAGAGGTCACTCTGGTCTCCCCTGGGTGTGTTACATTGACAAAGGGGGGGCAATCTTCTCTTCCCTGGGTGAGTTACATTGACAGAGTGGGGTCAGTCTGCTCTTCCCTGTGTGTGTTACATTGACAGAATGGGGTCAGTCTGCTCTTCCCTGGGTGTGTTACATTGACAGAGTGAAGTCAGTCTGCTCTTCCCTGGGTGTGTTACAATGATAGAGTGGGGTCAGTCTGCTCTTCCCTGGGTGTGTTGCATTGACAGAGTGGGGTCAGTCTGCTCTTCCCAGAATGTGTTACATTGACCGAGTTGGGTCAGTCTGCTCTTCCCTGGGTGTGTTACATTGACAGAGTGGGGTCAGTCTACTCTTCCCTGTGTGTCTTACATTGACAGAGTGGGGTCAGTCTGCTCTTCCCTGGGTGTGTTACATTGACAGAGTGGGGTCAGTCTGCTCTTCCCTGGGTGTGTTATACTGACAGAGTGGGGTCAGTCTGCTCTTCCCTGGGTGCGTTACATTGACAGAGTGGGGTCAGTATGCTCTTCCCTGGGTGTGTTACATTGACAGAACAGGGTCCGTCTGCCTTTCCCTGGGTGTGTTACATTGACAATGGGGTCAGTCTGCTCTTACCTGGGTGTGTTACAATGACAGAGTGGGGTCTGTCTGCTCTTCCCAGGGTGTGTTACATTGACAGAGTGGGGTCAGTCTGCTCTTTCCTGGGTGTGTTACATTGACAGAGTTGGGACAGTCTGATGTTCCCTGGGTGTATAACGTTGAGAGACAGGGGTCAGTCTGCTCTTCCCTGGGTGTGTTACATTGACAGAGTGAACTCAGTCTGCTCTTCCCTGGGTGTGTTGCAATGACAGAGTGTGGTCAGTCTGCTCTTCCCTGTGTCTGTTATATTGACCGAGTGAGGTCAGTCTGCTTTTCCCTGGATGTGTTACATTGCCAGAGTGGTGTCAGTTAGTTCTTCCCTGGGAGTGTTACATTGACAGAGAGTGGTCAGTCTGCCCTTCCCTGGGTGTGTTACAATGACAGAGTGGGGTGAGTCTGCTCTTCCCTGGCTGGGTTATATTGGCAGAGTGGGGTCAGTCTACTCTTCCCTGGGTGTGTTTCATTGACAGAGGGGGGTCAGTCTGCTCTTCCCTGAGTGTGTTACATTGACAGAGTGGGGTCAGTCTGCTCTTCCCTGGGTGTGTTACATTGACAGAGTGGGGTCAGCGTGCACTTCCCTGGGTGTGTTACAATGATAGAGTGGGGTCAGTCTGCTCTTCCCTGGGTGTGTTGCATTGACAGAGTGGGGTCAGTTTGCTCTTCCCAGAATGTGTTACATTGACCGAGTTGGGTCAGTCTGATCTTCCCTGGGTGTGTAACGTTGACAGAAAGGGGTCAGTCTGCTCTTCCCTGGGTGTTTTACATTAACAGAGTGGGGTGAGTCTGCTCTTCCCTGGGTGTGTTACATTGACAGAGTGGGGTCAGTCTACTCTTCCCTGTGTGTCTTACATTGACAGAGTGGGGTCAGTCTGCTCTTCCCTGGGTGCGTTACATTGACAGAGTGGGGTGAGTATGCTCTTCCCTGGGTGTGTTACATTGACAGAACAGGGTCCGTCTGCCTTTCCCTGGGTGTGTTACATTGACAATGGGGTTAGTCTGCTCTTACCTGGGTGTGTTACATTGACAGAGTGAGGTCAGTCTGCTCTTCCCTGGGTGTGTTACAATGACAGAGTGGGGTCTGTCTGCTCTTCCCAGGGTGTGTTACATTGACAGAGTGGGGTCAGTCTGCTCTTTCCTGGGTGTGTTACATTGACAGAGTTGGGACAGTCTGATGTTCCCTGGGTGTATAACGTTGAGAGACAGGGGTCAGTCTGCTCTTCCCTGGGTGTGTTACATTGACAGAGTGAACTCAGTCTGCTCTTCCCTGGGTGTGTTGCAATGACAGAGTGTGGTCAGTCTGCTCTTCCCTGTGTCTGTTATATTGACCGAGTGAGGTCAGTCTGCTTTTCCCTGGATGTGTTACATTGCCAGAGTGGTGTCAGTTAGTTCTTCCCTGGGAGTGTTACATTGACAGAGAGTGGTCAGTCTGCCCTTCCCTGGGTGTGTTACAATGACAGAGTGGGGTCAGTCTGCTGTTCCCTAGGTGAGTTACATTGAGATAGAGGGGTCACTCTGGTCTCCCCTGGGTGTGTTACATTGACAGAGTTGGGTGAGTCTGCTCTTCCCTGGGTCTGTGATATTGACAGAGTGGGGTCAGTCTGCTCTTCCCTGAGTGTGTTACATTGACAGAGTGGGGTCAGTCTGTTCTTCCCTGGGTGTGTTACATTGACAGAATAGGGTCAGTCTGCTATTCCCTGGGTGTGTTACATTGACAGAGTGAAGTCTGTCTGCTCTTCCCTGGGTGTGTTACATTGACAGAGTGGGGTCAGTCTGCTCTTCCCTGGGTGTGTTACATTGACAGGGTGGGGTCAGTCTGCTCTTCCCTGGGTGTGTTACATTGACAGAGTGGGGTCAGTCTGCACTTCCCCGAGTGTGTTACTTTGACAGAGTGGGGACAGTCTGCTCTTCCCTGTGTGTGATACATTGACAGAGTGAGGTCAGTCTGCTCTACCCTGAGTGTGTTACTTTGACAGAGTGGGGACAGTCTGCTCTTCCCTGAGTGTGTTACTTTGACAGAGTGGGGTCAGTCTGCTCTTCCCTAGGTGAGTTACATTGAGATAGAGAGGTCACTCTGGTCTCCCCTGGGTGTGTTACATTGACAAAGGGGGGGCAATCTTCTCTTCCCTGGGTGAGTTACATTGACAGAGTGGGGTCAGTCTGCTCTTCCCTGTGTGTGTTACATTGACAGAATGGGGTCAGTCTGCTCTTCCCTGGGTGTGTTACATTGACAGAGTGAAGTCAGTCTGCTCTTCCCTGGGTGTGTTACAATGATAGAGTGGGGTCAGTCTGCTCTTCCCTGGGTGTGTTGCATTGACAGAGTGGGGTCAGTCTGCTCTTCCCAGAATGTGTTACATTGACCGAGTTGGGTCAGTCTGATCTTCCCTGGGTGTGTAACGTTGACAGAAAGGGGTCAGTCTGCTCTTCCCTGGGTGTTTTACATTAACAGAGTGGGGTGAGTCTGCTCTTCCCTGGGTGTGTTACATTGACAGAGTGGGGTCAGTCTACTCTTCCCTGTGTGTCTTACATTGACAGAGTGGGGTCAGTCTGCTCTTCCCTGGGTGTGTTACATTGACAGAGTGGGGTCAGTCTGCTCTTCCCTGGGTGTGTTATACTGACAGAGTGGGGTCAGTCTGCTCTTCCCTGGGTGCGTTACATTGACAGAGTGGGGTCAGTATGCTCTTCCCTGGGTGTGTTACATTGACAGAACAGGGTCCGTCTGCCTTTCCCTGGGTGTGTTACATTGACAATGGGGTCAGTCTGCTCTTACCTGGGTGTGTTACAATGACAGAGTGGGGTCTGTCTGCTCTTCCCAGGGTGTGTTACATTGACAGAGTGGGGTCAGTCTGCTCTTTCCTGGGTGTGTTACATTGACAGAGTTGGGACAGTCTGATGTTCCCTGGGTGTATAACGTTGAGAGACAGGGGTCAGTCTGCTCTTCCCTGGGTGTGTTACATTGACAGAGTGAACTCAGTCTGCTCTTCCCTGGGTGTGTTGCAATGACAGAGTGTGGTCAGTCTGCTCTTCCCTGTGTCTGTTATATTGACCGAGTGAGGTCAGTCTGCTTTTCCCTGGATGTGTTACATTGCCAGAGTGGTGTCAGTTAGTTCTTCCCTGGGAGTGTTACATTGACAGAGAGTGGTCAGTCTGCCCTTCCCTGGGTGTGTTACAATGACAGAGTGGGGTGAGTCTGCTCTTCCCTGGCTGGGTTATATTGGCAGAGTGGGGTCAGTCTACTCTTCCCTGGGTGTGTTTCATTGACAGAGGGGGGTCAGTCTGCTCTTCCCTGAGTGTGTTACATTGACAGAGTGGGGTCAGTCTGCTCTTCCCTGGGTGTGTTACATTGACAGAGTGGGGTCAGCGTGCACTTCCCTGGGTGTGTTACAATGATAGAGTGGGGTCAGTCTGCTCTTCCCTGGGTGTGTTGCATTGACAGAGTGGGGTCAGTTTGCTCTTCCCAGAATGTGTTACATTGACCGAGTTGGGTCAGTCTGATCTTCCCTGGGTGTGTAACGTTGACAGAAAGGGGTCAGTCTGCTCTTCCCTGGGTGTTTTACATTAACAGAGTGGGGTGAGTCTGCTCTTCCCTGGGTGTGTTACATTGACAGAGTGGGGTCAGTCTACTCTTCCCTGTGTGTCTTACATTGACAGAGTGGGGTCAGTCTGCTCTTCCCTGGGTGCGTTACATTGACAGAGTGGGGTGAGTATGCTCTTCCCTGGGTGTGTTACATTGACAGAACAGGGTCCGTCTGCCTTTCCCTGGGTGTGTTACATTGACAATGGGGTTAGTCTGCTCTTACCTGGGTGTGTTACATTGACAGAGTGAGGTCAGTCTGCTCTTCCCTGGGTGTGTTACAATGACAGAGTGGGGTCTGTCTGCTCTTCCCAGGGTGTGTTACATTGACAGAGTGGGGTCAGTCTGCTCTTTCCTGGGTGTGTTACATTGACAGAGTTGGGACAGTCTGATGTTCCCTGGGTGTATAACGTTGAGAGACAGGGGTCAGTCTGCTCTTCCCTGGGTGTGTTACATTGACAGAGTGAACTCAGTCTGCTCTTCCCTGGGTGTGTTGCAATGACAGAGTGTGGTCAGTCTGCTCTTCCCTGTGTCTGTTATATTGACCGAGTGAGGTCAGTCTGCTTTTCCCTGGATGTGTTACATTGCCAGAGTGGTGTCAGTTAGTTCTTCCCTGGGAGTGTTACATTGACAGAGAGTGGTCAGTCTGCCCTTCCCTGGGTGTGTTACAATGACAGAGTGGGGTCAGTCTGCTGTTCCCTAGGTGAGTTACATTGAGATAGAGGGGTCACTCTGGTCTCCCCTGGGTGTGTTACATTGACAGAGTTGGGTGAGTCTGCTCTTCCCTGGGTCTATGATATTGACAGAGTGGGGTCAGTCTGCTCTTCCCTGAGTGTGTTACATTGACAGAGTGGGGTCAGTCTGCTTTTCCCTGGGTGTGTTACATTGACAGAGTGGGGTCAGTCTGCTCTTCCCTGGGTGTGTTACATTGACAGAGTGGTGTCAGTCTGCTGTTCCCTGGGTGTGTTACATTGACAGAGTGGGGACAGTCAGCTCTTCCCTGGGTGTGTTACATTGACAGAGTGAGGTCAGTCTGCTCTTCCCTGAGTGTGTTACTTTGACAGAGTGGGAAGAGTCTGCTCTTCCCTGAGTGTGTTACTTTGACAGAGTGGGGTCAGTCTGCTCTTCCCTAGGTGAGTTACATTGTGATAGAGGGGTCATTCTGGTCTCCCCTGGGTGTGTTACATTGACAGAGTTGGGTGAGTCTGCTCTTCCCTGGGTCTGTGATAATGACAGAGTGGGGTCAGTCTGCTCTTCCCTGGGTGGGTTACATTGACTGAGTGCGGTCAGTCTGCTCTTCCCTGGGTGGGTTACATTGACAGAATGGGGTCAGTCTGCTCTTCCCTGGGTGAGTTACATGGAGGGAGAGGGGTCAGTCTGCTCTTCACTGGGTGGGTTACATTGACAGAGTGGGGTCAGTCTGCTCTTCCCTGGGTGTGTTACATTGACAGAGTGGGGTAAGTCTGCTCTCCCCTGGGTGTCTTACATTGACAGAGTGGGGTCAGTCTGTTCTTCCCTGGGTGTGTTACATTGACAGAATGGGGTCAGTCTGCTCTTCCCTGTGTATGTTACATTGACAGAGTGGTGTCAGTCTGCTCTTCCCTGGGAGTGTTCATTGACAGAGTGGGTTCAGTCTGCTCTTGCCTGGTTGTGTTACATTGACAGAGTGGGGTCAGTCTGCTCTTCCTTGGATGTGTTACATTGACAGAGTGGGGTAAGTCTGCTCTCCCCTGGGTGTCTTACATTGACAGAGTGGGGTCAGTCTGTTCTTCCCTGGGTGTGTTACATTGACAGAGTGGGGTCAGTCTGCTCTTCCCTGGGTGTGTTACATTGACAGAGTGGGGTCAGTCTGCTCTTCCCTGGGTCTGTTACATTGACAGAGTGGGGTCAGTCTGTTCTTCCCTGCGTGTGTTACATTGACACAGTGGGATCAATCTGCTCTTCCCTGGGTGTGTTACATTGACAGAGTGCGGTCAGTCTGCTCTTCCCTGGGTGCGTGACATTGACAGAGTGGGGTCAGTCTGCTCTTCCCTGGGTGTGTTACATTGACAGAGTGGGGTCAGTCTGCCCTTCCCTGGGTGTGTTACATTGACAGAGTGGGGTCAGTCTGCTCTTCCCTGGGTCTGTTACATTGACAGAGTGGGGTAAATCTGCTCTTCCCTGAGTGTGTTACATTGACAGAGAGGGGTCAGTCTGCTCTTCCCTGGGTGTGTTACATTGAAAGTGTGGGGTCAGTCTGCTCTTCCCTGGGTGTGTTACATTGACAGAGTGGGGTTAGTCTGCTCTTCCCTGGGTATGTTACATTGACCGAGTGAGGTCAATCTTCTGTTCCCTGGGTGAGTTACATTGACAGAGAGGGGTCAGTCTGCTCTTCCCTGGCTGTGGTACAATGACAGAGTGGGGTCAGACTGCTCTTCCTTGGGTGTGTTACATTGACAGAGTGGGGTTAGTCTGCTCTTCCCTGGGTGTGTTACATTGACCGAGTGAGGTCAATCTTCTTATCCCTGGGTGAGTTACATTGACAGAGAGGGGTCAGTCTGCTCTTCCCTGGCTGTGTTACAATGACAAAGTGGGGTCAGACTGCTCTTCCTTGGGTGTGTTACATTGACAGAGTGGGGTTAGTCTTCTCTTCCCGCGGTGTGTTAGATTGACAGGGTGGGTTCAGTCTGCTCTCCCCTGGGTGTGATACATTGACAGAGTGGGGTCAGACTGCTATTCCCTGAGTATGTTACATTGACAGAGTGGGGTCAGTCTGCCCTTCCCTGGTTGTGTTACATTGACAGAGTGAGGTCAGTCTGCTCTTCCCTGAGTGTGTTACTTTGACAGAGTGGGGTCAGTCTGCTCTTCCCTAGGTGAGTTACATTGAGATAGAGGGGTCGGTCTGGTCTCCCCTGGGTGTGTTACATTGACAGAGCTGGGTGAGTCTGCTCTTCCCTGGGTCTGTGATATTGACAGAGTGGGGTCAGTCTGCTCTTCCCTGGGTGTGTTACATTGACAGAGTGGGGTCAGTCTGCTTTTCCCTGGGTGTGTTACATTGACAGAGTGGGGTCAGTCTGCTCTTCCCTGGGTGAGTTACGTGGAGAGAGAGGGGTCAGTCTGCTCTTCCCTGGATGTGTTACATTGAAAGTGTGGGGTCAGTCTGCTCTTCCCTGGGCGCGTGACATTGACAGAGTGGGGTCAGTCTGCCCTTCCCTGGGTGTGTTACATTGACAGGGTGGAATCAATCTGCTCTTCCCTGGGTGTGTTACATTGACAGAGTGCGGTCAGTCTGCTCTTCCCTGGGTGCGTGACATTGACAGAGTGGGCTCAGTCTGCTCTTCCCTGGGTGTGTTACATTGACAGAGTGGGGTCAGTCTGCCCTTCCCTGGGTGTGTTACATTGACAGAGTGGGGTCAGTCTGCTCTTCCCTGGATGTGTTACATTGACACAGTGGGATCAATCTGCTCTTCCCTGGGTGTGTTACATTGACAGAGTGCGGTCAGTCTGCTCTTCCCTGGGTGTGTTACATTGACAGAGTGGGGTCAGTCTGCTCTTCCCTGGGTGTGTTACATTGACAGAGTGGGGTTAGTCTGCTCTTCCCTGGGTATGTTACATTGACCGAGTGAGGTCAATCTTCTGTTCCCTGGGTGAGTTACATTGACAGAGAGGGGTCAGTCTGCTCTTCCCTGGCTGTGTTACAATGACAGAGTGGGGTCAGACTGGTCTTCCTTGGGTGTGTTACTTTGACAGAGTGGGGTTAGTCTGCTCTTCCCTGGGTGTGTTACATTGACAGAGTGGGGTCAGTCTGCTCTTCCCTGGGTGTGTTACATTGACAGAGTGGTGTTAGTCTGCTCTTCCCTGGGTATGTTACATTGACCGAGTGAGGTCAGTCTTCTGTTCCCTGGGTGAGTTACATTGACAGAGAGGGGTCAGTCTGCTCTTCCCTGGCTGTGTTACAATGACAGAGTGGTGTCAGACTGCTCTTCCTTGGGTGTGTTACATTGACAGAGTGGGGTTAGTCTGCTCTTCCCGCGGTGTGTTACATTGACAGAGTGAGGTCAGTCTGCTCTTCCCTGGGTGAGTTAGATTGACAGGGTGGGTTCAGTCTGCTCTCCCCTGGGTGTGATACATTGACAGAGTGGGGTCAGACTGCTATTCCCTGAGTATGTTAAATTGACAGAGTGGGGTCAGTCTGCCCTTCCCTGGTTGTGTTACATTGACAGATGAGGTCAATCTGCTCTTCCCTGAGTGTGTTACTTTGACAGAGTGGGGTCAGTCTGCTCTTCCCTAGGTGAGTTACATTGAGATAGAGGGGTCACTCTGGTCTCCCCTGGGTGTGTTACATTGACATAGTTGGGTGAGTCTGCTCTTCCCTAGGTCTGTGACATTGACAGAGTGGGGTCAGTCTGCTCTTCCCTGGGTGTGTTACATTGACAGAGTGGGGTCAGTCTGCTTTTCCCTGGGTGTGTTACATTGACAGAGTGGGGTCAGTCTGCTCTTCCCTGGGTGAGTTACGTGGATAGAGAGGGGTCAGTCTGCTCTTCCCTGGATGTGTTACATTGAAAGTGTGGGGTCAGTCTGCTCTTCCCTGGGTATGTTACATTGACACAGTGGGATCAATCTGCTCTTCCCTGGGAGTGTTACATTGACAGAGTGCGGTCAGTCTGCTCTTCCCTGGGTGCGTGACATTGACAGAGTGGGCTCAGTCTGCGCTTCCCTGGGTGTGTTACATTGACAGAGTGGGGTCAGTCTGCCCTTCCCTGGGTGTGTTACATTGACAGAGTGGGGTCAGTCTGCTCTTCCCTGGGTCTGTTACATTGACAGAGTGGGGTAAATCTGCTCTTCCCTGGGTGTGTTACATTGACAGAGAGGGGTCAGTCTGCTCTTCCCTGGGTGGATTACATTGACCGAGTGCGGTCAGTCTGCTCTTCCCTGGATGTGTTACATTGAAAGTGTGGGGTCAGTCTGCTCTTTCCTGGATGTGTTACATTGACACAGTGGGATCAATCTGCTCTTCACTGGGTGTGTTACATTGACAGAGTGCGGTCAGTCTGCTCTTCTTTGGGTGCGTGACATTGACAGAGTGGGGTCAGTCTGCTCTTCCCTGGGTGTGTTACATTGACAGAGTGGGGTCAGTCTGCTCTTCCCTGGGTGTGTTACATTGACAGAGTGGGGTTAGTCTGCTCTTCCCTGGGTATGTTACATTGACCGAGTGAGGTCAATCTTCTGTTCCCTGGGTGAGTTACATTGACAGAGAGGGGTCAGTCTGCTCTTCCCTGGCTGTGTTACAAAGACAGAGTGGGGTCAGACTGCTCTTCCTTGGGTGTGTTACATTGACAGAGTGGGGTTAGTCTGCTCTTCCCGCGGTGTGTTACATTGACAGAGTGAGGTCAGTCTGCTCTTCCCTGGGTGAGTTAGATTGACAGGGTGGGTTCAGTCTGCTCTCGCCTGGGTGTGATACATTGACAGAGTGGGGTCAGACTGCTATTCCCTGAGTATGTTACATTGACAGTGTGGGGTCAGTCTGCCCTTCCCTGGTTGTGTTACATTGACAGAGTGAGGTCAGTCTGCTCTTCCCTGAGTGTGTTACTTTGACAGAGTGGGGTCAGTCTGCTCTTCCCTAGGTGAGTTACATTGAGATAGAGGGGTCAGTCTGGTCTCCCCTGGGTGTGTTACATTGACAGAGTTGGGTGGGTCTGCTCTTCCCTCGGTCTGTGATATTGACAGAGTGGGGTCAGTCTGCTCTTCCCTAGGTGTGTTACATTGACAGAGTGGTGTCAGTCTGCTTTTCCCTGGGTGTGTTACATTGACAGAGTGGGGTCAGTCTGCTCTACCCTGGGTGAGTTACGTGGAGAGAGAGGGGTCAGTCTGCTCTTCCCTGGATGTGTTACATTGAAAGTGTGGGGTCAGTCTGCTCTTCCCTGGGTGTGTTACATTGACACAGTGGGATCAATCTGCACTTCCCTGGGTGTGTTACATTGACAGAGTGCGGTCAGTCTGCTCTTCCCTGGGTGTGTGACATTGACAGAGTGGGGTCAGTCTGCCCTTCCCTGGGTGTGTTACATTGACAGAGTGGGGTCAGTCTGCTCTTCCCTGGGTCTGTTACATTGACAGAGTGGACTAAATCTGCTCTCCCCTGGGTGTGTTACATTGACAGAGAGGGGTCAGTCTGCTCTTCCCTGGGTGGATTACATTGACTGAGTGCGGTCAGTCTCCTCTTCTGTGGATGTGTTACATTGAAAGTGTGGGGTCAGTCTGCTCTTCCCTGGATGTGTTACATTGACACAGTGGGATCAATCTGCTCTTCCCTGGGTGTGTTACATTGACAGAGTGCGGTCAGTCTGCTCTTCCCTGGGTGCGTGACATTGACAGAGTGGGGTCAGTCTGCTCTTCCCTGGGTGTGTTACATTGACAGAGTGGGGTCAGTCTGCTCTTCCCTGGGTGTGTTACATTGACAGAGTGGGGTTAGTCTGCTCTTCCCTGGGTATGTTACATTGACCGAGTGAGGTCAATCTTCTGTTCCCTGGGTGAGTTACATTGACAGAGAGGGGTCAGTCTGCTCTTCCCTGGCTGTGTTACAATGACAGAGTGGGGTCAGACTGCTCTTCCTTGGGTGTGTTACATTGACAGAGTGGGGTTAGTCTGCTCTTCCCTGGGTGTGTTACATTGTCAGAGTGGGGTCAGTCTGCTCTTCCCTGGGTGTGTTACATTGACAGAGTGGGGTTAGTCTGCTCTTCCCTGGGTGTGTTACATTGACAGAGTGGGGTCAGTCTGCTCTTCCCTGGGTGTGTTACATTGACAGAGTGGGGTTAGTCTGCTCTTCCCTGGGTATGTTACATTGACCGAGGGAGGTCAATCTTCTGTTCCCTGGGTGAGTTACATTGACAGAGAGGGGTCAGTCTGCTCTTCCCTGGCTGTGTTACAATGACAGAGTGGGGTCAGACTGCTCTTCCTTGGGTGTGTTACATTGACAGAGTGGGGTTAGTCTGCTCTTCCCGCGGTGTGTTACTTTAACAGAGTGAGGTCAGTCTGCTCTTCCCTGGGTGAGTTAGATTGACAGGGTGGGTTCAGTCTGCTCTGCCCTGGGTGTGATACATTGACAGAGTGGGGTCAGACTGCTATTCCCTGAGTATGTTACATTGACAGAGTGGGATCAGTCTGCCCTTCCCTGGTTGTGTTACATTGACAGAGTGAGGTCAGTCTGCTCTTCCCTGAGTGTGTTACTTTGACAGAGTGGGGTCAGTCTGCTCTTCCCTAGGTGAGTTACATTGAGATAGAGGGGTCACTCTGGTCTCCCCTGGGTGTGTTACATTGACAGAGTTGGGTGAGTCTGCTCTTCCCTGGGTCTGTGATATTGACAGAGTGGGGTCAGTCTGCTCTTCCCGCGGTGTGTTACATTGACAGAGTGGGGTCAGTCTGCTTTTCCCTGGGTGCGTTACATTGACAGAGTGGGGTCAGTCTGCTCTTCCCTGGGTGAGTTACGTGGAGAGAGAGGGGTCAGTCTGCTCTCCCCTGGGTGTGTTTCATTGACAGAGTGGGGTCAGTCTGCACTTCCCTGGGTGTGTTACATTGAAAGAGTGGGGTCAGTCTGCTCTTCCCTGGGTGAGTTACACGGAGGGAGAGTTGTCAGTCTGCTCTTCCCTGGGTGTGTTACATTGACAGAGTGGGGTCAGTCTACTCTTCCCTGAGTGTGTTACATTGACAGAGTGGGGACAGTCAGCTCTTCCCTGGGTGTGTTACATTGACAGAGTGAGGTCAGTCTGCTCTTTCCTGAGTGTGTTACTTTGACAGAGTGGGAAGAGTCTGCTCTTCCCTGAGTGTGTTACTTTGACAGAGTGGGGTCAGTCTGCTCTTCCCTAGGTGAGTTACATTGTGATAGAGGGGTCACTCTGGTCTCCCCTGGGTGTGATACATTGACAGAGTTGGGTGAGTCTGCTCTTGCCTGGGTCTGTGATAATGACAGAGTGCGGTCAGTCTGCTCGTCCCTGGGTGGGTTACATTGACAGAGTGGGGTCAGTCTGCTCTTCCCTGGGTGAGTTACATGGAGGGAGAGGGGTCAGTCTGCTCTTCACTGGGTGGGTTACATTGACAGAGTGGGGTCAGTCTGCTCTTCCCTGGGTGTGTTACATTGACAGAGTGGGGTCAGTCTGTTCTTCCCTGGGTGGGTTACATTGACAGAACGGGGTCTGTCTGCTCTTCCCTGGGTGTGTTACATTGACAGAGTGGGGTAAGTCTGCTCTCCCCTGGGTGTCTTACATTGACAGAGTGGGGTCAGTCTGTTCTTCCCTGGGTGTGTTACATTGACAGAATGGGGTCAGTCTGCTCTTCCCTGGGTGTGTTACATTGACAGAGTGGGGTAAATCTGCTCTTCCCTGGGTGTGTTACATTGACAGAGAGGGGTCAGTCTGCTATTCCATGGGTGGGATACATTGACCGAATGCGGTCAGTCTGCTCTTCCCTGGATGTGTTACATTGAAAGTGTGGGGTCAGTCTGCTCTTCCCTGGGTGTGTTACATTGACACAGTGGGATCAATCTGCTCTTCCCTGGGTGTGTTACATTGACAGAGTGGGGTTAGTCTGCTCTTCCCTGGGTATGTTACATTGACCGAGTGAGGTCAATCTTCTGTTCCCTGGGTGAGTTACATTGACAGAGAGGGGTCAGTCTGCTCTTCACTGGATGTGTTACATTGACAGAGATGGGTCAGTCTGATCTTCCCTGGGTGTTTTACATTGACAGATTGGGGTCAGTCTGCTCTTCCTTGGGTGTGTTACATTGACAGAGTGGGGTCAGTCTGCTCTTCCCGCGGTGTGTTACATTGACAGAGTGAGGTCTGTCTGCTCTTCCCTGGGTGAGTTACACTGACAGGGTTGGTTCAGTCTGCTCTCCCCTGGGTGTGATACATTGACACAGTGGGGTCAGACTGCTATTCCCTGAGTATGTTACATTGACAGAGTGGGGTGTGTCTGCTCTTCCCTGGGTGTGTTACATTGACAGGGTGGGGTCAGTCTGCCCTTTCCCTGGGTGTGTTACATTGACAGAGTGGGGACAGTCAGCTCTTCCCTGGGTGTGTTACATTGACAGAGTGAGGTCAGTCTGCTCTTCCCTGATTGTGTTACTTTGACACAGTGGGAAGAGTCTGCTCTTCCCTGAGTGTGTTACTTTGATAGAGTGGGGTCAGTCTGCTCTTCCCGAGGTGAGTTACATTGTGATAGAGGGGTCACTCTGGTCTCCCCTGGGTGTGTTACATTGACAGAGTTGGGTGAGTCTGCTCTTCCCTGGGTCTGTGATAATGACAGAGTGGGGTCAGTCTGCTCTTCCCTGGGTGGGTTACATTGACTGAGTGCGGTCACTCTGCTCTTCGCTGGGTGGGTTACATTGACAGAATGGGGTCAGTCTGCTCTTCCCTGGGTGAGTTACATGGAGGGAGAGGGGTCAGTCTTCTCTTCACTGGGTGGGTTACATTGACAGAGTGGGGTCAGTCTGTTCTTCCCTGGGTGGGTTACATTGACAGAACGGGGTCTGTCTGCTCTTCCCTGGTTCTGTTACATTGACAGAGTAGGGTCAGTCTGCTCTTCCCTGGGTGTGTTACATTGACAGAGTGGGGTAAGTCTGCTCTCCCCTGGGTGTCTTACATTGACAGAGTGGGGTCAGTCTGTTCTTCCCTGGTTGTGTTACATTGACAGAATGGGGTCAGTCTGCTATTCCCTGGGTGTGTTACATTGACAGAGTGAGGTCTGTCTGCTCTTCCCTGGGTGTGTTACATTCACAGGGTTGGTTCAGTCTGCTCTCCCCTGGGTGTGATACATTGACAGAGTGGGGTCAGACTGCTATTCCCCGAGTCTGTTACATTGACAGAGTGGGGTGTGTCTGCTCTTCCCTGGGTGTGTTACATTGACAGGATGGGGTCAGTCTGCTCTTCCCTGCGTGTGTTACAGAGACAGGGTGGGTTCAGTCTGCTCTTCCCTGGGTGTGTTACATTGACAGAGTGGGGTCAGTCTGCTCTTCCCTGCGTGTGTTACATTGACAGGGTGGGGTCAGTCTGCTCTTCCCTGGGTGTGTTACATTGACAGAGTGGGGTCAGTCTGCACTTCCCCGAGTGTGTTACGTTGACAGAGTGGGGACAGTCTGCTCTTCCCTGTGTGTGATACATTGACAGAGTGAGGTCAGTCTGCTCTTCCCTGAGTGTGTTACTTTGACAGAGTGGGGACAGTCTGCTCTTCCCTGAGTGTGTTACTTTGACAGAGTGGGGTCAGTCTGCTCTTCCCTAGGTGAGTTACATTGAGATAGAGAGGTCACTCTGGTCTCCCCTGGGTGTGTTACATTGACAAAGGGGGGGCAATCTTCTCTTCCCTGGGTGAGTTACATTGACAGAGTGGGGTCAGTCTGCTCATCCCTGTGTGTGTTACATTGACAGAATGGGGTCAGTCTGCTCTTCCCTGGGTGTGTTACATTGACAGAGTGAAGTCAGTCTGCTCTTCCCTGGGTGTGTTACAATGATAGAGTGGGGTCAGTCTGCTCTTCCCTGGGTGTGTTGCATTGACAGAGTGGGGTCAGTCTGCTCTTCCCAGAATGTGTTACATTGACCGAGTTGGGTCAGTCTGATCTTCCCTGGGTGTGTAACGTTGACAGAAAGGGGTCAGTCTGCTCTTCCCTGGGTGTTTTACATTAACAGAGTGGGGTGAGTCTGCTCTTCCCTGGGTGTGTTACATTGACAGAGTGGGGTCATTCTACTCTTCCCTGTGTGTCTTACATTGACAGAGTGGGGTCAGTCTGCTCTTCCGTGGGTGTGTTACATTGACAGAGTGGGGTCAGTCTGCTCTTCCCTGGGTGTGTTATACTGACAGAGTGGGGTCAGTCTGCTCTTCCCTGGGTGCGTTACATTGACAGAGTGGGGTCAGTATGCTCTTCCCTGGGTGCGTTACATTGACAGAACAGGGTCCGTCTGCCTTTCCCTGGGTGTGTTACATTGACAATGGGGTTAGTCTGCTCTTACCTGGGTGTGTTACATTGACAGAGTGAGGTCAGTCTGCTCTTCCCTGGGTGTGTTACAATGACAGAGTGGGGTCTGTCTGCTCTTCCCAGGGTGTGTTACATTGACAGAGTGGGGTCAGTCTGCTCTTTCCTGGGTGTGTTACATTGACAGAGTTGGGACAGTCTGATGTTCCCTGGGTGTATAACGTTGAGAGACAGGGGTCAGTCTGCTCTTCCCTGGGTGTGTTACATTGACAGAGTGAACTCAGTCTGCTCTTCCCTGGGTGTGTTGCAATGACAGAGTGTGGTCAGTCTGCTCTTCCCTGTGTCTGTTATATTGACCGAGTGAGGTCAGGCTGCTTTTCCCTGGATGTGTTACATTGCCAGAGTGGTGTCAGTTAGTTCTTCCCTGGGAGTGTTACATTGACAGAGAGTGGTCAGTCTGCCCTTCCCTGGGTGTGTTACAATGACAGAGTGGGGTCAGTCTGCTCTTCCCTGGCTGGGTTATATTGGCAGAGTGGGGTCAGTCTACTCTTCCCTGGGTGTGCTTCATTGACAGAGGGGGGTCAGTCTGCTCTTCCCTGAGTGTGTTACATTGACAGAGTGGGGTCAGTCTGCTCTTCCCTGGGTGTGTTACATTGACAGAGTGGGGTCAGCGTGCACTTCCCTGGGTGTTTTAAATTGAGAGTGGGGTCAGTCTGCTCTTCCCTGGGAGTGTTACATTGACAGAGTGGGGTCAGTCTGCCCTTCCCTGTGTGTGTTACTTTGACAGGGTGGGGTCAGTCTGCTCTTCCCTGGGTGCGTGACATGGACAGAGTGGGGTCAGTCTGCTGTTCCCTGGGTGTGTTACATTTACAGAGTGGGGTCAGTCTGCTCTTCGCTGGGTGTGTTACATTGACAGAGAGGGGTCAGTCTGCTCTTCCCTGGATGTGTTCCATTGAATGTGTGGGGTCAGTCTGCTCTTCCCTGGTTGTGTTACATTGACACAGTGGGGTCAGTCTGCTCTACCCTGGGTGTGTTACATTGACAGAGTGGGGTCAGTCTGCTCTTCCTTGGGTGTTTTACATTGACCGAGTGGGGTCAGTCTGCTCTTCCCGCGGTGTGTTACATTGACAGAGTTGGGTCAGTCTGATCTTCCCTGGGGGTATAACGTTGACAGAAAGGGGTCAGTCTGCTCTTCCCTGGGTGTGTTGCAATGACAGAGTGTGGTCAGTCTGCTCTTCCCTGTGTCTGTTATATTTGACCGGGTGAGGTCAGTCTGCTCTTCCCTGGGTGTGTTACATTGACAGAGAGGGGTCAGTCTGCTCTTCCCTCGGTGGGTTACATTGAAAGTGTGGGGTCAGTCTGCTCTTCCCTGGGTGTGTTACATTGACACAGTGGGGTCAATCAGCTCTTCCCTGGGTGTGTTACATTGACAGAGAGGGGTCAGTCTGCTCTTCCCTGGGTTGGTTACATTGACCGACTGCGGTCAGTCTGCTCTTCCCTGGATGTGTTACATTGAAAGTGTGGGGTCAGTCTGCTCTTCCCTGGGTGTGTTACATTGACAGAGTGGGGTTAGTCTGCTCTTCCCTGGGCATGTTACATTGACCGAGTGAGGTCAATCTTCTGTTCCCTGGGTGAGTTACATTGACAGAGAGGGGTCAGTCTGCTCTTCCCCGGATGTGTTACAATGACAGAGTGGGGTCAGTCTGCTCTTACTTGGGTGTGTTACATTGACTGAGTGGGGTCAGTCTGCTCTTCCCGCGGTGTGTTACATTGACAGAGTGAGGTCTGTCTGCTCTTCCCTGGGTGTGTTACATTCACAGGGTTGGTTCAGTCTGCTCTCCCCTGGGTGTGATACATTGACAGAGTGGGGTCAGACTGCTATTCCCCGAGTATGTTACATTGACAGAGTGGGGTGAGTCTGCTCTTCCCTGGGTGTGTTACATTGACAGGGTGGGGTCAGTCTGCTCTTCCCTGCGTGTGTTACAGAGACAGGGTGGGTTCAGTCTGCTCTTCCCTGGGTGTGTTACATTGACAGAGTGGGGTCAGTCTGCTCTTCCCTGGGTGTGTTACATTGACAGGGTGGGGTCAGTCTGCTCTTCCCTGGGTGTGTTACATTGACAGAGTGGGGTCAGTCTGCACTTCCCCGAGTGTGTTACTTTGACAGAGTGGGGACAGTCTGCTCTTCCCTGTGTGTGATACATTGACAGAGTGAGGTCAGTCTGCTCTTCCCTGAGTGTGTTACTTTGACAGAGTGGGGACAGTCTGCTCTTCCCTGAGTTTGTTACTTTGACAGAGTGGGGTCAGTCTGCTCTTCCCTAGGTGAGTTACATTGAGATAGAGAGGTCACTCTGGTCTCCCCTGGGTGTGTTACATTGACAAAGGGGGGGCAATCTTCTCTTCCCTGGGTGAGTTACATTGACAGAGTGGGGTCAGTCTGCTCTTCCCTGTGTGTGTTACATTGACAGAATGGGGTCAGTCTGCTCTTCCCTGGGTGTGTTACATTGACAGAGTGAAGTCAGTCTGCTCTTCCCTGGGTGTGTTACAATGATAGAGTGCGGTCAGTCTGCTCTTCCCTGGGTGTGTTGCATTGACAGAGTGGGGTCAATCTGCTCTTCCCAGAATGTGTTACATTGACAGAGTTGGGTCAGTCTGATCTTCCCTGGGTGTGTAACGTTGACAGAAAGGGGTCAGTCTGCTCTTCCCTGGGTGTTTTACATTAACAGAGGGGGTGAGTCTGCTCTTCCCTGGGTGTGTTACATTGACAGAGTGGGGTCAGTCTACTCTTCCCTGTGTGTCTTACATTGACAGAGTGGGGTCAGTCTGCTCTTCCCTGGGTGTGTTACATTGACAGAGTGGGGTCAGTCTGCTCTTCCCTGGGTGTGTTATACTGACAGGGTGGGGTCTGTCTGCTCTTCCCTGGGTGCGTTACATTGACAGAGTGGGGTCAGTATGCTCTTCCCTGGGTGTGTTACATTGACAGAACAGGGTCCGTCTGCCTTTCCCTGGGTGTGTTACATTGACAATGGGGTTAGTCTGCTCTTACCTGGGTGTGTTACATTGACAGAGTGAGGTCAGTCTGCTCTTCCCTGGGTGTGTTACAATGACAGAGTGGGGTCTGTCTGCTCTTCCCAGGGTGTGTTACATTGACAGAGTGGGGTCAGTCTGCTCTTTCCTGGGTGTGTTACATTGACAGAGTTGGGACAGTCTGATGTTCCCTGGGTGTATAACGTTGAGAGACAAGGGTCAGTCTGCTCTTCCCTGGGTGTGTTACATTGACAGTGTGAACTCAGTCTGCTCTTCCCTGGGTGTGTTGCAATGACAGAGTGTGGTCAGTCTGCTCTTCCCTGTGTCTGTTATATTGACCGAGTGAGGTCAGTCTGCTTTTCCCTGGATGTGTTACATTGCCAGAGTGGTGTCAGTTAGTTCTTCCCTGGCAGTGTTACATTGACAGAGAGTGGTCAGTCTGCCCTTCCCTGGGTGTGTTACAATGACAGAGTGGGGTCAGTCTGCTCTTCCCTGGCTGGGTTATATTGGCAGAGTGGGGTCAGTCTACTCTTCCCTGGGTGTGTTTCATTGACAGAGGGGGGTCAGTCTGCTCTTCCCTGAGTGTGTTACATTGACAGAGTGGGGTCAGTCTGCTCTTCCCTGAGTGTGTTACTTTGACAGGGTGGGGTCAGTCTGCTCTTCCCTGGGTGCGTGACATTGACAGAGTGGGGTCAGTCTGCTGTTCCCTGGGTGTGTTACATTTACAGAGTGGGGTCAGTCTGCTCTTCCCTGGGTGTGTGACATTGACAGAGAGGGGTCAGTCTGCTCTTCCCTGGATGTGTTCCATTGAATGTGTGGGGTCAGTCTGCTCTTCCCTGGGTGTGTTACATTGACACAGTGGGGTCAGTCTGCTCTTCCCTGGGTGTGTTACATTGACAGAGTGGGATCAGTCTGCTCTTCCCTGGGTGTGTTCCATTGACAGAGAGGGGTCAGTCTGATCTTCCCTGGGTGTGTTACAATGACAGAGTGGGGTCAGTCTGCTCTTCCTTGGGTGTTTTACATTGACCGAGTGGGGTCAGTCTGCTCTTCCCGCGGTGTGATACATTGACAGAGTTGGGTCAGTCTGATCTTCCCTGGGGGTATAACGTTGACAGAAAGGGGTCAGTCTGCTCTTCCCTGTGTCTGTTATATTTGACCGGGTGAGGTCAGTCTGCTCTTCCCTGGGTGTGTTACATTGACAGAGAGAGGTCAGTCTGCTCTTCCCTCGGTGGGTTACATTGAAAGTGTGGGGTCAGTCTGCTCTTCCCTGGGTGTGTTACATTGACACAGTGGGGTCAATCTGCTCTTCCCTGGGTGTGTTACATTGACAGTGTGCAGTCAGTCTGCTCTTCCCTGGGTGCGTGACATTGACAGAGTGGGGTCAGTCTGCTCTTCACTGGGTGTGTTACATTGACAGAGTGGAGTCAGTCTGCTCTTCCCTGGGTGTGTTACATTGACAGAGAGGGGTCAGTCTGCTCTTCCCTGGATGTGTTACATTGAATGTGTGGGGTCAGTCTGCTCTTCCCTGGGTGTGTTACATTGACACAGTGGGGTCAGTCTGCTCTTCCCTGGGTGCGTGACATTGACAGAGTGCGGTCAGTCTGCTCTTCCCTGGGTGCGTGACATTGACAGAGTGGGGTCAGTCTGCTCTTCCCTGGGTGTGTTACATTGACAGAGTGGGGTCAGTCTGCTCTTCCCTGGGTGCGTGACATTGACAGAGTGTGGTCAGTCTGCTCTTCCCTGTGTCTGTTATATTGACCGAGTGAGGTCAGTCTGCTTTTCCCTGGGTGTGTTACATTGCCAGAGTGGTGTCAGTTAGTTCTTCCCTGGGAGTGTTACATTTACAGAGAGTGGTCAGTCTGCTCATCCCTGGGTGTGTTACATTGGCAGAGTGGGGTCAGTCTGCCGTTCCCTGGGTGTGTTAATTTGACAGAGTGGGGTCAGTCTGCTCTTCCCTGGCTGGGTTATATTGGCAGAGTGGGGTCAGTCTACTCTTCCCTTGGTGTGTTACATTGACAGAGTGGGGTCAGTCTGCTCTTCCCTGGGTGTGTGACATTGACAGAGAGGGGTCAGTCTGCTCTTCCCTGGATGTGTTCCATTGAATGTGTGGGGTCAGTCTGCTCTTCCCTGGGTGTGTTACATTGACAGAGTGGGGTCAGTCTGCTCTTCCCTGGGTGTGTTCCATTGACAGAGAGGGGTCAGTCTGCTCTTCCCTGGGTGTGTTACAATGACAGAGTGGGGTCAGTCTACTCTTCCTTGGGTGTTTTACATTGACCGAGTGGGGTCAGTCTGCTCTTCCCGCGGTGTGTTACATTGACAGAGTTGGGTCAGTCTGATCTTCCCTGGGGGTATAACGTTGACAGAAAGGGGTCAGTCTGCTCTTCCCTGGGTGTGTTGCAATGACAGAGTGTGGTCAGTCTGCTCTTCCCTGTGTCTGTTATATTTTACCGGGTGAGGTCAGTCTGCTCTTCCCTGGGTGTGTTACATTGACAGAGAGGGGTCAGTCTGCTCTTCCCTCGGTGGGTTACATTGAAAGTGTGGGGTCAGTCTGCTCTTCCCTGGGTGTGTTACATTGACACAGTGGGTTCAATCAACTCTTCCCTGGGTGTGTTACATTGACAGTGTGCAGTCAGTCTGCTCTTCCCTGGGTGCGTGACATTGACAGAGTGGGGTCAGTCTGCTCTTCCCTGGGTGTGTTACATTGACAGAGTGGAGTCAGTCTGCTCTTCCCTGGGTGTGTTACATTGACAGAGAGGGGCCAGTCTGCTCTTCCCTGGATGTGTTACATTGAATGTGTGGGGTCAGTCTGCTCTTCCCTGGCTGTGTTACATTGACACAATGGGGTTAGTCTGCTCTTCCCTGGGTGCGTGACATTGACAGAGTGCGGTCAGTCTGCTCTTCCCTGGGTGCGTGACATTGACAGAGTGGGGTCAGTCTGCTCTTCCCTGGGTGTGTTACATTGACAGAGTGGGGTCAGTCTGCTCTTCCCTGGGTGTGTTACATTGA
The DNA here is from genome assembly GCF_047496795.1 of Chiloscyllium punctatum. NCBI lineage: Eukaryota > Metazoa > Chordata > Chondrichthyes > Orectolobiformes > Hemiscylliidae > Chiloscyllium > Chiloscyllium punctatum. The sequence goes on from NC_092772.1 coordinate 23,897,600, forward strand.
CAGAGTGGGGTTAGTGTGCTCTTCCCTGGGTATGTTACATTGACCTAGCCAGGTCAATCGTCTGTTCCCTGGTTGTGTTACATTGACAGAATGGGGCTCAGTCTGCTCTTCCCTGGGTGTGTTACATTGACAGAGTGAGGTCAGTCTGCTCTTCCCTGGGTGTGTTACAATGACAGAGAGGGGTCAGTCTGCTCTTCCCTGGGTGTGTTACATTGACAGAATGGGGCTCAGTCTGCTCTTCCCTGGGTTTGTTACATTGACAGAGTGGGGTCAGTCTGCTCTTCCCTGGGTGTGTTACATTGACAGAGTGGTGTCAGTCTACTCTTCACTGGGTGTCTTACATTGACAGAGTGGGGTCAGTCTGCTCTTCCCTGGGTGTGTTACATTGACAGAGGTGGTCAGTCTGCTCCTCCCAGGGTGTGTTACATTGACAGAGTGGGGTCCGTCTGCTCTTCCCTGTGTGTGTTACATTGACAGAGTGGGGTCAGTCTACTCTTCCCTGGGTGTGTTACATTGACAGAGTGGGGTCAGTCTACTCTTCCCTGCGTGTGTTACATTGACAGAGTGCGGTCAGTATGCTCTTCCCAGGGTGTGTTACATTGACAGAGTGGGGTCAGTCTGCTCCTCCCAGGGTATGTTACATTGACAGAGTGGGGTCAGTCTGCTCTTCCTTGGGTGTGTTTCATTGACAGAGTGGGGTCAGTCTAACCTTCCCTGGGCGTGTTACATTGACAGAGTGGGGTCAGTCTGCTCGTCCCTGGGTGTGTTACAGTGACAGAGTGGGGTCAGTCTGCTCTTCCCAGGGTGCATTAGATTGACAGAGTGGGGTCAGTCTGCTCTTCCCTGGGTGGGTTACATTGACAGAGAGGGGTCAGTCTGCTCTTCCCTGGATGTGTTACATTGAATGTGTGGTGTCAGTCTGCTCTTCCCTGGGTGTGTTACATTGACAGAGTGGGGTTAGTGTGCTCTTCCCTGGGTATGTTACATTGACCTAGCCAGGTCAATCGTCTGTTCCCTGGTTGTGTTACATTGACAGAATGGGGCTCAGTCTGCTCTTCCCTGGGTGTGTTACATTGACAGAGTGAGGTCAGTCTGCTCTTCCCTGGGTGTGTTACAATGACAGAGAGGGGTCAGTCTGCTCTTCCCTGGGTGTGTTACATTGACAGAATGGGGCTCAGTCTGCTCTTCCCTGGGTTTGTTACATTGACAGAGTGGGGTCAGTCTGCTCTTCCCTGGGTGTGTTACATTGACAGAGTGGTGTCAGTCTACTCTTCACTGGGTGTCTTACATTGACAGAGTGGGGTCAGTCTGCTCTTCCCTGGGTGTGTTACATTGACAGAGTGGGGTCAGTCTACTCTTCCTTGGGTGTTTTACATTGACAGAGTGGGGTCAGTCTGCTCTTCCCAGGGTGCATTAGATTGACAGAGTGGGGTCAGTCTGCTCTTCCCTGGGTGGGTTACATTGACAGAGAGGGGTCAGTCTGCTCTTCCCTGGATGTGTTACATTGACAGAGTGGGGTCAGTCTGCTCTTCCCTGGGTGTGTTACATTGACAGAGTGGGGTTAGTGTGCTCTTCCCTGGGTATGTTACATTGACCTAGCCAGGTCAATCGTCTGTTCCCTGGTTGTGTTACATTGACAGAATGGGGCTCAGTCTGCTCTTCCCTGGGTGTGTTACATTGACAGAGTGAGGTCAGTCTGCTCTTCCCTGGGTGTGTTACAATGACAGAGAGGGGTCAGTCTGCTCTTCCCTGGGTGTGTTACATTGACAGAATGGGGCTCAGTCTGCTCTTCCCTGGGTTTGTTACATTGACAGAGTGGGGTCAGTCTGCTCTTCCCTGGGTGTGTTACATTGACAGAGTGGTGTCAGTCTACTCTTCACTGGGTGTCTTACATTGACAGAGTGGGGTCAGTCTGCTCTTCCCTGGGTGTGTTACATTGACAGAGGTGGTCAGTCTGCTCCTCCCAGGGTGTGTTACATTGACAGAGTGGGGTCCGTCTGCTCTTCCCTGTGTGTGTTACATTGACAGAGTGGGGTCAGTCTACTCTTCCCTGGCTGTGTTACATTGACAGAGTGGGGTCAGTCTACTCTTCCCTGCGTGTGTTACATTGACAGAGTGCGGTCAGTATGCTCTTCCCAGGGTGTGTTACATTGACAGAGTGGGGTCAGTCTGCTCCTCCCAGGGTATGTTACATTGACAGAGTGGGGTCAGTCTGCTCTTCCTTGGGTGTGTTTCATTGACAGAGTGGGGTCAGTCTAACCTTCCCTGGGCGTGTTACATTGACAGAGTGGGGTCAGTCTGCTCGTCCCTGGGTGTGTTACAGTGACAGAGTGGGGTCAGTCTGCTCTTCCCAGGGTGCATTAGATTGACAGAGTGGGGTCAGTCTGCTCTTCCCTGGGTGGGTTACATTGACTGATTGCGGTCAGTCTGCTCTTACCAGCGTCTGTTACATTGACAGAGTGGGGTCAGTCTGCTCTTCCATGGGTTTGTTACATTGACAAAGTGGGGTCAGTCTGCTCTTCCCTGGGTGTGTTACAGTGACAGAGTGGGGTCAGTCTGCTCTTCCCAGGCTGTGTTACATTGACAGATTGGGGTCAGTCTGCTCTTCCCAGGGTGTGTTACATTGACAGAGTGGGGTCAGTCTGCTCTTTCCTGGGTGTGTTTCCTTGACAGAGTGCGGTCAGTGTGCTCTTCCCTGGGTGCGTGACATTGACAGAGTGGGGTCAGTCTGCTCTTCCCTGGGTGTGTTACATTGACAGAGTGGGGTCAGTCTGCTCTTCCCTGGGTGCGTGACATTGACAGAGTGTGGTCAGTCTGTTCTTCCCTGTGTCTGTTATATTGACCGAATGAGGTCAGTCTACTTTTCCCTGGGTGTGTTACATTGCCAGAGTGGTGTCAGTTAGTTCTTCCCTGGGAGTTTTACATTGACAGAGAGTGGTCAGTCTGCTCATCCCTGGGTGTGTTACATTGACACAGTGGGGTCAGTCTGCTCTTCCCTGGGTGCGTGACATTGACAGAGTGCGGTCAGTCTGCTCTTCCCTGGGTGCGTGACATTGACAGAGTGGGGTCAGTCTGCTCTTCCCTGGGTGTGTTACATTGACAGAGTGGGGTCAGTCTGCTCTTCCCTGGGTGCGTGACATTGACAGAGTGTGGTCAGTCTGCTCTTCCCTGTGTCTGTTATATTGTCCGAGTGAGGTCAGTCTGCTTTTCCCTGGGTGTGTTACATTGCCAGAGTGGTGTCAGTTAGTTCTTCCCTGGGAGTGTTACATTTACAGAGAGTGGTCAGTCTGCTCATCCCTGGGTGTGTTACATTGGCAGAGTGGGGTCAGTCTGCCGTTCCCTGGGTGTGTTAATTTGACAGAGTGGGGTCAGTCTGCTCTTCCCTGGCTGGGTTATATTGGCAGAGTGGGGTCAGTCTACTCTTCCCTTGGTGTGTTACATTGACAGAGTGGGGTCAGTCTGCTCTTCCCTGGGTGTGTGACATTGACAGAGAGGGGTCAGTCTGCTCTTCCCTGGATGTGTTCCATTGAATGTGTGGGGTCAGTCTGCTCTTCCCTGGGTGTGTTACATTGACAGAGTGGGGTCAGTCTGCTCTTCCCTGGGTGTGTTCCATTGACAGAGAGGGGTCAGTCTGCTCTTCCCTGGGTGTGTTACAATGACAGAGTGGGGTCAGTCTACTCTTCCTTGGGTGTTTTACATTGACCGAGTGGGGTCAGTCTGCTCTTCCCGCGGTGTGTTACATTGACAGAGTTGGGTCAGTCTGATCTTCCCTGGGGGTATAACGTTGACAGAAAGGGGTCAGTCTGCTCTTCCCTGGGTGTGTTGCAATGACAGAGTGTGGTCAGTCTGCTCTTCCCTGTGTCTGTTATATTTTACCGGGTGAGGTCAGTCTGCTCTTCCCTGGGTGTGTTACATTGACAGAGAGGGGTCAGTCTGCTCTTCCCTCGGTGGGTTACATTGAAAGTGTGGGGTCAGTCTGCTCTTCCCTGGGTGTGTTACATTGACACAGTGGGTTCAATCAACTCTTCCCTGGGTGTGTTACATTGACAGTGTGCAGTCAGTCTGCTCTTCCCTGGGTGCGTGACATTGACAGAGTGGGGTCAGTCTGCTCTTCCCTGGGTGTGTTACATTGACAGAGTGGAGTCAGTCTGCTCTTCCCTGGGTGTGTTACATTGACAGAGAGGGGTCAGTCTGCTCTTCCCTGGATGTGTTACATTGAATGTGTGGGGTCAGTCTGCTCTTCCCTGGGTGTGTTACATTGACACAATGGGGTTAGTCTGCTCTTCCCTGGGTGCGTGACATTGACAGAGTGCGGTCAGTCTGCTCTTCCCTGGGTGCGTGACATTGACAGAGTGGGGTCAGTCTGCTCTTCCCTGGGTGTGTTACATTGACAGAGTGGGGTCAGTCTGCTCTTCCCTGGGTGTGTTACATTGACAGAGTGGGGTTAGTGTGCTCTTCCCTGGGTATGTTACATTGACCTAGCCAGGTCAATCGTCTGTTCCCTGGTTGTGTTACATTGACAGAATGGGGCTCAGTCTGCTCTTCCCTGGGTGTGTTACATTGACAGAGTGAGGTCAGTCTGCTCTTCCCTGGGTGTGTTACAATGACAGAGAGGGGTCAGTCTGCTCTTCCCTGGGTGTGTTACATTGACAGAATGGGGCTCAGTCTGCTCTTCCCTGGGTTTGTTACATTGACAGAGTGGGGTCAGTCTGCTCTTCCCTGGGTGTGTTACATTGACAGAGTGGTGTCAGTCTACTCTTCACTGGGTGTCTTACATTGACAGAGTGGGGTCAGTCTGCTCTTCCCTGGGTGTGTTACATTGACAGAGGTGGTCAGTCTGCTCCTCCCAGGGTGTGTTACATTGACAGAGTGGGGTCCGTCTGCTCTTCCCTGTGTGTGTTACATTGACAGAGTGGGGTCAGTCTACTCTTCCCTGGCTGTGTTACATTGACAGAGTGGGGTCAGTCTACTCTTCCCTGCGTGTGTTACATTGACAGAGTGCGGTCAGTATGCTCTTCCCAGGGTGTGTTACATTGACAGAGTGGGGTCAGTCTGCTCCTCCCAGGGTATGTTACATTGACAGAGTGGGGTCAGTCTGCTCTTCCTTGGGTGTGTTTCATTGACAGAGTGGGGTCAGTCTAACCTTCCCTGGGCGTGTTACATTGACAGAGTGGGGTCAGTCTGCTCGTCCCTGGGTGTGTTACAGTGACAGAGTGGGGTCAGTCTGCTCTTCCCAGGGTGCATTAGATTGACAGAGTGGGGTCAGTCTGCTCTTCCCTGGGTGGGTTACATTGACTGATTGCGGTCAGTCTGCTCTTACCAGCGTCTGTTACATTGACAGAGTGGGGTCAGTCTGCTCTTCCATGGGTTTGTTACATTGACAAAGTGGGGTCAGTCTGCTCTTCCCTGGGTGTGTTACAGTGACAGAGTGGGGTCAGTCTGCTCTTCCCAGGCTGTGTTACATTGACAGATTGGGGTCAGTCTGCTCTTCCCAGGGTGTGTTACATTGACAGAGTGGGGTCAGTCTGCTCTTTCCTGGGTGTGTTTCCTTGACAGAGTGCGGTCAGTGTGCTCTTCCCTGGGTGCGTGACATTGACAGAGTGGGGTCAGTCTGCTCTTCCCTGGGTGTGTTACATTGACAGAGTGGGGTCAGTCTGCTCTTCCCTGGGTGCGTGACATTGACAGAGTGTGGTCAGTCTGTTCTTCCCTGTGTCTGTTATATTGACCGAATGAGGTCAGTCTGCTTTTCCCTGGGTGTGTTCCATTGCCAGAGTGGTGTCAGTTAGTTCTTCCCTGGGAGTTTTACATTGACAGAGAGTGGTCAGTCTGCTCATCCCTGGGTGTGTTACATTGGCAGAGTGGGGTCAGTCTGCTCTTCCCTGGCTGGGTTATATTGGCAGAGTGGGGTCAGTCTACTCTTCCCTGGGTGTGTTACATTGACAGGGTGGGGTCAGTCTGCTCTTCCCTTCATGTGTTCCATTGACAGAGTGGGGTCAGTCTGCTCTTCCCTGGGAGTGTTACATTGACAGAGTGGGGTCAGTCTGCCCTTCCCTGGGTGCGTGACATTGACAGAGTGGGGTCAGTCTGCTCTTCCCTGGGTGTGTTACATTGACAGAGTGGGGTCAGTCTGCTCTTCCCTGGGTGTGTTACATTGACAGAGAGGGGTCAGTCTGCTCTTCCCTGGATGTGTTCCATTGAATGTGTGGGGTCAGTCTGCTCTTCCCTGGGTATGTTACATTGACACAGTGGGGTCAGTCTGCTCTTCCCTGGGTGTGTTACATTGACAGAGTGGGGTCAGTCTGCTCTTCCCTGGGTGTGTTACATTGACAGAGAGGGGTCAGTCTGCTCTTCCCTGGATGTGTTCCATTGAATGTGTGGGGTCAGTCTGCTCTTCCCTGGGTGTGTTACATTGACAGAGTGGGGTCAGTCTGCTCTTCCCTGGGTGTGTTACATTGACAGAGAGAGGTCAGTCTGCTCTTCCCTGGGTGTGTTACAATGACAGAGTGGGGTCAGTCTGCTCTTCCTTGGGTGTTTTACATTGACCGAGTGGGGTCAGTCTGCTCTTCCCGCGGTGTGTTACATTGACAGAGTTGGGTCAGTCTGATCTTCCCTGGGTGTATAACGTTGACAGAAAGGGGTCAGTCTGCTCTTCCCTGGGTGCGTTACATTGACAGAGTGGGGTCAGTCTGCGCTTCCCAGGGTGTGTTACATTGACAGAGTGGGGTCAGTCTGCTCTTCCCTGGGTGTGTTACAGTGACAGAGTGCGGTCAGTGTGCTCTTCCCTGGGTGCGTGACATTGACAGAGTGGGGTCAGTCTGCTCTTCCCTGGGTGTGTTACATTGACAGAGTGGGGTCAGTCTGCTCTTCCCTGGATGCGTGACATTGACAGAGTGTGGTCAGTCTGCTCTTCCCTGTGTCTGTTATATTGACCGAGTGAGGTCAGTCTGCTTTTCCCTGGGTGTGTTACATTGCCAGAGTGGTGTCAGTTAGTTCTTCCCTGGGAGTGTTACATTGACAGAGAGTGGTCAGTCTGCCCTTCCCTGGGTGTGTTACATTGACAGAGTGGGGTCAGTCTGCTCTTCCCTGGGAGTGTTACATTGACAGAGTGGGGTCAGTCTGCCCTTCCCTGGGTGTGTTACTTTGACAGGGTGGGGTCAGTCTGCTCTTCCCTGGGTGCGTGACATTGACAGAGTGGGGTCAGTCTGCTGTTCCCTGGGTGTGTTACATTTATAGAGTGCGGTCAGTCTGCTCTTCCCTGGGTGTGTTACATTGACAGAGAGGGGTCAGTCTGCTCTTCCCTCGGTGTGTTACATTGAATGTGTGGGGTCAGTCTGCTCTTCCCTGGGTGTGTTACATTGACAGAGTGGGGTCAGTCTGCTCTTCCCTGGGTGTGTTACATTGACAGAGTGGGGTCAGTCTGCTCTTCCCTGGGTGTGTTACATTGACAGAGAGGGGTCAGTCTGCTCTTCCCTGGGTGTGTTACAATGCAGAGTGGGGTCAGTCTGCCCTTCCCTGTGTGTGTTACTTTGACAGGGTGGGGTCAGTCTGCTCTTCCCTGGGTGCGTGACATTGACAGAGTGGGGTCAGTCTGCTGTTCCCTGGGTGTGTTACATTGACAGAGTGGGGTCAGTCTGCTCTTCCCTGGGAGTGTTACATTGACAGAGTGGGGTCAGTCTGCCCTTCCCTGTGTGTGTTACTTTGACAGGGTGGGGTCAGTCTGCTCTTCCCTGGGTGCGTGACATTGACAGAGTGGGGTCAGTCTGCTGTTCCCTGGGTGTGTTACATTTACAGAGTGGGGTCGGTCTGCTCTTCCCTGGGTGTGTTACATTGACAGAGAGGGGTCAGTCTGCTCTTCCCTGGATGTGTTCCATTGAATGTGTGGGGTCAGTCTGCTCTTCCCTGGTTGTGTTACATTGACACAGTGGGGTCAGTCTGCTCTTCCCTGGGTGTGTTACATTGACAGAGTGGGGTCAGTCTGCTCTTCCTTGGTTGTTTTACATTGACCGAGTGGGGTCAGTCTGCTCTTCCCGCGGTGTGTTACATTGACAGAGTTGGGTCAGTCTGATCTTCCCTGGGGGTATAACGTTGACAGAAATGGGTCAGTCTGCTCTTCCCTGGGTGTGTTGCAATGACAGAGTGTGGTCAGTCTGCTCTTCCCTGTGTCTGTTATATTTGACCGGGTGAGGTCAGTCTGCTCTTCCCTGGGTGTGTTACATTGACAGAGAGGGGTCAGTCTGCTCTTCCCTCGGTGGGTTACATTGAAAGTGTGGGGTCAGTCTGCTCTTCCCTGGGTGTGTTACATTGACACAGTGGGGTCAATCAGCTCTTCCCTGGGTGTGTTACATTGACAGAGAGGGGTCAGTCTGCTCTTCCCTGGGTGGGTTACATTGACCGAATGCGGTCAGTCTGCTCTTCCCTGGATGTGTTACATTGAAAGTGTGGGGTCAGTCTGCTCTTCCCTGGGTGTGTTGCATTGACACAGTGGGATCAATCTGCTCTTCCCTGGGTGTGTTACATTGACAGAGTGGGGTTAGTCTGCTCTTCCCTGGGCATGTTACATTGACCGAGTGAGGTCAATCTTCTGTTCCCTGGGTGAGTTACATTGACAGAGAGGGGTCAGTCTGCTCTTCCCCGGATGTGTTACAATGACAGAGTGGGGTCAGTCTGCTCTTACTTGGGTGTGTTACATTGACTGAGTGGGGTCAGTCTTTTCTTCCCGCGGTGTGTTACATTGACAGAGTGAGGTCTGTCTGCTCTTCCCTGGGTGTGTTACATTCACAGGGTTGGTTCAGTCTGCTCTCCCCTGGGTGTGATACATTGACAGAGTGGGGTCAGACTGCTATTCCCCGAGTATGTTACATTGACAGAGTGGGGTGAGTCTGCTCTTCCCTGGGTGTGTTACATTGACAGGGTGGGGACAGTCTGCTCTTCCCTGCGTGTGTTACAGAGACAGGGTGGGTTCAGTCTGCTCTTCCCTGGGTGTGTTACATTGACAGAGTGGGGTCAGTCTGCTCTTCCCTGGGTGTGTTACATTGACAGGGTGGGGTCAGTCTGCTCTTCCCTGGGTGTGTTACATTGACAGAGTGGGGTCAGTCTGCACTTCCCCGAGTGTGTTACTTTGACAGAGTGGGGACAGTCTGCTCTTCCCTGTGTGTGATACATTGACAGAGTGAGGTCAGTCTGCTCTTCCCTGAGTGTGTTACTTTGACAGAGTGGGGACAGTCTGCTCTTCCCTGAGTGTGTTACTTTGACAGAGTGGGGTCAGTCTGCTCTTCCCTGGGTGAGTTACATTGAGATAGAGAGGTCACTCTGGTCTCCCCTGGGTGTGTTACATTGACAAAGGGGGGGCAATCTTCTCTTCCCTGGGTGAGTTACATTGACAGAGTGGGGTCAGTCTGCTCTTCCCTGTGTGTGTTACATTGACAGAATGGGGTCAGTCTGCTCTTCCCTGGGTGTGTTACATTGACAGAGTGAAGTCAGTCTGCTCTTCCCTGGGTGTGTTACAATGATAGAGTGCGGTCAGTCTGCTCTTCCCTGGGTGTGTTGCATTGACAGAGTGGGGTCAATCTGCTCTTCCCAGAATGTGTTACATTGACAGAGTTGGGTCAGTCTTATCTTCCCTGGGTGTGTAACGTTGACAGAAAGGGGTCAGTCTGCTCTTCCCTGGGTGTTTTACATTAACAGAGGGGGTGAGTCTGCTCTTCCCTGGGTGTGTTACATTGACAGAGTGGGGTCAGTCTACTCTTCCCTGTGTGTCTTACATTGACAGAGTGGGGTCAGTCTGCTCTTCCCTGGGTGTGTTACATTGACAGAGTGGGGTCAGTCTGCTCTTCCCTGGGTGTGTTATACTGACAGAGTGGGGTCAGTCTGCTCTTCCCTGGGTGCGTTACATTGACAGAGTGGGGTCAGTATGCTCTTCCCTGGGTGTGTTACATTGACAGAACAGGGTCCGTCTGCCTTTCCCTGGGTGTGTTACATTGACAATGGGGTTAGTCTGCTCTTACCTGGGTGTGTTACATTGACAGAGTGAGGTCAGTCTGCTCTTCCCTGGGTGTGTTACAATGACAGAGTGGGGTCTGTCTGCTCTTCCCAGGGTGTGTTACATTGACAGAGTGGGGTCAGTCTGCTCTTTCCTGGGTGTGTTACATTGACAGAGTTGGGACAGTCTGATGTTCCCTGGGTGTATAACGTTGAGAGACAGGGGTCAGTCTGCTCTTCCCTGGGTGTGTTACATTGACAGTGTGAACTCAGTCTGCTCTTCCCTGGGTGTGTTGCAATGACAGAGTGTGGTCTGTCTGCTCTTCCCTGTGTCTGTTATATTGACCGAGTGAGGTCAGTCTGCTTTTCCCTGGATGTGTTACATTGCCAGAGTGGTGTCAGTTAGTTCTTCCCTGGCAGTGTTACATTGACAGAGAGTGGTCAGTCTGCCCTTCCCTGGGTGTGTTACAATGACAGAGTGGGGTCAGTCTGCTCTTCCCTGGCTGGGTTATATTGGCAGAGTGGGGTCAGTCTACTCTTCCCTGGGTGTGTTTCATTGACAGAGGGGGGTCAGTCTGCTCTTCCCTGAGTGTGTTACATTGACAGAGTGGGGTCAGTCTGCTCTTCCCTGAGTGTGTTACTTTGACAGGGTGGGGTCAGTCTGCTCTTCCCTGGGTGCGTGACATTGACAGAGTGGGTTCAGTCTGCTGTTCCCTGGGTGTGTTACATTTACAGAGTGGGGTCAGTCTGCTCTTCCCTGGGTGTGTGACATTGACAGAGAGGGGTCAGTCTGCTCTTCCCTGGATGTGTTCCATTGAATGTGTGGGGTCAGTCTGCTCTTCCCTGGGTGTGTTACATTGACACAGTGGGGTCAGTCTGCTCTTCCCTGGGTGTGTTACATTGACAGAGTGGGATCAGTCTGCTCTTCCCTGGGTGTGTTCCATTGACAGAGAGGGGTCAGTCTGATCTTCCCTGGGTGTGTTACAATGACAGAGTGGGGTCAGTCTGCTCTTCCTTGGGTGTTTTACATTGACCGAGTGGGGTCAGTCTGCTCTTCCCGCGGTGTGATACATTGACAGAGTTGGGTCAGTCTGATCTTCCCTGGGGGTATAACGTTGACAGAAAGGGGTCAGTCTGCTCTTCCCTGGGTGTGTTGCAATGACAGAGTGTGGTCAGTCTGCTCTTCCCTGTGTCTGTTATATTTGACCGGGTGAGGTCAGTCTGCTCTTCCCTGGGTGTGTTACATTGACAGAGAGAGGTCAGTCTGCTCTTCCCTCGGTGGGTTACATTGAAAGTGTGGGGTCAGTCTGCTCTTCCCTGGGTGTGTTACATTGACAGAGTGGGGTCAATCTGCTCTTCCCTGGGTGTGTTACATTGACAGTGTGCAGTCAGTCTGCTCTTCCCTGGGTGCGTGACATTGACAGAGTGGGGTCAGTCTGCTCTTCACTGGGTGTGTTACATTGACAGAGTGGAGTCAGTCTGCTCTTCCCTGGGTGTGTTACATTGACAGAGAGGGGTCAGTCTGCTCTTCCCTGGATGTGTTACATTGAATGTGTGGGGTCAGTCTGCTCTTCCCTGGGTGTGTTACATTGACACAGTGGGGTCAGTCTGCTCTTTCCTGGGTGCGTGACATTGACAGAGTGCGGTCAGTCTACTCTTCCCTGCGTGTGTTACACTGACAGAGTGCGGTCAGTATGCTCTTCCCAGGGTGTGTTACATTGACAGAGTGGGGTCAGTCTGCTCCTCCCAGGGTATGTTACATTGACAGAGTGGGGTCAGTCTGCTCTTCCTTGGGTGTGTTTCATTGACAGAGTGGGGTCAGTCTAACCTTCCCTGGGCGTGTTACATTGACAGAGTGGGGTCAGTCTGCTCGTCCCTGGGTGTGTTACAGTGACAGAGTGGGGTCAGTCTGCTCTTCCCAGGGTGCATTAGATTGACAGAGTGGGGTCAGTCTGCTCTTCCCTGGGTGGGTTACATTGACTGATTGCGGTCAGTCTGCTCTTACCAGCGTCTGTTACATTGACAGAGTGGGGTCAGTCTGCTCTTCCATGGGTTTGTTACATTGACAAAGTGGGGTCAGTCTGCTCTTCGCTGGGTGTGTTACAGTGACAGAGTGGGGTCAGTCTGCTCTTCCCAGGCTGTGTTACATTGACAGATTGGGGTCAGTCTGCTCTTCCCAGGGTGTGTTACATTGACAGAGTGGGGTCAGTCTGCTCTTCCCTGGGTGTGTTTCATTGACAGAGTGCGGTCAGTGTGCTCTTCCCTGGGTGCGTGACATTGACAGAGTGGGGTCAGTCTGCTCTTCCCTGGGTGTGTTACATTGACAGAGTGGGGTCAGTCTGCTCTTCCCTGGGTGCGTGACATTGACAGAGTGTGGTCAGTCTGTTCTTCCCTGTGTCTGTTATATTGACCGAATGAGGTCAGTCTGCTTTTCCCTGGGTGTGTTACATTGCCAGAGTGGTGTCAGTTAGTTCTTCCCTGGGAGTTTTACATTGACAGAGAGTGGTCAGTCTGCTCATCCCTGGGTGTGTTACATTGGCAGAGTGGGGTCAGTCTGCTCTTCCCTGGCTGGGTTATATTGGCAGAGTGGGGTCAGTCTACTCTTCCCTGGGTGTGTTACATTGACAGAGGGGGGTCAGTCTGCTCTTCCCTGGGTGTGTTACATTGACAGAGAGGGGTCAGTCTGCTCTTCCCTGGATGTGTTCCATTGAATGTGTGGGGTCAGTCTGCTCTTCCCTGGGTGTGTTACATTGACACAGTGGGGTCAGTCTGCTCTTCCCTGGGTGTGTTACATTGACAGAGTGGGGTCAGTCTGCTCTTCCCTGGGTGCGTGACATTGACAGAGTGGGGTCAGTCTGCTGTTCCCTGGGTGTGTTACATTTACAGAGTGGGGTCAGTCTGCTCTTCCCTGGGTGTGTTACATTGACAGAGAGGGGTCAGTCTGCTCTTCCCTGGATGTGTTCCATTGAATGTGTGGGGTCAGTCTGCTCTTCCCTGGGTGTGTTACATTGACACAGTGGGGTCAGTCTGCTCTTCCCTGGGTGTGTTACATTGACAGAGTGGGGTCAGTCTGCTCTTCCCTGGGTGTGTTACATTGACAGAGAGGGGTCAGTCTGCTCTTCCCTGGGTGTGTTACAATGACAGAGTGGGGTCAGTCTGCTCTTCCTTGGGTGTTTTACATTGACCGAGTGGGGTCAGTCTGCTCTTCCCGCGGTGTGTTACATTGACAGAGTTGGGTCAGTCTGATCTTCCCTGGGTGTATAACGTTGACAGAAAGGGGTCAGTCTGCTCTTCCCTGGGTGCGTTACATTGACAGAGTGGGGTCAGTCTGCCCTTCCCTGTGTGTGTTACTTTGACAGGGTGGGGTCAGTCTGCTCTTCCCTGGGTGCGTGACATTGACAGAGTGGGGTCAGTCTGCTGTTCCTTGGTTGTGTTACATTTACAGAGTGGGGTCGGTCTGCTCTTCCCTGGGTGTGTTACATTGACAGAGAGGGGTCAGTCTGCTCTTCCCTGGATGTGTTCCATTGAATGTGTGGGGTCAGTCTGCTCTTCCCTGGTTGTGTTACATTGACACAGTGGGGTCAGTCTGCTCTTCCCTGGGTGTGTTACATTGACAGAGTGGGGTCAGTCTGCTCTTCCTTGGTTGTTTTACATTGACCGAGTGGGGTCAGTCTGCTCTTCCCGCGGTGTGTTACATTGACAGAGTTGGGTCAGTCTGATCTTCCCTGGGGGTATAACGTTGACAGAAAGGGGTCAGTCTGCTCTTCCCTGGGTGTGTTGCAATGACAGAGTGTGGTCAGTCTGCTCTTCCCTGGGTGAGTTACATTGAGATAGAGAGGTCACTCTGGTCTCCCCTGGGTGTGTTACATTGACAAAGGGGGGGCAATCTTCTCTTCCCTGGGTGAGTTACATTGACAGAGTGGGGTCAGTCTGCTCTTCCCTGTGTGTGTTACATTGACAGAATGGGGTCAGTCTGCTCTTCCCTGGGTGTGTTACATTGACAGAGTGAAGTCAGTCTGCTCTTCCCTGGGTGTGTTACAATGATAGAGTGCGGTCAGTCTGCTCTTCCCTGGGTGTGTTGCATTGACAGAGTGGGGTCAATCTGCTCTTCCCATAATGTGTTACATTGACAGAGTTGGGTCAGTCTGATCTTCCCTGGGTGTGTAACGTTGACAGAAAGGGGTCAGTCTGCTCTTCCCTGGGTGTTTTACATTAACAGAGGGGGTGAGTCTGCTCTTCCCTGGGTGTGTTACATTGACAGAGTGGGGTCAGTCTACTCTTCCCTGTGTGTCTTACATTGACAGAGTGGGGTCAGTCTGCTCTTCCCTGGGTGTGTTACATTGACAGAGTGGGGTCAGTCTGCTCTTCCCTGGGTGTGTTATACTGACAGAGTGGGGTCAGTCTGCTCTTCCCTGGGTGCGTTACATTGACAGAGTGGGGTCAGTATGCTCTTCCCTGGGTGTGTTACATTGACAGAACAGGGTCCGTCTGCCTTTCCCTGGGTGTGTTACATTGACAATGGGGTTAGTCTGCTCTTACCTGGGTGTGTTACATTGACAGAGTGAGGTCAGTCTGCTCTTCCCTGGGTGTGTTACAATGACAGAGTGGGGTCTGTCTGCTCTTCCCAGGGTGTGTTACATTGACAGAGTGGGGTCAGTCTGCTCTTTCCTGGGTGTGTTACATTGACAGAGTTGGGACAGTCTGATTTTCCCTGGGTGTATAACGTTGAGAGACAGGGGTCAGTCTGCTCTTCCCTGGGTGTGTTACATTGACAGTGTGAACTCAGTCTGCTCTTCCCTGGGTGTGTTGCAATGACAGAGTGTGGTCAGTCTGCTCTTCCCTGTGTCTGTTATATTGACCGAGTGAGGTCAGTCTGCTTTTCCCTGGATGTGTTACATTGCCAGAGTGGTGTCAGTTAGTTCTTCCCTGGCAGTGTTATATTGACAGAGAGTGGTCAGTCTGCCCTTCCCTGGGTGTGTTACAATGACAGAGTGGGGTCAGTCTGCTCTTCCCTGGCTGGGTTATATTGGCAGAGTGGGGTCAGTCTACTCTTCCCTGGGTGTGTTTCATTGACAGAGTGGGGTCAGTCTGCTCTTCCCTGAGTGTGTTACTTTGACAGGGTGGGGTCAGTCTGCTCTTCCCTGGGTGCGTGACATTGACAGAGTGGGGTCAGTCTGCTGTTCCCTGGGTGTGTTACATTTACAGAGTGGGGTCAGTCTGCTCTTCCCTGGGTGTGTGACATTGACAGAGAGGGGTCAGTCTGCTCTTCCCTGGATGTGTTCCATTGAATGTGTGGGGTCAGTCTGCTCTTCCCTGGGTGTGTTACATTGACACAGTGGGGTCAGTCTGCTCTTCCCTGGGTGTGTTACATTGACAGAGTGGGATCAGTCTGCTCTTCCCTGGGTGTGTTCCATTGACAGAGAGGGGTCAGTCTGATCTTCCCTGGGTGTGTTACAATGACAGAGTGGGGTCAGTCTGCTCTTCCTTGGGTGTTTTACATTGACCGAGTGGGGTCAGTCTGCTCTTCCCGCGGTGTGATACATTGACAGAGTTGGGTCAGTCTGATCTTCCCTGGGGGTATAACGTTGACAGAAAGGGGTCAGTCTGCTCTTCCCTGGGTGTGTTGCAATGACAGAATGTGGTCAGTCTGCTCTTCCCTGTGTTTGTTATATTTGACCGGGTGAGGTCAGTCTGCTCTTCCCTGGGTGTGTTACATTGACAGAGAGAGGTCAGTCTGCTCTTCCCTCGGTGGGTTACATTGAAAGTGTGGGGTCAGTCTGCTCTTCCCTGGGTGTGTTACATTGACAGAGTGGGGTCAATCTGCTCTTCCCTGGGTGTGTTACATTGACAGTGTGCAGTCAGTCTGCTCTTCCCTGGGTGCGTGACATTGACAGAGTGGGGTCAGTCTGCTCTTCACTGGGTGTGTTACATTGACAGAGTGGAGTCAGTCTGCTCTTCCCTGGGTGTGTTACATTGACAGAGAGGGGTCAGTCTGCTCTTCCCTGGATGTGTTACATTGAATGTGTGGGGTCAGTCTGCTCTTCCCTGGGTGTGTTACATTGACACAGTGGGGTCAGTCTGCTCTTTCCTGGGTGCGTGACATTGACAGAGTGCGGTCAGTCTACTCTTCCCTGCGTGTGTTACACTGACAGAGTGCGGTCAGTATGCTCTTCCCAGGGTGTGTTACATTGACAGAGTGGGGTCAGTCTGCTCCTCCCAGGGTATGTTACATTGACAGAGTGGGGTCAGTCTGCTCTTCCTTGGGTGTGTTTCATTGACAGAGTGGGGTCAGTCTAACCTTCCCTGGGCGTGTTACATTGACAGAGTGGGGTCAGTCTGCTCGTCCCTGGGTGTGTTACAGTGACAGAGTGGGGTCAGTCTGCTCTTCCCAGGGTGCATTAGATTGACAGAGTGGGGTCAGTCTGCTCTTCCCTGGGTGGGTTACATTGACTGATTGCGGTCAGTCTGCTCTTACCAGCGTCTGTTACATTGACAGAGTGGGGTCAGTCTGCTCTTCCATGGGTTTGTTACATTGACAAAGTGGGGTCAGTCTGCTCTTCCCTGGGTGTGTTACAGTGACAGAGTGGGGTCAGTCTGCTCTTCCCAGGCTGTGTTACATTGACAGATTGGGGTCAGTCTGCTCTTCCCAGGGTGTGTTACATTGACAGAGTGGGGTCAGTCTGCTCTTCCCTGGGTGTGTTTCATTGACAGAGTGCGGTCAGTGTGCTCTTCCCTGGGTGCGTGACATTGACAGAGTGGGGTCAGTCTGCTCTTCCCTGGGTGTGTTACATTGACAGAGTGGGGTCAGTCTGCTCTTCCCTGGGTGCGTGACATTGACAGAGTGTGGTCAGTCTGTTCTTCCCTGTGTCTGTTATATTGACCGAATGAGGTCAGTCTGCTTTTCCCTGGGTGTGTTACATTGCCAGAGTGGTGTCAGTTAGTTCTTCCCTGGGAGTTTTACATTGACAGAGAGTGGTCAGTCTGCTCATCCCTGGGTGTGTTACATTGGCAGAGTGGGGTCAGTCTGCTCTTCCCTGGCTGGGTTATATTGGCAGAGTGGGGTCAGTCTACTCTTCCCTGGGTGTGTTACATTGACAGGGTGGGGTCAGTCTGCTCTTCCCTTCATGTGTTCCATTGACAGAGTGGGGTCAGTCTGCTCTTCCCTGGGAGTGTTACATTGACAGAGTGGGGTCAGTCTGCCCTTCCCTGGGTGCGTGACATTGACAGAGTGGGGTCAGTCTGCTCTTCCCTGGGTGTGTTACATTGACAGAGTGGGGTCAGTCTGCTCTTCCCTGGGTGTGTTACATTGACAGAGAGGGGTCAGTCTGCTCTTCCCTGGATGTGTTCCATTGAATGTGTGGGGTCAGTCTGCTCTTCCCTGGGTGTGTTACATTGACACAGTGGGGTCAGTCTGCTCTTCCCTGGGTGTGTTACATTGACAGAGTGGGGTCAGTCTGCTCTTCCCTGGGTGCGTGACATTGACAGAGTGGGGTCAGTCTGCTGTTCCCTGGGTGTGTTACATTTACAGAGTGGGGTCAGTCTGCTCTTCCATGGGTGTGTTACATTGACAGAGAGGGGTCAGTCTGCTCTTCCCTGGATGTGTTCCATTGAATGTGTGGGGTCAGTCTGCTCTTCCCTGGGTGTGTTACATTGACACAGTGGGGTCAGTCTGCTCTTCCCTGGGTGTGTTACATTGACAGAGTGGGGTCAGTCTGCTCTTCCCTGGGTGTGTTACATTGACAGAGAGGGGTCAGTCTGCTCTTCCCTGGGTGTGTTACAATGACAGAGTGGGGTCAGTCTGCTCTTCCTTGGGTGTTTTACATTGACCGAGTGGGGTCAGTCTGCTCTTCCCGCGGTGTGTTACATTGACAGAGTTGGGTCAGTCTGATCTTCCCTGGGTGTATAACGTTGACAGAAAGGGGTCAGTCTGCTCTTCCCTGGGTGCGTTACATTGACAGAGTGGGGTCAGTCTGCGCTTCCCAGGGTGCATGATATTGACAGAGTGGGGTCAGTCTGCTCTTCCCTGGGTGTGTTACAGTGACAGAGTGCGGTCAGTGTGCTCTTCCCTGGGTGCGTGACATTGACAGAGTGTGGTCAGTCTGCTCTTCCCTGTGTCTGTTATATTGACCGAGTGAGGTCAGTCTGCTTTTCCCTGGGTGTGTTACATTGCCAGAGTGGTGTCAGTTAGTTCTTCCCTGGGAGTGTTACATTGACAGAGAGTGGTCAGTCTGCTCTTCCCTGGGTGTGTTACATTGACAGAGTGGGGTCAGTCTGCTCTTCCCTGGGAGTGTTACATTGACAGAGTGGGGTCAGTCTGCCCTTCCCTGGGTGTGTTACTTTGACAGGGTGGGGTCAGTCTGCTCTTCCCTGGGTGCGTGACATTGACAGAGTGGGGTCAGTCTGCTGTTCCCTGGGTGTGTTACATTTATAGAGTGCGGTCAGTCTGCTCTTCCCTGGGTGTGTTACATTGACAGAGAGGGGTCAGTCTGCTCTTCCCTGGGTGTGTTACATTGAATGTGTGGGGTCAGTCTGCTCTTCCCTGGGTGTGTTACATTGACACAGTGGGGTCAGTCTGCTCTTCCCTGGGTGTGTTACATTGACAGAGTGGGGTCAGTCTGCTCTTCCCTGGGTGTGTTACATTGACAGAGAGGGGTCAGTCTGCTCTTCCCTGGGTGTGTTACAATGCAGAGTGGGGTCAGTCTGCCCTTCCCTGTGTGTGTTACTTTGACAGGGTGGGGTCAGTCTGCTCTTCCCTGGGTGCGTGACATTGACAGAGTGGGGTCAGTCTGCTGTTCCCTGGGTGTGTTACATTTACAAAGTGGGGTCAGTCTGCTCTTCCCTGGGTGTGTTACATTGACAGAGAGGCGTCAGTCTGCTCTTCCCTGGATGTGTTCCATTGAATGTGTGGGGTCAGTCTGCTCTTCCCTGGGTGTGTTACATTGACACAGTGGGGTCAGTCTGCTCTTCCTTGGGTGTTTTACATTGACCGAGTGGGGTCAGTCTGCTCTTCCCGCGATGTGTTACATTGACAGAGTTGGGTCAGTCTGATCTTCCCTGGGTGTATAACGTTGACAGAAAGGGGTCAGTCTGCTCTTCCCTGGGTTCGTTACATTGACAGAGTGGGGTCAGTCTGCTCTTCCCAGGGTGCATTAGATTGAGAGAGTGGGGTCAGTCTGCTCCTCCCTGGGTGTGTTACAGTGACAGAGTGGGGTCAGTCTGCTCTTCCCAGGCTGTGTTACATTGAAAGATTGGGGTCAGTCTGCTGTTCCCAGGGTGTGTTACATTGACAGAGTGGGGTCAGTCTGCTCTTCCCTGGGTGTGTTACATTGACAGAGTGCGGTCAGTGTGCTCTTCCCTGGGTGCGTGACATTGACAGAGTGGGGTCAGTCTGCTCTTCCCTGGGTGTGTTACATTGACAGAGTGGGGTCAGTCTGCTCTTCCCTGGGTGCGTGACATTGACAGAGTGTGGTCAGTCTGCTCTTCCCTGTGTCTGTTATATTGACCGAGTGAGGTCAGTCTGCTTTTCCCTGGGTGTGTTACATTGCCAGAGTGGTGTCAGTTAGTTCTTCCCTGGGAGTGTTACATTGACAGAGAGTGGTTAGTCTGCCCTTCCCTGGGTGTGTTACATTGACAGAGTGGGGTCAGTCTGCTCTTCCCTGGGAGTGTTACATTGACAGAGTGGGGTCAGTCTGCCCTTCCCTGGGTGTGTTACTTTGACAGGGTGGGGTCAGTCTGCTCTTCCCTGGGTGCGTGACATTGACAGAGTGTGGTCAGTCTGCTGTTCCCTGGGTGTGTTACATTTACAGAGTGCGGTCAGTCTGCTCTTCCCTGGGTGTGTTACATTGACAGAGAGGGGTCAGTCTGCTCTTCCCTGGATGTGTTCCATTGAATGTGTGGGGTCAGTCTGCTCTTCCCTGGGTGTGTTACATTGACACAGTGGGGTCAGTCTGCTCTTCCCTGGGTGTGTTACATTGACAGAGTGGGGTCAGTTTGCTCTTCCCTGGGTGTGTTACATTGACTGATTGGGGTCAGTCTGCTCTTCCCTGGGTGTGTTACATTGACACAGTGAGGTCAGTCTGCTCTTCCCTGGGTGTGTTACATTGACTGATTGGGGTCAGTCTGCTCTTCCCTGGGTGCGTGACATTGACAGAGTCCGGTCAGTCTGCTCTTCCCTGGGTGCGTGACATTGACACAGTGGGGTCAGTCTGCTCTTCCCTGGGTGTGTTACATTGACTGATTGGGGTCAGTCTGCTCTTCCCTGGGTGCGTGACATTGACAGAGTCCGGTCAGTCTGCTCTTCCCTGGGTGCGTGACATTGACAGAGTGGGGTCAGTCTGCTCTTCCCTGGGTGTGTTAGATTGACAGAGTGGGGTCAGTCTGCTCTTCCCTGGGTGTGTTACATTGACAGAGTGGGGTTAGTCTGCTCTTCCCTGGGTATGTTACATTGACCTAGCCAGGTCAATCGTCTGTTCCCTGGTTGTGTTACATTGACAGAGGGGGCTCAGTCTGCTCTTACTTGGGTGTGTTACATTGACATAGTGAGGTCAGTCTACTCTTCCCTGGGTGTATTACAATGACAGAGAGGGGTCAGTCTGCTATTCCCTGGGTGTGTTACAATGACAGAGTTGGGTCAGCCTGCTCTTCACAGAATGTGTTACATTGACAGAGTTGGGTCAGTCTGATCTTCCCTGGGTGTGAAACGTTGTCAGAAAGGGGTCAGTCTGCTCTTCCCTGGGAGTTTTACATTGACAGAGTGGGGTCAGTCTGCTCTTCCCTGGGTGTGTTACATTGACAGAGTGGGGTCAGTCTGCTCTTCCCTGGGTGTGTTACATTGACAGAGTGAGGTCAGTCTGCTCTTCCCTGGGTGTGTTGCATTGACAGAGTGGGATCAGTCTACTCTGCACTGGGTGTCTTACATTGACAGAGTGGGGTCAGTCTGCTCTTCCCTGGGTGTGTTACATTGACAGAGTGGGGTCAGTCTGCTCCTCCCAGGGTGTGTTACATTGACAGAGTGAGGTCCGTCTGCTCTTCCCTGTGTCTGTTATATTGACCGAGTGAGGTCAGTCTGCTTTTCCCTGGATGTGTTACATTGCCAGAGTGGTGTCAGTTAGTTCTTCCCTGGGAGTGTTACATTGACAGAGAGTGGTCAGTCTGCCCTTCCCTGGGTGTGTTACAATGACAGAGTGGGGTCAGTCTGCTCTTCCCTGGCTGGGTTATATTGGCAGAGTGGGGTCAGTCTACTCTTCCCTGGGTGTGTTTCATTGACAGAGGGGGGTCAGTCTGCTCTTCCCTGAGTGTGTTACATTGACAGAGTGGAGTCCGTCTGCTCTTCCCTGGGTGTGTTACATTGACAGAGTGGGGTCAGCGTGCACTTCCCTGGGTGTTTTAAATTGACAGAGTGGGGTCAGTCTGCTCTTCCCTGGGAGTGTTACATTGACAGAGTGGGGTCAGTCTGCCCTTCCCTGTGTGTGTTACTTTGACAGGGTGGGGTCAGTCTGCTCTTCCCTGGGTGCGTGACATTGACAGAGTGGGGTCAGTCTGCTGTTCCCTGGGTGTGTTACATTTACAAAGTGGGGTCAGTCTGCTCTTCCCTGGGTGTGTTACATTGACAGAGAGGGGTCAGTCTGCTCTTCCCTGGATGTGTTCCATTGAATGTGTGGGGTCAGTCTGCTCTTCCCTGGGTGTGTTACATTGACACAGTGGGGTCAGTCTGCTCTTCCCTGGGTGTGTTACATTGACACAGTGGGGTCAGTCTGCTCTTCCCTGGGTGTGTTACATTGACAGAGTGGGGTCAGTCTGCTCTTCCCTGGGTGTTTTACAATGACAGAGTGGGGTCAGTCTGCTCTTCCTTGGGTGTTTTACATTGACCGAGTGGGGTCAGTCTGCTCTTCCCGCGGTGTGTTACATTGACAGAGTTGGGTCAGTCAAATCTTCCCTGGGGGTATAACGTTGACAGAAATAGGTCAGTCTGCTCTTCCCTGGGTGTGTTGCAATGACAGAGTGTGGTCAGTCTGCTCTTCCCTGTGTCTGTTATATTTGACCAGGTGTGGTCAGTCTGCTCTTCCCTGGGTGTGTTACATTGACAGAGAGGGGTCAGTCTGCTCTTCCCTCGGTGGGTTACATTGAAAGTGTGGGGTCAGTCTGCTCTTCCCTGGGTGTGTTACATTGACACAGTGGGGTCAATCTGCTCTTCCCTGGGTGTGTTCCATTGACAGTGTGCGGTCAGTCTGCTCCTCCCAGGGTGTGTTACATTGACAGAGTGGGGTCCGTCTGCTCTTCCCTGGGTGCGTGACATTGACAGAGTCCGGTCAGTCTGCTCTTCCCTGGGTGTGTTACATTGACAGAGAGGGGTCAGTCTGCTCTTCCCTGGATGTGTTACATTGAATGTGTGGGGTCAGTCTGCTCTTCCCTGGGTGTGTTACATTGACACAGTGGGGTCAGTCTGCTCTTCCCTGGGTGCGTGACATTGACAGAGTGCGGTCAGTCTGCTCTTCCCTGGGTGCGTGACATTGACAGAGTGGGGTCAGTCTGCTCTTCCCTGGGTGTGTTACATTGACAGAGTGGGGTTAGTCTGCTCTTCCCTGGGTATGTTACATTGACCTAGCCAGGTCAATCGTCTGTTCCCTGGTTGTGTTACATTGACAGAATGGGGCTCAGTCTGCTCTTCCCTGGGTGTGTTACATTGACAGAGTGAGGTCAGTCTGCTCTTCCCTGGGTGTGTTACAATGACAGAGAGGGGTCAGTCTGCTCTTCCCTGGGTGTGTTACAATGACAGAGTTGGGTCAGTCTGCTCTTCCCAGAATGTGTTACATTGACAGAGTTGGGTCAGTCTGATCTTCCCTGGGTGTTTTACATTGACAGAGTGGGGTCAGTCTGCTCTTCCCTGGGTTTGTTACATTGACAGAGTGGGGTCAGTCTGCTCTTCCCTGGGTGTGTTACATTGACAGAGTGGGGTCAGTCTGCTCTTACCTGGGTGTGTTCCATTGACAGTGTGCGGTCAGTCTGCTCTTCCCTGGGTGCGTGAGATTGACAGAGTGGGGTCAGTCTGCTCTTCCCTGGGTGTGTTACATTGACAGAGTGGGGTCAGTCTGCTCTTCCCTGCGTGTGTTACATTGACAGAGTGGGGTCAGTCTACTCTTCCCTGCGTGTGTTACATTGACAGAGTGCGGTCAGTATGCTCTTCCCAGGGTGTTTTACATTGACAGAGTGGGGTCAGTCTGCTCCTCCCAGGGTATGTTACATTGACAGAGTGGGGTCAGTCTGCTCTTCCTTGGGTGTGTTTCATTGACAGAGTGGGGTCAGTCTACCCTTCCCTGGGCGTGTTACATTGACAGAGTGGGGTCAGTCTGCTCTTCCCAGGGTGCATTAGATTGACAGAGTGGGGTCAGTCTGCTCTTCCCTGGGTGGGTTACATTGACTGATTGCGGTCAGTCTGCTATTACCAGCGTCTGTTACATTGACAGAGTGGGGTCAGTCTGCTCTTCCATGGGTTTGTTACATTGACAAAGTGGGGTCAGTCTGCTCTTCCCTGGGTGTGTTACAGTGACAGAGTGGGGTCAGTCTGCTCTTCCCAGGGTGTGTTACATTGACAGATTGGGGTCAGTCTGCTCTTCCCAGGGTGTGTTACATTGACAGAGTGGGGTCAGTCTGCTCTTCCCTGGGTGTGTTACATTGACAGAGTGCGGTCAGTGTGCTCTTCCCTGGGTGCGTGACATTGACAGAGTGGGGTCAGTCTGCTCTTCCCTGGGTGTGTTACATTGACAGAGTGGGGTCAGTCTGCTCTTCCCTGGGTGCGTGACATTGACAGAGTGGGGTCAGTCTGCACTTCCCTGGGTCTTTTACGTTGACAGATTGGGGTCAGTCTCTCTTCCCTGGGTGTGTTACATTGACAGAGTGGGGACAGTCTGCTCTTCCCTGGGTGTGTTACAATGACAGAGTGGGGTCAGTCTGCTCTTCCTTGGGTGTTTTACATTGACCGAGTGGGGTCAGTCTGCTCTTTCCGCGGTGTGTTACATTGACAGAGTTGGGTCAGTCTGATCTTCCCTGGGTGTATAACGTTGACAGAAAGGGATCAGTCTGCTCTTCCCTGGGTGTGTTGCAATGACAGAGTGTGGTCAGTCTGCTCTTCCCTGTGTCTGTTATATTTGACCGGGTGAGGTCAGTCTGCTCTTCCCTGGGTGTGTTACATTGCCAGAGTGGTTTCAGTCTGCTCTTCCCTGGGTGTGTTACATTGACAGAGAGGGGTCAGTCTGCTCTTCCATCGGTGGGTTACATTGAAAGTGTGGGGTCAGTCTGCTCTTCCCTGGGTGTGTCACATTGACACAGTGGGGTCAATCTGCTCTTCCCTGGGTGTGTTACATTGACAGTGTGCGGTTAGTCTGCTCTTCCCTGCGTGCATGACATTGACAGAGTGGGGTCAGTCTGCTTTTCCCTGGGTGAGTTACATTGACAGAGTGGGGTCAGTCTGCTCTTCCCTGGGTGTGTTACATTGACAGAGTGGGGTCAGTCTGCACTTCCCTGGATGTGTTACATTGAATGTGTGGGGTCAGTCTGCTCTTCCCTGGGTGTGTTACATTGACACAGTGGGGTCAGTCTGCTCTTCCCTGTGTGCATGACATTGACAGAGTCCGGTCAGTCTGCTCTTCCCTGGGTGCGTGACATTGACAGAGTGGGGTCAGTCTGATCTTCCCTGGTTGTGTTACATTGACAGAACGGGGCTCAGTCTGCTCTTCCCTGGGTTTGTTACATTGACAGAGTGGGGTCAGTCTGCTCTTCCCTGGGTGTTTTACATTGACAGAGTGGGGTCAGTCTGCTCTTCCCAGGGTGTGTTACATTGACAGAGTGGGGTCAGTCTGCTCTTACCTGGGTGTGTTACATTGACAGAGTGGGGTCAGTCTACTCTTCACTGGGTGTCTTACATTGACAGAGTGGGGTCAGTCTGCTCTTCCCTGGGTGTGTTACATTGACAGAGTGGGGTCAGTCTGCTCCTCCCAGGGTGTGTTACATTGACAGAGTGGGGTCCGTCTGCTCTTCCCTGGGTGTGTTACATTGACAGAGTGGGGTCAGTCTACTCTTCCCTGCGTGTGTTACATTGACAGAGTGGGGTCAGTCTACTCTTCCCTGCGTGTGTTACATTGACAGAGTGCGGTCAGTATGCTCTTCCCAGGGTGTGTTACATTGACAGAGTGGGGTCAGTCTGCTCCTCCCAGGGTATGTTACATTGGCAGAGTGGGGTCAGTCTGCTCCTCCTTGGGTGTGTTTCATTGACAGAGTGGGGTCAGTCTACCCTTCCCTGGGCGTGTTACATTGACAGAGTGGGGTCAGTCTGCTCGTCCCTGTGTGTGTTACAGTGACAGAGTGGGGTCAGTCTGCTCTTCCCAGGGTGCATTAGATTGACAGAGTGGGGTCAGTCTGCTCTTCCCTGGGTGGGTTACATTAACTGAGTGCGGTCAGTCTGCTCTTACCAGCGTCTGTTACATTGACAGAGTAGGGTCAGTCTGCTCTTCCATGGGTTTGTTACATTAACAGAGTGGGGTCAGTCTGCTCTTCCCTGGGTGTGTTACAGTGACAGAGTGGGGTCAGTCTACTCTTCCCAGGGTGTGTTACATTGACAGATTGGGGTCAGTCTGCTCTTCCCAGGGTGTGTTACATTGACAGAGTGGGGTCAGTCTGCTCTTCCCTGGGTGTGATACATTGACAGAGTGCGGTCAGTGTGCTCTTCCCTGGGTGCGTGACATTGACAGAGTGGGGTCAGTCTGCTCTTCCCTGGGTGTGTTACATTGACAGAGTGGGGTCAGTCTGCTCTTCCCTGGGTGTGTTACATTGACAGAGTGTGGTCAGTCTGCTCTTCCCTGTGTCTGTTATATTGACCGAGTGAGGTCAGTCTGCTTTTCCCTGGGTGTGTTACATTGCCAGAGTGGGGTCAGTCTGCCCTTCCCTGGGTGTGTTAAATTGACAGAGTGGGGTCAGTCTGCTCTTCCCTGGGTGCGTGACTTTGACAGAGTGTGGTCAGTCTGCTCTTCCCTTCTTGTGTTCCATTGACAGAGTGGGGTCAGTCTGCTCTTCCCTGGGTGTGTTCCTTTGAATGTGTGGGGTCAGTCTGCTCTTCCCTGGGTGTGTTACATAGACACAGTGGGGTCAGTCTGCTCTTCCCTGGGTGTGTTACATTGACAGAGTGGGGTCAGTCTGCTCTTCCCTGGGTGTGTTACATTGACAGAGAGGGGTCAGTCTGCTCTTCCCTGGGTGTTTTACATTGACCGAGTGGGGTCTGTCTGCTCTTCCCGCGGTGTGTTACATTGACAGAGTTGGGTCAGTCTGATCTTCCCTGGGTGTATAACGTTGACAGAAAGGGGTCAGTCTGCTCTTCCCTGGGTGTGTTGCAATGACAGAGTGTGGTCAGTCCGCTCTTCCCTGTGTCTGTTATATTTGACCGGGTGAGGTCAGTCTGCTCTTCCCTGGGTGTGTTACATTGCCAGAGTGGTTTCTGTCTGCTCTTCCCTGGGTGTGTTACATTGACAGAGAGGGGTCAGTCTGCTCTTCCCTCGGTGGGTTACATTGAAAGTGTGGGGTCAGTCTGCTCTTCACTGGGTGTGTCACATTGACACAGTGGGGTCAATCTGCTCTTCCCTGGGTGTGTTCCATTGACAGTGTGCGGTCAGTCTGCTCTTCCCTGGGTGCGTGAGATTGACAGAGTGGGGTCAGTCTGCTCTTCCCTGGGTGTGTTACATTGACAGAGTGGGGTCAGTCTGCTCTTCCCTGCGTGTGTTACATTGACAGAGTGGGGTCAGTCTACTCTTCCCTGGGTTTGTTACAGTGACAGAGTGGGGTCAGTCTGCTCTTCCCAGGGTGCATTAGATTGACAGAGTGGGGTCAGTCTGCTCTTCCCTGGGTGGGTTACATTGACTGATTGCGGTCAGTCTGCTCTTACCAGCGTCTGTTACATTGACAGAGTGGGGTCAGTCTGCTCTTCCATGGGTTTGTTACATTGACACAGTGGGGTCAGTCTGCTGTTCCCTGGGTGCGTGACATTGACAGAGTCCGGTCAGTCTGCTCTTCCCTGGGTGCGTGACATTGACCGAGTGGGGTCAGTCTGATCTTCCCTGGTTGTGTTACATTGACAGAATGGGGCTCAGTCTGCTCTTCCCTGGGTTTGTTACATTGACAGAGTGGTGTCAGTCTGCTCTTCCCTGGGTGTGTTACATTGACAGAGTGGGGTCAGTCTGCTCTTCCCTGGGTGTGTTACATTGACAGAGTGGGGTCAGTCTGCTCTTACCTGGGTGTGTTACATTGACAGAGTGGGGTCAGTCTACTCTTCACTGGGTGTCTTACATTGACAGAGTGGGGTCAGTCTGCTCTTCCCTGGGTGTGTTACATTGACAGAGTGGGGTCAGTCTGCTCCTCCCAGGGTGTGTTACATTGACAGAGTGGGGTCCGTCTGCTCTTCCCTGGGTGTGTTACATTGACAGAGTGGGGTCAGTCTACTCTTCCCTGCGTGTGTTACATTGACAGAGTGGGGTCAGTCTACTCTTCCCTGCGTGTGTTACATTGACAGAGTGCGGTCAGTATGCTCTTCCCGGGGTGTGTTACATTGACAGAGTGGGGTCAGTCTGCTCCTCCCAGGGTATGTTACATTGACAGAGTGGGGTCAGTCTGCTCTTCCTTGGGTGTGTTTCATTGACAGAGTGGTGTCAGTCTACCCTTCCCTGGGCGTGTTACATTGACAGAGTGGGGTCAGTCTGCTCGTCCCTGTGTGTGTTACAGTGACAGAGTGGGGTCAGTCTGCTCTTCCCAGGGTGCATTAGATTGACAGAGTGGTGTCAGTCTGCTCTTCCCTGGGTGGGTTACATTAACTGAGTGCGGTCAGTCTGCTCTTACCAGCGTCTGTTACATTGACAGAGTAGGGTCAGTCTGCTCTTCCATGGGTTTGTTACATTAACAGAGTGGGGTCAGTCTGCTCTTCCCTGGGTGTGTTACAGTGACAGAGTGGGGTCAGTCTACTCTTCCCAGGGTGTGTTACATTGACAGATTGGGGTCAGTCTGCTCTTCCCAGGGTGTGTTACATTGACAGAGTGGGGTCAGTCTGCTCTTCCCTGGGTGTGATACATTGACAGAGTGCGGTCAGTGTGCTCTTCCCTGGGTGCGTGACATTGACAGAGTGGGGTCAGTCTGCTCTTCCCTGGGTGTGTTACATTGACAGATTGGGGTCAGTCTGCTCTTCCCTGGGTGTGTTACATTGACAGAGTGTGGTCAGTCTGCTCTTCCCTGTGTCTGTTATATTGACCGAGTGAGGTCAGTCTGCTTTTCCCTGGGTGTGTTACATTGCCAGAGTGGGGTCAGTCTGCCCTTCCCTGGGTGTGTTAAATTGACAGAGTGGGGTCAGTCTGCTCTTCACTGGGTGCGTGACATTGACAGAGTGGGGTCAGTCTGCTCTTCCCTTCTTGTGTTCCATTGACAGAGTGGGGTCAGTCTGCTCTTCCCTGGGTGTGTTCCATTGAATGTGTGGGGTCAGTCTGCTCTTCCCTGGGTGTGTTACATTGACACAGTGGGGTCAGTCTGCTCTTCCCTGGGTGTGTTACATTGACAGAGTGGGGTCAGTCTGCTCTTCCCTGGGTGTGTCACATTGACACAGTGGGGTCAATCTGCTCTTCCCTTGGTGTGTTCCATTGACAGTGTGCGGTCAGTCTGCTCTTCCCTGGGTGCGTGAGATTGACAGAGTGGGGTCAGTCGGCTCTTCCCTGGGTGTGTTACATTGACAGAGTGGGGTCAGTCTGCTCTTCCCTGCGTGTGTTACATTGACAGAGTGGGGTCAGTCTACTCTTTCCTGGGTTTGTTACAGTGACAGAGTGGGGTCAGTCTGCTCTTCCCAGGGTGCATTAGATTGACAGAGTGGGGTCAGTCTGCTCTTCCCTGGGTGGGTTACATTGACTGATTGCGGTCAGTCTGCTCTTACCAGCGTCTGTTACATTGACAGAGTGGGGTCAGTCTGCTCTTCCATGGGTTTGTTACATTGACAAAGTGGGGTCAGTCTGCTCTTCCCTGGGTGTGTTACAGTGACAGAGTGGGGTCAGTCTGCTCTTCCCAGGGTGTGATACATTGACAGATTGGGGTCAGTCTGCTCTTCCCTGGGTGCGTGACTTTGACAGAGTGGGGTCAGTCTGCTCTTCCCTGGGTGTGTTACATTGACAGAGTGGGGTCAGTCTGCTCTTCCTTGGGTGCGTGACATTGTCAGAGTGGGGTCAGTCTGCACTTCCCTGTGTCTTTTACATTGACAGAGTGGGGTCAGTCTGCTCTTCCCTGGGTGCGTGACATTGACAGAGTGGGGTCAGTCTGCACTTCCCTGGGTCTTTTACGTTGACAGATTGGGGTCAGTCTGCTCGTCCCTGGGTGTGTTACATTGACAGAGTGGGGTCAGTCTGCCCTTCCCTGGGTGTGTTAAATTGACAGAGTGGGGTTAGTCTGCTCTTCCCTGGGTGCGTGACATTGACAGAGTGGGGTCAGTCTGCTCTTCCCTTCTTGTGTTCCATTGACAGAGTGGGGTCAGTCTGCTCTTCCCTGGGTGTGTTCCATTGAATGTGTGGGGTCAGTCTGCTCTTCCCTGGGTGTGTTACATTGACACAGTGGGGTCATTCTGCTCTTCCCTGGGTGTGTTACATTGACAGAGTGGGGTCAGTCTGCTCTTCCCTGGGTGTGTTACATTGACAGAGAGGGGTCAGTCTGCTCTTCCCTGGGTGTTTTACATTGACCGAGTGGGGTCAGTCTGCTCTTCCCGCGGTGTGTTACATTGACAGAGTTGGGTCAGTCTGATCTTCCCTGGGTGTATAACATTGACAGAAAGGGGTCAGTCTGCTCTTCCCTGGGTGTGTTGCAATGACAGAGTGTGGTCAGTCTGCTCTTCCCTGTGTCTGTTATATTTGACCGGGTGAGGTCAGTCTGCTCTTCCCTGGGTGTGTTACATTGCCAGAGTGGTTTCAGTCTGCTCTTCCCTGGGTGTGTTACATTGACAGAGAGGGGTCAGTCTACTCTTCCCTCGGTGGGTTACATTGAAAGTGTGGGGTCAGTCTGCTCTTCACTGGGTGTGTCACATTGACACAGTGGGGTCAATCTGCTCTTCCCTGGGTGTGTTCCATTGACAGTGTGCGGTCAGTCTGCTCTTCCCTGGGTGCGTGAGATTGACAGAGTGGGGTCAGTCTGCTCTTCCCTGGGTGTGTTACATTGACAGAGTGGGGTCAGTCTGCTCTTCCCTGCGTGTGTTACATTGACAGAGTGGGGTCAGTCTACTCTTCCCTGGGTTTGTTACAGTGACAGAGTGGGGTCAGTCTGCTCTTCCCAGGGTGCATTAGATTGACAGAGTGGGGTCAGTCTGCTCTTCCCTGGGTGGGTTACATTGACTGATTGCGGTCAGTCTGCTCTTACCAGCGTCTGTTACATTGACAGAGTGGGGTCAGTCTGCTCTTCCATGGGTTTGTTACATTGACAAAGTGGGGTCAGTCTGCTCTTCCCTGGGTGTGTTACAGTGACAGAGTGGGGTCAGTCTGCTCTTCCCAGGGTGTGTTACATTGCCAGATTGGGGTCAGTCTGCTATTCCCTGGGTGCGTGACATTGACAGAGTGGGGTCAGTCTGGTCTTCCCTGGGTGTGTTACATTGACAGAGTGGGGTCAGTCTGCTCTTCCCTGGGTGCGTGACATTGACAGAGTGGGGTCAGTCTACACTTCCCTGGGTCTTTTACGTTGACAGATTGGGGTCAGTCTCTCTTCCCTGGGTGTGTTACATTGACAGAGTGGGGACAGTCTGCTCTTCCCTGGGTGTGTTACAATGACAGTGTGGGGTCAGTCTGCTCTTCCTTGGGTGTTTTACATTGACCGAGTGGGGTCAGTCTGCTCTTTCCGCGGTGTGTTACATTGACAGAGTTGGGTCAGTCTGATCTTCCCTGGGTGTATAACGTTGACAGAAAGGGGTCAGTCTGCTCTTCCCTGGGTGTGTTGCAATGACAGAGTGTGGTCAGTCTGCTCTTCCCTGTGTCTGTTATATTTGACCGGGTGAGGTCAGTCTGCTCTTCCCTGGGTGTGTTACATTGCCAGAGTGGTTTCAGTCTGCTCTTCCCTGGGTGTGTTACATTGACAGAGAGGGGTCAGTCTGCTCTTCCATCGGTGGGTTACATTGAAAGTGTGGGGTCAGTCTGCTCTTCCCTGGGTGTGTCACATTGACACAGTGGGGTCAATCTGCTCTTCCCTGGGTGTGTTACATTGACAGTGTGCGGTCAGTCTGCTCTTCCCTGGGTGCGTGACATTGAAAGAGTGGGGTCAGTCTGCTCTTCCCTGGGTGAGTTACATTGACAGAGTGGGGTCAGTCTGCTCTTCCCTGGGTGTGTTACATTGACAGAGAGGGGTCAGTCTGCTCTTCCCTGGATGTGTTACATTGAATGTGTGGGGTCAGTCTGCTCTTCCCTGGGTGTGTTACATTGACACAGTGGGGTCAGTCTGCTCTTCCCTGGGTGCGTGACATTGACAGAGTCCGGTCAGTCTGCTCTTCCCTGGGTGCGTGACATTGACAGAGTGGGGTCAGTCTGCTCTTCCCTGGGTGTGTTACATTGACAGAGTGGGGTCACTCTGCTCTTCCCTGGGTGTGTTACATTGACAGAGTGGGGTTAGTCTGCTCTTCCCTGGGTATGTTACATTGACCTAGCCAGGTCAATCGTCTGTTCCCTGATTGTGTTACATTGACAGAGGGTGCTCAGTCTGCTCTTCCCTGGGTGTGTTACATTGACAGAGTGAGGTCAGTCTGCTCTTCCCTGGGTGTGTTACAATGACAGAGAGGGGTCAGTCTGCTCTTCCCTGGGTGTGTTACAATGACAGAGTTGGGTCAGCCTGCTCTTCCCAGAATGTGTTACATTGACAGAGTTGGGTCAGTCTGATCTTCCCTGGGTGTGAAACGTTGACAGAGTGGGGTCAGTCTGCTCTTCCCTGGGTGTTTTACATTGACAGAGTGGGGTCAGTCTGCTCTTCCCTGGGTGTGTTACATTGACAGAGTGGGGTCAGTCTGCCCTTCCCTGGGTGTGTTAAATTGACAGAGTGGGGTCAGTCTGCTCTTCACTGGGTGCGTGACATTGACAGAGTGGGGTCAGTCTGCTCTTCCCTTCTTGTGTTCCATTGACAGAGTGGGGTCAGTCTGCTCTTCCCTGGGTGTGTTCCATTGAATGTGTGGGGTCAGTCTGCTCTTCCCTGGGTGTGTTACATTGACACAGTGGGGTCAGTCTGCTCTTCCCTGGGTGTGTTACATTGACAGAGTGGGGTCAGTCTGCTCTTCCCTGGGTGTGTCACATTGACACAGTGGGGTCAATCTGCTCTTCCCTTGGTGTGTTCCATTGACAGTGTGCGGTCAGTCTGCTCTTCCCTGGGTGCGTGAGATTGACAGAGTGGGGTCAGTCTGCTCTTCCCTGGGTGTGTTACATTGACAGAGTGGGGTCAGTCTGCTCTTCCCTGCGTGTGTTACATTGACAGAGTGGGGTCAGTCTACTCTTTCCTGGGTTTGTTACAGTGACAGAGTGGGGTCAGTCTGCTCTTCCCAGGGTGCATTAGATTGACAGAGTGGGGTCAGTCTGCTCTTCCCTGGGTG
This sequence comes from Chiloscyllium punctatum, assembly GCF_047496795.1. Lineage (NCBI taxonomy): Eukaryota > Metazoa > Chordata > Chondrichthyes > Orectolobiformes > Hemiscylliidae > Chiloscyllium > Chiloscyllium punctatum. The sequence goes on from NC_092772.1 coordinate 23,930,190, forward strand.
GGTTACATTGACTGATTGCGGTCAGTCTGCTCTTACCAGCGTCTGTTACATTGACAGAGTGGGGTCAGTCTGCTCTTCCATGGGTTTGTTACATTGACAAAGTGGGGTCAGTCTGCTCTTCCCTGGGTGTGTTACAGTGACAGAGTGGGGTCAGTCTGCTCTTCCCAGGGTGTGATACATTGACAGATTGGGGTCAGTCTGCTCTTCCCTGGGTGCGTGAATTTGACAGAGTGGGGTCAGTCTGCTCTTCCCTGGGTGTGTTACATTGACAGAGTGGGGTCAGTCTGCTCTTCCTTGGGTGCGTGACATTGACAGAGTGGGGTCAGTCTGCACTTCCCTGTGTCTTTTACATTGACAGAGTGGGGTCAGTCTGCTCTTCCCTGGGTGCGTGACATTGACAGAGTGGGGTCAGTCTGCACTTCCCTGGGTCTTTTACGTTGACAGATTGGGGTCAGTCTGCTCGTCCCTGGGTGTGTTACATTGACAGAGTGGGGTCAGTCTGCGCTTCCCTGGGTGTGTTAAATTGACAGAGTGGGGTCAGTCTGCTCTTCCCTGGGTGCGTGACATTGACAGAGTGGGGTCAGTCTGCTCTTCCCTTCTTGTGTTCCATTGACAGAGTGGGGTCAGTCTGCTCTTCCCTGGGTGTGTTCCATTGAATGTGTGGGGTCAGTCTGCTCTTCCCTGGGTGTGTTACATTGACACAGTGGGGTCATTCTGCTCTTCCCTGGGTGTGTTACATTGACAGAGTGGGGTCAGTCTGCTCTTCCCTGGGTGTGTTACATTGACAGAGAGGGGTCAGTCTGCTCTTCCCTGGGTGTTTTACATTGACCGAGTGGGGTCAGTCTGCTCTTCCCGCGGTGTGTTACATTGACAGAGTTGGGTCAGTCTGATCTTCCCTGGGTGTATAACATTGACAGAAAGGGGACAGTCTGCTCTTCCCTGGGTGTGTTGCAATGACAGAGTGTGGTCAGTCTGCTCTTCCCTGTGTCTGTTATATTTGACCGGGTGAGGTCAGTCTGCTCTTCCCTGGGTGTGTTACATTGCCAGAGTGGTTTCAGTCTGCTCTTCCCTGGGTGTGTTACATTGACAGAGAGGGGTCAGTCTACTCTTCCCTCGGTGGGTTACATTGAAAGTGTGGGGTCAGTCTGCTCTTCACTGGGTGTGTCACATTGACACAGTGGGGTCAATCTGCTCTTCCCTGGGTGTGTTCCATTGACAGTGTGCGGTCAGTCTGCTCTTCCCTGGGTGCGTGAGATTGACAGAGTGGGGTCAGTCTGCTCTTCCCTGGGTGTGTTACATTGACAGAGTGGGGTCAGTCTGCTCTTCCCTGCGTGTGTTACATTGACAGAGAGAGGTCAGTCTGCTCTTCCCTCGGTGGGTTACATTGAAAGTGTGGGGTCAGTCTGCTCTTCCCTGGGTGTGTTACATTGACACAGTGGGGTCAATCTGCTCTTCCCTGGGTGTGTTACATTGACAGTGTGCAGTCAGTCTGCTCTTCCCTGGGTGCGTGACATTGACAGAGTGGGGTCAGTCTGCTCTTCACTGGGTGTGTTACATTGACAGAGTGGAGTCAGTCTGCTCTTCCCTGGGTGTGTTACATTGACAGAGAGGGGTCAGTCTGCTCTTCCCTGGATGTGTTACATTGAATGTGTGGGGTCAGTCTGCTCTTCCCTGGGTGTGTTACATTGACACAGTGGGGTCAGTCTGCTCTTCCCTGGGTGCGTGACATTGACAGAGTGGGGTCAGTCTGCACTTCCCTGGGTCTTTTACGTTGACAGATTGGGGTCAGTCTCTCTTCCCTGGGTGTGTTACATTGACAGAGTGGGGACAGTCTGCTCTTCCCTGGGTGTGTTACAATGACAGTGTGGGGTCAGTCTGCTCTTCCTTGGGTGTTTTACATTGACCGAGTGGGGTCAGTCTGCTCTTTCCGCGGTGTGTTACATTGACAGAGTTGGGTCAGTCTGATCTTCCCTGGGTGTATAACGTTGACAGAAAGGGGTCAGTCTGCTCTTCCCTGGGTGTGTTGCAATGACAGAGTGTGGTCAGTCTGCTCTTCCCTGTGTCTGTTATATTTGACCGGGTGAGGTCAGTCTGCTCTTCCCTGGGTGTGTTACATTGCCAGAGTGGTTTCAGTCTGCTCTTCCCTGGGTGTGTTACATTGACAGAGAGGGGTCAGTCTGCTCTTCCATCGGTGGGTTACATTGAAAGTGTGGGGTCAGTCTGCTCTTCCCTGGGTGTGTCACATTGAGACAGTGGGGTCAATCTGCTCTTCCCTGGGTGTGTTACATTGACAGTGTGCGGTCAGTCTGCTCTTCCCTGGGTGCGTGACATTGAAAGAGTGGGGTCAGTCTGCTCTTCCCTGGGTGAGTTACATTGACAGAGTGAGGTCAGTCTGCTCTTCCCTGGGTGTGTTACATTGACAGAGAGGGGTCAGTCTGCTCTTCCCTGGATGTGTTACATTGAATGTGTGGGGTCAGTCTGCTCTTCCCTGGGTGTGTTACATTGACACAGTGGGGTCAGTCTGCTCTTCCCTGGGTGCGTGACATTGACAGAGTCCGGTCAGTCTGCTCTTCCCTGGGTGCGTGACATTGACAGAGTGGGGTCAGTCTGCTCTTCCCTGGGTGTGTTACATTGACAGAGTGGGGTCACTCTGCTCTTCCCTGGGTGTGTTACATTGACAGAGTGGGGTTAGTCTGCTCTTCCCTGGGTATGTTACATTGACCTAGCCAGGTCAATCGTCTGTTCCCTGATTGTGTTACATTGACAGAGGGTGCTCAGTCTGCTCTTCCCTGGGTGTGTTACATTGACAGAGTGAGGTCAGTCTGCTCTTCCCTGGGTGTGTTACAATGACAGAGAGGGGTCAGTCTGCTCTTCCCTGGGTGTGTTACAATGACAGAGTTGGGTCAGCCTGCTCTTCCCAGAATGTGTTACATTGACAGAGTTGGGTCAGTCTGATCTTCCCTGGGTGTGAAACGTTGACAGAGTGGGGTCAGTCTGCTCTTCCCTGGGTGTTTTACATTGACAGAGTGGGGTCAGTCTGCTCTTCCCTGGGTGTGTTACATTGACAGAGTGGGGTCAGTCTGCTCTTCCCTGGGTGTGTTACATTGACAAGTGAGGTCAGTCTGCTCTTCCCTGGGTGTGTTACATTGACAGAGTGGGATCAGTCTACTCTGCACTGGGTGTCTTACATTGACAGAGTGGGGTCAGTCTGCTCTTCCCTGGGTGTGTTACATTGACAGAGTGGGGTCAGTCTGCTCCTCCCAGGGTGTGTTACATTGACAGAGTGGGGTCCGTCTGCTCTTCCCTGTGTGTGTTACATTGACAGAGTGGGGTCAGTCTACTCTTCCCTGCGTTTGTTACATTGACAGAGTGGGGTCAGTCTACTCTTCCCTGGGTGTGTTACATTGACAGAGTGCGGTCAGTCTGCTCTTCCCAGGGTGTGTTACATTGACAGAGTAGGGTCAGTCTGCTCCTCCCAGGGTATGTTACATTGACAGAGTGGGGTCAGTCTGCTCTTCCTTGGGTGTGTTTCATTGACAGAGTGGGGTCAGTCTACCCTTCCCTGGGCGTGTTACATTGACAGAGTGGGGTCAGTCTGCTCGTCCCTGGGTGTGTTACTGTGACAGAGTGGGGTCAGTCTGCTCTTCCCAGGGTGCATTAGATTGACCGAGTGGGGTCAGTCTGTACTTCCCTGGGTGGGTTACATTGACTGAGTGCGGTCAGTCTGCTCTTACCAGCGTCTGTTACATTGACCGAGTGGGGTCAGTGTGTTCTTCTCTGAGTGTGTTACATTGACAGAGTGGGGTCAGTCTGCTCTTCCCTGGGTGTGTTACATTGACAGAGTGGGGTCAGTCTGCTCTTCCCTTGGTCTGTGATATTGACAGAGTGGGGTCAGTCTGCTCTTCCCTGGGTGCGTTACATTGACAGAGTGGGGTCAGTATGCTCTTCCCTGGGTGTGTTACATTGACAGAACAGGGTCCGTCTGACTTTCCCTGGGTGTGTTACATTGACAGAGTGAGGTTAGTCTGCTCTTCCCTGGGTGTGTTACGTTGACAGATTGAGGTCCGTCTGCTCTTCCCTGGGTGTGTTACAATGACAGAGTGGGGTCAGTCTGCTCTTCCCTGGGTGTGTTACATTGACAGTGTGGGGTCAGTCTGCTCTTCGCAGTGTGTGTTACATTGACTGAGTTGGGTCAGTCTGATCTTCCCTCGGTGGGTTACCTTGAAAGTATGGGGTCAGTCTGCTCTTCCCTGGGTGTGGAACATTGACACAGTGGGGTCAATCTGCTCTTCCCTGGGTGTGTTACATTGACAGTGCGCGGTCAGTCTGCTCTTCCCTGGGTGCGTGACATTGACAGAGTGGGGTCAGTCTGCTCTTCCCTGGGTGTGTTACATTGACAGAGTGGGGTCAGTCTGCTCTTCCCTGGGTGTGTTACATTGACAGAGAGGGGTCAGTCTGCTCTTCCCTGGATGTGTTACATTGAAAGTGTGGGGTCAGTCTGCTCTTCCCTGGGTGTGTTACATTGACACAGTGGGGTCAGTCTGCTCTTCCCTGGGTGCGTGACATTGACAGAGTGCGGTCAGTCTGCTCTTCCCTGGGTGCGTGACATTGACAGAGTGGGGTCAGTCTGCTCTTCCCTGGGTGTGTTACATTGACAGATTGGGGTCAGTCTGCTCTTCCCTGGGTATGTTACATTGACCTAGCCAGGTCAATCTTCTGTTCCCTGGGTGCGTTACATTGACAGAGGGGGCTCAGTCTGCTCTTCCCTGGGTGTGTTACATTGACAGAGTGAGGTCAGTCTGCTCTTCCCTGGGTGTGTTACAATGACAGAGAGGGGTCAGTCTGCTCTTCCCTGGGTGTGTTACAATGACAGAGTTGGGTCAGTCTGCTCTTCCCAGAATGTGTTACATTGACAGAGTTGGGTCAGTCTGATCTTCCCTGGGTGTGAAACGTTGAGAGAAAGGGGTCAGTCTGCTCTTCCCTGCGTGTTTTACATTGACAGAGTGGGGTCAGTCTGCTTTTCCCTGGGTGTGTTACATTGACAGTTTGGGGTCAGTCTGCTCTTCCCTGGGTGTGTTACATTGACAGAGTGAGGTCAGTCTGCTCTTCCCTGGGTGTGTTACATTGACAGAGTGGGGTCAGTCAACTCTTCACTGGGTGTCTTACATTGACAGAGTGGGGTCAGTCTGCTCTTCCCTGGGTGTGTTACATTGACAGAGTGTGGTCAGTCTGCTCTTCCCAGGGTGTGTTACATTGACAGAGTGGGGTCAGTCTGCTCCTCCCAGGGTGTGTTACATTGACAGAGTGGGGTCAGTCTGCTCTTCCTTGGGTGTGTTTCATTGACAGAGTGGGGTCAGTCTACCCTTCCCTGGGCGTGTTACATTGACAGAGTGGGGTCAGTCTGCTCGTCCCTGGGTGTGTTACAGTGACAGAGTGGGGTCGGTCTGCTCTTCCCAGGTTGCGTTAGATTGACAGACTGGGGTCAGTCTGCTCTTCCCTGGGTGGGTTACGTTGACTGAGTGCGGTCAGTGTGCTCTTCCCTGGGTTTGTTACATTGACAGAGTGGGGTCAGTCTGCCCTTCCCTGGGTGTGTTACATTGACAGAGTGGGGTCAGTCTGCTCTTCCCAGGGTGTGTTACATTGACAGAGTGGGGTCAGTCTGCTCTTCCCTGGGTGTGTTACATTGACAGAGAGCGGTCAGTGTGCTCTTCCCTGGGTGCGTGACATTGACAGAGTGGGGTCAGTCTGCTCTTCCCTGGGTGTGTTACATTGACAGAGTGGGGTCAGTCTGTTCTTCCCTGGGTGCGTGACATTGACAGAGTGGGGTCAGTCTGCTCTTCCCCCGGTGTTTTACATTGACAGAGTGGGGTCAGTCTGCTCTTCCCTGGGTGTGTTACATTGACAGAGTGGGGACAGTCTGCTCTTCCCTGGGTGTGTTACATTGACAGAGTGAGGTCAGTCTGCTCTATCCTGGGTGTATTACATTGACAGAGTGGGGTCAGTCTACTCTTCCCTGGGTGTGTTACATTGACAGAGTGGGGTCAGTCTCCTCTTCCCTGGGTGTGATATACTGACAGAGTGGGGTCAGTCTGCTCTTCCCTGGGTGTGTTACATTGACACAGTGGGGTCAGTCTGTTTTTCCCTGGGTGTGTTACATTGACAGATTGGGGTCAGTCTGCTCTTCCCTGGCTGTGTTACATTGACAGAGTGGGGTCAGTCTGCTCTTTTATGGGTGGGTTACATTGACAGAGTGGGGTCAATCTGCTCTTCCCTGGGTGTGTTACATTGACAGAGTGGGGTCAGTCTGCTCTTCCCTGGGAGGGTTACATTGACAGAGTTGGGTCAGTCTTCTCTTCCCTGGGTGTGTTACATTGACTGATTGGGGTCAGTCTGCTCTTCCCCAAGTGTGTTACATTGACACAGTGGGGTCAGTCTGCTCTTCCCTTAGTGTGTTACAATGACAGAGTGTGGTCTGTGCGCACTTCCCTGGGTGTGTTACATTAACAGAGTGGGGGTCAGTCTGCTCTTCCCAGGGTGTGTTGCATTGACAGAGTGTGGTCCGTCTGCTCTTCCCAGGGCATGTCACATTGACTGAGTGGGGTCAGTCTGCTCTTTTATGGGAGGGTTACATTGACTGAGTGGGGTCAATCTGCTCTTCCCTGGGTGTTTTATATTGACAGAGTGGGGTCAGTCTGTTCTTCCCTGGGTGTGTTACATTGACAGAGTGTGTTCAGTCTGCTCTTCCCTGGGTGTGTTACATTGACAGAGTGGGGACAGTCTTTTCTCCCAGGGTTTGTTACATTGACAGAGTGGGGTCAGTCTGCTCTTCCCTTGCTGTGTTACAATGACAGAGTGGGGTCAGTGTGCACTTCCCTGCGTGTGTTACATTGACAGAGTGGGGGTCAGTCTGCTCTTCCCAGGGTGTGTTACATTGACAGAGTGTGGTCAGTCTGCTCTTCCCAGGGCGTGTCACATTGACAGAGTGGGTTCAGTCTGCTCTTTTATGTGTGGGTTACATTGACAGAATGAATTCAGTCTGCTCTTCCCTGCGTGTGTTGCATTGACAGAGTGGGGTCTGTCTGATCTTCCCTGGTTGTGTTACATTGACAGAGTGAGTTCAGTCTGCTCTTCCCTGGGTGTGTTACATTGACAGAGTGGGGTCAATCTGCTCTTCCCTGGGTGTGTTACATTGACAGTGTGGGGTCAGTCTGCTCTTCCCTGGGTGTGTCACATTGACACAGTGGGGTCAATCTGCTCTTCCCTGGGTGTGTTACATTGACAGTGTGCGGTCAGTCTGCTCTTCCCTGGGTGCGTGACATTGACAGAGTGGGGTCAGTCTGCTCTTCCCTGGGTGTGTTACATTGACAGAGTGGGGTCAGTCTGCTCTTCCCTGGGTGTGTTACATTGACAGAGAGGGGTCAGTCTGCTCTTCCCTGGATGTGTTACATTGCATGTGTGGGGTCAGTCTGCTCTTCCCTGGGTGTGTTACATTGACACAGTGGGGTCAGTCTGCTCTTCCCTGGGTGCGTGACATTGACAGAGTGCGGTCAGTATGCTCTTCCCCGCGTGTGTTACATTGACAGAGTGGGGTCAGTCTACTCTTCCCTGCGTGTGTTACATTGACAGAGTGCGGTCAGTCTGCTCTTCCCAGGGTGTGTTACATTGACAGAGTGGGGTCAGTCGGCTCCTCCCAGGGTATGTTACATTGACAGAGTGGGGTCAGTCTGCTCTTCCTTGGGTGTGTTTCATTGACAGAGTGGGGTCAGTCTACCCTTCCCTGGGCGTGTGACATTGACAGAGTGGGGTCAGTCTGCTCGTCCCTTTGTGTGTTACAGTGACAGAGTGGGGTCAGTCTGCTCTTCCCAGGGTGCATTGGATTGACAGAGTGGGGTCAGTCTGCTCTTCCCTGGGTGGGTTACATTGACTGAGTACGGTCAGTCTGCTCTTACCAGCGTTTGTTACATTGACAGAGTGGGGTCAGTCTGCTCTTCCATGGTTTTGTTACATTGACAAAGTGGGGTCAGTCTGCTCTTCCCTGGGTGTGTTACATTGACAGATTGGGGTCAGTCTGCTCCTCCCAGGGTCTGTTACATTGACAGATTGGGGTCAGTCTGCTCTTCCCAGGGTGTGTTACATTGACAGAGTGGGGTCAGTCTGCTCTTCCCTGGGTGTGTTACATTGACAGAGTGCGGTCAGTGTGCTCTTCCCTGGGTGCGTGACATTGACAGAGTGGGGTCAGTCTGCTCTTCCCTGGGTGTGTTACATTGACAGAGCGGGGTCAGTCTGCTCTTCACTGGGTGCGTGACAATGACAGAGTGTGGTCTGTCTGCTCTTCCCTGTCTCTGTTATATTGACCGAGTGAGGTCAGTCTGCTTTTCCATGGGTGTGTTACATTGCCAGAGTGGTGTCAGTTAGTTCTTCCCTGGGAGTGTTACATTGACAGAGAGTGGTCAGTCTGCTCATCCCTGGGAGTGTTACATTGGCAGAGTGGGGTCAGTCTGCCCTTCCCTGGGTGTGTTAAATTGACAGAGTGGGGTCAGTCTGCTCTTCCCTGGCTGGGTTATATTGGCAGAATGGGGTCAGTCTACTCTTCCCTGGGTGTGTTTCATTGACAGAGGGGGGTCAGTCTGCTCTTCCCTGGGTGTGTTACAATGACAGAGTGGGGTCAGTCTGCCCTTCCCTGTGTGTGTTACATTGACAGAGTGGGGTCAGTCTGCTCTTCCCTGGCTGGGTTATATTGGCAGAGTGGGGTCAGTCTACTCTTCCCTGGGTGTGTTTTATTGACAGATTGGGGTCAGCCTGCTCTTCCCTGAGAGTGTTACAATGACAGAGTTGGGTCAGTCTGCCCTTCTCTGGGTGTGTTGCTTTGACAGGGTGGGGTCAGTCTGCTCTTCCCTGGGTGCGTGACATTGACAGAGTGGGGTCAGTCTGCTGTTCCCTGGGTGTGTTACATTTACAGAGTGGGGTCAGTCTGCTCTTCCCTGGGCGTGTTACATTGACAGAGAGGGGTCAGTCTGCTCTTCCCTGGGTGTGTTACATTGACAGAGTGGGGTCAGTCTGCTCTTCCCTGGGTGTGTTACATTGACAGAGTGGGGTCAGTCTGCTCTTCCTTGGGTGTTTTACATTGATCGAGTGGGGTCAGTCTGCTCTTCCCGCGGTGTGTTACATTGACAGAGTTGGGTCAGTCTGATCTTCCCTGGGTGTATAACATTGACAGAAAGGGGTCAGTCTGCTCTTCCCTGGGTGTTTTGAAATGACAGAGTGTGGTCAGTCTGCTCTTCCCTGTGTCTGTTATATTTGACCGGGTGAGGTCAGTCTGCTCTTCCCTGGGTGTGTTACATTGCCAGAGTGGTTTCAGTCTGCTCTTCCCTGCGTGAGTTACATTGACAGAGAGGGGTCAGTCTGCTCTTCCCTCGGTGGGTTACATTGAAAGTGTGGGGTCAGTCTGCTCTTGCCTGGGTGTGTCACATTGACACAGTGGGGTCAATCTGCTCTTCCCTGGATGTGTTACATTGAATGTGTGGGGTCAGTCTGCTCTTCCCTGGGTGTGTTACATTGACTGTGTGGGGTCAGTCTGCTCTTCCCTGGGTGCGTGACATTGACAGAGTGCGGTCAGTCTGCTCTTCCCTGGGTGCGTGACATTGACAGAGTGGGGTCATTCTGCTCTTCCCTGGGTGTGTTACATTGACAGAGTGGGGTTAGTCTGCTCTTCCCAGGGTATGTTACATTGACCTAGCCAGGTCAATCGTCTGTTCCCTGGTTGTGTTACATTGACAGAGGGGGCTCAGTCTGCTCTTCCCTGGGTGTGTTACATTGACAGAGTGAGGTCAGTCTGCTCTTCCCTGGGTGTGTTACAATGACAGAGAGGGGTCAGTCTGCTCTTCCCTGGGTGTGTTTAAATGACAGAGTTGGGTCAGTCTGCACTTCCCAGAATGTGTTACAGTGACAGAGTGGGGTCAGTCTGCTCTTCCCAGGGTGTGTTACATTGACAGATTGGGTTCAGTCTGCTCTTCCCAGGGTGTGTTACATTGACAGAGTGGGGTCAGTCTGCTCTTCCCTGGGTGTGTTACATTGACAGAGTGCGGTCAGTGTGCTCTTCCCTGGGTGCGTGACATTGACAGAGTGGGGTCAGTCTGCTCTTCCCTGGGTGTGTTATATTGAACCGAGTGAGGTCAGTCTGCTTTTCCCTGGGTGTGTTACATTGCCAGAGTGGTGTCAGTTAGTTCTTCCCTGGGAGTGTTACATTGACAGAGAGTGGTCAGTCTGCTCATCCCTGGGTGTGTTACATTGGCAGAGTGGGTTCAGTCTGCCCTTCCCTGGGTGTGTTACATTGACAGAGTGGGGTCAGTCTGCTCTTCCCTGGCTGGGTTATATTGGCAGAGTGGGGTCAGTCTACTCTTCCCTGGGTGTGTTTCATTGACCGAGGGGGGTCAGTCTGCTCTTCCCTGGGTGTGTTACATTGACAGAGTGGGGTCAGTCTGCTCTTCCCTGGGTGTGTTACATTGACAGAGTGGGGTCAGCGTGCACTTCCCTGGGTGTTTTAAATTGACAGAGTTGGGTCAGTCTGCTCTTCCCTGGGAGTGTTACATTGACAGAGTGGGGTCAGTCTGCCCTTCCCTGGGTGTGTTACATTGACAGAGTGGGGTCAGTCTGCTCTTCCCTGGGTGTGTTACATTGACACAGTGGGGTCAGTCTGCCCTTCCCTGGGTGTGTTACTTTGACAGGGTGGGGTCAGTCTGCTCTTCCCTGGGTGCGTGACATTGACAGAGTGGGGACAGTCTGCTCTTCCCTGGGTGTGTTACATTGACAGAGTGCGGTCAGTGTGCTCTTCCCTGGGTGCGTGAGATTGACAGTGTGGGGTTAGTCTGCTCTTCCCTGTGTGAAAAGATTGACAGAGTGGGGTCAGTCTGTTCTTCCCTGGGTGCGTGACATTGACAGAGTGGGGTCAGTCAGGTCTTCCCTCGGTGTTTTACATTGACAGAGTGGGGTCAGTCTGCTGTTCCCTGGGTGTGTTACATTTACAGAGTGGGGTCAGTCTGCTCTTCCCTGGGTGTGTTACATTGACAGAGAGGGGTCTGTCTGCTCTTCCCTGGATGTGTTCCATTGAATGTGTGGGGTCAGTCTGCTCTTCCCTGGGTGTGTTACATTGACACTGTGGGGTCAGTCTGCTCTTCCCTGGGTGTGTTACTTTGACAGTGCGCGGTCAGTCTGCTCTTCCCTGGGTGCGTGACATTGACAGAGAGGGGTCAGTCTGCTCTTCCCTGGGTGTGTTACATTGACAGAGTGGGGTCAGTCTGCTCTTCCCTGGGTGTGTTACATTGACAGAGAGGGGTCAGTCTGCTCTTCCCTGGATGTGTTACATTGACAGAGTTGGGTCAGTCTGCTCTTCCCTGGGTGTGTTACATTGACACAGTGGGGTCAGTCTGCTCTTCCCTGGGTGCGTGACATTGACAGAGTGCGGACAGTCTGCTCTTCCCTGGTTGCGTGACATTGACAGAGTGGGGTCAGTCTGCTCTTCCCTGGGTGTCTTACATTGACAGAGTGGGGTCAGTCTGCTCTTCCCTGGGTATGTTACATTGACAGAGTGGGGTCAGTCTGCTCTTCCCTGGGTATGTTACATTGACCTAGCCAGGTCAATCTTCTTTTCCCTGGGTGTGTTACATTGACAGAGGGGGCTCAGTCTGCATTTCCCTGGGTGTGTTACATTGACAGAGTGAGGTCAGTCTGCTGTTCCCTGGGTGTGTTACAATGACAGAGAGGGGTCAGTGTGCTCTTCCCTGGATGTGTTACAATGACAGAGTTGGGTCAGTCTGCTCTTCCCAGAATGTGTTACATTGACAGAGTTGAGTCAGTCTGATCTTCCCTGGGTGTGAAACGTTGACAGAAAGGGGTCAGTCGGCTCTTCCCTGGGTGTTTTACATTGACAGAGTGGGGTCAGTCTGCTCTTCCCTGGGTGTGTTACATTGACAGAGTGGGGTCAGGCTGCTCTTCCCTGGGTGTGTTACATTGACAGAGTGGGGTCCGTCTGCTCTTCCCAGGGTGGGTTACATTGACTGAGTGCGGTCAGTCTGCTCTTCCCTGCGTCTGTTTCATTGACAGAGTGGGGTCAGTCTGCTCTTCCCTGGGTTTGTTACATTGACAGAGTGGGGTCAGTCTGCTCTTCCCTGGGTGTTTTACATTGACAGAGTGGGGTCAGTCTGCTCTTCCCTTGGTGTTTTACATTGACAGAGTGGGGTCAGTCTGCTCTTCCCTGGGTGTGTTACATTGACAAGTGAGGTCAGTCTGCTCTTCCCTGGGTGTGTTACATTGACAGAGTGGGATCAGTCTACTCTGCACTGGGTGTCTTACATTGACAGAGTGGGGTCAGTCTGCTCTTCCCTGGGTGTGTTACATTGACAGAGTGGGGTCAGTCTGCTCCTCCCAGGGTGTGTTACATTGACAGAGTGGGGTCCGTCTGCTCTTCCCTGTGTGTGTTACATTGACAGAGTGGGGTCAGTCTACTCTTCCCTGCGTTTGTTACATTGACAGAGTGGGGTCAGTCTACTCTTCCCTGCGTGTGTTACATTGACAGAGTGCGGTCAATCTGCTCTTCCCAGGGTGTGTTACATTGACAGAGTGGGGTCAGTCTGCTCCTCCCAGGGTATGTTACATTGACAGAGTGGGGTCAGTCTGCTCTTCCTTGGGTGTGTTTCATTGACAGAGTGGGGTCAGTCTACCCTTCCCTGGGCGTGTTACATTGACAGAGTGGGGTCAGTCTGCTCGTCCCTGGGTGTGTTACTGTGACAGAGTGGGGTCAGTCTGCTCTTCCCAGGGTGTGTTACATTGACAGATTGGGGTCAGTCTGCTCTTCCCAGGGTGTGTTACATTGACAGAGTGGGGTCAGTCTGGTCTTCCCTGGGTGTGTTACATTGACAGAGTGCGGTCAGTGTGCTCTTCCCTGGGTGCGTGACATTGACAGAGTGGGGTCAGTCTGCTCATCCCTGGGTGTGTTACATTGACAGAGTGAGGTCAGTCTGCTCTTCCCTGGGTGTGTTACTTTGACAGAGTGGGATCAGTCTACTCTGCACTGGGTGTCTTACATTGACAGAGTGGGGTCAGTCTGCTCTTCCCTGGGTGTGTTACATTGACAGAGTGGGGTCAGTCTGCTCCTCCCAGGGTGTGTTACATCGACAGAGTGGGGTCCGTCTGCTCTTCCCTGTGTGTGTTACATTGACAGAGTGGGGTCAGTCTACTCTTCCCTGCGTGTGTTACATTGACAGAGTGGGGTCAGTCTACTCTTCCCTGCGTGTGTTACATTGACACAGTGCGGTCAGTCTGCTCTTCCCAGGGTGTGTTACATTGACAGAGTGGGGTCAGTCTGCTCCTCCCAGGGTATGTTACATTGACAGAGTGGGGTCAGTCTGCTCTTCCTTGGGTGTGTTTCATTGACATAGTGGGGTCAGTCTACCGTTCCCTGGGCGTGTTACATTGACAGATTGGGGTCAGTCTGCCCTTCCATGGGTGCGTGACATTGACAGAGTGGGGTCAGTCTGCACTTCCCTGTGTCTTTTACATTGACAGAGTGGGGTCAGTCTGCTCTTCCCTGGGTGCGTGACATTGACAGAGTGGGGTCAGTCTGCACTTCCCTGGGTCTTTTACGTTGACAGAGTGGGGTCAGTCTGCTCTTCCCTGGGTGTGTTACATTGACAGATCGGGGACAGTCTGCTCTTCCCTGCGTGTGTTACAATGACAGAGTGGGGTCAGTCTGCTCTTCCTTGGGTGTTTTACATTGACCGAGTGGGGTCAGTCTGCTCTTTCCCCGGTGTGTTACATTGACAGAGTTGGGTCAGTCTGATCTTCCCTGGGTGTATAACGTTGACAGAAAGGGGTCAGTCTGCTCTTCCCTGGGTGTGTTGCAATGACAGAGTGTGGTCAGTCTGCTCTTCCCTGTGTCTGTTATATTTGACCGGGTGAGGTCAGTCTGCTCTTCCCTGGGTGTGTTACATTGCCAGAGTGGTTTCAGTCTGCTCTTCCCTGGGTGTGTTACTTTGACAGAGAGGGGTCAGTCTACTCTTCCCTCGGTGGGTTACATTGAAAGTGTGGGGTCAGTCTGCTCTTCCCTGGGTGTGTCACATTGACACAGTGGGGTCAATCTGCTCTTCCCTGGGTGTGTTACATTGACAGTGTGCGGTCAGTCTGCTCTTCCCCGCGTGTGTTACATTGACAGAGTGGGGTCAGTCTACTCTTCCCTGCGTGTGTTACATTGACAGAGTGCGGTCAGTCTGCTCTTCCCAGGGTGTGTTACATTGACAGAGTGGGGTCAGTCTGCTCCTCCCAGGGTATGTTACATTGACAGAGTGGGGTCAGTCTGCTCTTCCTTGGGTGTGTTTCATTGACAGAGTGGGGTCAGTCTACCCTTCCCTTTGTGTGTTACAGTGACAGAGTGGGGTCAGTCTGCTCTTCCCAGGGTGCATTAGATTGACAGAGTGGGGTCAGTCTGCTCTTCCCTGGGTGGGTTACATTGACTGAGTACGGTCAGTCTGCTCTTACCAGCGTTTGTTACATTGACAGAGTGGGGTCAGTCTGCTCTTCCATGGGTTTGTTACATTGACAAAGTGGGGTCAGTCTGCTCTTCCCTGGGTGTGTTACATTGACAGATTGGGGTCAGTCTGCTCTTCCCAGGGTGTGTTACATTGACACATTGGGGTCAGTCTGCTCTTCCCAGGGTGTGTTACATTGACAGAGTGGGGTCAGTCTGCTCTTCCCTGGGTGCGTGACATTGACAGAGTGGGGTCAGTCTGCTCTTCCCTGGGTGTGTTACATTGACAGAGCGGGGTCAGTCTGCTCTTCACTGGGTGCGTGACAATGACAGAGTGTGGTCAGTCTGCTCTTCCCTGTCTCTGTTATATTGACCGAGTGAGGTCAGTCTGCTTTTCCCTGGGTGTGTTACATTGCCAGAGTGGTGTCAGTTAGTTCTTCCCTGGGAGTGTTACATTGACAGAGAGTGGTCAGTCTGCTCATCCCTGGGAGTGTTACATTGGCAGAGTGGGGTCAGTCTGCCCTTCCCTGGGTGTGTTAAATTGACAGAGTGGGGTCAGTCTGCTCTTCCCTGGCTGGGTTATATTTGCAGAGAGGGGTCAGTCTACTCTTCCCTGGGTATGTTTCATTGACAGAGGGTGGTCAGTCTGCTCTTCCCTGGGTGTGTTACATTGACAGATTGGGGTCAGTCTGCTCTTCCCTGGGAGTGTTACAATGACAGAGTGGGGTCAGTCTGCCCTTCCCTGGGTGTGTTACTTTGACAGGGTGGGGTCAGTCTGCTCTTCCCTGGGTGCGTGACATTGACAGAGTGGGGTCAGTCTGCTGTTCCCTGGGTGTGTTACATTTACAGAGAGGGGTCAGTCTGCTCTTCCCTGGGCGTGTTACATTGACAGAGAGGGGTCAGTCTGCTCTTCCCTGGGTGTGTTACATTGACAGAGTGGGGTCAGTCTGCTCTTCCCTGGGTGTGTTACATTGACAGAGAGGGGTCAGTCTGCTCTTCCCTGGGTGTGTTACAATGACAGAGTGGGGTCAGTCTGCTCTTCCTTGGCTGTTTTACATTGACCGAGTGGGGTCAGTCTGCTCTTCCCGCGGTGTGTTACATTGACAGAGTTGGGTCAGTCTGATCTTCCCTGGGTGTATAAACATTGACAGAAAGGGGTCAGTCTGCTCTTCCCTGGGTGTTTTGCAATGACAGAGTGTGGTCAGTCTGCTCTTCCCTGTGTCTGTTATATTTGACCGGGTGAGGTCAGTCTGCTCTTCCCTGGGTGTGTTACATTGCCAGAGTGGTTTCAGTCTGCTCTTCCCTGGGTGTGTTACAATGACAGAGAGGGGTCAGTGTGCTCTTCCCTGGATGTGTTACAATGACAGAGTTGGGTCAGTCTGCTCTTCCCAGAATGTGTTACATTGACAGAGTTGGGTCAGTCTGATCTTCCCTGGGTGTGAAACGTTGACAGAAAGGGGTCAGTCTGCTCTTCCCTGGGTGTTTTACATTGACAGAGTGGGGTCAGTCTGCTCTTCCCTGGGTGTGTTACATTGACAGAGTGGGGTCAGGCTGCTCTTCCCTGGGTGTGTTACATTGACAGAGTGGGGTCCGTCTGCTCTTCCCAGGGTGGGTTACATTGACTGAGTGCGGTCAGTCTGCTCTTCCCTGCGTCTGTTTCATTGACAGAGTGGGGTCAGTCTGCTCTTCCCTGGGTTTGTTACATTGACAGAGTGGGGTCAGTCTGCTCTTCCCTGGGTGTTTTACATTGACAGAGTGGGGTCAGTCTGCTCTTCCCTTGGTGTTTTACATTGACAGAGTGGGGTCAGTCTGCTCTTCCCTGGGTGTGTTACATTGACAAGTGAGGTCAGTCTGCTCTTCCCTGGGTGTGTTACATTGACAGAGTGGGATCAGTCTACTCTGCACTGGGTGTCTTACATTGACAGAGTGGGGTCAGTCTGCTCTTCCCTGGGTGTGTTACATTGACAGAGTGGGGTCAGTCTGCTCCTCCCAGGGTGTGTTGCATTGACAGAGTGGGGTCCGTCTGCTCTTCCCTGTGTGTGTTACATTGACAGAGTGGGGTCAGTCTACTCTTCCCTGCGTTTGTTACATTGACAGAGTGGGGTCAGTCTACTCTTCCCTGCGTGTGTTACATTGACAGAGTGCGGTCAATCTGCTCTTCCCAGGGTGTGTTACATTGACAGAGTGGGGTCAGTCTGCTCCTCCCAGGGTATGTTACATTGACAGAGTGGGGTCAGTCTGCTCTTCCTTGGGTGTGTTTCATTGACAGAGTGGGGTCAGTCTACCCTTCCCTGGGCGTGTTACATTGACAGAGTGGGGTCAGTCTGCTCGTCCCTGGGTGTGTTACTGTGACAGAGTGGGGTCAGTCTGCTCTTCCCAGGGTGTGTTACATTGACAGATTGGGGTCAGTCTGCTCTTCCCAGGGTGTGTTACATTGACAGAGTGGGGTCAGTCTGGTCTTCCCTGGGTGTGTTACATTGACAGAGTGCGGTCAGTGTGCTCTTCCCTGGGTGCGTGACATTGACAGAGTGGGGTCAGTCTGCTCATCCCTGGGTGTGTTACATTGACAGAGTGAGGTCAGTCTGCTCTTCCCTGGGTGTGTTACTTTGACAGAGTGGGATCAGTCTACTCTGCACTGGGTGTCTTACATTGACAGAGTGGGGTCAGTCTGCTCTTCCCTGGGTGTGTTACATTGACAGAGTGGGGTCAGTCTGCTCCTCCCAGGGTGTGTTACATCGACAGAGTGGGGTCCGTCTGCTCTTCCCTGTGTGTGTTACATTGACAGAGTGGGGTCAGTCTACTCTTCCCTGCGTGTGTTACATTGACAGAGTGGGGTCAGTCTACTCTTCCCTGCGTGTGTTACATTGACACAGTGCGGTCAGTCTGCTCTTCCCAGGGTGTGTTACATTGACAGAGTGGGGTCAGTCTGCTCCTCCCAGGGTATGTTACATTGACAGAGTGGGGTCAGTCTGCTCTTCCTTGGGTGTTTTTCATTGACATAGTGGGGTCAGTCTACCGTTCCCTGGGCGTGTTACATTGACAGATTGGGGTCAGTCTGCCCTTCCATGGGTGCGTGACATTGACAGAGTGGGGTCAGTCTGCACTTCCCTGTGTCTTTTACATAGACAGAGTGGGGTCAGTCTGCTCTTCCCTGGGTGCGTGACATTGACAGAGTGGGGTCAGTCTGCACTTCCCTGGGTCTTTTACGTTGACAGATTGGGGTCAGTCTGCTCTTCCCTGGGTGTGTTACATTGACAGATCGGGGACAGTCTGCTCTTCCCTGCGTGTGTTACAATGACAGAGTGGGGTCAGTCTGCTCTTCCTTGGGTGTTTTACATTGACCGAGTGGGGTCAGTCTGCTCTTTCCCCGGTGTGTTACATTGACAGAGTTGGGTCAGTCTGATCTTCCCTGGGTGTATAACGTTGACAGAAAGGGGTCAGTCTGCTCTTCCCTGGGTGTGTTGCAATGACAGAGTGTGGTCAGTCTGCTCTTCCCTGTGTCTGTTATATTTGACCGGGTGAGGTCAGTCTGCTCTTCCCTGGGTGTGTTACATTGCCAGAGTGGTTTCAGTCTGCTCTTCCCTGGGTGTGTTACATTGACAGAGAGGGGTCAGTCTACTCTTCCCTCGGTGGGTTACATTGAAAGTGTGGGGTCAGTCTGCTCTTCCCTGGGTGTGTCACATTGACACAGTGGGGTCAATCTGCTCTTCCCTGGGTGTGTTACATTGACAGTGTGCGGTCAGTCTGCTCTTCCCCGCGTGTGTTACATTGACAGAGTGGGGTCAGTCTACTCTTCCCTGCGTGTGTTACATTGACAGAGTGCGGTCAGTCTGCTCTTCCCAGGGTGTGTTACATTGACAGAGTGGGGTCAGTCTGCTCCTCCCAGGGTATGTTACATTGACAGAGTGGGGTCAGTCTGCTCTTCCTTGGGTGTGTTTCATTGACAGAGTGGGGTCAGTCCACCCTTCCCTTTGTGTGTTACAGTGACAGAGTGGGGTCAGTCTGCTCTTCCCAGGGTGCATTAGATTGACAGAGTGGGGTCAGTCTGCTCTTCCCTGGGTGGGTTACATTGACTGAGTACGGTCAGTCTGCTCTTACCAGCGTTTGTTACATTGACAGAGTGGGGTCAGTCTGCTCTTCCATGGGTTTGTTACATTGACAAAGTGGGGTCAGTCTGCTCTTCCCTGGGTGTGTTACATTGACAGATTGGGGTCAGTCTGCTCTTCCCAGGGTGTGTTACATTGACAGATTGGGGTCAGTCTGCTCTTCCCAGGGTGTGTTACATTGACAGAGTGGGGTCAGTCTGCTCTTCCCTGGGTGCGTGACATTGACAGAGTGGGGTCAGTCTGCTCTTCCCTGGGTGTGTTACATTGACAGAGCGGGGTCAGTCTGCTCTTCACTGGGTGCGTGACAATGACAGAGTGTGGTCAGTCTGCTCTTCCCTGTCTCTGTTATATTGACCGAGTGAGGTCAGTCTGCTTTTCCCTGGGTGTGTTACATTGCCAGAGTGGTGTCAGTTAGTTCTTCCCTGGGAGTGTTACATTGACAGAGAGTGGTCAGTCTGCTCATCCCTGGGAGTGTTACATTGGCAGAGTGGGGTCAGTCTGCCCTTCCCTGGGTGTGTTAAATTGACAGAGTGGGGTCAGTCTGCTCTTCCCTGGCTGGGTTATATTGACAGATTGGGGTCAGTCTGCTCTTCCCTGGGAGTGTTACAATGACAGAGTGGGGTCAGTCTGCCCTTCCCTGGGTGTGTTACTTTGACAGGGTGGGGTCAGTCTGCTCTTCCCTGGGTGCGTGACATTGACAGAGTGGGGTCAGTCTGCTGTTCCCTGGGTGTGTTACATTTACAGAGTGGGGTCAGTCTGCTCTTCCCTGGGCGTGTTACATTGACAGAGAGGGGTCAGTCTGCTCTTCCCTGGGTGTGTTACATTGACAGAGTGGGGTCAGTCTGCTCTTCCCTGGGTGTGTTACATTGACAGAGAGGGGTCAGTCTGCTCTTCCCTGGGTGTGTTACAATGACAGAGTGGGGTCAGTCTGCTCTTCCTTGGCTGTTTTACATTGACCGAGTGGGGTCAGTCTGCTCTTCCCGCGGTGTGTTACATTGACAGCGTTGGGTCAGTCTGATCTTCCCTGGGTGTATAACATTGACAGAAAGGGGTCAGTCTGCTCTTCCCTGGGTGTTTTGCAATGACAGAGTGTGGTCAGTCTGCTCTTCCCTGTGTCTGTTATATTTGACCGGGTGAGGTCAGTCTGCTCTTCCCTGGGTGTGTTACATTGCCAGAGTGATTTCAGTCTGCTCTTCCCTGGGTGTGTTACATTGACAGAGAGGGGTCAGTCTGCTCTTCCCTCGGTGGGTTACATTGAAAGTGTGGGGTCAGTCTGCTCTTCCCTGGGTGTGTCACATTGACACAGTGGGGTCAATCTGCTCTTCCCTGGATGTCTTACATTGAATGTGTGCGGTCAGTCTGCTCTTCCCTGGGTGTGTTACATTGAATGTGTGGGGTCAGTCTGCTCTTCCCTGGGTGTGTTACATTGACACAGTGGGGTCAGTCTGCTCTTCCCTGGGTGCGTGACATTGACAGAGTGCGGTCAGTCTGCTCTTCCCTGGGTGCGTGACATTGACAGAGTGGGGTCAGTCTGCTCTTCCCTGGGTGTGTTACATTGACAGAGTGAGGTTAGTCTGCTCTTCCCAGGGTATGTTACATTGACCTAGCCAGGTCAATCGTCTGTTCCCTGGTTGTGTTACATTGACAGAGGGGGCTCAGTCTGCTCTTCCCTGGGTGTGTTACATTGACAGAGTCAGGTCAGTCTGCTCTTCCCTGGGTGTGTTACAATGACAGAGAGGGGTCAGTCTGCTCTTCCCTGGGTGTGTTACAATGACAGAGTTGGGTCAGTCTGCACTTCCCAGAATGTGTTACAGTGACAGAGTGGGGTCAGTCTGCTCTTCCCAGGGTGTGTTACATTGACAGATTGGGTTCAGTCTGCTCTTCCCAGGGTGTGTTACATTGACAGAGTGGGGTCAGTCTGCTCTTCCCTGGGTGTGTTACATTGACAGAGTGCGGTCAGTGTGCTCTTCCCTGGGTGCGTGACATTGACAGAGTGGGGTCAGTCTGCTCTTCCCTGGGTGTGTTATATTGAACCGAGTGAGGTCAGTCTGCTTTTCCCTGGGTGTGTTACATTGCCAGAGTGGTGTCAGTTAGTTCTTCCCTGGGAGTGTTACATTGACAGAGAGTGGTCAGTCTGCTCATCCCTGGGTGTGTTACATTGGCAGAGTGGGTTCAGTCTGCCCTTCCCTGGGTGTGTTACGTTGACAGAGTGGGGTCAGTCTGCTCTTCCCTGGCTGGGTTATATTGGCAGAGTGGGGTCAGTCTACTCTTCCCTGGGTGTGTTTCATTGACCGAGGGGGGTCAGTCTGCTCTTCCCTGGGTGTGTTACATTGACAGAGTGGGGTCAGTCTGCTCTTCCCTGGGTGTGTTACATTGACAGAGTGGGGTCAGCGTGCACTTCCCTGGGTGTTTTAAATTGACAGAGTGGGGTCAGTCTGCTCTTCCCTGGGAGTGTTACATTGACAGAGTGGGGTCAGTCTGCCCTTCCCTGGGTGTGTTCCATTGACAGAATGGGGTCAGTCTGCTCTTCCCTGGGTGTGTTACATTGACAGAGTGGGGTCAGTCTGCCCTTCCCTGGGTGTGTTACTTTGACAGGGTGGGGTCAGTCTGCTCTTCCCTGGGTGCGTGACATTGACAGAGTGGAGACAGTCTGCTCTTCCCTGGGTGTGTTACATTGACAGAGTGCGGTCAGTGTGCTCTTCCCTGGGTGCGTGAGATTGACAGTGTGGGGTTAGTCTGCTCTTCCCTGTGTGTGTTACATTGACAGAGTGGGGTCAGTCTGTTCTTCCCTGGGTGCGTGACATTGACAGAGTGGGGTCAGTCAGCTCTTCCCTCGGTGTTTTACATTGACAGAGTGGGGTCAGTCTGCTGTTCCCTGGGTGTGTTACATTTACAGAGTGGGGTCAGTCTGCTCTTCCCTGGGTGTGTTACATTGACAGAGAGGGGTCAGTCTGCTCTTCCCTGGATGTGTTCCATTGAATGTGTGGGGTCAGTCTGCTCTTCCCTGGGTGTGTTACATTGACACTGTGGGGTCAGTCTGCTCTTCCCTGGGTGTGTTACTTTGACAGTGCGCGGTCAGTCTGCTCTTCCCTGGGTGCGTGACATTGACAGAGAGGGGTCAGTCTGCTCTTCCCTGGGTGTGTTACATTGACAGAGTGGGGTCAGTCTGCTCTTCCCTGGGTGTGTTACATTGACAGAGAGGGGTCAGTCTGCTCTTCCCTAGATGTGTTACATTGACAGAGTTGGGTCAGTCTGCTCTTCCCTGGGTGTGTTACATTGACACAGTGGGGTCAGTCTGCTCTTCCCTGGGTGCGTGACATTGACAGAGTGCGGTCAGTCTGCTCTTCCCTGGGTGTCTTACATTGACAGAGTGGGGTCAGTCTGCTCTTCCCTGGGTATGTTACATTGACCTAGCCAGGTCAATCTTCTTTTCCCTGGGTGTGTTACATTGACAGAGGGGGCTCAGTCTGCATTTCCCTGGGTGTGTTACATTGACAGAGTGAGGTCAGTCTGCTGTTCCCTGGGTGTGTTACAATGACAGAGAGGGGTCAGTCTGCTCTTCCCTGGGTGTGTTACAATGACAGAGTTGGGTCAGTCTGCTCTTCCCAGAATGTGTTACATTGACAGAGTTGGGTCAGTCTGATCTTCCCTGGGTGTGAAACGTTGACAGAAAGGGGTCAGTCTGATCTTTCCTGGGTGTTTTACATTGACAGAGTGGGGTCAGTCTGCTCTTCCCTGGGTGTGTTACATTGACAGAGTGGGGTCAGGCTGCTCTTCCCTGGGTGTGTTACATTGACAGAGTGGGGTCCGTCTGCTCTTCCCAGGGTGGGTTACATTGACTGAGTGCGGTCAGTCTGCTCTTCCCTGCGTCTGTTTCATTGACAGAGTGGGGTCAGTCTGCTCTTCCCTGGGTTTGTTACATTGACAGAGTGGGGTCAGTCTGCTCTTCCCTGGGTGTGTTACAGTGACAGAGTGGGGTCAGTCTGCTCTTCCCAGGGTGTGTTACATTGACAGAGTGGGGACAGTCTGCTCTTCCCTGGGTGTGTTACATTGACAGAGTGCGGTCAGTGTGCTCTTCCCTGGGTGCGTGAGATTGACAGTGTGGGGTTAGTCTGCTCTTCCCTGTGTGTGTTACATTGACAGAGTGGGGTCAGTCTGTTCTTCCCTGGGTGCGTGACATTGACAGAGTGGGGTCAGTCAGCTCTTCCCTCGGTGTTTTACATTGACAGAGTGGGGTCAGTCTGCTCTTCACTGGGTGTGTTACATTGACAGAGTGGGGACAGTCTGCTCTTCCCTGGGTGTGTTACATTGACAGAGTGAGGTCAGTCTGCTCTACCCTGGGTGTATTACATTGACAGAGTGGGGTCAGTCTACTCTTCCCTGGGTGTGTTACATTGACAGAGTGGGGTCAGTCTGATCTTCCCTGGGTGTGTTACATTGACAGAGTGGGGTCAGTCTGCTCTTCCCTGGGTGTGATATACTGACAGAGTGGGGTCAGTCTGCTCTTCCCTGGGTGCGTTACATTGACACAGTGGGGTCAGTCTGTTTTTCCCTGGGTGTGTTACATTGACAGATTGGGGTCAGTCTGCTCTTCCCTGGCTGTGTTACATTGACAGAGTGGGGTCAGTCTGCTCTTTTATGGGTGGGTTACATTGACAGAGTGGGGTCAGTCTGCTCTTCCCTGGGTGTGTTACATTGATCAAGTGGGGTCAGTCTGCTCTTCCCTGGGAGGGTTACATTGACAGAGTGGGGTCAGTCTTCTCTTCCCTGGGTGTGTTACATTGACTGATTGGGGTCAGTCTGCTCTTCCCCAAGTGTCTTACATTGACACCGTGGGGTCAGTCTGCTCTTCCCTTATTGTGTTACAATGACAGAGTGTGGTCTGTGCGCACTTCCCTGGGTGTGTTACATTAACAGAGTGGGGGTCAGTCTGCTCTTCCCAGGGTGTGTTGCATTGACAGAGTGTGGTCAGTCTGCTCTTCCCAGGGCGTGTCACATTGACAGAGTGGGGTCAGTCTGCTCTTTTATGGGAGGGTTACATTGACTGAGTGGGGTCAATCTGCTCTTCCCTGGGTGTTTTATATTGACAGAGTGGGGTCAGTCTGTTCTTCCCTGGGTGTGTTACATTGACAGAATGGGTTCAGTCTGCTCTTCCCTGGGTGTGTTACATTGACAGAGTGGGGACAGTCTTTTCTCCCAGTGTTTGTTACATTGACAGAGTGGGGTCAGACTGCTCTTCCCTTGCTGTGTTACAATGACAGAGTGGGGTCAGTGTGCACTTCCCTGTGTGTGTTACATTGACTGAGTGGGGGCAGTCTGCTCTTCCCAGGGTGTGTTACATTGACAGAGTGTGGTCAGTCTGCTCTTCCCAGGGCGTGTCACATTGACAGAGTGGGTTCAGTCTGCTCTTTTATGTGTGGGTTACATTGACAGAATGAATTCAGTCTGCTCTTCCCTGCGTGTGTTGCATTGACAGAGTGGGGTCAGTCTGATCTTCCCTGGTTGTGTTACATTGACAGAGTGAGTTCAGTCTGCTCTTCCCTGGGTGTGTTACATTGACAGAGTGGCGTCAGTCTGCTCTTCCCTGGGTGTGTTAAATTGACAGAGTGAGGTCCGTCCGCTCTTCCCTGGGTTTGTTACATTGACAGAGTGGGGTCAGTCTTATCTTCCCTGGGTGTGTTACATTGACAGATTGGGGTCAGTCTGCTCTTCCCTGAGTGTGTTACATTGACAGAGTGGGGTCAGTCTGTTCTTCCTTGGGTGTGTTGAATTGACTGTGTTGGGTCAGTCTGCTCTTCCTTGGGTGTGTTACATTGACAGAGTGGCGTCAGTCTGTTCTTCCCTGGGAGTGTTACAGTGACAGGGTGGTGTCAGTCTGCTCTCCCCTGGGTGTGTTCCATTGACAGAGTGGGGTCAGTCTGCTCTTCCCTGGGTGTGTTAAATTGACAGAGTGGGGTCAGTCTTTTCTTCCCTTGGTGTGTTACATTGACAGAGTGGTATCTGTCTGCTCTTCCCTGGGTGTGTTACATTGACACAGTGGGGTCAGTCTGTTCTCCCATTGTGTGTTACATTGACAGAGTGGGGTCAGTCTGCTCTTCCGTGGGTGTGTTACAATGACAGAGTGGGGTCAATGTGCACTTCACTGGGTGTGTTACAGTGACAGAGTGGGGTCAGTCTGCTCTTCCCTGGGTGCGTGACATTGACAGAGTGGGGTCAGTCTGCTCTTCCCTGTGTGTTTTACATTGACAGATTGGGGTCAGTCTGCTCTTCCCTGGGTGTGTTACATTGTCAGAGTGGGGACAGTCTGCTCTTCCCTGGGTGTGTTATATTGACCGAGTGAGGTCAGTCTGCTCTACCCTGGGTGTATTACATTGACAGAGTGGGGTCAGTCTACTCTTCCCTGGGTGTCTTACATTGACAGAGTGGGGTCAGTCTGCTCTTCCCTGGGTGAGTTACATTGACAGAGTGGGGTCAGTCTGCTCTTCCCTGGGTGTGATATACTGACAGAGTGGGGTCAGTCTGCTCTTCGCTGGGTGATTTAAATTGTCAGAGTGGGGTCATTCCGCTCTACCCTGGGTGCGTTACATTGACAGAGTGGGGTCAGTCTGCTCTTCCCTGGGTGTGTTACATTGACAGAGTGGGGTCAGTCTGCTCTTCCCTGGGTCTGTGATATTGACAGAGTGGGGTCAGTCTGCTCTTCCCTGGGTGCGTTACATTGACAGAGTGGGGTCAGTATGCTCTTCCCTGGGTGTGTTACATTGACAGAACAGGGTCCGTCTGACTTTCCCTGGGTGTGTTACATTGACAGAGTGAGGTTAGTCTGCTCTTCCCTGGGTGTGTTACATTGACAGATTGAGGTCCGTCTGCTCTTCCCTGGGTGTGTTACAATGACAGAGTGGGGTCAGTCTGCTCTTCCCTGGGTGTCTTACATTGACAGAGTGGGGTCAGTCTGCTCTTCCCTGGGTATGTTACATTGACCTAGCCAGGTCAATCTTCTTTTCCCTGGGTGTGTTACATTGACAGAGGGGGCTCAGTCTGCATTTCCCTGGGTGTGTTACATTGACAGAGTGAGGTCAGTCTGCTGTTCCCTGGGTGTGTTACAATGACAGAGAGGGGTCAGTCTGCTCTTCCCTGGGTGTGTTACAATGACAGAGTTGGGTCAGTCTGCTCTTCCCAGAACGTGTTACATTGATAGAGTTGGGTCAGTCTGATCTTCCCTGGGTGTGAAACGTTGACAGAAAGGGGTCAGTCTGCTCTTCCCTGGGTGTTTTACATTGACAGAGTTGGGTCAGTCTGCTCTTCCCTGGGTGTGTTACATTGACAGAGTGGGGTCAGGCTGCTCTTCCCTGGGTGTGTTACATTGACAGAGTGGGGTCAGTCTGCTCTTCCCAGGGTGGGTTACATTGACTGAGTGCGGTCAGTCTGCTCTTCCCTGCGTCTGTTTCATTGACAGAGTGGGGTCAGTCTGCTCTTCCCTCGGTTTGTTACATTGACAGAGTGGGGTCAGTCTGCTCTTCCCTGGGTGTGTTACAGTGACAGAGTGGGGTCAGTCTGCTCTTCCCAGGGTGTGTTACATTGACAGAGTGGGGACAGTCTGCTCTTCCCTGGGTGTGTTACATTGACAGAGTGCGGTCAGTGTGCTCTTCCCTGGGTGCGTGACATTGACCGAGTTGGGTCAGTCAGCTCTTCCCTCGGTGTTTTACATTGACAGAGTGGGGTCAGTCTGCTCTTCACTGGGTGTGTTACATTGACAGAGTGGGGACAGTCTGCTCTTCCCTGGGTGTGTTACATTGACAGAGTGAGGTCAGTCTGCTCTACCCTGGGTGTATTACATTGACAGAGTGGGGTCAGTCTACTCTTCCCTGGGTGTGTTACATTGACAGAGTGGGGTCAGTCTGATCTTCCCTGGGTGTGTTACATTGACAGAGTGGGGTCAGTCTGCTCTTCCCTGGGTGTGATATACTGACAGAGTGGGGTCAGTCTGCTCTTCCCTGGGTGTGTTACATTGACACAGTGGGGTCAGTCTGTTTTTCCCTGGGTGTGTTACATTGACAGATTGGGGTCAGTCTGCTCTTCCCTGGCTGTGTTACATTGACAGAGTGGGGTCAGTCTGCTCTTTTATGGGTGGGTTACATTGACAGAGTGGGGTCAGTCTGCTCTTCCCTGGGTGTGTTACATTGATCAAGTGGGGTCAGTCTGCTCTTCCCTGGGAGGGTTACATTGACAGAGTGGGGTCAGTCTTCTCTTCCCTGGGTGTGTTACATTGACAGAGTGGGGTCAGTCTTCTCTTCCCTGGGTGTGTTACATTAACAGAGTGGGGGTCAGTCTGCTCTTCCCAGGGTGTGTTGCATTGACAGAGTGTGGTCAGTCTGCTCTTCCCAGGGCGTGTCACATTGACAGAGTGGGGTCCGTCTGCTCTTTTATGGGAGGGTTACATTGACTGAGTGGGGTCAATCTGCTCTTCCCTGGGTGTTTTATATTGACAGAGTGGGGTCAGTCTGTTCTTCCCTGGGTGTGATACATTGACAGAATGGGTTCAGTCTGCTCTTCCCTGGGTGTGTTACATTGACAGAGTGGGGACAGTCTTTTCTCCCAGTGTTTGTTACATTGACAGAGTGGGGTCAGTCTGCTCTTCCCTTGCTGTGTTACAATGACAGAGTGGGGTCAGTGTGCACTTCCCTGTGTGTGTTACATTGACAGAGTGGGGGTCAGTCTGCTCTTCCCAGGGTGTGTTACATTGACAGAGTGTGGTCAGTCTGCTCTTCCCAGGGCGTGTCACATTGACAGAGTGGGTTCAGTCTGCTCTTTTTTGTGTGGGTTACATTGACAGAATGAATTCAGTCTGCTCTTCCCTGCGTGTGTTGCATTGACAGAGTGGGGTCAGTCTGATCTTCCCTGGTTGTGTTACATTGACAGAGTGAGTTCAGTCTGCTCTTCCCTGGGTGTGTTACATTGACAGAGTGGGGTCAGTCTGCTCTTCCCTGGGTGTGTTAAATTGACAGAGTGAGGTCCGTCCGCTCTTCCCTGGGTTTGTTACATTGACAGAGTGGGGTCAGTCTTCTCTTCCCTGGGTGTGTTACATTGACAGATTGGGGTCAGTCTGCTCTTCCCTGAGTGTGTTACATTGACAGAGTGGGGTCAGTCTGTTCTTCCTTGGGTGTGTTGAATTGACTGTGTTAGGTCAGTCTGCTCTTCCTTGGGTGTGTTACATTGACAGAGTGGCGTCAGTCTGTTCTTCCCTGGGAGTGTTACAGTGACAGGGTGGTGTCAGTCTGCTCTCCCCTGGGTGTGTTCCATTGACAGAGTGGGGTCAGTCTGCTCTTCCCTGGGTGTGTTCAATTGACAGAGTGGGGTCAGTCTGTTCTTCCCTTGGTGTGTTACATTGACAGAGTGGTATCTGTCTGCTCTTTCCTGGGTGTGTTACATTGACACAGTGGGGTCAGTCTGTTCTCCCATTGTGTGTTACATTGACAGAGTGGGGTCAGTCTGCTCTTCCCTGGGTGTGTTACAATGACAGAGTGGGGTCAATGTGCACTTCACTGGGTGGGTTACATTGACAGAGTGGGGTAAGTCTGCAGTTCACTGTGAGTAACTTTGCAGAAGAGGTCATTCTGCTCTTCTCTGGGTGTGTTACAGTGACAGAGTGGGGTCAGTCTGCTCTTCCCTGGGTGCGTGACATTGACAGAGTGGGGTCAGTCTGCTCTTCCCTGTGTGTTTTACATTGACAGATTGGGGTCAGTCTGCTCTTCCCTGGGTGTGTTACATTGTCAGAGTGGGGACAGTCTGCTCTTCCCTGGGTGTGTTACATTGACCGAGTGAGGTCAGTCTGCTCTACCCTGGGTGTATTACATTGACAGAGTGGGGTCAGTCTGCTCTTCCCTGGGTGAGTTACATTGACAGAGTGGGGTCAGTCTGCTCTTCCCTGGGTGTGATATACTGACAGAGTGGGGTCAGTCTGATCTTCGCTGGGTGATTTAAATTGTCAGAGTGGGGTCATTCCGCTCTACCCTGGGTGCGTTACATTGACAGAGGGGGGTCAATCTTCTCTTCCCTGGGTGCGTTACATTGACAGAGTGGGGTCAGTGTGTTCTTCCCTGAGTGTGTTACATTGACAGAGTGGGGTCAGTCTGCTCTTCCCTGGGTGTGTTACATTGACAGAGTGGGGTCAGTCTGCTCTTCCCTGGGTCTGTGATATTGACAGAGTGGGGTCAGTCTGCTCTTCCCTGGGTGCGTTACATTGACAGAGTGGGGTCAGTATGCTCTTCCCTGGGTGTGTTACATTGACAGAACAGGGTCCGTCTGACTTTCCCTGGGTGTGTTACATTGACAGAGTGAGGTTAGTCTGCTCTTCCCTGGGTGTGTTACAATGACAGAGTGGGGTCAGTCTGCTCTTCCCTGGGTGTCTTACATTGACAGAGTGGGGTCAGTCTGCTCTTCCCTGGGTGTGTTACAATGACAGAGTGGGGTCAATGTGCACTTCACTGGGTGGGTTACATTGACAGAGTGGGGTAAGTCTGCAGTTCACTGTGAGTAACTTTGCAGAAGAGGTCATTCTGCTCTTCTCTGGGTGTGTTACAGTGACAGAGTGGGGTCAGTCTGCTCTTCCCTGGGTGCGTGACATTGACAGAGTGGGGTCAGTCTGTTCTTCCTTGGGTGTGTTGAATTGACTGTGTTGGATCAGTCTGCTCTTCCTTGGGTGTGTTACATTGACAGAGTGGCGTCAGTCTGTTCTTCCCTGGGAGTGTTACAGTGACAGGGTGGTGTCAGTCTGCTCTCCCCTGGGTGTGTTCCATTGACAGAGTGGGGTCAGTCTGCTCTTCCCTGGGTGTGTTAAATTGACAGAGTGGGGTCAGTCTGTTCTTCCCTTGGTGTGTTACATTGACAGAGTGGTATCTGTCTGCTCTTCCCTGGGTGTGTTACATTGACACAGTGGGGTCAGTCTGTTCTCCCATTGTGTGTTACATTGACAGAGTGGGGTCAGTCTGCTCTTCCCTGGGTGTGTTACAATGACAGAGTGGGGTCAATGTGCACTTCACTGGGTGGGTTACATTGACAGAGTGGGGTAAGTCTGCAGTTCACTGTGAGTAACTTTGCAGAAGAGGTCATTCTGCTCTTCTCTGGGTGTGTTACAGTGACAGAGTGGGGTCAGTCTGCTCTTCCCTGGGTGTGTTACATTGACAGAGTGGGGTCAGTCTGCTCTTCCCTGGGTGCGTGACATTGACAGAGTGGGGTCAGTCTGCTCTTCCCTGTGTGTTTTACATTGACAGATTGGGGTCAGTCTGCTCTTCCCTGGGTGTGTTACATTGTCAGAGTGGGGACAGTCTGCTCTTCCCTGGGTGTGTTACATTGACCGAGTGAGGTCAGTCTGCTCTACCCTGGGTGTATTACATTGACAGAGTGGGGTCAGTCTACTCTTCCCTGGGTGTCTTACATTGACAGAGTGGGGTCAGTCTGCTCTTCCCTGGGTGAGTTACATTGACAGAGTGGGGTCAGTCTGCTCTTCCCTGGGTGTGATATACTGACAGAGTGGGGTCAGTCTGCTCTTCGCTGGGTGATTTAAATTGTCAGAGTGGGGTCATTCCGCTCTACCCTGGGTGCGTTACATTGACAGAGGGGGGTCAATCTTCTCTTCCCTGGGTGCGTTACATTGACAGAGTGGGGTCAGTGTGTTCTTCCCTGAGTGTGTTACATTGACAGAGTGGGGTCAGTCTGCTCTTCCCTGGGTGTGTTACATTGACAGAGTGGGGTCAGTCTGCTCTTCCCTGGGTCTGTGATATTGACAGAGTGGGGTCAGTCTGCTCTTCCCTGGGTGCGTTACATTGACAGAGTGGGGTCAGTATGCTCTTCCGTGGGTGTGTTACATTGACAGAACAGGGTCCGTCTGACTTTCCCTGGGTGTGTTACATTGACAGAGTGAGGTTAGTCTGCTCTTCCCTGGGTGTGTTACAATGACAGAGTGGGGTCAGTCTGCTCTTCCCTGGGTGTCTTACATTGACAGAGTGGGGTCAGTCTGCTCTTCCCAGTGTGTGTTACATTGACAGAGTTGGGTCAGTCTGATCTTCCCTGGGTTTATAACGTTGAGAGAAAGGGGTCAGTCTCCTCTTCCCTGGCTGTGTTACATTGCCAGAGTGGTTTCAGTCTGCTCTTCCCTGGGTGTGTTACATTGACAGAGAGAGGTCAGTCTGCTCTTCCCTCGGTGGGTTACTTTGAAAGTATGGGGTCAGTCTGCTCTTCCCTGGGTGTGTTACATTGACACAGTGGGGTCAATCTGCTCTTCCCTGGGTGTGTTACCTTGACAGTGCGCGGTCAGTCTGCTCTTCCCTGGGTGCGTGACATTGAGAGAGTGGGGTCAGTCTGCTCTTCCCTGGGTGTGTTACATTGACAGAGTGGGGTCAGTCTGCTCTTCCCTGGGTGTGTTACATTGACAGAGAGGGGTCAGTCTGCTCTTCCCTGGATGTGTTACATTGAAAGTGTGGGGTCAGTCTGCTCTTCCCTGGGTCTGTTACATTGACAGAGTGGGGTCAGTCTGCTCTTCCCTGGGTTTGTTACATTGACAGAGTGGGGTCAGTCTGCTCTTCCCTGGGTGTGTTACATTGACACAGTAGGGTCAGTCTGTTTTTCCCTGGGTGTGTTACATTAACAGATTGGGGTCAGTCTGCTCTTCCCTGGCTGTGTTACATTGACAGAGTGGGGTCAGTCTGCTCTTTTATGGGGGGGTTACATTGACAGAGTGGGGTCAGTCTGCTCTTCCCTGGGTGTGTTACATTGATCGAGTGGGGTCAGTCTGCTCTTCCCTGGGAGGGTTACATTGACAGAGTGGGGTCAGTCTTCTCTTCCCTGGGTGTGTTACATTGACTGATTGGGGTCAGTCTGCTCTTCCCCAAGTGTCTTACATTGACACCGTGGGGTCAGTCTGCTCTTCCCTTATTGTGTTACAATGACAGAGTGTGGTCTGTGCGCACTTCCCTGGGTGTGTTACATTAACAGAGTGGGGGTCAGTCTGCTCTTCCCAGGGTGTGTTGCATTGACAGAGTGTGGTCAGTCTGCTCTTCCCAGGGCGTGTCACATTGACAGAGTGGGGTCAGTCTGCTCTTTTATGGGAGGGTTACATTGACTGAGTGGGGTCAATCTGCTCTTCC
Organism: Chiloscyllium punctatum; assembly: GCF_047496795.1. Classification (NCBI taxonomy): domain Eukaryota; kingdom Metazoa; phylum Chordata; class Chondrichthyes; order Orectolobiformes; family Hemiscylliidae; genus Chiloscyllium; species Chiloscyllium punctatum. Next base: position 23,961,953 of record NC_092772.1, read on the forward strand.
CTGGGTGTTTTATATTGACAGAGTGGGGTCAGTCTGTTCTTCCCTGGGTGTGTTACATTGACAGAATGGGTTCAGTCTGCTCTTCCCTGGGTGTGTTACATTGACAGAGTGGGGACAGTCTTTTCTCCCAGTGTTTGTTACATTGACAGAGTGGGGTCAGTCTGCTCTTCCCTTGCTGTGTTACAATGACAGAGTGGGGTCAGTGTGCACTTCCCTGTGTGTGTTACATTGACAGAGTGGGGGTCAGTCTGCTCTTCCCAGGGTGTGTTACATTGACAGAGTGTGTTCAGTCTGCTCTTCCCAGGGCGTGTCACATTGACAGAGTGGGTTCAGTCTGCTCTTTTATGTGTGGGTTACATTGACAGAATGAATTCAGTCTGCTCTTCCCTGCGTGTGTTGCATTGACAGAGTGGGGTCAGTCTGATCTTCCCTGGTTGTGTTACATTGACAGAGTGAGTTCAGTCTGCTCTTCCCTGGGTGTGTTACATTGACAGAGTGGGGTCAGTCTGCTCTTCCCTGGGTGTGTTAAATTGACAGAGTGAGGTCCGTCCGCTCTTCCCTGGGTTTGTTACATTGACAGAGTGGGGTCAGTCTTCTCTTCCCTGGGTGTGTTACATTGACAGATTGGGGTCAGTCTGCTCTTCCCTGAGTGTGTTACATTGACAGAGTGGGGTCAGTCTGTTCTTCCTTGGGTGTGTTGAATTGACTGTGTTGGGTCAGTCTGCTCTTCCTTGGGTGTGTTACATTGACAGAGTGGCGTCAGTCTGTTCTTCCCTGGGAGTGTTACAGTGACAGGGTGGTGTCAGTCTGCTCTCCCCTGGGTGTGTTCCATTGACAGAGTGGGGTCAGTCTGCTCTTCCCTGGGTGTGTTAAATTGACAGAGTGGGGTCAGTCTGTTCTTCCCTTGGTGTGTTACATTGACAGAGTGGTATCTGTCTGCTCTTCCCTGGGTGTGTTACATTGACACAGTGGGGTCAGTCTGTTCTCCCATTGTGTGTTACATTGACAGAGTGGGGTCAGTCTGCTCTTCCCTGGGTGTGTTACAATGACAGAGTGGGGTCAATGTGCACTTCACTGGGTGGGTTACATTGACAGAGTGGGGTAAGTCTGCAGTTCACTGTGAGTAACTTTGCAGAAGAGGTCATTCTGCTCTTCTCTGGGTGTGTTACAGTGACAGAGTGGGGTCAGTCTGCTCTTCCCTGGGTGCGTGACATTGACAGAGTGGGGTCAGTCTGCTCTTCCCTGTGTGTTTTACATTGACAGATTGGGGTCAGTCTGCTCTTCCCTGGGTGTGTTACATTGTCAGAGTGGGGACAGTCTGCTCTTCCCTGGGTGTGTTACATTGACCGAGTGAGGTCAGTCTGCTCTACCCTGGGTGTATTACATTGACAGAGTGGGGTCAGTCTACTCTTCCCTGGGTGTCTTACATTGACAGAGTGGGGTCAGTCTGCTCTTTCCTGGGTGAGTTACATTGACAGAGTGGGGTCAGTCTGCTCTTCCCTGGGTGTGATATAGTGACAGAGTGGGGTCAGTCTGCTCTTCGCTGGGTGATTTAAATTGTCAGAGTGGGGTCATTCCGCTCTACCCTGGGTGCGTTACATTGACAGAGGGGGGTCAATCTTCTCTTCCCTGGGTGCGTTACATTGATAGAGTGGGGTCAGTGTGTTCTTCCCTGAGTGTGTTACATTGACAGAGTGGGGTCAGTCTGCTCTTCCCTGGGTGTGTTACATTGACAGAGTGGGGTCAGTCTGCTCTTCCCTGGGTCTGTGATATTGACAGAGTGGGGTCAGTCTGCTCTTCCCTGGGTGCTTTACATTGACAGAGTGGGGTCAGTATGCTCTTCCCTGGGTGTGTTACATTGACAGAACAGGGTCCGTCTGACTTTCCCTGGGTGTGTTACATTGACAGAGTGAGGTTAGTCTGCTCTTCCCTGGGTGTGTTACATTGACAGATTGAGGTCCGTCTGCTCTTCCCTGGGTGTGTTACAATGACAGAGTGGGGTCAGTCTGCTCTTCCCTGGGTGTGTTACATTGACAGAGTGGGGTCAGTCTGCTCTTCCCAGTGTGTGTTACATTGACAGAGTTGGGTCAGTCTGATCTTCCCTGGGTTTATAACGTTGAGAGAAAGGGGTCAGTCTCCTCTTCCCTGGCTGTGTTACATTGCCAGAGTGGTTTCAGTCTGCTCTTCCCTGGGTGTGTTACATTGACAGAGAGAGGTCAGTCTGCTCTTCCCTCGGTGGGTTACTTTGAAAGTATGGGGTCAGTCTGCTCTTCCCTGGGTGTGTTACATTGACACATTGGGGTCAATCTGCTCTTCCCTGGGTGTGTTACATTGACAGTGCGCGGTCAGTCTGCTCTTCCCTGGGTGCGTGACATTGAGAGAGTGGGGTCAGTCTGCTCTTCCCTGGGTGTGTTACATTGACAGAGAGGGGTCAGTCTGCTCTTCCCTGGGTGTGTTACATTGAAAGTGTGGGGTCAGTCTGCTCTTCCCTGGGTGTGTTACATTGACACAGTGGGGTCAGTCTGCTCTTCCCTGGGTGCGTGACATTGACAGAGTGGGGTCAGTCTGCTCTTCCCTGGGTGCGTGACATTGACAGAGTGGGGTCAGTCTGCTCTTCCCTGGGTGTGTTACAATGACAGATTGGGGTCAGTCTGCTCTTCCCTGGGTATGTTACATTGACCTAGCCAGGTCAATCTTCTGTTCCCTGGGTGCGTTACATTGACAGAGGGGGCTCAGTCTGCTCTTCCCTGGGTGTGTTACATTGACAGAGTGAGGTCAGTCTGCTCTTCCCTGGGTGTGTTACAATGACAGAGAGGGGTCAGTCTGCTCTTCCCTGGGTGTGTTACAATGACAGAGTTGGGTCAGTCTGCTCTTCCCAGAATGTGTTACATTGACAGAGTTGGGTCAGTCTGATCTTCCCTGGGTGTGAAACGTTGACAGAAAGGGGTCAGTCTGCTCTTCCCTGGGTGTTTTACATTGACAGAGTGGGGTCAGTCTGCTTTTCCCTGGGTGTGTTACATTGACAGAGTGGGGTCAGTCTGCTCTTCCCTGGGTGTGTTACATTGACAGAGTGAGGTCAGTCTGCTCTTCCCTGGGTGTGTTACATTGACAGAGTGGGGTCAGTGTACTCTTCACTGGGTGTCTTACATTGACAGAGTGGGGTCAGTCTGCTCTTCCCTGTGTGTGTTACATTGACAGAGTTGGGTCAGTCTGATCTTCCCTGGGTTTATAACGTTGAGAGAAAGGGGTCAGTCTCCTCTTCCCTGGGTGTGTTACATTGACACAGTGGGGTCAGTCTGCTCTTCCCTGGGTGTGTTACTTTGACAGTGCGCGGTCAGTCTGCTCTTCCCTGGGTGCGTGACATTGACAGAGAGGGGTCAGTCTGCTCTTCCCTGGGTGTGTTACATTGACAGAGTGGGGTCAGTCTGCTCTTCCCTGGGTGTGTTACATTGACAGAGAGGGGTCAGTCTGCTCTTCCCTAGATGTGTTACATTGACAGAGTTGGGTCAGTCTGCTCTTCCCTGGGTGTGTTACATTGACACAGTGGGGTCAGTCTGCTCTTCCCTGGGTGCGTGACATTGACAGAGTGCGGTCAGTCTGCTCTTCCCTGGTTGCGTGAAATTGACAGAGTGGGGTCAGTCTGCTCTTCCCTGGGTGTCTTACATTGACAGAGTGGGGTCAGTCTGCTCTTCCCTGGGTATGTTACATTGACCTAGCCAGGTCAATCTTCTTTTCCCTGGGTGTGTTACATTGACAGAGGGGGCTCAGTCTGCATTTCCCTGGGTGTGTTACATTGACAGAGTGAGGTCAGTCTGCTGTTCCCTGGGTGTGTTACAATGACAGAGAGGGGTCAGTCTGCTCTTCCCTGGGTGTGTTACAATGACAGAGTTGGGTCAGTCTGCTCTTCCCAGAATGTGTTACATTGACAGAGTTGGGTCAGTCTGATCTTCCCTGGGTGTGAAACGTTGACAGAAAGGGGTCAGTCTGATCTTCCCTGGGTGTTTTACATTGACAGAGTGGGGTCAGTCTGCTCTTCCCTGGGTGTGTTACATTGACAGAGTGGGGTCAGGCTGCTCTTCCCTCGGTGTGTTACATTGACAGAGTGGGGTCAGTCTGCTCTTCCCAGGGTGGGTTACATTGACTGAGTGCGGTCAGTCTGCTCTTCCCTGCGTCTGTTTCATTGACAGAGTGGGGTCAGTCTGCTCTTCCCTGGGTTTGTTACATTGACAGAGTGGGGTCAGTCTGCTCTTCCCTGGGTGTGTTACAGTGACAGAGTGGGGTCAGTCTGCTCTTCCCAGGATGTGTTACATTGACAGAGTGGGGACAGTCTGCTCTTCCCTGGGTGTGTTACATTGACAGAGTGCGGTCAGTGTGCTCTTCCCTGGGTGCGTGAGATTGACAGTGTGGGGTTAGTCTGCTCTTCCCTGTGTGTGTTACATTGACAGAGTGGGGTCAGTCTGTTCTTCCCTGGGTGCGTGACATTGACAGAGTGGGGTCAGTCAGCTCTTCCCTCGGTGTTTTACATTGACAGAGTGGGGTCAGTCTGCTCTTCACTGGGTGTGTTACATTGACAGAGTGGGGACAGTCTGCTCTTCCCTGGGTGTGTTACATTGACAGAGTGAGGTCAGTCTGCTCTACCCTGGGTGTATTACATTGACAGAGTGGGGTCAGTCTACTCTTCCCTGGGTGTGTTACATTGACAGAGTGGGGTCAGTCTGATCTTCCCTGGGTGTGTTACATTGACAGAGTGGGGTCAGTCTGCTCTTCCCTGGGTGTGATATACTGACAGAGTGGGGTCAGTCTGCTCTTCCCTGGGTGTGTTACATTGACACAGTGGGGTCAGTCTGTTTTTCCCTGGGTGTGTTACATTGACAGATTGGGGTCAGTCTGCTCTTCCCTGGCTGTGTTACATTGACAGAGTGGGGTCAGTCTGCTCTTTTATGGGTGGGTTACATTGACAGAGTGGGGTCAGTCTGCTCTTCCCTGGGTGTGTTACATTGATCAAGTGGGGTCAGTCTGCTCTTCCCTGGGAGGGTTACATTGACAGATTGGGGTCAGTCTTCTCTTCCCTGGGTGTGTTACATTGACTGATTGGGGTCAGTCTGCTCTTCCCCAAGTGTCTTACATTGACACCGTGGGGTCAGTCTGCTCTTCCCTTATTGTGTTACAATGACAGAGTGTGGTCTGTGCGCACTTCCCTGGGTGTGTTACATTAACAGAGTGGGGGTCAGTCTGCTCTTCCCAGGGTGTGTTGCATTGACAGAGTGTGGTCAGTCTGCTCTTCCCAGGGCGTGTCACATTGACAGAGTGGGGTCAGTCTGCTCTTTTATGGGAGGGTTACATTGACTGAGTGGGGTCAATCTGCTCTTCCCTGGGTGTTTTATATTGACAGAGTGGGGTCAGTCTGTTCTTCCCTGGGTGTGTTACATTGACAGAATGGGTTCAGTCTGCTCTTCCCTGGGTGTGTTACATTGACAGAGTGGGGACAGTCTTTTCTCCCAGTGTTTGTTACATTGACAGAGTGGGGTCAGACTGCTCTTCCCTTGCTGTGTTACAATGACAGAGTGGGGTCAGTGTGCACTTCCCTGTGTGTGTTACATTGACAGAGTGGGGGTCAGTCTGCTCTTCCCAGGGTGTGTTACATTGACAGAGTGTGGTCAGTCTGCTCTTCCCAGGGCGTGTCACATTGACAGAGTGGGTTCAGTCTGCTCTTTTATGTGTGGGTTACATTGACAGAATGAATTCAGTCTGCTCTTCCCTGCGTGTGTTGCATTGACAGAGTGGGGTCAGTCTGATCTTCCCTGGTTGTGTTACATTGACAGAGTGAGTTCAGTCTGCTCTTCCCTGGGTGTGTTACATTGACAGAGTGGCGTCAGTCTGCTCTTCCCTGGGTGTGTTAAATTGACAGAGTGAGGTCCGTCCGCTCTTCCCTGGGTTTGTTACATTGACAGAGTGGGGTCAGTCTTATCTTCCCTGGGTGTGTTACATTGACAGATTGGGGTCAGTCTGCTCTTCCCTGAGTGTGTTACATTGACAGAGTGGGGTCAGTCTGTTCTTCCTTGGGTGTGTTGAATTGACTGTGTTGGGTCAGTCTGCTCTTCCTTGGGTGTGTTACATTGACAGAGTGGCGTCAGTCTGTTCTTCCCTGGGAGTGTTACAGTGACAGGGTGGTGTCAGTCTGCTCTCCCCTGGGTGTGTTCCATTGACAGAGTGGGGTCAGTCTGCTCTTCCCTGGGTGTGTTAAATTGACAGAGTGGGGTCAGTCTGTTCTTCCCTTGGTGTGTTACATTGACAGAGTGGTATCTGTCTGCTCTTCCCTGGGTGTGTTACATTGACACAGTGGGGTCAGTCTGTTCTCCCATTGTGTGTTACATTGACAGAGTGGGGTCAGTCTGCTCTTCCCTGGGTGTGTTACAATGACAGAGTGGGGTCAATGTGCACTTCACTGGGTGGGTTACATTGACAGAGTGGGGTAAGTCTGCAGTTCACTGTGAGTAACTTTGCAGAAGAGGTCATTCTGCTCTTCTCTGGGTGTGTTACAGTGACAGAGTGGGGTCAGTCTGCTCTTCCCTGGGTGCGTGACATTGACAGAGTGGGGTCAGTCTGCTCTTCCCTGTGTGTTTTACATTGACAGATTGGGGTCAGTCTGCTCTTCCCTGGGTGTGTTACATTGTCAGAGTGGGGACAGTCTGCTCTTCCCTGGGTGTGTTATATTGACCGAGTGAGGTCAGTCTGCTCTACCCTGGGTGTATTACATTGACAGAGTGGGGTCAGTCTACTCTTCCCTGGGTGTCTTACATTGACAGAGTGGGGTCAGTCTGCTCTTCCCTGGGTGAGTTACATTGACAGAGTGGGGTCAGTCTGCTCTTCCCTGGGTGTGATATACTGACAGAGTGGGGTCAGTCTGCTCTTCGCTGGGTGATTTAAATTGTCAGAGTGGGGTCATTCCGCTCTACCCTGGGTGCGTTACATTGACAGAGTGGGGTCAGTCTGCTCTTCCCTGGGTCTGTGATATTGACAGAGTGGGGTCAGTCTGCTCTTCCCTGGGTGCGTTACATTGACAGAGTGGGGTCAGTCTGCTCTTCCCTGGGTGTGTTACATTGACAGAACAGGGTCCGTCTGACTTTCCCTGGGTGTGCTACATTGACAGAGTGAGGTTAGTCTGCTCTTCCCTGGGTGTGTTACATTGACAGATTGAGGTCCGTCTGCTCTTCCCTGGGTGTGTTACAATGACAGAGTGGGGTCAGTCTGCTCTTCCCTGGGTGTCTTACATTGACAGAGTGGGGTCAGTCTGCTCTTCCCTGGGTATGTTACATTGACCTAGCCAGGTCAATCTTCTTTTCCCTGGGTGTGTTACATTGACAGAGGGGGCTCAGTCTGCATTTCCCTGGGTGTGTTACATTGACAGAGTGAGGTCAGTCTGCTGTTCCCTGGGTGTGTTACAATGACAGAGAGGGGTCAGTCTGCTCTTCCCTGGGTGTGTTACATTGACAGAGTGGGGTCAGTCTGATCTTCCCTGGGTGTGTTACATTGAGAGAGTGGGGTCAGTCTGCTCTTCCCTGGGTGTGATATACTGACAGAGTGGGGTCAGTCTGCTCTTCCCTGGGTGTGTTACATTGACACAGTGGGGTCAGTCTGTTTTTCCCTGGGTGTGTTACATTGACAGATTGGGGTCAGTCTGCTCTTCCCTGGCTGTGTTACATTGACAGAGTGGGGTCAGTCTGCTCTTTTATGGGTGGGTTACATTGACAGAGTGGGGTCAGTCTGCTCTTCCCTGGGTGTGTTACATTGATCAAGTGGGGTCAGTCTGCTCTTCCCTGGGAGGGTTACATTGACAGAGTGGGGTCAGTCTTCTCTTCCCTGGGTGTGTTACATTGACTGATTGGGGTCAGTCTGCTCTTCCCCAAGTGTCTTACATTGACACCGTGGGGTCAGTCTGCTCTTCCCTTATTGTGTTACAATGACAGAGTGTGGTCTGTGCGCACTTCCCTGGGTTTGTTACATTAACAGTGTTGGGGTCAGTCTGCTCTTCCCAGGGTGTGTTGCATTGACAGAGTGTGGTCAGTCTGCTCTTCCCAGGGCGTGTCACATTGACAGAGTGGGGTCAGTCTGCTCTTTTATGGGAGGGTTACATTGACTGAGTGGGGTCAATCTGCTCTTCCCTGGGTGTTTTATATTGACAGAGTGGGGTCAGTCTGTTCTTCCCTGGGTGTGTTACATTGACAGAATGGGTTCAGTCTGCTCTTCCCTGGGTGTGTTACATTGACAGAGTGGGGACAGTCTTTTCTCCCAGTGTTTGTTACATTGACAGAGTGGGGTCAGACTGCTCTTCCCTTGCTGTGTTACAATGACAGAGTGGGGTCAGTGTGCACTTCCCTGTGTGTGTTACATTGACAGAGTGGGGGTCAGTCTGCTCTTCCCAGGGTGTGTTACATTGACAGAGTGTGGTCAGTCTGCTCTTCCCAGGGCGTGTCACATTGACAGAGTGGGTTCAGTCTGCTCTTTTATGTGTGGGTTACATTGACAGAATGAATTCAGTCTGCTCTTCCCTGCGTGTGTTGCATTGACAGAGTGGGGTCAGTCTGATCTTCCCTGGTTGTGTTACATTGACAGAGTGATTTCAGTCTGCTCTTCCCTGGGTGTGTTACATTGACAGAGTGGCGTCAGTCTGCTCTTCCCTGGGTGTGTTAAATTGACAGAGTGAGGTCCGTCCGCTCTTCCCTGGGTTTGTTACATTGACAGAGTGGGGTCAGTCTTATCTTCCCTGGGTGTGTTACATTGACAGATTGGGGTCAGTCTGCTCTTCCCTGAGTGTGTTACATTGACAGAGTGGGGTCAGTCTGTTCTTCCTTGGGTGTGTTGAATTGACTGTGTTGGGTCAGTCTGCTCTTCCTTGGGTGTGTTACATTGACAGAGTGGCGTCAGTCTGTTCTTCCCTGGGAGTGTTACAGTGACAGGGTGGTGTCAGTCTGCTCTCCCCTGGGTGTGTTCCATTGACAGAGTGGGGTCAGTCTGCTCTTCCCTGGGTGTGTTAAATTGACAGAGTGGGGTCAGTCTGTTCTTCCCTTGGTGTGTTACATTGACAGAGTGGTATCTGTCTGCTCTTCCCTGGGTGTGTTACATTGACACAGTGGGGTCAGTCTGTTCTCCCATTGTGTGTTACATTGACAGAGTGGGGTCAGTCTGCTCTTCCCTGGGTGTGTTACAATGACAGAGTGGGGTCAATGTGCACTTCACTGGGTGGGTTACATTGACAGAGTGGGGTAAGTCTGCAGTTCACTGTGAGTAACTTTGCAGAAGAGGTCATTCTGCTCTTCTCTGGGTGTGTTACAGTGACAGAGTGGGGTCAGTCTGCTCTTCCCTGGGTGCGTGACATTGACAGAGTGGGGTCAGTCTGCTCTTCCCTGAGTGTTTTACATTGACAGATTGGGGTCAGTCTGCTCTTCCCTGGGTGTGTTACATTGTCAGAGTGGGGACAGTCTGCTCTTCCCTGGGTGTGTTATATTGACCGAGTGAGGTCAGTCTGCTCTACCCTGGGTGTATTACATTGACAGAGTGGGGTCAGTCCACTCTTCCCTGGGTGTCTTACATTGACAGAGTGGGGTCAGTCTGCTCTTCCCTGGGTGAGTTACATTGACAGAGTGGGGTCAGTCTGCTCTTCCCTGGGTGTGTTACATTGACAGAGTGGGGTCAGTCTGCTCTTCCCTGGGTGCGTTACATTGACAGAGTGGGGTCAGTCTGCTCTTCGCTGGGTGATTTAAATTGTCAGAGTGGGGTCATTCCGCTCTACCCTGGGTGCGTTACATTGACAGAGTGGGGTCAGTCTGCTCTTCCCTGGGTCTGTGATATTGACAGAGTGGGGTCAGTCTGCTCTTCCCTGGGTGCGTTACATTGACAGAGTGGGGTCAGTATGCTCTTCCCTGGGTGTGTTACATTGACAGAACAGGGTCCGTCTGACTTTCCCTGGGTGTGTTACATTGACAGAGTGAGGTTAGTCTGCTCTTCCCTGGGTGTGTTACATTGACAGATTGAGGTCCGTCTGCTCTTCCCTGGGTGTGTTACAATGACAGAGTGGGGTCAGTCTGCTCTTCCCTGGGTGTCTTACATTGACAGAGTGGGGTCAGTCTGCTCTTCCCTGGGTATGTTACATTGACCTAGCCAGGTCAATCTTCTTTTCCCTGGGTGTGTTACATTGACAGAGGGGGCTCAGTCTGCATTTCCCTGGGTGTGTTACATTGACAGAGTGAGGTCAGTCTGCTGTTCCCTGGTTGTGTTACAATGACAGAGAGGGGTCAGTCTGCTCTTCCCTGGGTGTGTTACAATGACAGAGTTGGGTCAGTCTGCTCTTCCCAGAATGTGTTACATTGACAGAGTTGGGTCAGTCTGATCTTCCCTGGGTGTGAAACGTTGACAGAAAGGGGTCAGTCTGCTCTTCCCTGGGTGTTTTACATTGACAGAGTGGGGTCAGTCTGCTCTTCCCTGGGTGTGTTACATTGACAGAGTGGGGTCAGGCTGCTCTTCCCTGTGTGTGTTACATTGACAGAGTGGGGTCAGTCTGCTCTTCCCAGGGTGGGTTACATTGACTGAGTGCGGTCAGTCTGCTCTTCCCTGCGTCTGTTTCATTGACAGAGTGGGGTCAGTCTGCTCTTCCCTCGGTTTGTTACATTGACAGAGTGGGGTCAGTCTGCTCTTCCCTGGGTGTGTTACAGTGACAGAGTGGGGTCAGTCTGCTCTTCCCAGGGTGTGTTACATTGACAGAGTGGGGACAGTCTGCTCTTCCCTGGGTGTGTTACATTGACAGAGTGCGGTCAGTGTGCTCTTCCCTGGGTGCGTGAGATTGACAGTGTGGGGTTAGTCTGCTCTTCCCTGTGTGTGTTACATTGACAGAGTGGGGTCAGTCTGTTCTTCCCTGGGTGCGTGACATTGACCGAGTGGGGTCAGTCAGCTCTTCCCTCGGTGTTTTACATTGACAGAGTGGGGTCAGTCTGCTCTTCACTGGGTGTGTTACATTGACAGAGTGGGGACAGTCTGCTCTTCCCTGGGTGTGTTACATTGACAGAGTGAGGTCAGTCTGCTCTACCCTGGGTGTATTACATTGACAGAGTGGGGTCAGTCTACTCTTCCCTGGGTGTGTTACATTGACAGAGTGGGGTCAGTCTGATCTTCCCTGGGTGTGTTACATTGACAGAGTGGGGTCAGTCTGCTCTTCCCTGGGTGTGATATACTGACAGAGTGGGGTCAGTCTGCTCTTCCCTGGGTGTGTTACATTGACACAGTGGGGTCAGTCTGTTTTTCCCTGGGTGTGTTACATTGACAGATTGGGGTCAGTCTGCTCTTCCCTGGCTGTGTTACATTGACAGAGTGGGGTCAGTCTGCTCTTTTATGGGTGGGTTACATTGACAGAGTGGGGTCAGTCTGCTCTTCCCTGGGTGTGTTACATTGATCAAGTGGGGTCAGTCTGCTCTTCCCTGGGAGGGTTACATTGACAGAGTGGGGTCAGTCTTCTCTTCCCTGGGTGTGTTACATTGACTGATTGGGGTCAGTCTGCTCTTCCCCAAGTGTCTTACATTGACACCGTGGGGTCAGTCTGCTCTTCCCTTATTGTGTTACAATGACAGAGTGTCGTCTGTGCGCACTTCCCTGGGTGTGTTACATTAACAGAGTGGGGGTCAGTCTGCTCTTCCCAGGGTGTGTTGCATTGACAGAGTGTGGTCAGTCTGCTCTTCCCAGGGCGTGTCACATTGACAGAGTGGGGTCAGTCTGCTCTTTTATGGGAGGGTTACATTGACTGAGTGGGGTCAATCTGCTCTTCCCTGGGTGTTTTATATTGACAGAGTGGGGTCAGTCTGTTCTTCCCTGGGTGTGTTACATTGACAGAATGGGTTCAGTCTGCTCTTCCCTGGGTGTGTTACATTTACAGAGTGGGGACAGTCTTTTCTCCCAGTGTTTGTTACATTGACAGAGTGGGGTCAGTCTGCTCTTCCCTTGCTGTGTTACAATGACAGAGTGGGGTCAGTGTGCACTTCCCTGTGTGTGTTACATTGACAGAGTGGGGGTCAGTCTGCTCTTCCCAGGGTGTGTTACATTGACAGAGTGTGGTCAGTCTGCTCTTCCCAGGGCGTGTCACATTGACAGAGTGGGTTCAGTCTGCTCTTTTATGTGTGGGTTACATTGACAGAATGAATTCAGTCTGCTCTTCCCTGCGTGTGTTGCATTGACAGAGTGGGGTCAGTCTGATCTTCCCTGGTTGTGTTACATTGACAGAGTGAGTTCAGTCTGCTCTTCCCTGGGTGTGTTACATTGACAGAGTGGGGTCAGTCTGCTCTTCCCTGGGTGTGTTAAATTGACAGAGTGAGGTCCGTCCGCTCTTCCCTGGGTTTGTTACATTGACAGAGTGGGGTCAGTCTTCTCTTCCCTGGGTGTGTTACATTGACAGATTGGGGTCAGTCTGCTCTTCCCTGAGTGTGTTACATTGACAGAGTGGGGTCAGTCTGTTCTTCCTTGGGTGTGTTGAATTGACTGTGTTAGGTCAGTCTGCTCTTCCTTGGGTGTGTTACATTGACAGAGTGGCGTCAGTCTGTTCTTCCCTGGGAGTGTTACAGTGACAGGGTGGTGTCAGTCTGCTCTCCCCTGGGTGTGTTCCATTGACAGAGTGGGGTCAGTCTGCTCTTCCCTGGGTGTGTTAAATTGACAGAGTGGGGTCAGTCTGTTCTTCCCTTGGTGTGTTACATTGACAGAGTGGTATCTGTCTGCTCTTCCCTGGGTGTGTTACATTGACACAGTGGGGTCAGTCTGTTCTCCCATTGTGTGTTACATTGACAGAGTGGGGTCAGTCTGCTCTTCCCTGGGTGTGTTACAATGACAGAGTGGGGTCAATGTGCACTTCACTGGGTGGGTTACATTGACAGAGTGGGGTAAGTCTGCAGTTCACTGTGAGTAACTTTGCAGAAGAGGTCATTCTGCTCTTCTCTGGGTGTGTTACAGTGACAGAGTGGGGTCAGTCTGCTCTTCCCTGGGTGCGTGACATTGACAGAGTGGGGTCAGTCTGCTCTTCCCTGTGTGTTTTACATTGACAGATTGGGGTCAGTCTGCTCTTCCCTGGGTGTGTTACATTGTCAGAGTGGGGACAGTCTGCTCTTCCCTGGGTGTGTTACATTGACCGAGTGAGGTCTGTCTGCTCTACCCTGGGTGTATTACATTGACAGAGTGGGGTCAGTCTGCTCTTCCCTGGGTGAGTTACATTGACAGAGTGGGGTCAGTCTGCTCTTCCCTGGGTGTGATATACTGACAGAGTGGGGTCAGTCTGATCTTCGCTGGGTGATTTAAATTGTCAGAGTGGGGTCATTCCGCTCTACCCTGGGTGCGTTACATTGACAGAGGGGGGTCAATCTTCTCTTCCCTGGGTGCGTTACATTGACAGAGTGGGGTCAGTGTGTTCTTCCCTGAGTGTGTTACATTGACAGAGTGGGGTCAGTCTGCTCTTCCCTGGGTGTGTTACATTGACAGAGTGGGGTCAGTCTGCTCTTCCCTGGGTCTGTGATATTGACAGAGTGGGGTCAGTCTGTTCTTCCCTGGGTGCGTTACATTGACAGAGTGGGGTCAGTATGCTCTTCCCTGGGTGTGTTACATTGACAGAACAGGGTCCGTCTGACTTTCCCTGGGTGTGTTACATTGACAGAGTGAGGTTAGTCTGCTCTTCCCTGGGTGTGTTACAATGACAGAGTGGGGTCAGTCTGCTCTTCCCTGGGTGTCTTACATTGACAGAGTGGGGTCAGTCTGCTCTTCCCTGGGTGTGTTACATTGACAGAGTGGGGTCAGTCTGCTCTTCCCTGGGTGTGTTAAATTGACAGAGTGAGGTCCGTCCGCTCTTCCCTGGGTTTGTTACATTGACAGAGTGGGGTCAGTCTTCTCTTCCCTGGGTGTGTTACATTGACAGATTGGGGTCAGTCTGCTCTTCCCTGAGTGTGTTACATTGACAGAGTGGGGTCAGTCTGTTCTTCCTTGGGTGTGTTGAATTGACTGTGTTGGATCAGTCTGCTCTTCCTTGGGTGTGTTACATTGACAGAGTGGCGTCAGTCTGTTCTTCCCTGGGAGTGTTACAGTGACAGGGTGGTGTCAGTCTGCTCTCCCCTGGGTGTGTTCCATTGACAGAGTGGGGTCAGTCTGCTCTTCCCTGGGTGTGTTAAATTGACAGAGTGGGGTCAGTCTGTTCTTCCCTTGGTGTGTTACATTGACAGAGTGGTATCTGTCTGCTCTTCCCTGGGTGTGTTACATTGACACAGTGGGGTCAGTCTGTTCTCCCATTGTGTGTTACATTGACAGAGTGGGGTCAGTCTGCTCTTCCCTGGGTGTGTTACAATGACAGAGTGGGGTCAATGTGCACTTCACTGGGTGGGTTACATTGACAGAGTGGGGTAAGTCTGCAGTTCACTGTGAGTAACTTTGCAGAAGAGGTCATTCTGCTCTTCTCTGGGTGTGTTACAGTGACAGAGTGGGGTCAGTCTGCTCTTCCCTGGGTGCGTGACATTGACAGAGTGGGGTCAGTCTGTTCTTCCTTGGGTGTGTTGAATTGACTGTGTTGGATCAGTCTGCTCTTCCTTGGGTGTGTTACATTGACAGAGTGGCGTCAGTCTGTTCTTCCCTGGGAGTGTTACAGTGACAGGGTGGTGTCAGTCTGCTCTCCCCTGGGTGTGTTCCATTGACAGAGTGGGGTCAGTCTGCTCTTCCCTGGGTGTGTTAAATTGACAGAGTGGGGTCAGTCTGTTCTTCCCTTGGTGTGTTACATTGACAGAGTGGTATCTGTCTGCTCTTCCCTGGGTGTGTTACATTGACACAGTGGGGTCAGTCTGTTCTCCCATTGTGTGTTACATTGACAGAGTGGGGTCAGTCTGCTCTTCCCTGGGTGTGTTACAATGACAGAGTGGGGTCAATGTGCACTTCACTGGGTGGGTTACATTGACAGAGTGGGGTAAGTCTGCAGTTCACTGTGAGTAACTTTGCAGAAGAGGTCATTCTGCTCTTCTCTGGGTGTGTTACAGTGACAGAGTGGGGTCAGTCTGCTCTTCCCTGGGTGCGTGACATTGACAGAGTGGGGTCAGTCTGCTCTTCCCTGTGTGTTTTACATTGACAGATTGGGGTCAGTCTGCTCTTCCCTGGGTGTGTTACATTGTCAGAGTGGGGACAGTCTGCTCTTCCCTGGGTGTGTTACATTGACCGAGTGAGGTCAGTCTGCTCTACCCTGGGTGTATTACATTGACAGAGTGGGGTCAGTCTACTCTTCCCTGGGTGTCTTACATTGACAGAGTGGGGTCAGTCTGCTCTTCCCTGGGTGAGTTACATTGACAGAGTGGGGTCAGTCTGCTCTTCCCTGGGTGTGATATACTGACAGAGTGGGGTCAGTCTGCTCTTCGCTGGGTGATTTAAATTGTCAGAGTGGGGTCATTCCGCTCTACCCTGGGTGCGTTACATTGACAGAGGGGGGTCAATCTTCTCTTCCCTGGGTGCGTTACATTGACAGAGTGGGGTCAGTGTGTTCTTCCCTGAGTGTGTTACATTGACAGAGTGGGGTCAGTCTGCTCTTCCCTGGGTGTGTTACATTGACAGAGTGGGGTCAGTCTGCTCTTCCCTGGGTCTGTGATATTGACAGAGTGGGGTCAGTCTGCTCTTCCCTGGGTGCGTTACATTGACAGAGTGGGGTCATTATGCTCTTCCGTGGGTGTGTTACATTGACAGAACAGGGTCCGTCTGACTTTCCCTGGGTGTGTTACATTGACAGAGTGAGGTTAGTCTGCTCTTCCCTGGGTGTGTTACAATGACAGAGTGGGGTCAGTCTGCTCTTCCCTGGGTGTCTTACATTGACAGAGTGGGGTCAGTCTGCTCTTCCCAGTGTGTGTTACATTGACAGAGTTGGGTCAGTCTGATCTTCCCTGGGTTTATAACGTTGAGAGAAAGGGGTCAGTCTCCTCTTCCCTGGCTGTGTTACATTGCCAGAGTGGTTTCAGTCTGCTCTTCCCTGGGTGTGTTACATTGACAGAGAGAGGTCAGTCTGCTCTTCCCTCGGTGGGTTACTTTGAAAGTATGGGGTCAGTCTGCTCTTCCCTGGGTGTGTTACATTGACACAGTGGGGTCAATCTGCTCTTCCCTGGGTGTGTTACCTTGACAGTGCGCGGTCAGTCTGCTCTTCCCTGGGTGCGTGACATTGAGAGAGTGGGGTCAGTCTGCTCTTCCCTGGGTGTGTTACATTGACAGAGTGGGGTCAGTCCGCTCTTCCCTGGGTGTGTTACATTGACAGAGAGGGGTCAGTCTGCTCTTCCCTGGATGTGTTACATTGAAAGTGTGGGGTCAGTCTGCTCTTCCCTGGGTCTGTTACATTGACAGAGTGGGGTCAGTCTGCTCTTCCCTGGGTTTGTTACATTGACAGAGTGGGGTCAGTCTGCTCTTCCCTGGGTGTGTTACAGTGACAGAGTGGGGTCAGTCTGCTCTTCCCAGGATGTGTTACATTGACAGAGTGGGGACAGTCTGCTCTTCCCTGGGTGTGTAACATTGACAGAGTGCGGTCAGTGTGCTCTTCCCTGGGTGCGTGAGATTGACAGTGTGGGGTTAGTCTGCTCTTCCCTGTGTGTGTTACATTGACAGTGTGGGGTCCGTCTGTTCTTCCCTGGGTGCGTGACATTGACAGAGTGCGGTCAGTCAGCTCTTCCCTCGGTGTTTTACATTGACAGAGTGGGGTCAGTCTGCTCTTCACTGGGTGTGTTACATTGACAGAGTGGGGACAGTCTGCTCTTTCCTGGGTGTGTTACATTGACAGAGTGAGGTCAGTCTGCTCTACCCTGGGTGTATTACATTGATAGAGTGGGGTCAGTCTACTCTTCCCTGGGTGAGTTACATTGACAGAGTGGGGTCAGTCTGATCTTCCCTGGGTGTGTTACATTGACAGAGTGGGGTCAGTCTGCTCTTCCCTGGGTGTGATATACTGACAGAGTGGGGTCAGTCTGCTCTTCCCTGGGTGTGTTACATTGACACAGTGGGGTCAGTCTGTTTTTCCCTGGGTGTGTTACATTGACAGATTGGGGTCAGTCTGCTCTTCCCTGGCTGTGTTACATTGACAGAGTGGGGTCAGTCTGCTCTTTTATGGGGGGGTTACATTGACAGAGTGGGGTCAGTCTGCTCTTCCCTGGGTGTGTTACATTGATCGAGTGGGGTCAGTCTGCTCTTCCCTGGGAGGGTTACATTGACAGAGTGGGGTCAGTCTTCTCTTCCCTGGGTGTGTTACATTGACTGATTGGGGTCAGTCTGCTCTTCCCCAAGTGTCTTACATTGACACCGTGGGGTCAGTCTGCTCTTCCCTTATTGTGTTACAATGACAGAGTGTGGTCTGTGCGCACTTCCCTGGGTGTGTTACATTAACAGAGTGGGGGTCAGTCTGCTCTTCCCAGGGTGTGTTGCATTGACAGAGTGTGGTCAGTCTGCTCTTCCCAGGGCGTGTCACATTGACAGAGTGGGGTCAGTCTGCTCTTTTATGGGAGGGTTACATTGACTGAGTGGGGTCAATCTGCTCTTCCCTGGGTGTTTTATATTGACAGAGTGGGGTCAGTCTGTTCTTCCCTGGGTGTGTTACATTGACAGAATGGGTTCAGTCTGCTCTTCCCTGGGTGTGTTACATTGACAGAGTGGGGACAGTCTTTTCTCCCAGTGTTTGTTACATTGACAGAGTGGGGTCAGTCTGCTCTTCCCTTGCTGTGTTACAATGACAGAGTGGGGTCAGTGTGCACTTCCCTGTGTGTGTTACATTGACAGAGTGGGGGTCAGTCTGCTCTTCCCAGGGCGTGTCACATTGACAGAGTGGGTTCAGTCTGCTCTTTTATGTGTGGGTTACATTGACAGAATGAATTCAGTCTGCTCTTCCCTGCGTGTGTTGCATTGACAGAGTGGGGTCAGTCTGATCTTCCCTGGTTGTGTTACATTGACAGAGTGAATTCAGTCTGCTCTTCCCTGGGTGTGTTACATTGACAGAGTGGGGTCAGTCTGCTCTTCCCTGGGTGTGTTAAATTGACAGAGTGAGGTCCGTCCGCTCTTCCCTGGGTTTGTTACATTGACAGAGTGGGGTCAGTCTTCTCTTCCCTGGGTGTGTTACATTGACAGATTGGGGTCAGTCTGCTCTTCCCTGAGTGTGTTACATTGACAGAGTGGGGTCAGTCTGTTCTTCCTTGGGTGTGTTGAATTGACTGTGTTGGGTCAGTCTGCTCTTCCTTGGGTGTGTTACATTGACAGAGTGGCGTCAGTCTGTTCTTCCCTGGGAGTGTTACAGTGACAGGGTGGTGTCAGTCTGCTCTCCCCTGGGTGTGTTACAATGACAGAGTGGGGTCAATGTGCACTTCACTGGGTGGGTTACATTGACAGAGTGGGGTAAGTCTGCAGTTCACTGTGAGTAACTTTGCAGAAGAGGTCATTCTGCTCTTCTCTGGGTGTGTTACAGTGACAGAGTGGGGTCAGTCTGCTCTTCCCTGGGTGCGTGACATTGACAGAGTGGGGTCAGTCTGCTCTTCCCTGTGTGTTTTACATTGACAGATTGGGGTCAGTCTGCTCTTCCCTGGGTGTGTTACATTGTCAGAGTGGGGACAGTCTGCTCTTCCCTGGGTGTGTTACATTGACCGAGTGAGGTCAGTCTGCTCTACCCTGGGTGTATTACATTGACAGAGTGGGGTCAGTCTACTCTTCCCTGGGTGTCTTACATTGACAGAGTGGGGTCAGTCTGCTCTTCCCTGGGTGAGTTACATTGACAGAGTGGGGTCAGTCTGCTCTTCCCTGGGTGTGATATACTGACAGAGTGGGGTCAGTCTGCTCTTCGCTGGGTGATTTAAATTGTCAGAGTGGGGTCATTCCGCTCTACCCTGGGTGCGTTACATTGACAGAGGGGGGTCAATCTTCTCTTCCCTGGGTGCGTTACATTGACAGAGTGGGGTCAGTGTGTTCTTCCCTGAGTGTGTTACATTGACAGAGTGGGGTCAGTCTGCTCTTCCCTGGGTGTGTTACATTGACACTGTGGGGTCAGTCTGCTCTTCCCTGGGTCTGTGATATTGACAGAGTGGGGTCAGTCTGCTCTTCCCTGGGTGCGTTACATTGACAGAGTGGGGTCAGTATGCTCTTCCCTGGGTGTGTTACATTGACAGAACAGGGTCCGTCTGACTTTCCCTGGGTGTGTTACATTGACAGAGTGAGGTTAGTCTGCTCTTCCCTGGGTGTGTTACATTGACAGATTGAGGTCCGTCTGCTCTTCCCTGGGTGTGTTACAATGACAGAGTGGGGTCAGTCTGCTCTTCCCTGGGTGTGTTACATTGACAGAGTGGGGTCAGTCTGCTCTTCCCAGTGTGTGTTACATTGACAGAGTTGGGTCAGTCTGATCTTCCCTGGGTTTATAACGTTGAGAGAAAGTGGTCAGTCTCCTCTTCCCTGGCTGTGTTACATTGCCAGAGTGGTTTCAGTCTGCTCTTCCCTGGGTGTGTTACATTGACAGAGAGAGGTCAGTCTGCTCTTCCCTCGGTGGGTTACTTTGAAAGTATGGGGTCAGTCTGCTCTTCCCTGGGTGTGTTACATTGACACATTGGGGTCAATCTGCTCTTCCCTGGGTGTGTTACAATGACAGTGCGCGGTCAGTCTGCTCTTTCCTGGGTGCGTGACATTGAGAGAGTGGGGTCAGTCTGCTCTTCCCTGGGTGTGTTACATTGACAGAGTGGGGTCAGTCTGCTCTTCCCTGGGTGTGTTACATTGAAAGTGTGGGGTCAGTCTGCTCTTCCCTGGGTGTGTTACATTGACACAGTGGGGTCAGTCTGCTCTTCCCTGGGTGCGTGACATTGACAGAGTGGGGTCAGTCTGCTCTTCCCTGGGTGCGTGACATTGACAGAGTGGGGTCAGTCTGCTCTTCCCTGGGTGTGTTACAATGACAGATTGGGGTCAGTCTGCTCTTCCCTGGGTATGTTACATTGACCTAGCCAGGTCAATCTTCTGTTCCCTGGGTGCGTTACATTGACAGAGGGGGCTCAGTCTGCTCTTCCCTGGGTGTGTTACATTGACAGAGTGAGGTCAGTCTGCTCTTCCCTGGGTGTGTTACAATGACAGAGAGGGGTCAGTCTGCTCTTCCCTGGGTGTGTTACAATGACAGAGTTGGGTCAGTCTGCTCTTCCCAGAATGTGTTACATTGACAGAGTTGGGTCAGTCTGATCTTCCCTGGGTGTGAAACTTTGACAGAAAGGGGTCAGTCTGCTCTTCCCTGGGTGTTTTACATTGACAGAGTGGGGTCAGTCTGCTTTTCCCTGGGTGTGTTACATTGACAGAGTGGGGTCAGTCTGCTCTTCCCTGGGTGTGTTACATTGACAGAGTGAGGTCAGTCTGCTCTTCCCTGGGTGTGTTACATTGACAGAGTGGGGTCAGTCTACTCTTCACTGGGTGTCTTACATTGACAGAGTGGGGTCAGTCTGCTCTTCCCTGTGTGTGTTACATTGACAGAGTTGGGTCAGTCTGATCTTCCCTGGGTTTATAACGTTGAGAGAAAGGGGTCAGTCTCCTCTTCCCTGGGTGTGTTACATTGACACAGTGGGGTCAGTCTGCTCTTCCCTGGGTGTGTTACATTGACAGAGTGGGGTCAGTCTGCTGTTCCCTGGGTGTGTTACATTTACAGAGTGGGGTCAGTCTGCTCTTCCCTGGGTGTGTTACATTGACAGAGAGGGGTCAGTCTGCTCTTCCCTGGATGTGTTCCATTGAATGTGTGGGGTCAGTCTGCTCTTCCCTGGGTGTGTTACTTTGACACAGTGGGGTCAGTCTGCTCTTCCCTGGGTGTGTTACATTTACAGAGTGGGGTCAGTCTGCTCTTCCCTGGGTGTGTTACATTGACAGAGAGGGGTCAGTCTGCTCTTCCCTGGATGTGTTCCATTGAATGTGTGGGGTCAGTCTGCTCTTCCCTGGGTGTGTTACATTGACAGAGAGGGGTCAGTCTGCTCTTCCCTGGATGTGTTACATTGACAGAGTTGGGTCAGTCTGCTCTTCCCTGGGTGTGTTACATTGACACAGTGGGGTCAGTCTGCTCTTCCCTGGGTGCGTGACATTGACAGAGTGCGGTCAGTCTGCTCTTCCCTGGTTGCGTGACATTGACAGAGTGGGGTCAGTCTGCTCTTCCCTGGGTGTGTTACATTGACAGAGTGGGGTCAGTCTGCTCTTCCCTGGTATGTTACATTGACCTAGCCAGGTCAATCTTCTTTTCCCAGGGTGTGTTACATTGACAGAGGGGGCTCAGTCTGCATTTCCCTGGGTGTGTTACATTGACAGAGTGAGGTCAGTCTGCTCTTCCCTGGGTGTGTTACAATGACAGAGAGGGGTCAGTCTGCTATTCCCTGGGTGTGTTACAATGACAGAGTTGTGTCAGTCTGCTCTTCCCAGAATGTGTTACATTGACAGAGTTGGGTCAGTCTGATCTTCACTGGGTGTGAAACGTTGACAGAAAGGGGTCAGTCTGCTCTTCCCTGGGTGTTTTACATTGATAGAGTGGGGTCAGTCTGCTCTTCCCTGGGTGTTATACATTGACAGAGTGGGGTCAGGCTGCTCTTCCCTGGGTGTGTTACATTGACAGAGTGGGGTCAGTCTGCTCTTCCCAGGGTGGGTTACATTGACTGAGTGCGGTCAGTCTGCTCTTCCCTGCGTCTGTTACATTGACAGAGTGGGGTCAGTCTGCTCTTCCCTGGGTTTGTTACATTGACAGAGTGGGGTCAGTCTGCTCTTCCCTGGGTGTGTTACAGTGACAGAGTGGGGTCAGTCTGCTCTTCCCAGGGTGTGTTACATTGACAGAGTGGGGACAGTCTGCTCTTCCCTGGGTGTGTTACATTGACAGAGTGCGGTCAGTGTGCTCTTCCCTGGGTGCGTGAGATTGACAGTGTGGGGTTAGTCTGCTCTTCCCTGTGTGTGTTACATTGACAGAGTGGGGTCAGTCTGTTCTTCCCTGGGTGTGTTACATTGACAGAGTGGGGTCAGTCTGCTCTTCACTGGGTGTGTTACATTGACAGAATGGGGACAGTCTGCTCTTCCCTGGGTGTGTTACATTGACAGAGTGAGGTCAGTCTGCTCTACCCTGGGTGTATTACATTGACAGAGTGGGGTCAGTCTACTCTTCCCTGGGTGTGTTACATTGACAGAGTGGGGTCAGTCTGATCTTCCCTGGGTGTGTTACATTGACAGAGTGGGGTCAGTCTGCTCTTCCCTGGGTGTGATATACTGACAGAGTGGGGTCAGTCTGCTCTTCCCTGGGTGTGTTACATTGACACAGTGGGGTCAGTCTGTTTTTCCCTGGGTGTGTTACATTGACAGAGTGGGGTCAGTCTGCTCTTTTATGGGTGGGTTACATTGACAGAGTGGGGTCAGTCTGCTCTTCCCTGGGTGTGTTACATTGATCGAGTGGGGTCAGTCTGCTCTTCCCTGGGAGGGTTACATTGACAGAGTGGGGTCAGTCTTCTCTTCCCTGGGTGTGTTACATTGACTGATTGGGGTCAGTCTGCTCTTCCCCAAGTGTCTTACATTGAAACAGTGGGGTCAGTCTGCTCTTCCCTTATTGTGTTACAATG
This sequence comes from Chiloscyllium punctatum, assembly GCF_047496795.1. Taxonomy (NCBI): domain Eukaryota; kingdom Metazoa; phylum Chordata; class Chondrichthyes; order Orectolobiformes; family Hemiscylliidae; genus Chiloscyllium; species Chiloscyllium punctatum. The sequence continues at coordinate 23,984,557 of NC_092772.1, forward strand.
ACAGAGTGTGGTCTGTGCGCACTTCCCTGGGTGTGTTACATTAACAGAGTGGGGGTCAGTCTGCTCTTCCCAGGGTGTGTTGCATTGACAGAGTGTGGTCAGTCTGCTCTTCCCAGGGCGTGTCACATTGACAGAGTGGGGTCAGTCTGCTCTTTTGTGGGAGGGTTACATTGACTGAGTGGGGTCAATCTGCTCTTCCCTGGGTGTTTTATATTGACAGAGTGGGGTCAGTCTGTTCTTCCCTGGGTGTGTTACATTGACAGAATGGGTTCAGTCTGCTCTTCCCTGGGTGTGTTACATTGACAGAGTGGGGACAGTCTTTTCTCCCAGTGTTTGTTACATTGACAGAGTGGGGTCAGTCTGCTCTTCCCTTGCTGTGTTACAATGACAGAGTGGGGTCAGTGTGCACTTTCCTGTGTGTGTTACATTGACAGAGTGGGGGTCAGTCTGCTCTTCCCAGGGTGTGTTACATTGACAGAGTGTGGACAGTCTGCTCTTCCCAGGGCGTGTCACATTGACAGAGTGGGTTCAGTCTGCTCTTTTATGTGTGGGTTACATTGACAGAATGAATTCAGTCTGCTTTTCCCTGCGTGTGTTGCATTGACAGAGTGGGGTCAGTCTGATCTTCCCTGGTTGTGTTACATTGACAGAGTGAGTTCAGTCTGCTCTTCCCTGGGTGTGTTACATTGACAGAGTGGGGTCAGTCTGCTCTTCCCTGAGTGTGTTAAATTGACAGAGTGAGGTCCGTCCGCTCTTCCCTGGGTTTGTTACATTGACAGAGTGGGGTCAGTCTTCTCTTCCCTGGGTGTGTTACATTGACAGATTGGGGTCAGTCTGCTCTTCCCTGAGTGTGTTACATTGACAGAGTGGGGTCAGTCTGTTCTTCCTTGGGTGTGTTGAATTGACTGTGTTGGGTCAGTCTGCTCTTCCTTGGGTGTGTTACATTGACAGAGTGGCGTCAGTCTGTTCTTCCCTGGGAGTGTTACAGTGACAGGGTGGTGTCAGTCTGCTCTCCCCTGGGTGTGTTCCATTGACAGAGTGGGGTCAGTCTGCTCTTCCCTGGGTGTGTTAAATTGACAGAGTGGGGTCAGTCTGTTCTTCCCTTGGTGTGTTACATTGACAGAGTGGTATCTGTCTGCTCTTCCCTGGGTGTGTTACATTGACACAGTGGGGTCAGTCTGTTCTCCCATTGTGTGTTACATTGACAGAGTGGGGTCAGTCTGCTCTTCCCTGGGTGTGTTACAATGACAGAGTGGGGTCAATGTGCACTTCACTGGGTGGGTTACATTGACAGAGTGGGGTAAGTCTGCAGTTCACTGTGAGTAACTTTGCAGAAGAGGTCATTCTGCTCTTCTCTGGGTGTGTTACAGTGACAGAGTGGGGTCAGTCTGCTCTTCCCTGGGTGCGTCACATTGACAGAGTGGGGTCAGTCTGCTCTTCCCTGTGTGTTTTACATTGTCAGAGTGGGGACAGTCTGCTCTTCCCTGGGTGTGTTACATTGACCGAGTGAGGTCAGTCTGCTCTACCCTGGGTGTATTACATTGACAGAGTGGGGTCAGTCTACTCTTCCCTGGGTGTCTTACATTGACAGAGTGGGGTCAGTCTGCTCTTCCCTGGGTGAGTTACATTGACAGAGTGGGGTCAGTCTGCTCTTCCCTGGGTGTGATATACTGACAGAGTGGGGTCAGTCTGCTCTTCCCTGGGTGATTTAAATTGTCAGAGTGGGGTCATTCCGCTCTACCCTGGGTGCGTTACATTGACAGAGGGGGGTCAATCTTCTCTTCCCTGGGTGCGTTACATTGACAGAGTGGGGTCAGTGTGTTCTTCCCTGAGTGTGTTACATTGACAGAGTGGGGTCAGTCTGCTCTTCCCTGGGTGTGTTACATTGACAGAGTGGGGTCAGTCTGCTCTTCCCTGGGTCTGTGATATTGACAGAGTGGGGTCAGTCTGCTCTTCCCTGGGTGCGTTAAATTGACAGAGTGGGGTCAGTATGCTCTTCCCTGGGTGTGTTACATTGACAGAACAGGGTCCGTCTGACTTTCCCTGGGTGTGTTACATTGACAGAGTGAGGTTAGTCTGCTCTTCCCTGGGTGTGTTACATTGACAGATTGAGGTCCGTCTGCTCTTCCCTGGGTGTGTTACAATGACAGAGTGGGTTCAGTCTGCTCTTCCCTGGGTGTGTTACATTGACAGAGTGGGGTCAGTCTGCTCTGCCCAGTGTGTGTTACATTGACAGAGTTGGGTCAGTCTGATCTTCCCTGGGTTTATAACGTTGAGAGAAAGGGGTCAGTCTGCTCTTCCCTGGCTGTGTTACATTGCCAGAGTGGTTTCAGTCTGCTCTTCCCTGGGTGTGTTACATTGACAGAGAGAGGTCAGTCTGCTCTTCCCTCGGTGGGTTACTTTGAAAGTATGGGGTCAGTCTGCTCTTCCCTGGGTGTGTTACATTGACACAGTGGGGTCAATCTGCTCTTCCCTGGGTGTGTTACATTGACAGTGCGCGGTCAGTCTGCTCTTCCCTGGGTGCGTGACATTGAGAGAGTGGGGTCAGTCTGCTCTTCCCTGGGTGTGTTACATTGACAGAGTGGGGTCAGTCTGCTCTTCCCTGGGTGTGTTACATTGACAGAGAGGGGTCAGTCTGCTCTTCCCTGGATGTGTTACATTGAAAGTGTGGGGTCAGTCTGCTCTTCCCTGGGTGTGTTACATTGACACAGTGGGGTCAGTCTGCTCTTCCCTGGGTGCGTGACATTGACAGAGTGCGGTCAGTCTGCTCTTCCCTGGGTGCGTGACATTGACAGAGTGGGGTCAGTCTGCTCTTCCCTGGGTGTGTTACATTGACAGATTGGGGTCAGTCTGCTCTTCCCTGGGTATGTTACATTGACCTAGCCAGGTCAATCTTCTGTTCCCTGGGTGCGTGACATTGACAGAGGGGGCTCAGTCTGCTCTTCCCTGGGTGTGTTACATTGACAGAGTGAGGTCAGTCTGCTCTTCCCTGGGTGTGTTACAATGACAGAGAGGGGTCAGTCTGCTCTTCCCTGGGTGTGTTACAATGACAGAGTTGGGTCAGTCTGCTCTTCCCAGAATGTGTTACATTGACAGAGTTGGGTCAGTCTGATCTTCCCAGGGTGTGAAACGTTGACAGAAAGTGGTCAGTCTGCTCTTCCCTGGGTGTTTTACATTGACAGAGTGGGGTCAGTCTGCTTTTCCCTGGGAGTGTTACATTGACAGAGTGGGGTCAGTCTGCTCTTCCCTGGGTGTGTTACATTGACAGAGTGAGGTCAGTCTGCTCTTCCCTGGGTTTGTTACATTGACAGAGTGGGGTCAGTCTACTCTTCACTGGGTGTCTTACATTGACAGAGTGGGGTCAGTCTGCTCTTCCCTGGGTGTGTTACATTGACAGAGTTGGGTCAGTCTGATCTTCCCTGGGTTTATAACGTTGAGAGAAAGGGGTCAGTCTCCTCTTCCCTGGGTGTGTTACATTGACACAGTGGGGTCAGTCTGCTCTTCCCTGGGTGTGTTACATTGACAGAGAGTGGTCAGTCTGCTCTTCCCTGGATGTGTTCCATTGAATGTGTGGGGTCAGTCTGCTCTTCCCTGGGAGTGTTACATTGACAGAGTTGGGTCAGTCTGCCCTTCCCTGGGTGTGTTACTTTGACAGGGTGGGGTCAGTCTGCTCTTCCCTGGGTGCGTGACATTGACAGAGTGGGGTCAGTCTGCTGTTCCCTGGGTGTGTTACATTTACAGAGTGGGGTCAGTCTGCTCTTCCCTGGGTGTGTTACATTGACAGAGAGGGGTCAGTCTGCTCTTCCCTGGATGTGTTCCATTGAATGTGTGGGGTCAGTCTGCTCTTCCCTGGGTGTGTTACATTGACAGAGTGGGGTCAGTCTGCTCTTCCCTGGGTGTGTTACATTGACAGAGAGGGGTCAGTCTGCTCTTCCCTGGATGTGTTACATTGACAGAGTTGGGTCAGTCTGCTCTTCCCTGGGTGTGTTACATTGACACAGTGGGGTCCGTCTGCTCTTCCCTGGGTGCGTGACATTGACAGAGTGCGGTCAGTCTGCTCTTCCCTGGTTGCGTGACATTGACAGAGTGGGTCAGTCTGCTCTTCCCGGGGTGTGTTACATTGACAGAGTGGGGTCAGTCTGCTCTTCCCTGGGTATGTTACATTGACCTAGCCAGGTAAATCTTCTTTTCCCTGGGTGTGTTACATTGACAGAGGGGGCTCAGTCTGCATTTCCCTGTGTGTGTTACATTGACAGAGTGAGGTCAGTCTGCTCTTCCCTGGGTGTGTTACAATGACAGAGAGGGGTCAGTCTGCTATTCCCTGGGTGTGTAACAATGACAGAGTTGGGTCAGTCTGCTCTTCCCAGAATGTGTTACATTGACAGAGTTGGGTCAGTCTGATCTTCACTGGGTGTGAAACGTTGACAGAAAGGGGTCAGTCTGCTCTTCCCTGGGTGTTTTACATTGACAGAGTGGGGTCAGTCTGCTCTTCCCTGGGTGTGTTACATTGACAGAGTGGGGTCAGGCTGCTCTTCCCTGGGTGTGTTACATTGACAGAGTGGGGTCAGTCTGCTCTTCCCAGGGTGGGTTACATTGACTGAGTGCGGTCAGTCTGCTCTTCCCTGCGTCTGTTACATTGACAGAGTGGGGTCAGTCTGCTCTTCCCTGGGTTTGTTACATTTACAGAGTGGGGTCAGTCTGCTCTTCCCAGGGTGTGTTACATTGACAGAGTGGGGACAGTCTGCTCTTCCCTGGGTGTGTTACATTGACAGAGTGCGGTCAGTGTGCTCTTCCCTGGGTGCGTGAGATTGACAGTGTGGGGTTAGTCTGCTCTTCCCTGTGTGTGTTACATTGACAGAGTGGGGTCAGTCTACTCTTCCCTGGGTGTGTTACATTGACAGAGTGGGGTCAGTCTGATCTTCCCTGGGTGTGTTACATTGACAGAGTGGGGTCAGTCTACTCTTCCCTGGGTGTGTTACATTGACAGAGTGGGGTCAGTCTGATCTTCCCTGGGTGTGTTACATTGACAGAGTGGGGTCAGTCTGCTCTTCCCTGGGTGTGATATACTGACAGAGTGGGGTCAGTCTGCTCTTCCCTGGGTGTGTTACATTGACACAGTGGGGTCCGTCTGTTTTTCCCTGGGTGTGTTACATTGACAGATTGGGGTCAGTCTGCTCTTCCCTGGCTGTGTTACATTGACAGAGTGGGGTCAGTCTGCTCTTTTATGGGTGGGTTACATTGACAGAGTGGGGTCAGTCTGCTCTTCCCTGGGTGTGTTACATTGATCGAGTGGGGTCAGTCTGCTCTTCCCTGGGAGGGTTACATTGACAGAGTGGGGTCAGTCTTCTCTTCCCTGGGTGTGTTACATTGACTGATTGGGGTCAGTCTGCTCTTCCCCAAGTGTCTTACATTGACACAGTGGGGTCAGTCTGCTCTTCCCTTATTGTGTTACAATGACAGAGTGTGGTCTGTGCGCACTTCCCTGGGTGTGTTACATTAACAGAGTGGGGGTCAGTCTGCTCTTCCCAGGGTGTGTTGCATTGACAGAGTGTGGTCAGTCTGCTCTTCCCAGGGCGTGTCACATTGACAGAGTGGGGTCAGTCTGCTCTTTTATGGGAGGGTTACATTGACTGAGTGGGGTCAATCTGCTCTTCCCTGGGTGTTTTATATTGACAGAGTGGGGTCAGTCTGTTCTTCCCTGGGTGTGTTACATTGACAGAATGGGTTCAGTCTGCTCTTCCCTGGGTGTGTTACATTGACAGAGTGGGGACAGTCTTTTCTCCCAGTGTTTGTTACATTGACAGAGTGGGGTCAGTCTGCTCTTCCCTTGCTGTGTTACAATGACAGAGTGGGGTCAGTGTGCACTTCCCTGTGTGTGTTACATTGACAGAGTGGGGGTCAGTCTGCTCTTCCCAGGGTGTGTTACATTGACAGAGTGTGGTCAGTCTGCTCTTCCCAGGGCGTGTCACATTGACAGAGTGGGTTCAGTCTGCTCTTTTATGTGTGGGTTACATTGACAGAATGAATTCAGTGTGCTCTTCCCTGCGTGTGTTGCATTGACAGAGTGGGGTCAGTCTGATCTTCCCTGGTTGTGTTACATTGACAGAGTGAGTTCAGTCTGCTCTTCCCTGGGTGTGTTACATTGACAGAGTGGGGTCAGTCTGCTCTTCCCTGGGTGTGTTAAATTGACAGAGTGAGGTCCGTCCGCTCTTCCCTGGGTTTGTTACATTGACAGAGTGGGGTCAGTCTTCTCTTCCCTGGGTATGTTACATTGACAGATTGGGGTCAGTCTGCTCTTCCCTGAGTGTGTTACATTGACAGAGTGGGGTCAGTCTGTTCTTCCTTGGGTGTGTTGAATTGACTGTGTTGGGTCAGTCTGCTCTTCCTTGGGTGTGTTACATTGACAGAGTGGCGTCAGTCTGTTCTTCCCTGGGAGTGTTACAGTGACAGGGTGGTGTCAGTCTGCTCTCCCCTGGCTGTGTTCCATTGACAGAGTGGGGTCAGTCTGCTCTTCCCTGGGTGTGTTAAATTGACAGAGTGGGGTCATTCTGTTCTTCCCTTGGTGTGTTACATTGACAGAGTGGTATCTGTCTGCTCTTCCCTGGGTGTGTTACATTGACACAGTGGGGTCAGTCTGTTCTCCCATTGTGTGTTACATTGACAGAGTGGGGTCAGTCTGCTCTTCCCTGGGTGTGTTACAATGACAGAGTGGGGTCAATGTGCACTTCACTGGGTGGGTTACATTGACAGAGTGGGGTAAGTCTGCAGTTCACTGTGAGTAACTTTGCAGAAGAGGTCATTCTGCTCTTCTCTGGGTGTGTTACAGTGACAGAGTGGGGTCAGTCTGCTCTTCCCTGGGTGCGTGACATTGACAGAGTGGGGTCAGTCTGCTCTTCCCTGTGTGTTTTACATTGACAGATTGGGGTCAGTCTGCTCTTCCCTGGGTGTGTTACATTGTCAGAGTGGGGACAGTCTGCTCTTCCCTGGGTGTGTTACATTGACCGAGTGAGGTCAGTCTGCTCTACCCTGGGTGTATTACATTGACAGAGTGGGGTCAGTCTACTCTTCCCTGGGTGTCTTGCATTGACAGAGTGGGGTCAGTCTGCTCTTCCCTGGGTGAGTTACATTGACAGAGTGGGGTCAGTCTGCTCTTCCCTGGGTGTGATATACTGACAGAGTGGGGTCAGTCTGCTCTTCGCTGGGTGATTTAAATTGTCAGAGTGGGGTCATTCCGCTCTACCCTGGGTGCGTTACATTGACAGAGGGGGGTCAATCTTCTCTTCCCTGGGTGCGTTACATTGACAGAGTGGGGTCAGTCTGCTCTTCCCTGGGTGTGTTACATTGACAGAGTGGGGTCAGTCTGCTCTTCCCTGGGTCTGTGATATTGACAGAGTGGGGTCAGTCTGTTCTCCCATTGTGTGTTACATTGACAGAGTGGGGTCAGTCTGCTCTTCCCTGGGTGTGTTACAATGACAGAGTGGGGTCAATGTGCACTTCACTGGGTGGGTTACATTGACAGAGTGGGGTAAGTCTGCAGTTCACTGTGAGTAACTTTGCAGAAGAGGTCATTCTGCTCTTCTCTGGGTGTGTTACAGTGACAGAGTGGGGTCAGTCTGCTCTTCCCTGGGTGCGTGACATTGACAGAGTGGGGTCTGTCTGCTCTTCCCTGTGTGTTTTACATTGACAGATTGGGGTCAGTCTGCTCTTCCCTGGGTGTGTTACATTGTCAGAGTGGGGACAGTCTGCTCTTCCCTGGGTGTGTTACATTGACCGAGTGAGGTCAGTCTGCTCTACCCTGGGTGTATTACATTGACAGAGTGGGGTCAGTCTACTCTTCCCTGGGTGTCTTGCATTGACAGAGTGGGGTCAGTCTGCTCTTCCCTGGGTGAGTTACATTGACAGAGTGGGGTCAGTCTGCTCTTCCCTGGGTGTGATATACTGACAGAGTGGGGTCAGTCTGCTCTTCGCTGGGTGATTTAAATTGTCAGAGTGGGGTCATTCCGCTCTACCCTGGGTGCGTTACATTGACAGAGGGGGGTCAATCTTCTCTTCCCTGGGTGCGTTACATTGACAGAGTGGGGTCAGTCTGCTCTTCCCTGGGTGTGTTACATTGACAGAGTGGGGTCAGTCTGCTCTTCCCTGGGTCTGTGATATTGACAGAGTGGGGTCAGTCTGTTCTCCCATTGTGTGTTACATTGACAGAGTGGGGTCAGTCTGCTCTTCCCTGGGTGTGTTACAATGACAGAGTGGGGTCAATGTGCACTTCACTGGGTGGGTTACATTGACAGAGTGGGGTAAGTCTGCAGTTCACTGTGAGTAACTTTGCAGAAGAGGTCATTCTGCTCTTCTCTGGGTGTGTTACAGTGACAGAGTGGGGTCAGTCTGCTCTTCCCTGGGTGCGTGACATTGACAGAGTGGGGTCAGTCTGCTCTTCCCTGTGTGTTTTACATTGACAGATTGGGGTCAGTCTGCTCTTCCCTGGGTGTGTTACATTGTCAGAGTGGGGACAGTCTGCTCTTCCCTGGGTGTGTTACATTGACCGAGTGAGGTCAGTCTGCTCTACCCTGGGTGTATTACATTGACAGAGTGGGGTCAGTCTACTCTTCCCTGGGTGTCTTACATTGACAGAGTGGGGTCAGTCTGCTCTTCCCTGGGTGAGTTACATTGACAGAGTGGGGTCAGTCTGCTCTTCCCTGGGTGTGATATAATGACAGAGTGGGGTCAGTCTGCTCTTCCCTGGGTGATTTAAATTGTCAGAGTGGGGTCATTCCGCTCTACCCTGGGTGCGTTATATTGACAGAGGGGGGTCAATCTTCTCTTCCCTGGGTGCGTTACATTGACAGAGTGGGGTCAGTGTGTTCTTCCCTGAGTGTGTTACATTGACAGAGTGGGGTCAGTCTGCTCTTCCCTGGGTGTGTTACATTGACAGAGTGGGGTCAGTCTGCTCTTCCCTGGGTCTGTGATATTGACAGAGTGGGGTCAGTCTTCTCTTCCCTGGGTGCGTTACATTGACAGAGTGGGGTCAGTATGCTCTTCCCTGGGTGTGTTACATTGACAGAACAGGGTCCGTCTGACTTTCCCTGGGTGTGTTACATTGACAGAGTGAGGTTAGTCTGCTCTTCCCTGGGTGTGTTATATTGACAGATTGAGGTCCGTCTGCTCTTCCCTGGGTGTGTTACAATGACAGAGTGGGGTCAGTCTGCTCTTTCCTGGGTGTGTTACATTGACAGAGTGGGGTCAGTCTGCTCTTCCCAGTGTGTGTTACATTGACAGAGTTGGGTCAGTCTGATCTTCCCTGGGTTTATAACGTTGAGAGAAAGGGGTCAGTCTCCTCTTCCCTGGCTGTGTTACATTGCCAGAGTGGTTTCAGTCTGCTCTTCCCTGGGTGTGTTACATTGACAGAGAGAGGTCAGTCTGCTCTTCCCTCGGTGGGTTACTTTGAAAGTATGGGGTCAGTCTGCTCTTCCCTGGGTGTGTTACATTGACACAGTGGGGTCAATCTGCTCTTCCCTGGGTGTGTTACATTGACAGTGCGCGGTCAGTCTGCTCTTCCCTGGGTGCGTGACATTGAGAGAGTGGGGTCAGTCTGCTCTTCCCTGGGTGTGTTACATTGACAGAGTGGGGTCAGTCTGCTCTTCCCTGGGTGTGTTACATTGACAGAGAGGGGTCAGTCTGCTCTTCCCTGGATGTGTTACATTGAAAGTGTGGGGTCAGTCTGCTCTTCCCTGGGTGTGTTACATTGACACAGTGGGGTTAGTCTGCTCTTCCCTGGGTGCGTGACATTGACAGAGTGCGGTCAGTCTGCTCTTCCCTGGGTGCGTGACATTGACAGAGTGGGGTCAGTCTGCTCTTCCCTGGTGTGTTACATTGACAGATTGGGGTCAGTCTGCTCTTCCCTGGGTATGTTACATTGACCTAGCCAGGTCAATCTTCTGTTCCCTGGGTGCGTTACATTGACAGAGGGGGCTCAGTCTGCTCTTCCCTGGGTGTGTTACATTGACAGAGTGAGGTCAGTCTGCTCTTCCCTGGGTGTGTTACAATGACAGAGAGGGGTCAGTCTGCTCTTCCCTGGGTGTGTTACAATGACAGAGTTGGGTCAGTCTGCTCTTCCCAGAATGTGTTACATTGACAGAGTTGGGTCAGTCTGATCTTCCCTGGGTGTGAAACGTTTACAGAAATGGGTCAGTCTGCTCTTCCCTGGGTGTTTTACATTGACAGAGTGGGGTCAGTCTGCTCTTCCCTGGGTGTGTTACATTGACAGAGTGGGGTCAGGCTGCTCTTCCCTGGGTGTGTTACATTGACAGAGTGGGGTCAGTCTGCTCTTCCCAGGGTGGGTGACATTGACTGAGTGCGGTCAGTCTGCTCTTCCCTGCGTCTGTTACATTGACAGAGTGGGGTCAGTCTGCTCTTCCCTGGGTTTGTTACATTTACAGAGTGGGGTCAGTCTGCTCTTCCCAGGGTGTGTTACATTGACAGAGTGGGGACAGTCTGCTCTTCCCTGGGTGTGTTACATTGACAGAGTGCGGTCAGTGTGCTCTTCCCTGGGTGCGTGAGATTGACAGTGTGGGGTTAGTCTGCTCTTCCCTGTGTGTGTTACATTGACAGAGTGGGGTCAGTCTACTCTTCCCTGGGTGTGTTACATTGACAGAGTGGGGTCAGTCTGATCTTCCCTGGGTGTGTTACATTGACAGAGTGGGGTCAGTCTACTCTTCCCTGGGTGTGTTACATTGACAGAGTGGGGTCAGTCTGATCTTCCCTGGGTGTGTTACATTGACAGAGTGGGGTCAGTCTGCTCTTCCCTGGGTGTGATATACTGACAGAGTGGGGTCAGTCTGCTCTTCCCTGGGTGTGTTACATTGACACAGTGGGGTCCGTCTGTTTTTCCCTGGGTGTGTTACATTGACAGATTGGGGTCAGTCTGCTCTTCCCTGGCTGTGTTACATTGACAGAGTGGGGTCAGTCTGCTCTTTTATGGGTGGGTTACATTGACAGAGTGGGGTCAGTCTGCTCTTCCCTGGGTGTGTTACATTGATCGAGTGGGGTCAGTCTGCTCTTCCCTGGGAGGGTTACATTGACAGAGTGGGGTCAGTCTTCTCTTCCCTGGGTGTGTTACATTGACTGATTGGGGTCAGTCTGCTCTTCCCCAAGTGTCTTACATTGACACAGTGGGGTCAGTCTGCTCTTCCCTTATTGTGTTACAATGACAGAGTGTGGTCTGTGCGCACTTCCCTGGGTGTGTTACATTAACAGAGTGGGGGTCAGTCTGCTCTTCCCAGGGTGTGTTGCATTGACAGAGTGTGGTCAGTCTGCTCTTCCCAGGGCGTGTCACATTGACAGAGTGGGGTCAGTCTGCTCTTTTATGGGAGGGTTACATTGACTGAGTGGGGTCAATCTGCTCTTCCCTGGGTGTTTTATATTGACAGAGTGGGGTCAGTCTGTTCTTCCCTGGGTGTGTTACATTGACAGAATGGGTTCAGTCTGCTCTTCCCTGGGTGTGTTACATTGACAGAGTGGGGACAGTCTTTTCTCCCAGTGTTTGTTACATTGACAGAGTGGGGTCAGTCTGCTCTTCCCTTGCTGTGTTACAATGACAGAGTGGGGTCAGTGTGCACTTCCCTGTGTGTGTTACATTGACAGAGTGGGGGTCAGTCTGCTCTTCCCAGGGTGTGTTACATTGACAGAGTGTGGTCAGTCTGCTCTTCCCAGGGCGTGTCACATTGACAGAGTGGGTTCAGTCTGCTCTTTTATGTGTGGGTTACATTGACAGAATGAATTCAGTGTGCTCTTCCCTGCGTGTGTTGCATTGACAGAGTGGGGTCAGTCTGATCTTCCCTGGTTGTGTTACATTGACAGAGTGAGTTCAGTCTGCTCTTCCCTGGGTGTGTTACATTGACAGAGTGGGGTCAGTCTGCTCTTCCCTGGGTGTGTTAAATTGACAGAGTGAGGTCCGTCCGCTCTTCCCTGGGTTTGTTACATTGACAGAGTGGGGTCAGTCTTCTCTTCCCTGGGTGTGTTACATTGACAGATTGGGGTCAGTCTGCTCTTCCCTGAGTGTGTTACATTGACAGAGTGGGGTCAGTCTGTTCTTCCTTGGGTGTGTTGAATTGACTGTGTTGGGTCAGTCTGCTCTTCCTTGGGTGTGTTACATTGACAGAGTGGCGTCAGTCTGTTCTTCCCTGGGAGTGTTACAGTGACAGGGTGGTGTCAGTCTGCTCTCCCCTGGCTGTGTTCCATTGACAGAGTGGGGTCAGTCTGCTCTTCCCTGGGTGTCTTAAATTGACAGAGTGGGGTCAGTCTGTTCTTCCCTTGGTGTGTTACATTGACAGAGTGGGGTCAGTCTGCTCTTCCCTGGGTGTGTTACAATGACAGAGTGGGGTCAATGTGCACTTCACTGGGTGGGTTACATTGACAGAGTGGGGTAAGTCTGCAGTTCACTGTGAGTAACTTTGCAGAAGAGGTCATTCTGCTCTTCTCTGGGTGTGTTACAGTGACAGAGTGGGGTCAGTCTGCTCTTCCCTGGGTGCGTGACATTGACAGAGTGGGGTCAGTCTGCTCTTCCCTGTGTGTTTTACATTGACAGATTGGGGTCAGTCTGCTCTTCCCTGGGTGTGTTACATTGTCAGAGTGGGGACAGTCTGCTCTTCCCTGGGTGTGTTACATTGACCGAGTGAGGTCAGTCTGCTCTACCCTGGGTGTATTACATTGACAGAGTGGGGTCAGTCTACTCTTCCCTGGGTGTCTTGCATTGACAGAGTGGGGTCAGTCTGCTCTTCCCTGGGTGAGTTACATTGACAGAGTGGGGTCAGTCTGCTCTTCCCTGGGTGTGATATACTGACAGAGTGGGGTCAGTCTGCTCTTCGCTGGGTGATTTAAATTGTCAGAGTGGGGTCATTCCGCTCTACCCTGGGTGCGTTACATTGACAGAGGGGGGTCAATCTTCTCTTCCCTGGGTGCGTTACATTGACAGAGTGGGGTCAGTCTGCTCTTCCCTGGGTGTGTTACATTGACAGAGTGGGGTCAGTCTGCTCTTCCCTGGGTCTGTGATATTGACAGAGTGGGGTCAGTCTGTTCTCCCATTGTGTGTTACATTGACAGAGTGGGGTCAGTCTGCTCTTCCCTGGGTGTGTTACAATGACAGAGTGGGGTCAATGTGCACTTCACTGGGTGGGTTAAATTGACAGAGTGGGGTAAGTCTGCAGTTCACTGTGAGTAACTTTGCAGAAGAGGTCATTCTGCTCTTCTCTGGGTGTGTTACAGTGACAGAGTGGGGTCAGTCTGCTCTTCCCTGGGTGCGTGACATTGACAGAGTGGGGTCTGTCTGCTCTTCCCTGTGTGTTTTACATTGACAGATTGGGGTCAGTCTGCTCTTCCCTGGGTGTGTTACATTGTCAGAGTGGGGACAGTCTGCTCTTCCCTGGGTGTGTTACATTGACCGAGTGAGGTCAGTCTGCTCTACCCTGGGTGTATTACATTGACAGAGTGGGGTCAGTCTACTCTTCCCTGGGTGTCTTGCATTGACAGAGTGGGGTCAGTCTGCTCTTCCCTGGGTGAGTTACATTGACAGAGTGGGGTCAGTCTGCTCTTCCCTGGGTGTGATATACTGACAGAGTGGGGTCAGTCTGCTCTTCGCTGGGTGATTTAAATTGTCAGAGTGGGGTCATTCCGCTCTACCCTGGGTGCGTTACATTGACAGAGGGGGGTCAATCTTCTTTTCCCTGGGTGTGTTACATTGACAGAGTGGGGTCAGTCTGCTCTTCCCTGGGTGTGTTACATTGACAGAGTGGGGTCAGTCTGCTCTTCCCTGGGTCTGTGATATTGACAGAGTGGGGTCAGTCTGTTCTCCCATTGTGTGTTACATTGACAGAGTGGGGTCAGTCTGCTCTTCCCTGGGTGTGTTACAATGACAGAGTGGGGTCAATGTGCACTTCACTGGGTGGGTTACATTGACAGAGTGGGGTAAGTCTGCAGTTCACTGTGAGTAACTTTGCAGAAGAGGTCATTCTGCTCTTCTCTGGGTGTGTTACAGTGACAGAGTGGGGTCAGTCTGCTCTTCCCTGGGTGCGTGACATTGACAGAGTGGGGTCAGTCTGCTCTTCCCTGTGTGTTTTACATTGACAGATTGGGGTCAGTCTGCTCTTCCCTGGGTGTGTTACATTGTCAGAGTGGGGACAGTCTGCTCTTCCCTGGGTGTGTTACATTGACCGAGTGAGGTCAGTCTGCTCTACCCTGGGTGTATTACATTGACAGAGTGGGGTCAGTCTACTCTTCCCTGGGTGTCTTACATTGACAGAGTGGGGTCAGTCTGCTCTTCCCTGGGTGAGTTACATTGACAGAGTGGGGTCAGTCTGCTCTTCCCTGGGTGTGATATAATGACAGAGTGGGGTCAGTCTGCTCTTCCCTGGGTGATTTAAATTGTCAGAGTGGGGTCATTCCGCTCTACCCTGGGTGCGTTATATTGACAGAGGGGGGTCAATCTTCTCTTCCCTGGGTGCGTTACATTGACAGAGTGGGGTCAGTGTGTTCTTCCCTGAGTGTGTTACATTGACAGAGTGGGGTCAGTCTGCTCTTCCCTGGGTGTGTTACATTGACAGAGTGGGGTCAGTCTGCTCTTCCCTGGGTCTGTGATATTGACAGAGTGGGGTCAGTCTTCTCTTCCCTGGGTGCGTTACATTGACAGAGTGGGGTCAGTATGCTCTTCCCTGGGTGTGTTACATTGACAGAACAGGGTCCGTCTGACTTTCCCTGGGTGTGTTACATTGACAGAGTGAGGTTAGTCTGCTCTTCCCTGGGTGTGTTACATTGACAGATTGAGGTCCGTCTGCTCTTCCCTGGGTGTGTTACAATGACAGAGTGGGGTCAGTCTGCTCTTTCCTGGGTGTGTTACATTGACAGAGTGGGGTCAGTCTGCTCTTCCCAGTGTATGTTACATTGACAGAGTTGGGTCAGTCTGATCTTCCCTGGGTTTATAACGTTGAGAGAAAGGGGTCAGTCTCCTCTTCCCTGGCTGTGTTACATTGCCAGAGTGGTTTCAGTCTGCTCTTCCCTGGGTGTGTTACTTTGACAGAGAGAGGTCAGTCTGCTCTTCCCTCGGTGGGTTACTTTGAAAGTATGGGGTCAGTCTGCTCTTCCCTGGGTGTGTTACATTGACACATTGGTGTCAATCTGCTCTTCCCTGGGTGTGTTACATTGACAGTGCGCGGTCAGTCTGCTCTTCCCTGGGTGCGTGACATTGAGAGAGTGGGGTCAGTCTGCTCTTCCCTGGGTGTGTTACATTGACAGAGTGGGGTCAGTCTGCTCTTCCCTGGGTGTGTTACATTGACAGAGAGGGGTCAGTCTGCTCTTCCCTGGATGTGTTACATTGAAAGTGTGGGGTCAGTCTGCTCTTCCCTGGGTGTGTTACATTGACACAGTGGGGTCAGTCTGCTCTTCCCTGGGTGCGTGACATTGACAGAGTGCGGTCAGTCTGCTCTTCCCTGGGTGCGTGACATTGACAGAGTGGTGTCAGTCTGCTCTTCCCTGGTGTGTTACATTGACAGATTGGGGTCAGTCTGCTCTTCCCTGGGTATGTTACATTGACCTAGCCAGGTCAATCTTCTGTTCCCTGGGTGCGTTACATTGACAGAGGGGGCTCAGTCTGCTCTTCCCTGGGTGTGTTACATTGACAGAGTGAGGTCAGTCTGCTCTTCCCTGGGTGTGTTACAATGACAGAGAGGGGTCAGTCTGCTCTTCCCTGGGTGTGTTACAATGACAGAGTTGGGTCAGTCTGCTCTTCCCAGAATGTGTTACATTGACAGAGTTGGGTCAGTCTGATCTTCCCTGGGTGTGAAACGTTTACAGAAATGGGTCAGTCTGCTCTTCCCTGGGTGTTTTACATTGACAGAGTGGGGTCAGTCTGCTTTTCCCTGTGTGTGTTACATTGACAGAGAGGGGTCAGTCTGCTCTTACCTGGGTGTGTTACATTGACAGAGTGAGGTCAGTCTGCTCTTCCCTGGGTGTGTTACATTGACAGAGTGGGGTCAGTCTACTCTTCACCTGGTGTCTTACATTGACAGAGTGGGGTCAGTCTGCTCTTCCCTGGGTGTGTTACATTGACAGAGTGTGGTCAGTCTGCTCCTCCCAGGGTGTGTTACATTGACAGAGTGAGGTCCGTCTGCTCTTCCCTGGGTGTGTTACATTGACAGAGTGGGGTCAGTCTACTCTTCCCTGCATGTGTTACATTGACAGAGTGCGGTCAGTCTGCTCTTCCCAGGGTGTGTTACATTGACAGAGTGGGGTCAGTCTGCTCCTCCCAGGGTGTGTTACATTGACAGAGTGGGGTCAGTCTGCTCTTCCTTGGGTGTGTTTCATTGACAGAGTGGGGTCAGTCTACCCTTCCCTGGGCGTGTTACATTGACAGAGTGGGGTCTGTCTGCTCGTCCCTGGGTGTGTTACTGTGACAGAGTGGGGTCGGTGTGCTCTTCCCAGGGTGCGTTAGATTGACAGACTGGGGTCAGTCTGCTCTTCCCTGGGTGGGTGACATTGACAGAGTGGGGTAAGTCTGCAGTTCACTGTGTGAGTAACTTTGCAGAAGAGGTCATTCTGCTCTTCTCTGGCTGTGTTACAGTGACAGAGTGGGGTCAGTCTGCTCTTCCCAGGGTGTGTTACATTGACAGATTGGGGTCAGTCTGCTCTTCCCAGGGTGTGTTACATTGACAGAGTGGGGTCAGTCTGCTCTTCCCTGGGTGTGTTACATTGACAGAGTGCGGTCAGTGTGCTCTTCCCTGGGTGCGTGACATTTACAGAGTGGGGTCAGTCTGCTCTTCCCTGGGTGTTTTACATTGACAGATTGGGGTCAGTCTGCTCTTCCCTGGGTGTGTTACATTGACAGAGTGGGGACAGTGTGCTCTTCCCTGGGTGTGTTACATTGACAGAGTGAGGTCAGTCTGCTCTACCCTGGGTGTATTACATTGACAGAGTGGGGTCAGTCTACTCTTCCCTGGGTGTCTTACATTGACAGAGTGGGGTCAGTCTGCTCTTCCCTCGGTGTGTTACATTGACAGAGTGGGGTCAGTCTGCTCTTCCCTGGGTGTGATATACTGACAGCGTGGGGTCAGTCTGCTCTTCCCTGGGTGATTTAAATTGACAGAGTGGGGTCATTCCGCTCTA
Organism: Chiloscyllium punctatum; assembly: GCF_047496795.1. Classification (NCBI taxonomy): domain Eukaryota; kingdom Metazoa; phylum Chordata; class Chondrichthyes; order Orectolobiformes; family Hemiscylliidae; genus Chiloscyllium; species Chiloscyllium punctatum. The sequence goes on from NC_092772.1 coordinate 24,001,702, forward strand.
CCCTGGGTGTGTTACATTGACAGAGTGGTGTCAGTCTGCTCTTCCCTGGGTGTGTTACATTGACAGAGTGGGGTCAGTCTGCTCTTCCCTGGGTGTGTTACATTGACAGAGTGGGGTCAGTCTGCTCTTCCCTGGGTCTGTGATATTGACAGAGTGGGGTCAGTATGCTCTTCCCTGGGTGTGTTACGTTGACAGAACAGGGTCCGTCTGACGTTCCCTGGGTGTGTTACATTGACAGAGTGAGGTTAGTCTGCTCTTCCCTGGGTGTGTTACATTGACAGATTGAGGTCCGTCTGCTCTTCCCTGGGTGTGTTACAATGACAGAGTGGGTTCAGTCTGCTCTTCCCTGGGTGTGTTACATTGACAGAGTGGGGTCAGTCTGCTCTTCCCTGGGTGTGTTACATTGACAGAGTGTGGTCAGTCTGATCTTCCCTGGTTGTGTTACATTGACAGAGTGAGTTCAGTCTGCGCTTCCCTGGGTTTGATACATTGTCAGAGTGGGGTCAGTCTGCTCTTCCCTGGGTGTGTTACATTGACAGAGTGAGGTCAGTCTGCTCTTCCCTGGGTTTGTTACATTAACAGAGTGGGGTCAGTCTTCTCTTCCCTGGGTGTGTTAAATTGACAGTGTTGGGTCAGTCTGCTCTTCCCTGGGTGTGTTAAATTGACAGTGTTGGGTCAGTCGGCTCTTCCCTGGGTGTGTTACATTGACAGAGTTTGGTCAGTCTGCTCTTCCCTGAGTGTGTTACATTGACAGAGTGGGGTCAGTCTGTTCTTCCTTGGGTGTGTTAAATTGACAGTGTTGGGTCAGTCTGCTCTTCCCTGGGTGTGTTACATTGACAGAGTGGCGTCAGTCTGTTCTTCCCTGGGAGTGTTACAGTGACAGGGTGGTGTCAGTCTGCTCTCCCCTGGGTGTGTTACATTGACAGAGTGGGGTCAGTCTGCTCTTCCCTGGGTGTTTTAAATTGACAGAGTGGGGTCAGTCTGTTCTTCCCTTGGTGTGTTACATTGACAGAGTGGTATCTGTCTGCTCTTCCCTGGGTGTGTTACATTGACAGAGTGGGGTCAGTCTGTTCTCCCATTGTGTGTTACATTGACAGAGTGCGGTCAGTCTGCTCTTCCCTGGGTGTGTTACAATGACAGAGTGGTGTCAGTGTGCATATCACTGGGTTGGTTACATTGACAGAGTGGGGTAAGTCTGCAGTTCACTGTGTGTGTAATTTTGCAGAAGAGGACATTCTGCTCTTCTCTGGGTGGGTTACATTGACAGAGTTTGGTCAGTCTGCTCTTCCCTGGGTGTGTACCATTGACAGAGTTGGGTCAGTGTGCTCTTCCCAGGGCGTGTCACATTGACAGAGTGGGGTCAGTCTGCTCTTCCCTGGGTTTGTTACATTGACAGAGTGGGGTCAGTCTTCTCTTCCCTGGGTGTGTTACATTGACAGATTGGGGTCAGTCTGCTCTTCCCCAAGTTTGTTACATTGACACAGTGGGGTCAGTCTGCTCTTCCCTGTGTGTGTTACATTGACAGAGTGGGCTTCAGTCTGCTCTTCCCAGGGTGTGTTACATTGACAGAGTGTGGTCAGTCTGCTCTTCTCAGGGCGTGTCACATTGACAGAGTGGGGTCAGTCTCCTCTTTTATGGGTGGGTTACATTGACAGAGTGGGGTCAGTCTGCTCTTCCCTGGGTGTGTTACATTGACAGAGTGTGGTCAGTCTGATCTTCCCTGGTTGTGTTACATTGACAGAGTGAGTTCAGTCTGCGCTTCCCTGGGTGTGTTACATTGTCAGAGTGGGGTCAGTCTGCTCTTCCCTGGGTGTGTTACATTGACAGAGTGAGGTCAGTCTGCTCTTCCCTGGGTTTGTTACATTAACAGAGTGGGGTCAGTCTTCTCTTCCCTGGGTGTGTTAAATTGACAGTGTTGGGTCAGTCTGCTCTTCCCTGGGCGTGTTAAATTGACAGTGTTGGGTCAGCCTGCTCTTCCCTGGGTGTGTTACATTGACAGAGTTTGGTCAGTCTGCTCTTCCCTGAGTGTGTTACATTGACAGAGTGGGGTCAGTCTGTTCTTCCTTGGGTGTGACAAATTGACAGTGTTGGGTCAGTCTGCTCTTCCCTGGGTGTGTTACATTGACAGAGTGGCGTCAGTCTGTTCTTCCCTGGGAGTGTTACAGTGACAGGGTGGTGTCAGTCTGCTCTCCCCTGGGTGTGTTACATTGACAGAGTGGGGTCAGTCTGCTCTTCCCTGGGTGTTTTAAATTGACAGAGTGGGGTCAGTCTGTTCTTCGCTTGGTGTGTTACATTGACAGAGTGGTATCTGTCTGCTCTTCCCTGGGTGTGTTACATTGACAGAGTGGGGTCAGTCTGTTCTCCCATTGTGTGTTACATTGACAGAGTGCGGTCAGTCTGCTCTTCCCTGGGTGTGTTACAATGACAGAGTGGTGTCAGTGTGCACATCACTGGGTGGGTTACATTGACAGAGTGGGGTAAGTCTGCAGTTCACTGTGTGAGTAATTTTGCAGAAGAGGACATTCTGCTCTTCTCTGGGTGGGTTACATTGACAGAGTTTGGTCAGTCTGCTCTTCCCTGGGTGTGTTACATTGACAGAGTTGGGTCAGTGTGCTCTTCCCAGGGCGTGTCACATTGACAGAGTGGGGTCAGTCTGCTCTTCCCTGGGTTTGTTACATTGACAGAGTGGGGTCAGTCTTCTCTTCCCTGGGTGTGTTACATTGACAGATTGGGGTCAGTCTGCTCTTCCCCAAGTTTGTTACATTGACACAGTGGGGTCAGTCTGCTCTTCCCTGGGTGTGTTACATTGACAGAGTGGGGTCAATCTGCTCTTCCCTGGGTGTGTTTCATTGACAGTGTGGGGTCAGTTTGCTCTTCCCTGGGTGTGTTACATTGACAGAGTGGGGTCAATCTGCTCTTCCCTGGGTGTGTTTCATTGACAGTGTGGGGTCAGTTTCCTCTTCCCTGGGTGTGTTACATTGACAGAGTGGGGTCAGTCTGCTCTTCCCTGGGTGTGTTACATTGACAGAGTGGGGTCAGTCTGCTCTTCCCTGGGTGTGTTTCATTGACAGTGTGGGGTCAGTTTGCTCTTCCTTGGGTGTGTTACATTGACAGAGTGGGGTCAATCTGCTCTTCCCTGGGTGTGTTTCATTGACAGTGTGGGGTCAGTTTCCTCTTCCCTGGGTGTGTTACATTGACAGAGTGAGGTTAGTCTGCCCTTCCCTAGCTGTGTTCCATTGACAGAGTGGCGTCAGTCTGTTCTCCCAGGGTTTGTTACATTGACAGAGTGGGGTCAGTCTGTTCTTCCCTGGGTGTGTTACATTGACAGAGTGAGGTCAGTCTGCTCTTCCCTGGGAGGGTTACATTGACAGAGTGGGGTCAGTCTTCTCTTCCCTGGGTGTGTTACATTGACAGATTGGGGTCAGTCTGCTCTTCCCCAAGTTGGTTACATTGACACAGTGGGGTCAGTCTGTTTTTCCCTGGGTGTGTTACATTGACAGATTGGGGTCAGTCTGCTCTTCACTGGCTGTGTGACATTGACAGAGTGTGGTCAGTCTGCTCTTTTATGGGTGGGTTACATTGACAGAGTGGGGTCAATCTGCTCTTCCCTGGGAGGGTGACATTGACAGAGTGGGGTCAGTCTGCTCTTCCCTGGGAGGGTTACATTGACAGAGTGGGGTCAGTCTTCTCTTCCCTGTGAGGGTTACATTGACAGATTGGGGTCAGTCTGCTCCTCCCCAAGTTTGTTACATTGACAGAGTGGGGTCAGTCTGCTCTTCCCTGGGTGTGTTACATTGACAGAGTGGGGTCAGTCTGCTCTTCCCTGGGTGTGTTACATTGACAGAGTGGGGTCAGTCTGCTCTTCCCTGGGTGTGTTACATTGACAGAGTGTGGTCAGTCTGATCTTCCCTGGTTGTGTTACATTGACAGAGTGAGTTCAGTCTGCGCTTCCCTGGGTGTGTTACATTGTCAGAGTGGGGTCAGTCTGCTCTTCCCTGGGTGTGTTACATTGACAGAGTGAGGTCAGTCTGCTCTTCCCTGGGTTTGTTACATTAACAGAGTGGGGTCAGTCTTCTCTTCCCTGGGTGTGTTAAATTGACAGTGTTGGGTCAGTCTGCTCTTCCCTGGGTGTGTTAAATTGACAGTGTTGGGTCAGTCGGCTCTTCCCTGGGTGTGTTACATTGACAGAGTTTGGTCAGTCTGCTCTTCCCTGAGTGTGTTACATTGACAGAGTGGGGTCAGTCTGTTCTTCCTTGGGTGTGTTAAATTGACAGTGTTGGGTCAGTCTGCTCTTCCCTGGGTGTGTTACATTGACAGAGTGGGGTCAGTCTGTTCTTCCCTTGGTGTGTTACATTGACAGAGTGGTATCTGTCTGCTCTTCCCTGGGTGTGTTACATTGACAGAGTGGGGTCAGTCTGTTCTCCCATTGTGTGTTACATTGACAGAGTGCGGTCAGTCTGCTCTTCCCTGGGTGTGTTACAATGACAGAGTGGTGTCAGTGTGCATATCACTGGGTTGGTTACATTGACAGAGTGGGGTAAGTCTGCAGTTCACTGTGTGTGTAATTTTGCAGAAGAGGACATTCTGCTCTTCTCTGGGTGGGTTACATTGACAGAGTTTGGTCAGTCTGCTCTTCCCTGGGTGTGTACCATTGACAGAGTTGGGTCAGTGTGCTCTTCCCAGGGCGTGTCACATTGACAGAGTGGGGTCAGTCTGCTCTTCCCTGGGTTTGTTACATTGACAGAGTGGGGTCAGTCTTCTCTTCCCTGGGTGTGTTACATTGACAGATTGGGGTCAGTCTGCTCTTCCCCAAGTTTGTTACATTGACACAGTGGGGTCAGTCTGCTCTTCCCTGTGTGTGTTACATTGACAGAGTGGGGTTCAGTCTGCTCTTCCCAGGGTGTGTTACATTGACAGAGTGTGGTCAGTCTGCTCTTCTCAGGGCGTGTCACATTGACAGAGTGGGGTCAGTCTACTCTTTTATGGGTGGGTTACATTGACAGAGTGGGGTCAGTCTGCTCTTCCCTGGGTGTGTTACATTGACAGAGTGTGGTCAGTCTGATCTTCCCTGGTTGTGTTACATTGACAGAGTGAGTTCAGTCTGCGCTTCCCTGGGTGTGTTACATTGTCAGAGTGGGGTCAGTCTGCTCTTCCCTGGGTGTGTTACATTGACAGAGTGAGGTCAGTCTGCTCTTCCCTGGGTTTGTTACATTAACAGAGTGGGGTCAGTCTTCTCTTCCCTGGGTGTGTTAAATTGACAGTGTTGGGTCAGTCTGCTCTTCCCTGGGTGTGTTAAATTGACAGTGTTGGGTCAGCCTGCTCTTCCCTGGGTGTGTTACATTGACAGAGTTTGGTCAGTCTGCTCTTCCCTGAGTGTGTTACATTGACAGAGTGTGGTCAGTCTGTTCTTCCTTGGGTGTGTTAAATTGACAGTGTTGGGTCAGTCTGCTCTTCCCTGGGTGTGTTACATTGACAGAGTGGCGTCAGTCTGTTCTTCCCTGGGAGTGTTACAGTGACAGGGTGGTGTCAGTCTGCTCTCCCCTGGGTGTGTTACATTGACAGAGTGGGGTCAGTCTGCTCTTCCCTGGGTGTTTTAAATTGACAGAGTGGGGTCAGTCTGTTCTTCCCTTGGTGTGTTACATTGACAGAGTGGTATCTGTCTGCTCTTCCCTGGGTGTGTTACATTGACAGAGTGGGGTCAGTCTGTTCTCCCATTGAGTGTTACATTAACAGAGTGCGGTCAGTCTGCTCTTCCCTGGGTGTGTTACAATGACAGAGTGGTGTCAGTGTGCACATCACTGGGTGGGTTACATTGACAGAGTGGTGTAAGACTGCAGTTCACTGTGTGAGTAATTTTGCAGAAGAGGACATTCTGCTCTTCTCTGGGTGGGTTACATTGACAGAGTTTGGTCAGTCTGCTCTTCCCTGGGTGTGTTACATTGACAGAGTTGGGTCAGTGTGCTCTTCCCAGGGCGTGTCACATTGACAGAGTGGGGTCAGTCTGCTCTTCCCTGGGTTTGTTACATTGACAGAGTGGGGTCAGTCTTCTCTTCCCTGGGTGTGTTACATTGACAGATCGGGGTCAGTCTGCTCTTCCCCAAGTTTGTTACATTGACACAGTGGGGTCAGTCTGCTCTTCCCTGGGTGTGTTACATTGACAGAGTGGGGTCAATCTGCTCTTCCCTGGGTGTGTTTCATTGACAGTGTGGGGTCAGTTTGCTCTTCCCTGGGTGTGTTACATTGACAGAGTGGGGTCAATCTGCTCTTCCCTGGGTGTGATTCATTGACAGTGTGGGGTCAGTTTCCTCTTCCCTGGGTGTGTTACATTGACAGAGTGAGGTTAGTCTGCCCTTCCCTAGCTGTGTTCCATTGACAGAGTGGCGTCAGTCTGTTCTCCCAGGGTTTGTTACATTGACAGAGTGGGGTCAGTCTGTTCTTCCCTGGGTGTGTTACATTGACAGAGTGAGGTCAGTCTGCCCTTCCCTGGGAGGGTTACATTGACAGAGTGGGGTCAGTCTTCTCTTCCCTGGGTGTGTTACATTGACAGATTGGGGTCAGTCTGCTCTTCCCCAAGTTGGTTACATTGACACAGTGGGGTCAGTCTGTTTTTCCCTGGGTGTGTTACATTGACAGATTGGGGTCAGTCTGCTCTTCCCTGGCTGTGTGACATTGACAGAGTGTGGTCAGTCTGCTCTTTTATGGGTGGGTTACATTGACAGAGTGGGGTCAATCTGCTCTTCCCTGGGAGGGTGACATTGACAGAGTGGGGTCAGTCTGCTCTTCCCTGGGAGGGTTACATTGACAGAGTGGGGTCAGTCTTCTCTTCCCTGTGAGGGTTACATTGACAGATTGGGGTCAGTCTGCTCTTCCCCAAGTTTGTTACATTGACAGAGTGGGGTCAGTCTGCTCTTCCCTGGGTGTGTTACATTGACAGAGTGGGGTCAGTCTGCTCTTCCCTGGGTGTGTTACATTGACAGAGTGGGGTCAATCTGCTCTTCCCTGGGTGTGTTTCATTGACAGAGTGGGGTCAGTTTGCTCTTCCCTGGGTGTGTTACAATTTCAGAGTGGTGTCAGTCAGCTCTTCCATGGGTGTGTTACATTGACAGAGTGGGGTTATTCTGCTCTTCCCTGGGTTTGTTACATTGACAGAGTGGGGTCAGTCTGTTCTTCCCTTGGTGTGTTACATTGACAGAGTGAGGTCAGTCTGCTCTTCCCTGTGAGGGTTACATTGACAGAGTGGGGTCAGCTTGCTCCTCCCTGAGTGTGTTACATTGACAGAGTGGGGTCAGTCTGTTCTTCCCTGGGTGTTTTACATTGACAGAGTGGGGACAGTCTGCTCTTTTATGGGTGGGTTACATTGACAGAGTGGGGTCAGTCTGCTCTTCCCTGGGTGGGTGACATTGACAGAGTGGGGTCAGTCTTCTCTTCCCTGGGTGTGTTACATTGACAGATTGGGGTCAGTCTGCTCTTCCCCAAGTTTGTAACATTGACAGAGTGGGGTCAGTCTGTTCTTCCCTGGGTGTGTTACATTGACAACGTGGGGTCAGTCTGCTCTTCCCTGGGTGTGTTACATTGACAGAGTGGGGTCAGTCTGCTCTTCCCTGGGTGTTTTACATTGACAGAGTGGGGTCAGTCTGCTCTTCCCTGGGTGTGTTCCATTGACAGAGTGGTGTCAGTCTGCTCTTCCCTGGGTGTGTTACATTGACAGAGTGTGGTCAATCTGCTCTTCCCTGGGTGGGTAACATTGACAGAGTGGGTTCAGTCTGCTCTTCCCTGGGTGTGTTACATTGACAGAGTGGTGTCAGTCTGCTCTTCCCTGGGTGTGTTACATTGACAGAGTGGGGTAAGTCTGCCCTTCCCTGGGTGTGTTCCATTGACAGAGTGGGGTCAGTCTGTTCTTCCCTGGGTGTGTTACATTGACAGAGTGAGGTCAGTCAGCTCTTCCCTTGCTATGTTACAATGACAGAGTGGGGTCAGTGTGCACTTCCCTGTGTGTGTTACATTGACAGAGTGGGGGTCAGTCTGCTCTTCCCAGGGTGTGTTACATTGACAGAGTGTGGTCAGTCTGCTCTTCTCAGGGCGTGTCACATTGACAGAGTGGGGTCAGTCTGCTCTTTTATGGGTGGGTTACATTGACAGAATTAATTCAGTCTGCTCTTCCCTGGGTGTGTTACATTGACAGAGTGGGTTCAGTCTACTCTTCCCTACATGTGTTACATTGACAGAGTGCGGTCAGTCTGCTCTTCCCAGGGTGTGTTACATTGACAGAGTGGGGTCAGTCTGCTCCTCCCAGGGTGTGTTACATTGACAGAGTGGGGTCAGTCTGCTCTTCCCTGGGTGTGTTTCATTGACAGAGTGGGGTCAGTCTACCCTTCCCTGGGCGTGTTACATTGACAGAGTGGGGTCTGTCTGCTCGTCCCTGGGTGTGTTACTGTGACAGAGTGGGGTCGGTGTGCTCTTCCCAGGGTGCGTTAGATTGACAGACTGGGGTCAGTCTGCTCTTCCCTGGGTGGGTTACATTGACAGAGTGGGGTAAGTCTGCAGTTCACTGTGTGAGTAACTTTGCAGAAGAGGTCATTCTGCTCTTCTCTGGCTGTGTTACAGTGACAGAGTGGGGTCAGTCTGCTCTTCCCAGGGTGTGTTACATTGACAGATTGGGGTCAGTCTGCTCTTCCCAGGGTGTGTTACATTGACAGAGTGGGGTCAGTCTGCTCTTCCCTGGGTGTGTTACATTGACAGAGTGCGGTCAGTGTGCTCTTCCCTGGGTGCGTGACATTGACAGAGTGGGGTCAGTCTGCTCTTCCCTGGGTGTGTTACATTGACAGAGTGGGGTCAGTCTGCTCTTCCCTGGGTGCGTGACATTTACAGAGTGAGGTCAGTCTGCTCTACCCTGGGTGTATTACATTGACAGAGTGGGGTCAGTCTACTCTTCCCTGGGTGTCTTACATTGACAGAGTGGGGTCAGTCTGCTCTTCCCTCGGTGTGTTACATTGACAGAGTGGGGTCAGTCTGCTCTTCCCTGGGTGCGTGACATTTACAGAGTGAGGTCAGTCTGCTCTACCCTGGGTGTGTTACATTGACAGAGTCGGGTCAATCTGCTCTTCCCTGGGTGTGTTTCATTGACAGTGTGGGGTCAGTTTGCTCTTCCCTGGGTGTGTTACATTGACAGAGTGGGGTCAATCTGCTCTTCCCTGGGTGTGATTCATTGACAGTGTGGGGTCAGTTTCCTCTTCCCTGGGTGTGTTACATTGACAGAGTGAGGTTAGTCTGCCCTTCCCTAGCTGTGTTCCATTGACAGAGTGGCGTCAGTCTGTTCTCCCAGGGTTTGTTACATTGACAGAGTGGGGTCAGTCTGTTCTTCCCTGGGTGTGTTACATTGACAGAGTGAGGTCAGTCTGCCCTTCCCTGGGAGGGTTACATTGACAGAGTGGGGTCAGTCTTCTCTTCCCTGGGTGTGTTACATTGACAGATTGGGGTCAGTCTGCTCTTCCCCAAGTTGGTTACATTGACACAGTGGGGTCAGTCTGTTTTTCCCTGGGTGTGTTACATTGACAGATTGGGGTCAGTCTGCTCTTCCCTGGCTGTGTGACATTGACAGAGTGTGGTCAGTCTGCTCTTTTATGGGTGGGTTACATTGACAGAGTGGGGTCAATCTGCTCTTCCCTGGGAGGGTGACATTGACAGAGTGGGGTCAGTCTGCTCTTCCCTGGGAGGGTTACATTGACAGAGTGGGGTCAGTCTTCTCTTCCCTGTGAGGGTTACATTGACAGATTGGGGTCAGTCTGCTCTTCCCCAAGTTTGTTACATTGACAGAGTGGGGTCAGTCTGCTCTTCCCTGGGTGTGTTACATTGACAGAGTGGGGTCAGTCTGCTCTTCCCTGGGTGTGTTACATTGACAGAGTGGGGTCAATCTGCTCTTCCCTGGGTGTGTTTCATTGACAGAGTGGGGTCAGTTTGCTCTTCCCTGGGTGTGTTACAATTTCAGAGTGGTGTCAGTCAGCTCTTCCATGGGTGTGTTACATTGACAGAGTGGGGTTATTCTGCTCTTCCCTGGGTTTGTTACATTGACAGAGTGGGGTCAGTCTGTTCTTCCCTTGGTGTGTTACATTGACAGAGTGAGGTCAGTCTGCTCTTCCCTGTGAGGGTTACATTGACAGAGTGGGGTCAGCTTGCTCCTCCCTGAGTGTGTTACATTGACAGAGTGGGGTCAGTCTGTTCTTCCCTGGGTGTTTTACATTGACAGAGTGGGGACAGTCTGCTCTTTTATGGGTGGGTTACATTGACAGAGTGGGGTCAGTCTGCTCTTCCCTGGGTGGGTGACATTGACAGAGTGGGGTCAGTCTTCTCTTCCCTGGGTGTGTTACATTGACAGATTGGGGTCAGTCTGCTCTTCCCCAAGTTTGTAACATTGACAGAGTGGGGTCAGTCTGTTCTTCCCTGGGTGTGTTACATTGACAAAGTGGGGTCAGTCTGCTCTTCCCTGGGTGTGTTACATTGACAGAGTGGGGTCAGTCTGCTCTTCCCTGGGTGTTTTACATTGACAGAGTGGGGTCAGTCTGCTCTTCCCTGGGTGTGTTCCATTGACAGAGTGGTGTCAGTCTGCTCTTCCCTGGGTGTGTTACATTGACAGAGTGTGGTCAATCTGCTCTTCCCTGGGTGGGTAACATTGACAGAGTGGGTTCAGTCTGCTCTTCCCTGGGTGTGTTACATTGACAGAGTGGTGTCAGTCTGCTCTTCCCTGGGTGTGTTACATTGACAGAGTGGGGTCAGTCTGCCCTTCCCTGGGTGTGTTCCATTGACAGAGTGGGGTCAGTCTGTTCTTCCCTGGGTGTGTTACATTGACAGAGTGAGGTCAGTCAGCTCTTCCCTTGCTATGTTACAATGACAGAGTGGGGTCAGTGTGCACTTCCCTGTGTGTGTTACATTGACAGAGTGGGGGTCAGTCTGCTCTTCCCAGGGTGTGTTACATTGACAGAGTGTGGTCAGTCTGCTCTTCTCAGGGCGTGTCACATTGACAGAGTGGGGTCAGTCTGCTCTTTTATGGGTGGGTTACATTGACAGAATTAATTCAGTCTGCTCTTCCCTGGGTGTGTTACATTGACAGAGTGGGGTCAGTCTACTCTTCCCTGCATGTGTTACATTGACAGAGTGCGGTCAGTCTGCTCTTCCCAGGGTGTGTTACATTGACAGAGTGGGGTCAGTCTGCTCCTCCCAGGGTGTGTTACATTGACAGAGTGGGGTCAGTCTGCTCTTCCCTGGGTGTGTTTCATTGACAGAGTGGGGTCAGTCTACCCTTCCCTGGGCGTGTTACATTGACAGAGTGGGGTCTGTCTGCTCGTCCCTGGGTGTGTTACTGTGACAGAGTGGGGTCGGTGTGCTCTTCCCAGGGTGCGTTAGATTGACAGACTGGGGTCAGTCTGCTCTTCCCTGGGTGGGTTACATTGACAGAGTGGGGTAAGTCTGCAGTTCACTGTGTGAGTAACTTTGCAGAAGAGGTCATTCTGCTCTTCTCTGGCTGTGTTACAGTGACAGAGTGGGGTCAGTCTGCTCTTCCCAGGGTGTGTTACATTGACAGATTGGGGTCAGTCTGCTCTTCCCAGGGTGTGTTACATTGACAGAGTGGGGTCAGTCTGCTCTTCCCTGGGTGTGTTACATTGACAGAGTGCGGTCAGTGTGCTCTTCCCTGGGTGCGTGACATTGACAGAGTGGGGTCAGTCTGCTCTTCCCTGGGTGTGTTACATTGACAGAGTGGGGTCAGTCTGCTCTTCCCTGGGTGCGTGACATTTACAGAGTGAGGTCAGTCTGCTCTACCCTGGGTGTATTACATTGACAGAGTGGGGTCAGTCTACTCTTCCCTGGGTGTCTTACATTGACAGAGTGGGGTCAGTCTGCTCTTCCCTCGGTGTGTTACATTGACAGAGTGGGGTCAGTCTGCTCTTCCCTGGGTGTGATATACTGACAGAGTGGGGTCAGTCTGCTCTTCCCTGGGTGATTTAAATTGACAGAGTGGGGTCATTCCGCTCTACCCTGGGTGTGTTACATTGACAGAGTGGGGTCAGTCTGCTCTTCCCTGGGTGTGTTACATTGACAGAGTGGGGTCAGTCTGCTCTTCCCTGGGTGTGTTACATTGACAGAGTGGGGTCAGTCTGCTCTTCCCTGGGTCTGTGATATTGACAGAGTGGGGTCAGTCTGCTCTTCCCTGGGTGCGTTACATTGACAGAGTGGGGTCAGTATGCTCTTCCCTGGGTGTGTTACGTTGACAGAACAGGGTCCGTCTGACTTTCCCTGGGTGTGTTACATTGACAGAGTGAGGTTAGTCTGCTCTTCCCTGGGTGTGTTACATTGACAGATTGAGGTCCGTCTGCTCTTCCCTGGGTGTGTTACAATGACAGAGTGGGTTCAGTCTGCTCTTCCCTGGGTGTGTTACATTGACAGAGTGGGGTCAGTCTGCTCTTCCCTGGGTGTGTTACAATGACAGAGTGGGTTCAGTCTGCTCTTCCCTGGGTGTGTTACATTGACAGAGTGGGGTCAGTCTGCTCTTCCCTGGGTGTGTTACATTGACAGAGTGTGGTCAGTCTGATCTTCCCTGGTTGTGTTACATTGACAGAGTGAGTTCAGTCTGCGCTTCCCTGGGTGTGTTACATTGTCAGAGTGGAGTCAGTCTGCTCTTCCCTGGGTGTGTTACATTGACAGAGTGAGGTCAGTCTGCTCTTCCCTGGGTTTGTTACATTAACAGAGTGGGGTCAGTCTTCTCTTCCCTGGGTGTGTTAAATTGACAGTGTTGGGTCAGTCTGCTCTTCCCTGGGTGTGTTAAATTGACAGTGTTGGGTCAGTCGGCTCTTCCCTGGGTGTTTTACATTGACAGAGTTTGGTCAGTCTGCTCTTCCCTGAGTGTGTTACATTGACAGAGTGGGGTCAGTCTGTTCTTCCTTGGGTGTGTTAAATTGACAGTGTTGGGTCAGTCTGCTCTTCCCTGGGTGTGTTACATTGACAGAGTGGCGTCAGTCTGTTCTTCCCTGGGAGTGTTACAGTGACAGGGTGGTGTCAGTCTGCTCTCCCCTGGGTGTGTTACATTGACAGAGTGGGGTCAGTCTGCTCTTCCCTGGGTGTTTTAAATTGACAGAGTGGGGTCAGTCTGTTCTTCCCTTGGTGTGTTACATTGACAGTGGTATCTGTCTGCTCTTCCCTGGGTGTGTTACATTGACAGAGTGGGGTCAGTCTGTTCTCCCATTGTGTGTTACATTGACAGAGTGCGGTCAGTCTGCTCTTCCCTGGGTGTGTTACAATGACAGAGTGGTGTCAGTGTGCATATCACTGGGTTGGTTACATTGACAGAGTGGGGTAAGTCTGCAGTTCACTGTGTGTGTAATTTTGCAGAAGAGGACATTCTGCTCTTCTCTGGGTGGGTTACATTGACAGAGTTTGGTCAGTCTGCTCTTCCCTGGGTGTGTACCATTGACAGAGTTGGGTCAGTGTGCTCTTCCCAGGGCGTGTCACATTGACAGAGTGGGGTCAGTCTGCTCTTCCCTGGGTTTGTTACATTGACAGAGTGGGGTCAGTCTTCTCTTCCCTGGGTGTGTTACATTGACAGATTGGGGTCAGTCTGCTCTTCCCCAAGTTTGTTACATTGACACAGTGGGGTCAGTCTGCTCTTCCCTGTGTGTGTTACATTGACAGAGTGGGCTTCAGTCTGCTCTTCCCAGGGTGTGTTACATTGACAGAGTGTGGTCAGTCTGCTCTTCTCAGGGCGTGTCACATTGACAGAGTGGGGTCAGTCTACTCTTTTATGGGTGGGTTACATTGACAGAGTGGGGTCAGTCTGCTCTTCCCTGGGTGTTTTACATTGTCAGAGTGGGGTCAGAATGCTCTTCCCTGGGAGGGTTACATTGACAGAGTTTAGTCAGTCTTCTCTTCCCTGGGTGTGTTACATTGACTGATTGGGGTCAGTCTGCTCTTCCCCAATTGTGTTACATTGACACTGTGGCGTCATTCTGCTCTTCCCTTGGTGTGTTACAATGACAGAGTGGGGTCAGTGCGCACTTCCCTGGGTGTGTTACATTGACAGAGTGGGGGTCAGTCTGCTCTTCCCAGGGTGTGTTGCATTGACAGAGTGTGGTCAGTCTGCTCTTCCCAGGGCGTGTCACATTGACAGAGTGGGGTCAGTCTGCTCTTTTATGGGTGGGTTACATTGACAGAGTGGGGTCAGTCTGTTCTCCCATTGTGTGTTACATTGACAGAGTGGGGTCAGTCTGCTCTTCCCTGGGTGTGTTACAATGACAGAGTGGGGTCAGTGTGCACATCACTGGGTGGGTTACATTGACAGAGTAGGTTAAGTCTGCTGTTCACTGTGTGAGTAATTTTGCAGAAGAGGACATTCTGCTCTTCTCTGGGTGGGTTACATTAACAGAGTGAGGTCAGTCTGCTCTTCCCTGGGTGTGTTCCATTGACAGAGTTTGGTAAGTGTGCTCTTCCCAGGGCTTGTCACATTCACAGAGTGGGGTCAGTCTGCTCTTTTATGGGTGTGTTACATTGACAGAGTGAGGTTAGTCTGCTCTTCCCAGGGCGTGTCACTTTGACAGAGTGGGGTCAATCTGCTCTTTTATGGGTGGGTTACATTGACAGAGTGGGGTCAGTCTGCTCTTCCCTGGGTGTGTAACATTGGCAGAGTGAGGTCAGTCTGCTCTTCCCTGGGTTTGTTACATTGACACAGTGGGGTCAGTCTGCTCTTCCCTGGGTGTGTGTTTCATTGAGAGATTGGGGTCAGTCTGCACTTCCCCAAGTTTGTTACATTGACAGAGTGGGGTCAGTCTGCACTTCCCTGGGAGTGTTACATTGACAGAGTGGGGTCAGTCTGTTCTTCCCTTGGTGTGTTACATTGACAGAGTGGTATCTGTCTGCTCTTCCCTGGGTGTTACTTTGACAGAGTGGGGTCAGTCTGTTCTCCCATTGTGTGTTACATTGACAGAGTGGGGTCAGTCTGCTCTTCCCTGGGTGTGTTACAATGACAGAGTGGGGTCAATGTGCACTTCACTGGGTGGGTTACATTGACAGAGTGGGGAAGTCTGCAGTTCACTGTGTGAGTAACTTTGCAGAAGAGGTCATTCTGCTCTTCTCTGGGTGGGTTACATTGACAGAGTGAGGTCAGTCTGCTCTTCCCTGGGTTTGTTACATTGACAGAGTTTGGTCAGTCTGCTCTTCCCTGGGTTTGTTACATTGACAGATTGTGGTCAGTCTTCTCTTTCCTGGGTGTGTTACATTGACAGATTGGGGTCAGTCTGCTCTTCCCTGAGTGTGTTACATTGACAGTGTTGGGTCAGTCTGCTCTTCCCTGTGTGTGTTACATTGACAGAGTCGCGTCAGTCTGTTCTGCCCTGCGAGTGTTACAGTGACAGGGTGGTGTCAGTCTGCTCTCTCCTGGGTGTGTTACATTGACAGAGTGGGGGGTAGTCTGCTTTTCCCAGTGTGTGTTACATTGACAGAGTGTGGTCAGTCTGCTCTTCCTAGGACGTGTCACATTGACAGAGTGGGGTCAGTCTGCTCTTTTATGGGTGGGTTACATTGACAGAATGAATTCAGTCTGCTCTTCCCTGCGTGTGTTGCATTGACAGAGTGGGGTCAGTCTGATCTTCCCTGGTTGTGTTACATTGACAAGTGAGTTCAGTCTGCTCTTCCCTGGGTGTGTTACATTGACAGAGAGGGGTCAGTCTGCTCTTCCCTGTGTGTGTTACATTGACAGAGTGAGGTCAGTCTGCTCTTCCCTGGGTGTGTTACATTGACAGAGTGGGTTCAGTCTGCTCTTCCCTGGGTGTGTTACATTGACACAGTGGGGTCAGTGTGCTCTTCCCTGGGTGTGTTACATTGACAGAGTGGGGTCAATTTGCTCTTCCCTGGGTGGGTAACATTGACAGAGTGGGGTCAGTCTGCTCTTCCCTGGGTGTGTTTCATTGACAGAGTGGGGTCAGTTTGCTCTTCCCTGGGTGTGTTACATTGACAGAGTGGTGTCAGTCTGCTCTTCCCTGGGTGTGTTACATTGACAGAGTGGGGTCAGTCTGTTCTTCCCTGGGTGTGTTACATTGACAGAGTGAGGTCAGTCTGATCTTCCCAGGGCGTGTCACATTGACAGAGTTGGGTCAATCTGCTCTTCCCTGGGTGGGTAACATTGACAGAGTATGGTCAGTCTGCTCTTCCCAGGGCGTGTCACATTGACAGAGTGGGGCCAGTCTGCTCTTCCCTGGCTGTGTTACATTGACAGAGTGGGGTCAGTCTGCTCTTCCCTGGGTGTGTTACGTTGACAGAGTGGGGTCAGTCTGCTCTTCCCTGGGTGTGTTACATTGACACAGTGGGGTCAGTCTGCTCTTCCCTGGGTGTGTTACATTGACAGAGTGGGGTCAGTCTGCTCTTCCCAGGGCGTGTCACATTGACAGAGTTGGGTCAATCTGCTCTTCCCTGGGTGGGTAACATTGACAGAGTATGGTCAGTCTGCTCTTCCCAGGGCGTGTTACATTGACAGAGTGGGGTCAGTCTGCTCTTCCCTGGGGGGGTTACATTGACAGAGTGGAGTCAGTCTGTTCTTCCCTGGGTGTGTTACATTGACAGAGTGGGGTCAGTCTGCTCTTCCCTGGGTGTGTTACATTGACAGAGTGGGGTAAGTCTGCAGTTCACTGTGTGAGTAATTTTGCAGAAGAGGACATTCTGCTCTTCTCTGGGTGGGTTACATTGACAGAGTGAGGTCAGTCTGCTCTTCCCTGGGTTTGTTACATTGACAGAGTTTGGTCAGTCTGCTCTTCCCTGGGTGTGTTACATTGACAGAGTGGGGTCAGTCTGCTCTTCCCTGGGTGTCTTAAATTGACAGAGTGGGGTCAGTCTGTTCTTCCCTTGGTGTGTTACATTGACAGAGTTGTATCTGTCTGCTCTTCCCTGGGTGTGTTAAATTGACAGAGTGGGGTCAGTCTGTTCTCCCATTGTGTGTTACATTGACAGAGTGGGGTCAGTCTGCTCTTCCCTGGGTGTGTTACAATGACAGAGTGGGGTCAATGTGCACTTCACTGGGTGGGTTACATTGACAGAGTGGGGAAGTCTGCAGTTCACTGTGTGAGTAACTTTGCAGAAGAGGTCATTCTGCTCTTCTCTGGGTGGGTTACATTGACAGAGTGAGGTCAGTCTGCTCTTCCCTGGGTTTGTTACATTGACAGAGTTGGGTCAGTGTGCTCTTCCCAGGGCGTGTCACATTGACAGAGTGGGGACAGTCTGCTCTTTTATGGGTGGGTTACATTGACAGAGTGGGTCAGTCTGCTCTTCCCTGAGTGTGTTACATTGACAGAGTGGGGTCAGTCTGATCTTCCCTGGTTGTGTTACATTGACAGAGTGATTTCAGTCTGCTCTTCCCTGGGTGTGTTACATTGACAGAGTGGGGTCAGTCTGCTCTTCCCTGGGAGGGTTACTTTGACAGAGTGGGGTCAGTCTGCTCTTTCCTGGGTGGGTTACATTGACAGATTGGGGTCAGTCTGTTCTTCCCTGGGTTTGTTACATTGACAGAGTGGGGTCAGTCTGCCCTTCCCTGGGTGTGTTACATTGACAGAGTGGGGGTCAGTCGGCTCTTCCCTGGGTTTGTTACTTTGATAGGTTGGGGTCAGTGTGCACTTCCCTGGGTGTGTTACATTGACAGAGTGGGGTCAGTCTGCTCTTCCCTGGGTGTGTTACATTGACAGAGTGGGGTCAGTCTGCTCTTCCCTGTGTGTGTTACATTGATAGATTGGGGTCAGTCTGCACTTCCCTGGGTGTGTTACATTGACAGAGTGGGGTCAGTCTGCTCTTCCCTGTGTGTGTTACATTGACAGAGTCGGGTCAGTGTGCACTTCCCTGGGTGTGTTACATTGACAGAGTGGGGTCAGTCTGCTCTTCCCTGGGTGTGTTACGTTGACAGATTGGGGTCAGCCTGCTCTTCCCTGGGTGTGTTACAATGACAGAGTGGGGGTCAGTCTGCACTTCCCTGGGTGTGTTACTTTGACAGAGTGGGGTCAGTCTGCTCTTCCCTGTGTGTGTTACATTGACAGAGTGGGGTCAGTCTGCTCTTCCCTGGGTGTGTTATATTGACAGAGTCGGGTCAGTCTGCACTTCCCTGGGTGTGTTTCATTGACAGAGTGGGGTCAGTCTGCTCTTCCCTGGGTGTGTTACATTGACAGAGTGGGGTCAGTCTGCCCTTCCCTGGGTGTGTTACATTGACAGAGTGGCGGTCAGTCTGCTCTTCCCTGGGTTTGTTACTTTGACAGAGTGGGGTCAGTCTTCTCTTCCATGGGTGTGTTACATTGACAGATTGGGGTCAGTGTGCACTTCCCTAGGTGGGTTACATTGACAGAGTTGTGTCAGTCTGCTCTTCAGTGCATGGGTCAGGTGACGGTTTACCTCTTTCATTGGGGCGGATGTCATGGAGCATCTTAAACCGGAGAGGGATCGGGGGGAATTGGAGCCGTTTAGAGAGAGAGTACAGAAGGTAAGACAGCTCCGCTGAAAGCACGGTAGTTAATGCTGCCCCGATTAAAATATTGAAGATGGCAGAGGGGCAGATGAGCTGAGACAGGGTGGGAGCTGGGCGATATTGATGATGTGGAAGGACAGTGTGTGTATCTGATCACATTCTGTCAGTCTGACTAATAGCAGTCATTCCTGCCACTGGATTCACTGAGGGGTGAAAGGTCAGTGAACAGAGTAGACTGTCCCTGTTATTCTGTTCCTGACTCTCCAGCTCCCACTCTGTTAGTGACCTCTCAGTCTCCCGGGAAATGGGCTTTTTCCCAATTGTGCCGGATTCCTGGCCTTCATCCTTGGCCGAGCTGAGAGTTGATGGTCTGAGGAATATCATTCCCAAATGACTCCTGTCCAAGATAATCCCGATGAATGTGCCTGTGTATCCTCCAGTAATCTGTAAACATCATTGCTCAGGGCTGGAGGGACATGGATTGATGACATTGAGGATGTTATGAACCAGACCAAACTCCTCTGCCTTAAGGAAATGGTCTCGACCCTTTTTCCTGATTTCCTGAAGGGAAGTGTAAGGTGTTACAATGTGATTGGTCAAACTGCCAGGCTTGAATCAAAATACACTTTACTCCACACTATCGTTGTAACACAAACATAAGGAAGAAAGATTGGACAAACCGAACTCGATTGGAAACCTGAACCAAATGAACATTATTTAACTATAAACAGCAACTGTTCGGATATCGTAACATTCCATAAACCACACAATTCTGGTCTTTCTGCTATCGGGAGAATGGGGTGAAACTTGTCAAGATTCAGAAAAGATTTCCAAGGATGTTTGCAGAGTCAGGATTTCTGACTGTTTTGAGGCTGGAGTTTATTTTATCCTTGTGTAGATTTGACACATTAACCCTCCCTCCCCACCACTACAGAAGCTGTTGGAACTGTTCAGTGTTTCCAGTGGCTTCTGTAATTATTTCAGGTTCCTGACTGGAGCAGTCTCTCACTTTTCGAACAAAACAAACCCATCCTTGTGCTGTACCCAATATTTCAATAAGAAATGGGAAGCAGCAGAGGGGAAAGCTTCCGAGATGCCGAGCAATGCTGCCCGGTTCCACACTGCAATTCACAGGAACCATCACCAGGAAAAGCAAGGAGCAATCTGACAGATCCGGTTTACCACAGAATGAAAGATTTATTTCCTCGATTTATCCCAGTGCCTTACCTTTAAAAGGCTGTTTACAAACCACAACACTGCAATGGCTGGGAATCGGACCCAGGTCAACTGCTTGGAAGGCAGCTCTGCTCCCCACTATCCCACCATCACCCTCCTAACAGCTCCCTCCCCATTCCCAAACACACTTAACAAGGCCGTGATCATCACCAACTGGATTGGGGCTGAAATCCAAACAGACACATCCTCTGTATCTAACCCAGTGATGGAGCTATCCTGATTGAGTTTGATGTGAACAGGATGGGGGAAGTGGGGGATTTAATCAGTACCTAACGCCGAGCTCAAAATGGCCTGGGAATTTGAAATGCTGCAGTGTAGAGGGAGATTTACTCTGTATCTGACCCCATTCTCTACCTGCCCTGGGCATTTAAATGGAGACAGTTTAATGGGAGCTTTATTTTGTCTGGAACCCTGTGCTCCCTCTGCCCTGGGAGTGTTTGCTGGGAACACTGTCTAACCTCTGTGATATGGATCCAATGAAGATTGATGGGAGACAGTGTAAATGGAATTGTCAGGATCCAATTCCTTCACGTGGATGAGAGAAGGTGAGAAAAAATGATACCAGTGGGACTGAAGGGTCAGTAGCAGAATGAAGACACCATTGGCTCAGAGAGAGTAGACAGGAGAGAGGGTCATGAGGGTTTCAGACTGGAGGGAGCTACAGGCACATACAAGTTGGGAACTGTTTTCAGTAAAAGACAATTGATCCCAGGTCACTGCAGAGTGTAAGAATCTGATGCCTTTCCCTCACTATCCTCCTCCAATCCCTGGGAAGATCTGCTCCCACACCATGTTCCATCCCAACTGCTGACTGTGTTACATACATTAATACATTGGAGCTGGGCAGAGGTGCTTTTAACCCTGGGATCTTGCTGTGTAACTTGCCTCCAAAATGCTCTTGCTCCCCCTTTCAACTAATCTTTTCCCTCTTTTATCCCGAGGAACCTTTGTTTGGAAAGCTGCAACGTGAAGATCCAAAATGTTCGAGTCCAGGAAAGAACAACCTCCAGAGGGGGAGCACGGGCCTGAGGCCTGAGGCCTGGTCGACAGGCTGCACCCCGTGGGGGCCCACAGTGAGTTGTGTGTTTATTTACCCCGAGGTTTAATCTCCTCTGGGGGACCCTGGGTTTTAGGGACCTCTGGGTAACTGGCTCCTGTCAGATTGAGGCCCTGTCATTTTTAAAACAGGTTTGAAGCCTGGGGTTAAAGTTTGTCAATCCCCAGGATCTGAGAGGTAGGACTCTCTTACGGTGGAATTAAAACCCAAATGCTGTGACCCTCTCTAAAGACTCCCTCTCTCACCCTTCTCTCTCACCCCTCTCTCTCTCACACCCCTCTCTCTCACCCTCCCTCTCTCATCCCGTCCCTCTTCCCCCTCCCACTCTCATCCCTCCTCTCTCACACTCTCCCTATCTCACCCCTCTCTCACAGCCCCTCCTGCTCTCACCCACGCTCTCTTGCACCCCCTATCTCTCTCACCCCCTTCTCTCTCACTGCCTCTCTCTCACACACCCCCTTTCTCTCTCACCTTGTTATCTCTCTCTCCCTCACTCTCTCTCACCCCCTCTCTCTCCACCCTGCTCTCTCACTCTCACCCCTCCCTCTGTCATCCCTCACCCTCTCTCCCCTTTACACCCTCTCTCTCCCCCGCCCTCTCTCATCCCCTCATGTCTCTCGCTCCCTTTTTCTCTCTCTCATTCCCCTTCCCTCTCGCACTCTGTCTCACACTCCCACTCTCTTTCTCTCTCGCACCCTCTTTCTCTTGGTCACCCCATTTCTCCATCTCTTTTGACCCCTTTCTTCCTCCCTCCTTCTTGCTCTCGCTCTGTCTCTCTCTAGCGCCCACTCTCTCATCCCATCTCCATCACACCCCTCTAACTGTCTCATCTGTTCACTCGCTCTCTCTCTCTGTCTCTCTCTCTCAACCCATCATTCACTGTCTATCTCACCCTCTCTCTCACCTCTTTAACTCTCTCTCTCTCGCGTCCCATCTCTCTCATCCCTCTTTATCTTGCTGTCCCCCTTTCTCTCTCACCCTTTCTCTATCTCTCCTCCTTTCTCTCAATCCCTCTCTCTCACCCCCTCTCTCTCCCACTCTCTCTCCCACCTCCTCTCTCTCACCCCCTCACATTCACTCTTTCTCTGACCTTCTCTCTCTCTTTCTCTTCCCCCTCTCTCTTTCTCCCCCTCTCTCCTTTTCTCAGACCTCTCTCCCTTTCTCACCCCTCTCTCCCTCACCCCTTTCTCTCTTACCCCCTCTCTCTCAACCCCTCTCTCTCACCCTCTCTCTCTCACCCCCGCATCCCCCTCTCTCCCCCCTCTATCCCCCCTCTCTCCCCCGCTCTCTCACCCCCTCTCTCCCCCTCTCCTCCATCTCTCCCCCTCTCTGCCATCTCTCTACCCCCTCTCTGTGCCCTCTCTCTGCCCCCAATCCCACCCCCTCTCCCTCTCCCCCTCCCTCCTCCTCCCTCGCCCCCTCTCTCTCATCCTCTCTCCCCTCCTCTCTCGCCCCTCTGTCTCGCACCCCTCTCTCACCCCCCCCTCTCTCTCTCACATTCTCTCTCTCTGTCTCACTCTTCTGCTCGCTCTCTTCCTCTTGCGGTCTCTCTCTCACTCTCTCACCCTCTTCTCACGTTCTCTCTCTCTCCCTGCCTCTCTCCCTCTCTCTTGCCTCCCGCTCTCTCTTATCTCACGGTCTCTCTCGTTCGCTCTCTCGCTCGTGCTCTCTCTCTCTCTGTCGCTCATGCTCTCTCTGTCTGTCACTCTCACTCTTGCTCTATCTCTCTCTGTCTGTCGCTCTCTCTCTCTCCATCTCTCTCTCTCAGTCCTCCCCCTCACCTCCTTTCTCTTGCAACCCATCTTTCTCAACCCCTCTCTCCCCCGTCTCTCTCTAACCCTCTCTCTCTCTCTCACCCCCTCTTTCCCCAGTCTCTCTCTTAACCTCTCTCTCTCAAAACCTCTCTCACCCCCTCTCTCTCAACCTCTCTCTCCCCCCTCTCAACCCCCCTCTCTCAATTGCTCTCTCACCCCTCTCATTCTCACCCTCTCTCTCTTCCCCTCTCTCCCACCCTCTCTCTCTCACTCCCGTCGCTCTCTCTCTCAAGCCCCCCCTCTCTCTCTCACATCTATCTCCCTCTCACCCCCCTCTCTCACTCCCCTCTCTCTCTGTCACCCCCCTCTCTCCCACCCCAATCTCTTTCACATCCCCCTCTCTCTCACACACACACTCTCACACATCCTCGCTCTCTCACCCCCTCCCTCTCTCCCACCATCTCTCTGCCTCTTTCTCATCCCCTCTCTCTCCTTCTCGCTCCCTCTCTCTCACCTACTCTCTCTCTCCCACCTCCTCTCTGTCACTCACTCCCACCTCTCCCTCTCACCGCCCTCTCCCCCTCTCTCTCTCCCCCTCTATCTCACCTCCTCTCTCTCACCCCTCTCTCTCGCACCCCTCTCTCACCCCCCTCTCTCTCACATTCTCTCTCTCTGTCTCACTCGTCTGCTTGCTCTCTTCCTCTTGTGGTCTCTCTCTCACTTTCTCACCCGCTTCTCACGCTCTCTCTCTCTCCCTGCCTCGATCCCACTCTCTTGCCTCCCGCTCTCTCTTATCTCACGGTCTCTCTCGTTCGCTCTCTCTCACTCGTGCTCTCTCTCTGTCGCTCATGCTCTCTCTGTCTGTCACTCTCACTCTCTCTCTCCCTCTCTCTCAGTCCACCCTATCTCTCTCACCTCTTCGCTCTCACTCTTGCTCTATCGTTCTCTCTGTCTGTCACTCTCTCACCCCTCACTCTCACTCCCTCTCTCTCTCAGCCCCCCTCACCACCCCTTCTCTCGACACCCCTCAATCTCCCATCCCCTCACTCTCTCACGCCCCTCCGTCTCTCACCCCCCTCTCTCTCAATCCCTCGCTCTCTCTCACATCCAACTCTCTCTCACCCTTCTCTCTCAACCCCCCTCTCTCTCCCCTCTCTCTTCCTCACCCCTCTCTCCCACCCCAATCTCTTTCACAACCCCCCTCTCTCTCACACACACTCTCACACACCCTCGCTCTCTCACCCCCTCCCTCTCTCCCACCATCTCTCTGCCTCGTTCTCATCCCCTTTCTCTCCTTCTCACTCCCTCTCTCTCACCACCCCCTCTCTCAACCCCCCCACTCTCTCATTCCCTCAGTCTCTCACCCCCTCTCTCTCAACCCCTTGCTCTCTAAACCCCCCCACTCTCACCCCCCTCTCTCTCACTCCCTCTCTCACACCACCCCCTCTCTCAACCCCCCCCACTCTCTCATTCCCTCAGTCTCTCACCCCCTCTCTCTCAACCCCTTGCTCTCTAAACCCCCCCACTCTCACCCCCCTCTCTTTCACTCCCCCTCTCTCTCACCACCCCCTCTCTCAACCCCCCACACTCTCTCATTCCCTCAGTCTCTCACCCCCTCTCTCTCAACCCCTTGCTCTCTAACCCCCCCTCCCTCTCCATCTCCCTCTGTCTCTCACACCCCCTCTCTCTCCATCCCATCTCACTCTCTCACACCCCACTCTCTCTCACACACCCTCTCTCTCTCACCCCCACTCCCTCACCCCCTCTGTCTCACCCATCTCTCTCCCCCCTCCCGCTCTCTCCACTCCCTCGCTCCCCCCTCTCTCGCCCTCCCCTCTCTCTCACCCTTCCCTCTCTCTCGCCCTCCCCACTCTCTCTCCCTCCCCTCTCTCGCCCTCCCCTCTTTCGCCCTCCCCTCTCACTCGCCCACCCCTCACTGGCTCTCCCCTCTCTCTCCCTGCCCCCTCTCTCTCTCCCTCCCCTCACTGGCCCTCCCATCTCTCTCCGTCCCCCTCACTCTCCTTCCCCTCTCTTGCCCTCCCCTCCCTCTCACTCTCCCTCCCCTCTCAATCTCCCTCCCCTCTTACTCTCCCTCCCCCTCCACCCACCCAGCCTCCACTCTCTCTCCCACCCGCTCTCTCCCACGCTCTCTCCCCTCTTCTCTCTACCCCCTCCCCCTCTCACCTGTCTCACGCCCTCCACTCCCCCTCCTCTCTCTCCTCCCTCCTCTCTCTTCCTTCCTCTCTGACCCTCCTCTCTCCCCTCCTCTCTTTCCTCCTCTCTCCCCCTCCTCTCTCCCCTACTCTTTCTCCTCATTGCTCTCCTTCTCTATCTCTCCCTTATCCTCTCTCCCCTCCTCTCTCTTCGCACCTCTCTCTTCCCTCCTCTCGCCTCCTCTCTCTCCCACTCTCTCTCTCTCTTGCTCTCTCTCTCTCACTCTCTCTCCCCTCTCTCTCTGCACTCTCTCCCCTCTCTCTCCTTCCCCTCTTTCTCTCCCCGAACTTTCTCTCCCCCCACTCTCTCTCTCTGCCCACTCTCTGTGCCTCATCTCTCTGTCCTCTCCCTACCGTCCCCCCGTCCCCCTCTGTCCCCCACTCTCTGCATCCCCCATACTCTGTCCCCCTCTCTCTGACCCCTTCTCACTTCCCCACTCTGTACCCCTCTCTCTGCCCCCGACTCTCTGTCCCCCTCTATCTCCCCCACTCTCTGTGCCCCTGCTCTGTAGTCCTCTCTCTGTCCCCCCCTCTCTCTCTGTCCCCCTCTCGCTCTGTCCCCCTCTCTCTGTCCCCCTCTCTCTGTCCCCCTCTCTCTGTCCCCCTCTCTCTGTCCCCCTCTCTCTGTGCCCCTCTCTCTCCCACCCGCCTCACTATCCCCCCTCTTTGTCCTCCTCTCTCTCTGTTCCCCTCTCTCTCAGTCCGGCTCTCTCTGTTCCCCCTATCTCTGTCACCCTCTCTCTCCCACCACCTCTCTCAGAACCCCTCTCCCTCCCACCACATCTCTCTCTGTCCCCCTCTCTCTGTCTCCCCCTCTCTCTGTCCACCCTGTCTCTGTCCCACCTCTCTCTGTCCACTCTCTCTGTCCCCCTCTCTCTGTCCCCTCCACCTCTACCCCGCTCTCTGCCCCCCTCTCAGTCGCCCTCTCTCTGCACCGTCTCTCTCTGCCCCCAGTCTGACCCCCCTCTCTCTCTCTGTCCCTCACTCTCTCCATCTCCCCACTCTTTGTCCCCCACTCTCTGTCCCCCTCTCTCTGACCCCCTCTATCTCCCCCACTCTCTGTGCCCCTCTCTCTATCGCCCTCTCTCTGCCCCCTCCCCTTCCACCCGCCTCTCTCTGTCCCCCCTTTCTCTCTCCCCCCTCTGTGTCCCCCCTCTGTCCCCCCCTCTGTCCCCCCTCTCTGCCCCCTCAATCTCCCCCTCCCTCTACCTCCCCCTCTTTTTGTCCTCCTCTATCTTCCCCACTCTCAGTACCCCCCTCTCTCTACCCCTCCCTCTGATCCCCTCTACCTCGCCCTCTTTTTGTCCCCCTCTATCTCCCCCACTCTCAGTACCCCACTATCTGTCCCCCTCCCTCTGACCATCTCTACCTCCCCCTCTTTTTCCCCCTCTTTTTGTCCCCCTCTATCTCCCCGACTCTCAGTACCCCCCCTCTCTGTCCCACTCTCTGTCCCCCTCTCCGTGCCCCCCTCTCTGTGCCCCCCTCTCTGTGCCCCCCTCTCCGTGCCCCCCTCTCTGTCCCCCTCTCTCTGTCCCCCTCTCTCTGTCCCCCTCTCTCTTCCACCCGCCTCGCTATCCCCCCTCTTTGTGCCCCCCCCCCGTCCCCCTCTCTCTCAGTTCGGCTCTCTCATACCCCTTCTCTCACCCACCGCAACTCTCTCTGTCCCCCTCTCTCTGTCCCCCTTTCTCTGTCCCCCCTCTCTCTGTCCACCCTCTCTCTGTCTCCTCTCTCTGTCCCTCTCTCTCTGTCCCCACTCTCCCTGTCCCCCCTCTCTCTGTCCCCCCTCTCTGTCCCCCTCTCTCTGTCCCCTCTTTCTCTCCCCTGCTCTCTGCCACCCCCTCTGTCGCCCTGTCTCTGCTCCGTCACTCTCTGCCCCTCTCTCTAACCACCCCTCTCTCTCTCTCCCCCACTCTCTCCATCCCCCCCACTCTCTGTCTCCCTCTCTGACCCCCTCTCTCTGACCCCCTCTCTCTCCTCCACTCTGTACCCATCTCTCTGTCCCCCACTCTATATTGCCCTCTCTCTCTGTCACCCTGTCTCTGAGCCCCGCTATCTCCCACCTCTCTCTGTCCCCCCTCTCTCTATCCCCTCTCTCTCTGTCCCCCTCTCTCTCTGCCCCCTCTGTCTCTCTGTCCCCTCTCTCTCTGTCCCCTCTCTCTCTGTCACCCTCTCTCTGTCGCCATTTCTCAGCCCCCCTCTCTCACTGTCCCCCTCTGTCTCTGACCCCCTCTCTTGCTGTCCCCCTCTATATCACCCTCTCTCTGTCCCCCTCTCTCTGACCCCCCTCGATCTCCTCCACATTCTGTGCCCCTCTCTCTGTCGCCCTCTCTCTGTCACCCTCTCTCTGTACCCCCTCTCTCTCTGTCCCCCCTCTGTCTCCCCCACTCTCTCTGTCCCCCTCTATCTCCCCCTCTCTCTGACCCCCTCTATCACCCCCTCTTTTTGTCCTACTCTCTGTCCACCTCTATCTCCCCCACTCGCTGTACCACTATCTCTGTACTCTTCGCTCTGAACCCTTCTATCTACCCCTCTCTCCGTGCCTCTCTATCTGTCCCCCTCCCTTTGTCAACCTCTATCTCCCCTTTCTCTGTCCCCCTCTCTCTGTCCCCCTCTCTCTCCCACCAGCCTCTCTCTGACCCCCTCTCTTTTTCCCCGCCTCTCCCTCTCTGTCCCTCTCTCTGTCCCCCCCCCCCCCTCTGTCCCCCCCCTCTCTGTCCCCCCTCTCTCTGTCCCCCCTCTTTCGGTCCACCCCTCTTTCTGTCCCTCCCTCTCTCTGTCCCCCCTCTCTCTGACCCGCTCTCTCTGACCCACTCTAGCTCCCCCACTCTCTGTGCTCGTCTCTCTGTCGCCCCTCTCTCTGCCCTCCTCTCCCTTCCACCTGCCTCTCTCTTCCCCCCCTCGCTCTGACCCCCTCTCTCTCTGCCCCGCTCTCTCTCTGTCCCCCCTCTCTCTCTGTCCCCCTCTCTGTCCCCCTCTCTGTGCCCCCCTCTCTGTGCCCCCCTCTCTGTGTCCCCCTTTCTGTTCCCCCTCTCTCTGTCCCCCTCACTCTGTCCCCCTCCCTCTCTGTCCCCTTCTCTCTGTTCCCCCCCTCTCTGTCCCACCTCTCTCTGTCCCCTCTCTGTCTGTCCCCCCTCTCTCTCTGTCCCCCCCCTCTGTCCCCCTCTCTCTCTGTCGCCCCCTCTCTCTGCCCCCCTCTCTCTCTGCCCCGCTCTCTCTCCGTCCCCCTCTCTCTCTCTGTCCCCCTCCCTGTCCCCCTCTCTGTGCCCCCCTCTCTGTGCCCCCCTCTCTGTGTCCCCCTTTCTGTTCCCCCTCTCTCTGTCCCCCTCACTCTGTCCCCCTCTCTCTGTCCCCCTCGCTCTCTGCCTCCTCTCTCTGTCCCCCTCTCTCTGTCCCCCTCTATCTGTCCACCTCTCTCTGTCCCCCTCTATCTCTACCCCGCTCTCTGCGCCCCTCTCTTTCGCCCTCTCTCTGCTCCGTCTCTCCCTGTCCCTCTCTCTGACCCCCCTCTCTCTCCCACCCGCCTCTCCGTCTCTGTCCCTCTCTCTGTCCCCCCCCCCCCCGTCCCCCCCTCTCTGTCCCCCCTCTCTCTGTCCCCCCTCTTTCGGGCCACCCCTGTTTCTGTCCCTCCCTCTCTCTGTCCCCCTCTCTCTGACCCGCTCTCTCTGACCCTCTCTAGCTCCCCCACTCTCTGTGCTCGTCTCTCTGTTGCCCTCTCTCTGCCCTCCTCTCCCTTCCACCTGCCT
Organism: Chiloscyllium punctatum; assembly: GCF_047496795.1. Lineage (NCBI taxonomy): Eukaryota > Metazoa > Chordata > Chondrichthyes > Orectolobiformes > Hemiscylliidae > Chiloscyllium > Chiloscyllium punctatum. The sequence continues at coordinate 24,030,180 of NC_092772.1, forward strand.
CTCTCTTCCCCCCCCCTCGCTCTGAGCCCCTCTCTCTCTGCCCCCGCTCTCTCTCTGTCCCCCTCTCTCTCTCTGTCCCCCTCTCTGTCCCCCTCTCTGTGCCCCCCTCTCAGTGCCCCCCTCTCTGTGTCCCCCTTTCTGTTCCCCCTCTCTCTGTCCCCCTCACTCTGTCCCCCTCTCTCTCTGTCCCCTTCTCTCTGTCCCCCCCCTCTCTCTGTCCCACCTCTCTCTGTCCCCCCTCTGTCTGTCCCCCCTCTCTCTCTGTCCCCCCCTCTGTCCCCCTCTCTCTCTGTCCCCCCCTCTCTCTGCCCCCCTCTCTCTCTGCCCCGCTCTCTCTCTGTCCCCCTCTCTCTCTCTGTCCCCCTCTCTGTCCCCCTCTCTGTGCCCCCCTCTCTGTGTCCCCCTTTCTGTTCCCCCTCTCTCTGTCCCCCCTCACTCTGTCCCCCCTCTCTCTGTCCCCCTCGCTCTCTGCCTCCTCTCTCTGTCCCCCTCTCTCTGTCCCCCTCTATCTGTCCTCCTCTCTCTGTCCCCTCTATCTCTACCCCGCTCTCTGCGCCCCTCTCTTTCGCCCTCTCTCTGCTCCGTCTCTCCCTGTCCCCCTCTCTGACCCCCTCTCTCTCTCTCTCTCTCTCTGTCCCACACTCTCTCCATCTCCCCACTGTCTGTCTCCCCCTCTCTCTGACCCATCTATCTCCCCCACTCTCGGTGCCTCTCTCTGTCGCCCTCTCTCTGCCCCTCTCTCCCTTCTACCTGCCTCTCTCTGTCCTCCTCTCTCTCTGTCCTCCTCTCTCTCTGACCTCCTCTCTCTGTCCTTCTCTCTCTGTCCACATCTCGCTCTGTCCCTCTCTCTCTCTGTTCCCCTCTCTCTCTGTCCCCACCTCTCTCCGTCCCCCCAACTCTCCGTCCCCCCCACTCTCTGTCCCCCTCTCTCTGTCGCCCTCTCTCTGCCCCCATCTCTCTGATTCCCTCTCTCTCCCCCACTCTGTACTCCTCTCTCTGTCCCTCACTCTCTGTCCCCTCTCATTGTCCCCCTCTATATCTCCGTCTCTCTGTCCCCCTCTCTGACCCTCTCTTTCTGCCCCCTCACTCTGTCCCCTTCTGTCTGCCCCATCTCTCTCTGCCCCTCCCTCTCTGTCCCCTCTCTCTCTGTCCCCCTTTCTCTCTGTCCCCCTCTCTCTGTCGCCCTCTCTCTGCCCCTCTCTCTCTGTCCCCCACTCTCTCTGTCACCGTCTCTCTGTCCCCCTCTCTCTGTCCCCCACTCTCTCTGTCACCGTCTCTCTCTCTGTCGCCATTTCTCTGCCCCCCCCTCTCACAGTCCCCCTCTGTCTCTGACTCCTTCTCTCGTAGTCCCCTCTATATCACCCTCCCTCTGTCCCCCTCTCTCTGACCCCCTCGATCTCCCCCACTCTCTATGGCACTCTCTCTGTCGCCCTCTCTCTGTCCCCCCTCTCTCTGTCACCCCCCTCTCTGCCCCTCTCTCTACCCCCCATGCCCCCCCACTCTCAGTCCCCCCAACTCTCTGTCCACCCCATCTCTCTGTCCCCCCTATCTCCCCGACTCTCTGTGCCCCTCTCTCTGTCCCCCTCCCTTTGACCATCTCTGTCTTCCCCTCTCTCTGTCCCGCCTCGCTCTCAGTCGGCTCTCTCTCTGCCCCTCTCTCTGTCCCCCTCTCTCTGTCCCGCGCTCTCTCTGCCCCCTCTCTCTGTCCCCCTCTCTCTGAACCCCCCCTCTCTCTGTCGCCCTCTCTCTCTTTCCCTCTATCTCTCCCCCGCTCTCTGCCCCCTCTCTCTGCTCCGTCTCTCTCTGCCCCTCTCTCTTTGACACCCTCTCTCTCTCTCTGTCCCCCACTCTCTCCATCCCCCCACTCTCTGTCCCCCTCTCTCTGACCCCCTCTCTCTCCCACTCTTTACCCCTCTCTCTGTCCCCTCTCTCTGTCCCCCACTCTCTGTCCCCACTCCTCTGTCCACCTCTCTGTCCCCCTCTCTCTGTCCCCCTCTATGTCCTCCTCTTTCTGAGCCCGCTATCTCCCCACACACTGTGCTCCTCTCTCTGTCCCCCCTCTCTGTCCGCCCCTCTCTCTGTCCCCCTCTCTCTCTGTCCCCCTCTCTTTCTGCCCCCTTTTCTCTCTGTCCCTCTCTCTCTGTCGCCCTCTCTCTGCCCCACTCTCTCTGTCCCCCACTCTCTTTTCACTCTCTCTCTGCCCCCTCTCTCTCTGCCCCCCTCACTCTGTCTCCCTCTGTCTGCCCCATCTCTCTTTCCCCTCTATCTCTGCCCCGCTCTCTCTCTGTTCCCCCCCTCTCTTTCCCCCCCTCTGTCCCACCCCCTCTCTGTCCCCCCTCACTGTCCCCCTCTCTCCGGCCCCCCCTCTCTCTGACCCCTCTCTCTCTGTCCCCCCTCTCTCTCTGTCGCCCCTCTCTCTCTGTCCCCCCGTCTCTGTCCCCCATCTCTCTGTCCCCCATCTCTCTGTCCCCCGTCCCTCTGTCCCCCTCTCTCTGACCCCCTCTCTCTCTGTCCCCCCTCTCTCTCTGTCGCCCCTCTCTCTCTGTCCCCCCGTCTCTGTCCCCATCTCTCTGTCCCCCATCTCTCTGTCCCCCATCTCTCTGTCCCCCGTCCCTCTATCCCCCCTCTCTGTCCCCCCTCTCTCTCTCCCCCTCTCTCTCTGTCCCGCTCTCCCTCCCACCCGCCTCTCTCTGACTCCTCCGCCTCACACTCACCTCTCTCTCTACCCTCCTCTCCCTGTCTCCTCTCTCTGTCTCCTCTCTCTGTCTCCTCTCTCTAACCCCCTCTCTCTGTCCACCTCTCTCTGTCCCCCTCCTCTCTGTCCCCCTCTCTCTGTCCCCCCCCCTCTCTGTCCCCCTCTCTCAGTCCCCGTCTCTCTGTCCCCCTCTCTCTTTCGCCCTCTCTCTGTTGCCCTCTCTCTGTCCCACTCACTCAGACCCCCTCTGTCTGGCCCACTCTCTGACCCCTCTCTCTCCCACCCGTCTCCCTCTATCCCCCCTCTTTGTCCCCCTCTCTCTCTGTCCCCCTCTCTCTCCCACCCGTCTCCCTCTATCCCCCCCTCTTTGTCCCCCTCTCTCTCTGTCCCCCTCTCGCTCTGACGCCATCTCCCTGTCCCCTCAATCCCCCCGTCTCTCTGTTCCCCTCTCTCTGTTCCCTCTCTCTGTCCCCCTCTCTCTGTCCCCCTCTGTCTGACCCCCTCTGTCTGACCCCTCTCTCTGTCCCCCTCTCTCTGTCCCCCTCTCTCTGTCCCTTCTCTCTCTGTCGCCCTCCCTCTGCCCCCTCTCTCTGTCCCCCTCTCTCTCTGTCCCCCTCCCTCTATCCCCCCTGTCTGTCCCCCTCTCTCTCTGTCCCCTCTCTCTCTGTCCCCCTCTCTCTCTGTCCCCCCCCGTCTGTCCCCTCTCTCTCTGTCCCCTCTCTCTCTGTCCCCCTCTCTCTCTGTCCCCCCTCTCTCTGTCCCCCTCTCTCTCTGTCCCCCTCTCTCCTCTGTCACCTCACTCTCTGTCCCCAACTCTCTCCATCCCCCCAATCTCTGACCCCCTCTCTCACCTCCACTTTATACCCCTCACTCTGTCCCCCTCTCTCTCTCTGTCCCCCTCTCTCTCGTCACCTCTCTCTCTGTCCCCAACACTCTCCATCCCCGCAATCTCTGACCCCCTCTCTCACCTCCACTTTATACCCCTCACTCTGTCCCCCTCTCTGTCCTCCTCTCTCTGACCCCCTCAACCTCCGACATTTTCTGTCCCCCTCTCGCTCTGGTCCCCCTCGCTCTGTCCCCCTCTCTCTGTCCCCCTCTCTCTCTCTGTCCCGCGCTCTCTCCCACCCGCCTCTCTCTGTCCCCCTCTCTCTGTCCCCCACTCTCTCCATCCCGCACTGTCTGAAACTCCTCTCTCACCCCCACTCTGTACTCCTCCTCTCTGTCCCCACTCTCTGTCCCCTACTCTCTGCCCCCTCTCTCTGTCCCCCTCTCTCTGTCCCCCCCTCTCTCTGTCCCCCCTCTCTCTGTCCCCCCCCTCTCTCTCTCTGTCCCCCCTCTATCTCGCCCTCTCTCTGTCCCCCTGTCTCTGCCTCCCTCCCTCTGCCCCCCTCTCTCTATCCCCCCACTCTCTGTCCCCCCTCTCTCTGTCCCCCCTCTCTCTGTCCCCCCTCTCTCTTTCCTCTCTCTCTGTTCCCCCTCTCTCTCTGTTCCCTCTCTCTCTGTCCCCCACTCTCTCCATCCCCCCACTCTCTGACCTCCTCTCTCACCCCCACTCTGTACCCCTCTCTCTGTCCCCCACTCTCTGCCCCCCCTCTCTGTCCCCCACTCTATCACCCCTCTCTCTCACCCCCCTCTACCTGCGAATTTTTCTGTACCCCTCTCTGTGATCCCCTCTACCTCCCCTCTCTGTCCCCCCTCTCTGTCCCCCTCTCAGTCCCTCTCTCTCTCTCTTCCCCTCTCACTCTCTATCACCCCTCTCTCTCACCCCCTCTACCTGCGAATTTTTCTGTACCCCTCTCAGTGATCCCCTCTACCTCCCCCTCTCTCTGTCCCCCCCTCTCTCTGTCCACCCTGTCTCTGTCCCCCCCTCTCTCTCTCTATTCCCCTCTCACTCTCTGTCGCCCCTCTCTCTATCCCCCCACTCTCTGTCCCCCCTCTCTCTGTCCCCCTCTCTCTGTCCCCTTCTCTCTCTTTCCCCCTCTCTCTCTGTTCCCTCCCCCTCTCTCTGTCCCCCTCACTCTCTCCAACTCTCTCTACCCCTCTCTCTCTCTCTGTCCCCCGTATCTCCCCACTCCCTGTCCCCCTCTCTCTGTTGCCCTCTCTCTGACCCGCTCTCTCTGTCCCCCTCTCCCTACCCCCTCTCTCTCTGTCCCCTCCTCTCTGCCCCCTCTCTCTCTGCCCCCCTCTCTCTGTCCCCCTCTCTCTCTGTCCTCTCTCACTGTCCCCCTCTCTCTCGCCACCTCTATCTCCCCCACTCTCTGTCCTCTCTCTCTGTCACCCTCTCTCTGCCCTCCTCTCTCTGTCCCCCCCTCTGTCCTGCCTCTATCTATCCACCCTCTCTGCCCCCTCTCTCTGACACCCCTTCCTCTCTCTCTCCTCCTCTCTCTATCACCCCTCTCTCTCTCCCCCACTCTCTGACCCCCTCTCTCTGCCCCCTTTCCCTGTCCCCTCTCTCTCTCTCCCCCTCTCTTTATCCCCCTCTCTCTGTCCCCCCTCTCTCTCTGTCACCCCCTTTCTATGTCTCCCCCCTCTCTCTGCCCCCTCTCTGTCCTCCCACTCTCTGTCCCCCTCTCTCTGTCCCCCTCTCTCTGCCCCCTCTCTCTCTGTCCTCCAACTCTCTGTCCTTCTCTCTCTGTCCCCCCTCTCTTTCCTCCCTCTCTCTGTCCCTCTCTCTCTGTCCGCCTCTCTCTGCCCACCTCTCTCTGCCCCCTCTCTCTGTCCCTCTCTTTCTGTCCCCCTCTCTCTCTGTCCCCCACCCTCTCTGTCCCCCTCTCTCTGTCCCCCACTTTCTCTGTCCCCTCTCTCTCTTTCTCCCCATCCCCCCACTATATGACCCCCTCTCTCACCTCCACTCTATCCCTTTCTCTGACGCCCATTCTCTGTTCCCCACTCTCTGTCCCCCTCTATCCCCCCTCTCTCTGACCCCCTCTACCTCCGCCTTTTCTGTCCCCTCTCTCTGACCCCCTCTATCTCCCCTTCTCTCTGCCCCCCTTTCTCTGTCCCCCTCTATCTCCCCTTCTCTCTGCCCCCATTTCTCTGTGCCCCTCTCTCTGACCCCCTCACTCTGTCCCCCTCTCTCTGACCCCCTCTATCTCCCCTTCTCTCTGCCCCCCTTTCTCTGTGCCCCTCTCTCTGTCCCTCTCTCTCTGTCCCCCCTCTCTCTGTCCCCCCCCTCTCTCTGTCCCCCCCCTCTCTCTGTCCCCCTCTCCCTCTCTGACCCCCTCACTCTGTCCCACTCTCTCTGCCCCGATCTCTCTCTGCCTATGTCTCTCTGTCCCCTCTATCTCCCCCACTCTCTGTGCCCCTCTCTCTGTGCCCATCTCTCTGACCCCCTCTACCTCCCACTTTTTCTGTCCCCATCTCTGACCCCCTCTATCTCCCCCATTCCCTGTGCCCCTCTCTCTGTTCCCCCTCTCTCTCACCCCCTCTACTTCCCCCTCTCTCTATCCACCCTCTCTCTGTCCCCCCTCTCTCTGTCCCCCCCTCTCTCTGTCCCCCTCTCTCTGTCCCCCTCTCTCTCTGTCCCCCTCTCTCTCTTCCCCCTCTCTCTATGTCCCCCCCACTCTGTCCCCCCTCTCTCTGTCCCCCCTCTCTCTGTCCCCCCTCTCTCTGTCCACCTCTCTCTCTTCCCCCCCTCTCTCTGTCCCCCCCTCTCTGTCCCCCCTCTCTCTGTCCCCACCTCTCTGTCCCCCTCTCTCTCTGTCCCCCCTCTCTCTGTCCCCACTCTCTCTGTCCCCCCTCTCTCTGTCCCCCTCTCTCTCTGTCCCCCCTCTCTCTGTCCCCCTCTCTCTCTGTCCCCCTCTCTCTCTGTCCCCCCTCTCTCTGTCCCTCTCTCTCTGTCCCCCCCTCTCTCTGTCCCCCCTCTCTCTGTCCCCTCTCTCTCTGTCCCTCCACTCTCTGTCCCCCCTCTATCCCCCCCTCTCTCTGACCCCCTCTACCCTCCGCCTTTTCTGTCCCCCTCTCTCTGACCCCCTCTATCTCCCCTTCTCTCTGCCCCCCTTTCTCTGTCCCCCTCTATCTCCCCTTCTCTCTGCCCCCATTTCTCTGTGCCCCTCTCTCTGACCCCCTCACTCTGTCCCCCTCTCTCTGACCCCCTCTATCTCCCCTTCTCTCTGCCCCCCTTTCTCTGTGCCCCTCTCTCTGTCCCTCTCTCTCTGTCCCCCCTCTCTCTGTCCCCCCCCTCTCTCTGTCCCCCCCTCTCTCTGTCCCCCTCTCCCTCTCTGACCCCCTCACTCTGTCCCACTCTCTCTGCCCTGATCTCTCTCTGCCTATGTCTCTCTGTCCCCCTCTATCTCCCCCACTCTCTGTGCCCCTCTCTCTGTGCCCATCTCTCTGACCCCCTCTACCTCCCACTTTTTCTGTCCCCATCTCTGACCCCCTCTATCTCCCCCATTCCCTGTGCCCCCTCTCTCTGTTCCCCCTCTCTCTCACCCCCTCTACTTCCCCCTCTCTCTATCCACCCTCTCTCTGTCCCCCCTCTCTCTGTCCCCCCTCTCTCTGTCCCCCTCTCTCTGTCCCCCTCTCTCTCTGTCCCCCTCTCTCTCTTCCCCCTCTCTCTATGTCCCCCCCACTCTGTCCCCCCTCTCTCTGTCCCCCCTCTCTCTGTCCCGCCTCTCTCTGTCCCCCTCTCTCTCTTCCCCCCCTCTCTCTGTCCCCCCCTCTCTGTCCCCCCTCTCTCTGTCCCCACCTCTCTGTCCCCCTCTCTCTCTGTCCCCCCCTCTCTCTGTCCCCACTCTCTCTGTCCCCCTCTCTCTGTCCCCCTCTCTCTCTGTCCCCCCTCTCTCTGTCCCCCTCTCTCTCTGTCCCCTCTCTCTCTGTCCCCCCTCTCTCTGTCCCCCTCTCTCTCTGTCCCCCCTCTCTCTGTCCCCCTCTCTCTCTGTCCCCCCCTCTCTCTGTCCCCCTCTCTCTCTGTCCCCCTCTCTCTCTGTCCCCCTCTCTCTCTGTCCCCCTCTCTCTGTCCCCCCTCTCTCTCTGTCCCCCTCTCTCTCTGTACCCCACTCTCTCTGTCCCCCTCTCTCTCTGTCCCCCTCTCTCTGTCCCCCCTCTCTCTGTCCCCCTCTCTCTCTGTCCCCCCTCTCTCTGTCCCCCTCTCTCTCTGTCCCCCTCTCTCTCTCTGTCCCCCCTCTCTCTCTGTCCCCCTCTCTCTCTGTCCCCCTCTCTCTCTGTCCCCCTCTCTCTCTCTGTCCCCCCTCTCTCTGTCCCCCTCTCTCTCTGTCCCCCTCTCTCTCTCTGTCCCCCCTCTCTCTCTGTCCCCCTCTCTCTGTCCCCCTCTCTCTCTGTCCCCCCTCTCTCTGTCCCCCTCTCTCTCTGTCCCCCTCTCTCTCTGTCCCCTCTCTCTCTGTCCCCCCCTCTCTCTGTCCCCCTCTCTCTCTGTCCCCCCTCTCTCTGTCCCCCTCTCTCTCTGTCCCCCCTCTCTCTGTCCCCCTCTCTCTCTGTCCCCCTCTCTCTCTGTCCCCCTCTCTCTCTCTGTCCCCCCTCTCTCTCTGTCCCCCTCTCTCTCTGTCCCCTCTCTCTCTGTCCCCCCTCTCTCTGTCCCCCTCTCTCTCTGTCCCCCCCTCTCTCTGTCCCCCTCTCTCTCTGTCCCCCCTCTCTCTGTCCCCCCTCTCTCTCTGTCCCCCTCTCTCTCTGTCCCCCCTCTCTCTGTCCCCCCTCTCTCTGTCCCCCCTCTCTCTGTCCCCCTCTCTCTCTGTCCCCCTCTCTCTCTGTACCCCACTCTCTCTGTCCCCCTCTCTCTCTGTCCCCCTCTCTCTGTCCCCCCTCTCTTTCTGTCCCCCCCTCTCTCTCTGTCCCCCCCCTCTCTCTGTTCCCCTCTCTCTCTGTCCCCCTCTCTCTCTGTCCCCCTCTCTCTCTGTCCCCCTCTCTCTCTGTCCCCCTCTCTCTCTCTGTCCCCCCTCTCTCTCTGTCCCCCTCTCTCTGTCCCCCTCTCTCTCTGTCCCCCCTCTCTCTGTCCCCCTCTCTCTCTGTCCCCCTCTCTCTCTGTCCCCCCTCTCTCTGTCCCCGTCTCTCTCTGTCCCCCCTCTATCTGTCCCCCTCTCTCTGTCCCCCCTCTCTCTCTGTCCCCCTCTCTCTGTCCCCCCTCTCTCTCTGTTCCCCTCTCTCTGTCCCCCCTCTCTCTCTGTTCCGCTCTCTCTGTCCCCCCTCTCTCTCTGTTCCCCTCTCTCTGTCCCCCCTCTCTCTCTGTTCCCCTCTCTCTGTCCCCCCCTCTCTCTCTGTTCCGCACTCTCTGTCCCCCCTCTCTCTCTGTTTTCCCCTCTCTCTGTCCCCCCTCTCTCTCTGTTCCGCACTCTCTGTCCCACTCTCTCTGTCCCCCTCTCTCTCTGTCCCCCCTCTCTCTCTTCCCCCCTCTCTCTGTCCCCCCTCTCTCTGTCCCCCCTCTCTCTCTCTGTCCCCCCTCTCTCTGTCCCCCCTCTCTCTGTCCCCCCTCTCTCTCTGTCCCCCCTCTCTCTGTCCCCCTCTCTCTCTGTCCCCCCTCTCTCTGTCCCCCCTCTCTCTCTGTTCCCCTCTCTCTGTCCCCCCTCTCTCTGTCCCCACTCTCTCTCTATCCCCTCTCTCTGTCCCCCCTCTCTCTGTCCCCCCTCTCTCTGTCCCCCCTCTCTCTGTCCCCCTCTCTCTCTGTTCCCCTCTCTATGTCCCCCTCTCTCTGTCCCCCTCTCTCTGTCCCCCTCTCTCTGTCCCCCCTCTCTCTGTCCCCCCTCTCTCTGTCCCCCCTCTCTCTCTGTCCCCCTCTCTCTGTCCCCCCTCTCTCTGTCCCCCCTCTCTCTCTGTCCCCCTTTCTCTGTCCCCACCCTCTCTGTCCCCCTCCTCTCTCTATCCCCCCTCTCTCTGTCCCCCCTCTCTCTGTCCCCCTCTCTCTGTCCGCCTCTCTCTCTGTCTCCCTCTCTCTCTGTCCCCCCCTCTCTGTCCCCCCTCTCTCTGTCCCCCCTCTCTCTGTCCCCCCTCTCTCTCTTCCCCCTCTCTCTCTGTCCCCCCCCTCTGTCTCCCCTCTCTCTGTCCCCCTCTCTCTCTGTCCCCCTCTCTCTGTCCCCCCCCTCTCTCTGTCCCCCTCTCTCCCTGTCCCCCTCTCTATCTGTCCCCCTCTCTCTGTCCCCCCTCTCTCTCTGTCCCCCCCTCTCTCTCTGTCCCCCTCTCTCTCTGTCCCCCTCTCTCTCTGTCCCCCTCTCTCTGTCCCCCTCTCTCTCTGTCCCCCTCTCTCTCTGTCCCCCTCTCTATCTGTTCCCCTCTCTCTGTCCCCCTCTCTCTGTCCCCCTCTCTCTGTCCCCCCCTCTCTGTCCTCCTCTCTCTGTCCCCCCTCTCTCTCTGTCCCCCTCTCTCTGCCGCCCTCTCTCTGTCCCCCTCTCTCTGTCCCCCCTCTCTCTGTCCCGCACTCTCTGTCCCCTTATCTCTCTTCCCCCTCTCTCTCTGTCCCCCCTCTCTCTCTGTCCCCCCTCTCTGTCCCCCCGCTCTCTGTCCCCCCTCTCTCTTTCCCCCCTCTCTGTCCCCCACTCTCTCTGTCCCACTCTCTCTCTGTCCCCCTCTCTCTCTTCCCCCTCTCTCTCTGTCCCCCCTCTCTATGTCCCTCTCTCTCTGTCCCACTCTCTCTCTGTCCCCCTCTCTCTGTCCCTCTCTCTCTGTCCCCCCTCTCTCTGTCCCCCTCTCTCTCTGTCCCTCTCTCTCTGTCCCCCTCTCTCTCTTCCCCCTCTCTCTCTGTCCCCCCTCTCTATGTCCCTCTCTCTCTGTCCCACTCTCTCTCTGTCCCCCTCTCTCTGTCCCTCTCTCTCTGTCCCCCCTCTCTCTGTTCCCCTCTCTCTGTCCCCCTCTCTCTCTCCCCCTCTCTCTGTCCCCCTCTCTCTCTGTCCCCCTCTCTCTGTCCCCCTCTCTCTATCCCCCCTCTCTCTCTGTCCCCCTCTCTCTCTGTCCCCCCTCTCTCTCTGTCCCCCTCTCTCTCTGTCCCCCCTCTCTCTCTGTCCCCCCTCTCTCTGTCCCACCTCTCTCTCTGTCCCCCCTCTCTCTCTGTCCCCCTCTCTCTCTTCCCCCCTCTCTCTGTCCCCCCTCTCTCTCTGTCCCCCTCTCTCTCTGTCCCCCCTCTCTTCTCTGTCGCTCTCTCTCTGTCCCCCTCTCTCTCTGTCCCCCCTCTCTCTGTCCCCCTCTCTCTCTGTCCCCCCTCTCTCTGTCCCCCCTCTCTCTGTCCCCTCTCTCTCTGTCCCCCCTCTCTCTGTCCCCCCCCCTCTCTCTGTCCCCCCTCTCTCTGTCCCCCCCCTCTCTCTGTCCCCCCCTCTCTCTGTCCCCCCTCTCTCTATCCCCTCTATCTCTGTCCCCCCTCTCTCTATCCCCTCTATCTCTGTCCCCCTCTCTCTCTCTCCCCCTCTCTCTGTCCCCCTCTCTCTCTGTCCCCCCCTCTCTCTCTGTCCCCCTCTCTCTCTGTCCCCCCCTCTCTCTCTCTCCCCCTCTCTCTGTCCCCCTCTCTCTCTGTCCCCCCCTCTCTCTGTCCCCCTCTCTCTCTGTCCCCCCTCTCTCTCTGTCCCCCCTCTCTCTATCCCCTCTCTCTCTGTCCCCCTCTCTCTCTGTCACCCTCTCTCTCTGTCGCCCCCTCTCTCTGTCGCCCCTCTCTCTGTCCCCCCTCTCTCTGTCCCCCTCTCTCTGTCGCCCCTCTCTCTGTCCCCCCCTCTCTCTGTCCCCCTCTCTCTGTCCCTCCTCTGTCATTCCTCCTCTCTCTGCCCCTCTCTCTCTGCTCCCCTCCCTCCCACCTGCCTCTCTCTGTCCCCCCTCTCTCTCTGTCCCCCCTCTCTCTGTCCCCCCCTCTCTCTGTCCCCCCCTCTCTCTTTCTCCCTCTCTCTGTCCCCCCTCTCTCTCTGTCCCCCCTCTCTCTCTGTCCCCCCTCTCTCTCTGTTCCCCCCCTCTCTCTGTCCCCCCTCTCTCTGTCCCCCCTCTCTCTCTGTCCCCCCTCTCTCTGTCCCCCTCTCTCTCTGTCCCCCCCTCACTCTGTCCCCCTCTCTCTCTGTCCCCCTCTCTCTCTGTCCCCCCTCTCTCTTTCTCCCTCTCTCTGTCCCCCTCTCTCTCTGTTCCCCCTCTCTCTGTCCCCTCTCTCTTTCTCCCTCTCTCTCTCCCGCTCTCTCTTTCTCCCTCTCTCTTTCTCCCTCTCTCTGTTCCCCCCCCTCTCTCTTTCTCCCTCTCTCTTTCTCCCTCTCTCTGTTCCCCCCCTCTCTCTGTCCCCCCCCTCTCTCTGTTCCCCCCCCTCTCTGTTCCCCCCCCTCTCTCTGTTCCCCCCCCTCTCTCTGTCCCCCCCTCTCTCTCTGTTCCCCCCTCTCTGTTCCCCCCCCTCTCTGTTCCCCCCCTCTCTCTGTCCCCCCCTCTCTCTGTTCCCCCCTCTCTCTGTTCCCCCCTCTTTCTGCCCCCCCCTCTATGCCCCCCACTCTGCCCCCCTTTCTCTCTGTCCCCCTTTTTCTCTTACCCTCTCACTCTGTCCCACTCTCCCTGCCCCCCTTTCTCTCTGTCCCCCTTTTTCTCTTACCCTCTCACTCTGTCCCACTCTCCCTGCCCCCCTTTCTCTCTGTCCCCCTTTTTCTCTTACCCTCTCACTCTGTCCCACTCTCCCTGCCCCCCTTTCTCTCTGTCCCCCTTTTTCTCTTACCCTCTCACTCTGTCCCACTCTCCCTGCCCCCCTTTCTCTCTGTCCCCCTTTTTCTCTTACCCTCTCACTCTGTCCCACTCTCCCTGCCCCCCTTTCTCTCTGTCCCCTCTCTCTCTGCCCTCCTCTCTCTGTCCCCCGTCTCTGTCCCGCCTCTATATGTCCCCCCTCTCTCTGTCCCCCTCTCTCTGACCCCCTCCATCTCCCCCACACGCTGTCCCCTCTCTCTGTCTGCCTCTCTCCTCACCCCCTCTCTCTGCCTTCTTCTCTCTGTCCCCCTCTCTCTGTCACCCTCTCTCCGCCCCTTCTCTGTCCCCCCTCCCTCTGTCCCCCTCTCTCTGTCCCCCTCTCTCTCCACCCCCTCTCTCCCCCTCTCTATCTCCCCCTCTCTCTCTCCCCCTCTCTCTGACCTCCCTTTCTCTGTCCCTCTAACTCTGTCGCCCTCTCTGTACGCCCTCTCTGTCACCGTCTCTCTGTCCCCCCTCCCTCTGTCCCCCACTCTCTCTTTCCCCCTCTCTCTCTGTCACGCTCTCTCTGTCCTCCTCTCTCTGTCCCCCTGTCTCTGATCCCCCTCTCTCTGTCCCCCTCTCTTTCCCACCCGCCTCTCTCTGTTCCCCGCTCTCTGTCTCCCTCTGTCTGTCTCCATCTGTCTGTCCCCTTCTCTCTGTCCCCCTCTCTCTCCCACCTGCCTCTCTCATCCCCGCTCTCTGCCCCCCTCTGTCTGTCGCCCTCTCTCTGCCCCCCCCCCCCATCTCCCATCCGCTTCCCTCTATCCCCCCTCTTTGGCCCCCTCTCTCTCTGCCCCCCTCTCTCTGTCCCACGCTCTCTCCCACCAGCCTCTCTCTGACCCCTCTCTCTCTCCCACCTGCCTCTCTCTCTGTCCCCCTCTTTCTGTCCCCCTCTCTCTCTGCCCCCTCACTCTCTCCCCCTCTCTCTCTCCCCCCTCTCTGCCCCCCCTCTGTCGCCCTCACTTTCTGTCCCCCTCTCTCTCTGTCCCCCACTCTCTCTGTTCCCCACTCTCTCTGTCCCCTACTATCTCCATCCCCCCTCTCTCTCTGAACCCCTCTGCCACCCCACTCTGTACCCCTCTCTCTCCCCCACTCTCTGACCCCCTCTCTCACCCCACTCTGTACCCCTCTCTTCCTGTCCCCCACTCACTGACCCCCGCTACCTGCCCCTCTTTCTGTCCCCCTCTCCCTCACACCCGCCTCTCTCTTTCTCCCTCTCTCTGTTCCTCCATCTCTCTGCCCCCTCTCTCTGCCCCCCTCTCTCTCTGCTCCCCTCTTTCTGTCCCCTTCTCTCTCTGACCCCCTTTCTCTCTGACCCCCTCTATCTGTCCCACTCTCTCTGTTCCCTCTCTCTCTGTCCCCTCTCTGTCCCCTTCTATCTCCCCCACTCTCTGTGCCCCTATCTCTTTCACCTCTCCCTGTCCCCCCCCTCCCTCCCACCCGCCTCTATCTTTACCCCTCTCTCTGTCCCCCTCTCTCTGTCGCCCCTCTCTCTGTTCCCCCTCTCTCTGTCCCCCTCTCTCTGTCCCTCCTCTGTCATTCCTCCTCTCTCTGCCCCTCTCTCTCTGCTCCCCTCCCTCCCACCTGCCTCTCTCTGTCCCCCTCTCTCTCTGTCCCCCCTCTCTCTGTCCCCCCCTCTCTCTGTCCCCCCCTCTCTCTTTCTCCCTCTCTCTGTCCCCCCTCTCTCTCTGTCCCCCCTCTCTCTCTGTCCCCCCTCTCTCTCTGTTCCCCCCCTCTCTCTGTCCCCCCTCTCTCTGTCCCCCCTCTCTCTCTGTCCCCCCTCTCTCTGTCCCCCTCTCTCTCTGTCCACCCCTCACTCTGTCCCCCTCTCTCTCTGTCCCCCTCTCTCTCTGTCCCCCCTCTCTCTTTCTCCCTCTCTCTGTCCCCCTCTCTCTCTGTTCCCCCTCTCTCTGTCCCCTCTCTCTTTCTCCCTCTCTCTCTCCCCCTCTCTCTTTCTCCCTCTCTCTTTCTCCCTCTCTCTGTTCCCCCCCCCTCTCTCTATCTCCCTCTCTCTTTCTCCCTCTCTCTGTTCCCCCCCCTCTCTCTGTCCCCCCCCTCTCTCTGTTCCCCCCCCTCTGTTCCCCCCCCTCTCTCTGTTCCCCCCCTCTCTCTGTCCCCCCCTCTCTCTCTGTTCCCCCCCCCTCTGTTCCCCCCCCTCTCTCTGTTCCCCCCCCTCTCTCTGTCCCCCCCTCTCTCTGTTCCCCCCTCTCTCTGTTCCCCCCTCTTTCTGCCCCCCCCTCTATGCCCCCCACTCTGCCCCCCTTTCTCTCTGTCCCCCTTTTTCTCTTACCCTCTCACTCTGTCCCACTCTCCCTGCCCCCCTTTCTCTCTGTCCCCCTTTTTCTCTTACCCTCTCTCTCTGTCCCACTCTCCCTGCCCCCCTTTCTCTCTGTCCCCCTTTTTCTCTTACCCTCTCACTCTGTCCCACTCTCCCTGCCCCCCTTTCTCTCTGTCCCCCTTTTTCTCTTACCCTCTCACTCTGTCCCACTCTCCCTGCCCCCCTTTCTCTCTGTCCCCCTTTTTCTCTTACCCTCTCACTCTGTCCCACTCTCCCTGCCCCCCTTTCTCTCTGTCCCCTCTCTCTCTGCCCTCCTCTCTCTGTCCCCCGTCTCTGTCCCGCCTCTATATGTCCCCCCTCTCTCTGTCCCCCTCTCTCTGACCCCCTCCATCTCCCCCACACGCTGTCCCCTCTCTCTGTCTGCCTCTCTCCTCACCCCCTCTCTCTGCCTTCCTCTCTCTGTCCCCCTCTCTCTGTCACCCTCTCTCCGCCCCTTCTCTGTCCCCCCTCCCTCTGTCCCCCTCTCTCTGTCCCCCTCTCTCTCCCCCCCCTCTCTCCCCCTCTCTATCTCCCCCTCTCTCTCTCCCCCTCTCTCTGACCTCCCTTTCTCTGTCCCTCTAACTCTGTCGCCCTCTCTGTACGCCCTCTCTGTCACCGTCTCTCTGTCCCCCCTCCCTCTGTCCCCCTCTCTCTCTTTCCCCCTCTCTCTCTGTCACGCTCTCTCTGTCCTCCTCTCTCTGTCCCCCTGTCTCTGATCCCCCTCTCTCTGTCCCCCTCTCTTTCCCACCCGCCTCTCTCTGTTCCCCGCTCTCTGTCCCCCTCTGTCTGTCTCCATCTGTCTGTCCCCTTCTCTCTGTCCCCTCTCTCTCCCACCTGCCTCTCTCATCCCCGCTCTCTGCCCCCCTCTGTCTGTCGCCCTCTCTCTGCCCCCCCCCATCTCCCATCCGCTTCCCTCTATCCCCCCTCTTTGGCCCCTTCTCTCTCTGCCCCCCTCTCTCTGTCCCACGCTCTCTCCCACCAGCCTCTCTCTGACCCCTCTCTCTCTCCCACCTGCCTCTCTCTCTGTCCCCCTCTTTCTGTCCCCCTCTCTCTCTGCCCCCTCACTCTCTCCCCCTCTCTCTCTCCCCCTCTCTCTCCCCACTCTCTCTGTTCCCCACTCTCTCTGTCCCCTACTATCTCCATCCCCCCTCTCTCTCTGAACCCCTCTGCCACCCCACTCTGTACCCCTCTCTCTCCCCCACTCTCTGACCCCCTCTCTCACCCCACTCTGTACCCCTCTCTTCCTGTCCCCACTCACTGACCCCCGCTACCTGCCCCTCTTTCTGTCCCCCTCTCCCTCACACCCGCCTCTCTCTTTCTCCCTCTCTCTGTTCCTCCATCTCTCTGCCCCCTCTCTCTGCCCCCCTCTCTCTCTGCTCCCCTCTTTCTGTCCCCTTCTCTCTCTGACCCCCTTTCTCTCTGACCCCCTCTATCTGTCCCACTCTCTCTGTTCCCTCTCTCTCTGTCCCCTCTCTGTCCCCTTCTATCTCCCCCACTCTCTGTGCCCCTATCTCTTTCACCTCTCCCTGTCCCCCCCTCCCTCCCACCCGCCTCTATCTTTACCCCTCTCTCTGTTCCCCTCTCTCTCTGCCCCCTCTCTGTCCTCCTCTTTCTCTGACCCCCTCACTCTGTCCCACTCTCTCTGCCCCCTTCCCTCTCTGCCCCACTCTCTCTGTCCCCTCTCTCTCTGTCCCTCTCTATCTCCCCCACTCTCTGTGCCCGTCTTTCTGTCCCCACTCTCTGACACCCTCTATTTCCCCCACTCTCTGTCCCCCTCTCTCTGCCCCCCTCTGTCTGCCCCATCTCTCTGCCCCACTCTGTCTCTGCCCCCCTCTCTCTGCCCCCTTCTCTCTCTGTCCCCCTCTCTCTGTCATCCTCTCTTGTCGCCATCTCTCTGCCCTCCTCTCTCTGCCTCCTTCTCTCTCTATCCCCTTCTCTCTCTCTCCACCCCTTCTCTCTGTCCCCCCTCTCTCTGACAACCCCTCTCTCTGTCCCCTATTGTCTGCCCCCTCTCTCTGCTCCACTCTCTCTCTGACCCTCTCTCTCAGTTCCCGTCTCTCTGTCTCCCTCTCTCTCGCCCCCCTCTCTCTCTGCCCCCTCTCTCTCTCTGCCCCCCTCTCTCTCTGTCGCCTCTCTCTCTGTCCCCTGTCTCTGTGTTCCCCTCTCTCTGTCCCCCTCTCTCTCTGTCCCCCCTCTCTCTGTCCCCTCTCTCTGTCCCCTGTCTCTGTGTTCCCCTCTCTCTGTCCCCCTCTCTCTCTGTCCCCCTCTCTCTCTGTCCCCCCTCTCTCTGTCCACCCTCTCTGTCACTGTCCCTCCCCTCTGTCGCCTTCTCTCTGACCCCTCTCTCTGTCCCCTCTCTCTCTGTCCTGCCATCTCTCTGTCCACTTCTCTCTCTCCTTCCCTCTCTGTCCCCCCTCTCTGTCCCCCGTCTCTCTGCCTCCCCCTCTCTGTCCCCCTCTCTCTCTGTCTCCCTCTCTCTCTGTTTCTTTCTCTCTCTGCCCCCCTCTCTCTCTGTCCCCGTCTCTCTGTCTCCCGCCTCTCTTTGTCCCCCCCGTCCCTCTCTCTCTGTGTCCCCTTTCTCTCTCTGTCCCTCTCTCTCACTGTCCCCCCCGTCGCCTTCTCTCTGACCCCACTCTCTCTGTCCCCTCTCTCTCTGTCCACTTCTCTCTCTGTCCCCCTCTCTCTGTCCCCCCCTCTCTGTCCCCCCTCTCTGTACCCCTCTGTCCGCCCACTCTGCCCCCCTCTCTGTCCCCCGCTCTCTTTCCCCCTCTCTCTGCCCCCTCTCTCTGCCCCTCTCTCTCTCTGTCCCCCACTCCCTCTGTTCCTCTCTCTCTGCCCCCCTCTCTCTGCTCCACACTCTCTCTGCCCCTCTCTCTCTGTCCCCCTCTCTCTGACACCCTCTCTCTCTGTCCCCCCGTCCCCCTCTCTTTCTGTCCCCCCTCTCTCTGCCTCCCCCTCTCTGTCCACCCCTCTCTCTGTCCCCCCTCTCTCTGTCCCCCTCTCTCTCTGTTCCCCTCTCTCTCTGTCTCCCTCTCTCTCTGTCCCCCCCTCTCTCTGGCCCCTCTCTCTGCCCCCTCTCTCTCTGTTCACCTCTCTCTCTGTCTCCCTCTCTCTCTCTGTCCCCCCCTCTCTCTCTGTCCCCCTCTCTCTCTGCCCCCCTCTTTTTCTCTCGCTCTCTCTGCCCCCTCTCTCTCTGCCCCCTCTCTCTCTGCCCTAATCTCTCTCTGTCCCCCACTCCCTCTGTCCCCCTCTCTCTCTGTCCCCCCGTCCCCCTCTCTCTGTCCCCCTCTCTCTCTGTCCTCCCTCTTTCTGTCCCCCGCCTCTCTCTGTCCCCCCCGTCCCCCTCTCTCTCTGCCCCCTCTATCTGTCCCCCTCTCTCTCTATCCTTCCCTCTCTCTGTCGCCCCCTCTCTCTGACCCCCCTCTATGTGTCCCTCTCTCTCTCTGTCCCCCCATTCTCTGTCCCCCCTCTCTCCTTTCCCCCTCTCTCTGTCTCCCCCTCTCTCTGCCCCCCTCTCTCTGTCTCCCCACTCTCTGCCCCCTCTCTCTGTTCCCCCTCTCTCTGCCCCCCGCTGTCTGTGTTCCCCTCTCTCTGTGTTCCCCTCTCTCTCTATCTCCCTCTCTCTATCTCCCTCTCTCTCTCCCCCCTCTCTCTCGCGCTCTCTCTGCCCCCCTTGCTCTCTGCCCCCTCTCTCTCTGCCCCCCTCTCTCTCTGTCCGCCTCTCTCTGTCCCCTTCTCTCTCTGTCCACCTCTCTCTGTCCCCTTCTCTCTCTGTCCCTCTCTCTCTGCCCCCCTCTTTCTCTGCCCCCCTCTCTCTCTGCCCCCTCTCTCTCTCCCCCCCTCTCTCTGCCCCCTCTCTCTCTGTCCCCTCTCTCTCTGCCCCCCTCTCTCTCTGTCCCTCTCTCTCTCTGTCCCCCTCTCTCTCTGTCCCCCTCTCTCTCTGCCCCCCCTCTCTCTCTGGCCCCTCTCTCTCTGTCCCCCTCTCTCTCTGTCCCCTCTCTCTGTCCCCTTCTCTCTCTCTCTCTGCCCCCCTCTCTCTCTGCCCCCCTCTCTCTCTCCCCCCCTCTCTCTGTCCCCCTCTCTCTCTGTCCCCTCTCTCTGTCCCCTTCTCTCTCTCTCTCTCTCTCTGCCCCCCTCTCTCTCCCCCCCTCTCTCTGCCACCTCTCTCTCTGTCCCCCTCTCTCTCTGTCCCCCTCTCTCTGTCCCCCCTCTCTCTGTCCCCATCTCTCTCTGTCCCCTCTCTCTCTGTTCCCCTCTCTCTCTGTCCCCCTCTCTCTCTGTCCCCCTCTCTCTGTCCCCCCTCTCTCTGTCCCCATCTCTCTCTGTCCCCTCTCTCTCTGTTCCCCTCTCTCTCTGTCTCCCTCTCTCTCTGTACCTTCTCTCTCTGCCCCCTCTCTCTCGCTCTCTCTCTGTCCCCCTCTCTCTCTGCCCCCCCTCTCTGCCCCCCTCTCTCTCTGCCCCCTCTCTCTCTGCCCCCCTCTCTCTCTGTCCCCCACTCTCTCTGTTCCCCTCTCTTTCTGTTCCCCTCTCCCTTTGTCTCCCTCTCTCTCTGTCTCCCTCTCTCTGTGTGTCTCTCTCTCTCTGTCCCCCACATTGTCTGTCACCCTCTCTCTCCCCCCCCTCTCTCTCTGCCTCCCTCTCTCTCTCGCCTTCTCTCTGCCCCCCCGCCCCCTCTCTCTCTGCTCCCCTCTCTCTCTGCCCCCGCTCTCTCTGCCCCATCTCTCTGTCCCCCTCTCTCTGTCCCCTCTCTCTGTCCCCCTCTCTCTCTGTCCCCTCTCTCTCTGTCCCCTCTCTCTGTTCCCCTCTCTCTTTGTCCCCTTCTCTCTCTGCCCCCCTCTCTCTCTGTCCCCCTCTCTCTCTGTCCCTCCTCTCTCTGTCTCCCACTCTCTCTGCCCCCTCTCTCTGCCCCCTCTCTCTCTGCCCCCCTCTCTCTCTGTCCCCTCTCTCTGTCCCCTTCTCTCTCTCTCTCTCTGCCCCCTCTCTCTCTGCCCCCCTCTCTCTCTGTCCACTCTCTCTCTGTCCCCCTCTCTCTGTCCCCCTCTCTCTCTGTTCCCCTCTCTCTCTGTCCCCTTCTCTCTCTGCCCCCCTCTCTCTGTGCCCCTCTCTCTGCCCCCTCTCTCTCTGCCCCCCCTCTCTCTGCCCCCTCTCTCTGTCCCCCTCTCTCTGTCCCCTCTCTCTGTCCCCTTCTCTCTCTGTCCCCCTCTCTCTCTGTCCCCCTCTCTCTGTCCTCTCTCTCTGTCCCCCTCTCTCTCTGCCCCCCCTCTCTCTGCCCCCTCTCTCTGTCCCCTCTCTCTGTCCTCTCTCTCTGTCCCCTTCTCTCTCTGTCCCCCTCTCTCTCTGTCCCCCTCTCTGTCCCCCTCTCTCTCTGTCCCCTCTCTCTCTGTCCCCCACTCTCTCTGTCCCCCTCTCTCTCTGTTCCCCTCTCTCTCTGCCCCCCTCTCTCTCTGTCTCCCTCTCTCTCTGCCCCCCCCTCTCTGTCTCCCTCTCTCTCTGTCACCCTCTCTCTCTGCCCCCCTCTCTCTGACCCCTCTCTCATTATGTCCTCCCCTATTTCTCTCTCTCTCCCTCCCTCCCTCACCTTATTTCTCCCTTCCCTCTCTCTCTGTCTTTCCCTGCTCCTTCGCTCTCTCTCCATCTTCTCTCACTCTCGATCTCCCTATCTTGGTCTCTCTTTTCCCACCACCCTCCGTTTCTCTCTAACTGAATCTCTCTCCCTTCTGTCCCGCCCTTATTCTCTCTCTCTGACACACTCTGTCTCCCTGGTCCTTCCCTCTCCCTCTGACCCAGAGACTGCAGGTTGGTGGTGAGTCTGCTTGTGGGGGTTGGGGGGGTGGGGGGGGCTTGTGGGTGTGAGATGATCGAGAGATGTGGGAAGTGGGAGGTGGGGAAAATGGGGTAGAGCCAGAATTGTGAGAAGGAGATAGAGACGGCAGGAGAGAGAGAGAGAGAGAGAGAGAGAGAGGGTGAGGGGGAGAGAGAAGAATGGAGGCAGGTGGATAAACTCATGTTGGGGGTGTGAGAGAGAGAGAGGGGGAGAGTGAGGCAGAAAGAATAGTGGAGGCAGGTGGAGAAACTGGGGTTGGGGGCTCTGAGAGGGGACCAGAGAGAGTGAAAGGGAGAGGTGGTGAGAAAGAGAGATTGTGCAGGAAGGGAGAGATGGAGAGAATTGAGGAGGAAAAGTGGGGGTGAGGAATTGGGGAGGCCAGGTTGGAATGGGGGGGGCGGTTAGAGGGAGTTAAACCCAGCTCCTGAGCTCAGGGCGCGGTGCCCTCCCCTTCCCTGAGAGCCAGGACTTGGGGCTGAGTCTGTCTCTCTCCAGTTCAGCTTCTCCAACACAAAGACACACAACAACATCGGTCACTCTGCTGCTCGGCACGCTTTAATCAACATTTTTATTGGTTACAAATG
Organism: Chiloscyllium punctatum; assembly: GCF_047496795.1. Classification (NCBI taxonomy): domain Eukaryota; kingdom Metazoa; phylum Chordata; class Chondrichthyes; order Orectolobiformes; family Hemiscylliidae; genus Chiloscyllium; species Chiloscyllium punctatum. The sequence goes on from NC_092772.1 coordinate 24,051,212, forward strand.
GAAGTGATAGATACAGTCCGTGGGATGGTGCCTTTTCTCACTGGCCCCTGAGTCGTGAGAAACATTGAAATGTTTTCCTGTAACCCCCCTGGGGGATAAGGATGGACAAACCAGCGCTACCCTAAGTCTGTTACCATAGCGACAGGCTGCTCCATCGCTGAAACACTGAACTGAAATGAGAAAATCCCGGATGGTGTGATTAATGAGGGAATTTGATGGATGGATGGATTTGGGTGAAGGGATATTTCAGCACATTCTTCAGCTGCTGCCTGAACTTAGTCTGGGTCACGGCATAAATCGCGGTGTTTGTGCAGCAACTGAGGAGCTGCAGCATGAAGCCCAATTCCTGCACAAAGGGATGGAGATACACAGACTGATATCCAATCAACCACATCCGGAACCATATAGAATACAGCATTAACGTTGACCATAACAGGATGAAATTGGCCGAGATCACAAACAGTAAAATGATGGATTTTTTTCGGTTTCTCATTTCAGTGTCAGACTGAGCGTCCCCATTGGTGTGAGCGCGGAGTCTCCTGCGGGCTCTGCTGGTCACTAAAATGTGTCTGACGGTGAGAACATTGAGCAGCAGAATCAGGAGAAATGGGACACACGGGGTTAGAATGTGGTGGAGGAACTCGATTGTGACCCAGACAATGGAGGATTGAACAGCGTCTGTTACATCACAAAACCAGGGGACGTTCATCAGCCGATACCGAGCCGTGAGCATAAAATACCAGAAAATGTTCTTTAAACAGCTCAGCACAGTCACTGCTCCCAGAACCACAGCCGCCGTTTTCTCACTGCAATATTTACTTTTCAGCTTCTGGCAACAAATGGCCACAAACCGATCAAAGGTGAAAGTGACGGTGAACCAGACAGAGCAGTCAGTGGCTGCATAAAGCAGGACCCCGTGGATATTACACACGGGGACGGAGAACACCAGGAAATAAAACTGTTCCCGATAAACAATGGGAATGTGTCTCAGTATCAGGTCGAGGATAATGACCAGGAGATCCGCCGCTGCCATGGCCCCCAGGTAACGTCTGACACATGGAGACAATCCACAATCTTTATAAAGCAAGACGTAGATGGTCACTACGTTAACTGTGAGGAAGGAAAACAAACCCATTATCCATCAGCCTGGAGGCAAAGGGACCCGTTTGATCGGGGACCCAATGAGATTTTCAAATGTGTCCCTGTATTCAGGGATTTATTAAAATAATTGGAGCTGGAATAACAAATGGGAAGGTCGGAATTACTGACAAAAATGTGACATTAACCACAAGAAACCCTCCCTCCCCAAACACACAGAGACACATCCATAAGGACAGATGGTTTCTAGAACATTCCCACACACTCGATCACTCGAGAGCAGACACAGGTCACTCCTTCCCAGTTCCTAATACGGAGGGAGGGAACGTTGCTGTCCTGAAGGATTCTCTCCCAGTTTCCTGAAGACAAACGGAGTTTGGGAATTCCTGTATTTTGGTCTAAATTGTGGTCGATCCTGTGTTGTGGAGAAATGTAAACGCAGGGAAAACGTATTCACCCCTTTAACTGCCCGAGGGTCCTTCGGAACAGTGTCTCCTTCTCCCTGGAACGGGATCTCTTCCCTCGGGATCTTATCGTTTGTTCAATTCACTGACGTCCGGCCGTTCACAAACAATGTCAGGGACAGAACGTTCCGGGGAATGTCAGTTATAGAATGTCAGGGACAGAACCTTCCGGGGAATGTCAGTTATAGAATGTCAGGGACAGAACGTTCCAGGGAATGTCAGTTATAGAATGTCAGGGACAGAACGTTCCGGGGAATGACAGTTATAGAATGTCAGGGACAGAACGTTCCAGGGAATGTCAGTTATAGAATGTCAGGGACAGAACGTTCCGGGGAATGTCAGTTATAGAATGTCGGGGACAGAACGTTCCGGGGAATGTCAGTTATAGAATGTCGGGAACAGAACGTTCCGGAGAATGTCAGTTATAGAATGTCGGGGACAGAACGTTCCGGAGAATGTCAGTTATAGAATGTTGAGGACAGAACGTTCCGGGGAATGTCAGTTATAGAATGTCAGGGACAGAACGTTCCGGGGAATGTCAGTTATAGAATGTCGGGAACAGAACGTTCCGGAGAATGTCAGTTATAGAATGTCGGGGACAGAACGTTCCGGAGAATGTCAGTTATAGAATGTTGAGGACAGGACGTTCCGGGGAACCCCTTGACCTGTCCATGACCTTTCCCCCCTCCCCACCCCACCAACACGATGTACTGTGCCTGGACACACTGTAACATTAATGGGGTGTGAGACGGAGCGTCCAATCACAGGAATGGGAACTAAAGGCATTGCCAGATCAGCTGAAATGGTTAGATATACCACATTCTCAATCCACCTCCCAGAACCAGCCCAGACACCATATACCCAGAGGAGATATCTGTTCACTGTGGAACACTGTACAGAACAAGCCAGTGTCCTGCTCAGTACAACCCAGCAATCTGGACAGATTCATCCATTACACTGGTCAATACAATCCAGCAATCTGTCCAGAGTGGAACACTGCGCAGACCACAGCAGTGCATTGATCTATAAACCCGGACTAGATATCTGTCCAGCACAGGGAGCTGTGTAGACCATAGCAGTGCATTGATCTATAAACCCGGACTAGATATCTGTCCGGGACGGGGAGCTGTGTAGACCATAGCAGTGCATTGATCTACAAACCCGGACTAGATATCTGTCCGGGACGGGGAGCTGTGTAGACCACAGCAGTGCATTGATCTATAAACCCGGACTAGATATCTGTCCAGCACAGGGAGCTGTGTAGACCACAGCAGGGCACTAATGTGTGAACCTGAAACAAATATCCATCCAGCATAAGGAGCTGCACAGACCACATCATTGTATTATCTATAAACCTCAACCAGAATGAGTGACCAGCACAGGGAACTGTGCAGTGATCACCCGTGCATTGATCTGTAAACCAGGAGCAGTTACCATCCCAGTATGTAGGACTGTGTACACCACCCCAGTACATTGATCTGTATCCCAGGAGCAGTTACCCTCCCAGCATGTAGGACTGTGTACATCACCCCAGTGCATTGATCTGTAACCCAGGAGCAGTTACCCTCCCAGCATGTAGGACTGTGTACACCACCCCAGTATATTGATCTGTATCCCAGGAGCAGTTACCCTCCCAGCATGTAGGACTGTGTACATCACCCCAGTGCATTGATCTGTAACCCAGGAGCAGTTACCCTCCCAGCATGTAGGACTGTGTATCCCACCCCAGTGCATTGATCTCTAACCCAGGAGCAGTTACCCTCCAGCATGTAGGACTGTGTACACCACCCAGTGCATTGATCTGTAACCCAGGAGCAGTTACCCTCGCAGCATGTAGGACTGTGTACACCACCCCAGTACATTGATCTGTAACCCAGGAGCAGTTACCCTCGCAGCATGTAGGACTGTGTACACCACCCCAGTACATTGATCTGTAACCCAGGAGCAGTTACCCTCCCAGTATGTAGGGTTGTGTACCCCACCCCAGTGCATTGATCTGTAATCCAGGAGCAGTTACCCTCGCAGCATGTAGGACTGTGTACACCACCCCAGTACATTGATCTGTAACCCAGGAGCAGTTACCCTCCCAGTATGTAGGATTGTGTACCCCACCCCAGTGCATTGATCTGTAACCCAGGAGCAGTTACCCTCGCAGCATGTAGGACTGTGTACACCACCCCAGTACATTGATCTGTAACCCAGGAGCAGTTACCCTCCCAGTATGTAGGATTGTGTACCCCACCCCAGTGTATTGATCTGTAATCCAGGAGCAGTTACCCTCCCAGTATGTAGGACTGTGTACACCACCCCAGTACATTGATCTGTAACCCAGGAACAGTTACCCTCCCAGCATGTAGGACTGTGTACACCACCCCAGTACATTGATCTGTAACCCAGGAACAGTTACCCTCCCAGCATGTAGGACTGTGTATCCCACCCCAGTACATTGATCTGTACCCCAGGAACAGTTACCCTCCCAGCATATAGGACTGTGTACCCCACCCCAGTGCATTCCTCAGTAATACTGTATTCGATCCCTGCCCAGTGTGGGGAAAGTTGCAGCCCATGCTGGAACTGACAGGATGTGCAGCTCCCACCCATTTACAGCTCCATGTCTCCATTGTGCCCTGACAAGGGGGTGCTGTGTGTGTGAACATCACTGCCAGAGAAACCAAGCGGGGGAATCAGTTTAAATATCATCACATGGGAGGGGTTTGGTGTATAGACAGGGAAGGGGGAGACTGAGAGACAGTGTCATGGAAGGATGTGTTCCCAGGTTGCAGAATGCTGAAATGTGGACACTTCGATAACATCCTGTAACATGAGCCTGTCTTCCCAGGAAAAATGGGAAAATGGGATATTGGTGTGAGGTCAGATGATGGAGAGTTTTGGATGAGCATTTGTTCTCCAGCTTTGTAAATGGAGTCCTTCATGGCTGGAGGTACTCACCAACACCCAGATGGCCCTGGATATTCCGTGATCCCTGACACTGGGGCCATCTTTAAAAGGCCAATGGGCACACGGTTGAGCTTTCTCAGTTTGGACCTGCCCTGGACAGTTTACCCCGAGCCTGGCAAATAAGGGGCAATTACACCATGGTTTCTCAACAGGGGTACGGAGGTCCTGGTGGCTGGGCTAGTACAGAGGGGGACCATTCTCTTCCCAGAGGGGGACACACCACCAGACCCACCGAGCATGGTCTGAGCTCCCCACCCAGCTCAGTGCAGTATCTGGGGTCTGAAGAAATGTCCAGCAATACAGGACAAGCATCAATTACCTCCCCCACTCTGTCAGGATAAGGGTCACTGTATTCTCTCTGCTCCCTCACACTCACGGTATATCTGTTATAGCACCAACCACCGAACAAGGCTCATGGTCCACCACTCTCACTGCCTCATGCTGCACCTTCTCTCTCTGTCTCTGTCTCTGTCTCTCTCTCTCTCTCTCTCCCCCCCCTCCCTCCACTTCACCCCCACACTAATAACACTGCATGGAATCAACACTGTGGACTGACTCCCTCCAGACACCTCACTATGACCCCCTCCACACCGATACTCACACTAACAGTAGGACCACACCCACTCCCTCCCTCCCTCCCTCCCTCTCTTCCTCCCATTCCAGGAGAAACAGCCTGGAAAAGGACAGAAAGGGCCAAGCCGGGTGGTGGAGTGCCCGATATCCGTTCCCTCACCCCCCCTCCCCCCCCCCCCCGCCCGCCATGTGGGGAGGATCCTGGTACAAGCCGGAGAGGACCGGGACGTCTCGTGTGGAGATTCTGAAACATCCACGTCCCACCGACCGAGTAAGGAGCAATGTTCAGTGAAGGGCAATTCTCACTTTAAACCCACTGGCAGTTCTGTTTCCTCCCGGCACAACTTAGAAGCTGTGGCCCTGATGCCATCTCCCTTTTGTGTCGAGCTGGTACAATGGTGGGCTCACATCACATCGTCACCACCACTTCCCAGGAAAGGAGCACCGAGACTGCCTCCTCCACCTCCCCCAATAAACATCTCAGATACTGAAACTATTCTTCAGTGAAAAAAGTCCCAGCCGATCCAGCCTCTCCTTATAGCTCACTCCCTCCTTTCCCAGCAACATCCAGGTTAATCTCTTCTCAATCCTCTCCAACTTAATAATATCAACGTCAGTAATATCAAAGAGAATAGTCAAGGTATTTTCTAAGGGTACGGGGAGTCCAAAACTAGAGGACACAGGCTTAAGGTGAGAGGGGAAATATTTAAAAGTGACCTAAGGGGCAGCTGTTTCACCCAGAGGGTGGTGTGCCTATGGAATGAGCGGGCAGGATGACCAGACTGGACACAGTATTCCAGAAGAGGTCTCACCAATGTCCTGTACAACCACAACATGACATCCCCACTCTGATACTCAAAGGTCTGACCAATGAAGACAAGTGTGTTAAACACTTTCTTAACCACACTATCTATATGAGATGCAAATTTTAAAGAATTAAACCTGACAGCCTAGGTTTCTGTACTACAGCACTGCCAAAGGCTCTACTTTTAATTGTACAGGTCCTGCTGTTGTTTGATTTATCAAATCCAGTACCTCGCATTAATCCAAATTAAACTCCATCAGCCACCCCTCAGCCCAGTGAGTGATATTAATGTCACCGCCCCCTCCCCCTTCAATTTTAAAGTGCCCATCCCTCTCCAGCAGGCCTACACACTCCGGCCTTGATTTTCACAAAGACCCTGAGCTTGGGTTGCCTTGTGTGGTTTGGGGGAGGAGGGACAGATTGCAGACACAGTCAGTGGGGAGGAGAGGCTGGCCAGTAATCAGCGGCCAGGAAGAGGGGAGTCGCACATTAGAGTTGGGTAAGAGTGATCGATGTTTTGTGACCAGAAATTAAGCTCTTCCTTCGTCTCTGGTGTTCAGTAATAAATATCTAATTGAGACCCTTCATTGGGCATTACCTTCATTACCATTCTTATTTTTATTGAATCCCTGCAGTGTTGACACAGGCCCTTCGGCCCAACAAGTCCATACCAACCTTCCCAAACCATTTCCCTATATTTACCCCTGACTAATTCACCTAACCTAAAAATCCCTGAACACTACAGACAATTTAGCATGACCAATCCACCGAACCTACACAGTTTGTGGTAGGAAACTGGATCACCCATTATAAGTTCACGCAGACAAGGGGAGAATGTGTAAACTCCACACAGACAGTCACCCAAGGCTGGAATCAACCGCAAGTCCCTGGTGCTGTGAGGCAGTAGTGCTAACCACCGTAGTACCCTTTGGATGATCCCTAACCAGCATTCACTGGAATCTACTCACTGCCTAAAGCAAAGGGAATTCAGTCAAATCCAAACTCTCCCAGGATGAAATCCCATTGCTAGTAGCTTGTGTGAGTACAATATCTTCAGAAGCAGAATAACGATTTGGACAATCTCACAATTTTTCCTTTGTCACACGTTTCAATAATATTTGGACAAAGTTCTTTCAAGTTAAAATTGCAGAGATTGTGTGTGTCTGTGTGTGTGTGTGTGTGTGTGTGTGTGTGTGTGTGTGTGTCAGCATTTTTAGAAAGGGAAATATTGATTATATAATTGCAATACCCAAACAGTTTGCCATTCATCTTTCCACCATAGTTTGAGTAACATTGCTTTGGATCATGAACATGTTGTTTTAGCAGATTAAAGAAACTAGTCTGACTTGTTCCTAAAACTGACACTGACCCAGTCTGAGACCGATATCATCGGCCATATCACCAACCTGGTCACATTTAACATTTGTTTTGAGCAGTGGAGGAGTGGGACTAGAAAAGGAAACAGTGACCCAAAAAGCTGGGGAACTATAGACCGGTGAGCCTGATGTCAGTGGTGGGTAAGTTGTTGGAGGGGATTCTGAGGGACACGACTTACATACATTTGGGAAGGCAAGGGCTGATCGGAGTAGACAACATAGCTTTCTGCATGGGAAAGCATTGATTTGGTTGAGATTTTGAAGAGGTGACAAAGAAGATTGATGAAGGCAGTTTGGTAGGCATTGTCTATATGGACTTCAGCAAGGTGTTCATTTAAAGAACAAAGACCAAAGAAAATTTACAGCCCAGGAACAGGTCCTTCTCCCTCCAAACCTGAACCAATCCAAATGTACTGTCTAAATCTGTCGGTCAATTCCTAATCATCTGTCTCCCTCTGCTCCCCACCTCCTCATGCATCTGTCCAGACGAATCTTAAATGAATCTACCGTGCCTGCTTCCACCACATCTGCTGGAAACGCATTACAAACGCCCACCAGCCTCGACGTGAAGTACTGACCAGGTGTATTCCCCTTAAACATTCCACCTCTCACTTTGAAAGTATGACATCTCGTTATTGAATCCTTCAACCTGGGAAAAAGCTTGTCTCTATCCACACTGTCTGTACACATTGTGATTTTGCAAACCTCAACCAGGACCCCCTCAACCTCCTTTTTTGTAGTGAAAATAAACCGAACCGACTCAGCCTCTCTTCATAGCTAGTATTTCATTCCGATTGGTAGACAGATTAATAAGTTTCAGTCACATGGGATACAGAGGAAGCTCGTCACAATTGGCTTGAAGGAAGACGGATATTTTTCAGACTGGAGGCTTGTGAGCAGCAGTGTGCTGTAAGAATCAGTACTGAGTTCACTGTATTTCATCAATTATGTAAAGGATTTGGATGTGAATATTTGGGCCATTGTTAGTAAGTTTACAGATGACATCAGAAAGGTGGTGTAGTAGATTATCTCAGAGTACAACAAGACCGCAATTAGATGGGACAAAAGGGGCAAGGAGTGACAGATGAAGTTTAATTTAGAGAAATACGAGGTTTTTGTATTGTGTGAAAGCAAATCAAGGCAGAAATTATACACTTAATGATAAGGTCCTGGGGCGTGTTGTGAAACAAAGAGACCGAGCGATGCAGGTATTTTGTTCCTTGAAAGTGGAGTCGCAGGTAGACAGAGTGGTGCAGAACACATTTGGCACATTTGCCTTAATCAGTCCGAGCATTGAGTATAGGAGTTGTGGTGGTATGTTACATCTGTAGAGGACGTTGGTGAGGCCACTTTCAGAATACTGCGTACAACTCGGTTTTCTGCAGAAATGATTTACACAAATGTCCCAGGAGTGGAGGTTTGAGCTTTAGGGAGAGGTTGATTAGGTTGAGGTGTTTCCCCCTGGAGTGTCAGAGGCTGAGGGGTGACATTATAGAGGTTTATAAAACCATCAGGGGCATGGATATTCTGAACAGCCACGTTCTGCTCCCCAGGATAGGGGGTGTCCAGAACAAGAGGGCAGAGGTTGAAGGGGAGAGGGCGAATGATTTACAAGGGACCTGAAGGTAAATATTTCACACAGAGAGTGGTGCGTACATAGAAAGTGCTGTCAGAGGAAGTGCTGAAGGCGGTTACAGTCGCACATTTAAAAGTATCTGAGAGGAGGAACATTGGCCAAATGCTGGCAAATGGGACTGGATCAGATTTGATATCTGATTGGAGGGAACGGATTGGACTAATGGATGACTCTCTGATTCGACAAGAGAGATGACAAAAAATTCTGAAAGGACTTGTCAAGTCAGAATTCTCTTCACTGGAAGTTTATTTTGTCTCTATGCTCATATTGATTGAATGCTGCGTTGGGTAAATATTTGACAGAGAAGTGAATCATGCATAATGGGACACAGACAGGAAAGTGGGGCTGAGACCCCAACCTGATCAGCCACAATCTTAGTCCCAGGTAGAGAACGCTCAAAGTATCTAATGACCCACTCCTGCTCCTCAGTGTCATGTTCCTGTGTTCCATTCAGCCCCTCATACCTGCTAGACAGGAGCAGTTGGAGGCTACTTACTCCTATAACCTGGTGCACAGAAACACAGGAGACTATTCGGCCCTTCAAGACTGTCCCACATTGTTTGAGGTGATTTGGGAAATGTAATTTGGAAGCCCAGGCTGGGTATGAAAGAGGCCCCTCATCTCTCTTTGCAGAGCTCCTCCTCTCTGCAACTTGTGATTCATTTGTTGGTCATGTTGTAGACCCAGATTCACTGTGATTACAGCCCACATACCTCACCAAGCAATGGCTCACAAAATCCTCTGGTCTCCCTGACTGCAACATTCAATAACAGAACTTTCATGAAAATAACACCCACTATCTTTCAAATAATAGAATGGGAGAACATCAGAAACAGGGGCAGGTCGTTCACTCCCCAAGGCTGCCTTACCCTTCACTAAGATCATGGCTGATCTGTTCTTGGTCTCAAATCCTTTTTCATACCCAATTATTCATAGCACTCACTTCCTTGACAGGTCAATATCTATCTACCTCCTCTTCAAATACTTTCAGTCATCTTGCTCCCCAACACTCTTGAGAAGAGAAATCCACTCATTCAATCCTACCTGTTTGAAGAAAACAGTTGCTGCTCCTATATCATGGCTTATTGATGTGAACAAAAGAGGTTGACTCAAGGGTTCAGGTAAAAATGACTGGCCCCGATATCAAGGCAGTGATTAACTTCTGTTGACACCAAGGAGCTGGACTTAATGGGAATCAGAGTAAACTCTCCAGTGTTTGGTGTCAAACATGGCACAAAGTAAGATGTTCATCATCTCAGTTCTGGGTCACCTCTGTCGGAGATCGTTAGGTCAGCTTCCTTTTCTCAAAGATATTCAGCTGCTTCATCAATGTCTCCCCGACCCACCCTCCCCACCATAAGATCAGAAGTGGGGATGGTCGATGAAGATTCCACAATGTTTGGAACATTTTTTCCCCCCTCAGCTCCTGAACTGGTCTGTGTCCATTGCAGCAAGACCCTGACTCCATTGAGACGTGTGCTGTTAAAGTGTCAGTAACATTCATGTAACAGTACATTGCCACAGTAAAACAAGAGTTCATTCACCATCTAACTCTGGTTTCACAGGAATATGAGGAAGCCATTCAGCCCATTTACACTATTGGAGAAGAACAGTGACAGCCCATTCAGCGCCTTCAGCCTATTACTCAGGAAGAGAAGGAGTCTAGTGTGATGGACCACACCAGAGCCCCCCGAAAATATTTGAAGGCAGTAGCCGCGATTCTAATGTTTTCTTATTTTAAAGGAATTGTAAAGTTTCTGTTCCAGATGCAATGTGATTGGTCAAACTACTCGGTGGTAAGCAAAACACCATTTACTTAAACACAAAAGATGACACAAAACCAAAGAAAGAGGAATTTAGAATAATGTAATTACATTGGACAGCTTAACAGAATAATAGATCTAGGAGCTATTACTAATGAACTATTCTAACATAGGAAACTCCCATAAACACAGCCCTTGGCAAAAAGAAATATTCAGATACAGAATGCCACAAACATTTCTCCAATCCAGGAATTAAAAACAGCAGCAAGAGAAAATTCAGAGAGAGTATCAGCTAGGAGACATTCCTTAAAGCTTCCAACTTTGTGGAGACCCCAATAGTTTCTGATGTTACTGAGAAACCAAAACCCAGTGATCCTAATCTGTGAGAGCTGGCCACACCCATTCAGACTTGATGGCCTCCCTCACTGTTACTCAAGTGGTCTTAACTAGCCAGCTTGGTAACAATCGTTCAATCTCTCTCTTAAAAAAAAAGGACAAAATGACCCCTTAAAGCTGCAGCATTGTCACACTTGTCAGCACATCGAGCTGTCAAACAGGAACCCAGTCAGGCCCTTGGCCCTGTCCAATTGGACGAGGAAGTAGCCAGTCAGTCCCTTGAGCCACTTACACAGGAACAGAAGGATGCCATTTCCACCTCAATGCGCTTACACGGGGGCAGAATTAGGTAATTTATGCTGATTCCTGATGAATGTCTTATGCCCGAAACGTCGATTCTCCTGGTTCTCGGACGCTGCCTGTCCTGCTGTGCTTTTCCAGCAATCCACTATCTACTCTGATCTCCAGCATCGGCAGTCCTCACTGTCTCCTAATTGATGCTCTAACATGATGAACAATTGGAGCAGAGGCTGCACAGAGAGATTGCTCCACGGTGTTCCTCTTGGCTCCGTGGCTTATGATACACACGTGGGACTTTAACGTGGTTTTCTCGAGGTGAGCAGGGAAGACATATGTCTTGTGTAAAGTCTCAAGAAGGCACCTTCCATCTCCAAGAAGACAGCCTGGTGTTCTCTATGTAGGGCAGAAGTGGGTGGGAATGGCTACCTGTTTCAAATAGAAGATATTGTGGCTGCTGTTGGGGATTGTGAGCAACCTGACGTTCAGTACAGGGTTCACACGCCGACTGCACAATAACATGGGGAGAGTTAATTTAGGCATATAAACTGTTAGGAAAGTCACGTTAGACTGATGAATGGATGCTCTAAGTTCAAATAATGGTGATCTTGTTCATGTTGATCTTGTCTAGTGCACGTCCTGTTCAGTGTAACCTGTATGCCTTACCCTGTCCAAGTCTATTTCCATCCTATGATCTGTCTGGCCATGCTTCCTATGATCTTCCTCCACTGCTCATAAATAAAGTTTTTCCCTGTATTGAGATACACGTGACAATAAATCAAACCATCAATCCTGGGTAAAGTATAGAATTTCTCTCCCTGTCAATGTCTTTTTTGGAAATAAGTGATCGCTACCACTCCTCGTGTTTCAGCATCACCATTTCCTCGTCTCTCACAGTACTACAGATTAAACACTCAGCTCCTTCACTTTATTCACATGATACCATCACTGGTTTATGTGGTAAGGAGATCATTCCTTACAAAAGTGATCAAATCTGTACAGAGTGCCCCGAGTTCTCTCTCAGCAAGGCTCTACAACAGCAGGAAGATGGCTTTACTTATGTACTCGAATCATCTTACAATGAAGGACAGCATACCATTGACTGCACCCATTACTTTCACAGGGTTTGATTCGGAGCAGTCAGCATGAACTTGTGAGTGGGAGATCATGCTTCCCAAATTTCTGAGAGTCCTTTGGTGAAGTGACCAAGAAGGTTGACGAGGGAAGAACGGTAAACGTAGTCTGTAATGATTTCAGTAAGTCCTTTGATAAGGTTTCACATGGCAGGCTGCTCTGGAAGGTTCCATCACGTGGAATGTTGGGGGATTTGGCCAATTAGATACACAGTTGGCTTGATGGTAGGATGCAGCGGGTTTAGTGGAAGGATGCTTGTCAGACTGGAGGCTGGGCCCATAGCTGTTTGTTATCTATGATTGGGTTGAGAATGTACAAGGTATGATTAGTAAGTTCGCAGATGACACTAAAATAAGTGGGATTGTGATTCGTGAGGAAGATTATCACAAATTGCAGCAGACCCTTAATCAAGTGGGCAAGTGGGCCGAGAAATGGCAAATGGAATTTAAAATAGAAGTGTGAGGTCTTGCATTTTGGAATCTCAAATCAAGGTAGGAGTTCCATGGTGCATGGGAGAGCCTTATGGGGTGTAGTGGGCAGAGAGACCTTGGCGTTCAGGTGCACGGTTCTCTGAGAGTGGAGTCACAGGTCGACAGGGCAGTGAAAAGGGCATTTGCGACACTGGCCTTCATCAGGCAGGACATTGAGTATAGAAGTTGGGAATTTATGTTTCAGTTACACAGGACTTTGGTAAGGCTGCACTTGGAGTATTCAGTTTTGTCACCTTTGTTATGGGGAGGATGTTATGAAATTAGAAAGCGTGCAGAAGAAATTTACAAGGACATTGCCAGGACCCATTGGTCTGAGTTATAGGGCGAGGTTGGGCAAGTAGGTCCTTTTCTTTAGAGTGGAAGAGACTGAGGAGGGTCCTTATAGAGCTGTATAAGATCATGAGGGATATGGATAGGGTGAATACTCTCAGTCTTTTCCAAGGTTTAGAAAATCGAGGACGAGAGGGGATCAGTTTAAGGTTAAAGGGGAAGGAATAAAAGGGAACCTGAGGGGCCACTTCTTTACACAGAGGGCTAGTACGTGGATGAGCTGCCAGCAGATGTGGTTGAGGGGGGTACATTAACAACATTTCAATAGCATTTGGATAAATATGTGGATCGGAAAGGACTGGAAGGATATGGGCCAACTGCAGGGAATTGGGGTTAGCGTGGATGGACATTTACAAAGTGGTGTCAAACCCCTCTGTTAATTAAAACCAAACATCCAGAAAAGCTCGCCTCACCTTGTTAAACTGTTAAGATATGAGTGACACAGATCTCCTACATTCCACTATTTAAACAAAAATTAACAAGTTAATTTCTTAACTTTAAAAGTGAACACTAAACAACAACTATTCACAAATATAAGCCCCTCTTGTCTGAGCTAATTACTATCTGACTCAGACTCTGTAAAAATATGCTGTTCCAACAACCCAATCACAACCCAAACCCATGCAACATCACAATGTCAAGACCACACATTCTCTATCTTCCCCGCTGTGTTCACTCTTTCAGCTGCTGATCTCCTGGGTCATTTTTTTACGCAAGTAGGTTTGACATGAACATGTATCTTTGCTAGAGAGTGTTAGAAATGGCCAGTTAGCACTCCTGCTCTACAGCAGTTACTCTGCTGTAGGATGGCAGTGGCTCTCCCTCTAGTGTTCAAAATGCTGGGTTTATATACTCCCCACGATACAATAATTCTCATAATTCGATTGCTTTCCAGGTGTCCAAAGATTAATATTCACATTCTGTTGGCTTCTGGTATCCTGAGCGTTATTTAAACTCTTTGGTTGTCTTTGAATTGTTGTCAAAACAGCAACCAAAACTCAGGTTTCCATTTCCCAGCTCAGTGTTACATGTGGAACATTTTGAACTTTAACTTGCATCTCTGGCTGTACTTCCTATTCAGCAAAACCCGTTCTGTCTTAAAATGACCGGACATGCTTTCGGCTTCATAACATCTCCCCACTTCAAAAACAAAACATGAAATGGCAGAATGAAAAGATGGCTTCATTTCTTTTCCTCTAATTCGTAATACCATTATTATGAATTACAAAAGTATTGATCTCAGCTATACCATATATATTAATTCTGCACACATATATATAACACTGCAATAAGTCAAATTTTATCTAAACGTATTCCATAAAATCGGGGTTAACGCATCTGCTATCACATTTTAGGACCCACAACATGTACATTTTGTAAGGTTAAAGTCGGTAAGATTAGACTCAAATGAAATAGTCTCATATTCTGGTCTTTAAATATTCCAAAAAATGCGAGAGGTATGTCGTTCTCCACAACCATCTCTGACAATTCCTTTGTCATACAAACATAAAAATATTGTCAGTCCAGTGCTAAACTTAATCATTCTTTTTCAATAATGGAGATGTTGCATTTTTTTTCTGGTGGATATTGAATTTTTTCGACAAGTAGCCAATTGGTCATTCAATTCCATCATCCTCTTTCTGTATCAATACATCTCCGACCACGATACCCCGAGCATCAAACTCAATTTTCAAAGGGTTTCAGAATATTTGGTGCAGCTAAAACTGGTGCGGTGATTAATCCTGCTTTAAAATCCTCAAATGCCTCCTGGCATTGTTCTGTCCACCACAATTCTGTGTTCATCTTTAGTAAATCCATCAGTGGTGCCAATACGCTGCTGAAGTTTGGAACAAACTTCCGATAGAATCCACGCAGTTCGAAAAATCGAAGCACCTCTTTCTTCGAGGATGGTCGTGGAAATTTCTCCAAGCCCTTCGTCTTTGTGTTCCATGGGGTCAAGCTTCCATGTCCAATGTAATGTCCCAAGAACTTCCCCTCTGCCTTCGCGAATTCTGTTTTCTTTAAGTTTATTACCAAGTTTGCTTCTTGTAATCGTTCAACATGCTTTGCCAACTGTAACATGTGAGCTTTCAAACACTTGCTAAAGGTCACTACATCATACAGATAAGCTGCATAATTTGTTCATCTGGCCACAACTCTGTTCCTGAGTCTTAAATGTATCTGGAGCATTATTCATTCACGTGACGAACTCTAACTTTTTTTGTCATCTCTGCTATCTTTACCAGATAGTTGAACTGACTCAACACTTTTTTCATTTGAAAGGGGGCACTAAACCTGGCTTTGAAGGGATTTCCTACCACTGGTGGCAATACTAATACCTCATCCCCACGGGAAATCGTCAAAGTTTCAGAGTTTCTATCTGCCACCTGCTTCATTCCATGCTGTGTCCTCTTCAGGTGCTGTTTAGCTAACTCACCTACTCCATCTAATTTCTCCCTCACGTGTGACACATAATCCAAGTGTGGATCTCCGACTTCGGTCCTGTCAATTTATATTTAATTAATTTCAAAGGACCTCTCACTTCATGTACGAATATTAACTCAAAGGAAGTAAACTGAGTAGATTTATTTGGGGCATCTCTCATGGCAAACAATATAATGAGACGCCTTTATTTCAATCATTCGGGTAATTCTGACAGTACGCTGTTAATATTGCCTTTAGCATCTGATGCCAACTTTCCAAGAATCCCTGGGATTCGGGATGGGATGCACTTGATTTAAACTGCTGTATGCCGAAGTTATCCAAGATGTACTTAAATAGCTGATTGGTAAAATGAGACCCTTGGTCTGACTGAATCACACTGCATAGCCCACAGCGAGTAAAGAAAGCTACCAACTCCTCCACCTCCCCTTTTGCCTTAACACCCCATAATGGAATTATCCCTGGAAATCTGGTGGACACATCCATTATGATCAGCAGATATTGGTTTCCTCTTTAATTTGAAAAGGGGAGCTCCACCACTAATCATAACTTACGTGAAAAGCTCTTCGAATACAGGAATTGGCAACAAAGGTGCTGGTTTTAATATGGCCTGTGACTTTCCTACCATTTGGTATGTATGACATGTACAACAAAAAGTAACCATGTCCTTGTTCATTCCAGCCACTAGAAATGCTTTAGCCTGAATATTCCGTGCATCAACTCCTTTGGCGTTTTCTTTCGGTTTTCCTTCCTGTTGTAACTTACGACAGTAGGATCTTGTTACTACACAGTCTGGAAAAATCCCTGGGGTATTTTCCTTTTAATTCCCCTGTTCCCTGGTCTTACTTTGGCTTCTCCACCACAAGGGGCGCCTTTCACACCTTTGATCCTGCTAACTCATTCCCAAGAACAAACTGCATTCCTGGAACTGACACCCTGTCACTCAATCTCACTGTTACTTCCCCAACCTTGATGTGGCACTCCAACCTGATTTTACACAAGGGAATGCTTAATTTCTGTCCCCATCCCACAAATTATCATGCTGTTGAGTAATATGTCAGAAAGAGTGAAAATACGATTAGAGGCTGAGGGAAAGTGAGGACGACAGGTGCTCGAGATCAAAGTTGAAAAGTGAGGGGCTGAAAAAGCACCGCAGGTCGGCAGCATCCGAGGGGCAGGCAAGTTGACGTTATAGACAATACACAATAGACAATAGGTGCAGGAGTAGACCATTCTGCCCTTCGAGCCTGCACCACCATTCAATATGATCATGGCTGATCATCCTTAATCAGTATCCTGTTCCTGCCTTATCTCCATAACCCTTGATTCCACTATCTTTGAGAGCTCTATCCAAGTCTTCCTTAAATGAATCCAGAGACTGGGCCTCCACTGCCCTCTGGGGCAGAGCATTCCACACAGCCACCACTCTCTGGGTGAAGAAGTTTCTCTTCATCTCTGTCCTAAATAGTCTACCCTGTATTTTTAAGCTGTGTCCTCTGGTACGGCACTCACCCATCAGCGGAAACATGTTTCCTGCCTCCAGAGTGTCCAATCCTTTCATAAACTTATATTTCTCAATCAGATCCCCTCTCAGTCTTCTAAACTCAAGGATATACAAGCCCAATTGCTCCAGTCTTTCAGCGGAAGATAGTCCCGCCATTCCAGGAATTAACCTCGAGAACTTACGCTGCACTCCCTCAATAGCAGAATGCCTTTCCTCAAATTTGGAGACCAGAACTGCACACAGTACTCCAGGTGTGGTCTCACCAGGCCCCTGTACAGCTGCAGAAAAACCTCTTTGCTTCTATACTCAATCCCTCTTGTTATGAAGGCCAGCATGCTATTAGCCTTCTTCACTACCTGCTGTACCTGCATGCTTACCTTCATTGACTGGTGTACAAGAACACCCAGATCTCTCTGAACTGCCCCTTTACCTAAATTCCATTTAGGTAGCAATCTGCCTTCCTGTTCTTGCCACCGAAGTAGAAAACCATACATTTATCCACATTAAACTGCATTTGCCATGCATCTGACCACTCAACTAACCTGTCCAGGTCACCCTGCAATCTCCTAACATCCTCCTCACGTTTCACCCTGCCACCTAGCTTAGCATCATCAGCAAATTTGCTAATGTTATTACTAATACCATCTTCGATATCATTAACATATATTGTAAAAAGCTGCAGTCCCATCACTGATCCCTGAGGTACCCCACTGGTCACTGCCTGACATTCCGAAATGGAGCCGTTTATCACTACTCTTTGTGTCCTATCAGCCAACCAATTTTCATTCCCAGTCAGTACTTTGCCCCCAGTACCATACTCCCTAATTTGGCTCACTAACCTCCTAAGTGGGACTTTATCAAAAGTTTTCTGACAGTCCAGGTACACTACATCTACTGGATCTCCCTCGTCCATCTTCAGAGTTACATCTTCAACAAATACTGGAAGATTAGTCAAGCATGATTTCCCCTTCATAAATCCATGCTGACTCTGACCTATCCTGTTACTACGATTCCAGATGTGTCGTAATTTCATCCTTTATAATAGACTCCAGCATCTTTCCCACCACTGAGGTTAGACTACCTGGTCTGTGATTTCCTGTTTTCTCTCTCCCACCTTTCTTAAAAAGTGGTAACATTAGCCACCCACCAATCCGCAGGAACTGATCCCGAATCTATCGAACTCTGGTAAATAATCAACAGCGCATCCACGATATTTTGAGCCACCTCCTTCAGTACCCTGGGATGCAGACCACCAGGCCCCGGGGACTTATCAAACTTCAGACGTAACAGTCTCTCCAACACCAATTTCTGGCAAATATTAATTCGCTTAAGTTCAGATCCTTCAGCCACTGTTACCTCAGGGAGATTGCTTGTGTCCTCCCCAGTGAACACAAATCTGAAGTACCAATTCAATTCTTCTGCC
The DNA here is from genome assembly GCF_047496795.1 of Chiloscyllium punctatum. Taxonomy (NCBI): domain Eukaryota; kingdom Metazoa; phylum Chordata; class Chondrichthyes; order Orectolobiformes; family Hemiscylliidae; genus Chiloscyllium; species Chiloscyllium punctatum. The sequence goes on from NC_092772.1 coordinate 24,069,842, forward strand.
ATTTCTTTGTTTCCTGTAATATATCCCCCTGTTTCTCTCTTCAAGGGCCCAACTTTAGTCTGAACCATTTTTTTGCCTTTCACATTCCTGAAAAAGCTTTTACTATCCTCCTTTATATTTTTGGCCAGTTTTCCTTCGACCTCATTTTTTCTCTGCGTATTTCCTTCTTAGTAATCCTCTGTTCTTCTTGAAAAGCTTTCCAGTCCTCTGTTTTCCCACTTTTCTTTGCTATGTCATACTTTTTCTCTTTTAACTTTATATCTTTCTTAACTTCCCTCGTCAGCCACGGCCGCCCATGCCTCCTCCTAGGATCTTTCTTCCTTTATGGAATGAACTGATCCTGCATCTTCTGCATTATACACAGAAATATCTGCCATTGTTCCTCCACTTTCATCCCTGCTAAGGAATTAAACCATTGAACTTTGGTCAGCTCCTCCCTCATAACTCCATATTTCCCTTTATTCAACAGAAATATTGTCACTTCCGATTGTACCCTCTCCCTCTCAAATTGCAGATTGAAGCTTATTGTATTATGGTCACTACTTCCCAACGGCTCCTTCACTTCGAGGTCACTGATTTATTCTGATTCGTTGCACAATACCAGATCCTGAATTGCCTTCTCCCTGTTAGACTCCAGCACCAGATGTTCTAAGAATCCATATCGGAGGCACAAAGTCTCTTTCTTGAGGTCCAATACCATCCTGATTCTCCCAATCTACTTGCATGTTGAAATCCCCCATAACAACTGTAGTAACATCTTTGCGACAGGCCAATTTCGCCTCCTGATTCAACTTACATCTGACATCCAGACTACTGTTTGGGGGCCTGTAGGTAACTCCCAAGAGGGTCTTTTTATCCTTAGAATTTCTCAGCTCTATCCACACTGACTCTACATCCCCTGATTCTAGGTCCCTCTACGCAAGGGACTGAATGTCATCCCTTACCAACATGGCCACCCGACTCCATCTGCCGATCAGTTTGTCCTTATGATAGCACGTGTAGCCTTGTATATTCATTTCCCAGGCCCTGTCCACTTGAAGCCACGTCTCAGTTATCCCCACAATATCGTATTTGCCAATTTCCAAAAGAGCCTCAAGCTCATCCATCTTATTTCTAATGCTTCGTGCATTCATGTATAGTGTTTTTAATTTGTTACTGCCCTCACCCTTCCCATCAACTCCTATTTCACTCAACCTTACAACATGATCCCTTTTTGAGTTTTCTGCCTCATTGATACTATTGTCTTTCTTGATTTCCCTTGTTCTAATTTTCCCTTCAATTTCCTTCTAAAACATCCAGTTTGTCCTCTCCCTCCTGCTACTTAGTTTTAACGTAGCTGTGTTGCAGTAACAAACCTGCCTGCCAGAATGCTGGTCCCTTATCTATTAAGGTGCAAACCGTCTCTCTTGTACAATATATGCTTACAACAAAATATACCCCAGTTATCCAAGAATTTAAATCCTTGCTTCCTGCACCAGTTTCCCAGCCACGTGTTCAAATCCATTATCTCCCTGTTTCTGGCCTCACCACCCTGAGGAACTGGAAGCAAACCCGAGATAACCACCTTGGACGTTCTGCTTTTCAGTCTTCTTCCTAGTTCTCCGAAGTCCCGCTGTAGTATGTTCTTCCTCTTCTTTCCGACTTCATTTGTGCCGACATGTACGACCGCCTCTTGCTCTTCACCTTCGTCCTTGAGAATTTCCTGCACTCTGTCTGTGATGTCTTTAACCCTGGCACCAGGAAGGCAACAAACCATCCTTAAGTCCCGTCTGCTGCCACAAAAACCCCGGTCAGTTCCTCTCACGATGGAGTCCCCTATTACCACAGCTCTGTGTGATGTCCGACTCTTCCGCTGTGCCTCCACGCCAACTTTTGATTGACGGACCTGGCCGCCTCGTGGACTGGCAGTGTCATCTGTCTCTACTGTTTCCAAAAGATTCAACTTGTTCCCGACAGGGACTTCCACCGGAGTCTCTTACACCCCGGGGTCTCCTCTCCGCCTTCCTCATCGTCTGCTCTCTTCTGCTCTTTTCTGGTATGGTCGGTGTAATAATCTCGCTGAAGGTCTTGTCCAGAAAGATCTCGTTCTCTCGGATGAGCCAATGGTCCTCGAGTTATTTCATCAGTGCTGCAATATGCTCGGTCAGTAGCTGAACGTGAACACACTTTCCACACTTATATGAGCCAGACACACCAGAGTCGTTGACCTCCGACATCAAGCACGTAGCACACTGAACTTGGCAGCCATGTCTTCACCGTCTTCAACTGTGGCGTAATCACTTCACTCAATCTCCTTGTCAAAGACTCGTTTCAGGCGTAAGTTCTTCATCAGGAAAGTAAGGGAGGGGGAAGGGGCTGAGAATTAAATAGGATGGTGGGGGTGGAACTGGGTGGAAGGTCGCTTGGAAGGCGATAGGTAGATTTAGGCGGGGTCTGATGGTTATAGTTCGGAGGGGAGGGTAAAGTGGCTAGGTGGTAGGACAGCTGAAAACGTCAAACTATTCAGCATCAACGTTGACTTCACCAATTTCCAAAGTGCCCCTCCCCCAACCATTTAAATTAGCACTGCCCTCTTGAACTGCCCTAACTGTCCATCTTCCTTCCCACCTATCCACTCCACCCTCCCCTCTGACATATCAGTTATACTCCAACCTACATTTTCCTATCACCCTCCCAGTGACCCTCCTGCCAGCCCAGCTCCTACCCTCGTATTTACCTTTCAGCCCCCTTGTTCCCCGCCACATTCCTGATGATGGGTTTATGACTGATACATCGATTGTCCTGCTCTTCGGATGCTGTCTGATCTGTTTTGCCTTTCCGGCTCCTCACTTCTCAACTATTAGAAACTGAACAGATCCTGCATCTTGCAAAATTATTACTTTTGTCCTCTCCCCACACCCCTTTTTTGCTTAGTAAGTTTTATATACAGAGGTGTATTCTTTGTAGGGATCAGGCACTGACTCCATACCCAGCCCCTGTCTAGGCTGTGCACTCTCCTGCAGCTCCTCGGCTCTACTTGGGGTCTCCTTTACCAGGTTCACTAATACCACTGGCTTAATCACATCTTTTCCCAAAGTGCCTTGCTTCAATGCCCAGCACGGTGTGTCCCAGTTTACTGCAGTGAAAACACCTTTTCCCAGTGTCCTTCTTAAACCATCAGCACTGTAATTTTATGTGTTCCGCTCCGTTATAATGAGAACACCTGAGGCCTTTCACCACCTTTCAACCCCCTTGGGCTTCTTTTTCACCGGTGGTAAACTATTGCCAGTGTGCTTTACTCTATGTTTTGTTGTTTAGGATCTCCCCTTCTCCCAATTTCTATCCCTCACAGGATGAAAATCCTCCCAGAAGCTAAATATAATCTCATGCACCAGTGCATATTCACCTGCCATTTCTGCTGCGCTTCTCACTTCTTGAACTTCCTATTCATTCACTTGAATTCTTACCATCTCTGGAAGTGAGTCTTTAAACTCCTCCGGCAGAATAATCTCCCTTCGAGCCTCACAGGTCTTATCCATTTTTAAGGCCTGCACCCATCTCTCAAAATGACTGTGTTTAATTCTTTCAAACTCAATATAAGTCTGACCTGGTTCCATCTCTATATTTCTGAACCGCTGTCTATATTCTTCTAGTACCAATTCATAAGCACTCAACGTAGCCTGCTTGACATCTGCATAATCTCTTGCTCCCTCACGTGACAGCACTGCATATACCTCTCAAGCTGTACCCACCATCTTAGTCTGAACTAGCATTACCCACAGGTTCACTGGATATGCCATCTGCCGAGCCAATTTCACAAATGAAATAAAAACGGTTTTGGCATTTTTCGCACTGAAATATGGCAATGTATTAACACAGTTGCATACATCCCGACATTCTCCCTTCATCTTCATCCTGCTAATTTAACTTTCTTAACTAATTCCAAACTTTTGAATTTCAAATTCTCCCTCTCTTCCTTTTTCCTCTCTTTCTCTTTCTCTATCTTCTCTCTCTTTCAGTCTCTCTCTTTATCTTCTAACTGCAGTTGTCATATTTGCAATTTAAGTTTTTTCTAACTCGACTGCAGTTGCCAGCTTCTCTGATAGACCAAAGTGCTTGAGCAACTCCATTATGATGACAGCTTTCCTTTTGTCTCTGGTGAAACACAATTCTACTCTACATGTTAATTCTAAAAGTATGCCCTTCCTTTATCTTTCTACACGTTCTTGGCAAATTTGGGTACCATCTTCAAACCTCAGAACCTTTTTAGTAATATTAAAAGCCATTTCTTTTAAATTAACCGACCACAAGGAAACAAAATTAAATGAATTTTCTCACCTGTATTACTTGAAGATCTAGGTCACTAACTGCCAAGTGTTGGAATCTGCTGGGACCTTTTGTACCCCAAATCTGTTCACATCTGTCTAAATTCCATACGACAAGCCCTCAAACTGTTATGATGTCGATGTTGAACCCCTCTGTTAATTAAAACCACACACCCAGAAAAGCTCACCTCACCTCGTTATCTGTTAAAACATGAGTGACAAAGTAGTCGCAAATTCCACGATTAAGAGAAAAATAACAATTTATAATTATGTATGTTAACTCGCTGAACTTGAAGGTTTGTTTTCAGATGTTTCGTCACCAAGACTGGGTAACATCATCAGTGAGAGTCTCTGGTGACGCACTGGTGGGATGTCGTGTCTTTCTATTTCTAGGTCTTGGTTTCTTAAGTGTCGTGATGTCATTTCCATTTTTTTGTTCAAGGGAAGGTAGATAGGATCGAAATTAATATGTTTATTGATGTACTTCTGGCTAAAATGTCATGCTTCTAAGAACTTTCGTGTGTGGCTTTGTCCTAGGAAGTGTGTGTTGTCACAGTCAACGTGGTGTCCTTTTCCTGTATGTATGGGAACTAGTGAGAGTGGGTCATGTCTTTTGGTAGCCAGTTGGTGTTCATGTATCCTGCGAGCACGACAACAGGACAGTGTGAAATGGAGGAAAAATGATTTTTTATACACTGTTTAATCAGTGTGTGTTCAGATAAGGAAGATTGTTCATATGTGTACAACACATTCTGAATGACAACGGAGACATAGTTAACGAAAAATGATGCACACGATGTATAAAATTTATAAATCATTAAAACAATATTTGATCCTCATCTGAAGTGATATCTTCCCTTTCTCTCAACGTTCCCCCTTTTCTGGGATTCCCAACTCTAGTCTCTCATTCTTCTTAGGATGTGTGTTATAAATTCTTGTTTCTGGTTTCCCAACTTATTTCAGTTAATCCACTTTCTACCAGGAATTAAATATGTTGGCCTGTTGGGTTCTTTCCAAAGCTAGTGTCTGTCATATTGTTGGAGAGAAAAGTTATGGCATCAGACCCAGCATTTAAACATATTGCTCTGTTGTACGTGCACTGTACAAAGGACCACCGCCCACAGGAATTGCCAAAACATTGAGGGAAGTATATCTATTTCGATCATATAGTTTCTCATTTTCCACATCTCCATATCTATATCCTCTCTCTCTCTCTCGTTCACCCTTTGTGTCTATTTAAGAAATCCACCAGTCATTCTTCGTGGCCCATCTCTCAAAACTCCTTCTTTCAGTTATACACAATGCTTTCTTCAAGATGTAATGTGGTTATAATTAAGCAATGTAACTACCAAGACATGCGGGAGGAGCTGGCCAGAGTTAATTGGAAGGAGAGCTGAGCAGGAAAGACCATGGAGCAGCAATGGGAGAAGGTTCTGGGGATAATTCGGAAGATAATACCAGAAATGCAACCCCAAGAAGATGAAACATGCTCATGGGAGAACAAGGCAGCCATGTGTTACAAGGCATCAAACCAAAAGAGAAAACATGCAATGTAGTGAAGATGATTGGGAATCCAGAGAATTCATTGGCTCTGCAACTACATAAGGCTGGTATCACTGACACTACAGAGCTCTTAATCATAGTCAGGGAGAGAAACAGAGGAAACACATTCACTTTAAACACAGCAGATGGTATTTCTCAAGGAAAAGGATTCAGGTGAATTAAACATTTGAATTAAGATCAGTTAAATGCTTTTGCGGAATGTGTCAGATTGGAAGCAAGACCCGGGGAGACAGACCCTCAGCAGAATGAGAGTTTGAAAATGGAAGTATTTCCACATCAGAAACCAGGTTAGGTCACTGAGTGCAGGGCTCATGGGTGAATGGGTCTCAGTGAGATTTGGGGAACAGACAGCAGAATTGCATTGCAGATATTGCAGCTCGAAACTGAGTATTCACGTAGTGCTGTAGACCACAGCAGCAGGAGAAGTAGAACAGCATTCAACCACAACCTGTAACTTCTTGCCAGGGTAACACCTCAGTCTGTCATTACCATCAACACCATCTATGGCTCAGTGACGTGTGTGGGTGAAGATGTCAGTCAGAATCACATGAACTTTAACCTGATGCTAACTCATTAAAGCTACCGTGCTTGACAAAAAGATCTGATGGAAGCACAGCAGTCCTGTCACATTCAGTCCTAAATGGTGATGGACGATTAAACAAATGACTGGAGGAGAATGCTCCACAATCTTTCCCATCCTAAATAATGGAACATACCTGCACATCAGTGTAAAAGAGAAGGATGTTTTATCTGCACCATCCTCTGCAAGAAGTGCCAGCCCGATCCCACCCATCATGGCTGGAGTTACTCACGATCGCCAGGGTGCCCCGATAGTCCGTGATCCCTTGCACTGGTGCCATCTTTAAAACATAATGGACACACGATTGAGCTCTCTCAGTTTGTAGCTGCCCTGCACAGTTTATCCTGAGCATGGCAGGTAAGGATAAATTGCACCACGGTTTGTTGACAGGGGCATGGAGGTCCTGGTGGAAGGGCTAGTACAGAGGGGGACCATTTTCTTCACAGAGGGAGCCACACCACAAGACCCACCAAGCATGGCCTGAGCTCACCAACCAGCTCAGTGCAGTATCTGCGGTCTGAAGAAATATTCAGCAATACAGGACAAGCTTCAATAACCTTTTCCCACTCTGTCAGGATAAGGGTCACCATTCTCCCTGCTCCCTCACACTCACTGTATAGCACTGTATATCTGTTATAGCACCGACATCCGAACACGATTCAAATCCATGACTCTCACTATTGCATGCAAAGCCTACACACACACACAGACACACACACACACACACACTCTCTCTCTCTCTCTCGCATTTGCAATATTCCCACATGTTGATAGAATATTCTGAAGAACGCTGATTGTGGAATGTTCAAGTTAGTGTTCCAAATGATTCCCATTTTCAGGAAAATGTCAATGACCCCGCATGTAACACAGAAGGGGAAGGAACAAAGTTGTACAATTTTCAAATCACATGCAATTCAAATCCACCATGAGGCCATTCAGCCCTTCAAACGCATTCTAGCACTTAAGAAGATTGTGGCTGATCTGATGCATTTCTCAGTTCCATGTTACATGAATTTTCAGTCATTCAACCCCTGGGCTCCTGTCACTGAGCAGACAACACTCAGGCACTTTTACTCCGGTTTTCTTCAAGCGCCCGCTCGAGGGCTTTTCCCATGGGGGCGCACTCTCCCAACAATATATTCCACCAGCTTTCTTTGTCTATGTAATGTTAAGAACATTTTACACAGAGCAATCAAAAATCTACACGTTATCGATATCCAGTCACACTTAGTAATTCTGGTTATTTCATATGTCTTACCCTATCGTATTCAGCCAAAGACGGATTTGAAATACTTGTCTCATTATAAAATACAATTTCTAGCAGAGAACGTTTTTACCCTCAGTCGTTATTTTGACCGTTACCTGAATTGTAACTTTTTCATTGTTATGACTGTTTCTCTTGCCCTTTGCCTGTGCCTGTTTCTGTCTGTAACAGTTACACTGTCTCCCACTCAGTTGGCTGGACGGCTGGTTTGCGATGCAGATGGAGGCCAGCAGCGCTGGTTCACTTCACCACAGTCACAGAGGTTACCATGATGGGGACGCTGTCTCATCCTCAACCCATCACTCGAGGCGTGGTGACCCTCAGCTTAAACGACCACAAGTGGTCTCTCTCTAATGACAGAGCAGCTCTCTGATCCTTGGAACTCTGTTCTATCACTCTTAGCATTTTAAAATGTTTTCTAGATTACCATTTCATTTTGCCGGATGTTCTGAAGCAGTGTCATTTTTTACCACAGTCAACATTTCCCCATGGTGCACATCGCTGCCCATTCCTTGATAATCCTTGACTCTGTTGCTACTTAGGAACATTCTGTCTGTGCCTCAAAAATATTCAATAACTCTGCCTCCAATGGTCTGCGGGGAAGAGAGTTCCAAAAACTCATAGCACTGAGAAAGCAAAAAAAAACCTCACCTGGGGTGTGAGGTGAGTTTTTGTCTACTTCCCTGAGATTGGATACAATTACATTGGAAGCAGTTCAGCGATGTTCCACTTCATGTATTCCAGGGATGAAGGTCTTATGTTATGGTTACTCATCGAAAGAGAGGTGATCTTACTGAAACATACAAAGCCTTCAGCAGAGTGTATCAGGTAGATATCCGTTGGGTATTTGTATAGTCCAAACTTTTTGATATTGTTCTAGAACCTCAACCGTGGGCATTCTACCCATCATATCCACACTGACCCAGCGAACAGCATCCCAGCCAGACCTGCCCCCATCCTATCCATGTAACCATGCATTTCGCATGACTGACACATCTAACATACACATCCCTGGTCACTATGGGCAAATTAGCATGGCCAATCCACTCTAGGCTGCACATTCTTTGACTGTGGAAGGAAACTGGAACACTGGGATGAAACCCACACAGACACGGGGAGAATGTTCAAACTCCACATACAGGACCCCTGAGGTTGGAATTGAGTCCAGCTCCTTGGTGATGTGAGGCAGCAGTGTGAAACACAGATCAACCATGCTCCTCCATTAGTTATAATAGTTACTTGTGTCTGACTAAAGAAATCTGCTTGACTTGTTCTTATCATTGAACCTGACCCAGTCTAAGACTTTTATCATCGGCCATTTCACCAATCTGGTCACATTTAAAATGTGATGTGAGTAGTGAAGGAGTGGGACTAGAAAAGGAAACAGTGACACCCTCCAACCTCAGTCAGAACCAGAGTGAGGAGAAATTCACAAAGTGGGGATTTATTCACGTAGGAATTCTCCTTCCCAGAAGTATGGGATGAATGAAGCTTTTTATTATGTCGAGGCTGGCTTCATCTGATTTTCCATAGAAAGTGGATAATGCTGCTTGGAGTGAAAAGTGCAGCTGGGACCACAATGCGATAAGCCACGACCTTATCAACTGGTGGAGTAGTGTCAAAGGGCCGAATGTCCCACTCGTGTCCCTCAGCCCTATGTTCTGATGTTCCATTCAGCCCTTCGAGCCTGCTACACAGGGGCAGATCGAGGTCACCCCGATGGTTAGATATAGTTTGGGAAATTTAATTGGAAAATCCAGGCTGAGTCAGGAATTGACCCTCACCTCAATCCCTCTTTTCAGGTTTCCTGTCTCTGTAACTTCTGCTCCAGGTGTGGGTCTTGTTACAGACCCACATTCGCTGTGAATACAGCCTTCTCCCCGCAACCAGCGTGAGCTCAAACAAATCCTCTGCTCTCCCTGAATGCACCATTGTACAACACCATTTTCAGGGAAAAAACCAGTTACTTTCCAGAAGAATAACATAAGAACGTAAGAAATAGAAACAGAAGCAGGCTATTCGGCCCCTCAAGCCTGCACTGTCATTTAATAAGAACATGGCTGAACTACTTCAGGGCTCAACTCCACTTTCCTGCTAACCCCTTGTATCCCTCAACTCGCTGATATGTCAAAACCCAATCCAGCCAGTCTGTAAATACATTCAGTGACCCAGTCTCCACAACCTCTGGGTTAGGGAATTCCAGGCATTCACTCTCTTCTGAAAGAAGACGTTTCTTTGTATCGATTTCCCTTATTTTGTATCTCCAACCCTAAGTTCGGCTCTCTGCCCTGGAATTGATCCACATTCTCGAAATCTCCCTTGTCAAGCCCCCTCTTTCTCTTGTCCATTTCAGTAATATCATCCACATTCATTTCAACCACAATGAATAAACGCCTCACCATTTTAGATGTACTCAATAATTAATCCCTTTCATTCCAGGAACCCGCCAAATGAACCAACCTAGTTATTTGCTGCATCAGCATGCTGACGTTATGCTTCAGACACAAAAACAATCCCATCCCTTCGCACTGATCCTTTTGCGGGTGTATTAAGTAACAGTCTGCCTTTTGGTTCTCAGTGTCATCCTCAAACTCGGATATATATTGCACTCAGCTCCGGCTTTCAGTATAGATTGTAACTAAATCTTGCATTGGACTGATATTTGTGATACTCCAGCAGATAGATTCATCAGGAAGATCCATTAACCCTGACAGTCTGATTTCTATGTGTTAACCAACCGTCATCCCATGCTAATATATTAGCTGTCAAATTATGAGCTTCTGTCTTGTGTAACAAGTTTTTTTTCGTGAAACCTTATGAAAAATCTTGAGAAAGCCTCGTATCTACCAGATCCCCTTTATCATGTCCTTTTTTTACATTCTCAGGGATCTCCAGAAAAAAAACTTTGCATGATTTTACAGGCAAAATGTAGATCGCCTTTCACAAAACCATGTTGACTTTGCATGAAGCTTTTTCTAATTGTCCTGCAATTCCTTCCTTAATAATAGACTCTAGCAGATTCCCAACAATAATATTGAGGCTAAATGGTTACTGCTTTCAGTCTCGCTGTTTTCTTGAAAACAGGCGCCCCATTGAAGGGTCTCCAGTTTCACTGGAAAATTCCTGCAATCCAGAGTTATGAAATATTTCTCACAGGAACACCAGTCACTCTGTAACCGCCGCTTTTAAAACCAACTGTGGATTACTGCTGACCTGCGTACCCTTACTCTTATCTGTTTATTAAAAAGCCTTTTTCCTTTTGTTAGAGGCAGTTCACTAACTTCCCTCTTATTGCTATTTTGATTATATCATTGAAATACTTACAGTGCCTTCTAATGTGAGGAATGATATAAAATTCTGGTGTAAATTATCTGTCTGTTCCCTCTAGACATACCCTCCAAACATCCTCAATATATTTTCCTGACTTCATTTCTACCAAAGGGCATACATTCATCTTGAACTTTCTTTATATACATATTAAAGCTTGCACTGCTTGCTTTTATATTTCTTGCCAGTTTTCTTACATCATATCTTTCTTCCCTTTTTCCTTGCTTCCTTTGATTCATACAGTCATATCGTGCACAAACAAACCCTTTGGTCCAACTTGTCCATGCTGACGAGGTTTTCCAAACGAAACTAGTCTCATCTGCTTGCATTTGGCCCATATGCTTCTGAACGTTTCCCATTTATATATTTGTCCAAATGTCTTTGAACTGTTGTAGCTGCACTTGCATCTTCCTCTGGCAGCTCATTCCATAAGCAAATTACCCTCTGTGCGAAAATGTTGTCCATTTGTCCCTTTTAAATTTCCTCCTTTTAACCTTAAGCTACGTCATCTATGTTTGGACTCTCCTGTCCTCTCAAAAAGACCTTGGCTATTCTCCCTATCCATGCCTCCCATGATATTAAAACTTCTAGAATGTCACCCCTCAACACTCCATCTGATTCTAGCTTCAAGAGCAAACATTTAAAGATAACCACTGCAAATTTGTAACAGTATTAAAAGTGACAGGTAAACAACACACTGCCCAAACTTCATAATGTAATTTGTTTTTCTCCATGTTACAATACTAAGGCAGCTTGCAATTCTTACTCGTGCTCATGAGACGTCAAGCAAACAAATTCCTTTGTCTAAAGGGGGTGATGATCTCAACAGTGAAAACGTATATTTGGCCAGTTCTATGTTAAAAAAAAAAGAATTCTTATACCATACGGTCAGCATGCACCTTTAGCAGAGTGAGATGAAGGCTGGGTGTACTTTTTGGATTTGGGATCACAATGTGAATTCAGTGCAAAGGGAGAATGGTGTTTTCAATACGGTTTACTCCAACAATGAAACTTTCCAGAGTGAGATGTGAATGGGAGGTGTAAAACAGCATGAATAGTGAGGCTGAGCCACACTGAGACCAGTGGCAAGGTGGCAGCACAAAACGCAGATTGATGCTAGTGCAGGGAAGGTAGACTGGAACGAGTTTCAGGTGAAGTGGGGAGGGACCATAATGTGAGAGAATGTGCTCTGTAATTTGAGATGGAGAACCTGGAATCAGGAAAGGAGAGGAGCAGGGAAGAGGATGGAGCAGCAGTGACAGGGGTTTCTGGGGAGAATTCAGGAATCACAGCTGAAAGTCATGCCCCACATCTGCTTATGGGCCCTGAAATAAACATCCTAAATCTGGCCCTACACTAATGCTCATCATGGCATCCTTGTCAACCATGGTGGTACATCTTCTAATCGAGTCCTTCTTTTTGAACAGAAACAACAATTTCTTAGCGTTATTGGATATCTGCTTGAATGTCTGCCCAGGTATACCCACTGACCTTCCTCTGGGTCTACTTCCACATCCCGCTTCAGATCAGATGTGAGACAGAAAGCCTTAATTTAGATGTCTAAGTCTTTTCAATCATTCAGGGGGGACTTCTGCATGTAGCTGAACACATGATCAGCGGAAGCTGACTCCATTCTCCCAGTTTCTCCATCTCTGATGTTTCTGTTTGATGACGCCACATTCCAGTGAACTGCCACTGATGTGACCGCCTTTTCCTTCAAATCAGAAGTCCGCTAATTCCATTGAACAGGGCCTTCAGCTGTGACTATCACAACTCCCGCGCTTCTGTCCTCACTCCGTCCCCTCCTTACCAGAACAATGATAGATCTCCCCATGTCCTCACTTCTACTGTACTAGAATCCACATTCACAGAATCATCTTCCATCATTCCACCATCTCCAATGGGACAGTACTATCAAACACATCTTCTCTCGCGACCACTGACAGCATTTCATAGGGACCATTTCTTCTGTAACACCCTCCATCATCCTGAACACTTCCCAACTCCCCATGACACATTCCCATGCAATTACAGAAGCTGCAACACATGCCCGTTCACCTCTTCTATCTCCACTGGGAAGTGTAAATTAACAAAAGATGCACAAATATCTTGGTTCTGAAACTACATACGACTGGAATCATTGACACTACAGAGTTCTTAATGAAAGTCATGGAGAGAAGCAGAGTGAAGCACATTCAATTTAAGCACCGAAAGTGGCATAACTGCAAGGGAAAACGTTCAGATGAATGTTAGAATTCGAATCGCTACACTGTGGAAACAGGTCCTTCAGCCCAACAAGTCCACACCGATCCTCTGAAGAGTAAACCAAGCACACCCATTTTCTTATCCTATATTTACCCCTGAATAATGCACCTAACCTGCAAATTTTTGGTTTGTGGGAGGGAACCAAAGCACTCAGAAGAATCCCACATGGAGAATGCGCCAGCTCCATAAAGACAGTCGCTAGAGGATGGAATCGAACCTGGGTCCCTAGCGCTATGAGGCAGCAGCACTAAACACTGAGCCTTGGTGCTACCTCACGGAATGCGTTTTGGAGTTTTGAAAAACAAGAAAATAAGAGGTGTGACACAATAAACAAACGCTCAGAGGAATGAGAATATGAAAATGGAAGTGCTACCACATCAGAAACCAGAGTAGCTCACGGGGTGCAGGTCAATGGGTCTCTGTATGAATTGGGCGATAGACAGCAGAATTGCATTGCAGAAGTTGCAGCGCAAACCCGGGAATTCATGTAATAGTGTAGATCACAATTGGACAGAAGGAGAATTGTACTGACTTACAATCTGTAACTTTTTGCCCAGGATAATTCCTCAGTCCATTATTCTCATTAAGCTGAATGATGTTTCAGTCACGAGTGGAGGTGAACATACCAGGGTCAGAGCCGTGTGGACCTAAAACTGATGGCAACCCATTTAAAGCTACCACACTTGACTACTCACATACATTGCAAACAACAGGACTAACATCTGATAGAGAGGACGAAATGATTACAAAGCAAACAGATCAGATCGAAGCTCTGCAGTCCTGCCACAGCTAGTCAGAAATGGAGTTGAACTATGAAACTACTGACAAAAGAAGAGGACTCCACAAATATTATTTTTTTAAATTATTCAATGGGATTAGTGTGTCGCTGGATAGGTCATCTTGTATTGCCCGGAGGGTAGTTAACAGTCAAACACATTACTGTGGGTCTGGAGGTACATGTAGGCCAGAGCAGGAATGAATGGCAGTTTCCTTCCCGAAAGGGCATCTGTGAACAAGGTGGGTTTCTCACACAATCAGCAACTGTTTCTTGATCATCATTAGACTCTTAATTCCAAATATTTATTGGATTTGAATTCCACCATTTGCTGTGGCAGTATTCGAACTGAGGTCACATGAGCATTGCCTGGGTCGCTAGACTAACAGCTCAATACCACTAGGTTATTGCTTTGCCATTCCCCGAAAGAATGGAACTTTGCTGCACATCAGTGTAAAAGACAGTATGCAATGTCTGCACCATCCTCAGCCACAAGTATCCCTTAGATGATACCCAACCAATTCGATTTGCTGCATGTGACATGAAGAAACAGCTGAACACAGTAGGTAAATCAAAGGCAATGGGCCCTGACACCATTCCTGCAATAGGACTGAAGACTTGTGCTGCATAACAAGCCGTGTCTCTGGGAAACTGTTTCATTCCAGCTCCAACTCTGATATCTCCCTGGCAACGTGGAAAATTCCTCAACTATGTCCAATCCCTTAAGAGAAGAATAATTACAATCTGACCATTTACCACCCCCTCAGTCCCATCACGAAAGACAAATATGTGTGAGTTATTTTTGACAGAGCTGTCAAGCAGCACAGAAATTATCTGCTCAGTGTGGTTTCCGATTGGTCCCCATGTGGAGATGGTGCTGTTGTGGAAATGTCACTGGATTACCAATCCCGACCAGGCTAATGCTCTGGCAGCTGGTGGAAGTTAAAAACAACTAATAAAATATCGAAATCTAAAATCTGCTGTCAGTAACAGTGACCTTGAAGCAAAGTCGATTGTAAACACCAATTGCCTTCCCAATGTAATTTCAGGCAGTGAATCTCCCCTGCTTTCCTATTCTGGCCGAAAAGTGCCTCCAGACGATAGACATGTGGCAAACTCTTCAACGGTCTCTAAAATGCCAAGCAAGACATTCTATTGTATCAAACTGTTCCGAGCCCTTAATGGATAAAATTGAACAGAACACCCAGCACCAATCTCGGTATGAGAAAAGGTAATGGGAAACACAGTCCTGTTGATCCAGAAGATGCCTCCTTCCTAACAGCTGAGAGCTTGTGACACAGTTATAGAGTTTTCACACAGACTGCACAGAAACATTGGGGAAGGAATAGGTCATTCAACACATTGAGCCTCCCCCATTCTAGTTTTTGGTCTAACATCTCTTCAATTTTTTTCCCAAACACTGCATACTGTATATCCTTTGAAAGGATTAATTATTGGAACAATGTGAATTACGAACTTCGGTCCATCAATTTTGCTTCCCCATTCAATATAACAATGGTTGATCCTTTCTCCCCACACCAAACTTCTGCTGCAACCTTGTCCCTTTAGTGTCAAGAAATACTTAACGAAATTCAGTGCCTTGCCTTCCACAGGCTTGTGTAGCATAGAATTCCCAGATTCACCAGTCTGTGAGTTCAGACATTTATTCTCATCTCAATGCAGAGTGCCCTGGCCGTACCTAATATTGTGGCTGCTTGTTTTAGACGTCCCAGGAGGTGAATTATCATCCCTGCTTCCAATAAATCTCGCCCTGTCAGAGTATTATATATCTCACTGAGATCTTCACTCATTTTCCTAAACCACATGGAATACAGACTCAGTCGCCCCAAACTCTGCTCCCACAACAAGTTTGTCATCCTATAGATCAGTCTGGTCATTCTTTGCTGCTCTCCCTCAATGTCAGGTTTGTCCTTCATTAGGTAAGGAGACCAAAACTGCACACAATACTGACAAAGTTCGAGATGGGGTCTCACCAAGGTCAAGTAGAGCTGTAATAAAATACCCTTATTCCTGGACTCAAATTCCCCGGAAATGAAGGTCAACACATCATTTACCTTCCTAACGGCTTTCAGTTGCTCCAATAATGCTTTGAGTGACTGGTGTACAGGGAGATCCAGATCCTTTTCAATGTTACATATACTCAATTGGTGGGTCTATGTACATGGGGCAGCGTGCCAGTGCCAATCCCAGTATTGACGTCTGGCTTCAGAATGCACTGCCGTGAATGGACCTCAGAGTTCAGTGAAGAAGTCAACAAAGTATGCACGTTACTATCTTCATCGACCAACATTTCACATCAATTCCTTTTGAAATGCTAGCCTGATATTATATTTTTCCAACCAAAATGTTCAGTGTTACGTCAATCCACATTGCTGTTCATCTGCCACGTATTTGCCCATTTCCTCCACGTGTCTCAATTACCTTTAACTTCTTTACATCCGCCTCATCCAATCAATTCTCAGTTTGCTACCATCAGCAGATTTTGAAACATTCCATTTAGTACCCCAGAGCAGATGTTTAATCTACTTCCTGAATAGATGGGTGCCAAACATCAATTCCAGGATCATCCTGCTCGTAATTGCTTTCCACTCCAAAAAAAGGAACTGTTTATTCTGACTCACTTTTTCTTTCAGCTCTCTACCATTCTCAACCCATGCCAGTATATTAGATCACACTGTTGCACACTGTTATGGGCCAGGACAGAACACCTCAAGTCTTTTTAAGGAAGTAGTGCAGACTCAAACTTTGCTTCTTGCCTTAAGCAGGTGTAAGGAAGATATTCCAGGAGTGACGCAGCTTGTTAAGCCACTTAGTTTTAAATAAAACAGAATTTATTTTCAAGGTTACGGAATGAAACACAAACAGAAGAGGATAGCATGCAGAATAACAACCTATCCGAAAACCCAACAGATTATCCTAACTTAATGATGTAAGCAAATTAAATTCATAAGGAGTGGGTACATGGGAAGACCAAGAACTGACTTTCAATTCAGCCTACATAGATGTGGGGCATTACTGTGTGACATGATTAGGGATGACAATACCAAGAGACAGCCAATTAAAAGCCATTTCCATGCTACTAGTTCCACAGTAGGAAGAACTAAAGTGACTTTTCCCAGCTTTTCTCATTTTAAAGTTTTATAAATAAATATTTAAAAATATTAAAAGTTGGCTACTCAGCTAATCGTCCAGGTGAAGCTTTCTGGTCTTCAGTAGCACTTCATTTCTCAACCGAGAATCTGAAATTGGTTGAAAGCCATTGGGTGGTACCGTGGCAAAGTGGTTAGCACTGCTGCCTCACAGCGCCAGGGACCCGAATTCAATTACTGCCTCAGGCAACTGTTTGTGTGGAGTTTGCAAATTCTCCGCGGGTTTCCTGCGGGTGCTCCGGTTTCCTCGCACAGTCCAAAAATGCGCCGGTTAGCTGAATTGGCCATGCTCAATTGCGCAGAGCGAAGGGGTAAATGTAGACAAATGGATCTGGATGGGTTGCTCTTTGGGGGGTTGGTGTGGACTTGTTGGGCCAAAGGGCCTGTTTCCACACTGTAAGTAATCTGTATCTAAATAATCTAAGGTGTTGTTCGAAGTACTTGAAACAATCGCCATAAACACCCCATGGAAAATTCGAAAGGAAAAATCAAACCCAGTTTCTTCCAGGAGAGATATCAGAGAGAGGGGGCGGGGGTATCAGCATGGAACTTCTTCTTTGGCCTGATAGCTTCACAACTGGCTGCCTGCTTTCAGTAAACAGCCAGTCTGTGAAAAATCAGTCCAAACAAATCAAAGCAGAGGGTCTGCGCTGGGAGAACTGGCCACTCAACTTTCATAAGAACAGAAGGACGAGGATCAGGAGTAGGCCATCTGGTCCTTCTAACCCGCTCAGCCATTCTGTAACATCAAGGCTGATCGACTCGTGGACTCATATCCACTTACCCGCACTCTGACCGTATCCGTTATTTACTTGATTGTTCAAAACATATCTATCTCAGCTCGAAAAACATTTACTGAAGTAGCGTCAACTACTTCACTGGGCAGGGAATTCCATAGAATTACAAGCCTCTGGGTGAAAAGGTTCTTTCTCAATTCAATCCTGAATCTGCTCCCTCTAATATTGAGGTTATTCCATCTTGTCCTAGCTTCACCTGATAGTGGAACCATCCTCTCTACTTTTTTCTGACCTCTTCCCTACATCATATTGTTTATGTTTCTATAAGATCCTCCCCTCATTCTTCTAAATTCCAATGAATATAATGCTGATCTACTCTGTCTCTGCTCATAAGACAACCCCCTCAACTTCAGATTCACCAGAGTGAATCTCCTCTGCATAACCTCCACTGCCAGTACATTGCTTTGCAAGTAAGGAGGCCAAAACTGCTCACAATACTCCAGGTATGACCTCACCAGCACCCTGTACAGCTGTAACATAACCTTCCTGCTTTTAAATTCAACCCCTTTTGCAATGAAGAACAAAATACCATTTACGTTCCTAATTATTTTATGTACCTGCAGATCAACCTTCTGTGATTCATGCACAAGGACAGCCAGGTCCCTCTGCACAGCAGCATGCTGTAACATTTTTACAATTCAAGTAATAATCCTTTTTACTGGTACTCCTAACAAAATAGATTACTTCATATTTATTAACATTGTATTCCATCTGCCAGACCTATACCCATTCATGCAATGGAACTATTTTCCTCTGCAAAGTTTCACAGTACTCTCAAACTTTGCTCTGCCACTCATCTTCGTGCCATCTGCAAACTTTGTCCAACTACGCATGCTCCCAACTCCACATCATCTTTATAAATTGTGAATAATTCCAACCCCAACACTGATCCCTGAGGCACACCACTCAGCACTGATTGCCAGCCAGGATAGCACTCATTTATACCCACTCTTTGCTTCCCGTTAGTCAACCAATCTTTTATCCATGCCAATACTTCAGCCGTAGCGCCATCCATCTTGATCTTATGCAGCAGCCTACTATGTGGCACCCTGTCAAAGCCTTTTTGAAACCTAGATACACCAGATCCACTGCTGCCTCGTTGTCTATCTTGCTCGTAATGTCTTCGTAGATTTCCAAAAGATTGTTAAGCATGATCTGCCCTTTATGCATCCTTGCTACATCTGTGCAATGGGCCGTTTTCTATCAAAATGCCTTACTATTTCTTCCTTGATAATATTGTCAAGGCATCTTCCCCACTACTCAGATGAAGCTAACTGGTTTATAATTCCCCAACTTTTATCTACCTGCCTTTTTAAACAATGGCGTTCCATTTGCTGTTTTCCAATCTGCTGGGACGACCCCAGAGTTCAGCAAATTGTAGAAAATTACCACAAGTGCACTTGTTATTTCTCCTGCTATCTTTTTAGTACCCTGGGATACATTACATCAGGGCCAGGGGATTCGTCTAACCTTATCTCCATTACTCGATTAGCTTGCCCAATGCTACCTCCTCTGTAATAATGATTGTTCACAAGTCCTCACCTACCTTCATCTCTTTGGTAAAAACAAGGACAGCAGATGCTGGAAACCAGATTCTAGAGTGGTGCTGGTAAAGCACAACAGTTCAGAGCATTCCTGATGAAAGGCTTTTGCTCGAAACGTCGATTTTTCTGCTCCTCAGATGCTGCCCGAACTGCTGTGCTTTACCAACACCACTCTAATCTAGAATCTTAATCTCTTCGTCGATCACTGGCATGTTATTAGTGTTGTTCGCTATGAAGACTGATACAAAATACCTGTTCAATGCCTCAGCCATTTCATCATATCCTGTAACTAAATGCTCCTTCTTATCCTCTCAAGGACCAACATTGAAGTTAGCCACTCATTTTAATTGTATATATTTAGGGAATCATCTGCTATCTGTCTTCATATTCTGTACTAGTTTTTTTTTCGTGTTCTATCTTACTTTTCTTTATAGCTTTTTTCGTGGCTTTCTGTTGATCTTTAATCTTTTCCCAATCTTCTAGGTTCCTGCTGTTCTTGACCACTTTGTATTCCATCTCTATCAATTTCATAGCCTTGCGTATTTGCTTAGACACCCACGGCAGACTGCCCCTTTTCTGAGAGTCTTTCCTTTTCACTGAATATACTTTTACTTAGGACTTGGAAAAAATCCTTTGAAAATCCTCCACTGCTCGTCAACTCTCACCATAAGGTATTTGTTTCCAGTTGACTTTTGCCAAGTCCTCCCTCCATTCTGTTGTAGTCTCCTTCGTTTTAGCACAGGACCCTGGTATTAAATTTTATCTTCACTCTCCATCTGTGTTTTAAATTCAACCATACTGTCATCATTCCTTCCAAGTTCATTCCTAACTAAGAGGTCATTAATTATTCCTGTCTCATTACACAGGACCGGATCTAGCATAACTCGCTCCTCATTGTACGTGTTTTAATTTTAGACTTGAAAGCATTCCCAAGTTGTCAAACCCAGACTCTTTGGATTCGCTGCTTTTCAGACTGCTATGAAAGAAAAACAAAGACAGCATAACCTTGTTAAAGGAGTAGCATTGTCACAACACTACACTTGGGACATCATCAAAAATGTTTCTGAAAATTCAAATTCACTGCATCTATTGCTTCGCCATAATTTATTTCGCAGTCGGAATCTTCAATATTATTCTCCATTAATAATTTGGTATTGACTTGATCCATGTTCATTACTTTCAAATTAACATAATTCTCAAAGTTCCCTGGCAAAGCGTTCTTTCTAATAGACTCTTGTATTGTCCTGATTGCTTCTCTGGTACTAAGCAGATGGTAATTTCCTGCTGTCTCCCTGCCTCCTTTAGAAATATTGGGATTCCATTTGCTGCTCTCAAATCTGTCAATTCAATCACCTGGAATTTGGAACACGGAAAGCAGAGTATCCATTATTCCCATGGCCACCTTCTTTAGGAATCATAGATATAGATTATCATTCCATGGGGATTTATCAGATTTCAGTACAAATACTTTCTCCAAAACTGCTTAGTTAGTGATTGATTGTATTTCCTTTCTTTCTCAGTAGACTTCAAATTGTTTGGAAGCATTTTTTTAATATCCTATCATGAAGGCAGAACTGAAGTAAATGCTTCATAGTCTGCCATTTTCCTCTTCTCCATTCGTTGGTTTTGGACTGTAAGGAAGCTACAATTATCTTCTCCAACATTTCACCTTGGTATATTGTACGTTGAGAAGATTTTACATTTCACGCTTGTTAATGTACTCTTCCAAAGTCCATTAGTTGCTGTCTTAAGCTGTTCAATGATTGACCTTCCACAGACATACAATCACAGAAGCATAGACTCTGTACCATCAAAAATACAGCACGATTTATATTATTCCAAATTTCCTACATCAGTCCCGTAGCCATGAATGGTATGACACTTCAAGTGCTCGTCCAAATAATTTTTAATGGTTGTGAGATTACCCGTGATAACTGCCCCACCTTCGGAAGTCCATTCCAGATTCCATGACCCTCTGGGTGAAAAACAATCCCCGAATCATCTCTAAACCTCAAATCCTTCCCTTTAAACGTGTGCTCCCCTGTTCTTGTCCATTTGACTAAAAGGAACAGCTACTGTCTATCTACCCTGTCCATGTCCCTCTAATCTTATCCTTCTGAATCACGTCCCCCTCAGCCTTCTCTCATTCAAACTGAACAATCCGAGCTTATTCAGCCTCTCTCCATGACATGCTCCATCATTGGAAACATCCAGGTGAATCTCTGCACCCCCTCCAGAATAATCACATCCTTCCTGTAATGTGGCTCCCAGAACTCCACATAGTATTCCATATTGGCCTCAACAAAGTGCTACATCGATCTTGTAATCTATGCCTCGATGAGTAAAGGTTATGCCTACTGCTTCCATTGACTTCTTACGTAACCTTTTATTCTCCCACGTCACATTCAAGAATGTGTGGAAAAGCTCCCTATGATCTTTCTTGTGTGCTACAATTCATTGCGTATTCCCCATTTAGTTCCTTCTGCCAAAGTGCATCACCTCAGTTATCAGACTTACATTCCATCTGCCATTGATCCACCCATCTGACCATTCCATCTGTACCTTACTGTCACATAAGACCTTCCTCCTCACTGCCAATCACCCGGTCAATCTTTGTATCAAACACAGACTTACTTATCACACTCCCACTCCCCCTCTACATCCACACCTGCACCATTTATGAATACCACAAGTAATAATGGACACAGCACTGATCACTCTGGTATACCGGGGACACCGGTCTCCAGTAACACAAACAGCCTTCTAACACCACCTGTCTTGTGCAAAATTTTCTTTAACACTGATCTGAAACACACTGGTGTATAGTTCCCTGTTCTATCTCTACAACCCTTCCTATAAAGGGTGTTCTCCCGTCCTCGGACACCTCACCTGTGACCAGATTCTATTTAAACATTTGCATCAGCGCCTTTCATCCCTTGTCTCCAACAGCAGCCTGAGATGTAACTGATCTGGACTTGGGGATTGGTCCAATTTTATACCAGTCCATCTTCTTGAGTTCTGTATCTGCCTCCTCCTTTTCCCAAGTAAAACAGACGTGAAATTCTCATATAACAATCAATCAGCGTCTCCAGTTTCAAACACAAATTTCTACCTTGATCGCAGACCAAGTCTCCTCAGCAGTCCATTGTGCCATCTGAGGAATTAATCTGGAGAAAGCCCATTCAATATATGTGATCAGTTTATTTTACTTAGATCACGACATCAAAATTGTACAGTTACAGTCTCCCCAAATCTCTGTGTTACTCGTGCAGAATGTCTTTACTTCTAGTAGGAGCAAATCACTGCAGAAGCAAAATCTGCACTGAGACCAACACATGCTATAGATCACAGTGAGTCAGACAGCGTCCGCAAAGAGAGATTAAGTTAACACTTTGAGTCTAGTTGATTCTTCATCTGTATTCGGATTCCCTTTAAATGAAGGCGTTTAAAGGGAGACAGCACTGAAACCTGTGGCACACCAGCGTACACCGGGCTGCAGTCACACAAACAACCTTCGACCACCACCTCTGTTCTCCAATAGTTTCTCCAGTGCTTACCTTCCCCTGTTTGCATATGTTCCTTCCAATACACTTTGCTTTAATGTTTTCTGCTAACTTACTGCGTGTGCTAATTAAAACTCGTACTGAATATCTGACTGTACCATATTCACTGATTTGCCATTATTTACAAATACAAGAGATATCTTCAAGAAAAACTTAGTAAATTGTAACTTCCCTTTCATAAGTGCAGAACAATTCACTTGAAATTTGCTATTACTTTCTCAGTGTCCAAAAAGATCTTCGTTACAAAAGGTTGAAACAGATTCCCTACTGCGGATAACAACTAACTGGCCTGTAGTCCTTCACTCTCCCACTCCTTCCCTTCGTTAATCATTTGAATGCATTTATAACCTTCTGAAGTGAATACAGAAAAGTACAGTTGTCCCTATTGTAATCAACATGTGTATTGCTGTTTTCTCTGAAATTTCAGTTTGAATTATATCCCGTCTGTCAGACTGATCAATCCTCATCCCAGTTCTGTTTCCAAATACAACTTCATAACTGTATATGAATTATTTTAGTCTTTAGTTACAAAGATCCCGTGGTGACCTGGTATTTCTGGGAGATTTTCTGGAAGTCATCTTTGAAGACAGATGCAATTAACTGTTTCGTCTCTTTGTCATTTTTCTGTTCTCTACAATAAATTATTGTATCCAGACATACGCTGTGTCACATTTGATCTTGATTTCATTTTCCTTTCAAGTACCAACAGACGCTTTTCGCCAGTATTTACAATTAACAAAGAAAATCACAGAACAGGAACAGGCCCTTCAGTCCTCCAAGCCTGTGTCGATCCAGATCCTCTATCTAAATCTGTCGCCTATTTTCTAAGGATCTGGATACCTCTGCTTCCTCATATTAAATGACGCTATCGTCCCCATCTCTACTAGCTCAGCTGGCAACGCATTCCAGCCACTCACCACCCTCTGCGCAAAGAACTTTTCGAGCATATCTCCAATAAAGGTTTCCCCTTTCATCTTGAATTCTTGACCCCTAGTAACTGAGTCCCCGACTCTGGGAATAAGCTTCTTGCTATCCACCCTGTTTACATCTCTCAAGATTCTGTAGGCCTCAATGAAGTCCTCCCTCAACCTTCATCTTTCTAATGAAATTAATCCTAATTTACCAAATTTCTCTTTATATGTCGTTCTCACCATAATAGGCAACATTCTGGTGAAAATCTTCTGCCCTCTTTCCAAAGCATCCAGAACCTTTCAGTAATGTGGCAATTAGAACTGTCTGCAGTATTCCGAATGTGACCGAACCAAAGTCCTATATAACTGTAATACGGCCTACCTACACTTGTACGCAATAGATTCCAACAGATTCCCTCCTGTTCGTGACGGGTTAACTGGTCTGTGGTTCTCCACTTCTTAAATTGTTAGAATGCAGGAAGGAACTATGCTGTATGCCTTCTTGATCATTCTATCGACCTGCCACTTTCAGCGAACAATGGACCTGAACACCCAGATCTCTCTGCACATCAATTTTCCCCAGGGCTTTTTCCAGTTACTGCACAATTAGTTCTCGAATTGGATCTTCCAAAATGCATCACCTCACATCTTCCTTTTCGCCACCCAACTCTCCAAACTATTCACATTCAGCTTTGTTCTCTGACAGTCCACTCAACTTTCTGCTACTCTACCAATCTTAGTGTCATCTGCAAACTTGCTAATCAGACCACCTATACCTTCCTTCAGATCATGTAGTATATCACAACAAACAGTGGTCCCAGCACGGATCCTGTGAAACACCACACAGAACAATTGTCCATTTTGAGAAACTCCCTTCCATTACGACACTCTGTTTCCTGTTGCCCAGCCAGTTCTCTAATCCATCTAGCTAGTACACCATGGACTTCTGCGACTTCACCTTCTCCATCAGTCTATCTCATCAAACGCCTTACTGAAGTCCATGTACATGACATCTACATCCCTTTCTCCACTATCAACTTTTTCATTCCTCAAAGAATTCTATTACGTTTGCTAAGATGTGACCTTCCCTGCATCAACCATGGAAGGTCTTGTGTGGAGTCCGACTTTTTTCACCCTGGAGTCATACTGGTTTTATTTCCATTGCAAGACTTTATAAAATGCCACATGATTGGCTGCGTAAAAATTGAATGTTGTTTTGAACAAAATACAATCTATCCACCAAATATAAAACTGCAAATGCAAATTAGCCCCCCAGATTTATAGGTGTGTCTGTGCGAGAGATGCGGAGTGTGTATGTGGCGGGGGGTGGGGGGAGGATGGAGGTGGCGTGCGAGTGAGAGAGAGAGGGTGTGTATGTTTCTTTCCATGTGTGTGAGCGAAAGAGGGTGTGTGTGCGTGTATGTTTAAGGATGAGAGTGAGAGTCTGTGCTACTTTAAGACCAGACAGATTTAGCAGATCCCTTTCCCCACACACACGCACTCCGTGGTTTCAGAGCGTCCATGCTCTGCAGGCTCTGCTCCATTTGTTGTTCATGTTACAGACACAGATGCTATAACTACAGTCCCAATGCTCCATCCAGAGTTGGGTCACCAAATCCTCAGGTCTCCATGAACGTCTGAGGTAGCTCACAGCACAACATCCAGCAAACCATCCCCATCCCCATCCCCTCCACTAACTTTTCAATAACAGGAGACAATCAGACTTCCCTCCACTAAATGTGAGAAATCTACTCCTTTATCTACCTCAGGGTCAGGGTCCTCCTCGTGTTTCTGACCACGTGATCAGCTGAAAGGGGCAAACACAGGCGTTCAGTAGACAGGCACAGACCAAATTTTAAAGACATGAGTCAAAGATGCTGAAACTCCCTGTCCAACATGGAGCACAACTTGGTACGCACTGGGAAGTGAGTAATAACCCGAAACACAACCCCCTGTCTATGGAGCACCACATGGGACACACCAGCAAGTGAACAACAGCCCAGCACACACACTGCTGTCCAACATGGAGCACGACGTGGGGCACACCGGGAAGTGAACAGCTGCCCTGAATACACACGCACCTCTTCATGAAGCACCTTAAGGCACACACCAGGAAGTGAACAACAGCACAGCACACCCTCCCCTGTCCATAGAGTAACACATGGGACACAACGGGAAGTGAACAATAGCCTGACACACACCATTACATTATTTCTGAAATTCATGATGCCAGCATTCGATACAATACACAACGAAAAACCAAGGCCAGGGAAAGAATCAGATGGACAGAGACATTCACATTAAAGATAGAAACAGAAGGTGTAATATTTTGTTGAGGCAAATTGTGTTAGCACTTATAGGTAGCATCCTGGGAAGTGTTTTCAAACACAGACAGGTACATACAAATTAAAGAAGCCCTGCAGTGTGGAACCAGGCCATTTGGCCCACCGAGCCCAGAATGACCCTCCTGATAACATCCCGAGCAACAAACTGAAACGTTACCCCGGTAACTCTAAATTTTCCACAGACAATCCAACGAACCTGCACATCCCTGGATACAGTGGAACAATTTATTGAGGTCACTGAATCTAACCTGGACATTTTTGGCTGTGAGAGGAAAACCAAACACCCAGAGGAAACTCACGCACACACAAGGAGAGCGTGCAAACACCACACAGAATGTCACCAAAGGGTGGAATCGAACCCAGGTAATTGATGCTGTAAGGCCGTATTGCTATCCACTGTGACACTCAATGACCAGCTGCGCGAGAAACTGCATCCTCCCACTTTCTCTGAATCTGTCACATCTGTTCAAATGATGCCGAATTCCAATGTGGTGCTTCCAACAAGCCTTCCTTTACCTCCACAGGGCCTTAAGCTGTGACTGACACACTGCCTGATCTTTGCCCTCACCCCTTCCCCTCTTCCCAGATCAAGTTGTTCATTAATACTGCAACATGCAAGATAATTGCTGATCTAAAATAAAACAAAGAGCTGCATATACTAGAGATCAAACACAAAAGCTGTTCTGATGAAGAAATCCCAAATTAAAAATGTTGACTCACTCTCTTCCTACAGAGGATTAGGAAAAAGTGAATTCTGAAGTAAATTCATGATGAAAGGCTGATGACCGAAACATAGACTTTCCCGCTCCTTGGATGTGCCCTAACCTGCTATGCTATTCGAGGGTCAAACTTCCGACTTTCTTCCTTCAAATAGTACCAGACCCGTCGGGTTTTGCCTGCAAATGCTTGTATATCTAATCTCCTGTTTAGAACGTACATTTTTTCCCTGCAGTATTGACTTCCATACACATCTCCCACCAGTATTTGCTTGTACTTCTTGTTTATAATCTCTAGTCAAAATGTTTCTGTGTAATCTGATTGCTGGGGTGAGATGAATGGTAGATTCAGCGAGATCTTTCCTGAAGCCTTCCTTGACATCACAAAACCTCGCTGCACTTTGTTCGAACAATATATGAATTGGAAAGACAGAGAAGAATATGGGCCAAGTGCAGGGAATTGCGGTTAATGTGGATGGACATTTTGGTTGGTATGGACCAGTTTTGGCTGAAGGTCCTGTCTCCGTGCATGACTGTAAATGAAAGTGGTTTTGGGTATAGACAGAGAGGGTGAGATTGAGCAACAATATCATGGAAGGATGTGCTCACATGTTTCAGAATGCTGAGATATAGACATTTCAATAGCATCCAGTAAAATACGCCAGTATTATCAGGAATGATGGTGAACAGAATATAGGTGTGAGTTCAGATGATGGAGAGTTTTGGATGAGGATTTGTTCTGCAGCTCTGTAAATGTGAATGGGGTCAGCAGAGTGTTCAACTTATCCGTCTGAATCTAACAATAATTTATCTTTGAGTGATTTCCATTGAGTGTGACAGGGGGATTCTTTGCACGAGGCCAAACTAGTTTTCTGGTGCTATCTTACCGAACTCACCTCATTAACTACCCACCCTAACCCATGGTGTCACTCTCATTCAATGTTAACCCGATTCTTCCACCCAATTTGGCTGGAGGTACCCACTATCTCTCAGATGCCACTGGATATTCCATTATTGCTGGCACTCATGCCATCTTTAAAAGGACAATGGGCACTCGATTGAGCTTTCCTCAGTTTGGAGCTGTCATGTACGTTTTACCCAGAGCATAGCAGATAAGGGTCAATTACCCGACGTTTTGGCAACAGAGTCACAGATATCCTGGCGGATGGTTTAGTACATCTCTTCCCTAGTACCACCAGACCCACCAAGCATGATCTGAGCTCACCACCCAGCTCAGTGCAGTATCTGAGATCAGTAGCAATGACCAGCACTTCAGGACAAACATCGATAACATTCCCAACTCTGTGAGGATAAGGGGCATCGTCTGCTGTTGGTCCCTCACACTCAATGTATGTCTGTTCCAGCACCGACATCCGAACAAGGCTCATGCTCCACCACTCTCACTCTTGCATACAGCACGCCCCCGCCCCCCCCCCCCCCCACCGTGTCTCTTTCCTTTGTAATATCTCCACAGATTGTAGAATTCTCCAGAGAATGTTGATTATGGAATGTTCTAGATAATATTCCAAATAATTCCCAGTTTCAGGAAAATGACAGTGCCCCAGTGTGTAAAACATGAGGTGAAGGAACAGTTTTTTTTAAAATCATATGCAATTAAAATTCACATTGAGTCCATTTCGCCCTTCAAATGTGCTGTACCATTTAATAAGATGGGTGGTGATCTGACTGTCTCCTGAGCTTCACGTTGCAGGAACTTTCAATCCTTCAGCCCCCTGGTTTCCTGTCACAAACCAGACGACACTCACGCACTTTCTACCCTGGGTTTCTTCAAGCTTGTGTTTGGGAGGCATTTCCCACGGGGACCAACCCTCCAAAAAATATGTTCCATCAGCTTTTTACTTTCATACAATGCTTCACAGAGACCAATCAAAAATGTACTCATATTGTATAGTTATCGACATCCAATCACAATTAGTAATTACGGTTATTTCACTTGGTTCAACTTATTCAACCAAAGATAGCATCCAATCAACTCTCTCGTTATAACGTACAATTTCCAGCGGAGATTTTTCCCCCTCAGCAACTATCTTGACCGTTATCTGAATTGTACCTTTTTTTTCCTTCTTATCAAAGTTTATATTTTACATTGACTTTGGCTATTTCTATTTATAGCAGTTACACAGTCTCGCAATCTGTTGGCTGGATGGACGGCTTGTGATGCAGAGGAAAGCCAACAGCGCATGTTCAGTTCCCCACACAGACAGAGGTTGCTACGAAGGGCACACCCTCTCAACATCATCCTGTCACCCGAGGTGTGATGACCCTTAAGATAAATCATAATTTGTGGTCCCACTGATGAGAAAGTGGTCCTTTGGGACTCTATTCTATCCATGTTAACATTTTAATTTTTTTCAAAAGTATTTTTATTCAGAGAAAATTAGTTTAATGCTTCAATGAACAAATAAGTACCCAACTCAAAAAGCAATGCAAATTGAACACAATTACACCCATGTGCATGTATATAAGAAAAGGTAAATCAACGGGCCGAAGAAAAATAAAAAATAAAAAACGAATACTGGAACTCATTGTAACAAAACTATAGCTCTCAACCTTCAAGAGCGTTAATTAATACACGTTCATTTGTTCGTAATTCTTCCTCTCTGGACATTAAATTCATTAGTCAATTTCGTCATAGCTATATTAGCCTGTACCTTGGTAATTCAAAAAGGGCTGTCATGTCGAATAAAAATCCTCTATTGTATGGTGCAAAATACCTTTTAAAAAGTCCAAAGGGCTATGCTCCATGACAAGGTTACGACAAACCAATAGACCCACGGGGTTTTCAGACACCCAACTCAACAGAACTTTTTTTTTTCTGAACTCAGAGAGTGAGGGTATTGAAGTATTTTTTCCTATGCACATCTGAGTAAGGTAGACTGGGCAGGCCCAGGAAAAGGGAAACCTGAACCATCTCCAATTCTGTCCGCAGAATATCCTGTCCATCGCAGCGAACACACCGCTCCTATAGCGCCGGTGGATGGTCAACAAGCAATGAGTAAGAGTGTCCATAGTCATTTTGTATTTAAGACAGACTCCCACTTGAATTTGGAGAGAGTGTCTGGGGGCAGATCGACTCTATGATGAATCTTCAACTTCAGGGCAAAAGTCTTCTTACAGATTGAAATACTTCTTGTATTTTCACAAATATCCTCCCCTGTGTCCGAAGAGATCTGAACCCCCAAAATTGTTTGCAGACCTCATAAAGGCACAAAGTCTCGTCTAAGGGGTCACTCTGCAACAAATGATAAAGGGTACTGACAGAGAGTGTGTTCTTAGCAATAAGCACCCTCTTTTCTGTATCGGATCTGTACGGGTCTATTAAAAGCGTGGTTCTTTTCTGAATAACATCTCTGATCTGATAAAAAGAAAACAGAACAGATCTCTACTCGGTAGTCATTAGTTACGACTTATTTTGATCAAAGGACATCATTGTTTCTCCCTCAGATAAATCATCCAAGCAAGATAAACCAACTGGTTGTCCATAGTTTAAACATGGAATCCAGTATTCCCCGTCGGAAACATGGTACACCACGTTTTGGGGTAAGAAATGGGGTTTGGCTATATTGCCCTCGATCGGACACATTAGAGTCCCTACTTTAAAATTATTGATATTTATTGGGAAATGGTAATACTTCGTAACTGTCCTCATTTTGTCTATGAGTAGCAGACTACTAAGGGAGTACTTTGCCTGAGAAGATTCAATATCTAACCATATTGATGCCGAAGCCTCACTAACATCGGGTAAAGAAGAGCGTAATTGATAGCTTTTAATATCCGGGAGATCTACTCCCCACAAACTGTTGGGGTCGTTGTAATTTGGTTAACTTGATAAGGGGTTGCTTATGGTGACAAATCAGAGCTACATCATCCATTTAGTCTCCTAAATATCTGTCTGGGAAACATCAAAGAAAGCAGTCACACGGGGTATAGCAAACAAGGGAGGGAATTCATTTTAATAAGAGCTATCTAACCCAGCCAGGATATTGGAAATGTCTCCCATCTTCGAAGGTCTTGTTTAATTTTGTCAAACAAATGGACAAATACCGCGTTAAATGTAAGTTCAAAGATAGGATTAATGAATATACCTAAATAGGGAGCATCCCCATTACCCCGGGACCATTGAAAAGGAAATCAGGATTCTCCCACGGCATCAGGTATTTCCCTGACTTCGCCCAGAGGCATGGCCTCTAACTTTGTAAAATCAATGGTATTGCCGGAAAAGACACCAAACGAACTGATGCATTGCATCAGGTGAGGGACCAAAACTATGGGATTTAACAAAAATTTAAGACAATCATCTGCAGACAATGTAATCTTACGTGACTTCTATCCCACTTCTGGGGCAGATATGTTGGGGTCCCTGCAGATGCCCTTCGCCAGTTGCTTAATCACTATCGTAAACAACACTGGCGTAAACAACCTTGTCGACTGCCTCTAGAAATAATAATTTTACAGGATCGCACACAGAGTGTCACTTTCAAGGACCCTCACCCACTTGATAAAAACTTTGCTGAGACCAAACCATTCTAACGTATAGAAGAGATACAGCTACTCAACCCAAGCAAATGTCTTCCCTGCATCAAAAGAGATCATTAATAGCTGCTTAATTTGCTGTTGACACGCTTGGATCATATTGAGTAATCTGCTAACATTGTTGGAATATCTGCAGCCTTTTATAAGCTGGTTTGGTATACCTTGACAATGGAAGGATAAATAGTTTCCATCCTCAATGTGAGGGACTCAGACAGAATTTTGAAATCAATATTTCGAAGTGAGATAGGCCGATAGGAAGCACAATCTTTCGGTGTCTTCCTTTTCTTCAGAATAAGAGAGATATGAGCCTCTCTTAAGGATGGTGGGATGCAGTCGTGACTGTGTGAGTGACGAACATAGTAAGCATCGGCTCTGACAACAGGTTTATAAATTCCTCATAAAACACACGTGGACATCTGTCAGGACCGGGCGCCTTTCCGCCTGGAAGCTGCTTTACACCCTCCAGCACTGACAATGGTGAATGAAGGCAAGACTCTTATTCGGGGGTTACCCCTGGAAGGTCCAAGTTCTTGAAGAAAGATTCCAGCTTAATCCATCTATCCTCATAATGCTCAAACTGATATAATTCAGAGTAAAATCTCCGAAATGCTGTTTTAATTTTTATGGGATCGCAGGAAAGGGTCCCAGTACCTTCCCTAATTGAGGTAATGGCATTGGGGCTCTCTTTTTCATCGCAAGATAGGCTAACTTCTTGCCCGGTTTTGTTTTGCAAAAGTAAGTTCGTGCTTGGCTGTCTGTGTGAGCATGGAATTCACAGCAAACCGAAGCGTTGTGATCCTCTACAGCCGAGCCACCGAGGGTCTATCACAGTGTGCCCTCTCGGCTGCCTTCAACAGTGCCTGGAGCAAGCGCTCCTGCTCCAGCTTCTGCCGCATCCTAAGGAATTGTTCCTTTGGCATAAGCCTTAGCAATTCCCATAGAATGGGTGTGTTACTGGTTGAATCTGAATTAATGGCTAAGAAAGATCTGAATTCATTACAGAAATACTCAATGTACTTAATATCCTTAAGAATAAAGGGATTAGCCAGTGTCTTGAACCTGCTATATTTCCCTTGATCTTAACCAATAAGTATGCAGCTGCATGGTCAGAAATGGTAATATTCCCAATTGTCCAGAACACCACTGAATTGAAGATTGCTGCAAGGTGAGGAAGACATCAACACTAGTGTGGCATTTCTACGGGTTAAAGAAGAAAATAAAATCCCTGTTTATGAGGTGGATCTGCCTCCATACATCCACCAGCCCCAGTTCCACACAAAAATCCACTAATTGCTTAGATTGGAAAAATGGTGCTTGGAGCCTTTGGGCATACTGTCCACTGTGGGTGCAAAAGACAATTGAAGTCTCCTCCTACGATAATGTGCGACGAAGAAAGGTTACTTAATTTGGAAAAAGCATCTATCAGGAATTTCCGGCAGTGAACCGGGGGCAATAAACATTCAAACTATTGCTTTGTTCCCCATATATCTTTGAGGGTTATAATCCTCCCGTGGGTATCTAATACAATCTACTAATTTAAATGAAAGATTCTTCCTCACCAGTATGGTTTCTCTCTTATTCCTCGTGTTAAAAGATGAGAAATAAACCCGATCAAACCCACCTTGCTGTAATGTCAAATGTTCCTTGTCATCAAAGTGCATCTCTGCAATACGACAATATCCACCCTCTCCTTTTTCTTAACTGGCGAATGGCTCCCCTTAATGTTCTAGATACACCATTTAAGCACGACATTTGCCATTATACACTGAAACAATATTTGAAATCCAGAGAGGAAGAACTCGAATTACAAATCGCTGAGCACCAATGAAAACAGAATCATAGAGCCTAAAAAAACATACAACCTAAAGCTACTACAACTAATAAGCTCTCAAAAACGTTCCAAAACTAAATACATACAAATACAAAAAAAGATACAAAGTGCCAATGGCACTCAGGAGGGGCATTTACCCCCCGTCGACTGGGAGCATTTTCACGTCACAAATCTCTATCTTCTGCCCATTTATAAATACTGCATCCAGGGCAATTAATCACAAACATCGGGACTGAACTGCCCTTAGGTAGGCATTCAGTCATCACG
This sequence comes from Chiloscyllium punctatum, assembly GCF_047496795.1. Taxonomy (NCBI): domain Eukaryota; kingdom Metazoa; phylum Chordata; class Chondrichthyes; order Orectolobiformes; family Hemiscylliidae; genus Chiloscyllium; species Chiloscyllium punctatum. The sequence continues at coordinate 24,103,618 of NC_092772.1, forward strand.
ATCACCTTCATAACTCCGTCCAGCTTGAGCCCAACGCAACACACAAACTAAACAAGATAAAAACGAGCATTAATACTAATGAAGGAGTTAAAAGTATGTACTCTATCCAGCCCGGTCTATAATTTAACACTGCTTAATACCAGAAACTGCCATCAAACTTTCTTTTAAAAAAGAGAAACAAGGTTATCGCTTTCCATTAACGCATCCAGCCTACTTTAAAGTGCCCACAAAGTTTTCACAACCTCTGGAGAGTTAGTGGATCTATTGAAAGATCCACTAGTGCATACGGAGCACCGCTGAGTTCATTAAGGAATACTGAATCTCAAGTTCCCTTCATCTTCTCTTGTTATCATCGAAAGATTTTATTTTCTGAATCACTGCCGCTGAAAAGACCTGGAAGAACATAATCCTGAAGCCCTCTTCGGGTCTCTTCCCTGTATTCTGGAGGCTTCCCTAAGTCTTTGTTTGTCCTTGCACCAATGTAATAGCACAAGGACAGGGTGAGGGCGTTGGTCGGAGTATGACCCGCGCACCGTAACCCGATGAACTGTCTCACTCTTCACCCGTCCCTCTTCAGCTTTGTTGTGAAGGAATCTTTGCAGCCAGTTCTCGCAAAAAAAACTCACTGACTGATCACCCTATGTCCGGTCCACCAGACCGATTATGTGAACATTCTTCATCCTGTCCCTGTTCTCGAGGACGTCACCTTGTTCAGCTAAGTTACGGACCTGTTTTGCAAAGGTGAGGATCCGCTCCTTAAAGGAATCGATCACAGTCTCTGCCCCTACAGTTTGGTTCTCGACCTCATCCGTTCTGTTTCCAAGGCTTTCAAGTTGCTGTTCATGTTTTTGGAGCACTGCTGAGAGTGGTTCTATCCTCCCGCTGAATTTGTCTTCAATCATGGTTTCAATCATTTCCCGTAACTTGGTGAACTCGGTGACCAAGTCCTGGTGAGTGACTCGGTCCATTAAACGAGCAGAGGGTGTTACAGGTGCGGCCACAGACATACTGAAAGCTTCTGACGGGTGCGCTGCGTGTTGGGACTTACTCGATCCTTTCCCATATTTTGTCATTTTCACTTGAAAAAATGGCATTAGTGAGGATTCTGTAGCTCTTGTAGTGTTCAATTGTAAGTCAATGACTGTGGTGGGGTGGGATAGAGCATTATTGTGGTACAGAGATCAGCAAAGCTGACCTTTCAGATCGCTGCCATCTTGTTTTCCCGGTAAAACCTTATTGATGTTATCATTTCATTTAATTCCTGCATATTCTGAAGCCGTGTCATTCAGTACCACTGACTACATTTTCCCAACACTGCACATTGCTGCCCACTCCTCGAGAATCCTTGACTCCTTTGTGATTCATGAACCTTGCCTCAAAAATACTCAATATCTCTGCCTCGAATGGTCTGCAGGGAAGAGTGTTCCAAAGACTCACTACACCCTGAGAAAACAAAAATAAACTGACTAATCGGTAATCTAGCATGGCCAATCAAACTAAGCTGCACATCTTTGAACTGTGGGAGGAAACTGGAGAACTGGGAAGAAACCCACACAGACACGGGAAGAATGTTCAAACTCCACATAGAGTGTTGGACGAGGTTGGAATTGAGCTGAGCTCCTTGCTGATATGAGGTAGCAGTGTTTACCACAAATCTATCACGCTGCTCCGTTAGCCCTATTAGTTACCTGCGGCTGACGAAAGAAATCTGCCTGACTTGTTCCTATCACTGAACCTGACCCCGTCTGAGACCTTTATCATCGGTCATATCACCGACCCGGTTACATTTAAAATTTGTTGTGAACAGTGGAGTAGTGGGACGAGAAAAGGAAACAGTGACACCCTCCAACATCAGTCAGAACCGGAGTGAGGAAAAATTCACAAAGTCGGATTTCACTCAAGTGGATATTCCCCTTCCCAGAAGTTTGGGATGGCTGAATCATTATATTATATCGAGGCTGGCTTTGTCTGATTTTCCATAGACAGGTGAATCAGGGATAATGGTGCAAGGAGAGAAAGGTGCAGCTGGGACCACAATGAGATGAGCTATGACCTTATTTACTGGTGGGTTAGTGTCAAAGGACCGTTCAGCCCACTCGTGTCCCTCAGCCCTATGTTCTGATGTTCCATTCCTCCCTTCGGACCTGCTACAAACAACCAGATCGAAGCCACGCTGATGGTTAGGTGTAGTTTCGGAAATGCACTTGGAAATTCTAGGCTTAGATCATAAAGTGGCCCCCAGCCGCAATCCTTTTTTCCATGCTTCCTCACTCTGTAACTTCTGCTCTGGAATTGCTTTAAATGCAGATCCCATATCCCATCCAGGATTAACTCAGGCAAATTTTCTCCTCTCCCGAATGCAACATTGTACAACACGACTTCCAGGAAAATAACCAATTACTTTCCAAAAGCATGACATAAAAGACTAAGAAGTAGGAACATGAGACGGCTATTCGGCCCCTCAAGACTGAATTCTCATTCAATAAGAACATGGCTGATCTACTTCCGAGCTCAACTCCACTTTCCTACCCAATTCCTTGTATCCCTCCACAACTCTCTGGGTTAGGGAATTCCAGACATTCACTACCTTCTGAGAGAATGCTTCATTTTTCACCTCAGATTGAAATCAATATTTCTTATTCGGTATCTACCGCCTCGAGTTCGAGACTCAGGGGAAACACCTTCTCAGCATCTACCTTGTCAAGCCCCCTCTGTATCTTGTACATTTCAGTAATATCACCCTCATTCATTTCAACCACAATGAATAATCTCCTCACCATTTTAAATGTATTCAATAATTCAACCCTTTCATCCCAGGAAGCTGCCTCATGAACCAACCTAGTTACTTGCTGCATCAGCATGCTGACGTTACGTTTCATACTCAGGAACACTCCAATCCCTTTGTACTACTCCTTTTTTGGGAGTCCTCTTCATTAAATAGCAGCCTGCATTTTGGTTCGCAAAGTGATCCACTAACTCCAATGTATATTGCACTCAGCTCCCGCCGTCAGGCTATCAGTATAGATTGTACATAACTGATGCCATCGGCCTGATATTTGTGGTAATCCAGTAGATACACCTTTATCATAAAGATCCATTAATCCTGACACTCCGATTTCTATGTGTTAAGCAACCATTATCCCATGCAAGTATATTATTCATCATACTACAAGCCTCTGTCTTGTGTCAGAACGTTTATTTTGTGATACCTTGTGAAAACTTTCTGGAAAGTCTCATGTTAACCAGTGCCCTTTATCAAATCTGCTTGTCACTTTCTCAGGAATTCCTGATGAACGGCTCCTGCCCGAAACATTGATTTTCCTGCTCCTTGGATGCTGCCTGCCTTGCTGTGCTTTTCCAGCATGACTCTAATCTTGACCTTCTCAGGGATCTCCAAAGAAGAATTTGTATGTTGTGACAGAGCAAAAATAGTTTCCCCTTCACAAAACCATGCCAACTCTGCATTAAGATTTTCTAACTGCCCTGCAATTCCTTCCTTAATAACAAGCTCTAGCAGATTCCCACCAATAATGGTTAGGCTAAATTGTTCCTGCGTTCTGTCTCATTCCTTTCTTCAAGATAGGCACCACATTGGAAGATCTCCAGTTTCAATGGAACACTCCTGTAATCCAAAGAGTTATGAAATATTTCACACAATGTCACTAGTCACTCTGTGACTACTTCTTTTAAAATTAACTATGAATTACTGCTGACCTGCCTACCCTTATTCTTACCTGTTAGGTAAATACCTTGTACCTTTTGTTAGAGACAGTTCAATAACTTCCCTCCTGTTACCACTTTGTTTATACCATTGACATTCTTACACTACTTTCCTCATGAGGAGTGATTTAAATTACTAGTGTAAATTACCTGCCTGTTCCCTTTGGTCAGTTCTCCAGTCACACCCCCCTAATGGCCTCAATGTACTTTCCTCACTTCACTTCCCCCTCAGCTCACACACAAATCTTCAAGCTTTTTTTTAATGTTGACAGAAAAGCTCATGATGCTTGTTTTTATATTTCTTACCAATTTGTTACATCATATCTTTTCGTACATTTTCGTCAATTTCTACATTCATACAGTTATATCGTGCCCGAACAGACCCTTTGGTCCAACTTGTCCATGCTGACCAGGTTTTCTAAATTATAATAATCCCATCTGCTTGCACTTGGCCCATATGCCTCTAAACGTTTCCCATTCATATGTTGGTCTAAATGTCTTTGAAATATGTACTTGCATCTCCCACTTTTTTTCTGGCAGTTCATTCTATACATACATCACACTCTGTGTAAAAAAAGTTGTCCCTTTGTCCCTTTCAAGTTTCCCCCCTTCCACCTTAAAGCTATGCATCTGTGTTTGAACTCCCCGATCCAACATAAAAGACCTTCGCTATTCACTCTACCCATGCCTCCCATGATATTATAAACTTCTAGAATGCCACTCCTCAAACTCATACACTCCATCTGATACTAACTTCAAGATCAAACGTTTAACGATCAGCACTGCAAATTTGAAAGAATATTAAAAATGACAGGTGTAGATAACAGCCCAAACTTCATACTGTTAGTTTTGCTCTATGTTACAAAACTAAGGCAGCATGAAACTCTTACTCGTGCTAATAAGAGGTCAAGCATCTGAATTCCATAGTGTGAAGGCAGTGATGATGGAAACTGTGAAAACGTATACATCGAGATCTATATAATACAACATTCTCTCTCCTGTTCTCCCTATGGCCTTGTGTGGTTGTGTCTTCTTTAGCTTACACTCAACGAGAGAGAACCCCTTTCCCCCATTCACATCTTAATTTAAACCCATTTTGCATCATCTTCTCGTTCACCACTGCTAATAGCCCGTTTATCTTTTGCCACGCCCTCTTTTCCAAGTCACCCATCCCCCATCTCCGCAAGGGATTAAAAAGCCAACCCTTTTCAGTTCAGAACAAGTCACATTGGTCTTGTTATGCGAACTCAGTTTCTCTGTCTCTGCAGATGCTGCCAGACCTGCTGAGGTTCTTCAGAAACGAATAGGCACAGCACAAATTTTGAATGAAACAAATAACTATGGATACTGGAAATAAATATAAAATAAATGCAAAAATTGCTGATGAAACTGTAGGCTTTTTAGAGGGCCACTGGACTCGGAAGATTAACTCTGCATTCACTACAGAAGATGCCACCAGAGCTGCTTTATTTCTTCAGGAATTTCTGTTTTTGAACAAGTTCCAATGACGTGTTTGAAAGCTGCTCAAACGCCCTGTCCAACACGGAGCGCCCTACACTGGGAACTGAAGTGCACACATTCATTCGCTCAGAAACTGCATAAGGCTGATATCACTGACACCACAGACCTCTGAATCATGGTCAGGGAGAAAACTAAAGGGAAACACATTCAATTCAAACGCAGATGGCATGACGAGCAAGGAAAAGATTCAGATGAATATATTAAAGGGTTTGAGTAATGTAACAAATTGGAAGCATGGCACCAAGGAGAACCCTCAGCAGAATGAGAATATGAAAATGGAAATATTACTGCATCAGAAACCAGGTGCGGTCACTGAGTACACGGCTGATGGGTGACTGGGTCTCGATGTTAACTGGGGGACAGACAGTAGAATTGAATTGCTGATATTACAACTCAAACTGGGCTTTCATGTGATGCTGTAGACAACAGCAGCAACAGAAGCAGGATTGTATTCAAACATAATCTGTAACATTTTCCCCAGGATATTCCATCAGTCTACCATTATCATCAAGCCGAGCAATGGTTCAGTGACGAGAGTGGGTGAACTTGCCACGGTCAGAACCATGTGTACCTAAAGCTGATCACAACCCATTACAGCTACCACACTTGAATGGTTTCATTCCAAACAGCAGAACTAACATCTGATAGAGAGGACAAAATGATCCCAAGACCAACAGATCAGGTCTAAGCTCTGCAATCCTGCCACATCCAGACATAAATGTCGATGTACTATTACAAAACTTACTGGAGGAGAGGACATCAGAAATATCCCCATCCTAAATAATGGAACAGCCTAGCACATCAGTGAAAAAGACAAGGATTTAGTATCTGCACTATCCTCAGCCAGAGGTGTTGAAGGATTGATCCACCTCATCCTCGCCATGATATCCACAGAATCATAGATGGCGGTGTTCAACCAATTCGATTCGCTGCATGAGACATGAAGAAACCGCTGAACACAGTAGATACGACAAAGACAATGGACCCTGACACCATTCCTACAATAGAACTGAAGACTTATGCTGCACAACAACCCGTGGCCCTCGGAAAGCTGTTTCATTCCAGCTCCAACTCTGACAACTCCCTGGCAATGTGGAAATTTATCGAGGAGAAAGTGAGGACTGGAGATGCTGGAGACCAGAGCTGAAAATGTGTTGCTGGAAAAGCGCAGCAGGTCAGGCAGCATCCAAGGAGCAGGATAAGAAGGGCTCATGCATGAAACGTCAATTCTCCTGCTCCTTGGATGCTGCCTGACGACTGCATCACATTTTCAGCAACACATTTTCAGCAATGTGGAAAATTACTCAACTATGTCTGGTCCCCTAATAGGTGAATAATTACATTCTGACCATTTACCACCCCCTCAGTCCCTTCACGATAATCAAATTGGTGGGAGTTCTTTTTGACAGAGCTGTCAAGCAGTCCAGAAATAACCCGCCCATTGTGGTTTCTGATAGGTTCCTATGTGGTGATGGTGCTGATGTGGAAATGTCACTGGATTACTAATCCAATGCAGGAAAATGCTCTGGCAGCTGGTGGAAGTTAAAAACAATTAATAAAATATCAAGATCTAGAATCTGGTGATTGTAACAATGACCTTGCTTACAATGTTGATTGTAAACTTCGATCTCATTCCCCAACGTACTTCCAGGAAGTGAATCTCCCGTGCTTTCCTTGTTTGGCCTAAAAGTGACTCCAGACACATAGACATGTGATAAAGTCTTCAATGGTCCCTGAAATGGCCAAGCAAGACACTCAATTGTATCACACTGCTCCGAGGTCTTAAAGGAAATAAACAGACAGAATAACCGGCACCAGCCTCGATATCAGAAAAGGGAACGGGAATCACAGTCCTATTGACGCTGAAGAGTCCTCCTTCCTCACATCTGAGAGCTTGTGACAACATTTACAGAGCTTTCCCACAGGCTGCACAGAAACATCGGGAAAGGAGTAGGTCATTCAACACATTGAGCCTTCCCCATTCTACTTCATTGAGAAAATCTCCTCAAAGCAGTTTTCCGACACAGTGTTCATATCTATTAATATGTTTAAACATTGTGAAATGTAAAATAAGAACTGTTGTAGACCTTCAGTCCATCAATCTTGCTCCTCGATTCAATATACAGGCATTTCTCTGATAACGCGTGTTTATTCAACGTGATTTGACTGCAATGCGATTCGTGAATTGTGCACCTTTTTTCTATAAAGTGAGCTCCCGCTCAAGGTGACGCGATTCCTTGCCAGGCACCATCTGTACAACAAAACCCAGCTTCAGGATCCTCTGTCTGCCAAATGCACCCTCTGAGTGTTCAGCTAAAACAGGAATGTAATCCGCTCTGCAAGCTTTGAACCTGAGCTTGAAACAGGGAATTGCTCTCTCCAATTAGAAGGAACTTTATTTCAAACCGGGGGAGAATCTTCAGGAGAACTGGAATTCCATGTTGGCATCACGTGGTCAGTCAGTCCTGAGCGCTTTCTGGTGAAGAGCTTGGTGAAAGGTACAGGGATGTAGCCAGTGACTGAATTGTCATTATTAACACTATTTCATTACAATATATGATTTAAAGGTTTAATTAGACTGTGCTAGTGTGTGTTAGACTAACTTTATTTTTTGTTTTTTACTGATATTTTGCAGTTCGCCCATTATCCTCTTTTCCCCATAGACCACATTATTAATATTGCATGATTTTCTGCAACACAGTGATGCACAGGAACGCAGCTACCACGTTATTGGAGAACAACCTGTAATGGTATCTGATCCTCTATCTTCACACAATACCCTGCTGTCTCCCTATCCCTTTAGTTTCCAGAAATGCATATTTATATTCAGTGCCTTGGTTTCCACAGCCTTAACTGTGAGATAGTACCCCAGGTTCACCAGTATCTGAGTGCAGACATTTATTCACATCTCAATGCAGAGTGGCCTGTCTGTACATAATACTGTGGCCCCTTGTTTTGAAGTCCCAGCCAGGGGAATTGTCACCCCTGTTTCCAATCTGTCTCGCCCTAACAGAGTTTTATATGTTTCACTGAGATCGTCACTCATTTTCCTAAAGCCCATGGAATACAGGCATAGCCGCCCCAAACTCTGCTCCACAACAAGCCTATCATCCCAGAGATCAGTCTGATTATCCTTTACTGCTCTCCCTCAATGTCAGGTTTCTCCTTTATTGGGTAAGGAGACCAAAACTGCATAACATACTGTACAATGTGCGAGATGAGGTCTCACCAAGGCCCTGCTCAGCTGCAGTAAAACACCCTTACTCCTGGATTCAAATCCCCCTGAAATGAAGGTGAATACACTATTTATCTGCCTATCTGTTTTCTGCTCCTGCAAAATTGCTTTCTGTGACCAGTGCACAGGGAGATCCAGATCCTTTTCAATGCTACACCTCCCCACGTGTTGGGTCTGTGTATACTGGTCAGCGTGCCAATGCCATTCCCAGTATTGACTTCTGGATTCAGATCTCATTGCCCTACACTGACCTCGGAGGGTTGCACAGGAGGAAACAAAAATGCAGCTTAAGTTCCTTTATAGATCAACATTTTTCAAACAATCCCTTTTCAAATGATAGGCTCCCGTTCTGTTTTTACCATCAAAGGTCACAATATCACATATCCCCCATAGACCATATCACCCACCCCTCATTGCTCTCCATCTGCTACGTATTTACCCAGACACTCCACTTGTCGGAATCACCTTGCAGTTTTTTGGACATCCTGCACACCCACTCACAATCCGATATTGTTTAGTGCCATCAGCAAACTTGGAAATATTAAATTTGATCCACTCAACAAAATATATGTTGTGTATTGGGAATAGCTGGAGCCCAAACCCCGATCCTTGCTATATCTTCCAAGCCTTCCTTTCAAATAAACCCATTGTTTTATTCCTAGTCACTGCTTCCTGCCCGCTCTCCCATTCTAAAACCATATTAGTCCCAGTCCCAGAGGATTTGAATTCGCATAATAGGCTTTGGGCTTTATCAAAAATCTTTCTGAAAATGCAATTATATTGCATTGATTGCTTCTCCATAATTATGCTAAACGTCACTTTCTTAATTATGATTCCCATTTGATCAATCTCGGTTAACTTTATCTGTGCTCATTACTTTCAGTTCCAATACTTCCTCTAAGAGTGTTTGGTTGCAAATGTCATTCTATTCCTTTTTTCTCAACAGACTAATGTTCACTAGGATTGTTGGGAAGTTTTCTTTTTTGTTTTGTTTTCTTCTGTGAAGACATAACTAAAGTATTTGCTCCATAGTTCTGCCTTTTCCCGGTCCTCAATTCACTGCTATCAGACTGTAAGAAAGCTGCACATTTGTCCACTTAATTTTGCCACTGACATATTTTCATAAGATATTACAAGTTCAATCTTAAAACCCTTGTTAATATACTCTTCAGAAACCCATCAATTCGTATCTTAAACTACTCAATGATTGACCTTCCACAGCCATACAAACACAGAAGCACAGACTTTGTCCCATCAACAATACAGCACTGTCTACATTAGTCCCATTTTCCGACACAAGTCCCGTAGCAGTTAATCTTATGGCATTTCAAGTGCACAGCCGTGTATTTTCTAATGGTTGTGAAGTTACCATGACAACTTCTCTCAGGAAGGACATTCCTGACCCCAACACCCTCTGGATGAAAAACAAACCTCAATTCCCTTCACTTTAAAATGTGCTGCATTGTTCTTGGCCCTTTGACTAAAAAGAACAGCTGTTGTCTATCCACCCTGTCCATGTCCCTTAGAATCCTATCCTTCTGAATCACGGCCGCCTCAGCCTCCTCTGCTCCAAACTAAACAACCTGAGGTTATCCAGCCTCTCTCCATAGCTGATATGTTCCAGCCCTGGGAACATCCTGGTGAATCTCCTCTGAGCCCCTTCCACTACAATCAGATCCTTCCCGTAATGTGGTTCCCAGAACTACACACAGTACTCCATCTTGGCCAAACCAAAGTTCTGCATAGCTCTTATAATCTATGCCTTGATGAATAAAGATTACGTTTACGGTCCCTTATGTTTTTTTCAAAATTGTGCATTAACGCATTTAGTCATATTCAGGGAAGTGTGGAGAAACACCCTCTGAGCTTCCTCGTGTGCTGCCATTCATTGAGTACTCCATGTCCAGTTCCTTCTTCCAAACTGTATCACATCATATTTATTAAGGTTACATTCCATCTGCCATTGCTCTGCCCATCTGACCATTCCATCTGTATCTTGCTGCAACATAAGACCTTCCTCCTCACTGCCAACCACCCGGCCAATCTTTGTATCAAACACAAAATTAGTTGTCACACTCCCAGCACCCCCGCCTATATTCACAGCTGCATCATTTATGAATACCCCAAATAATAAGGATAACGATCACACAACACCAGGTTATACTAAAACCGGTGTATTTGGAGGCACTAACTTCGAAGCGCTGCTTCTTCATGAGGTGGTTGTGTGCTTTGAAAGCTCGTGCCTCTGAATAAACCTGCTGGACTATAATTTGGTGTTATGTGATTTTTAGGTTTGTTCACCCCAGTCCAACACCAGCACTGATCCCTGTGATACACCATTGGACATCAGTCTCGAGTCACACAAACAGCCTTCAACCACTACCCTCTGTCTCCTAACACTAAGTTGATTTGGATGCAACTTGGCAAGTCATTAATGACTCGTATCTATTCCCTTGTTATTCATTTCTGCTTGACACATTTGCAGAATATCTGGAGATTTTCCTTAATCTTACACTGCCAGCAGGTTTCTATGACCCTGTTTTAGGCAGTTCTCACCGAGTGATGAATTTCCTCAAAGTTACAGTCTTAAGTGGCCAATCCCTTATCTTGCCATTATTTGCCTTGAATTTGGATTGGGGAGCCAGGGAAGCGTCCTGTTAATTTCCCATTTGTTATATGTTTTGTGAATTTTGTAAATCTCACTGTGACCCACTTCTCATTCTTTGAAACACTGGAGAACATAGGCCGAGTTTCCTCATCCAACAATCCCGCCATCTGTGAGATTAATCTGGACAACGTCCATTGCAATTTTATTGTGGTCAGTATATTTTTTCTCAGATTGGGTCACCAATACTGTACATAATGGATGCAGGTTCGCTCGCTGAGCTGGCAGGTTCATTTCCCGACGTTTCCTTACCTTACTAGGTAACATCTTCAGTGGACCTCTGGCGAAGTGATGCTACACATTCCTGCTTTCTTTTTAAGGGTTTCTTTGGGTTGTTGATATCACTTCCTGTGGCGAAGTCACTTTCTGTTCCTTTTCTCAGGGGGTGGTAGATGGGGTCTAACAACTAATAGCACATCGAGTTAGACGTCTGCCAGAAATACATGTGGATTCTCTCCATTGATCCTATTAATTTCTAAATATCCATTATCACATGCTGCGTAATAGATTACAACAGTTTCCCTGCAGATGTCAAGTTAATTGGTCGGCAGTTCTCCAAACTATGGCTTCTTCCCTTTATAGATGTTTGGATCCCTTCCATTAATCTATAGTGCTTGGACCACGTTTACTAACTTCCATTTATCTCGAATGGCTTCCGACCTCTGCAGAATACACAGGAAAATAAAACACAGCCATCGACAGTGCAATTAATACTTCTGTTGCTGATTTAAGTCTGACATTTTAACATGAAGTACGTCAGGTTTGTCAGGTTGAGCAATGCTCAATCCATTTACACTTTCAAATACTACCTTGTTCCTGATATAAATTGACTTTTTGTCTTCAGTTGCACAAGCGCTACATGATCACTTGGTATTACTGGCTGATTTTATGGATCTTCCTCCTTGAAGACAGATACAAAGCAGCTGATTATTTTCTTGGCCATTTCCCTGTTCTTCACAATAAACTCTCCTCTCCCAATTACCAATTTCCATATTTGACCTTGCTTTTACTTTGTTTCCTTTGAAATACAGATTGTAGATTTATGCAGTGTTTTTGTTCCTGTTTGTTAGCATTCATGTTCTATTTTTGATTTCCTTATCAGTTTCATGGCCCTTGTTTCTGGATCGTGAATTTCTGAGAATTCTCAGGTTTCCACAATGACTGAAATTCATCTGAAGCCATTTCCTATGATTAATACATTTTCGAATTTGTTATGTTCAACATCATTGTGTCACTTTTCCTTTCTTTGGTGTTTGTACCTGAAATAAAAAGACTTTGCAATATTTCTGTAAATTTCCTCGTCCTGACCATATATATTCAGGAACACTGCAGGAGGACATAGAAGGAATTGCCGAAGCCCTGGCTGATATTTTTGCATCATCGCTGGCCAACGGGCGAAGTCACGAAGGACTGGGGGACAGCGAATGCTGTGTCCTTACTCAAGAAGGGCTACAAAGAAAAACGCGGGAGCTATAGACCAGTAAATGTAAAATCTGTTGTAGGTAATTTACTTGAACAGGTTCTGAGAGATAAGTTATAAATGCATTTGGAAAGACAGGGTGTGATTAGGAGCAAGATTAGAGTGGTGCTGGAAAAGCACAGCGGAGCAAGCAGCATCCGAGGAACAGGAAAACCAACATTTAGGGGAAAAGCCCAACATCAAACTCAGCACGGCTTTGTGCATGAGAGATCATGGCTCACAAATTTGTTCAAATTCTTTGATTAAGTGACTAGCAACGTTGAGGAGGGCAGGATGGTGTATGCAGTCTTTATGGATTCCAGTAAGGCCTTCAATAAGGTTCCAAATGGTACACTGCTCTGGAAGGTTAGATCGCATGAAATTGGGGAGGAGCTGCCAAATGAGATGCAAAGTTGCCTTGTTGGTTGGAAGCAGAGGGTAATAGTGGAAGGATGCTTGTCAGCCTGGAGGCCTGTGATTAATGGAAAGCCTCACGGGTTACTGCTTCGCCCACTACATATTACATATATCTGTGGTTTAGATGAGAATAAACAGGCAAATTTGTAAGTTTGAAGACAACACTAAAATAGGCAGCATCGTGGAGACTCAGGAAGGTTATCAGAAATTTCAGCAAATACAGCAGTACCTTGATCAGCTGGAGAAGTGGCTGAGAAATGGCAAATGGATTTTAATATAGATCAGTGTAAGTTCCTGCATTTAAGAAAGTCAAATCAAGGTAGGAATTTCAAGTTGAATGGTTGGGTCCTAAGGAGTGTAGTGGAACAGAGGGACCTTGGAATTCATGTGCATGGTTCTCTGAAATTTGATTCAGAGGTAGACAGGGCAGTGAAGAAAGCTTTTGGCACACTGGCTTTCATCAGTGTATATTTACGTTGCAATTATACAGGATGTTGGTGAGGCCATACTGGGAGCGTTATGTTCAGCTGTGTTCACTTTACTATGGGAAGGATGGTATTAAACTGGAAAGAGTGCAGAAGAAATTTACAAGAATGTTGCAAAGATCTCAATGGTTTGAGTTATTGGGAGAGGTTGGACAAGTTAGGACTTTTTACTTAAGATGTATGAGGCTGAGGGGGAATCTGAGAGAAGTGTATAAGATCATGGGAAGGACGGACAGAGTGAATGCACTCAGTTCCTTTTTCCAGGGTTAGGCAATCACGGACAAGAGGGCATCAGTTTAAGGTCAGAGGGGAAACAATAAAAGGGAACCTGAGGACCAACTGCTTTTCACACAGGTGTGATACGCATATGGAATGATGTGCCCGCGGAAGAGTTTGAGGCGGGCACATTCGCAACATTTAAAAGGCATTTGTACAAATACATGGACAGGAAAGGATTAGAAAGATACAGGACAACAGCAGGGAAATGGGGTTAGCGTGGATGGACAGTTTGGTGGGAATGGACGTGTTTGGGCTGAAGGGCCTGTCTCTGTGTTGTCTGACTCTATGACTCCAACAAACATTGCTTGCCTCCCACTGTATGTTATATTGTACTTTCCCAATTCACTGGAGGGAACTTGACCCTTTAGCCTCCAGGCTACCATGATGTTTAACCAGAACGTTCAAGCATTCTATATTCATGCAGACACCGTGTAAAATGCACCTTATTAATGTCTCTGTTCCTTCAAAGCTGATTCAGAGCAAGGTCATTAACTCTTCCTTCTGATCACACAACAAACCCAAAATAAACTGCTCTATAGTTTGCTTCACAACATACTCTTCAACCCACCTCACATACACGTACAGAATTTATTTTGCACAGCATAAGCAGTCACTTAGTTAATACAGTTTAGATGCAATTTGAGAACATCCGACAAAACTGCGGTATCCTTGATACTTGCATATCTAATTCCCAGAGCATATGATGTTCAGATTTTCTACAACCGATATATAACACAGCAATATTTGCTGTGCCTTGCTCTTTGTAAGTTCTACATAAACTGATTCCGTAGACTTGGAGGGACAGGTCTGTGTCATTATTAGTGATAGACTTGGAAAGGACATTCGGGGAGGCTCACCTTGACGCTGAGATGATCTAAAGATATCTCCATCAATACAGGACAAGCATCAATATCCTCCCGGCTGTCTCAGGATAATGGTCACTGAATTCTCTCTGCTCCGTCACCCTCTCTGTATATCTGTTATAGCACCTACCCCCTGAAAATCCTCATGCTCTATCTCCAAATAAGGCTTAGGCACTACCTCACTCACTATTGAATTCAGCAACTTCCTTCCCACACTTTTTCTGTCACCTACGCAATACGCCCACACATTAATAATACTATATGGATTCAAAACTGTCGACTGTCTCATTCCGGACGACTCACAATTCCTCCCAGATCAACCTCCACCAGCACTAACTGCAAGGCCATCCACTCCTGCCCTCACTCCATCCATCCCTTTCTTCTATTCCAAGAGAAAAAGTCTGGAATAGGACAGAAATGGCCAAGCCGGGTGGTGGAGTGCCCAATATCCATTCCCTCACCCCTCCCCCACACCCGCCATGTGGGAGGAACCTAGTACAAGATGAAGCGGACTGGGATGCCTCGCGTGAAATTTCTGAAACATCCATGTCCCACTGACCGATTAAAGAGCAGTGCTCAGTGAAAGACAATTCTCACTGTAAACACATTGGCATTTCAAACGACAGTCCTTTAACTCCCACACCCCCCACCCCCAAATACAGTTACCTCACTGCACAGAGATGCAGACACAGAAATACACAGAATTATTGGTATCACCCCATTATACGAACAAACACAATACATACAAGGGAATAGACATACACAAACGTAGAAACACACGCAGACATACAGAGTCACACACAAATAGACACAAACATAGATAAAAACACACAGGCTGATGCACAGAAAGACAAACGTAGAAGCACAAATACCCAGATGACAAGCAGATGGACAAACATATGCACACGTCGACACAGATACAAATTGATAAGTTTTTGTTTTATAACGGGATCAAGGATTCTTGAGGGAAGGCAGGAGAATGAGGTTGAGGAACAGAAAAGAAATTATTGAATGGCAGATCAGACTAGATGGGCCGAATGGCCTCATTCTGCTCCTTTTTTCATGTGGTGCTATGCTAACAGTTATTCTCTTCCTGAGACAGCAGCAGAGACTGGGTTTGATACATATTCGATTGGAAAGGTTCGGTGGGAATGTGGGACAGGTTTGGAGTCCGGAATGGTTTATGTTTATTCCTAATTATTCTGTCCTTTTATCTGCAAAGAGGTGGTGATTTGATGTTCAGTTAACAAAGTTTTAAAATAACAGGTTCCACAAAGAAATAAGGACGTACCTTTCACTTTAGTGTTGTGCTACCTGTGGTGTCCTCATCCTCAGGGAGCAGTGAAGACTCGTTTATAGAGTCATAGAGATGTGCAGCATGGAAACAGACTTTTCAGTCCAACCCGTCCATGCCGACCAGATATCTCAACCCAGTCTAGTCCCTCCTGCCGGCAACTGGCCCATACACCTCCAAACCCTTCCAATTCGTATACCCATCCCAAATGCCTCTCAAATGTTGCAAATTGTCCCAGCCTCCACCACTTCCTCTGGCAGCTCATTCCATAGAAGTACACCCACTGGGTGAAAACTGTTGCCCCTTAGGTCTCTTTTGTATCTTTCCCCTCTCATCCTAAACCTATTCCCTCTAGTTCTGGACTCCCCGACACAAGGGAAAAGACTTTGCCTATTTAAATTATCCATGCCCCTCATAATTTTGTAAACCTCTATAAAGTCACCCCTCAGCCTCCGATGCTCCATTTAAAACAGCCCCAGCCTGTTCAGCCTCTTCCTGTAGCTAAAATCCTCTAACCCTGGTAAAATCTTCGTAAATCTTTTCTGAACTCGTTCAAGCTTCACAACATCTTTCTGATAGGAGCGAGAACAGAATTGCACGCAATATTCCAACAATGGCCTCAACAATGTCCTGTACAGCAGCAACGTGACCTCCCAACTCCTGTACTCAATACTCGACCAGTAAAGGAAAGCATACCAAACGCCTTCTTCACTATCCTATCTACCTGCGACTCCACTTTCAAAGAGGTATGAAGCTACACTCCAAGGTTTCTTTGTTCAGCTACACTCCCGAGGACCTTGCCATTAAGTGTATAAGTCTGCGCTCGACTGATCTGTGTTGGGCAGGAGAGTCAATGTTTATTGGGAACAGACAGGAGACGGATGGACAGACACACTCGGATCAGCCATGAGCATTCTGAAT
Source organism: Chiloscyllium punctatum (assembly GCF_047496795.1). NCBI lineage: Eukaryota > Metazoa > Chordata > Chondrichthyes > Orectolobiformes > Hemiscylliidae > Chiloscyllium > Chiloscyllium punctatum. The sequence continues at coordinate 24,120,477 of NC_092772.1, forward strand.
GGTGCAGGCAAATGACCAACTGTTACCCCTACCCCGTGTGTTGCTCCCTCAATCCACCCTCGAGGCTATTACATGGTAGGGGACCACCCCATTCAATCAGACAGGATCGATACAATGAGACAGGAGGAGACCATTCTGTCACTCTAAGGAAATGCACAGCAATATAGAATGAAGTCATTCAGCTCGTTGAGTACATTACACAGCCCACCAGGAGGCCATTCAACCCGCCTGAACGGCTACCCAGGAGCAGGGAACATTGACTCTCCTGTCCAGCAAAGATCAGTCGCTAACAGGAAATAGAGAGTAGAGACAAATGTTTATTTTCAGGCTGCAAAGCTGTAACTGATGGAGTGCCTCAGAGATCACTGTAGGGTCATCAATGTTCAACAATTTGTATCCAAGATCTGGAGGAAGGGGAGGGAATTGTTTGGAGCTCAATTAGCTCGTAATCCAAGATGGTTATTTAATGTGTCATCAAATGAAGGTCGTGAGTCTGCAATGTGTAACAGACAGGGAAGGTTAGTGAGCAAACCTTCAGCAGAAATAGCATAAGGTAGATTGTGTATTTTGGCATGAAGAATAAAACAATGGTAAACAACGTAAATGCAGAGAGCTTGCACAACTCTGTGATTCAGGCGGTTTCTATGTTCCTGGGACATGAATCATATGAATTCAGTCTGCAGATGCAGCAAGTGATTTGGAAGGTAAGTGGAATGTTGCTGTTTTTGGGAAAAGGTATCAGGGTTAATCGCAGGAATGTTTAACTGCATCGGTACGAGGGCATTGCTGTGACCACATTTGATGCACTGTGTGCTGTTTTGATCCCCGAAACTAAAATGAAAGGATTTAATTCTTTTCGAAGATTTTCAAAGAGGTTTCCCTTTACTCATTCCTGGAATGCCGGCCTTTTGTTATCGGGGATTATCAGTTTTGATCTTAGCTGAGAAATAGAATTCAACCATCCATGACGTTCTGAAGAGTGTATCAACTGGATGCACATTATCTCTTGTCAGGGAGACTAAAGCTTGAGAATAAATTTTAAGAAAAAGATGCATTTATATTAACACACATACTATGAAGACACCTACCAATATTTACAAATTACACAGACACATGTAAGCATGTCTTTAAATTATAAAGTGGGGACTTTTTTGCGATTGAAACAAATGCACTTGCATATAATCTATAATCGGGTTTTCCAGAGAATGTTCCAGAAGAGCACACCTGGTCCAGTTTGGTGTTCAGTTGACATTATCGTATGTTTCAACACAGAGAGGGAGAAAAATGTCCCCCGCCTGAGAAGCAGCAGCCTATTGATCTCTCTCTCTTACGTTGTTCCATCCGATAGCAAAGTGTGAGACCATAAAATCCCTGTGTTATCTTTACCACTTGTGAAGGATTTCTGGTGAGAATTCACTAGAATCTCTCCACTGCCTGAAACAAAGGGAATTCAGCCAAATTCAACTGTTCCAGAGTGAAACCCCACTACCAGTAACTTGTGTGAGCAGAATAACTTCAAAGGCAGAATAACGTTTGGGCACTCTATCATTTTACCATTTGTTATGAGTCCAACGTTCTGTGTCTCACACTTTTCTAGTAAATGACCTACTCTGAGACCTACATCATTGGTCACATCACAAAAATGGTTCCATTTAAGATTGGTGTAACCAGTGGATGAGTGGGACTGGAAAAGGACGGAGTGACCTTCCAACATTGGTTGAAACACAAATGAGAAATTTTCAAAGGGCTGTTCAAGTGGAAATTCCCTTCCCCAGAAGTTTGTGGTGCTGGATGCTTGCATTTATTCAAAATTATATTTGGTGACATTTGACAGACAAGTGAATGCAGACAAATGGCATACAGACAGAAAAATGCTTTTGAGACCACATGCACATCACCCATGGAATTTGTGAGTGGTGAAGCGGTGACAAAGTGTCTAATAGCCCACTCCTGCCGCTCAGTCCTATGTGCCTATGTTCTATTCAGCTCCTCACAGCTCCTGATATTAGCAGATGGAGGCCACCTGCTCCAAATACCTGGTCCACCAGAACACAGGATGTCATCCTCAAGACTGTCACACACGGTTTGGTGTGGGTTGGAAAATGTTATTTGGAAAACTAGGCTGGTTTCGAAAGACAGCTCTGGTCTCTTTACAGAGTATCTCCTCTCTGCAACTTGTGCTTCATTTGTTGGTGATGTTGGAGACTCAGATTCACTGTGAATACAGCCCCCATACCTCACCCTGAGATGACTCACAAAATACTTTACTCTCTGTGACTGCAACATTCAATAACAGAACGTTCAGGAAAATTACAATTATTAACTTTATAATTACAGAATATGAGAACATAAGAAGCAAGATTAGGTGACTCGGATGATCAACCTATTGTATACCATCATGGCTGACTTACTGTTATCAATAACTGGTCTTTAATGTCCAATTCTTCACACCCTTTAGCACTCTGACAGGCCAAAAAATTCATGTACCACCTCTTTGAATACTTTCCGTGATGTAACTCCCCTCACTATCTAGCCAAGATAGTTCCTGGCATTGATTACCCTCTATGAGAGGAAAACATTCCCAACACAGACACCATCATATATTGATGTGAACAAGAGGTGAACACAGGGGCTCAGGAAAGAGTGAATGGCCTTGATGACAAGGTAGCATTTTACTGTGGATGACATCAGGACCACCTACTTATTTGAGATTAATGGGAATTAGGTATACCCACCCCACTGGTTTGGGGTCTTTCAGAGCACAAAGAAAGATGTTTATGGTCGGTGACCGACAATCCTTTCAGTCCTGGGACATCTCTGCAGGAGATCCTCAGGGTAGCTGCCGGAAAACAAACACCTTCATAAGATCAGAAATGGCGATCGTCACTGAAGACCACCCAATGTTCACAACAATGTGCCACACCTCAGCTCCTGAAGCAGTCTGTGTCCATGTGCAGTAAGACCTGGACAGCATTCAGGTTTGTGCTGTTAAAGTGTCGGTAACATTCATGTAACAGCAATGCCAGACACTCTACATTTCCACAGTTAAATGAAGAGCTCATTCAGCATCTCAGGCACATTAGAAACAGATATGTGGAAGCCATTCAGCCCATCGAAACTACTGAACAAAGAGAGGAATAGCCGATTCAATCCTCCTGCCTGTTCCACAGGAAGAGAAGAGGTCTGATTACCACATCAAGCTGTTAAACAGGAACAGGCAGGGCCAAGTCCGGCCCATGAACCTGTTCCATGGGACATGGAGGAGGCCATTCAGCCCCTCGGGACACTTATACAGGAACAGGAGGGTGCCATTGATGCTCCAACCTGACAAATCAATGGAGCAGAGAATGCACTCTGAGTTGGATCCACGATGTTCTTCATGGCTCCATTACCTGTGGGACACTTGAAACTTTAATATGGTTTGCTGCCAGTGAGGAAGGTAGCCAGATGCTTTGTCTGAAATCTCAGAGAGGCATCTTCCATCTCTGAGAAGACAGACCCATGCCCTCCATGGATGTCAGAAGCTGGTGGGAATAGTTAACTGTTTTAGAATGAAGGTATTGTGGCTGTTGTCGGGATTGTGGATAACATGACGTTTAATGCAGGATCACACCCTAAATGCACTGTATTAATGTGGGGAGAATTAATTCAAAGACTGACCCTCTGTCTCTCTCAATCAACATATGGAGTGGGGGTGGGATGAGGGGAATGTCCTCGGAGGCTCTTAACCTATTGAGAATCACTTTACCTGAGTTAATAAAACCCATGGAATTTATCATCGTATCAGTGCCTGTTTAGAACATCATGAGTGACTGTCCATCCCCCTTCAGGTTCGATACAATCATCTCTTATTCTCTCACTGAGCTTCACTCTCTGATCATGGTGCCATCATCCCAGGGATTAGTCTGTTGAAACTTGAGAGGAAGTCTATCCACAGTACACCAAATACTGCCTCTACAACACTCTCGGGGATGATCGCAATAATCATTTTCTCTCACTTAGACATCGCCGTTTCTTTCCTGTGCCACAAAAAGCCATTCTTTCTCTATGCACTATGACTGACATGGAATTTATAACTCCCTTACATCTGTACGTCAGCATCAATAAAGCCAACACCAGAGTTGCGTAGGAGATGTGCATCACTCTTGGGGAGAATTTCAATGAGATTGAATACACCTAAAATAGGGAATGACACCGACCTGAATAGAAATAAGCTGTACAAATACGGGAAACAGACATAGGAAGGGAGCTATCTTTACTTCTGTTCTTCTCTCACAGGATGTATGCAGTGCTGGTCAGGGCAGCATGTTATGCCGATCTTGAACTGAATGTTTGGTTCAGCTGTTCCACAGGACAGTAAAGAGAAAAGCACATTCCTGTGGGATTGTAGTGTTACAACACAGGATACATTCTCCAGCTTAATGTAAAACCAACAACAGGGAAATGATTTATCCACTGCAGTAATCCATGATAATTCTAGAGTCCATAACTATTTGAAGTAAAAATTAACAACTTTATTTCTTAAAGCATATAGGGAATAATAGATGAATGAATATTTACAGCTTCTTCCTCTAAGCAATATTTTATCTCCCCCCCCCCACTATATTAGTTCGATTAGACTCCGAATTAAGATTTACAAAACAAAACTTCTTATCTCAAAACCGAGAAGCTGTCGGTTCTTCTCCATATTCCGTTCTTCTTTTCTTCTTTGAGATTCTGCTTTTCCAAGTTACTAATCAATAAAGTTACCGAGAGGAAAACTATTTTTCAGGCAGTCTTTGCATGCTGGTAACTTGGGAGATCTCCTCTCAACTGTCAATTTCCCGCGGTCTTGTACCCCCAAACCATTGGACTGTGTCATTGGCTTTTAAGATTATCAATACACTAAATTCACACTTGATTGGAGGTGGGCACTTTGGGTTATAACTTAAACAGTTTGGCTGAATTTGTTTTTGTCTTGAGAAAATAAACTAATCGACCAAATGTTACATTAAATCTATTTTTCGAAGACTTGGTGCTGTCAGGTAGTTATTGCTGGCTTTTAATTCTGTTAAAGGTGCAGAACACCCACATGTTCCTCACAGAAGTCACACTGAAACCTGACTAGAGAAGAATGACCCATTGACTTCGCTTAAGGACTTGGGGCAAACAGATGGGCTTTAGTGGTAAATGAAAATTGTTGCTTTTAATTTCCCTCATGAGATTTCAACAGACTATTATTCTGTGGCTCTAGAGTATGAGTCTTGAACACCATACACTGCCGTCCCGTATGTACAGAGAACAAGTTAAACATCCGCAGAGCAATTTTTTTAGTGATGGACATATGGTTAGAAGGAACTTGAAACTGTTAAACAAAGGCATAAATTCTGGTTTATTCAGAAGTTGCAATGAGACTGAGACGGGACTGGAGTATCATGACGGCGATATTGGACAGGATTCGTGCGTGGGGAGGAGATGGGGATGTAAATTTGTGAAGGACAAAATGGGTTATGGAGTTTGAGAACAGTCTGGTTCCTTCTTGCATATCAGTGAGTAATTTAGAAATAGTAGTTTGACACTAATTAATATAAGGAAAGGAGGTTTTGTTTGTAACTGAAGACATTGTCTTGCAATTTTCAAATTTTATATATCATGAGCAGAAATTCAGTTCAACCCAGTTTAGTAGACAAATATAATGACTTACCAGGTACACCAACTATAGCGAGGATGGGATAGTAACCACCTTGAATAATCCAAAGGATATCCTGGATCCGTGATGCTAATGATATCCAAGGCTGAGAAAGGTAGTAAAGACCCAAGGATAAACTCCTGACTGTTATTGTAATATTCCAGTCTAATATTCTCAGATTCTGATCCATTGTTGTACCATTCCAGTTTACTAATCTTTGATTCTGATCCACTATTAGAACATTTCAATCCAAGGTCCTCCCATTCTGAACCATTATTGTAACGCTCCAGTCTAATGTTCTCAGATTCTGATCTCTACTCCCCCTCTCTCTCGAGCTGATGATCCCTGTTAGTACTGTCAGCGATGCTCCAACTCATACTATGGGATAACACGCTGAAAAGAGCCCATTTATCATTCAATGATGGAAACGCTCCACTGGGATAATTAGGATCCACGGAGATTGACATTAATCACAGTCACTGAACAAATAGCTCCAGTTAACCCCTTTCAATTTCACATTGATTTTATTAAAATTCTAAAGAACGTATAAAATTTATACATTTGGCATGAGATATGTTGGAGAGACTGAGGAACGGAATATTGGAGATGGTAGATTGATTGCGTGCAATCATTCAATCTGCCTTGGATATGGTAATAATGACAAAGGATTGTCAGAACATAAACAAGTTTCTACGTTTATAAATGGAAACATACAATCTGTAACTACTGATCAGTGATTATAATGTCAGTAAAATATGGAGAGAACTTTTCTAGTCCAGAATCTGACAGGAAAATGTGCCTCCGATAACATGAGTTATAACAGACAAATGAAATGGATATGGTAACAGAGAATATGACGTGACACACAATTCAGATGGTTATTCGAGAATCAGAGAGAGCAGGTGAGGGTCATGATGTTAATGTTATCGATGTCAATCAACTGTGATTATTTTCCATTGGATTTCAATTGCAGTGTGATTATGATATTGGGGACATGGCTGCTGAGACTGGAGTGAGGAAACATGATATTTCCCACTCATCACTAGTGAAACGTTACTCTTTGTAAATTTGAAGATCAAATTTCAGGATACAGCTCCAATTAGGAATGAGGAGAGCCAATATTAACCATACAACCAGAAGACATTGGAGCAGATATTTGGACATTAGGCCCCTTGAGCCTGCTCCACCATTCAATGATGGCTGTTTAGCTTCTCAACCCCATTCTCCCGCTTTCTACCTGTAATCCTTGATCCCCTTTACAGTCAAGAACCTATCTGTCTCACTCTTAAATGTACTCAATGATCTGGACTCGACAGCCCTCGGTGACTTCTGTGGCAGTGAATTCCATAGATTCTGGCTGGAGATGTTTCTCTTTATCTCTGTTTGAAAAGATCTTCTCTTTACTCTGTCCCTTTGGGTACTCGTCTCTCCTACCATTGGATATCTCTTCCCAAAATCCACTCTGTCCCACGGCATGCAGTATTCTGTAAGTTTCAATTAGACCTCCTAACATCTTTCTGAATTCTATCAAATACAGACCCGGAGCCCTCAAATATTCTTCATATGTTAAGCTTTTCATTCCTGGCACCATTCTTGTGAATCTCGTCTGAAAACGGTCCAGGACCAGTACATCCTTCCTGAGATATGGGACCCAAAGCTGCGCACAATAATCCAAATGGAGCCTGACCAAAGCCATGTCGAGCCTTAGAAGTACATCCCTGGTTTTATATTGAAGCCTTCTTGAAATAAATGCCATCATTGTATTTGCCTGCCTAACTACTGACAAACTGCAAGTTTACCTTTCAAGACTCCTGGACTAGAATGCCCTAGTCTTTTTCACTTCAGATTTCTGAATTTGCTTGCTATTTATAAAATAGTCTATGCCTCTATTCATCCTGGTAAAATGCTTTTCCACACTTTTCCACATTGTACTACCTCGGCCACTTCTTTGTTCACTCTCCGAACCTGTGAAAATCCTTCAGCAGGTGAAAGTGAGGACCGCAGATGCTGGAGATCAGAGTCAAAAAGTGTGGTCATAGAAAAGTACAGCCTGGCAGGAAGCATCCGAGGAGCAGGAGATTTGACGTTTCAGGCATAAAGCCTTGATCAGGAATGTGGGGTGGGCGGAAGGTGCCAGAGAGATAAATGGGAGGGGCTGGTGCTGGGAGGAAGGTCGCTTGGAAGGTGACAGCTAGATGAAGGTGGGTTGTGATGGTGATAGTTCAGAGTGGAAGGTGGAGTGGCTAGATGGGAAGGAAGATGGACAGCTAGGACAGTTCAAGAGGGCGGTTCTAAGTTGGAGGGTTTGATCTGGGATAAGGTGGAGGGGAGATGAGGAAACTGGTAAGATTGTCCTTGATACCGTGTGTTGGAAGGGTCCCAAGGCAGAAGATGATGCGTTCTTCCTTCAGACGTCAGGTGGCTAGAATTTGACAGTGGATGAGGCCACAAACCTGCAAAGCCTTGGCGGAGTCAGAGGGGGAGTTGAAGTATTTAGCCACAGGTCAGGGGGGTTGTTGGGTGTGTGTGTCTGAGAGTGTTCCCTGAACTGTTCTGCAAGTTGACGTCTTGTCTCGCCAATGTAGTGGAGAGCAGGAGCAATGGACACATTGGAAGAGGTATTTCGATGCACAGGATGCTATCTGGCTGATGTGGAAGGATCCTTTGGGGCCTTGGGTGGAGGTGAGGAGGGAGGTGTTGGCACAGGTTTCGTACCTGTTGTAGTGGCAAGGGAAAGTGCTGGGAGTGGAAGGTGGCTTGTTGGGGTTGCGTGGACCTGATGAGGGAGCTGTGAGGGAATGGTCTCAGCAGTATGATGATAGGGGTAGGGAGGGAAGTATATCTCTGGTGGTGGGGTCTGACCTTTGGTGGCAGAAATGGCGGAGGATGATGCGTTGTATACTGAGGTTGGTGGGATGGAAGGCATGCACCAGAGAGGTTCTAACTTGTTGTAGTTGGAAGGGTGAAGCTCAAGGCTGGAGTTTTGGGCAGTTGAGGAGATGCGCCAGAGCACCCTCCTGCAGCCAAACCACCTCTTCAATGCTACCTGTCCCTATATCTATCTTTGCACAGTTTGAAAGCTTAACCCAAATGCCCTCAGTTCCGTCATATAGATAATGAATGCACAAAGTGAAAAGTTGTGGTCCCAAAACTGAGTCTTGTGGAACACCACTTGTCACTGGCTGCCATCCTGAGAAGGACACTTTAATCCACACTCTCTGCTTTCTGTCAGACAGCCAAACTTCAACTTCCACCTTGCCTCTAACACCATGGACGCATATCTTTCTCAATAGCCTCATGCATGACACCTTGTCAAAGGATTCTTGAGGTGCAGATGGATAACATCTATCGGTTCTCCTTCATCAAATCTGCACATTACTCCCTCAATGTATTCTAGCAGGTTTGTCAGGCATGACCTCCCCTTGATGAAACCATGCTGACTCTGTCCTATTTTACCAAAGACCTCCAAGTATTCAGAAATCCCATTCTTCACGATTAATTCCATGATGTTACCCACAACCAAGTCTGCAAATCAGTCTGCAGTTTTCCATCTTCTGCCGAACTCCCTTATTAAACCGGGTGTCATGTTAGCAATTATACAGCCACTTGGCCCTTTCCTGATTTTAGTCATTCCTGAAAGATTACCACTTTCGCTTGTACTAACTCTTCAGCGATCTCCCTTACAAGGCTGGGGTGTAATCCATCTGGTCCAGGTGATTTATCCACATTCAGGCCATCCGTTTTCTAACATGTTCTTCTTGGTGATGGCCACTGTATTTAGGACTTCCCTCTCACTCTCTTCAATTCTTGGGAAATGACTCGTGTATTCCACCATGAAGACTGATGCAAAATTCCTCACCCATGCCTTTCCTTCCCACTACTGTCTCTCCAGCATCATTTCCCAGTGGTCCATATTCACATTTATGTCTCTTTTGCATTTTATATATCTAAAGAATCTCTTACAGTTTCCTTTATATTACTGGTTAGCTTAGCCCCATACTTAATGTTCTCCCTCCTTATTTATTTTTTCTTGTCTTCTGTTGGCCTCAATTCTCCAGTTCCCCACTGCCCTTCACTCTGCTTGCTCTTTTGCTTATATGCAATCCCTGACTTCCCTTGTCAGCCCTGGTTGCCTCATCCTCCCTGTACCATACCTCTATTACTCAGCACGCATCTCTGCAGTGTCTTTTAAATTATCATGGAATCTCCAGCCATTGCTGTTACCCTGTCTTTCCGGCGAGACGCCTGTCCAGGTCAATTCTACCCAGCTTCTCCCTTATGCCTCTCCAGTTGCCTTTATTCAGCTGAAATACTGTTATCTCTGATTCTATCTTCTCTCTCAAATTTCAGAATAAATTCAACCATGTTCTGATCAATGCTTCTGAAGTTTTCCTTCACCTTAAGCTCCCTTGTCTAGCCTGCATCATTAAATCCAGTGTCATCTGTTCCCGAGTGGGCTCCACCACATGATGCTCCAAAAAGCCATCCCTTAGATATTCCTCAAATTCCTTTTCTTGCGATTCACTACCAACTTGGTTTCCCATTCCACTTGCATATAGAAATCCCCCATGATCACTGTAACGATGTCTTTCCTACAGATCTTTTCTATCTCCTGGTGTATCTTGTGCCCCAGCTCCTGACTACTCTTTGGAGGCCTGTGCAAGTCTCCAACTGTGGTTGTCTTACCTTTGTGGTTCCTCAATTATACCATGCAGATTCCACACTATCTGACCTTACTTTCTTTCTTATTGTTGATTAAATTTCATTTCTTATTAATAATGTAAATCCACTGTCTCGATCTTTTCGATACGATATATGTCCTTGAATATCCTGATCCCCTTGCAGCCACTTCTCTGTAATGCCCATTGCGTCATACCTACCAATTTCAATCTATGCCACAAGCTCGTATGCCCTATTCCTTATACTGCTCGCATTCAGATATAACCCTTCAATCTTGTGTTAACGTTCCCTCTTCTATTACCATTTGTTTGTTCAGTGTGATTGAAGTTTGATTGCTTACACTTCCCATACACTCTGTTCTATTTGCGTCTATGCTGAAGATTTTAATAACCTCTCTTGAGCTCTGTGCTCTTACCTCCTCTTTTCTTATTAAACCCTATAAGGAAACCCCTACCCAGCGCGCACACACACACACACTCCTAATCAGTTTAAAGCTCTGTCGACATCCTTGGTTAGGATTCTCTTGGACTCTGGTCCCAGCACGGTTCACACGAAGACTGTCCCATCAGAACAGGTTATTTCTTCCTCAGTAATAAAATGTGTTTAAAGTTTGTGAGAAGATTTGTAGCTCGGGTGCTCATTGTTGTATTTCTGTTCGCCGAGCTGGGAATTTGTGTTGCAGACGTTTCATCGCCTCTCCAGGTGACATTCTCAGTGCTTTGGAGCCTCCTGTGAAGCGCTTCTGTGATGTTTCCTTCGGCATTTATAGTGGTTTGAATCTGTCGCTTCCGGTTGTCAGTTCCAGCTGTCCATTGCAGTGGTCGGTATATTGGGTCCAGGTCGATGTGCTTATTGATTGAATCTGTGGATGAGTGCTATGCCTCTTGGAATTCCCTGGCTGCTCTCTGTTTGGTTTGTCCTATAATAGTAGTGTTGTCCCAGTCGAATTCATGTTGCTTGTCATCTGTGTGTGTGGCTACTCAGGATAGCTGGTCGTGTCGTTTCATGGCTAGTTGGTGTTCATGGATGCGGATCGTTAGCTGTCTTCCTCTTTGTCCTACGTAGTGTTTCGTGCAGTCTTTGCATGGGGTTTTGTACACTACATTGGTTTTGCTCATGCTGGGTATCGAGTCCTTCGTTCTGGTGAGTTGTTGTCTGAGAGTGGCTGTTGGTTTGTGTGCTGTTATGAGTTCGAGTGTTCGCAGTAGTCTGGCTGTCAGTTCGGAAATGCTCTTGATGTATGGTAGTGTGGCTAGTCCTTTGGGTCGTGACATGTCGTCGTTCCATTGTCTTTCCCTTAGACATCTGTTGATGAAATTGCGGGGGCATCCGTTTTTGGCGAATACCTTGTATAAGTGTTCCTCTTCCTCTTTTTGCAGTTCTGGTGTACTGCAGTGTGTTCTGACCCTTTTGAATAGTGTTTGATGCAACTTATTTTGTGTGTGTTGGGGTGGTTGCTTTCGTAGTTCAGGATTTGGTCTGTGTGTGTGGCTTTCCTGTAAACCTTTGTGGTGAATTCTCCGTTCGGTGTTCTCTGTACCATCACGTCTAGGAATGGGAGTTGGTTGCCCTTTTCTTCCTCTGTAGTGAATCGGATTCCTGAGAGTGTGGCGTTGATGATCCAGTGCAATTTCAACAACAGATGCCGAGGGGAAAGACAACGGAACGAGGACATTCCGCAACCCAAAGGACTAGCCACACTACCATACATAAAAAACATTTCTGAACTGACAGCCAGACTACTGCGACCGCTAGGACTCATAACAACACACAAACCAACAGCCACTCTCAGACAACTCACCAGGACGAAGGACCCGATACCCAGCATGAGCAAAACCAATGTAGTGTACAAAACCCCATGGAAAGACTGCACAAAACACTACATAGGACAAACAGGAAGACAGCTAACGATCCACATCCATGAACACCAACTCGCCACGAAACGACACGACCAGCTATCCTTAGTGGCCACACACGCAGATAACAAGCAACATGAATTCGACTGGGAGAACACGACTATTATAGGTCAAGCCAAACAGAGAACAGCCAGGGAATTCCTAGAGGAATGGCACTCATCCACAGATTCAAACAATAAGCACATCGACCTGGACCCAATATACCGACCACTGCAATGGACAGCTGGAACTGACAACCGGAAGCGGCAGATTCAAACCACTATAAATGCTGGAGGAAAGATCACAGACGCGCTTCACAGGATGCTCCCAAGCACTGAGGATATCACCTAGACAGGGGACGAAATGTCTGCAACATAAATTCCCAGCTTGGCGAACAGAACCACAACAATAAAATGTGTTTATTCAACACAAAATACTGGGACAAAAAACAAGCGTTTCAGCACATACCAAAACATGAAAAATACAAAGAGACAAGTCTGTTAAAATTCACTTACGATGTGGAGCTATATGAATTGAAATGTGAATTACAAAACCACGGACGAGGTATTCAAGCTTTATTGGTCATTATCTGACCAACAGCTGAGGTACTGATTTCCCCCCAGTCAGTGATCCCCCTCACTGAGACTCTCTCGCCCTGTCTCACACATTGTCTCGTTGTCCCAGAATTGTTAAATTAATTCACCTTCTCCCTGGAACCAATCTATTGTTATTTTGGAACTTGTTCAGCAGTCAGCAACCCGGTTCTGTGAAATTATTGGCGATAAATGGTCTGGGATGGCAGCATAGTGCTCACAGGGTACGGCACCAGACAAAGGGCTTGCAGTCTGTGGGAATTTCTAAATAAAATTTCTGTATGTTTGTCCTCATGCTGTCTTCTGATCTAACTTCATACTCGTCTGACACCCCTTGCTCTCACTCACTCTGTCGCTCCATTTTCCCTCCATTCCTTTTATCTCTCTTCGCTTCCTTTTTCTCTGTTAATTTTTCTCTCTCTCACGCACACACAGTTCACTCTGTTTTCAAATTGTGATGTTGGAGAGCTCATCGTTGTACAATTGGCTAAACGGCTTCGTTCAGTGCTCTACTAATTCTGAAGCTCTCTGAACCACTATGAAGACTTCAGCACAATAAAGACATCAGGTGCCTGGAGAGACAAGCTGGTCCTGCCAAGGACACAGTGCAGAATCATCCTTGATCTCTTCCTGTTGCCTGTTGTGCAGTGGCCTTGAAATATCTGTTCAAACAAAATAGATTGAAATTCGTGCAGGCGGGAGGACGATCACCAGATGATTTTGCTGTCAGGATTTAACAAGCAGATCCCACATACAAAATGTGGATTTCCCCATAAAAAAAAACAAAATGTGGATTTGCCTGATAGCAGCTCCTCCCAATTGAGACGGCCTAGCTCTGCCTGATGCTCACGTAATTTGCCTTCCGCCAATTCAGTAGCTTCACACAATGTCCTGACTTATCCATGTTCGTAACTATCTTAAATCTGAAGGAGCTGTTACCACTGTTTCTAAAATTATGTCCCACTGAAAGGTCAGTCACCTGGCCAGGCTCATTAGCCGATACGAGGTCCAGTATGGCGCTTCCTCTGGTTGGACAATCCACAAACTGTTGCAGTTAATAAATTCTGCCCCGTCGAAGCCTCTTGCTCCAAGGGGCTCCCAGTCATTATTGGGGATATTAAAGTCACTTACTATGACCACTCTGTTTTTAATACACCTTTCGTTAATCGACGTACATTTCTGTTCCTCAATCCCTCCGTGGCTGTTGGAGGGATTATAGTAACGCAGTGCTTGCAGCCATTTTATTTTTGAGCTTTAACCATATTGCTGCAGTGGATAGTCCCTCCTGTATGTCCTCTTCAAGTACAGATGTAGCATTCTCCCGATTATTAAAACACCTCGTCCACCTCTTTTTCCTTTCTCTCCATCTCGCATAAAACAATGAAACCCTGGAATGTTAAATGGCTAGTCCTTTCCCTCTCTCAACCAAGTCTCTGTAAAGCTGCAACATCATAGTCCAATGCACGGATTCAGGCTGTCAGTTCATCGGTCTTAACCATAATAATTCTTCCATTGAAATAAAAACACTTCAGCCCAACTCCATCAGATCCTGACCTGATATTTGGTTTGAGTTTCCCTGATGTAAATTCTCGTTGTCTATTCTCTGGTAATAGGAGATTAGAAAAGACTGTCAGTAAAGCAGAAAATATTGCAAACAGACAATTTCTGTTTCCTCCATTGTCCCTTCTATATGAACATTTCATCACACACTGTCCAATTCCAATAAACTACTGAATAATTATTATGCTTCAAACAACACTCTCCAGCCTCTCAATGCACATTCTTCAACTCTCTCTGGACCCATTGGATTGACAGTTTTCTATTCCCTCTCTCAACCAAATCTCTGTAATAGTTATATCATAGTTATATATACTCATTCAAACTCCAAACTCCAAGCTCATCTGTCTTGCCTGTGATACTGCTCATATTAAAATCAGCATACTTCCGACTGCCAGTCCCATTGTGTTCACTCCACACTGCCAGTTTGTTGCTGGTCTTAGCTGTACTGGGATTAGTCGCCACCTACTCTTCAGTCATGTGCTTGTGGACGTACTCCCCCCCGCCACCACCACCCCCCCCCACCACACTAGTTTAAACCCTCCTGAGTGACAATAACAAACCTGCCTGCCAGGAGATTGCTGCCAGTTCACGTCCATCCCATCCTTCTTGTGTATTTCATACTGACCCAGGATTCCCAATGACCCACATATCGGAGATTGCTGCCAGTTCAGATGCATCCAGTCCTTCCTGTCTATATCCTACCGACCCGGGAATCCCAATGATCCACATATTGCAAGTGCTGCCTACCCTACCAGCTCTTTGGCCATGTTTTTAACTATACTGCCTTCCTATTCCTAATTTCATTGACACGTGGCATAATCTAGTCTCTCCAACATTCAAAAATCCTTTCAGCATAACTCCGGCACGATCTTTACTTTGAAATGGATAGACTTGACAATAAAAACTTAGTGTGATCTCATTAACTATGAAAGTGGAGCCCAACGAATCAGTCGCAATGACCATAGGATCTGATATCTTTCACCTTCACCAAACCTGTGTGACAAGGTATACATATGGAGTATCTATTTGTAGATGAACGAGGATAAACAGAAATTAGTCTAAAAGACCTGAAAATGTCATAACAGATGGCTGTCATTCAGCCTGTTTACTCTGCTTTGCTGTTCAATTGGATTTTAGCTATCCTGTTCGTTTTTTAATGGCTGAGGCTTTACCCCAGATCCCTAGTGTGTCAGAAAGTGCCCAGTGTCTTTGTGCGCCCCTTGCGTAGGGAGCATCCAGTGCCAGGCGATGGGGTTTGGGGAACCCCGGGATGGCTCGGTGAAAGGCTGCATGCAATAACGGATGGACTCAGGGGTCGAGAGAGACTGAGTAGGTAATCAAAGACATGCACTCACATCAGTAGCTGGGCAAGATTCCCATGTACTCGGGGAGCCCGAGCACCAGTGCCACTTTTACAATAAACCCGTCATATTTGCATCAATTCTCCATCAAATACAAGTAAATATACTGCAGATGGCAGAAACCTGAAACAAACATAAAAACATACTGTGAAGAGAGAAACGAGTTAATTCTCCCAATGCAGACACGGGGAGATTGTAAAAAACTCCACAAAGACAGGGTCCAGAGATTGGAATCATTCTTATTTGAATGAAAATAGTCTTATCAGTGATAGGCAACATGGTTTTGTGCAGAGAAGATCATGTCTTACCAATTCAATAGATTGTTTGAGGAAGTGACAAAGTTGATTGATGAAGGAGGCACTGTAGATTTCATGTACGTGGACTTCAGGAAGGCGTTTGGTATATTTCCCCATGGTCGGGGTATGTCGAAAGTGAAGTCACATGGTGCACGAGCTGATGGATAAAGAACTGGCTGGGGAACAGGAGGCAGAGAATAGTAAGGGGAGGGAGTTTCGCAAAATTGAGAACTGTGACCAGTGGTTTATTTTAAGATGTTTCTGGAAAGATACATGAATGGCCTGGGAACAAAGGGATACAGATCCTTAGAAAATAGGCGACAGGTTTAGATAGAGGATTTGGATTGGCGCAGGCTCGGACCACCGAATGGCCTGTTTCTGTGCTGGAATGTTCTTTGTTATAAGATTAGCAATGACCCATCAGACCCCAGTAATGGTCTCCTCCAACCTCTTCCCTCAGACTAAAAGGTACAGAAGCTTGAAAACACTGAGCAGCTGGTTCAGGAACAGCATCTTCCTGACTGTTATTAGACTGATGAGTGGACTCCCTAATCTCAGATAATGCTGATCTTGTTCCTGCTGATCTCGCCTCGCACACGCCCTGTGCATCGTAACCTGCATGGCTCTCAAACATATTTTATAGCCATTGTTCTGTACATCATTGTTTACTATGCTTTGTCTGCATTTCTTGGTAATGGTCAAAGTAAATCCTCACCTCCCTTCCCCCAGTTACTACAGTGCTCACTTCCACCTGTCTCTGGTCCACAGCCCCAGAACCTCCCATTCACCACCCCCAGCACACTGTGACCCCATCCCCACTCCCTGTGTATTTCTCTCACACTGTCTGTTTCCTAGTATTTTCCTCTAATCTGTCTTCTGTTTCTTTCCCATAACTTACTATCTCCCCTTCTCCCTGTTCTTGTGAATGTTTGTTTCTTGTTTTGTTTCCTTTCTCTGTTTTACTGACTGTCCTTCAGTTTGCCTCGCTGTCTTCTCTCTCTCCTTCTACATGTCCATCTCTTTCTCTCTCGTTGTGATAGTGATGGCTTCTCTATTCTTTTGAAGCATGTGATGGCTCTTTGGTTGGATGTTGGCAATACAATAAATTCACTTATGTTTTGGTATCTTAAACATAATTTAAATTTATTGGTTAAATTTCAATTGTTGTCAAAACAGCAACCAGAACTTGGATCTCCATTGAACAACCAATTCTTACATCTAAATATTTTGGAACTGCCTTCTCCCAGTGCTCTGCATACTGGCAACTGAAAGCATTCTATTCACGTGCATAATAGTGTGACGGTAACTGCTCTTCCCAGGACCATAAGAAACTACAGACGGTTTTGTGCACAGCCCATACTATCATGGAGGACAACCTTCCATCCATTTATACTTCTCATTGTCAGCGAAAGTCTGGCAACATCAAATATCTCTCCCAAACTGGTAATGATCTCCCACAACCTCTTCCAAAAGGGAGGAGATACAGAGACTTGAAAACATGGACCAGTATGCTCAGGAACACTTTCTTCCCTACCGTAATTAGACTGACGAATTGAAATCTCTAACTTTTCAAATAATACTAATCTTGCTAAATTCGATCTTGAATCGCACTGCTCCTGTGTTGCTGTCACCTTGTGTGCCTCACTCTGTGTAAGTGCCCTGTGAGGCTCAAGGTCTTCTCAAGGGCGATCAAAACAGTGAACTAATACTGGCCCACCCAGCGATACCTATATCCCATTAATAAATATAAGAACATGACGACACTCAGGGAACACAGACAGGTGGGATCAAATCGCTTTAAACATGATCTTAGATAGATAGAGATATCCCTCGGTATCTGAAAGTAGAGTGTTCCGACAAAGCCTTTCATAAGCTGATATGGCATAAAGTGAGGTATCATTAATTTATGTGGGGAAAATTTACTTTTCTTGTTAAAAGTGAAAATCCTCTTCGGATTTATTTTGATTAGTGAAAACAGGACGTAATGGAGGTTTTTCGGAAAGGGAAATGGCAAAATGCGAATTTTTTAAAAGCGGGGGATACGTGTAGCAGCATGGGCGTGATATTCAGGAAGATTTGAAAAGTTAAAAATAAATGAGGTGATTCTCACATTTTATTTCCACCCCAGCTGATCATCATTCCCTTTGTTTGCTCTTTGTCTTCTATCTCTTTCTCTATCGATTCAACTCACTCCTCCTGCCCTTCAAAGCAGACTTCCCTGTCACCAGCATTGTTCACACTATTTTCCAGCTGCTTTCAGTTCAGAAAAGCTTCCCAGCACATTCTGATCTTTTCCTTGCATTATTTATGCAATTTCAGATCTCCAGCATCTTTCAAATTTGTTTAACCTTCAAATTTGTTATTCCATGGGAAGTCGGCATCTCTGCCCAGGGCAACATTTGTTAATCATCACTAATTGTCCTGACTCTGACGACATTCCACAAGCCAATAGAAAGTCAAGCACATTGATATGGGTCTGAAGTCACACTTAACCCAGAACGGGAAGTAACATTAGATTTCTTTACCGAAGGTCATCAGTGAAACAGGAAACTGTTCAGACAAAATGTGGTTTTATAGTTGTTTTTCGTGAAATTCACTTTTATTCCAATTCTTATCATTTTTATTTACTTCTGCCATCAGCTGTGGTAGGACTTGAAACAAATGGCTTGAAACAATGTCTTTTGTTTAATAAGCTTTGCTCCTGAATTACATCCAGCGACATTCCTACTCTGATACATCGTCCTAATCATGAAGTAACGTCCGAGACAAGAACAATTATGTGATTGAAATACTTGTAACTGGAAAAGTGGCCAGGAGAGAGCTTGAAACATAAAGTCTGAATTTTACCAACGAGCAGACAATGGTTTATTCAGCCACAGCACTGACGCAGAGATGGAGACTGGGGATATTATGACCTGGTCGTGGACAGGGTTCGTGACAGAGAGAACAAGATACATAAATCAGTTCAGGGCAATAAGAGATCTCGAGGTTGTGCACAGTTTTGTTCTCAGATGTTTGTAAGGGAGTGGTCTGCAATTCAGATGAATGGAAACTGCAATTGAAATTGAAGATAAAAGTTTTTTTCATTGGCAAATATAGATAATAGAAATTGCAATGAAGTTCAAAATTGTTTATGGGCTTAATGAATGGACAGAGGTAGAGAACACCAACAATAGCGAGAATAGGTTATGATTTGGAGATGCCGCTGTTAGACTGGGGTGTACAAAGTTAAAAATCACGCAACACCAGGTTATAGTCCAACAGGTTTAATTGGAAGCACACTAGATTTCGGAGCGTCGCTCCTCCACCAGGAGTAACACACTCTCCACTCCGCCCAATCAGCACCACTAATATCCGATAAGGTAGACATTTCCGACAGAGGGAAATGTTGAAAAGACCCAAGGAAAGCCTCCTCTCCATTTGTGTAATTATCCAGTCCATTATTCGCAGATTCAGATCTGTCTTCTCCACGTCTCTCCAGCTGCTGATCCCTGTTACTGTTGGAGCTGATGCATCGGCTCCTACACTGGGACAGCGCACTGAGTGAAGCCCCTCAACAATAGGGCACAGATACAATGCATGGAGACTGACATCAATCGCGGTCACTGAGCAAACAGGTCTAGCTTTCAATACAGCACATTCAGTTCAAAATATATCTGGACTGGACTGGACTGGATTCTGACATTGCTGGCTATTGGTCACATCTCCCATCGCCAATTCCTCGAGTGAAGTCAGTTGTGAGGGAGAATGATGGAAGTTTTCCGATCGCAGGCTAGAATACTCTGCCTTGATGTACGCTTGCAATGCTGTCGTCATCATACCCGGAATCTCTGCCCCTCCACAAAATAAAGAAACACAGTCAGGATGTTGTTACTGTGCTGATCTCTCCTTCACGGGAACAAACCCCAGCCAACAGACTGTCACTGGGCACAATTGCCCTGAACTTAGACAGGAAGTGTGGACTTCTCTGAATGGTCCTCTCACTGCTCTAATAAAGAAACGTTGGACCTTCCATATAGAATATGCTTCAGTAATTAATTTATATAAATTGACAAACATCTTAATGCAGTTTTATTTTCTGTAAAGCAATAATTTTTCACCTTTTTTCCCCTCAGCCCAAAACCAAAAGTGAACTTATTCATTAAGACTTATGAATTAATGAGTCAGATTTACCTAGTAGATCGGGAGGAATGGGGATAGTGGCTGTGGAGACTGCATGGGGAGTACAATGATATTCCCCAGTCATCATCACTCTTAACGTCAGATAGAATTAAATATAGTTCACAACAAGGAACGAGCCAACGCTTGGGATATGTAATGCTCAATGACAATGTGAACTGAAACGGATAATTTTAAATGTGACAAAGTGAACTATATTTTATATACACACCATTTCATTATTGGGAATACAGATTGAGTAGGGTCACCGCATCTGAAGCATTAACTTTGATGTCTCTTCACAGATACGGCTAGACCTGCTGAGCTTTCCCTCCAACGTCTGTTTTTGTTTGAGATTGATCATGTTGTTCATATCTGGCAGGATGGTTACAATTAAAAGCAGATGCTAATAACAAAATGTACAGGGGTGTGGTGACAATACAAGAGAATGACAGTAGAAATATCGCTCATTCCAAACTGGAAAAGACAATGGGCTGAGTTTTCACCACCTTTGCTGTAATAATTCTATGTTATGCATTGAAAGCTTTTGGAGATTGGGGAGACAAGCTTGTTCAATGAAGGACACAAGTGTTCCATCATCAAAAATCTATTGTTATTATTTCATGAAGTTCAGCTGCCTCGAAAATGTATTGTCAAACAAAATAGATTTCCTGAGATTTACAAGATGTTGAGATTTTCTTTTTACTTTTGACCTTAAAGAAGAGACAGATTTCGGCTGTAATTCAGGTATCACAGACACACCAACAGTAATAGAAACATGAAAGTACCACATTGTCCAAACATTACCAAGGTCAACATGTCGACCTGTCAAGAAACATGCAATAAAGTGATAATGGAAACATGAAATGCAAACAGAAAATGCTGGATAAACAAAAAACGTGAGGATGTGTCTGCAGAGAGCAGGACAATTAACATATGTAATATGATGTGACACTGTTCTGAAAAGTCCTATTAGAATCAAAGGTTAATTTTTTGCATCTCTGTTCAGATGTTGCCAGATTTACTGAGTTTCGCTCCAGCTCTTTTGATTTCTTCCTTCTTTCTGAACTGTGACAAAGTGTCTGATCTGAATGATAGCAGCAAAGCTGTTATCTTAGTTGAATCTCGAGTAATTTGTTATTGATTTTAAATGAGAAATTACAAAGTTCCTATGTTTGACAGGGCTCTAAATATCGATGACGTGTTGCATTGTGAGACCTTGCGATGAAAATGTTGAAACAAAACAGAAGTTGCTGTAATCGCTCAGCAGGTCTGGCATCATCTGTGCAAAGAAATCAGAGTTAACGTTTCAGGTCCAGTGTCCCTTCCTCAGAACTGATAGTAACACGGAAAATGTTGTTTTATATGCAGAAGAGACTGGATAGCTCTTAATGGAGACTGTTAGTAGCTAACAATAGGGTGTGAGTAATGGAAGGCTATGTGACAACTCGGCCTGGTGTATGGATAGGGGGCTAGGACTTTGGGGATTTCAGGCCCAAAAATTATTGAACTTGATTTTGAGTCTAAAGGACTGCAGAGTCCGCATATGGAAAATGAGGTGTAGTTCTTTTAGCTTGCGTTGAATTTGCCTGGAACACTGCAGCAAGCCTGACACAGCGATATTGGTCAGGAAACAGGATGGGCTGTTAAACTGGCAGGCAACTGAAAGCTCAGAGTCATCTGCAGCGGTCCAACTTGGATGTTCTGTGAAGCGGTCACCCAGTCTACCCTTCATTTCCCCAATGTAGAGGAGACCACATTGTGAGCAGTGCATGAGGTAGACTGGATTGTGGGAAATGTTGGTAAGGTGCTGCTTCACCTCGAAGGTATAGTTGGGACCTTTGATACTGATGAGGAGGGAGGTAAATGGGCGGCACGGTGGCACAGTGGCACAGTGGTTAGCACTGCTGCCTCACAGCACCAGAGACCCGGGTTCAATTCCCGCCTCAGGCGACTGACTGTGTGGAGTTTGCACGTTCTCCCCGTGTCTGCGTGGGGTTCCTCCGGGTGCTCCGGTTTCCTCCCACAGTCCAAAGATGTGCAGGTCAGGTGAATTGGCCATGCTAAATTGCCCGTAGTGTTAGGTTAGGGGTAGATGTAGATCTAGGGGTATGGGTGGGTTACGCTTCGGCGGGGCGGTGTGGACTTGTTGGCCCGAAGGGCCTGTTTCCACACTGTAAGTAATCTAATCTAATCTAATCTAAATGGGAATGTGTCATACCTCCGGCAGGGGAAAGTGAAGTGGACCTGTGGTGGGAGTGAATAAAGAGTAGACCAGTGTATCCTGGAGGGAATAATCCCTCTAGAAGGTGGACAAGGGAGGAGAGGTGAATATGGGGCATCTCGCTGAAGGTGGGGGAAATGTGGGCTGATGATCCACTGCATGTGAATGCTGCTGGGATAGTAGGCAAGTGCAAGGGAAACTCCGTTGCGAGAGGGAAGGGGAGGGGCAGGCTAGAAGTGCAGGAGATGGATCAGACTCAGTTGAGGACCCTGTTGTCAACAGTGATGGGGAATCCCGTGATTGAGGAACAAGGTGGACATTTCAAAGGCTTCCTTGTTGAATTTAGTATCATCAGAAGCAATGCGGTGGAGATTGAGGAACTGGGGGAATGGAATTGAGTCTACAACAGGAAACCAGATGTGAGGATGAATACTCCAGGAACCTGTGGGAGTCGGTGGGTTAATACTGGATATCAGTTGCCTGGCTATCCCCAGAAATGGAAGCAAGAATGTTGAGGAAAGGAAGTAAGGAGCCAGAGATCGACCAGGTGAAAGTGATGGAGAGTTTCAAATTCCAAGTGAAATCGGTGAACTTTTCCAATTCCGGCCAAGAGAGAGATGCAGCAGCGATGATATCATCTGTGTATCGGACAAAGATTTGTGGATGGGTGCTGGAGTAGAACTGGAACAGGGAATGGTCGATGTCCCCCAAGAAGAAACAGGCATAACTGGGGCCCAAGTGTGTATCCGTGCACTTCCACCGTGTAGCAGGAGTAGGCTGAAGCAATGGGTCTGCCCGGGCAGTTCTGTTTGTGAACTTTTGAGAGGAGATAGAAGCGAGCTCTGCTATCAGAGGATCATCAGCTCGGGGGCAGGTAGGGGCGTGGGGCGAGTGGGGCAGAAATCTCCAGATGAAATGTGGTCAGTTATCATAGTTGATACAATTGCCTGATGTGCCATGGTAGGGTCATGGTCTAGGGGGAGATTAGAGGCAGTACCTGAGAGTGGGCGTTCAACCTTTGCAATGTCGAGGTCAGTCCACCATACTATAGCAGCACCACCCTTGTCAGCACAGGCTGAATAACACAGTCAGAGTTGGACCTAAGCACATGGAGTATAGGCTGTTCGGACATTGATAGTATGGATTTAGTGAGGCAAGTGCAGAGAAATTAAGACAACCAATGTCAAGTTGAGATTTCTCAACGAACCGATTTAGTTCAGGTAAAGGCCAGAGGGAGGAGTCCAGGTGGAGGGAGAGTGTTGGAGCTGGGTAACGGCGTATTTGGAACAGGGAGAGGAATATTGCTGAAAGAAATGGGCACTGAGGCGAACGCAGCAGAAGAGGTCAACTAAATGTCATGCCTAAAATTCCTTAAAGTGGGGGCACAGAGAGGTAATGTTCAGATATTTGCTGAGTACAGAACATTCAGCATCAGAGAGTGGAAGTTAAGGAGGGACGGTGAATAAACGATAGGAGGTGGAGCTGGGGGAGGGCATGGAGTCAGTGGGCAGGTATGAGAGGGGAGGAAGGTTCCAGAGGGTCAAGGGCATCTCTACCTTGTGCAAATTGTGTGACCAGTGCATCTGTTTAGCATGACGAATGAGCCGGTGAATAAATTAGAATTGTAGAGTGGTGCAGTCTTTAGACAATATAATGCGATTCTGCTGGACAGAGAAAACGTTGATCTCAGTGGTACTGATATCGCACGATCAGACCTCAGAAAGTAAATGATTGACTATAATTGGGAAGGTATACTTATTGTAACATCCTTATTTCAATGGAGTGACACTCAAGCAGCAAGGTCTTATTTTTTTCGGAGACTTTAGACCAAACTTTAAAATATAATATGTCTTGATGTTATTAACAAGAAAAAATTATCAATGGTTTTGGACGGCACTAGCAAGGGCAGAGTTTATTTGGCATTCCCAATAGCTCTGGGGAAGGTGTTATTGTTTAGTGAGGAAATTACCAGCGCAAAATTTCCTGCGATTCCCAGTGACCACAGTTTACTCAGGATCTCTGATGTCACAGGAGTCAAATACTACTTTAATGCAATGCAAGT
The DNA here is from genome assembly GCF_047496795.1 of Chiloscyllium punctatum. Taxonomy (NCBI): domain Eukaryota; kingdom Metazoa; phylum Chordata; class Chondrichthyes; order Orectolobiformes; family Hemiscylliidae; genus Chiloscyllium; species Chiloscyllium punctatum. The sequence continues at coordinate 24,144,974 of NC_092772.1, forward strand.
TACTCTGATCTCACCTCAACTGATATTGGAAGATCAGTTAAATGAATAAAGAATAAAAGGCCAGTACACAGCCTGTTAGAACAATGTGCTCACTCTACTCACAATGTTTAAGGTAAAACTGATGCATGGATTTCTGACTGTGAGGAGAGGTTTGTCCTATTTGTGATGAGGCTGTTTGGTTAAGCGCTGTGACAGAGAGACAGAAAGACACTCCACTCTGTACCATGGGGAACAAAACCACCCTGTTTACGGTGCATCAGACAGTGACAGAAACAACTATTGTCAGTTCCTATTGGACATTGATCATCTCAATCTCATCATTCACTGATGCTCAATAGCAGCCCAGAAGCCAGCAGCTCCCATCATCCCAGTTGGAAAGCAAAATGGGGAAGGAATAGCCAGAGAAAGTGGGAGTAACTGGGGAATTGGTGTAACTTACAGGGGAGTGGCAGAAGAAGAGTGTGAAGGGAGATCATCAGTGAAAGAGAATGTAGCAGCAGGAGGGGCAGTGCAAGGGAAGTAGGACTGTAAGAGAAGAGTAGGACAGAGGAGGAAGAAAGGCAGATGAAGTTTTCGTGACAGGGAAAAGCTTGCTTTTGAGGAAGTGAGATTGGATGAGAAAACATCACTGTACAAGAAAATCGGGATCTGGTTTCCATTCAAAATTAAGAAAGGATTTCTTGTACTTTCTCTTCTATCACTTGATTCTTGTTCAGGTTGTACATGTACTATATATTTCTATATCTCCATCAAGTACAGAAGACATGTTTCTTTCTCCCCTACGGTGGTGTTTCAATTTTTTTGATTTTATTTTTACAGTATATATTTGCTTCCAATTCAAGGTGGATATGAGAATATGATTTGATCTTCTGCAGTTTGCCCATAATATAGAATTTATTTGAATATTTATCCTCATCACACTCGCTGATTAAAACAAACAATGAATGAGTGCATGTCCATCCTGCAGATGAAAAATTTCTTCAGCTCTGGGTATTGCAGGGAATGTTACAAAGAACAGTGCCACACAAAATGCTAATGTTCTACCGCAAAATGCCAAATCCTAGTTTATCCTAAATTATTTACAATGTTTATAAACAAAACATGCAGAGGGGCGGAGTGTAAAAGGTGAATTCAACTCTGTGTCGAAAATGTTAATTGTGGATCCCTCATAAAATGCGTTAACTACATCACTCATAAATTCACCAAAATAGGAAAAGCAAGAAACTGTAATTGTCCAATCATCATCTAAATAACACCTGGCGAACAGGAAGGAAATCACTGGTTGTTTGTGATATTCAGAAATGACGATTGTGAGAATGTGGAGGTGGGGAGCAGTGAAATAATGATCAATGTTATAGATGACACAAAGATGGGCGGGGTGGATCACAGTCAGGAGGGAAGTGTTAGGCTACAGAAGGATAGAAACAGATTATTCAGATAGCCAGAGCAATGGCCTGATGAAACTTAACACCGATAATTTGGGAAGATGCAAGTCAGAAGTAACAAGACAAGTGAGTACTCAAAAGTGAGTATGAAAGAGGAGGGCTAAATTTGCTCCTTTTTTCTTTGCAGCTGGGAAAGTTAAGGAGGGAATATGGTACAGGTGTACATGAGCAAATGGGGTATGGAGGGGATGAACAGACAGCAGCTGTTTTCCTTCGTCAAAGGATCAAAAACAGAGACACACTTTTAAAGTGAATGTCAGGGGATTGAGAGAGGATTTGTGGAATGTGTTTCGAACTGAGAGGATGGTATGAATCTGGAATGCTTTGTCTCGATGGGTGGTTGAGGCAGGTAACCTCACAAACGGTTAAAATGTCTTTGGATATGCACTTGCTGGCACAGACGTGATAGGCCTGTTTTTCATTGCATGACTCTTTGCAGTGGCAGCCATGAACACTCTGGTATATTCTGAAACAATTAACAATGGCAGTTGCTGCTTTGGTCCTTTGACTGTACTCAGTAAGTGGCTATATTAGAAACCAGCATCATCTCATGCATCTTCAGCACTCACTCAACCAAATGCAGCCGAGGCCATCTCTGGGACCATCCAGTGGAATTCATATTCTCAGTGGATGCTGTCCAACAACAACACTGACACTATTCTAGCTGTATGCAACCATTAGTAAAGCGACAGCCATAATATGAAGACAGCTTTTCCTCCATTATAATACAGACCTCTAGCAATAAGGGTGTTCTTTATCTGAAGCATAATAAATTCTTTCCCAGGTATTCACTTTTACAAGCAGCAAGTTTTCCTGTGTTTTGCTGCCAGTTGTTTATCATGGAATTTCCCAGCCCAACCTCTTTCCCATTTAACATTTTCTTGTGCACTGTCTCCCTGATCCCACACACCTCACTCCCTCACATCCCCCACACTCTCCATCCTTACTTGTTAATCTCTGAAAAACCTGCACCTCCTCTCTATAATTTATTCCAACTCCCAACTCACTGTTTTGATTCCTTCTCTCGGCATGGTCATTAGACTGGCCGTGCCTGATGTCCTATTCACCTAACCTTCTGTTCAGTTCCTGATCTTCTGCTTTGGTTCTCACTCTCCTGGTTTATTCAAATCCATCTGACTTGTACTAGAAAACATCCCCACAAGGATGATGGTGCTTGTACAGTTAAGATACAATCTGTCTTTTTTGTGCAGGTCCCCACCTGTCCTGGAAGAGATCCCAATGATACAACAATCTGGAACTCTCACCCCTGAACTAGATTTTTAACAAAATGTTAAGCTTTAGTGTCTTCCTCATCCTTCTCTCTTTTCCACATGGCACGGGGAGTAATCCAGGGATTACAGAGGATTATTCTTTCTCTTTCTCGCTCGCTGTCTCTCTCTCTCTATCATATACACACACACATTCAAACACACACAGAAAGACACTATATTACTTTGCAAAAGAATGCAAATAACCTTAAAACAATCGGAATGACAAGTGGAATGAAGTATTTAGTTAAAGGGAGGATGAGAGAAATTGTGCTTCTTCTGGATGTCAGTTTGCTCGCTGAGTTGGAGAGTTCATTTTCAGATGGTTCATCACTGTACTAGGGAACATTATCAGTGAGCCTCTGGTGAAGTGCTGGTGTTATGTCCCATTTGCTATTTATGTGTTTAGGTTTCCTTGAGTCAGTGATGTAATTTCCAGTATTGGTGATTTTATGTCCAGTTCTTTTTGTCAGAGAGTGTTCGATGGAATCAAAATCGATATGTTTGTTGATAGAGTTCAGGTTGGAATGCTATTTTTCTAGGAATTCTTGTGCGTGTCTCTGTTTGGCTTGTCCTAGATGGATATGCAGACCCAGTCTAAATCGTGTACTTCCTCATCTATAAGTAAGGATACTAGTGATAGTGGGTCATGTCTTTTTCTACTGGCCAGTTGTTGTTCATGTATCCAGGTGGCTAGTTTTCTGACTGTTTTTCCGATGTAGTGCTTGTAACAGTTCTTGCAAGGATTATTTTTGCTTGAGCAGAACAGACAAATATGTGAACTTATTGCAGTGCTCAAAAGTATGAAAAAACGTTGTAGAGTAAAACAGGAATACTCTGTTTCCGTTAGTTGGCATTACAGCATCAAGGAGTTCTAATTTCAAGCTTGTCAGCAAAAGAGCCAGGAATGAGATAAGGAAACACTTCTTTATTGAGAGAGTTGTTAGGATTTGGAATGGAACTGCCTGGGAGAGTTGTGGATGAACATTAAAAAATAGAACTGGATATGCATTTGGAAATATGAATTTAACAGGCTGCAGAGATAGGGCTGGCAAATGGGAGGGGCTTGGGAGACATTCCTGGAGCTGATGCACACACAGTGGCCAATGGCCTCCTCCTGTACTTTAAGGTTTTGCACTCTATCATGTGTCTGATGTGAATAAAAGTCAGGATCCGATTATTTCCCATTGTAAATACTCACGAATATCTGATTATTTAGTGCAGCATAAGTATTTAAAATGCAACTACTGCAAGGTCAGCTTCATTAAATAATCTAATTATTACTCAGAATATGAATATTTGAAATGTTGAATTCCAATTACGAAAACAAATCTGTCATTGCTTTGGCACAAATCTCTTTGAAAAGGTTTGACTTTTCACTTACACGATAATATGCTCATCGTTTTTGTTCACTGTCTGCATTTCAAATTAAATGACATTCTTTCTAAAAGTTAAACGTTTTCAATTTGTCGTTCACTAAAATTTGATAGCACAAATCATTTAGTTAGTTTAATATTCACAGAGCATTTTGAACTATAGCCATTTCTAATTCGCTGACAAATAGCTGAAGCTTGTACATTTTAGTGAGAAATTGAACTGATTGATTATATATAAATATATAAGAATGCTAATTCTATTTGATTATTCAATCGTTTGCTCACCCTGAACATGTAATCACTCAGAAGCCAACCACTTTCAAAATGTTGGAGTGATAATGCATTGTTTTGAATCCTGACATTGTGTGTGTAATTCTGATCACCAAAAAAGTTACATCCATGTTGTTTGTTTGATACAAAATAAAATGTACATTCTTTATTTCTGTGTTAGAAAATCTTGACAGGAGTTTATAGTTTTGTTCCATAAATATAGAATCAGCCTAATTCTTTTCAGAGATTATAGTTCATTTGAATAATCATAGTTGACGTCTTATTTTTGCGCAATTCACGAAACATAGCAAATATCTGATTCATACATGGGTCACCCAACAGATTGTATCTGAAGAAAACGGCAGCAAATGACAAGTCAAGAATTACGTTAATAACTGAACTTGGCGGAGCCTGTCTGGTGTAGGACACGTCACATATTGCACTGGAATTCTGGTGAATGTAACAATGAACAACATAACTGGAAGTGTTGGGCTAACGCCCCTCCCCAACTTCCTGATCTTACACATATCACTCCCTCACACATTCAACAATTGAAAAGAATCCAGAGGCTGGGTGAAACATAATACACAGAACAGTACAGCTTAGTGCAAACCCTTCAAGCCTTCTTGTCCTGCCGAACTTTTATCCTACTCGAAGTTCAGACTAACTGACATACCCTTCATTGTACTATCATTCATGTGTCTATCCAATAGTCACTTAAATATCCGTAATGCAGCTGACTCCACTAACGCTGCTGGCAGTTCATTCCAAGCACCCACCACTCTCTGTTTAAAGAACCTACCTCTGACATCTCCTCAAACCTTCTTCTAATCATACTAAACTAATGCCCGCTCGAGATAGCCATTTCCACCCTGCGAAAAAGTCTCTGGCTATGAACTCTGCCTATATCTCTCATCATCTTATACACGTCTATGAAGTCAACTCCCATTCTTTATTGCTCCAAGGAGGAAAGCCCTCGCACCCTCAACGCTTCTTTGTAAGACATGCCATCTAGTCTCGTAAGCATCCTGGTAAATCTCCCCGGCACCCTCTCCGAAGTCTCAACATCTTTGCAGTAATGAGGCGACTAGAACTGAATACAATATTCCAAGTGTAATCCCAAGATAGATTCTTGGCGCTGCAGCGTAACCTTGAGGCTCTTAAACGCAATCCCTGGCTAATTTAAACACCAGACATCTTAACAACCTTATCAGCTTGGGTGACAACATTGAGCATCCTATGATATGGACCACACGATCCCTATGGTCCTCCAGTCTACCAATAATCCTGCCTTTAAACCTTAATGCTGCATTCGAATTCGACCTTAAAAAATGAATCGCTTTCCACTTATCCAAGTTGAACTCCATCTTCCATTTACCAGCCAATCTTGTCAATGTCCAATTACAACCTAAGACAGCCCTTAACAATATCCATAACTCTAACATCTTTATTACATTGTAAAACTTACTAAAGCACCCTTTCACTTTATCATCTAAGTCATTTGTAAAAATCACAAAGAACAGCAGTCCCAGAACCGATTCCTGAAGAACGCTACTGTTAACCAACCTCCAGGATGAATCCTTTCCATGTTCTACCACCATCAGTCTTCTACAGGTCAGACAATTTGTATCCACACACACAGGTTTCCGTTTCCTTGTACCCCATGCCTCCTTACTTTCTGAATGGGCCGATATTATGGTAACTTTATCAACCACCTTGCTAAAATCCATGTACATCACATCCACTGCTCTACCTTCATCAATGTGGTTGATCCCATCCTGAAAGAATTCAATAAGTTCCTTGAGGCATGATTGTCCCTCAAAACGCCATGCTGACTATCTCTAATCAAACTATCACTTTCCAAGTAATCATAAATTCTGTTTCTCAGAATCCTCTCCAATACTTTTCCCAATACAGAAGTAAGACTGACTGGCCAGTGTTTCGCAGGATTATCCCTATTGCCTTTCCTGAACAAGGGAATAACTTTTGCCACCCTCCAATCATCAGGCAATACTTCAGTGGACAGTGGGGACGCAAGGATCATCTCCAAAGGCGCAGCAATCTCTTCCCTCACTTCCTCTGGTAACCTCGGGTGCCTCCTGCCTGGTCCAGGGGACTTATCTATCCTTATGTTTGTACTTCAATCAGTCTGTACTCACCTTACTATGTCTACCCCCTGTCCAAACAACTGATTGACTGCTTTCCATTTCAGGGCTATATACAGTGCTGCCCTCCTGAGCAAGTAACTTTCCAAATTTCCCATGGAATGGAAAAAATGTGAATGCACCAATGTCTTCCTGATGAAGGGACTGTGCTCAAAGTTTTCACTCTCCTGCTCCTCGGATGCTGCCTGACTCGCTGAGCTTTACCAGCACCATACTTTTCGACTCTGATCTCCAGCATCTGCAGTCCTCACTTTTTCCATTACTGAGGGCTGACCCCTCTGCACACGAAGCAAAGTAAGGTAATTGGAGCTGACTGTTCAGTTCTGGAACGTTGCATTTGATTAACACATAAATTAAAAAAGAAATTACAATTCAACAATTATTCATTCAGTCCCAGAGTTACAGTTTTAGTTCATGGAAAGGCAGTTTGATAACAAACAGTAAATGACTGAAGAACTGCGAGGTACAGAGTATTCCGTGTGCTATATTCCAGGCTGGATGTCCTTTACCTTAATGTTGGGAATATTATCGGACCGACAGGTGTGATAAGGGAATGAGATGACATTTTTGCAGTGTGACATTTTTGCCATCACAGAGATGTGTTTGAGGGTGGTCAGGGCTGACAACTCAATATTCTGTGGTATAAGAACTATGGACAGCACAGGAGAAGGGTAAAAGAGAAGGTGGCGTTGCCTTATTAATTATGGAGTCAATGACTGCAGTTAGCTAGCATCATATCTTGGAAGGGTATTCAAATGACGCTTTGTGGGTTGAGGTTAGGATCAAAACGATGACAAATGCACTGCGGGGGATATATTACCGACTCTCAGATAAAAGAAAATACAGCAGCAGATATATAACCAATTCACTGAGGTGTGTAAAAACAATAACAGGATTATTATATTTAGACATTTCAATTCCAAATATTCATTAGGACAGTGATTTTATTTAAAGAGGGGAAGATGACTTGACATTTATTCCAGAGAGACTCTTATATCAACATGGAGCAGATACAACGATGGGCGGGGCAGTGCATAGGCGTGACCGTGGGGAGCGAAGCCAGTCAGGTGCCAGGCAGGTTTGGGAGAGCATTGCAGGACCAGTGACCGTGACTCAAGCATTTTTAGCTTGTTAAGGAAAAGACCAAAAGAAAAAGGTTTGAAAATTAAAAGTAATTTGGATGATGGAGGCAGATCTTACCAAGAGAAAGACAGGATCTGGCCACAGTACAGTTACTTCTGGGTGAAACTGTAACAGAACAGCGTATAGGTGGGGTCGGGGGGGGGGATCACATGCTCACAATGGAATTGATGAGAGTGTGACCACAACATGTTACACCAAAGATGAAATGGAGGAAAACCAGCCCGGAGAGCCTGGGATATCTACACATATTCAGAATGGAATTAACAATGAAAGAGAAGCTTAAAACAGGCATAAAGGGAGCAGGTCAATGGAGGTCCCAGAAGAGGAGAGAACGTGAAGGTCTAAACTCAAGAAAGTAAGTAAAAGTGCAAAAAGAGGGTAGGGGTGCAGCGGTGATAAAAATATTAGTGGGCAGTAATTTCAAGACTCCAGAGACATTTTATCAGTTTATTAAGGGTAAGAGGGATAACTAGAGAAAGAATAGGGAGTATTAGGATCCGAGGAGGCAACCTGTGCATCGAGCCAGAGAATATGTCAAAGATCTATTACATATTGGTCTTCAATTTGGAGGAGCAGTTACTGTATTCAATGTCTGTTCCTGACAGTGTGACCTTGAGCAAATTTACACAGAAGCTGAGGAAGAATTGGAAGTTGGTGTATGATAAAATGTGGCCAAATCCCTTGATCCGGATGAACTGTATCTTAGACTGATGTGGAAGATGAGGGAGGAGATTACAGGTTCTTAACCGTTGTGTTTCTTTTTTTTTTAGTTTTGCCTCTGGCCACAAAGTTGGTATTATCGAACATGATAACACCTAATGTAGGTTTAACTTCCACACAGAGTGCTAGAAAAAAAGCCATGGGATTAAAGACCACCAAGTCTCACATCAGTGGGAGGGAAACAATTGTAGAAAATTGAGATAGCTGTTGAGGAATGATCACTAAATATGTTCAAGGCTGAGATGGACAGAGTTTTAAACAAGGGTTGCAGGGAAAATGCTGGAAAATGGAATTGAAGGTTATCAGAATAAATGTACCCTAATTGAAAGGAAAAACAGAGTCAGCGAGCGGATGGGCATTATATCGCTCATATGTCTAATGGTAAACCTTTTCAAATAGGCTGTATTCACTGGAACACCAGCATCTCTCCCTCCAGAATGAGACACAGTTTGGAAAGCAATCAATAGATTCAAGGAATTCACAAATGCAGTATTAATAGACAGAAAAGATCAGAGGACTGCGACAACGATGATTGGCTGTCAGGGTGAATCATTGCATCTGCGCAGTCACCACGACGAGAAAGAAAACCTCAGCAAGACACTCTCCATGTCCAAGTATGGGTCTGGTGTCAAGGGGTGCTTTCGTCCCAAACAATGCATCACTGCAGTGTTTCCCTCCTGTCTTAACCAAAACTAAATGTGGAGTGGTCTATTGACGTGCTGTTAGTGGCAGAATAGGTAGTAATGCTTTGGTTCCAGAGGATTTGGTGAGCAGAGGCTCAGCCAAAGGTACAGGTTAGCTCACGTAAGGTCTTTTTAATGCTAGTTTGACAAGAGTTGAGATGGCAGTTAGGGCAGTTGCACGTTCCACCTGCGGGATGTGGAGCTCAGGGAGATTTCCTTTGTCCCTGATGACTACACGTGTGGGCAGTGCAATCAGCTGCAGTTCCTGGGAGACAGTGTTCAGGATCTGGAGTTGGCTGTTCTCCGGATCATCCAGATACAGAGCACTTCAGAGGTAAGAGCTTTAGTGAGGTGGTCACACCCAAGTCCCTCCCTTAGCCGTGTTTCTTTAAAGACTGTCATATCCCAGTCCCATGTAAAGATCTAATTCATGAGTTCGTCATCGTTACCTGTCAGCCGTGTTGCATTTAAATAAACGCAATTTAATCCAACAGGTGTTCCTTGCTTCCTGTCGTGTTCCAGGCAGAGAGTAGCTGGACGACAACCAGGAATGGGGAAGGGAGTAGGCAGAGAGTGCAGGAATCCCCTGTGGCATTCCTCTCGAAAACAAGTATACCATTTTTGATACTGACATTGTGGTGTTGGGAAATGGGTGTTAGGAAATTACCGTTTAGGGGAAAGCAGCAGTAGCCAGCATAGTTGCATTACGACTGGGGCTGGGGAGCAATGGGAAAGGATAAAGGTAAACAGGGTCTTAGAAATGAGAGATTCTGTGGCCTCAAACGGCAAACCAGGATGGTGTGTTGCTTCTCAGTTGTCAGTGTCCAGGATGTCTCTGAGTGTCTGCTGGAGTTGGGGGGCGTGGGGGGTGGTGTGAACTGTTAGAAGTCATTGTGCACGTTGGCACAAATGACACAGGTAGACATAGGAATGTGGTCCTTCAGAGTGATTCCTGAGAGCTCGAAGAAAAGTTAAAAAACAGGACCTTGACAGTCACCTGATGACTTCCATTGTCATGAGCGAGTGTAGGTAAGAACAGGGAGATATGGCGGATACGTATGTGACTAAAGAATTGGTGCAGGGGGTAGGATTCATATTTTTTGATCATTAGGAGCTTTTCTGTGACAGAGTTGACCTGTTCAAGAGGGACTGGTGGCACATGCACTGGACGGGGGACCAATATCTTGGCAGCCAGTTTTGCTCGTGCGACAAGGGAGTGTTTAAACGAGATTGGCAGGAGGTGGGACCCTCGAGAGCAGGGAGGCAAGTGTGAGGCTGGAAGGAAATACAGTATTCAGAAATAGTACGTTGAGGAGACAGACCAGGCTGGAACACGATAGGGAGCAAGGAATGCCTGTTGATTAAATTGCATTTCTTTCAATGTGAAAGAGCTGACAGGGAAGGCCAATGAATTCAGGGTGTGGATAGATACTTGGCACTGGATAGTCTAGCTATTACAGAGACATGGCTGAGGGATGGGTAGGACTGACCTTTAATGTAAAAGGATAAATGCATTAGGAGGGACAGTGATGGTGGAAAGTGGGAGGGGAGTAGCATTTCTAATCAAGGGGAGTAGAAAGCACTGATCAGAGATAAAATAACTGATGAATCATCCAGTCAGGCTTTGTGGGTGGAACTAAGAAATAAGAAGCGGATGGTGACTTTATTGGGGTTGTAATATAGGCCCCGAAACTGTCAACAGGAATTTCAGTAACAAAACTATCTAGCGAGTTTGGGGAGACTTGCAGGGAACATTCGGGTTGGCATAATAGGGGTTTTAATTTTTATAACACAGACTGGAACTGCCAGAGCATTAAGGGATTTGATGGGATGTGTCAGGAATGTTTCCTCCAGCAGTATATAGAGGGTCCTAATCGGGAAGGGGCAATATTTGACCTACTCTTACGAAATATATCAGGATAGGTGAGTGAGGTGACAGTAGATGTGCACTTTGGGACCAGTGACCATAGTTCTGTTAATTTGCAAAAAGTTATGGAGAGGGAAGAAATTGGTCCATAGATTCAAGTTCTAAATTGGGGCAAGGTTAATTTTGATAGACTCAGACAGGCGTTTGCAGGAGTTGATCAGAGTAGTCTGTTTGCAAGGAAAGGGACCTCCAGCAAGCGGGAGCTTAAGATCTATATGTTCCTGTGAGGATGAAAGGAACGTTGACAGGAATGAGGAACACTGGATAATAAGAAATGTTTAGGCTTTGACCAAACAAATTGTGGAGGCGTGGCTCAGGTAGAGGCAGCGTGGATCACGGAAATCCCTGGAGGTGTACAGGGGATATCGGAGTTTACTGAAGAAGGAAATTAGGAGTGCGAAAAGGGGGTATGAGATAACCTTGACTGAGAAGATCAGGGTGAATCAAAAGAGGCACTTTAAGTATATTAAAGGAAAATCATTAACTAAAGAGAGAATAAGACCCCTCAAAGACCAAAATGGACATGCATGTGTAGTACCATAAGAGATAGGCGATGTCCTCAACAAATATCTCTCCTCTATATTTACAGTGGAGAAAGATATGAATATATGGGAATTTGGGGAAATTAGTGGTGATATCTTCGGGACAGTCTGTATCACAATAGAGGAGGTAATTGATGTACTAGAATCTTTGAAGTTGGAGAAATCTCATGGTCCTTACCAGATATATCCAAGAACACTGAAAGGGGCTAGAGAAGAATTTGCGGGGGCCGTGGCTGATAATTTTGATCATCAGTTATCACAGATGAGATCCCAGAAGACTGAAGGATAGCAAATGTGCACTTAATCAAGAAGGACTGAAAAAATAAAGCCTGGGAAATACAGACCAGTCAGCTTAACATCTGTGGTAGGTAAATTACTTGAGAAGATTCTGAAGGATAAGATGTACATGCATTCGGAAAACGGTTTGATTAGGAATAGTAAGCATGGCTTTTTGAGTGGAGGTTCATGCCTGAAGAATTTGTTAATTTTCTTTGATGACATGACCAGGAAGGTTGACTAGGGCGGGCCAGTAGACGTCCAAATGTGTGGTGCTGGACAAGAACAGCAGGTCAGGCAGCATTGGAGGGGAAGGAAAATCGATGTTTTGGCATATGCCTATCATCAGGAATGTCCAAGATTTCGATACTCCTGCTTCTTGAATGCTGCCTGACCAGCTAGGCACTTCCAGTGCCACACTTTGCAACTCTGATCTCCAGCATCTGCAGTGTTCACTTTCTCCAAGGGTGGTAGATCTGGACTATATGGATTTCAGTTACACCAGAACAGGATGAGGCTTTTCAGCCCCTGGAGTATGATATACAGTTACAGGAGGAGGCCAATCAGCCCTCAAGTCAATAGAACTAGACCCATTCTGGATCATGCAGCAACATGATCAGGCTATTCAGCTACTTGAAGTCAATAACACATGAAATGGAAGAGGCAACAAAATGACTGGCCTATGGGGTACACTGGAATAACACCAGGCTATATAGCCTGTAAAGCCTGCCCTTCCCTTCAATAAGGTCAGGGCTGATCTCTTCCGGCATTAATTTCTCTTCTCTGCCCAATTCTTTGTAGCCCTAACTCCCTGATGTGTCAAGATCCATTAACACCATTCTGCTCCCCAAACATTTCAGAGATGTAGCTGTCTGAGATAGAGAGGCCAGAATAGTCACTACCCTCTGAGAGAAGGAAACAGTCCCCACGGATCTACCTTGACCTTTGACATGAACAAAAGATATGAGCACAGTATCAGAGTGACTGGCCCTGACATCACGGCAGGGCGTGACTGAGGAATGTGTCAAGGAAACTGAATAACATTGAACCTAATGGGAATCAGTTGTAAACTACCAAGTGGTTGGGCCATTCAGGACACCATGTGGCTGGTGCAGATCAATCCTCTCAGTCCCTAGATATCTATGTTGGCGATCTTCAAGGTAGCTTCCTCGGCACAAACATCTTCAGCTGGTTCATCAACGTCTTACCCTCCATCATTAGATCAGAAGTGAGGAAGCTCAGAAAATATCACATAAAACATCAAAACCTGGTCAACGTTCAAGCTCATCCTGTTAACGTCTAGGTAACATTAATGTAACAGTACTACTGGACCCTGAACATTTCCAAAGAACTAAAAAAGAGCAGCTCATTCTGTATCTCAATCTGGTGTCACAGAAATGTGAGAGCACCATTCAGCCCATTGAAGCTATTGGATAAGAAGAGGCACAGACCATTTACTATCTCTTACCTATTGCACAAGAAGAGTTTTAAAAAAACTACAAATGTTGGAATGCAGGAGACTGGAAGAACGCAATAGGCCAGGCAGCATCAGGAGAAGAAGTCCACTCCTTGGGCATAAGCTTTCTTCATGACTGGGGTGGGGGTAACGGTGTGTACAGATAAATAGTCGAGGTGCAAGAGTAGGAGGAGGCGGTGTGGTGAGGTGGGAAACACAGGTAGAGGGTACCACCGGGTTGGTCAATGGGAGGAATGAATCCAGTTGACAGCTGGAAGATTGGTTGATGAGAGGAAAGGAAGGAGGAGAGGCTGGGAAGGGAGTCGGGGTATTGGAAGGGAGGTTATTAGAAATTGGAAAACTCAATGTTGAGTCTCCCGGGCTGTAGGCTGCACCGGTGGAATATTCAATGTTCCTCCAGATGTGCTTTGGTTCGTTGTGGCAATGGAGGAGGTCAAGGATGACCATGTCGGAAATGGAGTGGGAGGGGGAATTGAAATCGGACGTGATTGGGAGGTCAAATCAGCCCTTACAGGCCCAGCTGAGATGCTCAGCAAAGCATTCCATTTAGTTTACATTTGGTCTCCCTGATATAGAGAAGACCACATCAGTACCACCAGATACAGTTAACTAGGTTGGATCCCATCACCTGACACATCTTCCACAAGGACCAATCACTTCACTAATTTTGGTTCGTGCCACACTCCCCACCAAACCCGCCAATCCTCACTGGCAACTGACCCTGCAGATGAAAATAATGCATCACCTGCTGGAACACCACCCCCCTCATCTCATCCAAGGCCCCAAACAGTCCTTCCATGTTAATCATAGGTCACATGCCTCTCCTTCAACCTAGATTACTCCATCAGGTGCACCTGATGTGGTCTTCTCTACATCGGGGAGAGCAACGTAAACTAAGGGCTCATTTCGCCGAGAATCACGACAGGGCCCACAGCGGCCGACCTGAACTCCCAGGCACCACCCATTTCAATTCCCCTTCCCAATTCCTTTCCAACGTGACCTCCTTGGCCTCCTCTGTTGCCACAGTGAGTCAGACCGCAAATTGGATGAACAACATCTTACCTTCTGCCTGGTTAGCCTACAACCTGGAGGACTCAACATTGGGTTCTCCAATTTGGAATAACCTTCCCAACCATGGCCCTACTCCCTTTCCAGTCCCGCCTTCTACCTTCCATTGAACCAAATGACCCCACCTTCTAGCTCCCAACCGGATTCATCCCTCCCATCGACCAACCAGGTTGCACCCACCACTTGTGTCCACCTTTCTGCTACCTCACCATCCTGCTGCTCTCCCCACTCCAACCACTCAATCCCCTCTTTATCTGCAGTTCCCCCTACCCCCACTCGCAGTCCTTAAGAACGGGTATATTTGAAGTGTTGACTTCTCCACCTCCTGATGCGGCCTGGTTTGCTGTTTCTTCCAGCCTCCTGTTTGTTTAATGTTACACAGGAAGATAAGGAATCTAGTCAGCACAACACGCAGGTAAGCAGCTGCCACGCGTCACCCAATAGTGGACCTCTTCCCTGGAACGAGGAAGAGGACATTCAGCCACCCGAGACATTGACAAATGAACAGAAGAAGCCATTCAGCCCGTCCAAACAGTTACACTGAAACTGGAGGATGTAATTGATGCTGCAACACTACAAACTAATGAAGCAGAGGCTGCACAGACAGATTGCTCCATGTTGTGCCTCCTGGCTCCTTTGCTAATGTTTCACACGTGTTACATTAACATGGTTTGCTGATGGTAAGGAGGCACACCGGATGGTTTGTGGCACATCTCAAGGAGGCATCTTCCATCTCCGAGAAGACAGGGCTAGTCTTCTGTATGGATGTCAGAAGCCTTTGAGAATGACCAGCCCTGTCAGAATGTAGCTGCTGAGAAGTTTGTGAACAACATGATGCTCAGTGCAGGGTCTCACTCCAACCTTGCGTTGAGACGGAGAGAGTTTGGTCAGAGCCTGGAACTGTCTCTCAACAACATGGGGGCTCCACAGGGACATGTAAACGATCACAGAGTCATAGAGTTCAACGTGCCCTTTAGCCCAAACTGGACCATTCAGACTAAAATGTCCATTCATGCTAACTCCATTTTCCTGTACTTGGCCCATGTCCTTCTTAACATTCCCTTTCATATATTTGTCCAAATGAGAAAACATAAATTGCGGGAAACACGTAATATTTCATGGTGTCAATGCTTAGTTTTGAAAATAATGAATATTGGTCCATAACGCTCAAGTTTTATTGCAATCACATTTTATTCTTTTTTCGCATTACAGATTAAACACTCATTTCCTTCACACTGTCCTTGTGGTACCTTCAACGCAGGGATTACTCTGGCGCATTGACTGTATTCTGTCTCATTGTGGCAAGGAGATCATTCCTCATAAAGGAGAGAAAATCTGTTCACAGCGTCCCAAGTACTGTTTCAATAACACTTTAGAAATTCAGTAAGGTGTCTTCATACTTATACTTCCATCATTTTGCAATGAAGGACACTATACATTTACTACTGCTCCGTATGAATTCTATCAGTGGCTCATGACCAAGGACACCCACCTCCTTTTCACCAAGAACACTTGCCATCATCTCACCTTCACATAAATACAAACTGGGAAGGATGGTATGTTTTGCCAAATCATTTTGTTGCCTTGAAAAACGCCATGCTTTAAGCACAGACACGCCAACAACAACACCACTATTGCCATTGGAGATGGTTGCAGATGCTGCGGAGGTGATGGCCTAGCTGTATTTTCTCTGGAATAATAACCCAGAGACTCAGGTGATAACCGAGACCCCGGTTTCGAATCCCACCACGGCAAATGTTGGAATTTGCATTCAATAAAATATCAGGAAATGAGAATCTAATGAAACCATTGTGTTTGTCCTACCTGGAACACCAATGCACTTCAGAGTAGGAAATGTACTGTCTTCACCCGGTCGGACTTACATGCAACTCCAGACCACAGCACTGTGGTTAACACACAGCTGTAGTTTGAAATGGCCAAGCCAGCCGCTCCGTTATATCACTCACTAAAATTTTCAAAGAAATGAAACCGGGCGGACCTCAACACTGACTACTTACAGCCCACAGGCTGCAGTGGGTCAGGGAGGCGGCTCACCAACACCTTCTCAAGGACAATCAGGAAAGGAATTAATTACTGGCCCAACATCCCATTACTGAATAAAGGAAGATGATGACACTCAAGGAAGAGAGACAAAGGGACATAGCTCACTTCAAACTGGGACTTTGATGTACACCTCACATGGGCATGCATTTCAGTAATATGGGAACATGAGAAAAATAAATAAGATTAGTCTGGACTATTATTTCGACTCCAGCTAATCATCAACAGTCCCTCTGTTTGTTTCTTTCTCTCTACCTCTCTCTTTCTCTATCTATTCCACTCACTCCTTCTCCCTTTCACAACAGCCATCCCTGTCATCAACATCAAACACACTATTTCCCAGCTGCATTCAGTCTGATATATGGTGATTGGACGCAAAACTTCACTTCTATTTTTCTCTAGACCTGAGGCTGCCAAATCTGTTCAGTTTCTCTGGCATTTACTCGTTCCTTTTGTTTCTGATCTCTAGAGGCATTTTTTTCCTCTACCTTTCATGGGATGTCTGCATCATTGACAGGGCAGCATTTGTGGACCTAACTAAATGCCTTTTACTGTGAGGCCATTCCTTAAGGTATTGGGTCTGACGTCAGTCTTAATTCAGACCAGGCAATAATGTGAGATTTAATCACCAAAGGACAACAGTGAAATAGATAAACTTATTGACAAAGTGCTGGTGGGATTATACTAGTAAAATTCACTTTTATTTCCAGTTCCTGTCATTTGCATTTAAGTTCTGTCATCATCTGTGATAGGATTTGAAACAGTGTCCACCGTGTAGTTACCTGGGCCACTGAATTACGTGGCCAGCGACATTACTAGTCTGACACCGTGTCCCTGTCATGAATTTACTTTACAGACAAGAACAAGATTTTGATGGAAACATTTGTAAGGGAAAGAGTGATTAGAAGAGAACAGGAACCATAAAGTCTAACTTTTACCAAGGTATAGATAATGGTTTATTTAGCACTCGCACTGACGTCAAGATGTGGTCTGGCGATACCATGGAGCTGGGAGTGGGTAGCTTTGGTGATGGAGAGAATACCAAGACATAAATCAATTCGGGAAAAATAGGTACATTGTGATTGTGAACAGTCTTGTTTTCAGATGTTTATGTGTGCGAGTGTGTGGGTGGTTCTGAAATTTGTGGGTAATGAATGCATTTGCATTTGAAACTGAAGACAATAGTTTCAGTATTTACTAAATATAGATAACAGAAATAGCACAGAAGTTCACCATGGGATTAATAAATCGATAGTGATGGGGAGACTTACCAGGAACACCAACAATAGCCAGAATGGGATAGTAACCAGCCTGAATAATCAGCAGTACACCTCATATCCGATCTGGTAATATGTGCCAATACCAGGAAAGATAGAAAAGACCCCAGGATAAACTCCTGTCCATTGTTGCGTCATTCCAGTCGACTGTTCTCAGATTCTGATCCATTGTTGGCATATTCCAGTCTAATGCTCTCAGATTCTGATCCATTGTTGGCGTATTCCAGTCTAATGCACTCAGATTCTGATCCACTGTTGAAACATTCCATCTACTGTTCTCAGATTCTGGCCCATTGTTGGAACTTTCCAGTCTATGGTTCTCAGATTCTGATCTCTCCTTTCCCTGTCGCTGCAACTGCTGATCCTTGTCAGTGTTGCTGGTGATACATCTGCATCAATAATGGCATAAAGCATTGGAGGAAGCCCCGTACAAATAGAAGAGGAAAACCATCCAGTGACATAATTAGGATCCATGGAGAGTGACATCAATCACAGTCATTGAACAAACAGACCCAGATTACTCCTTTTGGAATACGACATTCAGTTCAAAATAACAACTGGATTGAATTGAATGTTGACATCGCTGGCTAATGGTCAAATCTCCCATTTCCATTTGCTCTCGTGAAGTTAATTGTGAGGGAGAATTATTGACGTTTTCTTATCGCGGGTTAGATGATTCTGCTGTGTTATTCATTTGCAATGCTGTAACCACCTGAACGCTCCACCATGACCATCCACAAAAAAAAATCACAATCTAGATGTGGTTTCCATGCTGGTCTCTCCTTGACTAGAACAGGCGCCAAGCAACAGATTCTCAGTGGATATATTTGCCCTGACCATACACAGGAAGTGTGGATATGTCTGGACATTCCACTCGTGACAATGCTGAATCTTCAACACACAATATGATTGAGCACTGTTTTATGTAAACTAACAAACACCTTAATACATTATATTGGCTTCAAAGCGGTAAGACTTACAGTTTTGGAAT
Organism: Chiloscyllium punctatum; assembly: GCF_047496795.1. Classification (NCBI taxonomy): domain Eukaryota; kingdom Metazoa; phylum Chordata; class Chondrichthyes; order Orectolobiformes; family Hemiscylliidae; genus Chiloscyllium; species Chiloscyllium punctatum. The sequence goes on from NC_092772.1 coordinate 24,163,663, forward strand.
TCAGTCCAAAGCCAAATGTGGCATGTTCTCACAAAGCCAGTCCTTTTACAGGGTTATGTTGTCCTTGGTTCTTTTGAAAGAGGGTCTAAAGGACCCAAGATTCCAATATGTCAGAATTTTGAAAGGTTCTTTGGGGTCCTTTTGTTAATACCTAACAGATAATGCCTCATCCAAGAAGCCTTTCAAGTCTCTAAAAAGTACCCTGTATAATCAGGAGGACCTGTCCTGCTCCCTAGGTGGACAGGTTGGATCAGTTCAGGGGTTTGTTGAGTCAGGGTCACTGGACACTCTCTGCCTCCTTCTGCCCTTCCGACATTATAACCTGTAAGCAGTTGTGTCAGTTTTATTCTTGGTGCTAAGGGGTTTTGTTTATTGGGATTGTTGCAAGTATATTGGAACAGCATCTTTAAATCGGGATAGCCTGTCAGGTTCGGATACGATACGTTATTCAGGTATTCTATTTTCGGTTCCTTATGTTTAATTTGGGAATTTGGCAAATAAATGTCATTTGTTGAAAACTCGGCAGTCTGACCAGCTAATTCTCTCTGGGAATATCAGCTATACACGAACCTTCAACAAGTAGCAAATTTATCGTCCAGCTACCTGCTTAAAATGTTTTGAGGGTTCGGGTCTGGTCCATAACAGATTAGGGGCCTTCGCGGAATTTAGACAGCGAGTGGCAGGTGATATTGTCTCTTACTTCGTGTGTTGATTAGGTGAGTAAACAGACCTTCAGATAGCAATGGTTCCTGCAGGAACAAAGCTTGTTTTGGAGGTGGAGAAAGTGACCTTGGGGGTTTTACAAAATGCACATAAGTCCAAGCCACAGGAATTAGTAGACAAAGGGAGTAAAAGCTACCGTCTGGTGTGAGGAAAGATGAGATGAATGCAGCAGTAGCTCAGCATTCCAATTTGCTGGAAACTCCATCAGGATCTGTGGAGATGAGTAAGCTTCAATCGCAAAAGAGGCAGCTTGAGTTGGAAGCAGAGGTGAAGCAGTTTGAGCTACGACTATAAAAAGAAGAGGAAGAAAGATAACGAAGAGGTTTAACGGAGGAAAGAGAAAAAAATAAATAGCTTCAGCAGGAGAGAAAGAAAATGAGGGAGCATTTGAGCTTCCGAGGTGGACACTTAGAATGGAAAGTCAGCTGAAAAGGATAAGGATGAAGGTTGAAGCTAAGCTTCATGAGCAACAGACTGAAGATGGGTAAACCCATGGTCGTCCAAAGCCTGGTGAGAAATGTGTTTCAGTATATTCACAGCTTGCCTAGATTAATGAGGAGGGAAGTGGCTAAAGAATTTCAGTGGGCAGTGACCATGTAGGTTTTGTTGACCCAAACAAAACTTGTAGGTAGAGCTAGTGAGGTATGTACAACACTATCAGAGGAGGGATCCGGGGAGTATGAGAAGGGGAAAATGTACATATGAGCATGTGCCAAAAGCCTACAGACAACGTGAGGAATTTAAGGAAGGATCCTGTTCGAACCCATATTGAGTTTGAAAGAATCAAACAAAGTAATTTTTATGGATGCATAAGAGCTTTAAAAAGAGAGCAAACCTACAATGCTCTGAGAGAGACAATTACTTTGAAGGGGTTTAAGCATTCACATAGTGCAAACTCATTTGGAAGATACTAGAGTAATAAAGGCAAGGCTGGCAGCTGAAGAGGCTGATGATTATGACTGGTGATTATTGTTATAAAACTTGTTTTGGCTTCCAGAGTCAATTTCAGTCAATGATGGATAGAAATTGGGGCAAAGAGAAATCCCCACGTAGAAAGGGAGACGTAGATCTCGGTGAAGGCAATACTTGAAGGAGGCAGAGAAGATTTTTTAAAAGCCTCCGGTGTTTTCATTGCAACAAATTAGGTCATGTGAAATCACTGTTTTGGTGGATTCAGAAACAAACACAGACGTAGGAAAAAGGAATAAATCTGGGAGTTTTGATGGAGCGGTAACAGAATGCACAGTGGAAACTAGAAAGCTGCATCAGAGTGTATAATCTGTATGGAGGTTTGTTACGGAGGGAGTACCAGATCTGCTTATAAAATATACCTGCAAAGGGAAAGTTTATTCATATAGGGCAGTTAAAGAGAATGCAATATTAAGAGACACCGGATCCTCTGTGAATAGATAAGGAGATATATACTCCTGAAGGAATATTTCCAGAAAAGGTACAGTGAAAGGCAATTCACCATGAGACAAAAGGTGCAAAATCATGTAAAGTGAGCATAGCGTGTCCAGAAAAGGGTGGGGAAATTGTGGTAGAGGTATTGGACAAACTCTCAGCTCCAGGAATACAATTTGTCCTTGTGGAAAATATAGCTGATTCAGTGGTAGGATAACTGCTACTCTCGTTGAAAAGCCAGTGGATATGCAGACAAATGAATCAATGTAGGAATCTTATCCTGGAAAGTTTCCTGATTATGGGTAATAAAGTCCCAATATTACCAGTTGAAACAGAAAATACCAAAAATGTAAAGATAAGGAAGCTTAAGTGGCATGAGCAGATACTTTGTTCCATCAGAAAGTTGAGACAAAACAGGAGCAAATAGGTGATCATGTAACTATTTTTGCTCAGCTAAACTAATTGAGTCACAGCCGAAAGATAAAAGTTTAAAGCAGTTGTATCAAAAAGCACATACGTTAGGAATTTTGACTGTATCCCTGAGCTTTATTACCTTAAAGATAATGTCCAAATGAGGAAATGGAGGCGATCATATATTCAAGGAGATGAGAAATGAGAAGAGATTCATCAAATCATATTGCCAATGTGGTACAGAAACGAGGTGATGCGAATGGTGTATGAGTTACCACCGAGAAGTCAGTTCGGAGTGAGGGAAAAAAACAGACTGAATACAGAGACATTTTACTGGCCTGGACTGCAACGGGATGCAGTTGAATTTTTCCAGATGCATCATACATGTCAGGTAATTGGAAAAACACAAGCGATAATAAAACCTGCACCTTTCTTAACTATTCCGGCATTTGAGGAACCTTTTACAGGAGTCCTAATTGATTGGCTCGGTCCCAGACCACAATCAAAAGAGTGGGCATCAGTATTTTTTTTAACAATAATGGATGCATCGACTAGATTTCCAGAGGCCATCCCAAGGTGCAGTATCACAGCTAAAAGAATTGCAAAGGAATTACTCTTTTATAAAAAATAGATACAGACTACCAATGAAGATACAGTGAGATCAAGGTTCAAAGTTCACATCTAATTAATCACGATAATGTCTTAGGAATGAAGCAATTCAAATCTACTGCAAACCATCCACAATTGCAGGGAGCACGAGAAAGGTGACATTAAACATTAAAGACCATGTTGAGGGTTTATAATCAGGATTGTCCAGATGATTAGCGTCGGGGAATTCCATTTGCACTTATTGTGATCAGGGATGCCCCCGATTAACAGAGCAAATTTGTTCCATTGGAATTATTTTGGGGGCATTAAGTAAGGGGACCATTAAAATTGATTAAGGAGAAAATAGTAAATTAGAGTTCAAAGGCCACACATTTGGACTCGGTCTCAAAATTTAAGGAACGATTAATAGCGCTGGGAAGTTGGCTAGACAGCATTTAAAAGAAATGCAACATGCAATAAAACAGGAAGCGGACAGGAAATTTCAAAAAGTGCAATTTTGTTATCGGGGATAAGATTTTACTGTTACTTCCAGTTATAGGTGAACCTTGAAAAGCAAGGTTTAGTAGACCTTATCAAACACAACGGATATTGAGTGAGAGTAACTACTTGATAGGACTCCAGAAAAAAAGAAATCTCACAGCGTATGTCATGTGAATATGCTCAAAATGTACTTTGACAGGTAAGGACAGCCAGAGAACTAGGTGTTAATGATTATGGCACAGAAGGAAAAAACAACTTCAGAGGATTCTGAATCGGACATTCCTAAAATTAAAGTGGACAATGAGGTAGTTGTTTTAAAATGTGTTGCTGGAAAAGCGCAGCAGGTCAGGCAGAATCAAAGGAGAAGAAGAATCAACGTTCTGGGCATAAGGCCTTGTTCAGGAATGAGGAGGGTGTGCCAAGCAGGCTAAGATAAAAGGTAGGGAGGAGGGACTTGGGAGAGGGGCATTGGGAATGAGATAGGTGGAAGGAGGTTCAGGTGAGGGTGATAGGCCGGAGAGGGGGTGGGGGCGGAGAGGTCGAGAAGAAGATTGCAAGTCAAGAAAGCGGTGCTGAGTCTGAAGGTTTGGACTGAGAAAAGGTTGGTGGAGGGGAAATGAGGAAGCTGGAGAAATCTGCATTCATCCCTTGTGGTTGGAGGGTTCCTAGGCAGAAGGTGAGTCGCTCTTCCTCCAGGCGTCGTGTTGCCATGGTCTGGTGATGGAGGAGTCCAAGGACCTGCATGTCCTTGGCGGAGTGGGAGGGGGAGTTAAAGTGTTCAGCCACGGGAGAGTTGGGTTGGTTGGTGCTGGTGTCCCAGAGGTGTTGTCTGAAACGTTCTGCAAGTAGGTGGCCTGTCTCCCCAATGTATAGGAGGCCACATCGGGTGCAGTGGATGCACTAAATGATGTGTGTGGAGGTGCAGGTGACTTTCTGATGGATATTGAAGGATCCCTTGGGGCCTTGGAGGGAAGTGAGGGGGGAGGTGTGGTCGCAAGTTTTTCATTTTTTGCAGTTGCAGGGGAAGTTGCTGGGAGTTGAGGTTGCGTTGGTGGAGTGTGTGGATCTGACAAGGGAGTCACGGAGGGAGTGGTCTTTCCGGAACGCTGATAGGGGTGGGGAGGGAAATATATCCTTGGTGTTGGGTTGCGTTTGGAAGTGGCAGAAATGACGAAGGATGATACAATGTTACTGAAGGTTGGTGGAGTGGTAGGTGAGGACCAGTGGGGTTTTGTCCTGGTGGCGATTGGAGGGGCGGGGTTCAAGGGCGGAGGAGCGGGAAGTGGAGGAGATGCGGTGGAGAGCATCATCAATCACGTCTGAGGGGAAATTGCGGTCTTTGAAGGAGGAGGCCAGTGGATTGTTCGGTATTGGAATTGGTCCTCCTGGGAGCAGATGCGGTGAAGGCGAAGGAATTGGGAATATAATCCCACCTTTTCCTCCACTACATTGATGATTGTATCGGCGCTACCTCGTGCTCCCACGAGGAGATTGAACAGTTCATCCACTTTATGAACACCTTCCACCCAGACCTCAAATTTATCTGGAGAGTCTCAGACTCCTCCCTCCCCTTCCGAGACCTCTCCATCTCTATTTCGGATTACCGACTCAACACGGACGTATACTATAAACCGACTGACTCCCACAGCTACCTAGATTACACCTCTTCCCACCCTGCCCCCTGTAAAAACGCCATCCTACGTTTCATTCCAGCTCCAACTCTGATATGACCCTGGCGATGAGGAAAATTACTCAACTATATCCAGTCCCTGCATAGGAGAATAATTACAATCTGACCAATTACCACACCCTCAGTCCCATCTCGACAGTCAAATTGGTGTGAATACTTTTCGATATAGCTGTCAGGTAGCACCGAAATAATCGGGTCAGTGTGGTTTCTGATAGGTCCCCATGTGGAGATGGTGCTGCAGTGGACATATAATTGGTTTACGAATCCAGTCCAACCCAATGATCTGGCAGCTGTTGGAAGTTAAAAATAATTAATAAAATATCGATACCTAAAATCTGGTGTCAGTAATACTGTCCAATGTTGATTTTAAACATCTGTCTCCTTCCCCAAGTGAACTCCCGTGCTTTCTTGGCCTAAAAGTGACTCCAGACAGACAAACATGGTCTCTGAATCGGCCAAGTGAGACACCCAATAATATTAAACTACTCTGAGGTCTTAAAGGATAAAACCTGACAGAACATCTCGCATCAACCTCGTTATCAGAAAAGGGAGTGAGAAACACAGTTCTATCGACCCTGCATAGACATCCTTCCAAACATCTGAGAGCTTATGACAACATTTACAGAGCTTTCCCACAGACTGAACAGAAACATCGGGAGAGGGGGAAGTCATTCAGCACATTGAGCTTTCCGCATGCTATTTCATGGCCGAACATCTCCTCGATGCAGTTTTCCCCACAGAATGTTCATATCCCAAAATATGTTGAAACAATATTGAAATATAGTGCCTTCGGCCCATCAATATATAGGGAGTTCTCTGATAACACGTGTTTATTAAGTATGATTTGACTGCAATGTGATTCGTGAACCATTTTCTAGAAAATGAACTAACATCCCTGCTTCCAATCTGTCACACCCTGTCAGAGTTTTATATATCTCACTGAGATCTCCACTCATTTTCCTAAAGCCCATGGAATACAGGCCCAGTCACCCCAAACTCTGCTCCCACAACTAACTGTCATCCCAGAGATCAGTCTGGTCATCCTTCACTGCACTCCCTCAATGTCAGGTTTGCCCTTTATTAGGTATGGACACCAAAACTGCACACAATACTGCACAATGTTCGATATGGGGTCCCACCAAGTCCCCGTACAGTTGCAGTAAATGACACTTACTCCTGTATTCTAAATCACCCTGAAATGAAGTTAAATAAACCATTTATCTTCCTACCTGCTTTCTGCTGCTGCAATATTGCTTTCAGTGACTAGTGTACAGGGAGATCCAGATTCTTTTCAATGTTACAGCTCCCTACTTGCTGGGTCTACGTACACTGTATACAGCGTGCCAATGCCATTCCCAGTATTGACTTCCGTGTTCAGAACTCACTGCCCTACATGGACTCGGAATGCTGCGCAGAAATAAACAAAAATGCAGCTTAAATTCATTTATATATCAACAAATTTCAACCAATCCCTTTTCAAAGGATAGGCTGCCATTCAATTGATCCCATCAATGTACACAACTTCTCATCTCTGCCATTGCTCTCCATCTGCCAGGTATTTGCCCAGTCACTCCACTTGTCTCAATCAATTTGGAGCCTTTTTTACGTCCTCCTCATCCACTCACAAGCTGACATCGTTTACAGCTGTCAGCAGTCTTGGGAATATTGGAATTGAGCCCCTCAACCAAAGATATGATGGGTATTTGGAATAGTTGGATGCCAAATCTCGATCCTTGTTATATCCTCCAAGCCTTCCATTCAAAACACATGGTTTTATTCCTACTCACTGTTTCCTGCCAATTCTCCCATTCTAAAACCATGACCATATATTAGCCCCAGTCCCATAGGATTCGAATTTGCACAATAGGCTTGGGGCTTTATCAAAAATCTTTCTGAAAATCCAATCGTATTGCGTTGATACCTTCTCCATAATTTTGCTAAAAGCCATTTTCCCAAACATGATTCCTATTTCATAAACCTCTGTTGACTTTGTCTATGCCCATTAATTTCAGTCCAATATTTTCTCGAAAATGTTTTAGTTACTAATTTCATTCTATTCCCTTTTTCTCTCCAGACTAAAGTTCCCGAGTATTGCGAGGAAATGTTATTTTTGTTTTTTCTTCTTCTGTGAAGGCATAACCGAAGTATTTGCTCCATTGATCTGCTATTTACCTGTCCTCAATTATCTGGTATCAGACTGTAAGGAAGCTGCACCTTTTTCTCTTCATTTTGCCATTGGCGTATTTTCAGAAGATATTACAAGTTCACTCATATACACTGTGATAAGATATTCTTCAGAAAACCATCAATTCCTATCTTAAGCTGCTGAATGATTGACCTTCCACAGCCATATAATCACAGAAGCACAGACTCTGTACTATCAGAAATACAGCACGGTCTACATTAGCCCCACTTTCCAACACAAAACCTGTCGCCGTGAACCTTATGGCATTTCAAGTGCACAACCATGTATTTTCTAATGGTTTTGAGGTTACCATGACAATTCCCTCTCACGAAGTGCATCCCAGACCCAAACACACTTTGCTTCAAAAACAGTCCTCAAATCCTCACTAAGCCTCAAACCCTTCACTTCAAAAGTGTGTCCCTTTGATTAAAAGGACCAGCTGCTGTCTATCCACCCCATCCATATCCCTCGTAATCTTATCCTCCTGATTCAGGTCCCCCTTAGCTTTCTCTGCACCAAAGTAAACAATTCGAGCTTATCCAGGCTCTATCCATAGCTGATACGCTCCATCCCAGAGAACATTCTGGTGAATCTCCTCTGCACCCCCTCCAGTACAATCACATCCTTCCTGTAATGTAGCTCCCAGAATTGCACACAATATTCCATCTTAGCTAATGAAAGTTCCACATAGCTCTTATAATCTATGCTTCGATATGTGAAGGCGATGTTGACGCTCCCATACGCTTTATCAAATTGTGTGTTACCCTGTCCAGCCACATTCAGAGATGTGTGGAGAAGCACCCTCTCAGCTTCCTAGTGTGTTGCCATTCATTGAGTCCTTGCCTGTCGGGTTCCTTCTTCCAAAGTGCATCACCTCATAGTTATCAGGGTTACATTCCATCTGCCATTGATCCACCCATCTGACCATTCCATCTGTATCTTCCTGCAACGTAAGGCCTTCCTCTTCACTGCCAACTACCCGGCCAATCTTTGTATCAAACACAAACTTACGTAAGACACTCCCCACCCCTCGTCCATATTCACAGTTGCATCCTTTATGATAAGGTTTAAAATCAGAAAACATCAGCTTGTAGTCCAACAGGTTTATTTGGAGACACGAGCTTTCAAAACGCTGCTTCTTCATCAGGTGGTTGCACGCTTTGATGAAGCACTTCAAAAGCTAGTCCCACCGAATATACCTTTTGGAGTATAAACTGGTGTTATGCAATTTTTAGCTTTGTCCACCCCAATCCAACACCAACACGTCCGAATCACAAATATTAAGAGACACAGCACTTATCCCCGTGGTGCACCATTGGACACTAGCCTCCAATCACACAAACAGCCCTCTACCACCACCCTCTGTCTCGTAACACTTAGTTTAATTTGGTTGCAACTTGGCAAGTCACTAATAAGTCCTACCTGTTCCCTAGTTATTCTGTTCTGCTGGAGACACTTGTAGAATATCTGGTGATTCTCCCGAATCTTTCCTACCAGTAGGTTTCCATGCCCCTGTATTAGTCACTCCCATCCAAATGATGAATTTCCTCCTTATTGCAGTCTTAACTGGCCTGTCCCAGATCCTGCCATTATTTGCCTTGAATGTGGAATAGACAGCGAGGGAAACGTTCTGTTAATTTCCAACTTGTCAAATGTTTTGTGAATTATCTAAATTTCACTGTGACCCACCTCTCATTCTTTGAAACTCTAGAGAACACAGGCCGAGATTCCTCATCAGACAATCTCACCATCTGAGGGAATAATCTGGAGAATGCCCACTGCACTTCCTCTCAGGTCAGTATATTCTTTCTGTGATTCGGTCACCAAAACTGTGCACAATACTCCAGCTACAGTCCCACCAACATGCTGTGAAACTGTTTCAACATGTCTTTACATCAATGTTCTGGCTCCCTTAAAGGAAGGCGAACCAAACTTTAACTTTCCACTTACATATATTCCTCCAAACACCCTTCACATTCATTACATTTACGAACTCACTGAGATCTTATAGAAACCCTTCCGAAAATCCAGTATATGCCAATTCGACACTTTCCCCATTATCTATGCTATAAGAAACAACTTCAAGCAATTCCGAAGTTTACCAAGTATGATTTCTCTATCAGAAATACATGCTGATTCTCTCCATTGTTGCTGCTAATTTCTAAATAGGAAAAATGTCATCCTGTGTGATAGATTCCAACAGTTTCCCGACAAATGTCAAGTTACCTGGTCTACAGTTCTCCACACTATGTCTTTTTCCCTTTGTAGCTGTTTGGATCCCTTCCATTCATCTATAGTTTATCCACAATAGTTTCCGGTGTCTGCAGAATGTATAGGAAAATAAAACACAGTCATCGACAGTGCAATTAATACTACTATTGGTATTTATTTCTGGCATTTTCATATGAAGTACATCTGTTTCAGCAGACTTAGCAATGCTCAATCCAGCTACATGTTCAAGTACTACCTTGTTACTGATATGAATTGAGTTTGTCTTTAGCTCCAGGAGTCCGATACGATAACTTGGCATTACTGGGTGATTTTCTGATTCTTTCTCCATGAAGACAGATGCAATGTAACTGGTTATTTTGTTGGCCATTTCCCTGTTCTGCACAAGGACCTCTCCTCTCCCGATTACAAATTTCCATATTTGACTTTGCTTTTATTTTGTTTCTTTTGAAATGTAGATCGCAGATTGATGTAGTCTTTGTGGTCCAGTTTGTTAGCAGGTATGTTCTCTTTTTGATTTCCTTTTCAGTTTCATGGACTTCCATTTTTGTATCGTTAATGTCTGAGAATTCTCAGGTTTTCACATAGCTGGAATTCTTCTGAAGTCACTTCCTACGATTAATATATTTTCTAATTTGTTATGTTAACCATCACTGAGTCACTTTCTCACTCTTTGGTGTTTGCACCTGAAATAAATAGATGTATGTTTCAGACTTTGCAGTATTTCTAAAAACACCTGGTCCTGACCAGTTATATTCAGGAACACAGCAGGAGGATAGGGGGACAGAGAAAATATTGCGGGAGCACTGTTTGACTCTTTTCTATCATCACTGGCCAACGAGTGCCGTCGTGGACGACTGGAGTGTAGCGAATACTGAGCCCGTATTCAAGAAATGATAAAAAGATAAACTTGGGAACTAAAGACCAGTAATCCTAAAATTAGTGGGTAGGTTACTTTAGAAGATTTAGAGAGACTGGATATACATTCATTTGAAAGGCAGGGTATGGTTCGGAGTAAGACTAAAATGGTGCTGGAAAAGCAGAGCATGTCAGGCAACATCCGAGGAGCAAAAAAAATCGATGTTTCTGGCAAAAGCCCTTCATCAAATTCAGCACAGGAGTTTGTGCAAGAGAGATCGTGACTCACAATTTTGTTGGAGTTCTTTGATAAAGTGACCAGCAACGTTGAGGAGGTCTGGGTGGTATACGTAGTATAGGTTGATTCCAGTAAGGCCTTCTGTAAGTTTCCACATGGTACTCTGGAATCTCTGGAAGGTTAGATCGCATGGAATTGAGGGGGAGCTGGCAAATTAGGTACAAAATTGCCTTGATGGTAGGAAGGAGAGATTAATACTGGAAACATGCTGATCAGACTGGAGGCCTGTGAATAGTGGAATGCCTCAGGGGTTGATGCTGACACCACTACATATTCCATATATTACATGAGAATGTACAGGCATGATTTGTAAGTTTGAAGACGGCACTAAAACAAGCGGCATCACGGAGAGTGAAGAAGGTTATCAGAATTTTCAGAAATTTCAACAGTGCTTTGATCAGCTGCAGAAGTGGGCTGAGAAATGGCAAATGGATATTAATATAGATCAGTGTAAGTTCTTGTATTTTATAAAGTCAAATAAAGTTTCGAGTTTCATGGTGAATGGTTGGGTCCTAAGGAGTGTAGTGGAACAGAGGAACCTTGGAATTCAGATGCATGATTCTCTGGAAGTTGATTCAGATGTAGACAGTGAAGAAAGCTTTTGGCAAACTGGCTTTAATCGGTTTATATCACTGAGTATCGAAATTAGAGAGTTATGATGCAGTTATACAGAATGCTAGTCAGGCCTTATTGGTAACGTTATGTTCAGTTTTGCTCACTTTGCTATAGAAAGGATGTTATTAAACTGGAAAGAGTGCAGAAACCATTTACAAGGATATTGCCAAGGTCTCAATGGTCCGAGTTACAGAAAGAGGTTCGACAGGCTAGGACTTTTTACTTTTGTATGCATGAGGCTGAGGGAGGATCATATTGAAGTTTATAAGATCATGTCAGGCATGGATAGAGTGAATGCACCCAGTCTTTTTTCCCAGGGTTGGGCAATCACAGATTAGAGAGCATCAGTTTAAGGTCAGAGGGGACAGAATTAAAGGGAACTTGAGGAACAACTTTTTAACACAGGGGCTGTTGCACATGGATTGAGAAGTGGTTGAGGCGGATACATTAACAATATTTAAAAAGCATTTGAACAAATACATGGATAGTAAAGGATTAGAAAGGTATGGGACAATGGCAGGGAAATAGGTTTAGCGTGGATGGGCATTTTGGTTGCAATGGACCAGTTTGGGCTGAAGGGCATGTCTCCGTGCTGTCTGCCTCTGTGACTCGAACAACCATTGCTTGTCTCCACTGAATGTTATATTGTACTTTCCCAATTTACTGAAGATATCTTGACACTCTAGCCTCCAGTCTTCCATGATGTTTGACTGGAATATTTAAGCATTCTAAACTGTATGCAGACACCTTGTAAACTTTACCTTATAAATGGCATTATTCCTTAAATGCTGCTTCAGACCAAGGTTAATAATTCGTCCTTCTGACCACACAACATCAAATCCGAAATAACCTGCTCTCTAGTTTACTTCACAACATACTCTTCAACCCAAATCATATACACTTATGGAACGTATTTTTTCACAGCTTCAGCAGTCACTTAGTTAACGCTGTTAACCATTCAATAAGACTGCGGTATCCACAATACTTGTCTATCTCATTTCCAGAGCATGTGATGCTCCGATTTTCTGCGATTGTTTTGGGTTCGATATATAACACACCAATATTTGCTTCTTCTTGCTGTCTGTAAATTCTACCTAAACTGATTCTGTGGAAGCTGAGGGACAGGTCTGTGTCGTTATTAGTGGTAGACCTGGGCAAGACATTCAGGGAGGCTCACCTCGACGCTGAGATGATCTGGAGAAATATCCCACAATACTGGACAAGCAACAATATCCTCCTCTCTCTGTTAGGATAAGACTTACCATATACTCTCTGCTCCCTCACACTCGCTGTATATCTGTTATAGCACCTAATCCAGAACAAGGTTCACGCTCTGTCTCCAAATAAGGCTCAGGCATTACCACTCTCAGTATTGAATTCAGCAACTAATAATACTATATGGATTCAAAACTGTAGACTGACTCATTCCAGACACCTCAAAACTCCCTCCACCTCTTCCAGCACAAACAGCATAGAACATAGAACATAGAACAATACAGCACAGAACAGGCCCTTCGGCCCACGATGTTGTGCCGAACTTCTAACCTAGATTAAGCACCTATCCATGTACCCATCCAAATTCCGCTTAAATGTCACCAATGATTCTGACTCGACCACTCCCACGGGCAGCGCATTCCATTCCCCCACCACTCTCTGGGTAAAGAACCCACCCCTGACATCTCCACTATACCTTCCACCCTTCACCTTAAATTTATGTCCCCTTGTAACACTCTGTTGTACCCGGGGAAAAAGTTTCTGACTGTCTACTCTATCTATTCCCCTGATTATCTTATAAACCTCTATCAAGTCACCCCTCATCCTTCGCCGTTCCAACAAGAAAAGGGCGAGAACTCTCAACCTATTCTCATACAACCTATTCTCCATTCCAGGCAACATCCTGGTAAATCTCCTCTGCACCCTCTCCAAAGCTTCCACATCCTTCCTAAAGTGAGGCGACCAGAACTACACACAGTACTCCAACTGTGGCCTCACCAAAGTCCTGTACAGCTGCAACATCACTTCACGACTCTTGAATTCAATCCCTCTGCTAATGAACGATAATACTCCATAGGCCTTCTTACAAACTCTATCCACCTGAGTGGCAACTTTCAAAGATCTATGTACATAGACCCCAAGATCCCTCTGTTCCTCCACCTGACTAAGAACCCTACCATTAACCCTGTATTCCGCATTCTTATTTGTTCTTCTAAAATGAAAAGGTTTGAATGCATAAATTGGGGAAAGTCCGTCTTTCCAGGGAATCAATAACTTTAGTTAGAGCTTGAAAACCATTAGTGAATGATTAAGAAAAGTTTGGATGAGAGTTCCTTCCACTCATTAGAGTTATTTAAATCGTGAACGACTTTCCAGAAATAAAACGTAGAAGCTGACTTCAGAGTGTTTTAAAAGATACACGAACAAACGTACAAGGAGGGAATTTACCATTGAGTGAAAGTCAGTGTGGTTGCGTAACAATTTCGAATTTGTTGACTTCAGACACAAAGATATTTCATGAACACGTACAACTGAATAAGACTGAGTATAGCAAGTTCATGGATTGGTAAGGTGTGGCGTATTATTCAAGATGAATCTCTGTAAATGGAGCCGATGTCGTAAAATATCTGCAGACAGAAGTTTTATCCTAATGACTAGGAATTGAATCGTCACTTGGAGACGCAACACCTACTTTAAAGATTAGACCACATTCACATGATGTTATGTACATTTCGTACATTCTTAACTCCACCCAAGAAATCCACCAAGAAGACTCTGTCCTTTTGTATTGTTAAACCTCGGTACTTCTCTGCAGCACGTCATTGAAGATAAAATATGCTCAGACCAAAATTCAGTTCAATACAATATTCAAACGGTCCTATGTGATTTTTTGTTTATTATTGCAATAACCTTTGTCAGTTTGCAACAAACCGTGCAACATGAATCCAGTTCAACATCTATTTTCCCGGAATTTAACGTAGTGCACATGGGAAACGTTATCCATCTGCTGGAAAATCACCTTCGGCTCTCTCTCCACATATGTCTCTTCACGTTTTAGATACTTGCAGTATGTTTGTTGATCAAAAAGTCATTACCCAGAAAAGATCGCTTCTCAATCCACAAACACGGGTATTTTCCCATAAACTTGGCTTTGCTCAATATCAACTTCTGTCTGTATCCCTCAACCCGACGATAAATTGAAGCTGCTCCATGTGAAGCTCAAACTGAAAACTTCGGCACAGCACACCCCACTATACTGGAACAGAGATACCGTGCACTGGTCACCTTCAGCACAGGAGCAACACATTAATGCTTACCTCCACATTCCTGGTTTTACCTTAACGTTTGGGAAACCGAGTTTCTCTGATTCCATGGCTAGTTAAGGGGATTATATGATCATTTTCAGTGGTTCTGTCCCCGCGTGAGGAACTCATTGTAATATGCATAGATTGATGAAATGTACAATTTCATCTTTTGCCTTCACTAACCCATGAGCTTTCTATTTTGTTTTGCATCTGTAGAAATCTTAAAATCTTCATCTTGAACAAACTCAATGACAGGTCTCCATTGTGTCTCTGGCATCAAACTTCAAAGTGTAAACCCCTTCTGAATTCTTCCACCGCAGTCCGCTGTTTGGGAAGTGTTCCTGTTGTGGAAAATGCACTTCCCCGTGTGTCACGTGCTGCTCCCAGTATGCGCTCTGGTACTGCACTCATTTTCCTTCTGACACTTGCTCACTGTGTTGCTGTGATCATACAGTGACTTGGTGTCGCACGGCCCAGGAAAATGATACAGATCAAGGTTTTTGCATTGTTGCCTTCAATTGTCAGTTTAGCCTTATTTTGAATTTTGAAATTGTCTGTTCTGTACACAAGTGCGTGTCAAAAACATCTGAGCGGAAGTTCGGTGCTCCAAATAATGACATTGAGCACTATGCACTCTCCTCCAGTCTGGAAAACAATTCCTCACAGGCAATCTAATAGACAATAGACAGCAGGTGCAGGAGTAGGCCATTCTGCCCTTCGAGCCAGCACCACCATTCATTATGATCATGGCTGAACATCCTCAATTTGTATCCTGTTCCTGCCTTATCCCCATGACCCTTGATTCCACTATCCTTAAGAGCTCTATCCAACTCTTTATTGAAAGAAAACCTCCTGCTGTCTCGGGTTCTTCATTCCGTTGACTTCAAATCTTCACAGAATTCAACAGACCTTGTTACATATTCATTTTCTTATTTTTGCTCAGATCACTGTGTGCATAGTGTGACAGTGGGAGTCTACTTGCCCAACAACCTAGGGATCAGACCATAGTCTTGGAACCTTACTGTGTTATTTATCATTTCACCAACACCGGGGAGAAATCTCTGCTGCTCTGCATAATTTACGCAATTCAATTATTCATAAGGTCATAGCGTTTCCTGCATCTGTGACGAGGTGGCCGAGAGGTTAAGTCGATGGACTGCTAATCTGTTGTGCTCGAATCCCACTCTTGTTGCTGTCATCAACGGCATTTCAGTGGTGCTGTTTTCAGGTGTTCACAGCTGTCGTATTGAAATTGGAACTCCAATGGTCAGTTTATATGCATCGAAGCTGTTACAAACTTTCAAAGAATAGTTTGAGCCTGTTGACTAAACTGTATTGAAATGTCGGTTGCATTGGGATAATGAAAAGCAGCGTGGTTTTCTTTTTCAAGTCAAGTTGCTGTGACCGTTTTTTCGTATGAAAGACATCCAGGAAAATCAAAGAACAAGAGCTGCGAAGTGCATGTTTATGCAAAGGGAATCTTAATGAATGTTTTGTCAGATGAAATCTGGAGGAGGTTGAGTAGAAGTAATTCATCCTGGTGAGAAGAGCACAGCGAGACTGCACAAAATAATGGAGATATTTCAAAGGGGCAGGGCGTGGGTGTAGGGGCACTGAGAACTGGCTGTAAATGCACAGTGGAGAATTGCCGATGTGGGTGCCGTGCATGGGCACGGAGAGACTTGCAAATTGGTATCACCCTCGCCCCTTGCTCTCGCCATTGATGAATGCTGGACATAAGGCACAGATAAACGCAAGATGTGGGAAGCAAGCTCCCTCTCGTTATGCACACACTGGATGCATCACATTGAACTATGAACAACTGGAGAAATCAGCATGTTACCTATAGGGAGTGAAACTAAACAGTGGATCAATAACCGCAGATTCATGCAACATAAACATGAAAAATAATTTAAAATGTAGGGTGTCGGTTTGCTTGCTGAGCTGTAGGTTTGATATCCAGACGTTTCATTACCTGGCTAGGTAACATCATCATCAGTGGCGACCTCCAAGTGAAGCGAAGCTGTTGTCTCCTGCTTTCTATTTATATCTTTCTCCTCGATGGGGTTCCTGGGGTTTGTGGTGATGTCATTTCCTGTTCGTTTTCTGACGGTTTGATAGATGGCATCTGGATCTATGTGTTTGTTTATGGCATTATTGTTGGAGTGCCAGGTCTCTAGGAATTCTCTGGCGTGTCTTTGCTTAGCCTGTCCCAGGATCAATGTGTTGTCCCAGTCGAAATTGGTATTTTTAATCCGTGTGTCGGGCTACGAGGGAGAGAAAGTCGTGTCTTTTTCGGCTAGCTGGTGTTCGTATATCCTGGTTGCTAACTTTCTTTCTGTTGTCTTACTTAGTGTTTGTGGCAGTCCTTGCATGGAATTTTGTAGATGACGTTGGTTTTGTCTATGGGTTGTTCTGGGTCTTTTAAGTTTGTTAGTTTTTGTTTGAGAGTGTAGGTGGGTCTGCGTGCTTCTAGGATTCAGAGGGGTCTTAGTAGTCTGGCTGCCATTTCTGAAACTTCTTTGATATATGGTAAGGTGGTTATGTTTTCTGGCTGTGTTTGGTCTGCTTGTCGTGGTTTGTTCTTGAGGAATCTGTGGACTGTTTTTTTGAGTATCTGTTGTTCTCGAATACGTTGTATAGGTGGTTCTCCTCTGTTTTCCGAAGTTCGTCTGTGCTGCAGTGTGTGGTGGCTCATTGGAATACTATTCTGACGCAGGTTTGTTTGTGTGTGTTGGGATTGTTGCTGGTGTAGTTAAGTATTTGGTCAGTGTTTGTCGGTTTTCTGTATGCACAGGTTTGTAGTCCTCCGTTGTCGTTTCTTTCTACTGTGACATTCAGGAATGCGAGTTTGTTGTCGGTTTCTTCCTCCTTGGTGAACATTATGCCTGTGAGGGTGTTGTTGATGATGTTAAATGTCTTGACTATCTTGTTTCATTTTGTGATGACAAACGTGTTGTCTGCGTAGCGGACCCACATTTTGCTTTGATTGTTGGTAGGGCTGTTTGTTCTCGTCTTTGCATTGCCGCTTCTGCTATGAATCCTGATAGCGGAGATCCCATGGGTGGGCCGTTGGTTTGTTTGTAGACTATGTTGTTGAAAGTGAAGTGGGTGGTGAGGCACAGGTCCACTAGCTTCATGATGTTTTCGTTGGTAATGTGATTGATGGTGGTTGGTGTGTGTGATGGTCTCTTCTAAAAGTGTGGTAAGTGTTTCCTTTGCCAGGTCGATGTTGATGAAGGTGAACAGTGCTATTATGTCGAATGAGATCATTGCTTCCACTTCCTCTACTTTGGTGTTTTTGACGATTTTTAGGAATTCCTGGGTGGAGTGGATGGAGTGTTGTGACTCTTCTATGAGGTATTTCACTCTTGCGTGTCGTTCGTTGTCCAGTCTGTAAGTTGGTGTTCCGGGTAATGAGACTATGGGTCTGAGGGGGCTCCTGGTTTATGGATTTTGGTAGTCCGGTTCGACTTGTCCAACACATTGATCCTGGGACAGTCTAAGCAAAGACATGCCAGAGAATTCTCAGAGTCCTGGCACTCCCAACCACAATGCCATAAACAAACACATAGATCCAAATGCCATCTATCAACCCAGCAGAAAACAAAGCGGAAATGACATCACCACAATCCCCAGGAACCCCATCCAGGAGAAAGATCGAAATAGAAAGCAAGACACAACAGCTTCGCTTCACATGGAGGTCGCCACTGATGATGTTACCTAGCCAGGTAATGAAACGTCTGGATATCAAACCTTCAGCTCAGCGAGCAAACCTACACCATAAACCTCAACCTGAGCTACGAACCTTCACAAACTTTGCGATTTAAAGTGTCTTTATACGCATATCATTAATATACTTTTCATTATAATACCCGGCTGGTTGAAAGAAGAAGACACCACATTTCAAGATGGATGACAACGTTACCAATTTTGTTTTGAAATTGAGATCTATTTGATCATTTTACACAGTGAACAAGTTCATTTTAAATAATGCAAACCACATTCTCTCACCTGGAATAAAAGTGTGATTTCAATATAAACATTGTCCTTGCTAAGGAGCAGGTACTCAACATGAAAAATAGGATGTAATTTTTATTCAGCATAGATCAATTAGCACCATTACCTTACTTCGGATTGACTGCAGTGTGCACATGCTAACTGGTTTAAGAAAGAATGACTTTTGGAAACAATGATTCGGTGGTGACTAAAAATAATATTATGTTCTCATGATGCAGATATTCCACCAATGGCTCCAATGGTGGAAATGTTCAGTGGGCAGTATTTCTATGATGGTAAAGACGTATGTGAGCTGCCAGGGATGGGAGCTTCCACCTCATCTGGAGCAGCGTCTTTTGACGTGGACCAGGGAGCATTATCGCATCAATCTGGGAGTTCCAACCACACCTGGAGAAGCTTCTATTGACATGGAGCAGCAGGAAGCACTGGCACATCCGAATGCAAGATCTAACCTCATTTGGAGCAGCTTCAGTTGGCATGGAGCAGGGAGCTTTGCGAGATCCATCTGGGAGCTCCACTCTCAGCTGGAGCAGCTTTTAATGACATGTAGCAGCAGGGAGCATTAGGACATCAGAGTGATAGATCCAACCTCAACTGGACCGCTTTTATTGACATGCAGTAGGGAATATTGGGACATCAGACTGGGAGCTCCAACTTCAAGTAGAGCTGCTTCTATTGACATGGAGCAGCAAGGAGCATTGGAACGTCAGCTTGGGAGATCCAACATCACCTGGAACAGCTTGTATTTAAATGGAAGAGGAGGGAGGATTGGGACATTAGTCTGGGGGAAAGGATATTAAACTCTTTTAATCAAAAGTAAAATATGTTTCAACACCTCAGATGTGAATTGATTTATGAAGAATCTTTCCCGGGAAAATAATTAATTCTTTAGATAGTAAAGACAAGTCCTGCAAATATTCAACTCAGGAAAACGCATTGGCCCAGAGAGAAATGGGAGTGATGTTTCATGTCTTTGTCTTTTCTTTTCTGGCCGACCCTGCACTGGATTACATCACCGGAAGGACGTTTTCACTTATTTCCTGCAAATACGGACAGATCACTAACGTAATCTTACGTTGAAAATTAATGGGAATATGTGATGTTAGGCTGGAGTTTACCTCAAATTATGGTGAAAACGCAGCAAAGTCAGTTGCAATTTCCAAGATCAGCAGTGACCTTATTGATTGGCTGATCAGATTGTGAATGGTCGTTTTTTTAGGACAATTTGAAGTGAATCAATGATGGTGATTATCTTTGTTCTTTGTTCACCTTGTGACTGTTACTGTTATTGCTCATGTCCTTGTTAACACCACAGCTCTGCAGCGTGTAAAATCTCAGCTGTGCATCTGACCAGTGGTACAACCATTCGTATAGCTGGCTACGGATCAGGTGGTTGTAGGTTCGACTTTTACTTTGCACAAGCGCATTATGGAGATTCATCACACATCCAACCTAATCATTTTTGTTATGCTGAGGTGGGTAATATTTGACATTTTCATCTCCACGAACGAAAATTCTTTCACTGTCTTCGACCAGTTAAACATTGCCAAGAGCTATCAGAGTAAAAATCACACAGCACCAGATGGTATTGAACAGACGTATTTGGAAGCACCAGTGTTCCATGCACTGCTTCTTCATCAGGTGTTTGTCAACTGTTGGAATCTAAAATGGCTTTGTGTGATTATTAAAATGTATCCACCCCAGTCCAACCCCAACACCTCCAAGTCATGGGTACCATCGACACCACGAACGGTCGGTTAAAGTCCAGATGATCTTCCAAAAGATCGCGCATATTGACACACACACCAAGTTTCTGCAGAAAAACACCCACCAGATGAAGGAGCGTCTATCCGAAAGCTAGTGCTTCCAAATAAACCCGCTGGACTCTGTCCTGATATTGTGTAATTTTTAACTTTGTCTACTCAACTCAAATACTGGCACTTCCATATCATAGACAACATCAGTCATGTCCCACCGTTGTCAGAGAAGGCAATCCTGGAATAGCCGCACACATTGCTCATAGGTACGTTTCATTTTCAGAAACCAATGCACTCAATTGATACAGCTCCTATGTATGGAAAGCACAGAAAAGAAATTTTGAGACTCAGTTTTGACAATATTTTGAAACTCTTTGGAAAGTGGAATCAGAGGAGAATGAAAATTAACTGTCCGACTGTGCAGAGAGAGGGAAGGCACTTTTCCCTTCTTTGATGAGCTGGGGTATTGACTGATCTAAGGCATGAAACAGATTCCTGGTAGAGCTGCGCTCTCTGCATCAGGAACAACAGGTTCTGATCTCCTGAACGGTAATGAAACCCAGGCCACTCAGTTAAAGCGCTGAATACTAACCACTAGACCACCAGGGATGAGGGCAGGAGCCTTTGCACCGTTTCTTCATAACACAGTTTTTGGAATTATGTCACTGCAGATATGTTTCCCCTCAAAAATGATTGAATTATCGAGTGTTTACAGCACAGATCTGGGTCCCTTCATCTCGTTTCCCAGCACTTGGTCTGTAACCTGTGAACTCTGACGTTTCATTTGAATGATAAGTTCTCTGGAACGTTTTAATCTCGTAAAACACAATAAATGGGATTAAAGTTTGAGATGGGAACTGAATCCCATTTTTACCCATAGACTGAAGCACGCAGACACATTTCCCCAAGTGTGACACAGGCCTCGGGAGAAAACAAGCAGAAAGTAAGATTTCACCGACTTGTCTGATGTTGTCCCATTTCTGAGTTCAACACCAATGTCTGGTTACAGCAAAGAAAGGAAGCATTCATCTCCTCCCGTCCCAGTGTTCCTTACCCATTGTTTCCCCATTACTCTGTCGTTTATACTGCCGTTCTTGCTGCCAAACGTGATCACTGCTCACGCCCGCTATTTCCTGTCCTGTCTAACGTTTTGCCCCAAGTTCTTGGAATGAAAAACAGGAATGGCCTATTCCAAGCACTTTTCTAGCTTACAAGGACAGTGTTATCACCACTGAGCAAGCACATTGCCAGCTCAAAGAGAAGGTCTCATCCTTTAGAAACTGAAAGACAAAGATGATTGGATATCCTCAGTATTGTAAACCAAGCAACAAGACTGGAATAGGGCCGAGGGGTTCACGCACAGAAGGATGGGTGAATAGAATGGTGAATCTCTTGGTGTCCTGGGTGATGTTAACAGAAATCTTCCCTGGTAGTATAGTGATGAGGATTCAGTGATTTCACTGTCATGGCTTGTTAAAGGTTAACCTTTACAGTAATCAATATGAAATACGGCTTGATATTTCGAAGCAGAATGATGTTGTGTAGCAGACAGAATCGTTTCCCTGCATGACCTAATGAGAGAGCTCAGAAGAGCCAGGAGGAGACATGAGAGCCACGAGGAGATATTAGAAGTTGTTCGCGGATAGGGTCAGGGTTAACCCTCAGGCTTTCCATAGGTATGTCAAGAAGAAAAGAATGACGAGAGGTAAATGAGGTCCAATCAAGAATAATAGTGGAAAGTTGTGTGTGGAGTCAGAGGAGACATGGGAAACACTAAATAAATATTTTTCGACAGTGTTCACTATATAAAATGAAAATGTTGACGAGGAAGATACAGAGATACTTGCATCTAGACTCGAAAAGATTGAGGCTCACAAGGAAGAGATATTAGAAATACTGCAGAGTGTGAAAATAGAGAAGTCCTCTGGGCCGGATGGGATCTATCCTAGGATACTCTGGGAAGCAAAGGAAGAGATTGCCGAGCCTGTGCCATTGATCTAGAAATCATCATTATCTACAGGAGCAGTGCCTGAGGACTGGAGGATTGCAATTGTGGTTCCCTTGTTCAAGAAGGGTAGTAGAGACAACCCTGGTAATTACAGACCAGTGAGTCTCACTTCAGTTGTTGGTAAAGCGTTGGAAAAGGTTATAAGAGATAGGATTTATAATCATCTATAAAAGAATAATCTGATCAGGGACAGTCAGCACGGTTTTGTAACGGGTAGGTTGTGCCTAACGAAACTTATGACTTTTTTGACAAAGTGACCAAACAGGTGGATGAGAGGAAGCAGGTTGATGTGCTGTATATGGATTTCAGCAAGGTGTTCGATAAGGTTCCCCACGGTAGGCTGTTATACAAAATGCTTAGGAATGGGATTGTGGCAGACACAGCAGTTTGAATCAGTAATTGGCTCGCTGAAATACAACCGAGGGTTGCAGTTGATGCAACATGTTCATCCTGGTGTCCAGTTACTAGCGGCATTCCACAAGGGTCGATATTCGGTCCACTGCTATTCGTCATTTTTATAAATGACCTGGATGAGGGATTAGAAGGGTGGGTTAGTAAATTTGCGGACAGCACTACGGTCGGTGGAGTTGTGGATAGTGACGAAGGATGTAGTAGGTTGCAGAGAAACATAGTTCGGATGCAGAGCTGGGCTGAGAGGTGGCAAATAGATTTTAATGTGGACAAGTGTGAGGTGATACACTTTGGATGGAGTAATCGGAATGCAAAGTACTGGGCTAACGGTAAGATTCTTGGGAGTACAGACGAGCAGAGAGATCTCGGTGTCCATGTACACAGATCCCTGAAAGTTGCCACCCAGATTGACAGGGTTGTTAAGAAGGAAAACAGAGTTTTGGCCTTTATTAATAGAGGAATTGAGGTCTGGAATGAGAAGGTTATGCTGCAGCTGTACAAAGATCTGGTACGGCCACATTTGAAGTATTGTGAACAGTCCTGGTCACCGAATTTTCAGAAGGATGCTGACTCTTTGGAAAGGGTGCAGAGGGAATATTCTAGCACGTTGCCTGGTATGGAAGGAATGTATTACGAGGAAAGACTGAGGCCCTTCAGGCTGTTCTCGTTAGAGAGAAGAAGATTGAGAGGTGACTTAATTGAGATATACAAGATAATCATAGGGTTAGATAGAGTGGACAGGGAGAGTATTTTTCCAAGAATGGGGACGGCAAACACGAGGGGTCATAACTTTAAAGTGAGGGGAGATAGGTATAAGACAGATGTCAGAGGTAGTTTCTTTACTCAGAAAGTAGTTAGGGCATGGAAAGCTTTGCCTGTAACGGTGGTAGATTCGCCAAGATTAAGTGCATTTACATCGTCATTGGAGAGGCATATTGACGTACATGGAATAGTGTCGATGGGATGGGCGTCAGATTAGTATGACAGGGCGGCGCAACATCGAGGGCCGAAGGGCCTGTACTGCGCTGTAATATTCTATGTTCTATATGCTGCAGTTCCACATCAGCAATGTCATCGGCAATTGCCTGACGTTCAATCAGTTTAAAACAAGAACGGAGGGGGAGTCAGGAAAACGGAAGGGGAATAGTGGTTTGTGAGAGTTAACTACATGCCTCGTGGAGCCAGGTACAATGTAGATACTGAATATCGGTTTTCCTGTTTACCTTGGTATACTGATCACTACGTATCAATGACCCAATATTGTCTGCCCTTTGTGTGTTGTTCTTTGTACATTTCACCTCAGTTCAGTGCTCCGGGGGACCACACTTTTTTAAATTTGGCACATTTTACTCAGATCGGTTTTGCAGCTTCATATTAAGGCCAACAATTTTAGGAACAAATAGTCACCCTTCAGACCATCAAGTCGACTCCGCTATTGAATGGTTTCATGTCTGATCTGATAACCTTGACCTGCACATTCTTGCCTTTCACCGTAATGCTTGATGTCTTTGCTGTTTGAAGATCTGCCGATCTCAGCCTGATTACACCTAATGACACTTCCTCAACAGCCTTCTGCTACAAGAAAGTCCACTGATACGGAACTGTCTGAGAGAATAAATGCTTCTTCATCTCTATTTTAATTGTGAGATCGGCATTCTAACACAAAGTTAGAAATCACACAACACCAGGTCATAGTCCAACAGGTTTAATGCAAGCAATAGCGTTTGGAGAGCAACTCCTTCATCAGGTAGCTGTGGAGTACACAGTGGTAAGATACAGAATTTATAGCGAAAGGTTACATTGTAATGTCACTGAAATTATACATTGAAAAATACCTTGATTGCTTGTTAAGTCTTCCATCTGTTAGAATGACAATATCAGGTTCATTTCTTTCTTATGTAAATCGAAAAACGTTCTTTTAACAGTTATATTCTCAGGTGGACTTTACCAATTAGTGTCAGCACAGATAATATGTTGAAGGGATTAGTCCCTTTGTGCTGCGTCCTTGCCATAATGTTTAGACTGACTCTAATCTAAAAAAAGCAACACGCTGCAGGCAAGAATGTCTTAAGACATGGTACATTGGTGAAGCTGAGCAGAGGCGACCACAACGGAATGGGCGCTGCACATTAATCAACAGACAGGTGTGCCCCTTCTCAGTTGGAGACCACTTCAGTGACCCAGGACATTCGACCGCGGATCTTTGGGTGACAATCTTCCAAGGCGGTCTTCGGAACAGGCAGCAGCTAAAAGTGCCCCCACAGAGACTGATAGCTAAATTCGGTACCCATGGTCATTGGGTTCATGTCACAGTACAGGTGATCCCATTGCCATATCTACAAACAGAGACCCTCCTACACACACACACACACACACACACATCCGTCTGTGGAGTGAAATTGTACTTCCAGAGTTACATTGTACTTTGCTCAAAAACTGCATGAATCCATGTAAGTCTCTGGTAACTCATTTTTATAAATTAGAATCAGTCTAAACATTATGGAACAGACAGCAGCAGAGGGGGGCAAAACACCAGTTGTTAAATTTCACCTGAGAATGAAATTTTAAAATAAAAATGTTTTGCGCTTTGCATATGAAAGAAGTGAAGCTAACATGGTCATTCTAACAGATCGGAGACTTAGCAAACAATCAAGGTATTTTTCAATGTACAATTTCAGTTACATCACACTGTAAACATATGCTATATCACAAATTTTGTGATTTACAACTGTGGACTCCACAATCACCTGATGAATGAGCACTGGTCCGAAAGCTAGTACTTCCAATTAAACCTGTTGGACTATAACCTGGGGTTGTATGATTTTCAAATTTGCATACCCCAGTCCAAAACCGGCATCTCAAAGTCATTTGATACGAGGTGCTCTGGTCACAGAACCAAACTTTCTGCATCCAACTTATTAAATCCTTGAAAATACCTATATGTTTCAATAAGGATCATTTTGTAGTACTGAGTCTCAGCAGGCAAAGGCAACTGATTTCAGCGTTTCTTCCCATTTGATTTCATCTCCTCTATGAAATTCTCACTGACTCTGACAGAACTGCTACCTTTGCTGTTTTGTAATGTCAGGAACTCATGTTCAATTTCAGATTTCCATAAGGAACAACATTTTTTTTTCCCCTGACTGGAAATCAACATTGGGAATTAGCAGTGAGACAGCTGCATTTCAGCACGTTCGCACCAAGGACGACATATGCAATGCTTGGAAATTTTCTTGATGACTTTGTTTTTGCCTGTTTTGTTCAGTTGAAAAATGACAGTTTTTGAGTTTTTAAAACCATGGCGAATGGTCCTTCAGCCTATTGCATCATTATCAGTTATCAAACATCTGGCTTGGAATCACAGTTTTCAGACGTGACTCGTCGCCTGGTGTGTTCTAAAATTTCAAGTCTTCTGTTAAATTGTTATTCAATTTCTTAAGGGCTTAAGTGGAACAAAAACATCTCTGTGAACGAACAGTCCTGAAAGACAAACTCTTTCTCGGAGCCATTTGTCAGTTTTCCTCATGATGCTGCGGAAAATGTTTCTGCGCTCACATCTGAATTGGTTTACCCTGTTTCTTCCTCAGCTTCCTCCTTCTTTCGATTAAATGGTTTAGACTCCAGTACAGACACAAGGTGCAGGTTGTGGAAGTCACGTGTTTGTACTTTCATTGACACTCTGTCTCGCCGGGAGCTGCAGACCTTCCCCACCCTGATTCAGACAGCACTGTCCCTCCTGTGACATTTCCCATGGAGAATGGAAGGACAGTCATTAATAACCCGCACTTGGAAACGGAGCGACAGTTTTAAAATATATACACTGCCCCAGCCAGGAATTGAGCTCCGAACTCCCGCATAACATACGGTGACACTAACCACTATACTAGCAAGGACAACAGTTTCAAAGGAGACACTTCAGCCCGTTGTGGTTGCATTTGTCAAAAGCAACTGCTTAACGACCATTTAGCCCAAAGCCTTACAGGTATTGGCAGAAAATATTCACATCTGAATATTCCTTCAGGTTATAAGGGTTGCTGCCTCTCTGACCCTTCCAGACAGTGTGTTCCAAATTCCAACACCCGCTGGCCTATACCGCTTTTCCACACATCTACTTTAACCATTCTGTCTCTCTCCTTAAATTTCTGCCCCCCTGTGATCGTTCTTTCCATCGCTGGGAAACGCTTCTTTCAGTCTACCTTATCTATACCTCTCACAAACCCCTCTGCACGGTGACAAACAACCCCACTCTGTCCTGTCTCCCTTCATGACTGAGACTCTTCTGCCCAGACACTATCCGACTGAATCTCTCCTGCAACTCTCCCAGTGCGATCTCATCCCTGGACAATTCTAGCACTGAGCCGAATGAACATATTTCCATTCTGTGACAGCATCGGGGGTGGCTCTACAGCATTTATTGCCTTCCGGTTTGGAGTCACGTGGACGCCAGACCAGATAAGGACGTCAGTGAAACAGATGGGTTTTTAAGACAACGGATTCTTAATTCTAGGCATTTATTGCATTCACATACGATCATCGTCGTGGTGTGGTGGGAATCGAACCCGTCTCCACTGAATATTAACAATCCAGCGAAAATACCACTAGGCTATCGCAGAAAGCCCTGCTGGGGGATCTTTCCCAATAGAGTCACTTTTCCCCAGTTATTCCCTATGCCCTTTTATTGAGCCTCACACTCCAATAATCTCTGGTCTATGTCAGTAAAAGCTGCGAAAAGAGAATTGATCTCACAGCCACGATATCCAAACGGATCAGGTGATTTGAAGGTGCCAATGAAGAGATTGGGGCATGGTCACCCAGCAACAGTGAGTGCAACAGCACAGACTGGATGGTATCAACGTGAAAATGCATGTTAGATTGTGCAATGCCTCAGTCAAATGGGATGAGGGACGTAAAAGAGAGCTAGTGAGAGTGCGAGGGAGAGACATCTTCGAGAACTTTTGGGTTTAAATTCTGATATTTGAAACGCAGAACAACAAAATTCGATGGAAAAGAAATCATCACCTCGGAGAATATTATCTTGTAAAAAACGATTGATTTCTTACCGTGTTTCACCAAAATTAAAGCTTTGAGAGAACGGACCCCTATGGTGTGGATTAGAGCCGAGGTCGCTGCAATCACAACGCAGAATGCGAACTACTGAACGGTTACAGCTTTCCACAGACCACGCTTGCAAACTGCAACCAGTATGGTAGCAGAGGAAATGTCAGGAAGAATGTACAATATCAGGACTTAGCGGCAGGCATGTGGGAACGCAAAATGAACCGAATCTTTAACTTTTGCATCCCCAGAGACTGTGGAGGTTCCATGAATGAGAGTACAGGAGAATGGGATTAATGAAACTCTCCAAACTTTTGGGAGAGTGCAGAACATTGTTGAAACGGATGCTTCAATAGCATTATATTTGAATATCGGCGACTTCATCACTTTGCCCACACAAGGCAGGACCAACTGCTGCATGCAATCACACATAATCCCAGTTCCAGACCCGGAATCAGAGAAACTGTGTGAAGCAGCCACGAAGATCCAATTGGAAACTGGGATGGAATGACAGGAGAGAGGCGCATGTATTTCCGAGGTTGGCACAGCTCCTCGTCAAAAGCGGGGCGGAAGGGAATACTTGCCCCCATTTATAGTATTATGACCATGAACAGTACATGTTGCTGAGACAGCCGATTAGCGCATCCGAAGTGTGTGGAGACTTTAACTTTGGGGAGGCAATGTACGAAATTTCATTTTCCTGTTTGGATCAGTGGTTTTGACAATGGCATCGGCTTTTGTTCGCATCAACTCAGAATCAGCTTCTTGTTCCCAATAAACACTGCAACCTGGAGAAGGTGGTGTTGTGGTTATATAATAAACGAGTCATCCTTGGGGACTCACACACGGAACTGGTAATGTTAAAGTTTGACGAATAGAACCTGGAATGGAAGCCTGACCTCAGGAACAGAGAACATGCCTTTAATTTCCTGCAATCCCATTCATGAATGTCGCTTATACAGGGGATGCTACCATCTTTACCCAATCCTACCTACTTGTCCCCCCAGGACCTGACCGAAATAGCTGACCCTTAATCCTAGAATGACGACCGTGTGGGAAAGCAGGCCATTCGGCCCTTCCAGTCGACACCATCTCTCTGAAGAACATCCTAGCAGACCCACACTTCATAACTATTCCAGTCCCCTTCATTTCCCAGGTCTGATCCCAGTAGCCTGCACACCTTCAGTCTGTGGGAGGAAACTCACATAAGCAAAGAGAGAATGTGCAAACTGCACACAGTCACACGAGACTGGGATCAAATCCATGTCTCTCGTGCAGCGAGGCAGCAGCGAATCAGGAAGAACCACAAATGCTGTCCTGACCAGCGACATCCACACCCAGTGGGTATATCAGGAAGAATAAAAACACATTCACAACATGGACAACGGGACTTACGTCTGCGTGGACATGAATTCAACCAATCGTTCATCCTGGGTAGATACAAGGACACCGATATCACAGAGAAACCAGCGCAATGCGGGATTCAATTCCCTGCTGAAGTGGAAACTCATCTACTCAGTCAAACTGGGGACAGACTTTTCAACAATCCCGTGTATGAGAAGGGCTCAATGAGCAGATGAACCTCCAGAGTAACCAGCGAGATTACATGTTCCAGAAGGAGATCAATTAAAATGTCAACGCTGCTGTTCATCCAAACCAGCTGCCAGTTTCATAGCGTCAAAGTCACAGACACACACAGCATGAAAACAGGCCTTTCACTCCTACCAGCTCAAACTGAACATAATGCCAAACTAAACGAGTCGCATCTGACGACTCTTGTAACTGCTGAGGGTTAATAATGCCATTGTGATATTATTACTGCATTGTTAATATGAATGTCCAGATATAATTCTGTGGACACGAATTCAAACCCTGGCATGGCAGATGCTGGAATTTTATTTAAATAAATACCTAGAGTCTAATGATGATGTTGAATCAGTAGATCTGATTCACTAATGCCTGATAGGGAAGGAAACTGCCTTACCTATCTGATCTGGCTGGTATGTGACTCCAGATCCATAATATCGTGGTTGATTCTGAACTTCCCTCTGGGCAATAAATTATATACCAGGCATGAATGAATAGCTTTTGTTAATCCCACTGATACTTTCGAATTCATTTATCGATCCAAATATCCTGTAAATATTGTAAATGTACATTCATTCATCACTGCCTCAGGAAGTGAATTGCACACATAAACCATCCTCTGTTAAAAAAAAGCCTCTCATGTCTTATTTTAAATCCCTCTTTTCACTTTAAACATTTGCCCTCTCGTCTTGAAGTACCCCCTCCTTAGAGAAAAGACAGTTACAGTTAACTCGAGCCGAACTCTCAATAATTTATTAATTTCTATCAGGTCGCCTTTCAAACTCCAGTGCTCGAGTGAAAGTAGTCTCAGAATGTCCAGCCTTTCGTTATAAGACAAACCTTCCCCACTCGCCATATGCTGGCATACCTGTTCTAAACCTACTCCAGCTGAATAATTTCCTTGCTATTTCTGGGCGAGAAGAACTGGACACAGTTTTCCAGAAGATGCATCACCCAATGTCCTATTCAACTTCAACAGAACGTACCAACTCCCACGCTCAAAGGACAGAGCAACGAAGACGAGATGACATTTTTTTTAACTATTCTGTCTATATATGAAGCAAATTAAAATGAATTATGTACTTGCATTCCTGGCCTCTGTGTTCCACAACACGATGCAATGCCCGATCATTAGTTGTATAAGCCCTACTAATATTTGATGTAGCAAAATGCAATACCTTCCATTTATCCAGATTGAACTTCATGTGACATTTTTCAGCCCAAAGACGCAATGGATTAAGATCCTTCTGGAACCTTAGATCACCTTCTTTACAGTCTCCAATTCTGCTCCCCTTTGCAAGCTTATGAACCATGGCTTCGATGAGTTCTATTGTCTTCTCATACAGGTCAACGATTTTTAATTATTTGTCGTGGCCATCATTTAGCTGTTTGAAGATCAGGTAACAATTAGTTATGTCGTTAACCATGAGGAAGAAAGCCATAGACTGCAGGGAGATTGGAAACAATTGGCAAGAAAATGTGCTGAAAGGAATTCAATCCAGTGAAGTGGGTGATAATGAATTTGGGGAGGATCAATGATAAAAGTGTGAATACCGAGTGGTTTAAAGTAATAAAAGAGAAATTGGAGTAGACATTCACGAATGTTTGAAGGTGATTGGACAAGGGATCAAGTGGTCTAGAGGGGTTGGAGATACTTTCTGTTCTTGACCGCAGCTGGGAATATAAGAGCAGGGAAACGATGCTGGAACTTTCGCAACGGCCTATTCAAGATCAATAGACAGGGGAATCAGATGGACGGAAGTGCGTACTGCAGGTGCTGGAAATCATAATCAAGATTAGAGTGGTGCTGAAGAAGCACAGCAGGTCAGGCAGCATCCGAGTTGCAGAAAAAAATAACGTTTCAGGCAAACGCCCTTCATCAGGAAAAATGGTGGGATCCTCGTGGGTGGAGCGATAAACGGGAGGACTGGGTATGGGAAGAATTTAGCTGAGAGTGCAAGAGGTGGATAGAGATGGGGTGAAAGGTGATAGGTCGGAGAAGAGGGTGGAGCGGATAGGTGGAAAGGAAGATAGACAAGTGGGACAGGTCAGTAGGATGGTGGCAAGTTAGAAAGTTGGAACTCGGATAAGGTGAACGTGGAGAGATGAGGAAACTGGTGAAGACCACGTTGATGCCCTGGGGTTGAGGGTCCCGAGGTGGAAGATCTGGCGTCTGGTGGTGAGGGAATGGCGGTGGAGGAGACCCAGGAACTGGATGTCCTTGGAAGAGTCGGGGGACGTGGTTATTGATGGTTTTGGTCATGGGGCGTTGGAGTTGAATGTTGCGGGTTCCCTGGAAATGTTCTCTGAAGGGCTCTCCGAGAATGTGTCTGTTGGCCCCAATGTAGAGGAGACTGCATCGCGAGCAACAGATGCAATAAATGACATGTGTGGAAGTGCACACGGATATTTGATGGATGTGGAGGCTCATTGGAGCCTTGGAAGGATGTGAGAGGGAAGATGAGGGTGCAGGTTTTGCAATTCCTGTGGTGGCAGGGGAAGGTGCCGTGAGGGGAGGGTGGGTTTTTGGAGGGCGTGGACTTGACTAGGTAGTCGTGGAGGAAAGAGTCTTTGTGAAAAGTGGATAGGGTTGGGGAGGGAAATATAAATTCCCCTGTCACTGCAGAAATTGCAAAACCTGCACCCACAGCTACCTCCTCACCTCTGTCCAAGGCTCTCATGGTGGCTGCCACATCCATCAAAGTTTCTCCTGCACTTCCACACATGCCATTTCTTGTTCCGGTCCTCCCGATGCGGTCTCCTCTAAGTTGGAGAGAGGAGATGTGTCCTCACACAACACTTCAGAGGATATCTCCAGGATAACCGCAAGAATCAACCCCAGTGCCCCATGGCCAAACATTTCAACTCCCCCTCCCACTCTCCCGAGGACATGCAGGTCCTGGGCGTCCTGTATCGCCACTGCCTCACGACCCGATGACTGGAGGAAGAACGCCTTATCATCCGCCTCGGGACTCTTCCACCCCATGGCATCAATTTTGACTTCACCCGTTGCCTCATTTCCCCTCCCCTACCTTACCCCAGTTCCCAACTTCCAGCTCAACACCATCCGCCTGACTTGTCCCCCCGTGCATCTTGATTCCCACCTGTCCACTCCACCTACTTCTCTGACATATCATGTTCACCCCACGCCTGTATCGACTTACAGCACTCTCAGCTACCTTCTCCCCAGCCCCACCCCCTTCCCATTTGTCTCTCCATCCCATGTGCTCCCAGTCTTATTCCTGATGAAGGGCTTTTGCCTGAAACGTCCATTTTTCCTGCTCCTCAGATGCTGCCGGACCTGCTGTACTTCTCCAACACCACTCTAATCACGAGGGGAGTCAGTTGATTGAGAAGATTTTCAGATATTTTCTATTGTTGACCACAGACTGTGGATGATAGCAGAACTTTAGCAATCACCAGTTTAGGGAAC
This sequence comes from Chiloscyllium punctatum, assembly GCF_047496795.1. Taxonomy (NCBI): domain Eukaryota; kingdom Metazoa; phylum Chordata; class Chondrichthyes; order Orectolobiformes; family Hemiscylliidae; genus Chiloscyllium; species Chiloscyllium punctatum. The sequence continues at coordinate 24,196,735 of NC_092772.1, forward strand.
AGATAAAGGACTGAGCACAAGTCTGGTCACGGCATAAATCAACATTTTTCTTAAAATTGTCAGATAAAAGATGGAAGGCTGAAGTATGCAACTTTGCCCATCAAGACCGTTTCACCAATGAGTTTCTCACTGATACGATTCAAAGTCAGGGTGCTATGGACCTTGGAGGGGAACTTGAAAATGGTGGCGTTTCGTTGCATCTTCCAACCTTGTTATATAGTCAGTATAGCTGTTGAGCTTTGAAGGTTGTCAAAATGCCCGAATGACTTACTCCAGTGCATCTTATAGTTGGTGCACTCTGCTGCAATTGTGCCTTAGCGGTGAAGGGAATGAATATTGCAGGTGTTGAAGAGGGTACACTCAAGTGACTGCATTGTCGTGGACGGTGTCCAGTTCCTTAAGTGTTATTGAAGTTATACCCATCTAGGTAAATGGAGAGAGTTACATTCCATGTCTCTTTTGTGCCTTGCAAACGATGTAGGATTCACAGAACAATGAGTTGAGTTTATAATCAAAAAATGTCTCAAGAACATGTTATTGTTGTCAAAGTATTTATGTAGCCAGTTTCGATAAGCTTTTCCCCTGAAATAATAGCTCTGTGGACGATTACACGGGGTAATTTGTTTACAGTAAAGTTATTGAATGTCAATGAGATATGATTAAATTCTCGTTTGTCAGAGTGATCATTATTCTATTTCCTCCTTGTGTTGACCAATTTGATTCCATTCGCTGTCTGATTTCAAGTTCCAATTCCCATCTGTGCTTGAAATTTCAACCGTTTCTTCGCATAAATGTCTCCTCCTGCTGTAATAATATGTAAGGACGCTGCAGGGGACAGCAGAGATTAATGAACATGTTGTCAACACTGGAGAAAATGGAGCTTCGTGGAATGATTGGTTGGCTAGGATTATTCTCCTTGAAACAAAGGAGATGGAGGGGAGCTCTATAATCACATAATAACATTTATAAACGTTCAATATTCATGGGATCTTGACAGGGTAGTTACGGGCAGGTGGTTCACCCTCTGGTATGAGGAGAGCACCAGAGGACATGAACTCAGAATTAGATATTACCTAATTCAAAAATGAGGAGTAATTTCTTTGCTCAGGGGTTAATGAATCGGTGGAACTCCTTGCCGAAATTGTTATTGAGGCTGAGGTGTTGTGTATTTTCAAACTATGCCAGACAGATATTTAACCAGAAAGATGATGAAGCTTTGTCGTGGCAATGCTGGAGAATGGAGTTGAGGCTTATCAGATCAGCCATGAGTTCGTTGAATGGTGGAGCAGACTCGTTGAATGGTGGGCTGAATGGCCGACTTCCAATCCTACATCATTTGGTCTAACGTCTTATTTTATTGATACCTTTTGAATTCTGAGGGGATGGGATGAATGATAGAAAAGGTTTCTCAAACTGATCAGACAGATCAGGAACTAAGCTCATAAGGTCATGAACAGGAAATGTGCTGGGGCCGGGGCACACCGCAGATGGGTATGTGCAGATGTTGTGATTGCTAAAGAAAATTGGTGGATCTAATATTGTTGCCAACTTGGTGACCACGCTGGATGCTGGATCATGGTATGATTCACACAGCAAAAATTTGTGAACGAATGAAAGAGTCGTTTCAGTGGAAAAGTTTTCTGCGGTTCCAATTCAATTGACTGTTTAAAATACTGATCAGAACTTTGTGTGGACTATTACATTAAAATTCACAATGCCATTGGATAAAATATTGCACCCGATCTCTCCTTATTTGTTCCCCTTTCATTCGATGTAAATTCATAGAAAGTCAAGATGGAATGAAAGGAGGAAGGAAACGTTTGCACTCCTTTTCAGTATCCCAATGTAACTTACAACAGAATCAAATTGCTTTACTTCGACTTTGATGAGATATCGATTTATCACAAATCTCCGTTGCAATGAAGGGCAAGAGCAAGATTCTCCACCCAAAGTATCCTAAAGATGCGAGGCACAAAGGAAAACAAGAGCTGCTTATGATGGAAATAACAGCCAGAGAAGGATTCAATTCCACACATGAGCAATGGAAGAGCAACCCGTCGCCTGAACCCCTGGGAGACTTCAGCCCATTGCAAAGGGGCTCACATGTGACCCCGTCAAGATCACATTTGGTGCACCTAGGGGATAAGAAATTCCCTGAGCCGAATCGAATCCACACCATTATGTTTCTGCTTTCAGTGGAATAATAATACCAGCAAAATACAAGCAATTGACCTCGTCCTTGGAAGGAATACCTTGTCCTTGATTTATTTCGAGTCGGAACTGTCTCAGAATGAACCAGCAAACATGAAATTCCCGTCACATTCACACGCACATTTAATCTTGACGCATAATTTTTTCAGATAGTTTCTCTCTCACGTGAAGAAGTATATACGGAGAGAGAAGTGAAGGTGATGTTTTAGCTCGATGGTCTTTCTCATATGGCTGAACCTGAACTGGGTAAAATTCCCGGAAATGCAGTTTTGTTCGTTTCATTTTATTAATTTTGCTGTAACTTCACTCTGTTCATTCCAATGATCGGAAGTGAATTGGATTTATATGATTGGAACGTTTAATGTTGTGTTCAATTTTGCTCCGAATTTATTTCAGCTTAAAGAAAATACTGATGAGAAAAACAGAAGGTTGAACTACAAAACAAGATGTCAGTTTTGATGCTCAGTTACTTTGGCTGATTTCAGTGGGTATCAAATGAACCCAATATCATGGCGATCGTCCTCCCATCTTTAATGCATGGGATTAAAGCAGGAAATGGGTCTCCAAGAGACGGGTCACTTCCTATTCATTATGGAATAGCTTTCCTTGACAATATACAAAATCTGCTCAGTTCCATTTATAATGCTTCATGTGGTATATTAATATAAATCTTTCAAAACTGAGGTTTTTTTTGCTGAATCTTACTCAGCTGCATTCGCTTCCGATATTTATTTGCATCTGAAGTCGTCCAAATAAGACATTGTTTCCTCACACCTTCTACCCCCTACACCCTCCTTTACACTTTTACCTGGCCACAGGCTGTCTCTCTCCTGGTGAAACTCACTGCTTCTGTGTCTCTAAATGTGCTTTTCCAAATATTTTGGAAACGGATTGTCTGAGTGACAGAAATTCTGCTCCCATCATTTATTAGTCCGACTTCGATGGTTTTAAAATCTTGACTTTCAGAAATTTATGAACTTGAAAGAGTGAATTTACTACATATTTACTGACTCCAAACCTCATATACTCCGGAAAACTTCCATTCGGTTTTCCTTGGTTCAGTGTCAAATTTTCCAACACACAAATAAATAAAATTCCATCCCCACTAAACGCCGTCAGCATCGTCTCCAATGTCTGAGCAGCCCAGTAAACGCTGGCAGTGTCCTCTCTGATAGAGTCACATATTCCCTACAAGGCAGGAAGTACAGTTCAGACAATCAAGTCTGTAGGGAGACTCTGAACAGCATCTCAACCAGACATAGCTCCCATCTCAATCCCTCCAGGCCTCTGGTTTGTGATTACAAATAAACCTGCTGGAATAAAACCTGGCATCGTGTGACTGCTGACCTTATCACTGCGTTACCCATGGCTAATTCACTTAACTGACTGAATTCACTTCCTGGACACATGAGCGCAATTTAACATGGCCAATCCAACTAACCTACAGACTTAAGAGCAGTGAGAACCACTAAGCAAATGTACCATCACATTGAACACTATTTGAATCATGTGTAATGGCTTTACACACTGGTAACTCCACCTAGTGAAAGCAAGCCGCGCCCACCAACTCGAATTCAATGCATCCAAACGCGGTTCTATGCTGGACAACCTCATTGTACACAAAGCTGCTGGAAATGTTTCTGCACGCAGATCTGAATGGGTTTACTTTGTTTTCTTCCTCAGATTCCCCATTTAAATAAACATATCAGTCAGGAACAACTCTATATAATGGTTTTCATTACAACACAAACACAATGTGCAGTTTGCAGAAGTTACGTGTTTGCACTTTCATGACACTCGATCTCTCCAGGAGCTGCAGTCCTTCCCCAGCTGATTCAGACAGCACTGTCCCTGCTTTGACATGTCCCATCGAGAATGGAAGGCCAGGCATTAATAACCTTCACTGGGGAACAGAGCGACAGGTTTAAAACTTTTACGATGCCCCCAGCGGAGTATTGAGCCCTGTGACAGGCGGAGACACTAACCACGATACTGTGGAGGATGACAACATCGAAGGAGGCCCTTCAGCCTGTTGTGGCAGCACTTGTCAAACACAACTGCTTAACGACCTGAATCAAGTTTTCCATCGTTTAGCCCATAATTTTACATGTTTTGGCATCACAATTTAACATCTCGATTTTCTTTCCGGTTAGAATGATTTCTGCCTCTCTGACCATTTCCGCAAATCTACTCAAACCTTTCTGCCTTTTCCCGAAATCTTTTGGCCCCAGTGTTCGATCCCTCCATCAATAACAAAAGCTTCTTTCAGTCTATCCTATCCATATCCCTCAGTATTTAGTACATCTCAGTCATGTCTTCTCCAATCTCCTCTGCTCGGTGACAAACAACCCCAGTCTGTCCAATCTCTCCTCACAACTGAAACTCTTCAGCCCAGACAATATCCCAGTGAATCTCTACTGCAACGTTCCCAGTGCGATCACATCCATGCAGTACTCTGAATTGCAGAACTGCACACAGTAATCTAGCTAGGGCCGAATGAACTTTTTTTCTATTCTGTTACAGTATGAGGGCGTCGCTGACTCGGCAGTATTGATTGGTACCCCTAATTGCACAGCGGATAGTTGAAACTCAACCATATTGTAGTGAGTCTGGAGTCACATGGAGGCCCGAACAGGTAAGAATGGCTGTTACATTCCTTAAATGACGTCAGATGTTTTTTTTCAACAATTGAACATGGATATATAGGAGTTGTTAGATCGTAATTCCAGATATTTATTGAATCCCAATTCTACCACCTAGCATGGTCAGAGTCAAACCCAGGTGCCTGGTGTCTGAATTAACAGTTCAATGTTCAGTGGTAATAGCGCTCGGCCATTGCAGAAAAGCAGTGAAACTGATCTTATCCAAGAAAGTCGCTTTTCCCCGATACTGTCCCGTGCCATTTTCCTGAGCTTGACCACACCCCCCCTCCGCCCGAATTATCTCGGGTCCATATCAGTAAAAGCTGCTCCATGAGTATTGATCTCACAACAGTGGTAAACAAATGGGTCAAATGGGAGCGGCTCTCTGAAAGCTAGTGCTTCAATTAAACCTGTAAGACCATAACCTGGTGTTGGGTCATTTATATCTTCGTACTCCATAGTCCAACAACGCCATCTCCAAATTAATGAAATGGGGGTTATGGGATGGAAAGTTCGGTTAGTGATCGTAGGAGGGAATAAATCTCTGAGAACGGGTGGATTTGAATTCTGACATATGAAACACAGAGATGTGAGCGAGCAGAGCTTGAAGGAAAAAAAAATCACCTTGGAGAAAATCAAAACTTTAAAACAACTGATTCCTTTGTGTTTCACAAAAGACTGGGTCATATAGAGCAATTACTGCCGCGACTCGGATTTGAACCGAGGTTGCTGCGGCCACAACGCAGAGTACTAACCACTATACGATCACGGCAGCCCACTAACACGCACTAAGCGCTCGCAATAAGTACAGTATCATAAGGAATGTTAGGCAGAGCAGCAAATGCACAATATCAGTGCAGCTTTTATAACCTGCACATCCAGCAATATCATTTATTATATCCGTTTCTCCCGGTGCAGTCTCCTGTACATTGGGGAGACTGGGCGCCTCCAAGCAGAGCGCTTTAGGGAACATCTCCGGAAAACCCGCACCAATCAACCACGCAGCCCTGTGGCCCAACATTTCAACTTTCCCTCCCACTCTGCCGAGGACATGGAGGTCCTGGGCCTCCTTCACTGCAGCTCCCTCACCACCAGACACCTGGAGGAAAAACGCCTCATCTTCCACCACGGAACACTTCAACACCAGGGCATCAATCTGGACTTCAACAGTTTCCTCATTTCCCCTTCCCCCACCTCACCCCATTTCTAAACTTCCAGCTCAGCACTGTCCCCATGACTTGTCCTGACTTGTCCTACCTGCCTATCTTCTATTCCACCTATCCATTCCACCCTCCCCACCCCGACCAATCACCTTCATCCCCTCCCCCATCTTACTATTGTACGCTATGCTACTTTCTCCCCACCCCCACCCTCCTCTCACTTATCTCTCCACCCTTCAGACTCTCTGCCTGTATTCTTGACAAAGAGCTTTTGCCCGAAACGTCAATTTTACTGCTCCTCGGATACTGCCTGAACTGCTGTGCTCTCCCAGCACCACTAATCCAGAATCTGGTTTCCAGCATCTGCAGTCATTGTTTTTACCAAGCTTTTGTTGAAATATATACTTCAATAGCAATGCAGTTTACCATCGGTTACTTCACGAGTTTCCCCACACAAGGCAGTAACCACTGCTGCCACATGGTCCCTGTTCCTCGCCCCAGAATCAGAGGGACTGAGTGGTGCAGTCGCGAATAACCAACTTGAAATCAAGATGGGAATGAAGTTGCAGAGAGACTCGATGGCTCAAGTGACTCAACCGGAGAATGCATGGTGTTTCTATGATGGTTTAGAGTCGCAAGCAATTCCGAGGTTGTGAATGCTTCTGGTCAAAGGCGGGACAGAAGGGAAAATTTGTTCCCGTTTATAATAACAGCAATCTACGGTGCATCTTGCTGAGACAGCTGAGTGCCACAACTGGAGCGTGGGCAGCTGGTTTGAAGTTTAATTTTGCTTCACTATCACCCAGTTCCCTGGAATGAATTGGTTTCACCATTTTTATTTCCAATTGTTTAATATCTCCCAGCAGTCTGCGGCTTTCTTCCTCATGGTTAATTGCATGACGAACTGTTGTGTGATCTGCACACTGCTAAATCACGGCAACTACAAGTAAATATAAATCATTGATCTATATGAGAAAACAGTGGAACTCACTGCAGGCATGCTGCTTAGGTTTGCAGGCGATACCAGTATTGTAGACAGTGAGGAAGATTATCAAAGTTTCGAAAGGATCTTAATCCAATGAGTCGTTGTACTGAAAAATGCAACATGGAGTTCAATCTGGATAAATGAAAGGTATTACATTTTGGTACAACAATACGTGTGGCTTTGCGTATGTTGGAGAACAGGGAAGCTCGGTGTGCAGGTTCATAATTCCTTGTAATTTGCATTACCAACAGACAAGATGATTCAAAGGCATTTCACATACTTCCCTTCATTGCTCATTCCTTTGTGTATAGTAGTTGGGACGTTATGTTTTGCAGGACATTGATGAGGCCTCCTCTCAAATATTATGTCCAGTTCTGGTCGCCCAGTTGTGGGAATGATATTATTCAGCTGGAATAGGTTCACAAAACGTTTGTTGCCTGTGGAAGTTTTGAGTTATAATGCAAGGCTGGATAGGCTGAGACTATTTTCAGATTCGAGTTTGGGGTACTGGATATTGGGGTACTTGAGGAGCAGGAGAATCGACGTTTCGGGGAAAAGCCTGATGAACGACACTTGCGTGAAAAAAAACATTGATTCTCCTGCTCCCCGGATGCTGCCTTACCTGATGTGCTTTCCCAGCACAACACTCTCGACTCTGATCTCTCATCTGCAGTTCTCACTTTCTCCTCGTTGAGACTGTTTTCACTCGTGGTTAGGGGTTTGTACGGTGACCTGACAGAAGGTTATGAATTATTGAGAGGCAAGTTAGAGTTAACGATAGCGGCCTTTTCCCAGGAGGGGGATTGCAAGACGAGAGGGCATATGTTTAAGATGAAAAGAGAGAGTTTTTTTTAAAAAAAGACATGTTTAGATACCGTATTTTACGTGTGTAATTAACTTGCTGAGGAAGTGATGGATGAGGGTATGTTTGCAACATTTAATGGACAATTGATTCCAAACATGAATGGGAAAGTGGGATTTTTAAAATAAATGTATTCATGCCTAGTACATCAGTTATTTCCCAGAGGGCATTTAAGAGTCAACCACGGTATTATCCATCTGGAGTCTCCTGTGGGACAGAGCAGATGAATAGGGCAGTTTGCTTCCCGAACTGTTATGAGTGAATCAGATGGGATTTTCCACACAACTGATTCAGGTCATCAAGAGACTCTTCAATTCCAGGTGCTTATTGAATTCAAACTCCACTATCTGTCATGCCAGGACCTGAACTCTTTGTCCCCAAAATATTACCTGGGTTTTGGATTAACAACACATTAATAAAACAACAAGGGCATTATCACCACTCAGCGGGTACAGGAGGAGGCAGACGGGAATGGGTTAGTTTGGCAGTATGTTCAGCATGGACCGGTTGGACTGACAGTCCTGTTTTCATGTTGTCTGACTCTGACTAAAGCTATGGAGCAGGAAGCTGGTTGGGATTAAAGGCGCATTGACAGCATAATCGATCTCCTGATGGGATATGTAATCCTGCTGGAGTCTCCGGAGGTTATTTTGCTCAGTGATCCCTTCCCACACACGGGACTGGTGAACGGTCTCGCTCCAGTGTTACTGATTAAATGAGATTCCATCTCTGTGGTTAATTTAATCTCTTCCAGAAGTTCCGATATTGCCCTACTTTCTCTGTGGTATCTGTGTCCTTTTTTCTACACAGGGTGAACGATCCTTTCAAATTGTGTCAACACAGATACAAATCCTGTTTTCCATGTTGAGAATTTGTTTTCATTCTTCCTCATTCACCCACGGGGTGTGAGTATGACTGGTCAGGACAACATTTATTCTTCGCCCCTCGTTCGTTTCTGTCTGGCTACACCACAAACCCGGGTGTGATCCCAGCCTCGGGTGTCTGTCTGTGGGCAGTCCACACATTCTCTGTGTGTATGCGTTTTTAAGGGCTCAACACGCTCCACTTGTGCCACTCAGCTGTCTTAGAAAGATGCACCGGAAATCGCTATGACAGTATAAACGGGGACAACCATTCCCTTGAGCAGGAGCACACTCAACCGAGGAATTTCTTGCGCCTCTATACCATCGCAGAAGGACGCACGCTCACCAATTGCATCACTGGAGACAGAGAGTAACTCCACGCACTCATTCTCATCCCCATTTCCGGTTGGATCTGGGCGGCTGTGCCGATGTTATGCTAAACTCCTATTGAAGCATACATTTCAACAATATCCTGTACTGTCCCCCAAGTCTTTGATGCTTGTCGAAATCTATTAATCTCAGTTTTCAACATTCTCTTACAAGGGATCTCCACAGCCTCTGAGGAAACCGAACTGAAAGATTCAGCTCATTCACAGTTCCCACATATATATCACTGTTCGCTGAGTACTGATATTGGGTATTTGCTGTTCTTCCGAACATTTCCTCTGCTAGTATACTTATTGCTGCTTGCAAGCATCCTGTTCTGTGGTTGCTGTGATCGTTGTTGTCGGTATTTTGCATTGTGACCACAGCAACCTCGTTTTGAAACCAAATCACGGCACTTAGTATTCTCTCCGTTGTCCTTTTTGTGACACATGCTCAGAAATTAATTGTTTTACCTTCAAATTCCGCTCTCTCACATCTCTGCGTTTCATATATCAGGATTCAAACACACCCGTTGTCAGAGATTCCGGTCCTTCCCACGATTATTAAACCTCCTTTCCGTCCCTCCTCCCATTTCTCTGAGGCAATGCCCAATCTATCACTCTCTTTCACATTCATACTGTTCTGTCTGTGCTGCTGCTGCGGTCACTGTTATTGGGTGAACGTGCCCCAATCCCACCATCGGGGCCTTCAAACAAATCGATCCATTTGGATACCGCGGTTGTGAAATCAATCCCCATGTAGCAGCTTTTACTGACATAGGCCAGAGACAATTGGAGCGTCAGGCTCATGGAAAATCCCCAGGGCAGTTTTGGTGAAAAGACATTTTGTTGGAAAAGATCAGCTTTTATGGCTTTCCGCGTTGGTCTTGTGATAATTTCATAGGACCGATAATCCAGAGACCGAGGTAATTGTCTGGGTACCGGGGCTTGTATCCCACTATGCCATGATCGTCAAATTTGGATTCAAAACATATCTGCAAGGAAGAATCTAATGACTACTATAGATCCATTGACAATTATTGAAAAAAAATCTATTTCACTGATGTCATTTCGGGATGGAATTTGCTATCCTTACTTGGTCTGGGCTGCATGTGACTTCAGACTCACAGCAATATGGTTGAGTATCAACTGCCCTCTGGGGAATGTGGAATGTGTAATAAAAACTGCTCAGCCAGAATCGCCCTCAGACTAATCCAGAAATTTTAAAACAAATACTCATTAGGATCAAGCAAGAGCGTTGTGTGCAGCTTTGCAAGTCACATTATAGTCGGGATGTGATCACACTGAGAAAGTTGCAGGAGTTATTTACCGGGATATTGTTTGGGCTGAAGAGTTTCAGTTGTGAAGAAAGACAGGACAGAGTGGAGTGTTTGTCTCAGTGCAAAGGAGATGTAAACAAGACATGATTGAGTTAGGGCATGGACAGGGTTGACTGAACGAGTTTCCCGTTGATGGAGGGATCGATCAGCAGGTGCCAGAGACTTAAGGAGAAAGACAGAAAGGTTTTTGAAGATGTGAGAAAAAGCTTTATCAGCCAGCGGGTGGTTGGAATTTGGAATACACTGTCTGCATTTTCCAGAGTGGCAGAAACACTTATAACCTGAATAAATATTCAGATGTGAGCTTGTGATGCCAAGACATATAAGGCTGTGGGGTAAGCATTCTGAAATGGGATTCAGTTCATTAGGCAGTTGTTTTTGACAAGTGTGGCCACATTGGGTTTAAGGGCCTCCTTTGACATTCTTGTTCTCTGTAGTATAATGGTTAGTGTCCCCGCCTGTCACAGGGCTCAATTTTCCGCTGGGGACAGTATAAGCGTTTTAAAACTGTCACTCCATTCCCAAGTGCGAGTATTGATACCTGTCCTTCCATTCTCGATGGGGCATATCACACGAAGGACAGTGCTGCCTGAATCAGTGTGGGAAAGGGCTGCAGCTCTCAGGGAGGCAGAGTTTCAGTGAACGGCCAAACACGTGACTTCTGCAAACTTCACCTTGTGACTGTGTTGGAATGAATAGCATTTGACAGACTTGTTCCGGATTGAAGGATTTACTAGAAACAGGAAGCTGAGGAAGAAACAACATAAACGCATTCAAGTATGAGTGCAGAAACATTTCCCACAGCACGAATAAAATTGTAAAAGACAGAGTAGCGTTTCGATACATTGAATTTGGGTTCATTTGTTTTGATCAGTTTTACCAGGTTATAAAACCATGAAAAAATGATACAGCACTTGCTCAGTTGATGGAACATTGTTTCAGTAATTCGCACTGCTGTTCAGAGGGAGGGTTAGGTTGATTTGCAAAGTTAAATTTCCCTTTCGTGTCCAGGGAGTGAATTTAGTAAGTTAGGTGAATTAGCCATGGGTAACGCGGGGATAAGGTCAGAAGTCACAGGACGTTAGGTTATACTCCAACAGGTTTATTTGAAATCAAAAGGGGGAGGGATTCCCCTTCTTCAGGTGAAGTATAAGGAAATGGGAAGGGGAACTAGGTCTGAGTGAGATGCTCTTCAGAGAATCAACACCGGTTCGATTGACTGAAATGCTCTTTCTGCACTGTAGGATTCTGTGATTCTATGAATAGATAATGACGGTGTTTACTGGGGTGTAAAGCCATTAGAGAAGATGCTGATGGGGGTGTACTGAGGATGAGATTTTATTCACTTGTGCTCTTGGAAAATTGAGAAGAGTTATCCCTGAACCAAGGAAGATAAATGGGGTTTTTTCAGGTTATGAAATGTTTGGACAGAGTAAATAGGAGGAAAATTCCCACTTTTAAGTAAGTAAACATCTAGATGTCAGGCATTCAATACCTTTGATAAAACCTTTGAAGGACAAAGAAATGATGAGAACAGAATCGCTGTCACTCCGAGAATCTGTTTTTCAAAATATTTGGAAAGGCACATTCGATGACATACAAGGAATAAATTTCACAAGGAGAGAGACAGCGTGTGGCTCGGTAAAGATGCAGAGGTGGGGTGTAGTCGGTCGGAAGTTACGGAGAAACAATGTCTAAGTTGATTGACATTAAATGTAAAGAAATTTCTTTAATGTGTGCAGCTGAAGAAGATTCGGTTCCAAAACTCTGCGTTTTTAAAGATTTGGCATAATGTTCACCTAAAGCATTGTAAATGGAACTGAGTGGAGTTCTATTTATTGTGAACGGAAGATATTACATAATGAATAGGAAGTGACCAGTTGCTTGTAGATCGACTTCCTGCTTTCATCACATGCGTTAAGGATGTGAGAACAAACACCATGATGTTTGGTCCATTTAATACTCAGTGAATCTGCCAAAGGAACGAGCAACAAAACTGGTGGGTTTTCTTTTGTACTTTAACCCTCTGTTTTTCTAAGCAGTATTTTCCTTAAGCTGAAATAAAGTCTGAGCAAATTTGAATACAACATTAATCGTTCCAATGAGATATATCCAATTCACTTCTAATTATTACAATAAACATTGTGAGTTTGCAGCAAAATTAAAATGAAACGAACAAATCAGCTTTTCTTGCGATTTAATCCAATTCAGGTTCAGCCATACAAGAAAGGACATTGAGCGACAACATCACCTTTATTTCAATTACCATGGCTGCTTCTTCACGTGAGAGAGAAAGTGACTGAAAAAATTATGTGCCAAATGTAGGTGTAAATATGACGGAAAATTCTTGTCCTGTTTCATTCTGACTCAGTTCTGACTCAGTATGTATCAATGACAGCAATTCATTCTGACCAGCATGACTATTTATTGGAATTTTCTATTATTATAATTCTAGTGAAAGCAGAAACACAATGGCGTGGATTCGATTCCGCTCTGGAACTTTCTCATCAATGACTTTCACTACATGTAACCTGATGAGGTCACATGTCACCCCTCTACAAAATGTGCAGAGGAGACCGAGAGATTATGGTGGTGGGATATTACACCGCTGTACTCCACATTCACGGGTTCGAGTCACACTCTGGTTGCTAACTTTACGCGCCGCACTCGCAGTTTTTCTTTGCACATCACACCTCTGGTATACACTGGATCGAGAAACTTGTTCTTGACCTTCACTGCACGAGAGATTCAGGAATAATCGACACCACATTAAAGTCGAAATGAAGAGTGAGAGCAGTCATTCTATTCAATTGTAGACGAAATTGGTGTAATGAGAAGGAACACATTTTTCTTTCCGTCCTACACTCCATCTTGTCTTTCTATGAATTCCCATCGAAAGAAAGAGAAAAAGAAAACAAGAGATTGGGAGCACAAGTTTATCCAGTGGGGTTGTTCATGAGTATTTTAACCTAACACTTCACACAATGATCTGATCAGTATTTCAAACAGTCACTCGGAATTGGAACCGCAGAAAATTTCTCCAATGAAACGAACCTTTCATTCTTTCACCAATTTCTGCTGTGTGTGAATCATGCAACGATCCATCATCCAACGTGATCACTGACTGTGAGTGTGCCAACTGTATAAGATTTAGCAACTTCCTTCAGCAATCACAGCTTCTGTACACAGCCACCTGTGCTGGGCCCAGTGTCATTTGTTTCCCCAGGTCACAGCACATTTCTTTTTTCCTGTGTTTATGAGCTTTGTTCATAATCTGTCTGATCTGTTTAATAAACCTTTCCTGTCACTTCATCCCATCCCCTCACAATTCTGAACTTATGAATAAAATAAGGCGTTAGATGAAATGTTAAACCAAGTGGAAGTATGGTATTCAGCCCAAGGAGTCTGCTCAACCATTCAACGAACTCATGGTTGATCTGATTTGGAGATGCCGGTGTTGAACTAAGTAAAATATCACACAACACGAGGTTAGAGTCCAGCAGGTTTACGTGGAAGCTCTAGCTTTCTGAGCGATGCTCCTTCATCAGGTGATAGTCACCTGACTATCACCTGATGAAGGAGTGTCGCTCCGAAAGCTAATGTGCTTCCAATTAAACCTGTTGGACTATAACCTAGTGTTGTGTGATTCTTCACATAGTTGGTCTGATAATCTTGAATTCCTTTCTGCTCATTTAGCTCGAAAAGTTTCATCACCTTTCTGATTAACTATCTGGCACAGTTTGAAAATACCCAACCACACAGTCTCAACAGCGGTTACTGGAAAATGCCACAGTTTCATAGACCCCTGAGCAAAGAACTTACTCCTCATTTCTGAATTAAATGGGCAATATCTAATTCTGAGATTATGTCCTCTGGTGCTCTCTTCAGAGCATAGGGCAAGCCAAATGCTCGTATCTACCCTGTAAAGATCCTACGACTATTGAACATTTATAATTGTTACTATGTAATTATAAATTTCCCCGACTCCTCCTTTGTTTGAAGGAGAATAATCCCAGCCTAACCAATCATTCCACGATGTTCTACTGTATTCAGAGTTAGCAAATGTTAGTAAGTCTGCGCTACCCCTTATAGCATCCTTACATATTATTAAGACAGGTGGAGAAATTTCAGCGAGGAAACGAGTTGAAATTTCATTTACAGACGGGAATTGAAACTTGAAATCAGAAAGCGATTAGAATCGGATTGACCCCCAGAAGGACTAAATACAGGAAAGATATCTCTGACAAATCAGAATCTAATCATGTTCGATTGACATTCAATGGCTTCAATGTTACTGAATTCCTCCGTGTAGTCGTCCTCGGAGCTAGTATTTAGGAAAAATGGAACCTGACCGCCCGTATAAAGAAGTTGACGACAAAAACCTGTCCGTGGGTCAACTTTGTTTGATTATTAACTCAACTCTTGTCTCCGTGAAGCCTACATCGTCCGCAACGCACAAAGTAGATGTTTAACAGAACTCTCTCCATTTGCCTAGGTGGGTGCAGCTTCAACACCACTGAAGGAACTGGACACCCTCCACGACAATGCAGTCACTTAACTGTATATTGTTCAACACCTGACTATTTATTCCCTTAACTGTTAAGGCACAATTGAAGCAGAGTGCACCACATAGAAGATTCACTGGAGTTAGTTATCGAGGCTTTGTTGACAGAACCTTCAAAGCTCAAAAACTGTACCGACCATAAGGACAAGTTAGAAGATGCACTGAACCTTCACCATTTGCAAATTAGCGTCCAAGGCTCATACCAGCATGATTTGGAGAGGAATCAGTGGTAAATTCATTGAGTGGTGAAGTAGTTTGATGGGCAAAGATTTCTACTTCAGCCCTCTATCTTTCATCTTTCAATGTTTAAAAAAATAGATTATTGCATAGACCAGACCTGTGCTCGTTCCTTTAGTTGTTTCCTAAACTGGCGGTTGCTAAAGATCGAATATCATCCACAGTCTGTGGTCAACAATAGAAAATATCCAAAACCCTCTCGAACAACTGATCTCCCTGTCCCTGTGTTCAGGGATCTGTGAATGCCCATTCCAAGATCTCTTTGGTCCTGTTCACCAATCAGAATCCTCACGGTTATTGTTACAACTCCCCAAATTCACCACCACTCATTGGTCTGGATTCAATTCCATTCACCATTTTGCCTTTCCACATGATGTATACATCCCTGCGGTCCCTGACATTATTCATCAGAGTCAACCACACGACTATGTATCGTCAGTAAACTTCTAAATCATGACTTCTAATAAAAAAGTTTGAATTATTGTTCTACATCAGGAAACAGTGGTACTTCACTGGGAAAAAGCAACCAAACATGGTTCCTTTCTGCATGGGATGAACAACTCCAAGGGTTGCTAGCCCAGTATCTCGCCACTACATTTGCAGATGACACAAAGATTGGTGGAGTAGCCAGAAAACATAGAGGACAGTCAAAGAATGAAGGGGAATATAGATAGACAGAAGAGTTGAGCAGAGAAGTGGCAAATGGTGTTCCATCCAAGCAAATGTGAGGTGATGATTTAGGGAAGTCTAATTCCAGAGCCAAGTATACAGTAAATGGAAGAGCTTGGGTAAACTTGATGAGAAGAGAGATCTGGGAGTTCAGGTCCTTTGTACCCTGAAGGTGACTGCACAGGTGGATAGAGTGGTCAAGAAGGCATATGGCATGCTTGCCTTCACCGGATAGGGCATTGAGTATAAGAGCAGGCAAGCCCTGCTAAAATTGTACATGAGTTTGTTTCGGCCGCGTTTAGAATACTCTGTGCAGTTCTGGTCGCCAAAGTACCAAAATTATGTGGACGTTAAGGAGAGAATGAGGAGAAGGTTTACGCAGATGTTGCCTGGTATGGAAGATGCAACCTCTGAAGAGAGGTTGAGTCGATTACTTCTGCTTTCATTAGGCAAAAACGAGATTGAGGGGATCTGATTGAGGTCTACAATATCATGACGGGTACAGACAGGATGGATAGAGATAAGCTTTTTCCCAAGATGAGGGCTTCAATAATGAGAGGTCATGCATTCAATGAGAGGTGAAACTTTTAACGGAGATAGACATGGAAAGTATTTTACACAGAGGGTGGTAGGTGCTGGAATGCGTTGCCAGCAGAGGTAGTAGAGGCAGACATGATAGATTCATTTCAGGTGCGCCTGGACAGATGCATGAGTAAGTGAGAAGCAGAGGGATACGGATGCTTAGAAATTGGGCGACATGTTTAGTGAGTTGATTTGGACCGGCTCAGGTACGGCAAGGAAGAATCTAATGACTATTATATATCCATTGACAATTGTTGAAAAAAAAATTACAATGATGTCATTTCGGGATGGAATTTGCTATCCTTACTTGGTCTGGCCTGCATGTGGATGAGATTGATCGATTTCGACAAAACATTAAAGACTCGGGGGACAGTACAGGATATTGTCGAAAAGTATGCTTCAATAGCATTTTAGCTTAACATTGGCACAGCCGCCCATATCCAACCAGAAATGGGGGTAGGAATGTGTGCGCGGAGTTACTCTCTGGCTCCAGTGATGCAATAGGTGAGCATCCTGTCCTTCTGTGATGGGAAAGAGGCACAAGACATTCCTCGGTTGAGTGTGCTCCCACTAAAGGGAATGGTTGTCTCCGTTGATACTATCATAGCGATTTCTGGCGCATCTTTTTAAGACAGCTGAGTGGCACAGGTGGAGCGTGTTGAGACCTTAACTTTGTAGTGATGGGTTTAAAACTGATTTTGCTGTTTGGATCTGTGTTTCCGACACTGGTGGTGGCAGCTATATTTGCTCGCATCAGCTCAGTATCAGTTTCTTCCACACAGTCAAGACTTCAACCAGGAGAAGGTGGTGTTGGGGTGATATTTTAAACTAGTCATATTTGGGGGTTGGGACACGGAAACGGTGATGTTTACGTTCGATGATTAAAACATGAAATACAAGCCTGACCTCAGGAACAGAGATCATGACTTTAATTTCCTGCAATCCCATTCATTCACGTCCCTTATGCAGGGGATTGAACCATCTTCAACCAGTCCTGCCTACGAGAGACTCCAGGAGCAGAAAAACATGAGCTGACCCTTAATTCAAGAATCTCCACCGCGTGGGGAAGCAGTCTAATCGGCCCTTCCAGTCCACACGGTCCATCCGAAGCGCATCCCACCAGACCCCACGGTATTCCCTGTCCCATAAGCCTGCATTTCCCATTGTTGATCCCTGTAACTGGCACATTTTTGGTCAGAGGGAGAAATAAAAAGGCAAACACACAGAGAATGTGCAGACTGCCCACAGACAGACACCCGAGGCTGGGATCGCACCCAGGTTTGTAGTGGAGCCAGACAGCAACAAACAAGGGGCGAAGAATAAATGTTGTCCTAACCAGTGATAATCACACCCTGTGGGTGAATGAGGAAGAATAAAAAAACATTCACAACATGGAAAACAGGATTTGTATCTGTGTGGACACAAGTTGAAAGGATCGTTCACCCTGGGTTGTAAAAGGGACACTGATATCACAGAGAAAGCAAGGCAATGTGGGAACTGCTGGAAGCGATTCAATTAACCACAGAAATGGAATCTCATTTAACCAGTAACACTGGGGAGAGGCCGTTCACCAGTCCCGTGTGTGGGAAGGGATCACTGAGCAAAACAACCTCCGGAGACTCCAACAGGATTACATATCCCATCAGGTGTTCGATTATGATGTCAATGCGCATTTAATCCCAACCAGCCGCCTGCTCCAGAGCGTCAATCAGACTCATACAACATGAAAACAGGCCTGTTAGTCCAACCGATCCATGCTGAACATACTGCCAAACTAACCCATTCCCGTCTGCCTCCTCCTGTACCCGCTGAGTGGTTATAATGCCCTTATAGTTTTATTACTGTGTTATTATCCAAAACCCAGGTAATATTTTGGGGACAATGAGTTCAGGTCCTGGCATGGCAGATAGTGGAGTTTGAATTCAATAAGCGCCTGGAATTGAAGAGTCTCGTGATGCCCTGAATCAGTTGTGTGGAAAATCCCATCTGATTCACTCATAACAGTTCGGGATGCAAACTGCCATATTCATCTGCTCTGTCCCACAGGAGACTCCAGATGGATAATACCGTGGTTGACTCTTAAATGCCCTCTGGGAAATAACTGACGTACTCAGCATGAATAAATTTATTTTAACAATCCGAATTTCCCATTCATGTTTGGAATTAATTGTCCATTAAATGTTGCAAACATACCCTCATCCATCACTTCCTCGGCAAGTTAATTACACACGTAAAACACATTCCCTTTAAAAATGCCGCACATGTCTTTTTTAAAAAATCTCTCTTTTCATCTTAAACATATGCCCTCTCGTCTTGAAATTCCCCTCCTGGGAAAAGGCCGCTATCGTTAACTCAAAACTTGTCTCTCAATAATTCATAAACTTCTGTCAGGTCGCCGTTCAAAACCCTAACCTAGAGTGAAAACAGTCTCAACTGGGAGAAAGTGAGAACTGCAGATGGGAGATCAGAGTCGAGAGTGTTGTGCTGGGAAAGCACAGCAGATCAGGCAGCATTTGAGGAGCAGGAGAATCGACGTTTCGGGGAAGAGCCTGATGAACGACACTTGTGTGAAAAAATGATTCTCCTGCTCCTCGGATGCTGCCTTACCTGATGTGGTTTTCCAGCACCCCAATCTCGAATCTGAAAATAGTCTCAACCTATCAAGCCTTTCATTATAACTCAAAACGTCCACTAGCAACAAGCGTGCACACCTTTTGTGAACCTATTCAAGCTGAATAATATCATTCCCACAACTGGGCGACCAGAACTGGACATAATATTCCAGAAGAGGCCGCATCAATGTCCTGCAAAACTTCAACATAACTTCCCAACTGCTGTACACAAAGGACAGAGCAATGAAGGGAAGTAGGTTAAATGCCTTTGAACCATCTTGTCTGTTGGTAATGCAAATTACAAGGAATTATGTACATGCACACTGAGCTTCCATGCTCTCCAACATACGCAAAGCCATACTCTTTTTGTTGGACCAAAATGCAATACCTTCCATTTATCCAGACTGAACTCCATGTTACATTTTTCAGTACAACGACTCATTGGATTAAGATCCTTTTGAAACTTAGATAATCTTCATCACTGTCTCCAATACTGGTATCGCCTGCAAACCTCCGAAGCATGCCTGCAGTGAGTTCCACTGTTTTCTCATTTAGATCAATGATTCATATTTACTTGGAGTTGCCGTGATTTAGCAGTGTGCAAATCATACAACAGTTAGTCATGCAATTAACCATGAGGAAGAAAGCCACAGACTGCTGGGAGATATTAAACAATTGGAAATAAAAATGGTGAAAGCAATTCATTCCAGGGAAGTGGGTGATAGTGAAGCAAAATTAAACTTCAAACCAGCTGCCCCCGCTCCAGTTGTGGTACTCAGCTGTCTCAGCAAGATGCACTGTAGATTGCTGTTATTATAAACGGGAACAGATTTTCCCTTCTGCCCCGCCTTTGACCAGAAGCACACCCAACCTCGGAATTGCTTGCGCCTCGAAACCATCATAGAAACACCGTGCATTCTCCAGTTGCGTCACTTGAGCCATCGAGTATCTCTGCAACCTCATCCCCATCTTGATTTCAAGTTGGTTATTCGCGACTGCGCCACTCATTTCCTCTGATTCTGGGACTGGGAACTCGGACTGTGTGGCAGCAGTGGTTACTGCCTTGTGTGGGGAAACTTGAGAAGTAACCGATGTTAAACTGCATTGCTATTGAACTATATATTTCAACAAAAGCTTGGTAAAAACAATGACTGTAGATGCTGGAAACCAGATTCTTGATTAGTGGTGCTGGAAGAGCACAGCAGTTCAGGCAGTATCCGAGGAGCAGTAAAATCGACGTTTCGGGCAAAAGCTCTTCGTCAAGAATACAGGCAGAGATTCTGAAGGGTGGAGAGATAAGTGAGAGGAGGGTGGGGGTGGGGAGAAAGTAGCACAGAGTACAATATGTGAGTGGGGGAGGGGATGAATGTGATAGGTCGGGGTGAGGGTGGAATGGATAGGTGGAATAGATGATAGGCAGGTAGGACAAGTCAGGACAAGTCATGGGGACAGTGCTGATCTGGAAGTTTGGAAATGGGGTGAGGTGGGGAAGGGGAAATGAGGAAACTGTTGAAGTCCCCATTGATGCCCTGGGGTTGAAGTGTTCCGAGGCGGAAGATGAGGCGTTCTTCCTCCAGGTGTCTGGTGGTGAGGGAGCGGCGGTGAAGGAGGCCCAAGACCTCCATGACTTCGGCAGAGTGGGAGCGAGAGTTGAAATGTTGGGGCACAGGGCTGTGTTGTTGATTGGTGTGCGTGTCCCAGAGATGTTCCCTAAAGCGCTCTGCTCAGAGGCGCCCAGTCTCCCCAATGTACAGGAAATCGCATCGGGAGCAACGGATACAATAAATGATATTGGTGGATGTGCAGGTAAGAAAAGCTGTACTGTCCCCGGAATCTTTGTTGTTATGGAGAAATCTATTCATCTCAGCCCTAAACACATTAATGATGGAATCAACACAGCCACTGGGGGAACCGATGTTAAACGGTCAGTCCATTCTGAGTTCCCACATATCTGCTACTGTTCGCTGAGCACTGATTTTGTGCATTTGGTGCTCTGCCTAACATTCCTTATGATACTGCACTTATTAGGTGTGTTTGCTGTGTTCGTCTGTGGGTTACCATGATCGTATAGTGGTTAGTATTCTGTGTTGTGGTCGCAGCAACAGCGGTTCAAATCCCAGTCACGGCTGTAATTGTGCTGTATCCCAGTCTTTTGTGAAACACAAAGGAATCAGTTGTTTTAAAGTTTTGATTTTCTCCAACGTGATGTTTTTTCCTTCAAGCTCTGCTCGCTCACATCTCTGTTTCATATGTCAGAATTCAAATCCACCCGTTCTCAGAGATTTCTTCCCTCCTCCGATCACTAACCGAACTTTCCATCCCATCCCCCCATTTCATTAATTTGGAGATGCTGGTGTTGGACTATGGAGTACAAAGTTAAACATGACCCAAAACCAGGTTATGGTCTTACAGGTTTAATTGAAGCACTAGCTTTCAGAGCGCTGCTCTTTCATCATGTGTTTGCGGAGTCATTTCCTATTTCACTAAGGCATTGCAGAATCTAATACAGACTCTCCCATTGATACCGATCAGTCTGTGTGGCTGGGGTCACTGTTGCTGGGTGAACGTGCCCCAACCCCAACATCGGGACCTGCGGACCATTTGATCCATTTGGTTACCACTGTTGTGAGATCAATACACATGTAGTACATTTACTGATATGGACCAGATATTATTGGGGGGGTGGGGTCAAGCTCAGGAAAATGTCACAGAACAGTATCGGGGAAAAGCGACTTTATTGGATAAGATCAGATTCACTGATTTTCTGCAATGCCCGAGCACGATTATCACTGAACACTGGTCTGTTTATTCAGACACCACGGACTCGGGTTTGACGCCGACCATGCTCGGTGGTAGAATTGGGATTCAATAAATATCTGGAATTACGAATCTAATAACTCCTATAAATCCGCGGCCAATTGTTGAAAACAACAAAACCATCTGACCTCATTTAAGGAATGTAACTGCCATTCTTACCTGTTTGAGCCTCCATGTGACTCCAGACTCACTACAATATGGTTGAGTTTCAAATGCCCGCTCTGCAATTAGGGATAGCAATCAATACTGCCGAGCCAGCGACGCCCTCATACTGTAACAGAATAGAAAAAAAGTTCATTCGGCCCTAGCTAGATTACTGCGTGCAGTTCTGCAATTCAGAGTACTGCATGGATGTGATCGCACTGGGAACGTTGCAGTAGAGATTCACTGGGATATTGTCTGGGCTGAAGAGTTTCAGTTGTGAGGAGAGATTGGACAGACGGGTTGTTTGTCACCGAGCAGAGGAGATTGGAGAATTCATGACTGAGATGTACTTAATAATGAGCGATATGGATAGGATAGACAGAAAGAATTGTTTCTAATTGATGGAGAGATCGAACACTGGGGCCAAGAGATTTCGGGAAAAGGCAGAAAGGTTTGAGTAGATTTGCGGAAAGGGTCAGAGAGGCGGAAATCATTCTAACCTTAGAAAAAAATTGAGATGTTAAATTGTGATGCCAAAACATGTAAGATTATGGGCTAAACGATGGAACTTGATTCAGGTCGTTAAGCAGTTGTGTTGGGCACGTGCGGCCACAACAGGCTGATGGGCCTCCTTCGATGTTGTCATCCTCCACAGTATCGTGGTTAGTGTCCCCTCCTGTCACAGGGTTCAATTCTCCGCTGGGGGCATCGTAAAGGTTTTAAACCTGTCGCTCTGTTCACCAGTGAAGTTTATTAATTCCTGGCCTTGCATTCTCGATGGGACATGTCACAGGAAGGACAGTGCTGTCTGAATCAGCGTGGGGAAGGTCTGCAGCTCCTGGGGAGAGAGAGTGTCAGTGACAGTGCAAACACGTAACTTCAGCCAACTGCACATTGTGTTTGTGTTGCAATGAAAACCATTTTCTAGAGTTGTTCCTGACTGATATGTTTATTTAAAGCAGGAATCTGAGGAAGAAAAGAGCAAACCCATTCAGACCTGAGTGCAGAAACATTTCCAGCAGCACTCATGAGGTTGTCCAGCGCAGGACCGCGTTTGTATGGATTGAATTCAGGTTGCTGGGCGCAGCTTGCTTTCACTCGGCTGAGTTACCAGTGTGTAAATGATACAGATTGTCTTCACTGTGATGGTCCATTTGCTCAGTGGTTTGTACTGCTGTTAAGTCTGTAGGTTTGGTAGATTGGTCATGTTAAATTGCGCTGATGTGTCCAGGGAGTGAATTCAGTAAGTTAAGTGAATTAGCCATGGGTAACGCAGTGATAAGGTCAGCAGTCACACGTTGCTAGGTTTTATTCCAACAGGTTTATTTGAAATCACAATCCAGAGACCTGCGGGGATAGAGACGGGAGCTAGGTCTGGTTGAGATGCTGTTCGGAGTCTCCCTACAGACTCGATTGGCTGAACTGCATTTTCTGCATTGTAGGGGGAATCTGTGATTCTATCAGAAGGACACTGCCAGCGTTTACTGGCCCGTTAAGACATTGGAGACGATACTGACGGCGTTTAGTGTGGATGGACTTTTAATTTTTTGTTTTAAAAAATTTGACACTGAACCAAGGAAAACCGAATGTAAGATTTCCAGAGTAGGTGAGGTTTGGAGAGAGTAAATATGTGGTAAATTCACTCTTTCAAGTTCGTACATTTCTGAACGTCAGGCTTTCAAAACCATCGATGTAGGACAAATAAATGATGGGAGCAGAATTTCTGTCACTCAGACAATCCGTTTCCAAAATATTTGGAAAGGCACATTTAGATACACACAAGCAGTGAGTTTCACCAGGAGAGAGACAGCCTGTGGCCAGGTAAAAGTGTAAAAGTGGGGTGTGGTAGATTGGTACAGTGGGGTAGAAGGTGCGAGGAAACAATATCTAATTTGGACGACTTCAGATGCAAAGAAATATCGGAAACCTCTGCAGCTGTGTAAGATTCAGCAATAAAAAACCTCAGAGTTTTGAAAGATTTCTATGAATTTTCCACATGAAGCATTATCAATGGAACTGAGCAGATTTGGCATATTGTAAAGGCAAACTATTCCATAATGAATAGGAAGTGACCCGTCTCTTAGAGATCGATTTCCTGCTTTAATCCCATGGTTTAAAGGTGGGAGGACGATCGCCATGATGTTGGGTTCATTTGACACCCACTGAAATCAGCCAAAGTAACTGAGCATCAAAACTGGCATCTTGTTTTGTAGTTCAACCTTCTGTTTTTCTCATCAGCATTTTCTTTAAGCTGAAATAAATTCGGAGCAATATTGAATGCAACATTTAACATTCCAATCACATAAATCCAATTCAATTCCGATCATTGGAATGAACAGAGTGAAGTTGCAGCAAAATTAATAAAATGAAACGAACAAAACTGCATTTCCGGGAATTTTACCCAGTTCAGGTTCACCCATATGAGAAAGACCATCGAGCTAAAACATCACCTTCACTTCTCTCTCCATATATAGTTTTTCACGTGAGAGAGAAACTATCTGAAGAAATTATGCGTCAAGACGAAATGTGCGTGTGAATGTGACGGGATTTTCATGCTTGCTGGCTCATTCTGAGACAGTTCCGACTCGAAATAAATCAAGGACAAGATATTCCTTCCAAGGACGAGGTCAATCCCTTGGGTTTTGCTGGTATTATTATTCTGCTGAAAGCAGAAACATAATGGCGTGGAGTCGATTCCGCTCAGGAAATTTCTTATCCCCTCGGTGCACCATATGTGATCTTGACGGGGTCACATGTGAGCGCCTTTGCAATGGGCTGTAGTCTCCCAGGAGTTCAGGCGACGGGTTGTTCTTCCATTGTGCTGGTGTGGATTTGAATCCTACTCTGGCTGTTACTTCTATGAAACGCAGCTGTGGTTTCCCTTTGTGCCTCGCATCTTTAGGATACATTGGATGGAGAATCTTCCTCTTGCCCTTCATTGCAGCAGAGAATTGTGATAAATCGATACCTCATCAAAGTCGAAGTAGAGCAATTTGGTTCTGTTGTAAGTTACATTGGGATAATGAAAAGTTGGGCAAACGTTTCTATTCTCTTTTCATTCTATCTTGACTTTCTATGAATTTACATCGAATGAAAGGGGAACAAATAAGGAGAGATCGGGTGCAATAGTTTATCCAGTGGGCTTGTGAATTTTAGTGTAATACACCACACAAAGTTCTGATCAGTATTTTAAACAGTCAGTTGAATTGGAACCGCAGAAAACTTTTCCAATGAAACGAACCTTTCATTCTTTCACAACCTTTTGCTGTGTGAATCATACCGCGACCATCATCCATCGTGATCACCAAGTTGGCAACAATATTAGATCTACCAATTTTCTTTAGCAATCACAACATGTGAACATACCCATCTGCGGTGTGCACAGTGCCATTTGTTGTCTCCAGGCCACAGCACATTTATTGTTTATGAACTTATGAGCCTAGTTCCTGATCTGTCTGATCAGTTTGAAAACCTTTTCTATCTCTTCATCCCATCCTTTTAGAATTCTAAAGATATCAATGAAATAAGGCGTTAGACCAAATGATGTAGGATTGGAAGTCGGTCATTCAGCCCCTCGAGTCTGCTCCACCATTCAACGAACTAATGGCTGATCTGATAATCCTCAACTCCATTCTCCAGCATTGCCTCGACAAAGCTTCATCGCCGTTATGGTTAAATATCTGTCTGGCACAGTTTGAAAATACACAACAACTCAGCCTCAAGAACAATTTCGACAAGGAGTTCTACCGATTCATTAGCCCCTGAGCAAAGAAATTACCCCTCAGTCCTGAATTAAATCGGCAATACCTAATTCTGAGTTCATGTCCTCTGGTGCTCTCCTCATACCAGAGGGTGAACCACCAGCCCGTAACTACCCTGTCAATGAATATTGAACGATTATAAATGTTATTATGTTTCCAGGAGAATAATCCCAGCCTAACCAATCATTCCAAGAACCTACATTTTCTCCAGTGTTGGCAACATGTCCGTAAATCTCTGCTGTCCCTGCAGCGTCCTTACATATTATGAAGGCAGGTGGAGACATTTATGCAAAGAAACGGTTGAAATTTCAAGCACAGACGGGAACTGGATCTTCAAATCAGACAGCGACTGGAATCAGATCGGTCCACACAAGGACGAAATAGAGTAATGATCACTCTCACAAATGAGAAACTAATCATATCGCATTGACTTCAATAACTTTACTGTCAACAAATTACCCCGTGTAATTGTCCACAGAGCTATTATTTCGGGGGAAAACATATAGAATCTGGATACATAAACACTTTGACAACAACAACATGTTCTTGAGACATTCTTTTGATTCTTTACTCAACTCATTCCTCCGTGAATCCTACATCGTTGGCAAGGCACAAATGAGACGAGTAACATAACTCTCTCCATTTGCCTAGATGGGTGTATCTTCAATAACACTTGAGGAACTGGACACCGTCCACAACAATGCAGTCACTTGAATGTACCCTCTTCAACACCTACAATATTCATTCCCTTCACCGTTAAGGCACAATTACAGCAGAGTGCACCAACTACAAGATGCACTGCAGTAAGTCATTCGGGCATGTTTGACAGAACCTTCAAAGCACAACAGCTGTATTGACGACAAGGACAAGTTTGGATGATGCAATTAAATGCCACCATTTGCAAGTTCCCTTCAAGGCCCATAGCACCCTGACTTGGAAAGGAATCAGTGAGAAACTCATTGGTGAAACGGTCTTGATGGGCAAAGTTGCATACTTCAGCCTGTCATCTTTTATCTTCCAATTTTAAGAAAAATGTTGATTTATGCTGTGACCAGACTTGTGCTCAGTCGTTTAGCTGATCCCTAAACTGGTGGTTGCTAACGTTCTGCTATCATCCACAGCCTGTGGTCAACAATAGAAAATATCCGAAAACCCACTCAAGCAACTGACTCCCCTCAAGATTAGAGTGGTGTTGGAGAAGCACAGCAGGTCCGTCAGCATTTGAGGAGCAGGAAAAATGGACGTTTCAGCCAAAAGCCCTTCATCAGGAATGAGACTGGGAGCATATGGGATGGAGAGATAAATGGGAAGGATGTGGGGCTGGGGAGAAGGTAGCTGAGAGTGCTGTAAGTGGATACAGGCGGGGGGTGAACATGAAATGTCAGAGAAGAAGGTGGAGTGGATAGGTGGGATTGAAGATGCACAGTTGGGGCAAGTCTTTCGGATAGTGTTGAGCTGGAAGGTGGGAACTGGGGTTAGGTAGGGGGACGGCAAATGAGGCAACGGGTGAAGTCCAAATTGATGCCATTGGTTTGAAAGTTCCCCAGGCGTATGATGAAGCTTTCTTCCTCCAGGCATCGGTTCATGAGGCAGTGGCGATACAGGGGGTCAGGACCTGCATGTCCTCGGGAGAGTGGAGTATAGTTGAATTGTTTGGCCATGGGTCACTGGGGTTGATTCTTGCGGGTATCCTGTAAATATTCGCGGAAGTGCTCTGTGAGAACACATCTCCTCTCTACAACTAAGAGGGGACCACACTGGGAGGAACGTATGCAAGAACTGACATGTGTGGAAGTGCAGGAGAAACTTTGATGGATGTGGAGGCCTCCATTTGAGCCTTGGACAGAGGTGGGGAGGTCGATGTGGATGCAGGTTTTGCAATTGCTGCAGTGACAGGGGAAGTTGCCAAGTGGGAAAGGTGGGTCATTGGAGGGCGTGGCCTTGACCATGTAGTCCCAGAGCGAATGGTCTTGGCGGAAAGTGGATAGGGGTTGGGAGGGGAACATATGTTGTGGTTCTGATAGCCAAGCTGGGAATTTGTCTTGCAAACGTTTCGTCCCCTGTCTAGGGGACATCCTCAGTGCTTGGGAGCCTCCTGTGAAGCGCTTCTGTGCAGTTTCTTCCGGCATTTATACTGGCCTGTCTCTGCCGCTTCCGGTTGTCAGTTTGAGCTGTCCGCTGTAGTGGCCGGTATATTGGGTTCAGGTCGATGTGTTTGTTGATAGAGTCTGTGGGTGAGTGCCATGCCTCCAGGAATTCCCTGGCTGTTCTCTGTTTGGCGTGTCCTATAATGGTAGTGTTGTCCCAGTCGAATTCATGTTGCTTGTCATCTGTGTATGTGGCTACTAAGGATAGCTGGTTGTGTCGTTTCGTGGCAAGTTGGTGGTCGTGTATACGGGTCGTTAACTGTCTTCCTGTTTGTCCGATGTTGTGTTTTGTGCAGTCCTTGCATGGGACTTTGTACACTACATTAGTTTTGCTCATTTTGGGTATCGGGTCCTTCATTCTGGTGAGTTGTTGTCTGAGAGTGGCTGTTGGTTTGTGTGCTGTTAATAGTCCTAGTGGTTGCAGTAGTCTGGCTGTCAGTTTAGAAATGCTCCTGATGTATGGTAGTGTGGCTAGTCCTTTGGGTTGCGGCATGTCCTCGTTCCGTTGTCTCTCCCTTAGGCATCTGTTGAAATTGTGACGGTATCCATTGTGGCGAATACCTTGTATAGGTGTTCCTCTTCCACTTTTTGCAGTTCTGGTGTGCTGCAGTGTGTTGTGGCCCTTTTGAATAGTGTCTTAATGCAACTTCGTTTTTGTGTGTTGGGGTGGTTGCTTTCATAGTTTAGGACTTGGGTTGTGTGTGTGGCTTTCCTGTAAACCTTTGTGGTGAATTCTCCGTCTGGTGTTCTCTGTACCATCACGTCTAGGAATGGGAGAGACAACAGTTAACGACCCGTATACATGAGTACCAACTCGCCACGGAACGACACGACCAGCTATCCTTAGTAGCCACACACACAGACGACAAGCAACATGAATTCGACTGGGACAACACTACCATTACAGGGGAAGCCAAACAGAGAACAGCCAGGGAATTCCTAGAGGCATGGCACTCATCCACAGACTCTATCAACAAACATATCGACCTGGACCCAATATACCGGCCACTACAGCGGTCAACTCGAACTGACAACTGGAAGCAGCAGACACAGGCCAGTATAAATGCCGGAGGAAACAGCACAGGAGCGCTTCACAGCAGGCTCCCAAGCACTGAGGATGTCACCTAGACAGGGGACGAAACGTTTGCAAGACAAATTCCCAGCTCGGCGAACAGAACCACAACAACAACCCGAGCTACAAATCTTCTACCAAACATTGAAAGGGAACATATCCCTGGTGTTAGAATCCGTTTAGAGGTGGCGATACTGTCAGTGGATGGTGTGATTTATGCAGAGGTTGGAGGGCTAGAAGATAAGGACCAGGGAGTTTCTGTCCTTGTTGTGGTTGGACGTGTGGGGTTCATGGGCGGAGGTACGGCACATGGATGAGGTGCGTTGGAGGGCATCTTCAACCACATCGGAGGGGAAATTCCTGTCTTTAAAGATGGAGGCTATCTGGTGTGTTCTGTGATGGAGCTGGACCTTGGGGAGCAGATGCGATTGAGGTGGAGGAATTGGGAATACAGGATAACATTTGCTCAAGAGGTGGTGTGGGAGGAGGTATAATCCAGACAGCTGTGGGGATCAGTGGGTTTGTAAAAGGTGTCAGCAACACTGACCTCGAGGGATATATTTCCTGCCCCACCCTATCCACTTTTCACAAAAACTGCTTCCTCCACGACTACCTAGTCACGTCCAAGCCCTCCAATGACCCATCCTCCCCTCGTGGCACCTTCCCTTGCCACCACAGGAATTGCAAAACCTGTACCAACATCTTCCCTCTCACATCCTTCCAAGGCTCCAATGAGCCTTCCACATCCATCAAATGTGCACTTCCACACCAGTCATTTATTGCATCTGTTGCTCGCGATGCGGTCTCCTCTTCATTGGGGCCAACAGACACATTCTCGCAGAGCGCTTCAGAGAACTTTTCCAGGGCACCCGCAACATTCAACCCCAATGCCCCATGACCAAAAACATCAACTACTCCCCCCCCCCCCGACTGTCCCAAGGACATGCAGTTCCTGGGTCTCCTCCACTGACACTCCCTCACCACTGGACGCCAGATCTTCCACCTCGGGACCTTTCAACACCAGGGCATCAACTTGGTCTTCACCAGTTTCCTCATCTCCCCACGCCCACCTCATCCGATTTCCAACTTTCTAACTTAGCACCATGCTACTGACCTGTCCCACCTGTCTGTCTTCCTTCCTACCTATCCACTCCACCCTCTTCTCCGACCTATCACCTTTCACCCCATCTCCATCCACCTCTTGCACTCTCAGCTAAATTCTTCCCAGAACCATCCTCCGTTTATCTCTCCACCCTCGAGGCTCCCAGCTTTATTCCTGATGAAGGGCTTTTTCCCGAAACGTTATTTTTTTTTTTCTGCAAATCGGATGGTGCCTGACCTGCTGTGCTTCTTCAGCACCCGTCCAATCTTGATTCTGATTTCCAGCAGCTGCAGTACGCACTTCCGTCCATCTGATTCCTCCTCCATTGATCTTGAATAGGCCGTTGCTAAAGTTCCACCATCGTTTACCTGCTCTTATATTCCTAGCTGCGGTCAAGAACAGAAAGTATCTCCAACCCCTCGAGACCACTTGATCCCTTGTCCAATCACCTTCAAATATTGTTGAATGTCTACTCCAATTTCTCTTTTATTACTTTAAACCACTCAGTATTCACACATTTATCATTGTTCCTCCCCAAAATCATTAATTATCACCCACTTCACTGGATTGAATTCCTTCCAGCACATTTTCTTGCCAATTGTTTCCAATCTCCCTGCAGTCCATGGCTTTCTTCCTCATGGTTAACGACATGACTAATTGTTACCTGATTTTCAAACTGCGAAATGATGGCCACGACAAATAAGTATAAATCATTGACCTATATGAGAAAAGAATGGAATTCATAGAAGCCAAGGTTCATAAGCTTGGAAAGGACACCAGAATTGGTGACTGTAAAGAAGGTAATCTAAGTTTCCAGAAGGATCTTAATCCAATGCGTCTTTGGGCTGAAATATTTTACATAGAGTTCAATCTGGATAAATGGAAGGTATTGCGTTTTGCTACATCAAATAAGAGAAGGGTTTATACAATTAGTGCTAGGGCGTTGCATAATGTTGTGGAAAACGGAGGCCAGGGATGCAGTTAAAGATTTCTTTTTAGTTTGCTTCACATATAGACAGAATAGTTAATAAAAAATTGTCATCCTGCCTGCGTTGCACAGTCCTTTGAGCGTAGGAGATAGTACGTCATGTTGAATGGAATAGGTCATTGTGTGAGGCCTCTTCTGGAGTACTGTGTCCAGTTCTTGTCGCCCAGTAATAGCAAGGACATTATTCAGCTGGAGTAGGTTTAGAAGACGTGTATCAGCATATTGGTAGTGGGGAAGTTTTGAGTTACAACGAAAGGCTGGATAGGCTGAGAATATTTTCACACGTGAACTGGAGTTTGAAAGGCGACCTGATAGAAATTTATAAATCATTGAGAGTTCGAATAGAATTAACTTTAACTGTCTTTTCTCAAAGCAGTGACACTTCAAGACGAGAGGGTAAATGTTTCAGGTGAAAAGAGAGCTATTTAAAATAAGACATGAGAGGCTGTTTTTAACAGAGGATGGTTTATGTGTGCAATTCACTTCCTGAGGCAGTGATGAATGAAAGTACATTTACAATATTTACAGGATATTTGGATCGATAAATGCATTGGAAAGTTTCCGTGGGATTAGAAAAAAGCTATTAATTTATGCCTCGTCCATTATTTATTGCCCAGAGGGTAGTTCAGTATCAACCACGATATTATGGATCTGGAGCCATATACCAGACCAGAGAAGTATGGCTGTTTCCTTCCCTATTAGGCAGTAGTGAATCAGATCTACAACAACTGATTCAACATCATCATTAGACTCTTCAACTCGAGATATTTATTGAAATAAAATTCCAACATCTGCCATGCCAGGATTTGAACCGGTGCCCATAGAAGTATAGCTGGACATTCATATGAACAATGCAGTAATAATATCACAAGGGCATTATTAACCCTCAGCAGTTACAAGAGCCGTCAGATGCGACTCGTTTAGTTTGGCATTATGTTCAGTATGAGCTGGTAGGACTGAAAGGCCTGTTTTCATGTTGCGTGAGTCTATGACTTTGACGCTATGAAACCGGCAGCTGGTTGGGGTTAACAGCAGCGTTGACAGTTTAATTGATTTCCTTCTGGGATATGTAATCTTTCTGGTTACTCTGGAGTTTTTATTGCTCATTGAGCCCTCCCAACACACGGGACTGTTGAATAGTCTGTCCCCAGTTTGACTGAGTAAATGAGTTTCTACTGCAACAGGTAATTGAATCCCGCATTGCGCTGGTTTCTCTGTGATATTGGTGTCCTTGTATCTACCCAGGATGAACGATTGCCTCAAATAATGCCCACGCAGACATAAGTCCCGTTGTCCATTTGTGAACGTGTTTTTATTCTAACTGATATACCCACAGGGTGTGGATGTCGCTGGTCAGGACAGCATTTGTGGCTCATCCTGATTCGCTTATGCCTTGCTGCACGAGAGACATGGATTCGATCCCAGTCTTGTGTGACTGTGCGCAGGTTGCACGTTCTCTCTTTGATTGTGTGAATTTCCTCCCACAGTCTGCAGGTGTGCAGGTTACAGGGATCAGCCATGGGAAATGAAGGGGAACAGAATAGGTATGGAGTGTGGGTCTGATAGGATGCGCTTCGGAGGGATGGTGTCGACTGGAATGGGCCGAATGTCCAGCCTACCTACAGCGTCGGCATTCTCGGATTAAGGGTCAGCTATGTTGTTCTGCACCTGGAATCGCAAGTAGGCAGGATTGGGTAAAGCTGGTAGCATCCCCTGCATAAGGGTCATGCATGAATGGGGTTGCAGGAAATTAAAGGCATGTTCTCTGTTCCTAAGGTCAGGCTTTCATTTCAGGTTTTATTCGTCGAACTTTAACATTACCAGTTCGGTGTGTGAGTGCCCAAGGATGACTCATTTATTATATAACCACAACACCACCTTCTCCAGGTTGCAGTATTTACTGGGAAGAAGAAACTGATCCTGAGCTGATGCAATCATAAGCAGCTGCTACTGCCAATGTCAAGAACACTGATCCAAATCGGAAAATGAAATTTCGAACATTGTCACCCCAAAGTTAAATGTTCAACACGCTTTAGCTACGCCAGTTGGTTGCGTCAACAACATGTACTGCTTATGGCTATAATATTATAAATGGGGGCAAGTATTCCCTTCCACCTCGTTTTTGACCAGGAGCAGTCCCAAACTCGGAAATACACGCGCCACTCTCCCGTCATTCCATCCCAACTTCCAATTGGATCTTCATGCCTGCTTCAGTCGAGAACTTGAATGAAGTGTGATTGTGTGGGCAAAGTGATGAAGTAGGCGATGTTAAACTATAATGCTATTGAAGCATATCCTGTACTGTCCCATGAGTTTGGAGAGTTTCATAAATCCCAATCTCCAACACTCTCATTCATGGAATCTCCACAGACTCTGGGAACGTTAAAGTTAAAGACTCAGTCCATTCAGAGTTCCCACATGCCTGTCATTAATTCCTGATATTGTATATTCTTCCTGACATTTCCTTTGCTACCATACTGGCTGCAGTTTACAAGCGTGGTCTGTGGAGTGCTGTAACCATTTAGTATTTTGTTTTCTGCGTTGTGGTTGCCGCGACTTCGTACCAAATCCATTTCATAGCGGTCAGTTCTCTCAAAGTTTTACTTTTGCTGAAATACGGTAAGAAATAACTCGTTTTTGCATGATAATGATCTCCGGGGTGATGATTTGTTTTCTTCGAATTTCGTTTTCTGATATTTCAGTGTTTCATATATCAGCATTTCAACCCAAAAGTTCTGGAAGATGTCTCTTCCTCCCACTCGCCCTAACTCGCTTTCCTGTCCCTCGTCCCATTTGACTGAGGGATTGCACAATCTAACATACACTTACACGTTGATACCGTCCAGTCTGTGCCGTTGCACTCACTGTTACTGGGTGACCATGCCTCAATCTTTTCGTTGGCACTTTCAAATCATTCGATCCGTTTGGATATCGTGGCTGTGCAATCAATTCTCTTTTAGCAGCTTTTACTGACATGGACCAGAGATCATTGGAGCGTGTGGCTCAATAAGTTGACACAGAGAATAATTGGGGATAAGAGACTCTATTGGAAAAGATCAGCCATGACGGCTTTCTGCGATAGCCTACTGGTATTATCGCTGGATTGTTAACACAAAAGGCCAGGTCACGTTCTGGGGAGACGGGTTCGATTCTCACCACACCACGACGACGATAGAATGTAAATGCAAGAAATACTTCCAAATAAGAATACGCTAAATCCGTTGTCCGAAAATCCCATCTGTTTCACTGAAGGCCTTGAGGGAAGGAATCTGCCATCCTTAACTGCTCTGGACTCCAAGTGACTCCAGACCGCTTGGCAAAATATGCTGCAGAGACGCACCGCATGCTGGTGCAGAATGTTAAAAAAAAGGTTTATTCGACTCTACCTCGATAATTGTCTGCAATTCTTATAAGTCCAGGGATGTGATCACACTGGGAAAGGTGCAGGAGAGATTCACACGGATAGTGTCGAGGCTGAAGAGATTCAGTGAGGAAGAGAGACAGGTAAGACTGGGGTTGTTTGTCACGGTGCAGGGGCATTTGTGAAAAGGCATATTTCAGATATACAAAATAATGAGGGGTGTGGATCAGGTAGACTGAACGTAACGTTTCCCATCGACGGAGAGTTCGATCACAGGGGGGCACAAATTTAATGAGAAAGACAGAAAGTTTTAAGTAGATGTGTGGAAAAGCGTTATAGGCCGGCAGGTTTTGGAATTTGCAACACTGTGTCTGTAAGGGTCACAGAGGCAGGGACCCTTTTAACCTGAAGTAATATTCAGATATGAATATGTTATGCCAATAACAATAAGGCTATCGGCTAAACGATTTGAGTCGTTAAGCAGTTGATTTTGACAAATGGAGATACAACTGGCTGAAGGGTCTCCTTTGAAACTGTTGTCCTCGGTAGTATAGTTGTTAGTGTCGCCGCATGTTATGCGGGAGATAAGAGCTCAATTCCTCGCTGGGGCAGCGCAAATGTTTTAAAACTGTCGCTAAAATTCCGAAGTGCGGGTTATTCATGCCTGTCCTTCCATTCGCCATGGGACATGTCACAGGAAGGACAGTGCTGTCTGAATCAGCGTGGGGAAGGTCTGCAGCTCCCGCTGAGACAGAGTGTCAGTGAAAGTACAAACACGTGACTTCCGCAACCTGCACCTTGTATCTGTACAGGAAAAAGAAACAGGGTAAACCAATTCAGATGTGAGCGCAGAAACATTTTCCGCAGCATCATGAGGAAAACTGACAAATGGCTCCGAGAAAGAGTTTGTCTTTCAGGACTGTTAGTTCACAGAGATGTTTTTGTTCCACTTAAGCCCTTAAGAAATTGAATAACAATTTAACTGAAGACTTGAAATTTTAGAACACACCAGGCAATGAGTCACGTGCTGGAAACTGTCTTTACAAGCCAGATGCTTGATGACTGATGATGATGCTGAATGGCTCAAAAGCCATTCGCCATGTTTTAAAAAACTCAATGAGTGTCATTTTTCAACTGAACCAATAAGGTAAAAACAAAGCTACCAAGAAAATTTGCAAGCATTGTATTTGTCTTCCTTGTTGTGAAAGTGTTGAAATTCAGCTGTCTCACTGCTATTTCCAAATGTTGATTTCCAGTCAGGGAAAAAATATTTTTTGTTCCTTATGAAAGTCGGAAATTGAACATGAATTCCTGACATTACAAAACAGCAAAGGTATCAGTGCTGTCAGAGTCAGTGAGAATTTCATATCGGAGATGAATTCAAATGGGAATAAACGTTGAAAGCAGTTGCCTTTGCCTGCTCAGACTCAGTATGACAAAAATGATTATTACTGAAACATTCAGTATTTTTCAAGGATCTAATAAGTTGAATGCACAAAGGTTGGATCTGTGACCAGAGTGCCTCGGATTGAAAGACTTGGAGATGCAGGTTTTGCACTGGGGTGTGCAAATTTGAAAATCACACAACACCAGGTTATATTCCAACAGGCTAAATTGGAAATACTAGCTTTCGGACCGCTGCTCATTCATCAGGTGGTTGTGGAGTACACAGTTGTAAGACACGGAATTTATAGCATATGTTTACAGTGTGATGTAACTGAAATTATACATTGAAAAATACCTTGATTATTTGCTAAGTCTCCGATCTGTTAGAATGACCATGTTAGCTTCACTTCTTTCATATGTAAAGCGCAAAACTTTTTATTTTAAAGTTACATTCTCAGGTGAACTTTAACAATTGGTGTCAGCCCCCGTGTGCTGCTGTCTGTTCCATAATGTTTAGAATGATTCTACTTTTATAAAATGAGCTAACACAGACTTACATGGATTCATGCAGTTTTTGAGCAAATTACGATGTAACTCTGCAAGTGCAAATTCACTCCACAAACGTATATGCGTGTGTGTGTGTGTGTGTGTGTGTGTGTGTGTGTATGTGTGTGTCGGAGGGTCTGTTTGTGTAGATAGGTAATGGGATCACCTGTACATTGACATGAGCCCAAGTTCCCGGTTGAGGCCATCACCATGGATACCGAACTTAGCTATCAGCCTCTGCTCAGGCACTTTCAGCTGCTGCTTGTTCCGAAGTCCGCCTTCGAACATAGAACATAGAACATAGAAGAATACAGCGCAGGACAGGCCCTTCGGCCCTCGATGTTGCGCCGATCAAAGCCCACCTAACCTACACTAACCCACTATCCTCCATATACCTATCCAATGCCCGCTTAAATACCCATAAAGAGGGAAAGTCCACGAATGCTACTGGCAGGGCATTCCATGAACTTACGACTCGCTGAGTGAAGAACCTACCCCTAACACCAGTCCTATATCTACCCCCCCTTAATTTAAAGCTATGCCCCATTGTAATAGATGACTCCATACGTGGAAAAAGGTTCTCACTTTCAACCCTATCTAACACCCTAATCATCTTGTACACCTCTATCCAGTCACCCCTAAACCTTCTTTTCTCCAATGAAAACAACCCCAAGTGCCTCAGACTTTCCTCATAGGATCTTCCTACCATACCAGGCAACATCCTGGTAAACTTCCTCTGCACCCGTTCCAGTGCCTCCACATCCTTCCTATAGCATGGCGACCAAAACTGCACACAATATTCCAGATGCGGCCGCACCAGAGTCTTATACAACTGCAGCATGACCTCAGGACTCCGGAACTCAATTCCTCTACCAATAAAAGCCAGTACGCCATATGCCTTCTTCACTGCACTATTTACCTGGGTGGCAACTTTCAGAGATCTGTGTACATGGACACCAAGATCCCTCTGTTCTTCCACACTACCAAGTAGTCTACCATTAGCCCAGTAATCCATCTTTTTATTACTCTTACCAAAGTGAATCACCTCACACTTAGCTACATTGAACTCCATTTGCCACCTTTCTGCCCAGCTCTGCAGCTTCTCTATATCCCGCTGTAACCTGCCATATCCTTCCTCACTGTCTACAACTCCTCCGACTTTCGTATCATCCGCAAACTTGCTCACCCAACCTTCTAACCCTTCCTCCAGGTCATTTATAAAAATGACAAACAGCAATGGTCCCAAAACAGATCCTTGCGGAACACCGCTAGTGACGGCACTCCAAGATGAACCTTTGCCATCAACTACTACCCTCTGCCTTCTTCCAGCCAGCCAATTCCTTATCCAAACCTCCAACTAACCATCAATGCCATATCTATGTATTTTCTGCAGTAGCCTACCATGGGGGACCTTATCAAACGCCTTACTAAAATCCATATATACCACATCTACCGCTTTCCCCTCATCTACCTCCTTAGTCACCTTCTCAAAGAATTCAATAAGGTTTGTGAGGCACGACCTGCCCTTCACAAAACCATGCTGACTATCCTTTATCACATCATTCTTATCCAGATGTGCATAAATCCTATCCCTTACAATTCTCTCTAAGACTTTGCCCACAAAAGAAGTGAGACTCACTGGCCTATAGTTACTAGGATTATCCCTACTCCCCTTCTTGAACAAGGGAACCACGGTTGCTAGCCTCCAGTCCTCTGACACTACTCCTGTAGACAAAGAGGACACAAAAATCAAGGCCAATGGCTCTGCAATCTCCTCCCTTGCTTCCCAGAGAATCCTAGGATAAATGCCATCAGGCCCAGGGGACTTATCTATTTTCACCCTTGCCAGAATTTCCAACACCTCTTCTCTACATATCTCAAAGCCATCCATTCTACTTATTCGTGCCTCAGTATTCATATCGACAACAATGTCCTGTTCCTGAGTGAATACTGACGAAAAGTATTCATTCAGTGCCTCCCCAATCTCTTCAGTCTCCACACGCAACTTCCCATTACTATCCTTGATTGGACCTATTCCTTCCCTAGTCATTCTTTTATTCCTAACATACCTATAGAAAGCCTTAGTGTTTTCCCTAATCCTACCAACTAAGGACTTTTCATGTCCCCTCCTTGCTGCTCTTAGCTCTCTCTTCAGGTCCTTCCGGGCTAC
Organism: Chiloscyllium punctatum; assembly: GCF_047496795.1. Classification (NCBI taxonomy): domain Eukaryota; kingdom Metazoa; phylum Chordata; class Chondrichthyes; order Orectolobiformes; family Hemiscylliidae; genus Chiloscyllium; species Chiloscyllium punctatum. Next base: position 24,235,321 of record NC_092772.1, read on the forward strand.
CTTATAACTCTCAATCGCCCCTATTGAACCTTCACGCCTCATCTTTACAAAGGCCGCCGTCTTCCATTTAACAAGGGATTCCAACTCCTTATTAAACCACCGCTCCCTCACACGACCCTTTCCTCCCTGCCTGATAGGTACGTACTTATCAAGGACACTCAATAGTTGCTCCTTGAACAAATTCCACATATCAATTACGCTCTTGCCTTGGAATCTACTTTTCCAATCCACACATCCTAAGTCATGCCTCAACGCATCATAATTTCCCTGCCCCCAGCTATAACTCTTGCACTGTAGTACACACTTATCCCTCTCCATCACTAGAGTAAAAATCACCGAATTGTGGTCACTGTCCCCAAAGTGCTCACCTACCTCTAGTTCTAATACCTGGCCTTGGAGGATGGTCACCCGAAGGTCCGAGGTCGAATGTCCTGGACCACTGAAGTGCTCCCCAACTGCGAAGGGGCATACCTGCCTGTTGATTGATGTGCAGTCGCCATTCATCCGTTCTGTAGCCTCAGCTCGGTTTCACCAATGCATCCTTGCCTGCAGCGTGTTGTTTTTTCTTAGATTAGCGTCAGTCTAAACATTATGGCACGGACACAGCACACAGGGACTAACACCTTCAACATATTATCTGGGTTGACACTAATTGTTCAAGTTCACCTGCGAATGTAAGTATTAAAGGAAAGTTTTGCAATTTACATAAGAAAGAAGTGAACCGAACGGAGTCATTCTAACAGATGGACGATTTAACAAACAATCAAGTTATTTTTCAATGTAGAATTTCAGTTACGTCACACTGTTTCCTTTTGCAATAAATTCTGTATCTTACAACTGTGTAGTCCATAACCACCTGATGAAGGAGCAGCACTCCAAATACTAATTATTCCGATTAAACCTGTTGGACTATGACCTGATGTTTTGCAATTTTTAACTTCTTGATTTCTTAAATCAGGACTTCTTGTTCCTGAGGCAGAGAAAGCAGCTCTACCAGGAATCTGTTTAATGTCTTAGATTAGTCAATACCCCAGCCCTTGAAAGAATGGAAAAGTGTCTTCCCTCTCCCTGCACAGTCGGACAGTTCATCATTCTCATCTGATTCCACTTCGCAAGAGTTTCAAAAAACTGTCAAAACTGAGTCTCACCTATTGAGTGGGTTGGTTTCTGAAAACGAAACGTACCTATGAGCAATGTGTGGGGCTTTTCCAGGATTGTCTTCTCTGACAGCGCTGGGGCATGACTGATGTTCTCTGCGACATGGAATTGCCAGTGTTTGAGTTGGATAGACAAAGTAAAAAAAAAATACAACATCAGGACATAGTCCAGCAGGTTTGTGTGGAAACACTAGCTTTCGGAGAGCCGCTCCTTCATCAACTGGGTGTCTTTCTGCACAAAATTGATGTGTGTGTCAACATGCGCGATCTTTTGGAAGATCATCTAGACTTTAACCGACCGTTCGTGGTGTATATGTTCCCCATGACTTGGAGGTGTTGGTATTGGACTGGGGTGGACAAATTTATTAATCACACAAAGCAAGGTTAGAGTCCCACAGTTGACTACCACCTGATGAAGAAGCAGCGCATGGAACACTGGTGTTTCCAAATACACCTATTCGATACAATCTGGTGCTGTGTAATCTTTAACTTTGATTGTTCTTGGTAGAGTTTAACTGATCGAGGACAGTGAAATCATTTTCGTTCATAGAGATGAAAATTTAAAATATACTCCATCTCAGTGGAGCAAGAAAGATTAGTTTGGATGTGTGATGAATCTCCACAATGCGACTGCGCCAAGTAAAAGTTGAACCAACACCAAATGATAAGTAGCCAGCTATACGAATGGTTGTACCACTGGCCAGCTGCACAGCTGAGATTTTACACGCTGCAGAGCTGTGGTTTAAACAAGGACATGAGCAATAGCAGTAATAGTCACAAGGTGAACAAAGAACAAAGAAAATCAACATCGTTGATTCACTTCAAATTGTCTTTTAAAAAACTACCATTCACAATCTGATCAGCCAATTAGTGAGGTCACTGCTGATCGAGGAAATTACAACTGACTTTGCTGCGTTTCCACCATAATTAGAGGTAAACGCCAGCATAATCACAATATTTTATATTCCCATTAATTTTCAGCTTTATATTACGTTAATGACCTTTCCGTATTTGCAGAAAACTGAATAACATGAAATGAGTGAAAAAGTAATTCCGGTGATGTTATCCAATGCAAAGTCGACCAGAAAAGAAGTCAAAGACTTGAAAAATCATTCCCATTTCTCTCTGTAGCAATGTATTTTCCTGAGTTGAACATTTGCAGGACTTGTCTTTAATATCTACAAAATCAATTATTTTCCCGGGACAGATTCTTCATAAATCAATTAACATCTGCGGTGTTGAAACCTATTTTATTTCAGATTAAAATAGTTGAATATCCTTTCCCCAGCCTAATGTCCCAATATTCCCTCCTCTTCCATGTAAATGCAAGCTGCTCCAGGTTAGGTTGGAGATCCGGACCTGACATTCCATTGCTCCTAGCTGCTCCATGTCAATAGAAGCTGCTCTAGGTGACGTTGTAGCTCCCAGTCTGATGTCCCAATGCTCCCTACCCCCATGTCAATAGAAGCGGTCCAGTTGAGGTTGGATCTACCAGTCTGCTCCAGATGAGGTGGGAGCTCTTATCGCTGGAAGCTCACTCACCTCTACACCATCGTAGAAATACTGCCCACTGACCATTTCTACTACTGGAACCATTGGTGGAATATCCAAATCATGAGAACCTAATCTTATTCTTCATCACCACCGAATCGTTATTTCCAAAAGACTTTCTTTCTTAAACGTTAGTTAGCATGTGCATACTGCAGTCAATCCGAAGTAAGATCATGGTGCTAATTGACGTATGTTCAATAAAAATTACATCCTATTTTTCATGTTGAGTAAATTCTACTTAGCAAGGACAATGTTTGTAATGAAATCACACTTTTTTATTCCAGGTGAGGGAATGTGACTTGTATAATTTAAATTGAAGTTGTTCACTGTGTGAAATTATCAAATAGATCTCAATTTCAAGACAAAATTGCTAATGTTGTCATCCACCTTGAAATGTGGTGTCTTCTTCTTTCCACCACACAGGTATTAGAACGAAACATCTGTTAATGACATGCGTATACAGACACTTGAAATCATTTTTAAGTTTATGCTGCATTAATCTGCGGTTATTGATACACAGGTTAGGTTCATTCCCTGCAGTTAACATGCTGACTTCCCCAGTTGTTCATAGTTCAATGTGATGCATCCAGTGTGTGCATAACGAGAGGGACCTTGCTTACCACATCTTGCCTTTATCTGTATCTTATGTCCATCATTCATCAATGGCACGTCCAAGGGGAAAGGGCGAGACCAATGTTTAAGTCTGTCTATGCCCATGCACGGCACCCACAACGGCAATTCTCGACTGTGCATTTGCAGCCAGTTCTCTGTGCCCCTACACACATCCCCTGCCCTTTTTCAAATATCTCCATTAATTTGTGCTGTCTCACTGTGCTCTTCTCACCAAGATGATTCACTTCCACCCAACCTGCTCCAGATTTCATCTGACAAAACAATCATTAAGAATTTCATTGCATAAACATGCACTTCACATCTCTCGTTATTACATTTTCCTGAATTTCTTTCATACGATAAAAGTTCACAGCAACTTGACTTGGAAAAGAGAAACGCGTAGCATTTCATTATCCCAATTAAATCCACATTTCAATGCAGTTTAGCCAAAAGGCTCAAATTATTCTTTGAGAATTTATAATGGCGTAATGGTTAGAAACTGACCATTGGAGTTCCAATTTCAAAAAGTCAGCTGTGGTCATCCAAAAATGGCAACAACAAAATCACCAAAGTTAGTGGGATGTGAACCCCCCAGTGTAGAACATAATGGGTTAGTAGTCCACCAGCTTAACCTCGCTGCCACATCGTCATACATGCTTAGAGGCATGTGACCGTATGAGTAATTGAGTTGCTTAAATTATGCAGTGCGGCAGATATTTCTCCGTGATGTTGGAGAAATGATAATTAGCGCAGTACAGTTCCAAGTGTATGGACTGACCTCTGGGTTATGGGGAAGCGCACTCCCACTGTGATACTCTGCTCGCAATGATTTGAACAAAATTGAAGAAATTACTATGTAACAAGGTCTGTTGAATTCTGTGGCGATTTGAAGTCAACAGGATGAAGAGCCCGTGACACCAGAAGGTGTAGAATTGTCAGTGAGGAATTGTTTTCCAGACTGGAGGTGAGCACATAGTGCTCAATGTCATTATTCGGAACACCTTACTTCCGTTCAGATATTTTTGACACGATCTTGTGTCCAGAACTGACAATTTCAAAATCCGAAATAAGGCTAAACTGACAATTGAATTCATCAATGCAAAAACCTTGAGCTGTATCATTTTCCTGGGCCGTGCGACACCAAGTCACTGTATGATCTCAGCAATACAGTGAGCAAGTGTCAGAAGGAAAATGAGTGCAGTGCCAGAGCGCATACTGGGAGCAACAGTTGACACACGGGGAAGTGCATTTCACACAACAGGAACACTCCCCAAACAGCGGACTGCAATGGAATAATTCAGAGGGGTTTACACTTTGGAATTTGATGCCAGAGACACAATGGAGACCTGTCATTGAGTGTGTTTAAGATAAAGATTTTAAGATTTGAAAAACAAAATAAAAAGCTCATGAGTTAGTGAAGGCAAATGTTGAAGTTGTATATTTTAACAATCTGCCCAACTTTGCAATAAGAAGCTCACCACTTGCCTCACTCGGCGTAAAAACCATTGGTGAAGATGATCGCGTAATCGCAGTTACCAGCCATGGAATCAGAGAAACTCGGTTTCCCAACCGTTAAGGTACAGCCAGGAATCTGGAGGTAAGCATTAATGTGTGGCTCAAAGTGCTGCAGATGACCAGTGCATGGTATCTCTGTGCCAGTATAGTGGGATGTGCTGTGCCGAAGGTTTAGGTCTGAGCCTCACATGGAGCAGCTTCAATTTGTCGTCGGGTCGAGGGGTACGCATGGAAGGTGATATTGTGCAAAGCCAAGTTTATGGGAAACTACCAGTTTTTGTGGATTGAATAACGACCTTTTCTGGATAATGACTCCTTGATCAACAGACATACTGCAAATATTTAAAACGTGAAGAGACATGCGTGGAGAAAGAGCTGAAGGTGATTTTTCATCAGATGGTGACGTTTCCCATGTGCACTGCGTTAAATCCCGGGAAAATAGATGTTGAGCTGGTTTCATGATATCCAGTTTGTTGCAAACTCGCAAAGTTCATTGTAATAATCAAAAAAAAAGATTGGTCGCATAGGACCGTCTGAATAATGTATTCAATTTTAGTCTGAGCATCTTTCAGATGAAATGGTGTGCTGTTGAAAAACACAAAAAAAGACACAGTAAACTTTTTGGTGGAGATAAGAAAGCATGAAATACACCTGACATCATGTGAATGTGATCAAATCTTTAAAGTAGGTGTTGCGTCTCCAAGTGACGATTCAATTGCTACTCATTTGGATGTAACTTCTGTCTGCAGTTATTTTAGGACATCAGCCCCATTTTCAATGCTTCACCTTGAATAATACGCTGCACCTTTCAAGTCCATGAACTCAATCTTATTCAGTTGTGCGTGTTTGTGAAATGCCTTTGTGTCTGAAAAAAAAACAAATTCGAAATTAATCCACACCCATACTTTTCCTTTCTTTCAATGATAAATTCCCTCCTTGTATGTCAGTTCGTGCGTCTTTTAAAACACTCTGAGATCAGAAATCTACGTTTTATTTCCGGAAATTCATCCAGGATTTCAATAACTTTGTTGAATGGAAGAAACTCTCATCCAATCTTTCCTTAATCATTCACTAGTGGTTTTGAAGCCCTAACTGAATTGGTAGGTTCACTCGAAAGAGGGAGCTTGCTCGATTTAGTCACTTCAAACCTCACATTATCTGAAAATCTCTTTTGTTTCCGTTTAAGCTTGCGTGTTTCTTGTGCAGCAATTCCACATCTCGTGAATAAACTCCTTCATTCTCTATCATACCGATGAAACCATTTATATCCTTGCTGATGATTTTATGTCTCAGCAAACCCCGTCCCTGGGATTCCTAATATATTGCTATCCAGGAAGCAGCGTTTGTGCCCTTTATAAACTCTTCACATGTCTTTGTTGGAGAACGAGGTCAAGGATTACACTGAGGGTGACCGATTTCACAGTTTCGCGATGAACTCTTTGCTTTTTAAATATGATTACACTAAATCTCCATGACCTGAGTGAGTCTCAGATATTTCTAAAGGTAACTGACGTTCAAATACATCATAGTAGGACTATAGATATTCAATTGCGGACTAGTTCTGGACAGTAAATATCATTGCCAAAGGCCACCATAGATCTGAATTCAATACTTTTCACACAGTAATTATCGTAGCTATTGTGTATCGTATTTCCGTGTTCTTGCCCACTTTGTCCATCACTACATGTGTCCTTTTATTGAGTTCTACTGAATGATTAATTTGTGAATGGAGACTTTCCCTTCACCTCTTATTCGAAGCCCCATGGATCATTGAATAATTGTACTTATATGCTTGCAGAGGACAGTCCTGCCATTACAGGGATGAATCAGTGAACTTTCCCCCGTATTCTCGAAGGCAAGGATTTCCTTCTACAGTTTAGGAGATCATTACAGCACTGAATCCCATGTGTGCGTTCATTAAAACTAAAACAGTTGCAGAAAGACTAAGATTTTCAGACTAAGATTTTGCAATCTGCTTGCATTGCTTGTACCAAAACTTACATTCCACATTGTACTATGTTTGTGAATGATAGCATTTTCTGAATCTTCAGCAATGATATTTAAATTTTGTCAGAACACTATCATTCACTGTTCTCTCTTTCCCTTCCGGTTCCCCATTTGATATCCTGTATTTTCTCAGTTTATCTTACTTTTTCAACAATTCAAACAATCTCGCTTCTGATTACCAATCCGAGAGAGTACCATAAATTTGTCAATTTATCTGCAATGCAGATGTAGGGCGCGGTGACCAAGTGGAAAGGCATTGGTCACATGAACTAAGTAGCAGGAGCGGGGTGGTGGTGTTTATCGCATCCCCGCGGACTGAGCCGTCTCCATTGGTTGATCATCACACATTAACAGTGAAGATCTTTTGATGTCATCCTCGAAGGTACATGCTACAAAAAGCCGAAGACTGCGGGAAACTGTTGTGGTCAGCGCTAACACAGAGGCCTAGGGGAAACTGGTGGACCCATAAACCAGAAATTAATGGATTAAAAGATTATTCTTTTGCGAAGAATCCGATTGAGACCATCATCTTAACACCTCCTGGGGAGAAAATGGACGTGGGTGAGCGGACATTCTCAAATGGTTCCAGCATTTACAATCTTGGTCCGTGTGACAACAAAAGCAGAAACCTGGAATTGTTTATCTTGCTTCTGAAAAACCGGTTAGTAAATTTTGAAGAGCTTAGATATTTCTTCCTGGTGTTCATGAAATGAGCAAGCGCAGAGGAGGGTTCCCTGAGTATGGTCTGGTTTTGGGTTATGGACCCAGGACCCTCCACTGTGATATTCTCCTCACATGATCTGAACACACACAAATAAATGACTCAGTGACAAGGTCTGCTGAATCGGATTCTGTGGAGAACAGAAGTCGATTGAATGAAAAGAGCCATAAGAGTGCGAATGGAGCAAATTATTTTCCAGACTCGAGGAGAGTGAATCGTGCTGTTTCCAGGTGTCAATATCTGTACAAGTACACTGAATCAGCCTAGGCTGTTATTGTACTGCATCTTTTGTATAACGGTGCAAAAGCACGAAACTTTTGTATAGGGGGACAACTTCAACATCCTCAATGAGGCAAAACACACAAATGTGGTAAACAACAGAGTAACCACACAAACTGGTGTTACATCATGTGGTAAGCTTTCCTGCTCAAATTTCGCATTCCTGAGTATCAGATACGAACAGTGAATGGTGTATGTCAATACGAACTGCTCTGATCTCACAACTTCAGCATTTCACACGCCCCCTTAAGTCCGTCTGCCAATTGTAATTGATCACTCATTGTGTTACTTCTACACACGTAGAGAAGAAATTACTTTAAGAACAACAGCCATGTATGTGACTGGGATCTGACACCTGCGACTCCACTTTCAAGGAGCTAAGAACCTGGACCTTACCATTAAGTGCATAAGTCCTGCTAAGGTTTGCTTTCTCAAAATGCATCACCTCGCCTTAATCTGAATTAAACTCCATCACTTTTCTTTAATCATTTTTAGTTAGCTTATCAGAATGCCCAACTGTGTTAATCAGAATCACCTCACTCCAGCTATACATTAAACCAATTGTTTTAGTTCCCGTTGTTGTGCTACTTCTGTCACAATGTATTTTACCTAATTCTACTTAATATTATTCTACTGTCACTATTAGGTATTCTACTGCCACCTGTGCTACAATGATCTTCCATCCCAGACTAACCTGTCATGATAAGATATTCAGCTACCCCATCTGTCACAATGTTTTCCTGTCCAAAGCTGACTCAACTAACCGCTGATTATGTATATAATGTCATATCCTGCTACAAGCGTCTCAAGCAGGCTGACTCGACTATCAATAAATTATTTAAAGTCATGCCCTTCCTATTTATTGTCACGACTTGTCCCAACCTACCATGATGATATTTAGTAGGGAGTCTGACTTGACTAATTGTTTTTATCTCAGCCTGCCATTGTAACCTTTCAGCCTCAGTCTGACTCTGCTAATTGGTGTAGGAGCATTCCACTCTTCCTATCCCATCCTGCCACAGCGGCCCCATCCTGCCCCAGTGATCTTTTGACGCGTGTGGCATTCCGCAGACCCCTTGTAACAGATTGCACACAGTTTCCGTGCCTTTCCCCTTCCCATGCTTTCATGCTCTGTATTTTCTGTACCGTGTTCGGATATTTCATCAGACATCTGTTTATCTTCACCCCATTTTCCAGAACTGGTCCTTATCCATGTGTGCTCTAGCTTCTCAAGTATTCGGCTAAATACTCCTGAAATGTTTTCATGACTCAAAGCTTTACCACACGTTCAAACAGTGAGTTCCAATTATACAATACTCTCAGAGTGAAAACGTTCTTCCTATATCTCCTCTGAGCACCCTCTCTCTTGCGTTTAACGGAGATCCCTGGTTGTTAACTCTTCCCATAAGAAGTTTGTTCCTATCACACATACCGGTCCCCTTAATGTGCACCTTAATCACTTCCTCACTCGCCTTATCCGCTCCCAGATAAAGAGCCTGAGCAGAGCTCGTCTATCTTCGCCATAGCGATAGTGTCGTGCTGGAAAAGTATAGCAGGTCAGGCAGCATCCGAGGAGCAGGACAATCGACGTTTCTGACATAAGTCTTTAATCAGGAATGAGTTTTGTGGGTGGGGACTGAGAGATAAATGGGAGGGGATTGGGGTTGAATGCAAGGTAGCTGGGAAAGCGAATGGTGGATGGAGCCAGGGAGAAGGTGATAAGTCAGAGGGCGAGAGATGATTTGGCAGACTAGTGAACAAAGAAGAACAAAGAACATAGAAAATTTACAGCCCAGGAACAGGCCCTTCGGACGTCGAAGGCTGAGCTGATCCAAATCCACTGTCTAACCCTATCCATCAATTGCTAAGCATCTGTATCCTTCTGCATCCCACTGACTCATGCATCAGTGCAGATGCATCTGAAATGAATCTACTGTGATTGCCTCTACCTCTTCTGGCAACACGTTCCAGGCACCTACCACCCTCAGTGTAAAATGCTTCCAACGTCTATCTCTCTTAAACTTTTCACCTTTCACCTCGAACGCGTGACCTCTCAGTATTGAATCCCTCACCTTGGGATAAAGCTTACCTCTATCCAACCTGACTATACCCTACATGATTCTGTAGACGTCGATCAGGTCCCCCTCAATCTCTTTTTTTTAATGAAAATAACGTAACCAACTCAACCTCTCTTCTGAGCTAGCATCTTCCATACCAGGCAACATCCTCATAAACCTTCTCTGCACCCTCTCCTAAACGTCCATATCGTTTTGGTAATTTGGTGACAAGAACTGTACACAGCATTCTAAATGCGGTTGAACCAAAATATTGTATTTTTTAGCATGACCTGTCAGCTCTTACAATCAATGCCCCGTCCGGTGAAAGCAAGCATGCCATTTGCCTTCTTGTCCACTCGATCCAGCTGTGCAGCCACCTTCAGGGTACAAAGAACCTGAACTCCCAGATCTCTCTGCTCATCAACTTTACCCAAGGCTCTTCCGTTTACAGTATGCTTGTCTCTAGAATTAGACTTCCCAAAATGCATCACCTCACATTTGCCTGGATTCAACTCCATCTGCCACTTCTCCGCTGAACTCTCCTGTCTATCTATATTCTCCTTCAGTCCTTGACAGTCCCTATGCTTTTTGCTACTCCACCAATCCATGTGTCATCTGCAAATGTAATGGCGATATTTGGACTAGCAACCCTTGGAGACTGGAGCATTGCAACTGCTGGTAATTAAATTCAATGAATAAAATCTGGAATATAAACCCTCTCAGAGGAAGAGTGGCAAAAAGTTTTAATTTGTTGAAAACCCATTCATTTATGTCCCTTCAAAAGGGAAATCTGCCTTCCATAAAGAGACCTGCCAACATATAACTCCACACCCACAATAGTACGGTTCACCCCTAAATTCCCTCTGACTCAGTTCAAGGAGAGTTAAGGATGAATAACAACTGTTGTTCAGACTATGATGGCCACACTTCTGGGGAGAATAAGGAAGGATAAAAAAGATACACGGATGACGGAGAAAATTGGGAGTCGTCTCAGCATGGTCTCAAATTCAGCTGATTATCCACACGAAATAGACACAAGGATACCCACGCCTCCATGAAGTCAGGTCCATGGGGGCGGGGTCTGTAGGAAGGGATTCAATTACCCGCTGAAATGTAAACTCACTTCCTCAGTCACAATGTGGGCAGTTCATTCACCACTTCCACATGTGAGAAAGAATCATTCAGGAGACCAACGTGCAGAATTGCCATCAGGATTACAAATGATAGCAAGAGTACGATTCTGCTGTTATTGCACGTGTTCATCCCATCCAGCAATGAACTGGATGCCTGATTCCAGTGGAGTACCACTGTTTCCTGATGTAGATCAATAATTCAAACTTAGTTGTCGGAGTCATGTTTAGAGGTTTACACACGATGCAACAATTGGTCGTGTAGGTGACTGTGATGAATAATACCAGGGACGCAGGGATGTATCAATCAGGTGGAAAGGAAAAAACGGAGAATGGAATTGAATCCAGACCAGTAAGTGGTAATGAATTTGTGGAGTTGAAACAATAACAGTGAGGATTCTGAGTGGTGAACAGGAACAAAGAGATCTTGGAGAAGATGTTCACTGATCTCTGAAGATTGTTGGACAGGGAGATAAGTTGTTCGAGAGGCTTTTGGATATTTTCTATTGTTGACCACAGTCTGAGAATGATATTCGATCTTTAGTAACCGCCAGTTTAGGAAACCCCAAAAGGAATGAGCACAAGTCTGGTCATTGCAATAATCAATATATTTCAAAATTGTAATATAAAAGGCGGAGGGCTCAAGTATAACTCTTTGCCCATCAAGACCACTTCACCACTCAATGAATTTACCACTGCTTCCTCTCCAAGTCATGCTGGTACGTGCCTTGGAGGGTAATTCATAAATGGTGACGTTTCAGTGCATCTTCAACCTTGTCCTTATGGTCGGTACAGTGTTTGAGCTTTGAAGGTTCAGTCAACAAAGCCTGGTTGACTTATTTCATTGGATCTTCTAGGTGGCGTACTCTGCTGCAATTGTGCCTCAGCAATTAAGGGAATAAATATTCAGGCGTTTTACAATGTACAGTTAGGTGACTGTATTGTCGTGGAGGGTGTCCTGGTCCTTCAGTGATATTGCAGCGGCACCCACCGAGGCACATGGAGAGAGTCCTGTTAAACATCTAACGTGTGCGTTGCGGATGATGTAGGCTTCACGGAAACAAGAGTTGAGTTAATAATCAAACAAAAACGACCGACAGACATGTTTTTGTCATCAATTCTTTTATATGGGTGGTCAGGTTCCAATTCTCCTAAATACTAGCTCTCAGGACGATTACACGTAGGAATTCAGTTACAATGAAGCCATTGAATGTCAATCGAATATGATTAGATTATCATTTGTCAGAGTTATCATTGCTGTATTTGGTCCTTCTGTGGATCAATCCGATTACAATCGCTTTCTGATTTCAAGTTCCAATTCCCATCTGCACCTGATATTTCAACCCGTTTCCTCACATAAATGTCTCCACATGCTTTCATTATATGTAAGGACGCTGCAGAGGACAGCACAGATTTACGAGGATGTTGCCAACTCTGTATAAAATGGAGCTTCGTGAAATGATTGGTTAGGCTGGGATTATTCTCCTCGAAACAAAGGAGGTGGAGGTGAGCTCTATAATCACATAATAACATTTATAAACGTTCAATATTCGTGGAATCTTGACAGGGTAGATACGGGCGGGTGGTTTGCCTTCGGCTGTGAGGAGAGCACCAGAGGACAAAATCTCAGAATTTCATCTTGCCCTTTTAATTCAGAATTGAGGAGTAATTTCTTTGCTCAGGGGCCAAACAATCTGTGCCATCTGTGCTGTTGGGTATTTCCAAACTGTGCTAGATAGTTAATCAGAAAGGTGATGAAAATTTGTCGAGTTAAGCGAGCAGAAAGGAGTTACAGATTATTGGGGCGGCACGGTGGTTCAATGGTTAGCACTGCTACCTCACAGCACCACGGTCCCAGGTTTAACTCTAGCCTCGGGCAGCTGTCACTGTGGACTTTGCACATCATTCCCGCTTTTTCGTGGGTTTCCTCCCACAGTCCAAAGATGCGCAGGTCAGGTGACTTGGCTGTGTTAAATTGCGTGTAGTCAGAGGGGAATGGGTCTGGGTGGGTTACTCTTCGCAGGGTTGGTGTGGACTTGTTGGGCCGAAGGGCCTGTTTCCATGCTGTAGAGAATCTAATCTAGATCAATCATGAGTTCGTTGAATGTTGGGGCAGACTCCATGGGCTGAATGGCAAACTTCCATATGTTTAACATTTGGTCGAACGCTTTATTTTATTCATAAGTTCAGAATTGTGGGGGGGATGGGATGAAGTGATAGAAAAGGTTTATTAAACAGATGAGACATATCAGGAACAAGATTCATAAACTCAGGAAGACGAAATGTGCTGTGACATGGGGACAACAAATGACACTGGGCACAGCACAGGTGGCTGTATACAGAAGCTATGAATGCTGAAGAAAGTTGGTAGACCTTAGACAGTTGGCAAGTCAGTGATCACGCTGGATGATGGATTGTTGTATGATTCACACACAGCAGAAATTGGTGAAAGAATGAAAGGTTCGTTTCAGTGGAGAAGTTTTCTGCGATTCCAATTCCGAGTGACTATTTGAAATACTGATCAGATCATTGTGTGAAGTGTTAGGTTAAAATACTCATGAACAACCCCACTGGATAAACTTGTGCTCCCGATCTCTTGTTACTTGTTTCTCTTTCTTTCGATGCAAATTCATAGAAAGACAAGATGGAATGTGGGGCAGAAAGAAAAATGCGTTCATTCTCATTACACGAATTTAATGTACAATTAAATAGAATGACTGTTCTCACTCTTAATTTCGACTTTAATGTGGTGTCGATTTTTCCTGAATCTTCCGTGCAGTGAAGGGCAAGAACAAGATTCTCGATCCAGTGTATACCAGAGTATGAGGTGCAAAGAAAAACTGCTAGAGTGGTACGTAAAGTTAGCAACTAAAGTGCGACTCGAACTCGTGAATGTGGAGCACAGCGGTATAATAACACAACACCATAATCGTTCAGTCTTCTCATCACATTTTGCGGCGGGGTGACATGTGACCTCATCAGGTTACATGTGGTGAAATTAAAGAATGAGAAATTTGCAGAGCGGACTCAAATCCACACCATTGTGTTTCTGCTTGCATCAGAATTATAATAATAGCAAATTCCAATAAATAGCCATGTTCGTCACAATGAATAGCTGTCATTGATACATTCTGATCAGAACGGTGTCAGGATGAAACAGAGAACAAGAATTTTCCGTCATATTCACACCTACATTTGACGCATAATTTCTTCAGTCACTTTCTCTCTCACATGAAGAAGGAGCCATGGAGAGGGAATTAAAGGCGATGTTGTGGCTCAATGGCCTTTCTCATATGGCTGAACCTGAATTGGATTAAGTCACAAGAAACGCTGTTTTGTTCGTTTCATTTTAATTTTGCTGAAACCTCACAATGTTCATTGTAATAATCGGAAGTGAATTCGATTTATCTCATTGGAACGATTGATGTTGTATTCAAACTTACTCCGACTATATTTCAGCTTAAGGAAAATACTGCTTAGAACATCAGAGTGTTAAAATGCAAAAGAAAACCCACCAGTTTTGTTGCTCGTTGCTTTGGCAGATTTCACCGAGTATAAAATGGACCAAACATCATGGTGTTTGTCCTCACAGCTTTAACGCATGTGATTAAAGCAGGACGTCGATCTCAACTGGTCACTTCTTATTCATTATGTAATATCATCCCTTCACAATAAGAAAAATCCACTCAGTTCCATTTAAAGTGCTTCAGGTAGAATATTATGCGAAATCTTTCAAAATCCAGAGTTTTTGGAACCGAATCTTATTCAGCTGCACACGTTTATGAAATTTCTTTACATTTAAAGCCAACCCACTTAGATATTGTTTCCCCGCAACTTCCGACCGACTACGCCCCACCCCTACACCTTTACCGAGACACACGCTGTCGCCCTCTTGTCAAATTTATTCCTTGTATGTCACCAAATGTGCCTTTCCAAATATTTTGAAAAACAGATTCTCGGAGTGACAGCGATTCTGCTCTCATCATTTCTTTGTCCTTCAAAGGTTTTATCAAAGGGTTTGAATGTCTGACGTCTAGATGTTTACTCACTTGAAATAGGGAATTTTCCACCTATTTACTCTGTCCAAATATTTCATAACATGAAAAACCCCCAATTAAGTCTTTCTTGGTTCAGGGATAACTGTTCTAAATTTTCGAAGATAACAAGTGAATAAAATCTCATCCTCAGTACACCCCGTCAGCATCGACTCTAGTTGCTTTACCCCCAGTAAACACTATCATTACCCTCTCCGATAGAATCACAGAATCCTACAGTACAGAAAGAGTATTTCAATCAATCAAGCCGGTTTCGACTTTCTGAAGAGCATCTCACCAAGACCTAGTTCTCCTCCCTATTCCCGTATATTTCACCAGAAGAAGCGGCAACCCTCCCCCTTATGATGTCAAATAAACCTGTTGGACTATAACCTGGCGTCCTGTGACTTCTGACCTTGTCCCCGCGTTACCCATGGGTAATTCACTTAATTTACTGATTCACTCCCTGGATACGAGAGGGCAATTTAACTTGACGAATCAACATAGCCCTCAGACCGAACAGCAGTGCGAATTACTGATCCAACGTTCCATTATAGTGAGCAAAACCTGAATCATTTTTAATGGCTTTAAACCCTGGTAACTCAGCCACATCAAAGCAAATCAACCCAAATTCAACACTTCAATCCGGAACAAGTCTGCCAAATGTTTTTTCTTTCCAATACTGTAACAAGGTGCAATTTGCAGAAGTCACATGTTTGCACTTTCACTGACACTCTGCCTCCCTGAGATCTGCAGCCCTTTCCCTCACTGATTCAGGCAGCACTGAACTTCCTGTGACATGGCCCATCGAGAATGGAAGGACAGGTATCAATACCCGCACTTGGGAATGGAGCGACAGTTTTAAAATATTTACACTGTCCCCAGTGGAGAATTGAGCCCTGTGACAGACGGGGACACGAACCACTATACTACCGAGGACAAGAGTGTCAAAGGAGGCCCTCCAACCAATTGTGGTGACACTTGTCAAAAGCAACTACCTAATGAACTGAATCCCATTTCACAATGTTTATCCCACAGCCTTATATGTCTTGGCATCACAAGTTCACATCTGAATGTTTATTCAGGTTCTAAGGGTTTCTGCCATTCTGAACAATGCAGGCAGTGTATTCCAAATTCCAACCACCCACTGGCTTATAAAGCACTTTTGCACATCTTCTCAAACCATTCTTCCTTTCTTCGTAAATCTCTGCCCGCTGATAATTGATCCCTTCATCAATGGGAAACTCGTTCAGTCAACCCTGTCCATACCCTAACCCAATCATGTCTCCTCTAAATCTCCTTTACACTGCGACAAACACTACACTATGTCCTGTCTTTCTTCACAACTGAAACTCTTCATCCCAAACAGTATCCCGGTAAATATCTCCTGCGATTTTCTCAGTGTGATCACATCCCTGCGACTTGCAAAACTGCACACAACACTCTTGCTTGAGCCTAATGAGCATTTGTTTTAAAATTTCTGGATTAGTATGAGGGCGATTCTGGCTATGCCGAATTTATAACCCATTCTGAATTGCACAGGGGGCAATTGAGACTCAACCATATTGTTCTGAGTCTGAAGTCACATGCAGGCCAGACCAAGTAAGGACAGCAGATTCCTTCCTGAAGTGACATCAGTGAACCAAATGGTTTTTTTATTCAACAATTGACAATGGATCTATAGTAATCATTCGATTCTTCATTGCAGATATTTGCTGAATCCAAATTTTACAATCTGGCATGGGGGGATTCAAGCCCGAGTACCCAGACTATTACCTCGATCTCTGGATTATCAGTCCGATGAAATTACCACATGACCATCACAGAAAACCACAAAAGCTGATCTTTTCCAATAAAATGTCTTTTCACCAAAACTGCTCTGGGTATTTTCCATGAGCCTGATGTTCCAATTGTCTCTGATCTATGTCAGTAAATGCTGCTACATGGCGATTGATTTCACAACCTCGGTATCCAAATGGATCGATTTGTTTGAAGGCCCCGATGTGGAGTTGGGGCGCGTTCACCCAACAACAGTGACCGCAGCAGCAGCACAGACAGAACAGTGTGAATGTGAAAGAGAGTGATAGATTGTGCATTACCTCAGAGAAATGGGAGGAGGGACGGAAAGGAGGTTTAATGATCGTGGGTAGAAGGGAAATCTCCGACAACGGGTGTGTTTCAATCCTGATATAAGACACGCAGATTTGTAAGGGAGCGGAATTTGAAGGTAAAATAATTAATTTCTTAGCATGTGTCACAAAAAGGACAACGGAGAGAACACTTCGTGCCGTGATTTGGTTTCAAATCGAGGTTGCTGTGATCACAATGCAAAATACCGACAACCACGATCACCACAGAACAGGATGTTTGCAAGCATCAGTAAGTATACTAGCAGAGAAAATGTTTGGAAGAACAGCAAATGTACAATATCAGTACTCAGCGAACAGTGGCAGATTTGTGGGAACTGAGAATGAGCTGAATCTTTCAGTTCGATGTCCTCAGAGGCTGTAGAGATCACTTGAATAAGAATGTTGAAAGATGAGATTGATCGATTTCGACAAGAAATCAAAGACTCGGGGGACAGGACAGGATATTGTTGAAATGCATGCTTCAATAGCATTTTAGCTTAACATCGGCACAGCCACCCAGATCCAACCGGAAATAGGGATGGGAATCAGTGTGCAGAGTTAACAGTGATGCAATAGGTGAGCGTGTGATGGTATAGAGGCTCAAGAAATTCCTCGGTTGAATGTGCTCATGCTCAAAGGAATGGTTTTCCCCGTTTATACTATCATAGCGATTTCCGGTGCATCTTATTAAGACTGCTGAGTGGCACAAGTGGAGCGTGTTGAGCCCTTAACTTTGCAGTGGTGGGTTTAAAAGATGATTTTGCTGTTTGGATCTGTGTTTCCGACACTGGCGGTGGCAGCTACATTTGCTCGCATCAGCTCAGTATCAGTTTCTTCCACACAGTCAAGACTTCAACCTGGAGAAGGTGGTGTTGTGGTGATATTTTAAACTAGTTATCCTTGGGGGTTGGGACACGGAAACGGTGATGTTTACATTTGACAAAAAAACGTGAAATACAAGCCTGACCTCAGGAACAGAGATCATGACTTTAATTTCCTGCAATCCCTTTCATTCATGTCCCCTATGCAGGGGATTCCACCATCTTCACCCAGTCCTGCGTACGAGAAACTCCAAGACCAGAAAAGCATGAGCTGACCCTTAATTCAAGAAGCTGCACCGCGTGGGGAAGCAGTCTAATCGGCCCTTCCAGGCCACATGGTTCATCGGAAGCGCATCCCACCAGACCCCCAGGGTATACCCTGTCCCATAAGCCTGTATTTCCATTGTTGATTCCTGTAACCTGCACATCTTCGGTCAGAGGGAGAAATAAAAACGCAAACACACAGAGAATGTGCAGACTGCCCACAGACAGATAGCCGAGGCTGAGATCCCACCCGGGTGTGTGGTGTAGTCAGACAGCAACGAACGAGAGGCGAAGAATAAATGTTGTCCTGACTAGTGATACTCACACCCTGTGGGTGAATGAAGAATGAAAACACATTCACAATATGGAAAACAGGATTTGTATCTATGTGGACACAAGTTGAAAGGATCGTTCACCCTGTGTAGAGAAAAGGACACTGATATCACAGAGAAAGCAGGGCAATTCGCGAACTATTGGAAGGGATTCAATTAACCACAGAAATGGAATCTCATTTAATCAGTAACACTGTGGAGAGACCGTTCACCAGTCCCGTGTGTGGGAAGGGATCACTGAGCAAACCAACCTCCGGAGACTCCAGCAGGATTACATATCCCATCAGGTGTTCGATTATGCTGTCAATGCTGCTGTTAATCCCAACCAGCTATTTGCTCCATAGTGTTAATCATAGAGTCATACAGCATGAAAATAGGCCCGTCAGTGCAACCAATCCATGCTGAAATACTGCCAAAACAATCTAGTCCCATCTGCCGCCTCCTCTACCCGATGAGTGATTACAATACCCTTGTAGTTTTATTACTCTGTTGTAAATCCAAAAAAAAGGTAATATTTTGGGGACAAAGAGTTCAGGTCCTGGCATGACAGATGGTGAAGTTTGAATTCACTGAGTACTTGGAGTTGCAGAGTATTGTAATGACCTGAATCAGTTGTGTGGAAAGTCCCATCTGATTCACTCATGCCAGTTCAGGAAGCAACCTGCCATATTCATCTGTTCTGTCCCACAGGAGACTCCAGATGGATAATACCGTGGTTGACTCTTAAATGCCCTCTGGGATATAACTGACGTACTCGGCATGAATAAGTTTATTTTAAAAATCCCACTTTCCCATTCATGTTTGGAATGTATTGTCCATTAAATGTTGCAAACGTACCCTCATCCATCACTTCCTCAGCAAGTTAATTACACACGTAAATCACCGTCCCGAAAAAAATGCCGCACATGTCTTTTTTTTAAAAAAATCTCTCTTTTCATCTTAAACATATGCCCTCTCGTCTTGTCATTCCCCTCCAGTGAAAAGGCCGCCATCATTAACTCTAAACTTGCCTCTCAATAATTCATAAACTTCCGTCAGGTCGCCGCTCAAACCCCTAGCCTAGAGTGTAAACAGTCTCAACTAGGAGAAAGTGAGAACTGCAGATGAGAGATCAGAGTCGAGAGTGTTGTGCTGGGAAAGCACAGCAGGTCAGGCAGCATATGAGGAGCAGGAGAATCGACGTTTCGAGGAAGAGCCTGATGAACGACACTTGCGTGAAAAAATGTATATTCTCCTGCTCCTGGGAAGCTGCCTTACCTGTTGTGGTTTTCCAGCACCCCGATCTCGAATCTGAAAACAGTCTCAGCCTATCTAGCCTTTCATTATAACTCAAACCTTCCACAGGCAACAAGCGTGTATACCTTTTGTGAACCTCCTCCAGCTGAATAATATCATTCCTACGACTGGGCGACCAGAACTGGACATAATATTCCAGAAGAGGCCTCATCAATGTCCTGCAAAACTTCAACATAACGTCCCAACTGCTATACACAAAGAACTGAGCAATGAAGGGAAGTAGGTTAAATGCCTTTGAACCATCTTGTCTGTTGGTAATGCAAATTATAAGGAATTATTTACCTGCACACCGAGCTTCCGTGCTCTCCAACATATGCAAAGCCATACTCTTGTTGTGTAACAAAATGAAATACCTTCCATTTATCCAGATTGAACTCCACGTTACATTTTTCAGTACAACGTCTCATTGGATTAAGACCCTTTTGAAACTTAGATAATCTTCTCCACTGTCTACAATTCTGGTATCGCCTGCAAACCTAAGCAGCATGCCTGCTGTTAGTTCCACTGTTTTCTCATATAGATCAATGATCAATATTTACTTGTAGTGGCCGTGATTTAACAGTGTGCAGATCATACAACAATTAGTCATGCAATTAACCATGAGGAAGAAAGCCGCAGACTGCAGGGAGATATCAAACAATTGGAAATAAAACTGGTGAAAGCAATTCATTCCAGGGAAGTGGGTGATAGTGAAGCAAAATTAAACTTCAAACCAGCTACTCACGCTCCAGTTGTGGTACTCAGCTGTCTCAGCAAGATGCACTGTAGATTGCTGTTATTATAAACGGGAACAAATTTTCCATTCCGCCTTTGACCAGGAACACTCCCAACCTCAGAATTGCTTGCGCCTCTAAACCATCATAGAAACACCGTGCATTCTCCGGTTGTGTCACTTGAGCCATCGAGTATCTCTGCAAGCTCATTCCCATCTTGATTTCAAGTTGGTTATTCGCGACTGCGCCACTCAGTTCCTCTGATTTTGGGGCTGGGAACTGGGACGATGTGGCAGCAGGGGTTACTGCCTTGTATGGGGAAACTCAAGAAGTAACCGAAGTTAAACTGCATTGCTATTGAAGTATACATTTCAAAAGCTTGGTAACAACAATGACTGCAGATGCTGGAAAGCAGATTCTGGATTAGTGGTGCTGGAAGAGCACAGCAGTTCAGGCAGCATCCGATGAGCAGTAAAATCAATGTTTCGGGCAAAAGTTCTTGATCACGAATACAAGCAGAGAGCCTGAACTGTTGAGAGATAAGTGAGAGGAGGGTGGGGGTGGGGAAAAAAGTAGCATAGAGTACAATAGTTAAATGGGGGAGGGGATGAAGGTGACAGGTCGGGGGGGGGGGGGAAGGGTGGAATGGATAGGTGAAATAGATGATAGGCTTTTAGGACAAGTCTGGACAAGTCATGGGGACAGTGCTGAGCTGCAAGTTTGGAAATGGGGTGAGGTGGGGAAGGGGAAATTAGGAAACTGTTGAAGTCCACATTGATGCCCTGGGGTTGAAGTGTTCCAAGGCGGAAGATGAGGCGTTCTTCCTCCAGGTGTCTGGTGGTGAGGGACCGGCGGTGAAGGAGGCCCAGGACCTCCATGTCTTTGGCAGAGTTGGAGGGAGAGTTGAAATTTTGGGCCACAGGGCTGTGTGGTTGATTGGTGCGGGTGTCCCAGAGATGTTCCCTAAAGCACTCTGCTAGGAGGCGCCCAGTCTTCCCAATGTACAGGAGACTGCACCGGGAGCAGCGGATACAATAAATGATATTGGTGGATGTGCAGGTAACAAAAGCTGCAGTGTCACCGGAGTATTTGATGTTTTGAAGAAATCTATTTATCTCAGCCTTCAACACATTAATGATGGACTCAACGCAGCCACTGGGGGGAGACCGATCTTAAACGGTCAGACCATTCTCAGTTCCCACATATCTGCTACTGTTCGCTAAGCACTGATATTGTGCATTTGGTGCTCTGCCTAACATTCCTTATGATACTGTACTTATTGCACGAGATTTGTGCGTTTGCCTGTGGGTTGCCATGATCGTGTAGTGGTTAGTGCTCAGCGTTGTGGCCGCAGCAACCTTGGTTCGAATCCGAATCACAGCGCTAGTTGCTCTATGTGTCTCAGTAATTTGTGAAACACAAATGAAACAGTTGTTTTAAAGTTTTGATTTTTTCCTTCAAGCTCTGCTCGCTCACATCTCTGTGTTTCATATGTCAGAATTCAAGTCCACCCGTTCTCAGAGATTTCTTCCCGCCTACGATCACTAACCGATCTTTCCATCCCATACCCCCATTTCATTAATTTGGAGATGCCGGTGTTGTACAATGGATTACAAAGTTAAAAATGACCCAACACCAGGTTATGGTCTGACAGGTTTAATTGAAGCACTAGCTTTTGGAGCTCAGCTCTTTCATCATGTGCTTGCGGAGTCATTTCCTATTTCACTAAGGCACTGCAGACTCTAATACAGACTCTCCCATTGATACCGATTAGTCTGTGTGGCTGGGGTCACTGTTGCTGGGTGAACGTGCTCCAACCCCACCATCGGGACCTGCAGACCATTTGATCCATTTGGTTACCACTGTTGTGAGATCAATGCTCATGTAGCAGCTTCTACTGATATGGACCCGATATTATTGGGGGGGGGGGGTCAAGCTCAGGAAAATAGCACAGACCAGTATTGGGGAAAAGAGATTTAATTGGATCAGATAAGTTTCACTGCTTTTCTGCAATGGCCGAGCGCTCTTACCACTGAACACTGAACTGTTAATTCAGACACCAGGCACCTGGGTTTGACTCCGACCATGCTAGGTCGTAGAATTGGGATTCAATAAATATCTGGAATTACGAATCTAATAACTCCTATAAATCCGCGGCCAATTGTTGAAAACAACAAAACCATCTGACCTCATTTAAGGAATGTAACTGCCATTCTTACCTGTTTGAGCCTCCATGTGACTCCAGACTCACTACAATATGGTTGAGTTTCAAATGCCCGCTCTGCAATTAGGGATACCAATCAATACTGCCGAGCCAGCGACGACCTCATACTGTAACAGAATAGAAAAAAAGTTCATTCGGCCCTAGCTAGATGACTGTGTGCAGTTCTGCAATTTAGAGTACTGCATGGATGTGATCGCACTGGGAACGTTGCAGTAGAGATTCACTGGGATATTGTCTGGGCTGAAGAGTTTCAGTTGTGAGGAGAGATTGGACAGACTGGGGCTGTTTCTCGCCGAGCAGAGGAGATTGGAGCAGACATGACTGAGATGTACTAAATACTGAGGGATATGGATAGGATAGACTGAAAGAAGCGTTTCTTATTGATGGAGAGATCGAACACTGGGGCCAAGAGATTTCGGGAAAAGGCAGAAAGGTTTGAGTAGATTTGCGGAAAGTGTCAGAGAGGCAGAAATCATTCTAACCTGAAAGAAAATCGAGATGTTAAATTGTGATGCCAAAACATGTAAGATTATGGGCTAAACGATGGAAAACTTGATTCAGGTCGTTAAGCAGTTGTGTTGGGCAAGTGCGGCCACAACAGGCTGAAGGGCCTCCTTCGATGTTGTCATCCTCCACAGTATCCTGGTTAGTCTCCCCGCCTGTCACAGGGTTCAATTCGCCGCTGGGGAATCGTCAAGGTTTTATACATGTCGTTCTGTTCCCAGTGAAGATTATTCATGTCTGGCTTTCCATTCTCGATGGGACATGTCATAGGAAGGACAGTGCTGTCTGAATCAGCTGGGGAAGGACTGCAGCTCCTGGGGAGACAAAGTGTCAGTGACAGTGCAAACACGTAACTTCTGCAAACTGCACATTGTGTTTGTGTTGTAATGAAAAACATTATATAGAGTTGTTCCTGACTGATATGTTTATTTAAAGCAGGAATCTGAGGAAGAAAACAGAGTAAACTCATTCAGATCTGAGTGCAGAAAGATTTCCCGCAGAACTACTGAAGTTGTAGAGCGTAAAAACGTGTTTGGATGCATTGAATTCGGGTTGGTGGGCGCAGCTTGCTTTCACTGGGCGGAGTTGCCAGTGTGTGAAGCCATTACACATGATACAGATAGTGTTGAATGTGATGGTACATTTGCTCAGTGGTTTGCACTGTTCTTAGGTCTGTAGGTTAGGTGGATTAGCCATGTTAAATTGCGCTGATGTGTCCAGGGAGTGAATTCAGTAAGTTAAGTGAATTAGCCTTGGGTAACGCAGTGATAAGGTCAGCAGACACACGATGCCAGGTTTTCATCCAAAAGATTTATTTGAAATCACAAGTCAGAGGCCTGTGGGGATAGAGACGAGAGCTCGGTCTGGTTGAGATGCTGTTCAGAGTCTCCCTACAGACCCGATTTTCTGAACTGCACTTTCTGCCTTGTAAGGAATCTGTGATTCTATCAGAGAGGACACTGCCAGCGTTTACTGGGCTGCTAAGACATTAGACACGATGCTGACGGGGTTTAGTGGGGATGGAATTTTATTTATTTGTGTGTTGGAAAATTTGAAACTAAACCAAGGAAAACCGAATGGAAGTTTTCCTGATGAATTGAGGTTTGGAGAGAGTAAATAGGTGGTAAATTCACTATTTCACGTTCATACATTTCTGAAAGTCAAGATTTCAAAACCATCGATGTAGGGCAAAGAAATAATGGGAGCAGAATTTCTGTCACTCAGACAATCCGTTTCCAAAATATTTGGAAAGGCACATTTAGAGACACGCAAGCAGTGAGTTTCACCAGGAGAGAGAAATCGTGTGGCCATGTAAAAGTGTAAAGGAGGGTGTAGTGGGTCGAAGGTGCGAGGAAACAATATCTAATTTGGACAACTTCAGATGCAAATAAATATCGGAAACGAATGCAGCTGAGTAAGATTCAGCAAAAAAAAACTCAGAGGTTTTCAAGATTTATATTAATATTCAACATGAAGCATTATAAATGGAACTGAGCAGATTTTGTATATTGTCAAGGAAAGCTATTCCTTAATGAATCAGAAGTGACACGTCTCTTGGAGATCGATTTCCTGCTTTAATCCCATGCCTTAAAGATTGGAGGACGATCGCCATGATGTTGGGTTCATTTGACACCCATTGAAATCTGCCAACGTAACTGAGCATCAAAACTGGCATCTTGTTTTGTAGTTCAACCTTCTGTTTTTCTCATCAGTATTTTCTTTAAGCTGAAATAAATTCGGAGCAAAATTGAATACAACATTGAGCGTTCCAATCATTTAAATCCAATTCACTTCCGATCATTGGAATGAACAGAGTGAAGTTGCAGCAAAATTAATAAAATGAAACGAACAAAACTGCATTTCCGGGAATTTTACCCAGTTCAGGTTCAGCCATATGAGAAAGACCATCGAGCTAAACCATCACCTTCACTTCTCTCTACGTATATACTTCCTCACGTGCGATAGAAACTGTCTGAAGAAATTATGCGTCAAGACGAAATGTGCGTGTGAACATGACGGGAATTTCATGCTTGCTGGGTCATTCTGAGACAGTTCCGACTCGAAATAAATCAAGGACAAGATTTTCCTTCCAAGGACGAGGTCAATCCCTTGGATTTTGCTGGTATTATTATTCTGCTGAAAGCAGAAACATAATGGCGTGATTTCGATTCCTGTCAGGGAATTTCTCATCCCCGAGGTACACCATATGTGATCTTGACGGGTTCACATGTGAGCCCCTTTGCAATGGGCTGAAGTGGCCCAGAGATTAAGGCGACGGGTTGCTCTTCCATTGCCCATGTGTGGATTTGAATCCTTTTCTGGCTGTTACTTACATCAGAAGTAGCTGTGGTTTCCCTTTGTGCCTCGCATCTTTAGGATACTGTGGGTGGAGAATCTTGCTCTTGCCCTTCATTGCACCAGAGATTTGTGATAAATCGATACCTCATCAAAGTCAAAGTAAAGCAATTTGTTTTGTTGTTCGTTACATTGGGATAATGAAAAGGAGTGCAAACGTTTATTTTTTCCTTTCATTCCATCTTGACTTTCTATGACTTTACATCGAATAAAAGTGAAACAAATAAGGAGAGATCGGGTGCAATAGTTTGTCCAGTGGGCTTCTGAATTTTAATGTAATGCTCCACACAAAGTTCTGATCAATATTTTAAACAGTCGATTGAATTCGAACCGCAGGAAACTTTTCCAATGAAACGAATCTTTCATTCTTTCACAACCTTTTGCTGTGTGAATCATACCGCGATCCATCATCCAGCGTGATCACCAAGTTGGCAACAATATTGGATCCAGCAATTTTCTTTAGCAATCACAACAACTGCACATACCCATCTGCGGTGTGCCCAGTGCCATTTGTTGTGTCCAGGCCACAGCACATTTCTTGTTCATGAACTTATGAGCTTAGTTCCTGATCTGTCTGATCAGTTTGAGAAACCTTTTCTATCATTTCATCCCATCCCCTCAGAATTTTAAAGGTATCAATAAAATAAGGCGTCAGACCAAATGGTGCAGGATTGGAAGTCGGCCATTCAGCCCATCGAGTCTGCTCCACCATTCAATGAACTCATGGCTGATCTGATAATCCTCAACTCCATTCTCCAGCATTGCCTCGACAAAGCTTCATCATCTTTCTGGTTAAATATCTGTCTGGCACAGTTTGAAAATACACAACAACTCAGCCTCAACAACGATTTCGGCAAGGAGTTCCACCGATTCATTAACCCCTGAGCAAAGAAATTACCCCTCATTTCTGAATTAAATAGGCAATATCTAATTCTGACTTCATGTCCTCTGGTACTCTCCTCATACCAGAGGGTGAATCACCTGCCCGTAACTA
Organism: Chiloscyllium punctatum; assembly: GCF_047496795.1. NCBI lineage: Eukaryota > Metazoa > Chordata > Chondrichthyes > Orectolobiformes > Hemiscylliidae > Chiloscyllium > Chiloscyllium punctatum. Next base: position 24,262,016 of record NC_092772.1, read on the forward strand.
CCCTGTCAAGATCCCATGAATATTGAACGTTCATAAATATTATTATGTGATTATAGAGCTCCCCTCCCTCTCCTTTGTTTCAAGGAGAATAATCCCAGCCGAACCAATCATTCCACGAAGCTCCATTTTCTCCAGTGTTGACAACATGTTCATTAATCTCTGCTGTCCCCTGCAGCGTCCTTAATATTATTACGGCAGGCGGAGACATTTATGGGAAGAAACGGTTGAACGTTCAAGCCCAGACGGCAATTGGATTTGAAATCAGACAGCGACTGGAATCAGACTGGTCCACACAAGGACGAAATAGAGTAATGATCACTCTGACAAATGCGAATCTAATCATATCTCATTGACATTCAATAACTTTACTGTAAACAAATTACTCCGTGTAATCGTCCACAGAGCTATTATTTCGGGGAAAAAGCTTATAGAAACTGGCTACATAAACACTTTGACAACAATAACATGTTCTTGAGACATTTTTTGATTATAAACCCAAATCATTGTTCTGTGAATCCTACATCGTTTGCAAGGCACAAATGAGACGTGGAATATAACTCTCTCCATTGAAGTGTAACTTCAATAACACTTCAGGAACTGGACACCGTCCACGACAATGCAGTCACTTGAATGTACCCTCTTCAACACCTGCAATATTCATTCCCTTCACCGCTAAGGCACAATTGCAGCAGAGTACACCAACTATAAGATGCACTGGAGTAAGTCATTCGGGCATTTTTGACAACCTTCAAAGCTCAACAGCTATACTGACTATAAGGACAAGGTTGGAAGGTACAACGAAATGCCACCATTTTCAAGTTACCCTCCAAGGCCCATAGCACCCTGACTTGGAAAGGAATCAGTGAGAAACTCATTGGTGAAATGGTCTTGATGGGCAAAGTTGCATACTTCAGCCTTACATCTTTTATCTGACAATTTTAAGAAAAATGTTGATTTATGCCGTGACCAGACTTGTGCTCAGTCCTTTAGCTGTTCCCTAAACTGGTGGTTGCTAAAGTTCTACTATCATCCACAGCCTGTGGTCAACAATAGAAAATATCCGAAAACCCTCTCAATCAACTGACTCCCCTCAATTAGATTGATGTTGGAGAAGCACAGCAGGTCCGGCAGCATCTGAGGAGCAGGAAAGAATGGACGTTTCTGGCAAAAGCCCTCCATCAGGAATGAGACTGGGAGCACATGGGATCGAGAGACAAATGGGAAGTGGATGGGGCTTGGGAGAAGGTAGCTGAGAGTGCTGAAAGTGGATGCACGCGGGGGTGAACATGATATGTCAGAGAAGTAGGTGGAGTGAATAGATGGGAATGAAGATGCACAGGTGGGACAGGTCAGGCGGATGGTGTTGAGCTGGAAAGTCGGAACTGGGGTAAGGTAGGGGGAGGGGAAATGAGGCAAAGGGTGAAGTCCAAATTGATGCCATGGGGTTGAAGGGTCCCAAGGTGGATGATGAGGCTTTCTTCCTCCAGGCATCGGGTCGTGAGGCAGTGGCGATACAGGAGGCCCAGGACCTGCATGCCCTCGGGAGAGTGGGAGGGGGAGTTGAAAAGTTTAGCCATGGGGCACAGGGGTGGATTATTTCGGGTATCCTGGAGATATTCTCTGAAATGTTTTGTGAGAACCCATCTCCTCTCTCCAACTTAAGAGGAGACCGCATCGGCAGGAACGTATACAAGAAATGGCATGTGTGGAAGTGCAGGAGAAACTTTGATGGATGTGGAAGCCTCCATTAGAGCCTTGGACAGAGGTGAGGAGGTAGATGTGGGTGCAGATTTTGCAATATCTGCAGTGACAGGGAAATTTATATTTCCATCCCCACCCCTATCCACTTTTCACAAAGACTGTTTCCTCCACGACTACCTAGTCAAGTCCAGGCCCTCCAATGACCCACCCTCCCCTCACGGCACCTTCCCCTGCCACCACAGGAATTGCAAAACCTGCACCCACATCTTCCTTCTTACATCCTTTCAAGGCTCCAATGATCCTTCCACATCCATCAAATGTGCATGTGCACTTCCACACATGTCATTTATTGCATCTGTTGCTCGCGATGCAGTCTCCTCTGCATTGGGGCCAACAGACACATTCTCGGAGAGCGCTTCATAGAACATTTCCAGGGCACCCGCAACATTCAACTCCAATGCCCCATGACCAAAAACATCAATTACCAACCCCCCCCCCCCCCGACTCTCCCAAGGACATGCAGTTCCTGGGTCTCCTGCACCGCCGTTCCCTCACCACCAGACGCCAGATCTTCCACCTCGGGACCCTCAACCCCAGGGCATCAACGTGGTCTTCACCAGTATCCTCATCTCCCCACGGCCACCTTATACGAGTTCCAACTTTCTAACTTGGCACCATCCTACTGACCTTTCCCACCTGTCTATCTTCCTTTCCACTTAACCGCTCCACCCTCTTCTTCGACCTATCACATTTAACCCCATCTCTATCCACCTCTGGCACTCTCAGTTAAATTCTTCCCAGACTCAGTCCTCCCATTTATCTCTCCACCCTCGATGCTCCCAGCTTTATTCCTGATGAAGGGCGATTGCCCGAAACGTTATTTTTTTCTGCAACTCGGATGCTGCCTGATGTGCTGTGCTTCTTCAGCACCACTCTAATCTTAATTCTGATTTCCAGAACTGGCAGTACGGACTTCCGTCCATCTGATTCCCCTCTCCATTGATCTTGAATAGGCCGTTGCTAAAGTTCCAGCATCATTTCCCTGCTCTTATATATTCCCACCTGCTGTCAAGAACAGAAAGTATCTCCAACCCATCGAGACCACTTGATCCCTTGTCCAATCACCTTCAAACATTCGTGAATGCCTACTCCAATTTCTCTTTTGTTACTGTTAACAGTCACACTTTTATCATTGTTCCTCCCCAAATTCATTATCACCCACTTCACTGGATTGAATTCCTTTCAGCACATTTTCTTGCCAATTGTTTCCAATCTCCCTGCAGTCTATGGCTTTCTTCCTCATGGTTAACTACATGACTAGTTGTTACCTGATTTGCAAACTACTAAATGATGGCCACGACAAATAATTAAAAATCGTTGACCTATATGAGAAAACAATAGAACTCATAGAAGCCATAGCTCATAAGCTTGCAGAGGACAGCAGAATTGGAGACTGTAAAGAAGGTGATCTAAGATTCCAGAAGGATGTTAATCTATTCCGTCTTTGGGCTGAAAAATGTCAGATGAAATTTAATCTAGATAAATGGAAGGTATTACATTTTGCTACATCAAATAAGAGTAGGGCTTATACAATTAATGATCGGGCGTTGCATCGCGTTGTGGAACACGGAGGCCAGGGATGCTAGTACATAATTCATTTTAGTTTGGTTCATATATAGACAGAATGGTTAAAAAAATGTCATCTTGCCTTCGTTGCTCTGTCCTTTGAGCGTAGGAGTCGGTACGTTATGTTGAAGTTGAATAGGACATTGGTTGATGCGTCTTCTGGAATACTGTGTCCAGTGTTTGTCGCCCAGTAACAGCAAGGAAATTATTCAGCTGGGGTAGGTTTAGAACAGGGATACCAGTGTCTGGCTAGTGGGGAATGTTTGAATTATAACAAAAGGTTGGATAGGCTGAGATTATTTTCACTCGAACACTGAAGTTTGAAAGGTGACCTGATAGAAATTTATAAATTATTGAGAGCTCAGCTCGAGTTAACTTGAACTGTCTTTTCTCCAAGGAGGGGCACATCAAGACGAGACGGCAAATGTTTAAAGTGAAAAGAGGGATTTAAAATAAGACATGAGAGGCTTTTTTCAACAGAGGATGGTTTATGTGTGCAATTCACTTCCTGAGGCAGTGATGAATGAATGTACATTTACAATATTTACAAGATATTTCGGTCGATAAATGAAGTGGAATGTTTCAGTGGGATTAACAAAAGCTATTCATTCATGCCTAGTACATAATTTATTGCCCAGAGGGAAGATCAGAATCAACCACGATATTATAGATCTGGAGTCACATACCAGCCAGACCAGATAAGTATGGCAGTTTCCTTCCATATCAGGCATTAGGGAAGCAGATCTACAACAACTGATTCAACATCATCATTCGACTCTAGGTATTTATTTAAATAAAATTCCAGCATCTGCCATGGCAGGGTTTGATCCGGTGTCCAGAATTATATCTGGACATTCATATTAACAATGCAGTAATAATATCACAAGGGCATTATTAAACCTCAGCAGTCACAAGAGCCATTATATGCGACTCGTTTAGTTTGGCGTTATGTTCAGTATGAGCTGGTAGGAGTGAAAGGCCTGTTTGTGAGTCTATGACTTTGACGCTATGAAACTGGCACCTGGTTGGGATTAACAGCAGCGTTAACAGTTTAATTGATCTCTTTCTGGAATATGTAATCTTGCTGGTTACTCTGGAGGTTCTTCTGCTCATTGAGCCCTTCCCATACACGGGACTGATGAACTGTCTGTACCCAATTTGACTGAGTAGATGAGTTTCCACTTCAGCAAGTAAAAAATCCCACATTGCGCTGGTTTCTCTGTGATATCGGTGTCCTTGTATCTACCCAGGATGAACGATTGGTTGAAATCATGCCCACGCAGACATAAGTCCCGTTGTCCATGTTGTGAATGTGTTTTTATTCTTCCTGATACACCTACAGGGTGTGGATGTCGCTGGTCAGGACAGCATTTGTTGTTCATCCTGATTCGCTGCTGTCTCGCTGCACGAGAGACATGGATTCGATCCCAGTCTCGTGTGACTGTGTGCAGTTTGCACATTCTCTCTTTGATTGTGTGAGTTTCCTCCCACATACGAAGGTGTGCAAGGTGCTGGGATCAGCCATGGGAAATGAAGGGGAACGGAATAGTTATGGAGTGTGTGTCTGCTAGGATGTTCTTCAGAGAGATGGTGTCGACTGGAAGGGCCGAATGGCCTGCTTTCCCACAGGGTCGTCATTCTCGGATCAAGGGTCAGCTATTTCGTTCAGGTCCTGGAGACACAAGTAGGCAGGATTGGGTAAAGATGGTAGCATCCCCTGTATAAGTAACATGCATGAATGGGATTGCAGGAAATTAAAGGCATGTTCTCTGTTCCTGAGGTCAGGCTTCCATTCCAGGTTTTATTCATCGAACTTTAACATTACCAGTACCGCGTCTGAGTCCCCAAGGATGACTAGTTCAGTCTATAACCACAACACCACCTTCTCCAGGTTGCAGTATTTATTGGGAACAAGAAGCTGATTCTGAGTTGATGCGAACAAAAGCAGATGCCAATGTCAAAACCACTGATCCAAACAGGAAAATGAAATTTCGCACCTTGCCAACCGAAAGTTAAAGTCTCCACACGCTTTGGATGCGCCAATCGGCTGTCTCAGCAACATGTACTGTTTATGGTCATAATATTATAAATGGGGCAAGTATTCCCTTCCGCCCCGCTTTTGACCAGGAGCTGTCCCAACCTCGGAAATACATGCGCCTCTCTCCTGTCATTCCATCCCAGTTTCCAATTGGATCTTCGTCCATGCTTCACAGAGTTTCTCTGATTCCGGGTCTGGAACTGGGATTATGTGTGATTGCCTGTAGCAGTTGGTCCTGCCTTGTGTGGGCAAAGTGATGAAGTAGCCGATGTTCAAATATAATGCTATTGAAGCATACGTTTCAACAATATTCTGCACTCTCCCTAAAGTTTGGAGAGTTTCATTAAGCCCATTCTCCTGTGCTCTCATTCATGGAATCTCCACAGTCTCTGGGGATGCTAAAGTTAAAGATTCGGTTCATTCTGCGTTCCCACATGCCTATCGCTAAGTCCTTATATTGTACATTCTTCCTGACATTTCCTCTGCTACCATCCTGGTTGCAGTTTACAAGTGTGGTCTGTGGAGTGCTGTAACCATTTAGTAGTTCGCCTTCTGCATTGTGATTGCAGCGACCTTGGCTAGAATCCACATCATGGCGGTCAGTTCTCTCAAAGTTTTACTTTTGGTGAAACACGGTCAGAAATTAAACGTTTTTACAAGATAATATTTTCCGAGGTGATGATCTGTTTTCCATCGAATTTTGTTCTCTGATATTTCTGCGTTTCATGTATCAGGATTTAAACCCAAAAGTTCTCGAAGATGTGTCTCCCTCGCACTCTCCCTAACTCTCTTTTCCGTCCCTCATCCCATTTGACTGAGGCATTGCACAATCTAACATACACTTTCACGTTGATACCATCCAGTCTGTGCCGTTGCACTCACTGTTGCCCCAATGTCTTCATTGGCACCTTCAAATCATTCGATCTGTTTGGATATCGTGGCTGTGAGATCAATTCTCTTTTAGCAGCTTTTACTGACATGGACCAGAGATTATTGGAGCGTGAGGCTCAATAAAAGGGCACAAGGAATAACTGGGGGAAAGAAACTCTATTGGAAAAGATTCCCCATGAGGGCTTTCTGCGATTGCCTAGTGGAATTATCACTGGATTTTTCACACAGCAAAGTCAGGTAATGTTCTGTGGAGACGGCTTCGATTCCCACCACACCACGACGATGATAGTATGTGAATGCAATAAATGCCTAGAATTAAGAATACGATGTCTGAAAAACCCATCTGTTTCACTGACGTCCTTGAGGGAAGGAAACTCGCGTCCTTATCTGGTGTGGCGTTCACGTGACTCCAAACCGGAAGGCAATAAATGCTGCAGTGCCACCCCCGATGCTGTTACAGAATGGAAATATGCTCATTCGGCTCATTGCTCGAATTGTCCAGGGACGTGATCGCACTGGGAAAGTTGCAGGAGAGATTCACTCGGATAGTGTCTAGGCTGAAGAGTTTCAGTCATGAAGGGAGACAGGACAAACTGGGGTTGTTTGTCACCGTGCAGAGGAGTTTGTGAGGGGTATGGACATGGTAGACTGAAAGAAGGGTTTCCCATCAATGGAAAGAACGATTACAGTGGGGCAGAAATTTAATGAGAAAGACAGAAAGGTTTAAGTAGATGTGTAGAAAAGTGGTAAAAGCCGGCGGGTGTTCGAATTTGGAACACACTGTCTGTAAGGGTCAGAGAGGCAGCAACCCTTATAACCTGAAGGAATATGCAGATGTGAATATGATCTGCCAATACCTGGAAGGCTATGGGCTAAAGCATTCAGGTCGTGAAGCAGTTGCTTTTGACAAATGCAACCACAATGGGCTGAAGTGTCTCCTTTGAAACTGTTCTCCTTGCTAGTATAGTGGTTAGTGTCGCCGTATGTCATGCGGGAGTTAAGAACTCAATTCCTGGCTGGGGCACTGTAAATGTTTTAAAACTGTCGCTCCGTTTCCAAGTGTGGGTTATTAATGCCTGTCCTTCCATTCTCCATGGGAAATGTCACAGGAAGGACAGAGCTGTCTGAATCAGCGTGGGGAAGGTCTGCAGCTCCCGGCGAGACAGAGTGTTAATGAAAGTACAAACACGTGACTTCCGCAACCTGCACCTTGTGTCTGTACTGGAGTCTAAACCATTTAATAGAAAGAAGGAGGAAGCTGAGGAAGAAACAGGGGAAACCAATTCAGATGTGAGCGCAGAAACATTTTCAACAGCATCATGAGGAAAACTGACAAATGGCTCCGAGAAAGAGTTTGTCTTTCAGGACTGTTCGTTCACAGAGATGTATCTTGTTCCACTCAAGTCCTTAAGAAATTGAATAACAATTTATCTAAGACTTGAAATGTTAGAACACACCAGGCGACGAGTCACGTCTGAAAACTGTGTTTCCAAGCCAAATGTTTGATAACTGATAATGATGCAATAGGCTGAAGGACCATTCGCCATGCTTTTAAAAACTCAAAAACTGTCATTTTTCAACTGAACAAAACAGGCAAAAACAAAGTCATCAAGAAAAGCTCCAAGCATTGCATATGTCGTCCTTGGTGCGAACGTGCTGAAATGCAGCTGTCTCACTGCTATTTCCCAATGTTGATTTCCAGTCAGGGAAAAAAAAAAATGCTGTTCCTTATGGAAATCTGAAATTGAACATGAGTTCCTGACATTACAAAACAGCAAAGGTAGCAGTTCTGTCAGAGTCAGTGAGAATTTCATAGAGGAGATGAAATCAAATGGGAAGAAACGCTGAAATCAGTTGCCTTTGCCTGCTGAGACTCAGTACTACAAAATGATCCTTATTGAAACATAGAGGTATTTTCAAGGATTTAATAAGTTGGATGCAGAAAGTTTGGTTCTGTGACCAGAGCACCTCGTATCGAATGACTTGGAGATGCCGGTTTTGGACTGGGGTATGCAAATTTGAAAATCATACAACCCCAGGTTATAGTCCAACAGGTTTAATTGGAAGTACTAGCTTTCGGACTACTGCTCATTCATCAGGTGATTGTGGAGTCCACAGTTGTAAATCACAAAATTTATAGCATATGTTTACAGTGTGATGTAACTGAAATTGTACATTGAAAAATACCTTGATTGTTTGCTAAGTCTCCGATCTGTTGGAATGACCATATTAGCTTCACTTCTTTCATATGCAAAGCGCAAAACATTTTTATTTTAAAATTTCATTCTCAGGTGAAGTTTAACAACTGGTGTTTTGCCCCCCTCTGCTGCTGTCTGTTCCATAATGTTTAGACTGATTCTAATTTCTAAAAATGAGTTACCAGAGACTTACATGGATTCATGCAGTTTTTGAGCAAAGTACAATGTAACTCTGGAAGTACAATTTCACTCCACAGACGGATGTGTGTGTGTGTGTGTGTGTGTAGGAGGGTCTCTGTTTGTAGATATGGCAATGGGATCACCTGTACTGTGACATGAAACCAATGACCATGGGTACCGAATTCAGCTATCAGTCTCTGTGGGGGCACTTTTAGCTGCTGCCTGTTCCGAAGACCGCCTTGGAGGATTGTCACCCAAAGATCCGAGGTCGAATGTCCTGGGTCACTGAAGTGCTCTCCAACTGAGAAGTGGCACACCTGTCTGTTGATTAATGTGCAGCGCCCATTCCGTTGTGGTCGCCTCTGCTCAGCTTCACCAATGTACCATGTCTTAAGGCATTCTTGCCTGCAGCGTGTTGCTTTTTTTTAGATTAGAGTCAGTCTAAACATTATGGCAAGGACGCAGCACAAATGGACTAATCCCTTCAACATATTATCTGTGCTGACACTAATTCGTAAAGTCCACCTGAGAATGTAACTGTTAAAAGAACGTTTTTCGATTTACATCAGAAAGAAATGAACCTTACATAGTCATTCTAACAGATGGAAGACTTAACAAGCAATCAAGGTATTTTTCAATGTATAATTTCAGTGACATTACAATGTAACCTTTCGCTATAAATTCTGTATCTTACCACTGTGTACTCCACAGCCACCTGATGAAGGAGTTGCTCTCCAAACGCTATTGCTTGCATTAAACCTGTTGGACTATGACCTGGTGTTGTGTGATTTCTAACTTTGTGTTAGAATGCCGATCTCACAATTAAAATAGAGATGAAGAAGCATTTATTCTCTCAGATAGTTCTGTATCAGTGGACTTTCTTGTAGCAGAAGGCTGTTGAGGAAGTGTCATTAGGTGTAATGAGGCTGAGATCGGCAGATCTTCAAGCAGCAAAGACATCAAGCATTATGGGGAAAGGCAAGAAAGCGGAGTTCAAGGTTATCAGATCAGATATGAAACCATTCAATAGTGGAGCAGACTTGATGGTCTGAATGGTGACTATTTGTTCCTAAAATTGCTGGCCTTTATATGAAGCTGCAAAACCGACCTGAGTAAAATGTGCCAAATTTAAAAAAGCGTGGTCCCCCGGAGCACTGAACCGAGGTGAAATGTACAAAGAACAACACACAAAGGGCAGACAATATTGGGTCATTGATCCGTAGTGATCAGTATACCAAGGTAAACAGGAAAACCGATATTCAGAATCTACATTGTACCTGGCTCCACGAGGCATGTAGTTAACTCTCACAAACCACTATTCCCCTTCCGTTTTCCTGACGCCCCCTCCGTTCTTGTTTTAAACTGATTGAACGTCAGGCAATTGCCGATGACATTGCTGATGTGGAACTGCAGCATATAGAACATAGAATATTACAGCGCAGTACAGGCCCTTCGGCCCTCGATGTTGCGCCGCCCTGTCGTACTAATCTGACGCCCATCCCATCGACACTATTCCATGTACATCCATATGCCTCTCCAATGACGATGTAAATGCACTTAATCTTGGCGAATCTACCACCGTTACAGGCAAAGCTTTCCATGCCCGAACTACTTTCTGAGTAAAGAAACTACCTCTGACATCTGTCTTATACCTATCTCCCCTCACTTTAAAGTTATGACCCCTCGTGTTTGCCGTCCCCATTCTTGGAAAAAGACTCTCCCTGTCCACTCTATCTAACCCTCTGATTATCTTCTAAATCTCAATTAAGTCACCTCTCAATCTTCTTCTCTCTAACGAGAACAGCCTGAAGGGCCTCAGTCTTTCCTCGTAATACATTCCTTCCATACCAGGCAACGTGCTAGAATATTCCCTCTGCACCCTTTCCAAAGCGTCAACATCCTTCTGAAAATGCGGTGACCAGAACTGTTCACAATACTTCAAATGTGGCCGTACCAGATCTTTGTACAGCTGCAGCATAACCTTCTGATTCCAGACCTCAATTTCTCTATTAATAAAGGCCAAAACTCTATTTTCCTTCTTAACAACCCTGTCAATCAGGGTGGCAACTTTCAGGGATCTGTGTACATGGACACCGAGATCTCTCTGCTCGTCTGCACTCCCAAGAATCTTACCGTTAGCCCAGTACTTTGCATTCCGATTACTCCAACCAAAGTGTATCACCTCACGCTTGTCCACATTAAACTCTATTTGCCACCTCTCTTCCCAGCTCTGCATCCTCACTCTGTTTCTCTGCAACCTACTACATCCTTCATCACTATCCACAACTCCACCGACCGTAGTGCTGTCCGCAAATTTACTAACCCACCCTTCTAAGCCCTTATCCAGGTCATTTATAAAAATGACGAATAGCAGTGGACCGAATATCGACCCTTGCGGAATGCCGCTAGTAACTGGACACCAGGATGAACATGTTGCATCAACTGCAACCCTCGGTTGTCTTTCAGCGAGCCAATTACTGATTCAAACTGCTGTGTCTGCCACAATCCCATTCCTAAGCATTTTGTATAACAGCCTACTGTGGGGAACCTTATCGAACACCTTGCTGAAATCCATATAGAGCACATCAACCTGCTTCCTCTCATCCACCTGTTTGGTCACTTTGTCAAAAAAATCATAAGTTTCGTTAGGCACAACCTACCCGTTACAAAACCGTGCTGACTGTCCCTGATCAGATTATTCTTTTATAGATGATTAAAAATCCTATCTCTTATAACCTTTTCCAACGCTTTATCAACAACTGAAGTGAGACTCACTGGTCTGTAATTACCAGGGTTGTCTCTACTACCCTTCTTGAACAAGGGATCCACATTTGCTATCCTCCAGTCCTCAGGCACTGCTCCTGTAGATAATGATGGTTTCTAGATCAATGGCACAGGCTTGGCAATCTCTTCCTTTGCTTCCCAGAGGATCCTAGGATAGATCCCATCCGGCCCAGAGGACTTCTCTATTTTCACACTCTGCAGTATTTCTAATATCTCTTCCTTGTGAACCTCAATCTTTTCGAGTCTAGATGCAAGTATCTCTGTATCTTCCTCGTCAACATTTTCTTTTTATATCGTGAACACTGTCGAAAAATATTTATTTAGTGTTTCCCATGTCTCCTCTGACTCCACACACAACTTCCCACCATTATTCTTGATTGGACCTCATTTAACTCTCGTCATTCTTTTATTCTTGACATACCTATGGAAAGCCTGAGGGTTAACCCTGACCCTATCCGCCAACAACTTCTAATATCTCCTCGTGGCTCTCATGTCTCCTCCTGGCTCTTCTGAGCTCTCTCATTAGGTCATGCAGGGAAACGATTCTGTCTGCTGCACAACATCATTCTGCTTCGAAATATCAAGCCGTATTTCATATTGATTACTGTAAACGTTAACCTTTAACAAGCCATGACAGTGAAATCACTGAATCCTCATCACTATACTACCAGGGAAGATTTCTGTTAACATCACCCAGGACACCATGAGATTCACCATTCTATTCACCCAACCTTCTGTGCGTGAACCCCTCGGCCCTATTCCAGTCTTGTTGCTTGGTTTACAACACTGAAGATATCCAATCATCTTTGTCTTTCAGTTTCTAAAGGATGAGACCTTCTCTCTGAGCTGGCAATGTGCTTGCTCAGTGGTGATAACACTGTCCTTGTAAGCTAGAAAAGTGCTTGAAATAGGCCATTCCTGTTTTTCATTCCAAGAACTTGGGGCAAAACGTTAGACAGGACAGGAAATAGCGGGCGTGAGCAGTGATCACGTTTGGCAGCAAGAACGGCAGTATAAATACAGAGTAATGGGGAAACAATGGGTAAGGAACACTGGGACGGGAGGAGATGAATGCTTCCTTTCTTTGCTGTAACCAGACATTGGTGTTAAACTCAGAAATGGGACAACATCAGACAAGTCGGTGAAATCTTACTTTCTGCTTGTTTTCTCCCGAGGCCTGTGTCACACTTGGGGAAATGTGTCTGCTGTGCTTCAGTCTATGGGTAAAAATGGGATTCAGTTCCCATCTCAAACTTTAATCCCATTTATTGTGTTTTACGAGATTAAAACGTTCCAGAGAACTTGTCATTCAAATGAAACGTCAGAGTTCACAAGGTTACAGACCAAGTGCTGGGAAACGAGATGAAGGGACCCAGATCAGTGCTGTAAACACTCGATAATTCAATCATTTTTGAGGGGAAACATATCTGCAGTGACATAATTCCAAAAACTGTGTTATGAAGAAACGGTGCAACGGCTCCTGCCCTCATCCCTGGTGGTCTAGTGGTTAGTATTCAGCGCTTTAACTGAGTGGCCTGGGTTTCATTACCGTTCAGGAGAACAGAACCTGTTGTTCCTGATGCAGAGAGCGCAGCTCGACCAGGAATCTGTTTCATGCCTTAGATCAGTCAATACCCCAGCTCATCAAAGAAGGGAAAAGTGCCTTCCCTCTCTCTGCACAGTCGGACAGTTAGTTTTCATTCTCCTCTGATTCCACTTTCCAAAGAGTTTCAAAATATTGTCAAAACTGAGTCTCAAAATTTCTTTTCTCTGCTTTTCATACATAGGAGCTGTATCAATTGAGTGCATTGGTTTCTGAAAATGAAACGTACCTATGAGCAATGTGTGCGGCTACTCCAGGATTGCCTTCTCTGACAACGGTGGGACATGACTGATGTTGTCTATGATATGGAAGTGCCAGTATTTGAGTTGAGTTGACAAAGTTAAAAATTACACAATATCAGGACAGAGTCCAGCGGGTTTATTTGGAAGCACTAGCTTTCGGATAGACGCTCCTTCATCTGGTGGGTGTTTTTCTGCAGAAACTTGGTGTGTGTGTCAATATGCGCGATCTTTTGGAAGATCATCTGGACTTTAACCGACCGTTCGTGGTGTCGATGGTAGCCATGACGTGGAGGTGTTGGGGTTGGACTGGGGTGGATAAATTTTAAAAATCACACAAAGCCATTTTAGATTCCAACAGTTGACAAACACCTAATGAAGAAGCAGTGCATGGAACTCTGGGGCTTGCAAATACGTGTGGTCAATTCAATATGGTGCTGTGTCATTTTTACTCAGATAGCTCTTGGCAATGTTTAACTGGTCGAAGACAGTGAAAGAATTTTCGTTCGTGGAGATGAAAATGTCAAATATTACCCACCTCAGCATAACAAAAATGATTAGGTTGGATGTGTGATGAATCTCCATAATGCGCTTGTGCAAAGTAAAAGTCGAACCTACAACCACCTGATCCGTAGCCAGCTATACGAATGGTTGTACCACTGGTCAGATGCACAGCTGAGATTTTACACGCTGCAGAGCTGTGGTGTTAACAAGGACATGAGCAATAACAGTAACAGTCACAAGGTGAACAAAAAACAAAGATAATCACCATCATTGATTCACTTCAAATTGTCCTAAAAAAAACGACCATTCACAATCTGATCAGCCAATCAATAAGGTCACTGCTGATCTTGGAAATTGCAACTGACTTTGCTGCGTTTTCACCATAATTTGAGGTAAACTCCAGCCTAACATCACATATTCCCATTAATTTTCAACGTAAGATTACGTTAGTGATCTGTCCGTATTTGCAGGAAATAAGTGAAAACGTCCTTCCGGTGATGTAATCCAGTGCAGGGTCGGCCAGAAAAGAAAAGACAAAGACATGAAACATCACTCCCATTTCTCTCTGGGCCAATGCGTTTTCCTGAGTTGAATATTTGCAGGACTTGTCTTTACTATCTAAAGAATTAATTATTTTCCCGGGAAAGATTCTTCATAAATCAATTCACATCTGAGGTGTTGAAACATATTTTACTTTTGATTAAAAGAGTTTAATATCCTTTCCCCCAGACTAATGTCCCAATCCTCCCTCCTCTTCCATTTAAATACAAGCTGTTCCAGGTGATGTTGGAGCTCCCAATCTGACGTTCCAATGCTCCTTGCTGCTCCATGTCAATAGAAGCAGCTCTACTTGAAGTTGGAGCTCCCAGTCTGATGTCCCAATATTCCCTACTGCATGTCAATAAAAGCGGTCCAGTTGAGGTTGGATCTATCACTCTGATGTCCTAATGCTCCCTGCTGCTACATGTCATTAAAAGCTGCTCCAGCTGAGAGTGGAGCTCCCAAATGGATCTCGCAAAGCTCCCTGCTCCATGCCAACTGAAGTTGCTCCAAATGATGTTAGATCTTGCATTCGGAGGTGCCAGTGCTTCCTGCTGCTCCATGTCAATAGAAGCTTCTCCAGGTGTGGTTGGAACTCCCAGATTGATGCGATAATGCTCCCTGGTCCACGTCAAAAGACGCTGCTCCAGATGAGGTGGAAGCTCCCATCCCTGGCAGCTCACATACGTCTTTACCATCATAGAAATACTGCCCACTGAACATTTCCACCATTGGAGCCATTGGTGGAATATCTGCATCATGAGAACCTAATATTATTTTTAGTCACCACCGAATCATTGTTTCCAAAAGTCATTCTTTCTTAAACCATAGTTAGCATGTGCACACTGCAGTCAATCCGAAGTAAGGTAATGGTGCTAATTGATCTATGCTGAATAAAAATTACATCCTATTTTTCATGTTGAGTACCTGCTCCTTAGCAAGAACAATGTTTATATTGAAATCACACTTTTATTCCAGGTGAGAGAATGTGGTTTGCTTTATTTAAAATGAACTTGTTCACTGTGTAAAATGATCAAATAGATCTCAATTTCAAAACAAAATTGGTAACGTTGTCATCCATCTTGAAATGTGGTGTCTTCTTCTTTCAACCAGACGGGTATTATAATGAAAAGTATATTAATGATATGCGTATAAAGACACTTTAAATCGCAAAGTTTGTGAAGGTTCGTAGCTCAGGTTGAGGTTTATGGTGTAGGTTTGCTCGCTGAGCTGAAGGTTTGATATCCAGACGTTTCATTACCTGGCTAGGTAACATCATCAGTGGCGACCTCCAAGTGAAGCGAAGCTGTTGTGTCTTGCTTTCTATTTCGATCTTTCTCCTGGATGGGGTTCCTGGGGATTGTGGTGATGTCATTTCCGCTTTGTTTTCTGCTGGGTTGATAGATGGCATTTGGATCTATGTGTTTGTATATGGCATTGTGGTTGGGAGTGCCAGGACTCTGAGAATTCTCTGGCATGTCTTTGCTTAGACTGTCCCAGGATCAATGTGTTGGACAAGTCGAACCGGACTACCAAAAATCCATAAACCAGGAGCCCCCTCAGACCCATAGTCTCATTACCCGGAACACCAACTTACAGACTGGACAACGAACGACACGCAAGAGTGAAATACCTCATAGAAGAGTCACAACACTTCATCCACTCCACCCAGGAATTCCTAAAAATCGTCAAAAACACCAAAGTAGAGGAAGTGGAAGCAATGATCTCATTCGACATAATAGCACTGTTCACCTTCATCAACATAGACCTGGCAAAGGAAACACTTACCACACTTTTAGAAGAGACCATCACACACACCAACCACCATCAATCACATTACCAACGAAAACATCATGAAGCTAGTGGACCTGTGCCTCACCACCCACTTCACTTTCAACAACATAATCTACAAACAAACCAACGGCCCACCCATGGGATCTCCGCTATCAGGATTCATAGCAGAAGCGGCAATGCAAAGACGAGAACAAACAGCCCTACCAACAATCAAAGCAAAATGTGGGTCCGCTACGCAGACAACACGTTTGTCATCACAAAATGACACAAGATAGTCAAGACATTTAACATCATCAACAACACCCTCACAGGCATAAAGTTCACCAAGGAGGAAGAAACCGACAACAAACTCGCATTCCTGAATGTCACAGTGGAAAGAAAGGACAACGGAGGACTACAAACCTGTGCATACAGAAAACCGACAAACACTGACCAAATACTTAACTACACCAGCAACAATCCCAACACACACAAACAAACCTGCGTCAGAATAGTATTCCAATGAGCCACCACACACTGCAGCACAGACGAACTTCGGAAAACAGAGGAGAACCACCTATACAACGTATTCGAGAACAACAGATACTCAAAAAAACAGTCCACAGATTCCTCAAGAACAAACCACGACAAGCAGACCAAACACAGCCAGAAAACATAACCACCTTACCATATATCAAAGAAGTTTCAGACATGGCAGCCAGACTACTAAGACCCCTCTGAATCCTAGAAGCACGCAGACCCACCTACACTCTCAAACAAAAACTAACAAACTTAAAAGACCCAGAACAATCCATAGACAAAACCAACGTCATCTACAAAATTCCATGCAAGGACTGCCACAAACACTAAGTAAGACAACAGAAAGAAAGTTAGCAACCAGGATATACGAACACCAGCTAGCCGAAAAAGACACGACCTTCTCTCCCTCGTAGCCCGACACACGGATTAAAAATACCAATTTCGACTGGGACAACACATTGATCCTGGGACAGGCTAAGCAAAGACACGCCAGAGAATTCCTAGAGATCTGGCACTCCAACCATAATGCCATAAACAAACACATAGATTCAGATGCCATCTATCAAACCCTCAGAAAACGAACAGGAAATGGCATCACCACAAACCCCAGGAATTCCATCGAGGAGAAAGATATAAATAGAAAGCAGGAGACAACAGCTTCGCTTCACTTGGAGGTCGCCACTGATGATGATGTTACCTAGCCAGGTAATGAAACGTCTGGATATCAAACCTACAGCTCAGCAAGCAAACCGACACCCTACATTTTAAATTATTTTTCATGTTTATGTTGCATGAATCTGCGGTTATTGATCCACTGTTTAGTTTCACTCCCTATAGGTAACATGCTGATTTCTCCAGTTGTTCATAGTTCAATGTGATGCATCCAGTGTGTGCATAACGAGAGGGAGCTTGCTTCCCACATCTTGCGTTTATCTGTGCCTTATGTCCAGCATTCATCAATGGCGAGAGCAAGGGGCGAGGGTGATACCAATTTGCAAGTCTCTCCGTGCCCATGCACGGCACCCACATCGGCAATTCTCCACTGTGCATTTACAGCCAGTTCTCAGTGCCCCTACACCCACGCCCTGCCCCTTTGAAATATCTCCATCATTTTGTGCAGTCTCGCTGTGCTCTTCTCACCGGGATGAATTACTTCTACTCAACCTCCTCCAGATTTCATCTGACAAAACATTCATTAAGATTCCCTTTGCATAAACATGCACTTCGCAGCTCTTGTTCTTTGATTTTCCTGGATGTCTTTCATACGAAAAAACGGTCACAGCAACTTGACTTGAAAAAGAAAACCACGCTGCTTTTCATTATCCCAATGCAACCGACATTTCAATACAGTTTAGTCAACAGGCTCAAACTATTCTTTGAAAGTTTGTAACAGCTTCACGGTGGCACAGTGGTTAGCACTGCTGCCTCACAGCGCCTGAGACCCAGGTTCAATTCCCGCCTCAGGCGACTGACTGTGTGGAGTTTGCACGTTCTCCCCGTGTCTGCGTGGGTTTCCTCCGGGTGCTCCGGTTTCCTCCCACAGTCCAAAGATGTGCAGGCCAGGTGAATTGGCCATGCTAAATTGCCCATAGTGTTAGGTAAGGGGTAAATGTAGATGTAGGGGTATGGGTGGGTTACGCTTCGGCGGGGCGGTGTGGACTTGTTGGGCCGAAGGGCCTGTTTCCACACTGTAAGTAATCTAATCTAATCTAATCTAATCTAGCTTCGATGCATATAAACTGACCATTGGAGTTCCAATTTCAATACGACAGCTGTGAACACCTGAAAACAGCACCACTGAAATGCCGTTGATGACAGCAACAAGAGTGGGATTCGAGCACAACAGATTAGCAGTCCATCGACTTAACCTCTCGGCCACCTCGTCACAGATGCAGGAAAAGCTATGACCTTATGAATAATTGAATTGCGTAAATTATGCAGAGCAGCAGAGATTTCTCCCCGGTGTTGGTGAAATGATAAATAACACAGTAAGGTTCCAAGACTATGGTCTGATCCCTAGGTCGTTGGGCAAGTAGACTCCCACTGTCACACTATGCACACAGTGATCTGAGCAAAAATAAGAAAATGAATATGTAACAAGGTCTGTTGAATTCTGTGAAGATTTGAAGTCAACGGAATGAAGAACCCGAGACAGCAGGAGGTTTTCTTTCAATAAAGAGTTGGATAGAGCTCTTAAGGATAGTGGAATCAAGGGTCATGGGGATAAGGCAGGAACAGGATACAAATTGAGGATGTTCAGCCATGATCATAATGAATGGTGGTGCTGGCTCGAAGGGCAGAATGGCCTACTCCTGCACCTGCTGTCTATTGTCTATTAGATTGCCTGTGAGGAATTGTTTTCCAGACTGGAGGAGAGTGCATTGTGCTCAATGTCATTATTCGGAGCACCGAACTTCCGCTCAGATGTTTTTGACACGCACTTGTGTACAGAACAGACAATTTCAAAATTCAAAATAAGGCTAAACTGACAATTGAAGGCAACAATGCAAAAACCTTGATCTGTATCATTTTTCTGGGCCGTGCGACACCAAGTCACTGTATGATCACAGCAACACAGTGAGCAAGTGTCAGAAGGAAAATGAGGGCAGTACCAGAGCGCATACTGGGAGCAGCACGTGACACACGGGGAAGTGCATTTTCCACAACAGGAACACTTCCCAAACAGCGGACTGCGGTGGAAGAATTCAGAGGGGGTTTACACTTTGAAGTTTGATGCCAGAGACACAATGGAGACCTGTCATTGAGTTTATTCAAGATGAAGATTTTAAGATTTCTACAGATGCAAAACAAAATAGAAAGCTCATGGGTTAGTGAAGGCAAAAGATGAAATTGTACATTTCATCAATCTATGCATATTACAATGAGTACCTCACCACGTTCCTCACGCGGGGACAGAACCACTGAAAATGATCATATAATCCCCTTAACTAGCCATGGAATCAGAGAAACTCGGTTTCCCAAACGTTAAGGTAAAACCAGGAATGTGGAGGTAAGCATTAGTGTGTTGCTCATGTGCTGAAGGTGACCAGTGCACGGTATCTCTGTTTCAGTATAGTGGGGTGTGCTGTGCCGAAGTTTTCAGTTTGAGCTTCACATGGAGCAGCTTCAATTTATCGTCGGGTTGAGGGATACAGACAGAAGTTGATATTGAGCAAAGCCAAGTTTATGGGAAAATACCCGTGTTTGTGGATTGAGAAGCGATCTTTTCTGGGTAATGACTTTTTGATCAACAAACATACTGCAAGTATCTAAAACGTGAAGAGACATATGTGGAGAGAGAGCCGAAGGTGATTTTCCAGCAGATGGATAACGTTTCCCATGTGCACTACGTTAAATTCCGGGAAAATAGATGTTGAACTGGTTTCATGTTGCACGGTTTGTTGCAAACTCACAAAGGTTATTGCAATAATAAACAAAAAATCACATAGGACCGTTTGAATATTGTATTGAACTGAATTTTGGTCTGAGCATATTTTATCTTCAATGACGTGCTGCAGAGAAGTACCGAGGGTTAACAATACAAAAGGACAGAGTCTTCTTGGTGGATTTCTTGGGTGGAGTTAAGAATGTACGAAATGTACATAACATCATGTGAATGTGGTCAAATCTTTAAAGTAGGTTTTGCGTCTCCAAGTTACGATTCAATTCCTACTCATTAGGATAAAACTTCTGTCTGCAGATATTTTACGACATCAGCTCCATTTACAGAGATTCATCTTGAATAATACGCCACACCTTACCAATCCATGAACTTGCTATACTCAGTCTTATTCAGTTGTACGTGTTCATGAAATATCTTTGTGTCTGAAGTCAACAAATTCGAAATTGTTACGCAACCACACTGACTTTCACTCAATGGTAAATTCCCTCCTTGTACGTTTGTTCGTGTATCTTTTAAAACACTTTGAAGTCAGCTTCTACGTTTTATTTCTGGAAAGTCGTTCACGATTTAAATAACTCTATTGAGTGGAAGGAACTCTCATCCAAACTTTTCTTAATCATTCACTAATGGTTTTCAAGCTCTAACTAAAGTTATTGATTCCCTGGAAAGACGGACTTTCCCCAATTTATTCATTCAAACCTTTTCATTTTAGAAGAACAAATAAGAATGCGGAATACATGGTTAATGGTAGGGTTCTTAGTCAGGTGGAGGAACAGAGGGATCTTGGGGTCTATGTACATAGATCTTTGAAAGTTGCCACTCAGGTGGATAGAGTTTGTAAGAAGGCCTATGGAGTATTATCGTTCATTAGCAGAGGGATTGAATTCAAGAGTCGTGAAGTGATGTTGCAGCTGTACAGGACTTTGGTGAGGCCACAGTTGGAGTACTGTGTGTAGTTCTGGTCGCCTCACTTTAGGAAGGATGTGGAAGCTTTGGAGAGGGTGCAGAGGAGATTTACCAGGATGTTGCCTGGAATGGAGAATAGGTCGTATGAGAATAGGTTGAGAGTTCTCGCCCTTTTCTTGTTGGAACGGTGAAGGATGAGGGGTGACTTGATAGAGGTTTATAAGATAATCAGGGGAATAGAGAGAGTAGACATTCAGAAACTTTTTCCCCGGGTACAACAGAGTGTTACAAGGGGACATAAATTTAAGGTGAAGGGTGGAAGGTATAGTGGAGATGTCAGGGGTGGGTTCTTTACCCAGAGAGTGGTGGGGGCATGGAATGCGCTGCCCTTGGGAGTGGTCGAGTCAGAATTATTGGTGACATTTTAAGCGGCATTTGGATGGGTACATGGATGGGTGCTTAATCTAGGTTAGAAGTTCGGCACAACATCGTGGGCCGAAGGGCCTGTTCTGTGCTGTATTGTTCTATGTTCTATGTTCTATGCTGTTTGTGCTGGAAGAGGTGGAGGGAGTTTTGAGGTGTCTGGAATGAGTCACTCTACAGTTTTGAATCCATATTGTATTATTAGTTGCTGAATTCAATACTGAGAGTGGTAATGCCTGAGCCTTATTTGGAGACAGAGCGTGAACCTTGTTCTGGGTTAGGTGCTATAACAGATATACAGCGAGTGTGAGGGAGCAGAGAGTATATGGTAAGTCTTATCCTAACAGAGAGAGGAGGATATTGTTGCTTGTCCAGTATTGTGGGATATTTCTCCAGATCATCTCAGCGTCGAGGTGAGCCTCCCTGAATGTCTTGCCCAGGTCTACCACTAATAACGACACAGACCTGTCCCTCAGCTTCCACAGAATCAGTTTAGGTAGAATTTACAGACAGCAAGAAGAAGCAAATATTGGTGTGTTATAATTCGAACCCAAAACAATCGCAGAAAATCGGAGCATCACATGCTCTGGAAATGAGATAGACAAGTATTGTGGATACCGCAGTCTTATTGAATGGTTAACAGCGTTAACTAAGTGACTGCTGAAGCTGTGAAAAAATACGTTCCATAAGTGTATATGATTTGGGTTGAAGAGTATGTTGTGAAGTAAACTAGAGAGCAGGTTATTTCGGATTTGATGTTGTTTGGTCAGAAGGACGAATTATTAACCTTGGTCTGAAGCAGCATTTAAGGAATAATGCCATTTATAAGGTAAAGTTTACAAGGTGTCTGCATACAGTTTAGAATGCTTAAATATTCCAGTCAAACATCATGGAAGACTGGAGGCTAGAGTGTCAAGATATCTTCAGTAAATTGGGAAAGTACAATATAACATTCAGTGGGAGACAAGCAATGGTTGTTCGAGTCACAGAGGCAGACAGCACGGAGACATGCCCTTCAGCCCAAACTGGTCCATTGCAACCAAAATGCCCATCCACGCTAAACCTATTTCCCTGCCATTATCCCATACCTTTCTAATCCTTTACTATCCATGTATTTGTTCAAATGCTTTTTAAATATTGTTAATGTATCCGCCTCAACCACTTCTCAATCCATGTGCAACAGCCCCTGTGTTAAAAAGTTGTTCCTCAAGTTCCCTTTAATTCTGTCCCCTCTGACCTTAAACTGATGCTCTCTAATCTGTGATTGCCCAACCCTGGGAAAAAAGACTGGGTGCATTCACTCTATCCATGCCTGACATGATCTTATAAACTTCAATATGATCCTCCCTCAGCCTCATGCATACAAAAGTAAAAAGTCCTAGCCTGTCGAACCTCTTTCTGTAACTCGGACCATTGAGACCTTGGCAATATCCTTGTAAATGGTTTCTGCACTCTTTCCAGTTTAATAACATCCTTTCTATAGCAAAGTGAGCAAAACTGAACATAACGTTACCAATAAGGCCTGACTAGCATTCTGTATAACTGCATCATAACTCTCTAATTTCGATACTCAGTGATATAAACCGATTAAAGCCAGTTTGCCAAAAGCTTTCTTCACTGTCTACATCTGAATCAACTTCCAGAGAATCATGCATCTCAATTCCAAGGTTCCTCTGTTCCACTACACTCCTTAGGACCCAACCATTCACCATGAAACTCGAAACTTGATTTGACTTTATAAAATACAAGAACTTACACTGATCTATATTAATATCCATTTGCCATTTCTCAGCCCACTTCTGCAGCTGATCAAAGCACTGTCGAAATTTCTGAAAATTCTGATAACCTTCTTCACTCTCCGTGATGCCGCTTGTTTTAGTGCCGTCTTCAAACTTACAAATCATGCCTGTACATTCTCATGTAATATATGGAATATGTAGTGGTGTCAGCATCAACCCCTGAGGCATTCCACTATTCACAGGCCTCCAGTCTGATCAGCATGTTTCCAATATTAATCTCTCCTTCCTACCATCAAGGCAATTTTGTACCTAATTTGCCAGCTCCCCCTCAATTCCATGCGATCTAACCTTCCAAAGGTTCCAAAGTACCATGTGGAAACTTACAGAAGGCCTTACTGGAATCAACCTATACTACGTATACCACCCAGACCTCCTCAACGTTGCTGGTCACTTTATCAAAGAACTCCAACAAAATTGTGAGTCACGATCTCTCTCGCACAAACTCCTGTGCTGAATTTGATGAAGGGCTTTTGCCAGAAACATCGATTATTTTGCTCCTCGGATGTTGCCTGACATGCTCTGCTTTTCCAGCACCATTTTAGTCTTACTCCGAACCATACCCTGCCTTTCAAATGAATGTATATCCAGTCTCTCTAAATCTTCTAAAGTAACCTACCCACTAGATTTTAGGATTACTGGTCTTTAGTTCCCAAGTTTATCTTTGTAGCATTTCTTGAATACGGGCTCAGTATTCGCTATACACCAGTCGTCCAGGACGGCACTCGTTGGCCAGTGATGATAGAAAAGAGTCAAACAGTGCCCCCGCAATATTTTCTCTATCCCCCTATCCTCCTGCTGTGTTCCTGAATATAACTGGTCAGGACCAGGTGTTTTTAGAAATACTGCAAAGTCTGAAACATACATCTATTTATTTCAGGTGCAAACACCAAAGAGTGAGAAAGTGACTCAGTGATGGTTAACATAACAAATTAGAAAATATATTAATCGTAGGAAGTGACTTCAGAAGAATTCCAGCTATTGTGAAAACCTGAGAATACTCAGAAATTAACGATACAAAAATGGAAGTCCATGAAACTGAAAAGGAAATCAAAAAGAGAACATACCTGCTAACAAACTGGACCACAAAGACTACATCAATCTGCGATCTACATTTCAAAAGAAACAAAATAAAAGCAAAGTCAAATATGGAAATTTGTAATCGGGAGAGGAGAGGTCCTTGTGCAGAACAGGGAAATGGCCAACAAAATAACCAGTTACATTGCATCTGTCTTCATGGAGAAAGATTCAGAAAATCACCCAGTAATGCCAAGTTATCGTATCGGACTCCTGGAGCTAAAGACAAACTCAATTCATATCAGTAACAAGGTAGTACTTGAACATGTAGCTGGATTGAGCATTGCTAAGTCTGCTGAAACAGATGTACTTCATATGAAAATGCCAGAAATAAATACCAATAGTAGTATTAATTGCACTGTCGATGACTGTGTTTTATTTTCCTATACATTCTGCAGTCACCGGAAACTATTGTGGATAAATATAGATGAATGGAAGGGATCCAAACAGCTACAAAGGGAAAAAGACATAGTGTGGAGAACTGTAGACCAGGTAACTTGACATTTGTCGGGAAACTGTTGGAATCTATCACACAGGATGACATTTTTCCTATTTAGAAATTAGCAGCAACAATGGAGAGAATCAGCATGTATTTCTGATAGAGAAATCATACTTGGTAAACTTCGGAATTGCTTCAAGTTGTTTCTTATAGCATAGATAATGGGGAAAGTGTAGAATTGGCATATACTGGATTTTCGGAAGGGTTTCTATAAGATCTCAGTGAGTTCGTAAATGTAATGAATGTGAAGGGTGTTTGGAGGAATATATGTAAGTGGAAAGTTAAAGTTTGGTTCGCTTTCCTTTAAGGGAGCCAGAACATTGATGTAAAGACATGTTGAAACAGTTTCACGGCATGTTGGTGGGACAGTAGCTGGAGTATTGTGCACAGTTTTGGTGACCGAATCACAGAAAGAATATACTGACCTGAGAGGAAGTGCAGTGGGCATTCTCCAGATTAATCCCTCAGATGGTGAGATTGTCTGATGAGGAATCTCGGCCTGTGTTCTCTAGAGTTTCAAAGAATGAGAGGTGGGTCACAGTGAAATTTGGATAATTCACAAAACATTTGACAAGTTGGAAATTAACAGAACGTTTCCCTCGCTGTCTATTCCACATTCAAGGCAAATAATGGCAGGATCTGGGACAGGCCAGTTAAGACTGCAATAAGGAGGAAATTCATCATTTGGATGGGAGTGACTAATACAGGGGAATGGAAACCTACTGGTAGGAAAGATTCGGGAGAATCACCAGATATTCTACAAGTGTCTCCAGCAGAACAGAATAACTAGGGAACAGGTAGGACTTATTAGTGACTTGCCAAGTTGCAACCAAATTAAACTAAGTGTTAGGAGACAGAGGGTGGTGGTAGAGGGCTGTTTGTGTGATTGGAGGCTAGTGTCCAATGGTGCACCACGGGGATAAGTGCTGTGTCTCTTAATATTTGTGATTCGGACGTGTTGGTGTTGGATTGGGGTGGACAAAGCTAAAAATTGCATAACACCAGTTTATACTCCAAAAGGTATATTCGGTGGGACTAGCTTTTGAAGTGCTTCATCAAAGCGTGCAACCACCTGATGAAGAAGCAGCGTTTTGAAAGCTCGTGTCTCCAAATAAACCTGTTGGACTACAAGCTGATGTTTTCTGATTTTAAACCTTATCATAAAGAATGCAGCTGTGAATATGGACGAGGGGTGGGGAGTGTCTTACGTAAGTTTGTGTTTGATACAAAGATTGGCCGGGTAGTTGGCAGTGAAGAGGAAGGCCTTACGTTGCAGGAAGATACAGATGGAATGGTCAGATGGGTGGATCAATGGCAGATGGAATGTAACCCTGATAACTATGAGGTGATGCACTTTGGAAGAAGGAACCCGACAGGCAAGGACTCAATGAATGGCAACACACTAGGAAGCTGGGAGGGTGCTTCTCCACACATCTCTGAATGTGGCTGGACAGGGTAACACACAATTTGATAAAGTGTATGGGAGCGTAAACATCGCCTTCACATATCGAAGCATAGATTATAAGAGCTATGTGGAACTTTCATTAGCTAAGATGGAATATTGTGTGCAATTCTGGGAGCTACATTACAGGAAGGATGTGATTGTACTGGAGGGGGTGCAGAGGAGATTCACCAGGATGTTCCCTGGGATGGAGCGTATCAGCTATGGATAGAGCCTGGATAAGCTCGAATTGTTTACTTTGGTGCAGAGAAAGCTAAGGGGGACCTGAATCAGGAGGATAAGATTACGAGGGATATGGATGGGGTGGATAGACAGCAGCTGGTCCTTTTAATCAAAGGGACACACTTTTGAAGTGAAGGGTTTGAGGCTTAGTGAGGATTTGAGGACTGTTTTTGAAGCAAAGTGTGTTTGGGTCTGGGATGCACTTCGTGAGAGGGAATTGTCATGGTAACCTCAAAACCATTAGAAAATACATGGTTGTGCACTTGAAATGCCATAAGATTCACGGCGACAGGTTTTGTGTTGGAAAGTGGGGCTAATGTAGACCGTGCTGTATTTCTGATAGTACAGAGTCTGTGCTTCTGTGATTATATGGCTGTGGAAGGTCAATCATTCAGCAGCTTAAGATAGGAATTGATGGTTTTCTGAAGAATATCTTATCACAATGTATATGAGTGAACTTGTAATATCTTCTGAAAATACGCCAATGGCAAATTGAAGAGAAAAAGGTGCAGCTTCCTTACAGTCTGATACCAGATAATTGAGGACAGGTAAATAGCAGATCAATGGAGCAAATACTTCGGTTATGCCTTCACAGAAGAAGAAAAAACAAAAATAACATTTCCTCGCAATACTCGGGATCTTTAGTCTGGAGAGAAAAAGGGATTAGAATGAAATTAGTAACTAAAACATTTCAGAGAAAATATTGGACTGAAATTAATGGGCATAGGCAAAGTCAAAAGAGGTTTATGAAATAGGAATCATGTTTGGGAAAATGGCTTTTAGCAAAATTATGGAGAAGGTATCAACGCAATACGATTGGATTTTCATAAAGACTTTTGATAAAGCCCCAAGCCTATTGTGCAAATTCGAATCCTATGGGACTGGGGCTAATATATGGTCATGGTTTTAGAATGGGAGAATTGGCAGGAAACAGTGAGTAGGAATAAAACCATGTTTTTTGAATGGAAGGCTTGGAGGATATAACAAGGATCGAGATTTGGCATCCAACTATTCCAAATACACATCATATCTTTGGTTGAGGGGCTCAATTGCAATATTTCCAAGACTGCTGACAGCTCTAAACGATGTCAGCTTGTGAGTGGATGAGGAGGATGTCAAAAAGGCTCCAGATTGATTGAGACAAGTGGAGTGACTGGGCAAATACCTGGCAGATGGAGAGCAATGGCAGAGATGAGAGGTTGTGTACATTGATGGGATCAATTGAATGGCAGCCTATCATTTGAAAAGGGATTGGTTGAAATTTGTTGATATATAAGTGAACTTAAGCTGCATTTTTGTTTATTTCTGCGCAGCATTCCGAGTCCATGTAGGGCAGTGAGTTCTGAACACGGAAGTCAATACTGGGAATGGCATTGGCGCGCTGTTTTTCAGTGTACGTAGACCCAGCAAGTAGGGAGCTGTAACATTGAAAAGAATCTGGATCTCCCTGTACACTAGTCGCTGAAAGCAATATTGCAGGAGCAGAAAGCAGGTAGGAAGATAAATGGTTTATTCACCTTCATTTCAGGGTGATTTAGAATACAGGAGTAAGGGTCATTTACTGCAACTATACAGGGCCTTGGTGGGACCCCATCTCGAACATTGTGGAGTATTGTGTGCAGTTTTGGTGTCCTTAGCTAATAAAGGACAAATCTGACATTGAGGGAGTGCAGTGAAGGATGACAGACTGATCTCTGGGATGACAGTTAGTTGTGGGAGCAGAGTTTGGGGTGACTGGGCCTATATTCCATGGGCTTGAGGAAAATGAGTGGAGATATCAGTGAGATATATAAACTCTGACAGGATGTGACAGATTGGAAGCAGGGATGTTAGTTCACTTTATAGAAAATGGTTCGTGAATCACATTGCAGTCAAATCATACTTAATAAACACGTGTTATCAGAGAACTCCCAAAATATTGATGGGCCAAAAACATATTTCATAATGTTTAAACATATTTTGGGATATGAACATTGTGTGGGGAAAACTGCTTTGAGGAGATGTTCGGCCATGAAATAGTATGCAGAAAGCTCAATGTGCTGAATGACCTCCTACTCTCCCGATGTTTCTGTTCAGTCTGTTGGAAAGCTCTGTAAATGTTGTCATAAGCTCTCAGATGTTAGGAAGGATGTCTATGCAGGGTCGACAGAACTGTGTTTCTCACTCCCTTTTCTGATAACGAGGCTGATGCTAGATGATCTGTCAGGTTTTATCCTTTAAGACCTCAGAGTAGTTTGATACTATTCAGTGTCTCACTTGGCCGATTCAGAGACCATGTTTGTGTATCTGGAGTCACTTTTAGGCCAAGAAAGCACGGGAGATCACTTGGGGAAGGAGACCGATGTTTACAATCAACATTGGACACTATTACTGACACCAGATTTTAGGTATCGAGATTTTATTAATTATTTTTAACTTCCAACAGCTGCCAGATCATTGGCCTGGACTGGATTCGTAAACCAATGATATGTCCACTGCAGCACCATCCCCACATGGGGACCTATCAGAAACCACACTGACCTGATTATTTCGGTGCTACTTGACAGCTTTATCGAAAAGTATTCCCACCAATTTGTCTGTCGAGATGGGACTGAGAGTGTGGTAATTCGTCAGATTGTAATTATTTTCCTATGCAGGGACTGGATATAGTTGAGTAATTTTCCTCATCGCCAGGGACATGTCAGAGTTGGAGCTGGAATGAAACGTAGGATGGCGTATTTACAGGGGGCAGGGTGGGAAGAGGTGTAATCTAGGTCGCTGTGGGAGTCAGTCGGTTTAGTGTATACGTCCGTGTTGTGTCGGTCGTCCGAGATAGAGATGGAGAGGTCTCGGAAGGGGAGGGAGGAGTCTGAGACTGTCCAGGTAAATTTGAGGTCTGGATGGAAGGTGTTCGTAAAGTGGATGAACTGTTCAATCTCCTCGTGGGAGCACGAGGTAGCGCCGATACAGTCATCAATGTAGTGGAGGAAAAGGTGGGATTATATTCCCAATTCCTTCGCCTTCACCGCATCTACTCCCAGGAGGATCAATTCGAATACCGAATAATCCACTGGCCTCCTTCTTCAAACACCGCAATTTCCCCTCAGACGTGATTGACGATGCTCTGCACCGCATCTCCTCCACTTCCCGCTCCTCCGCATTTGAACCCCGCCCCTCCAATCGCCACCAGGACAGAACCCCACTAGTCCTCACCTGCCACCCCACCAACCTCCAGTAACATCGGATCATCCTTCGTCATTTCTGCCACCTCCAAACGGACCCAACCACCAAGGATGTATTTCCCTCCCCACCCCTATCAGCGTTTCGGAAAGACCACTCCTTCCGTGACTCCCTTGTCAGATCCACACACTCCACCTACGCAACCTCCGCTCCCGGCACCTTCCCCTGCAACTGCAAAAAATGAAACACTTGCGCCCACACCTCCCCCCTCACTTCCCTCCAAGGCCCCAAGGGATCCTTCAATATCCATCAGAAATTCACCTGCACCTCCACACACATCATTTAGTGCATCCACTGCACCCGATGTGGCCTCCTATACATTGGGGAGACAGGCCGCCTACTTGCAGAACGTTTCAGACAACACCTCTGGGACACCAGCACCAACCAACCGAACTGGCCCGTGGCTGAACACTTTAACTCCCCCTCCCACTCCGCCAAGGACATGCAGGTCCTTGGCTTCCTCCATCGCCAGACCATAGCGACACGACGCCTGGAGGAAGAGCGACTCACCTTCTGCCTAGGAACCCTCCAACCACAAGGGATGAATGCAGATTACTCCAGCTTCCTCATTTCCCCTCCACCAACCTTTTCTCAGTCCAAACCCTCAGACTCAGCACCGCTTTCTTGACTTGCAATCTTCTTCTCGACCTCTCCGCCCCCACCCCCTCTCCGGCCTATCACCCTCACCTGAACCTCCTTCCACCTATCGCATTCCCAATGCCCCTCTCCCAAGTCCCTCCTCCCTACCTTTTATCTTAGCCTGCTTGGCACACCCTCCTCATTCCTGAAGAAGGGATTATGCCCGGAACGTTGATTCTTCTTCTCCTTTGATGCTGCCTGACCTGCTGCGCTTTTCCAGCAACATATTTTTAAACAACTACCTCATTGTCCACTTTAATTTGAGGAATGTCCGAATCAGAATCCTCTGAAGTTGTTTTTTTCCTTCTGTGCCGTAATCATTAACACCTCGTTCTCTGGCTGTCCTTACCTGTCAAAGTACATTTTGAGCATATTCACATGACATACGCTGTGAGATTTCTTTCTGTCTGGAGTCCCTATCATGTAGTTACTCTCACTCAATATCCGTTGTGTTTGATAAGGTCTACTAAACCTTGCTTTTCAAGGTTCACCTACAACTGGAAGTAACAGTAATATCTTATCCCCGATCGCAAAATTGCATTTTTTTATTCCCTGTCCACTTCCTGTTTTATTGTATGTTGCATTTCTTTTAAATGCTGTCGAACCAACTCCCCAGCGCTATTAATCGTTCCTTAAATTTTGAGACCTAGTCCAAATGTGTGGCCTTTGAACTCTAATTTACTATTTTCTCCTTAATCAATTTTAATGGTCCCCTCACTTAATGCCCCAAAAATAATTCCAATGAAACGAATTTGCTCTGTTAATTTGGGGTATCCATAGAACATAGAACATAGAACATAGAACAATACAGCACAGAACAGGCCCTTCGGCCCACGATGTTGTGCCGAACTTCTATCCTAGATTAAGCACTCATCCATGTACCTATCCAAATGCCGCTTAAAGGTCGCCAATGAATCTGACTCTACCACTCCCACGGGCAGCGCATTCCATGCCCCCACCACTCTCTGGGTGAAGAACCCACCCCTGACATCTCCCCTATACCTTCCACCCTTCACCTTAAATTTATGTCCCCTTGTAACACTCTGTTGTACCCGGGGAAAAAGTTTCTGACTGTCTACTCTATCTATTCCTCTGATCATCTTATAAACCTCTATCAAGTCACCCCTCATCCTTCGCCGTTCCAACGAGAAAAGGCCGAGAACTCTCAACCTATCCTCGTATGACCTACTCTCCATTCCAGGCAACATCCTGGTAAATCTTCTCTGCACCCTCTCCAAAGCTTCCACATCTTTCCTAAAGTGAGGCGACCAGAACTGCACACAGTACTCCAAATGTGGCCTAACCAAAGTCCTGTACAGCTGCAACATCACCTCACGACTCTTGAATTCAATCCCTCTGCTAATGAACGATAATACTCCATAGGCCTTCTTACAAACTCTATCCACCTGAGTGGCAACCTTCAAAGATCTATGTACATAGACCCCAAGATCCCTCTGTTCCTCCACCTGACCAAGAACCCTACCATTAACCCTGTATTCCGCATTCTTATTTGTTCTTCCAAAATGGACAACTTCACACTTGGCAGGGTTGAACTCCATCTGCCACTCCTCAGCCCAGCTCTGCATCATATCTAAGTCCCTCTGCAGCCGACAACAGCCCTCCTCACTGTCCACAACTCCACCTATCTTTGTATCATCTGCAAATTTACTGACCCACCCTTCGACTCCCTCATCTAAGTCATTAATAAAAATTACAAACAGCAGAGGACCCAGAACTGATCCCTGCGGAACTCCACTTGTAACTGGACTCCATGCTGAATATTTACCATCTACTACCACTCTCTGACTTCGACCGGTTAGCCAGTTTTCTATCCAATTGGCCAAATTTCCCTCTATCCCATGCCTCCTGACTTTCCGCATAAGCCCACCATGGGGAACCTTATCAAATGCCTTACTAAAATCCATGTACACTACATCCACTGCTCTACCCTCATCCACATGCTTGGTCACCTCCTCGAAGAATTCAATAAGGCTTGTAAGGCAAGACCTACCCTTCACAAATCCGTGCTGGCTGTCCCTAATCAAGCAGTGCCGTTCCAGATACTCGTAAATCCTATCCCTCAGTACCCTTTCCATTACTTTGCCTACCACAGAAGTAAGACTAACTGGCCTGTAATTCCCGGGGTTATCCCTATTCCCTTTTTTGAACAGGGGCACAACATTCGCTACTCTCCAGTCCCCTGGTACCACCCCCGTTGCCAGTGAAGACGAGAAGATCATTGCCAACGGTACTGCAATTTCCTCTCTTGCTTCCCACATAATCCTAGGATATATCCCGTCAGGCCCGGGGGACTTGTCTATCCTCAAGTTGTTCAAAATGTCCAACACATCTTCCTTCCTAACAGATATCTCTTCTAGCTTATCAGTCCGTTTCACACTCTCCTCTTCAACAATACAGTCCCTCTCGTTCGTAAATACTGAAGAGAAGTACTTGTTCAAGACCTCTCCTATCTCTTCCGACTCAATACACAGTCTCCCACCACTGTCCTTGATCGGACCTACCCTCGTTCTCGTCATTCTCAGGTTTCTCACATACGCATAGAATGCCTTGGGGTTATCCTTGATCCTATCCGCCAGGGATTTTTCATGCCCTCTCTTAGCTCTCCTAATCCCTTTCTTCAGGTCCCTTCTGGCTATCCTGTATCCCTCCACTGCTCTGTCTGAACCTTGTTTCCTCAACCTTATGTAAGCCTCCTTCTTCCTCTTTACTAGACATTCAACCTCCCTCGTCAACCAAGGCTCCCTCACACGACCATTTCTTTCCTGCCTGATCGGTACATACATATCAAGGACACGTCGTATCTGCTCCTTGAAAAATTCCCACATTTCCACCACATCCTTCCCTGACAGCCTATGCTCCCAACGTATGCTCCTCAAATCCTGTCTTACAGCATCGTAATTTCCCTTCCCCCAATTGTAAAAACTTCCTTGTTGTGTGCACCTATCCCTCTCCATAACCAAGGTGAAAGTGACAGAATTGTGGTCGCCATCACCAAAATGTTCACCCACTAACAAGCCCACCACTTGTCCCGGTTCGTTACCGAGTACCAAATCCAATATGGCCTCCCCTCTGGTTGGACAATCTACATACTGCGTTAGAAAAGCTTCCTGGACACACTGCACAAACACCGCCCCATCCAATCTACTTGATCTAAAGAGCTTCCAATCAATATTTGGGAAGTTGAAGTCGCCCATGACTACGACCCTGTGGCTTCTGCACCTTTCCAAAATCTGTTTCCCAATCTGTTTCTCCACATCTTTGCTGCTATTGGGGGGCCTATAATAAACACCCAACAAGGTGACTGCACTTTTCCTATTTCTGACTTCAGCCCATACTACCTCCAGAGGCAGATCTCCCTCAAACTTCCTTTCTGCAGCCGTTATACCATTTCTAATTAGCAATGCCACCCCCCCTCCTTTTTTACCACCCTCCCTAATCTTACTGAAACATCTGTAACCAGGAACCTCCAACAGCCATTCCTGTCCCTCATCTATCCATGTTTCCGTGATGGCTACAACATCGTAGTCCCAGGTACCGATCCATGCCTTAAGTTCACCCACCTTATTTCTGATACTCCTTGCATTGAAGTATACGCACTTGAGCCCATCTCTGTGTCCGTAAGTAGTCCCTGTCAGTGCTACCTTCTCCACAGCCTCCCTACAGTCTTGGACATCCTGACACACAGCTAGCTTACTTGCTGGACTACAAGTCCGGATCCCATCCCCCTGCCAAATTAGTTTAAACCCCCCCGAAGAGTGCTAGCAAACCTACCCCCCAGGATATTGGTGCCCTTCTGGTTCAGGTGCAACCCGTCCTGTTTATACAGGTCCCACCTTCCCCAGAATGCAGTCCAATTGTCCAAATATCTGAAGCCCTCCCTCCTACACCATCCTTGCAGCCACGTGTTCAACTGCACTCTCTCCCTATTCTTTGCCTCTCTGTCACGTGGCACCGGCAACAACCCAGAGATGACGACTCTGTCTGTCCTAGCTTTTAGCTTCCAGCCTAACTCCTTGAGCTCTTGAATGACCTCCCCGCCCCTCTTCCTACCTATGTCGTTGGTGCCAATGTGTACCACGACTTCTGGCTGCACACCCTCCCCCTTAAGGATTCTGAAGACACGGTCCCTGATCACAAAAAGTGGAAATGGAATTCCCTCACCGTAATCATCTGGATAATCCTGATTATAAGCCCTCAACATGGTATTTAATGTTTAATGTCACCTTTTTAGTGCTCCCTGCAATTGTGGATGGTTTGAAGTAGATTTGAATTGCTTCATTCCTAAGACATTATCGTGATTAATTAGATGTGAACTTTGAACCTTGATCTCACTGTATCTTCATTGGTAGTCCGTATCTATTTTTAAAAAAAGACTAATTCCTTTACAATTCTTTTAGCTGTGATACTGCACCTTGGGATGGCCTCTGGAAATCTAGTCGATGCATCCATTATTGTTAAAAAAATACTGATGCCCAATCTTTTGATTGTGGTCTGGGACTAGCCAATCATTTAAGACTCTTGTAAAAGGTTCCTCAAATGCCGGAATAGTTAAGAAAGGTGTAGGTTTTATTATCGCTTGTGTTTTTCCAATTACCTGACATGTATGACGCATCTGGAAAAATTCAACTACATCCTGTTGCAGTCCAGGCCAGTAAAATGTCTCTGTATTCAGTCTGTTTTTTCATCACTCCGAACTGATGCACCATTCGCACCACCTCCTTTCTGTAACCTATTGGCAATATGATTTGATGAATCTCTTCCCATTTCTCATCTCCTTGAATATATGATAGTCTCCATTTCCTCATTTGGACATCATTTTTATGGTAATAAAGCTCAGGGATACATTCAAAATTCCTAACATATGTGCTTTTTGATACAACTGCTTTAAACTTTTATCTTTCTGCTGTGACTCAGTTAGTTTAGCTGAGCAAAAAATATTTACATAATCACCTATTTGCTCCTGTTTTGTCTCAACTTTCTGATGGAACAAAGTATCTGTTCATGCCACTTCAGCTTCCTTATCTTTACATTTTTGGTATTTTCTGTTTCGACTCGTGACATTGGGACTTTGTTACCCACAATCAGGAAAATTTCAAGGTTAAGACTCCTACATTGATTCAGTTGCCTGCATATCCACTGGCTTTCCAACGAGAGTAGCAGTAATCCTACCAATGAATCATCTATATTTTCCGCAAGGACAAGTTGTATTCCTGGAGCTGAGAGTTTGTCCAATACCTCTACCGCAATTTCCCCACACTTTTCTGGACACGCTATGCTCACTTTACATGATTTTGCACCTTTTAACTCATGGTGAATTGCCTTTCGCTGTACCTTGTCTGGAAATATTCCTTCAGGAGTACATATCTCCTTTTCTATTCACAGAGGATCCTGTGTCTCTTAATATTGCATCCTCTTTAACTGCCCTATGTGAATAAACTTTCCCTTTGCAGGTATATTTTATAAGCAGATCTGGTACTCCCTCCGTAACAAACCTCCAATCAGATTATACACTCTGATGCAGCTTTCTAGTTTCCACTGTGCATTCTGTTACCGCTCCATAAAAACTCCCAGATTTATTCCTTTTTCCTACGTCTGTGTTTTTTTTCTGAATCCACCAAAACAGTGATTTCATGTGCCCTAATTTGTTGCAATGAAAACACCGGAGTTTTTAAAAAAATCTTCTCTGCCTCCTTCAAGTATTGCCTTCACCGAGATCTACGTCTCCCTTTCTACGTGGGGATTTCTCTTTGCCCCAATTTTTATCCATCATGGACTGAAATTGACTCTGGAAGCCAAAACAAGTTTTATAACAATAATCACTAGTCATAATCATCAGCCACTTCAGCTGCCAGTCTTGCCTTTATTACTCTAGTATCTTCCAAATGAGTTTGCACTATGTGAATGCTTAAACCCCTTCAAAGTAATTGTCTCTCTCAGAGCATTGTAGGTTTGCTCTCTTTTTAAAGCTCTTATCCATCCATAAAAATTACTTTGTTTGATTCTTTCAAACTCAATATGGGTTCGAACAGGATCCTTCCTTAAATTCCTCACGTTGTCTGTAGGCTTTTGGCACGTGCTCATATGTACATTTTCCCCTCCTCATACTCCCCGGATCCCTCCTCTGATAGTGTTGCACATACCTCACTAGCTCTACCTACCTGTTTTGTCTGGGTCAACAAAACCTACATGATCACTGCCCACTGAAATTCTTTAGCCACTTTCCTCCTCATTAATCTAGGCAAGCTGTGAATATACTGAAACACGTTTCTCACCAGGCTTTGGACTCACCACGGGTTTACCCATCTTCACTCTGTACCTCGCTAAGCTGACCTTCAGCCTTCATCCTCATCCTTTTCAGCTGACTTTCCATTCTAAGTGTCCACCTCGGAAGCTCAAATGCTCCCTCTTTTTCTTTCTCTCCTGCTGGAGCTATTTTTTTTCTCTTTCCTCTGTTAAAACTATTCGTTATCTTTCTTCCTCTTCTGATTTTAGTCGTAGCTCAAACTGCTTCACCTCTGCTTCCAACTCAAGCTGCCTCTTTTGCGATTGAAGTTTAGTCATCTCCACAGATCCTGATGGAGTTTGCAGCAAATTGGAATGCTGAGCTACTGCTGCATTCATCTCATCTTTCCTCACACCAGACGGTAGCTTTTACTCCCTTTGTCTACTAATTCCTGTGGCTTGGACTTATGTGCATTTTGTAAAACCCCCAAGGTCACTTTCTCCACCTCCAAAACAAGCTTTGTTCCTGCAGGAACCATTGCTATCTGAAGGTCTGTTTACTCACCTAATCAACACACGAAGTAAGAGACAATATCACCTGCCACTCGCTGTCTAAATTCCGCGAAGGCCCCTAATCTGTTATGGACCAGACCCGAACCCTCAAAACATTTTAAGCAGGTAGCCGGACGATAAATTTGCTACTTGTTGAAGGTTCGTGTATAGCTGATATTCCCAGAGAGAATTAGCTGGTCAGACTGCCGAGTTTTCAACAAATGACATTTATTTGCCAAATTCCCAAATTAAACATAAGGAACCGAAAATAGAATACCTGAATAACGTATCGTATCCGAACCTGACAGGCTATCCCGATTTAAAGATGCTGTTCCAAAATACTTGCAACAATCCCAATAAACAAAACCCCTTAGCACCAAGAATAAAACTGACACAACTGCTTACAGGTTATAATGTCGGAAGGGCAGAAGGAGGCAGAGAGCGTCCAGTGACCCTGACTCAACAAACCCCTGAACTGATCCAACCTGTCCACCTAGGGAGCTGGACAGGTCCTCCTGATTATACAGGGTACTTTTTAGAGACTTGAAAGGCTTCTTGGATGAGGCATTATCTGTTAGGTATTAACAAAAGGACCCCAAAGAACCTTTCAAAATTCTGACATATTGGAATCTTGGGTCCTTTAGACCCTCTTTCAAAAGAACCAAGGACAACATAACCCTGTAAAAGGACTGGCTTTGTGAGAACATGCCACATTTGGCTTTGGACTGAATTCCAAAACTGTAAGTCTTACCGCTTTGAAGCCAATATAATGTATTAAGGTGTTTGTTAGTTTACATAAAACAGTGCTCAATCATATTGTGTGTTGAAGATTCAGCATTGTCACGAGTGGAATGTCCAGACATATCCACACTTCCTGTTTATGGTCAGGGCAAATATATCCACTGAGAATCTGTTGCTTGGCGCCTGTTCTAGTCAAGGAGAGACCAGCATGGAAACCACATCTAGATTGTGATTTTTTTTTGTGGATGGTCATGGTGGAGCGTTCAGGTGGTTACAGCATTGCAAATGAATAACACAGCAGAATCATCTAACCCGCGATAAGAAAACGTCAATAATTCTCCCTCACAATTAACTTCACGAGAGCAAATGGAAATGGGAGATGTGACCATTAGCCAGCGATGTCAACATTCAATTCAATCCAGTTGTTATTTTGAACTGAAGGTCGTATTCCAAAAGGAGTAATCTGGGTCTGTTTGTTCAATGACTGTGATTGATGTCACTCTCCATGGATCCTAATTATGTCACTGGATGGTTTTCCTCTTCTATTTGTACGGGGCTTCCTCCAATGCTTTATGCCATTATTGATGCAGATGTATCACCAGCAACACTGACAAGGATCAGCAGTTGCAGCGACAGGGAAATGAGAGATCAGAATCTGAGAACCATAGACTGGAAAGTTCCAACAATGGGCCAGAATCTGAGAACAGTAGATGGAATGTTTCAACAGTGGATCAGAATCTGAGAGCATTAGACTGGAATATGCCAACAATGGATCAGAATCTGAGAGCATTAGACTGGAATATGCCAACAATGGATCAGAATCTGAGACCAGTCGACTGGAATGACGCAACAATGGACAGGAGTTTATCCTGGGGTCTTTTGTATCTTTCCTGGTATTGGCACATATTACCAGATCGGATATTAGGTGTACTGCTGATTATTCAGGCTGGTTACTATCCCATGCTGGCTATTGTTGGTGTTCCTGGTAAGTCTCCCCATCACTATCGATTTATTAATCCCATGGTGAACTTCTGTGCTATTTCTGTTATCTATATTTAGTAAATACTGAAACTATTGTCTTCAGTTTCAAATGCAAATGCATTCATTACCCACAAATTTCAGAACCACCCACACACTCGCACACATAAACATCTGAAAACAAGACTGTTCACAATCACAAAGTACCTATTTTTCCCGAATTGATTTATGTCTTGGTATTCTCTCCATCACCAAAGCTACCCACTCCCAGCTCCATGGTATCGCCAGACCCCATCTTGACGTCAGTGTGAGTGCTAAATAAACCATTATCTATACCTTGGTAAAAGTTAGACTTTATGGTTCCTGTTCTCTTCTAATCACTCTTTCCGTTACAAATGTTTCCATCAAAATCTTGTTCTTGTCTGTAAAGTAAATTCATGACAGGGACACGGTGTCAGAGTAGTAATGTCGATGGCCACGTAATTCAGTGGCCCAGGTAACTACACTGTGGACACTGTTTCAAATCCTATCACAGATGATGACAGAACTTAAATGCAAATGACAGGAACTGGAAATAAAAGTGAATTTTACTAGTATAATCCCACCAGCACTTTGTCAATAAGTTTATCTATTTCACTGTTGTCCTTTGGTGATTAAATCTCACATTATTGCCTGGCCTGAATTAAGACTGACGTCAGACCCAATACCTTAAGGAATGGCCTCACAGTAAAAGGCATTTAGTGAGGTCCACAAATGCTGCCCTGTCAGTGATGCAGACATCCCATGAAAGGTAGAGGAAAAAAATGCCTCTAGAGATCAGAAACAAAAGGAACGAGTAAATGCCAGAGAAACTGAACAGATGTGGCAGCCTCAGGTCTAGAGAAAAATAGAAGTGAAGTTTTGCGTCCAATCACCATATATCAGACTGAATGCAGCTGGGAAATAGTGTGTTTGATGTTGATGACAGGGATGGCTGTTGTGAAAGGGAGAAGGAGTGAGTGGAATAGATAGAGAAAGAGAGAGGTAGAGAGAAAGAAACAAACAGAGGGACTGTTGATGATTAGCTGGAGTCGAAATAATAGTCCAGACTAATCTTATTTATTTTTCTCATGTTCCCATATTACTGAAATGCATGCCCATGTGAGGTGTACATCAAAGTCCCAGTTTGAAGTGAGCTATGTCCCTTTGTCTCTCTTCCTTGAGTGTCATCATCTTCCTTTATTCAGTAATGGGATGTTGGGCCAGTAATTAATTCCTTTCCTGATTGTCCTTGAGAAGGTGTTGGTGAGCCGCCTCCCTGACCCACTGCAGCCTGTGGGCTGTAAGTAGTCAGTGTTGAGGTCCGCCCGGTTTCATTTCTTTGAAAATTTTAGTGAGTGATATAACGGAGCGGCTGGCTTGGCCATTTCAAACTACAGCTGTGTGTTAACCACAGTGCTGTGGTCTGGAGTTGCATGTAAGTCCGACCGGGTGAAGACAGTACATTTCCTACTCTGAAGTGCATTGGTGTTCCAGGTAGGACAAACACAATGGTTTCATTAGATTCTCAATTCCTGATATTTTATTGAATGCAAATTCCAACATTTGCCGTGGTGGGATTCGAAACCGGGGTCTCGGTTATCACCTGAGTCTCTGGGTTATTATTCCAGAGAAAATACAGCTAGGCCATCACCTCCGCAGCATCTGCAACCATCTCCAATGGCAATAGTGGTGTTGTTGTTGGCGTGTCTGTGCTTAAAGCATGGCGTTTTTCAAGGCAACAAAATGATTTGGCAAAACATACCATCCTTCCCAGTTTGTATTTATGTGAAGGTGACATGATGGCAAGTGTTCTTGGTGAAAAGGAGGTGGGTGTCCTTGGTCATGAGCCACTGATAGAATTCATACGGAGCAGTAGTAAATGTATAGTGTCCTTCATTGCAAAATGATGGAAGTATAAGTATGAAGACACCTTACTGAATTTGTAAAGTGATATTGAAACAGTACTTGGGACGCTGTGAACAGATTTTCTCTCCTTTATGAGGAATGATCTCCTTGCCACAATGAGACAGAATACAGTCAATGCGCCAGAGTAATCCCTGCGTTGAAGGTACCACAAGGAGAGTGTGAAGGAAATGAGTGTTTAATCTGTAATGCGAAAAAAGAATAAAATGTGATTGCAATAAAACTTGAGTGTTATGGACCAATATTCATTATTTTCAAAACTAAGCATTGACACCATGAAATATTACGTGTTTCCCGCAATTTATGTTTTCTCATTTGGACAAATATATGATAGGGAATGTTAAGAAGGACATGGGCCAAGTACAGGAAAATGGAGTTAGCATGGATGGACATTTTAGTCTGAATGGTCCAGTTTGGGCTAAAGGGCACGTTGAACTCTATGACTCTGTGATCGTTTACATGTCCCTGTGGAGCCCCCATGTTGTTGAGAGACAGTTCCAGGCTCTGACCAAACTCTCTCCGTCTCAACGCAAGGTTGGAGTGAGACCCTGCACTGAGCATCATGTTGTTCACAAACTTCTCAGCAGCCACATTCTGACAGGGTTGGTCATTCTCAAAGGCTTCTGACATCCATACAGAAGACTAGCCCTGTCTTCTCGGAGATGGAAGATGCCTCCTTGAGATGTGCCACAAACCATCCGGTGTGCCTCCTTACCATCAGCAAACCATGTTAATGTAACACGTGTGAAACATTAGCAAAGGAGCCAGGAGGCACAACATGGAGCAATCTGTCTGTGCAGCCTCTGCTTCATTAGTTTGTAGTGTTGCAGCATCAATTACATCCTCCAGTTTCAGTGTAACTGTTTGGACGGGCTGAATGGCTTCTTCTGTTCATTTGTCAATGTCTCGGGTGGCTGAATGTCCTCTTCCTCGTTCCAGGGAAGAGGTCCACTATTGGGTGACGCGTGGCAGCTGCTTACCTGCGTGTTGTGCTGACTAGATTCCTTATCTTCCTGTGTAACATTAAACAAACAGGAGGCTGGAAGAAACAGCAAGCCAGGCCGCATCAGGAGG
This sequence comes from Chiloscyllium punctatum, assembly GCF_047496795.1. Classification (NCBI taxonomy): domain Eukaryota; kingdom Metazoa; phylum Chordata; class Chondrichthyes; order Orectolobiformes; family Hemiscylliidae; genus Chiloscyllium; species Chiloscyllium punctatum. The sequence goes on from NC_092772.1 coordinate 24,303,811, forward strand.
TGGAGAAGTCAACACTTCAAATATACCCGTTCTTAAGGACTGCGAGTGGGGGTAGGGGGAACTGCAGATAAAGAGGGGATTGAGTGGTTGGAGTGGGGAGAGCAGCAGGATGGTGAGGTAGCAGAAAGGTGGACACAAGTGGTGGGTGCAACCTGGTTGGTCGATGGGAGGGATGAATCCGGTTGGGAGCTAGAAGGTGGGGTCATTTGGTTCAATGGAAGGTAGAAGGCGGGACTGGAAAGGGAGTAGGGCCATGGTTGGGAAGGTTATTCCAAATTGGAGAACCCAATGTTGAGTCCTCCAGGTTGTAGGCTAACCAGGCAGAAGGTAAGATGTTGTTCATCCAATTTGCGGTCTGACTCACTGTGGCAACAGAGCAGGCCAAGGAGGTCATGTTGGAAAGGAATTGGGAAGGGGAATTGAAATGGGTGGTGACTGGGAGTTCAGGTCGGCCGCTGTGGGCCCTGTCGTGATTCTCGGCGAAATGAGCCCTTAGTTTACGTTGCTCTCCCCGATGGAGAGAAGACCACATCAGGTGCACCTGATGCAGTAAACTAGGTTGAAGGAGAGGCATGTGACCTATGATTAACATGGAAGGACTGTTTGGGGCCTTGGATGAGATGAGGGAGGTGGTGTTCCAGCAGGTGATGCATTATTTTCATCTGCAGGGTCAGTTGCCAGTGAGGATTGGCGGGTTTGGTGGGGAGTGTGGCACGAACCAAAATTAGTGAAGTGATTGGTCCTTGTGGAAGATGTGTCAGGTGATGGGATCCAACCTCGTTAACTGTATCTGGTGCTACTGATGTGGTCTTCTCTATATCAGGGAGACTAAATGTAAACTAAATGGAATGCTTTGCTGAGCATCTCAGCTGGGCCTGTAAGGGCTGATTTGACCTCCCAATCACGTCCGATTTCAATTCCCCCTCCCACTCCATTTCCGACATGGTCATCCTTGACCTCCTCCATTGCCACAACGAACCAAAGCACATCTGGAGGAACATTGAATATTCCACCGGTGCAGCCTACAGCCCGGGAGACTCAACATTGAGTTTTCCAATTTCTAATAACCTCCCTTCCAATACCCCGACTCCCTTCCCAGCCTCTCCTCCTTCCTTTCCTCTCATCAACCAATCTTCCAGCTGTCAACTGGATTCATTCCTCCCATTGACCAACCCGGTGGTACCCTCTACCTGTGTTTCCCACCTCACCACACCGCCTCCTCCTACTCTTGCACCTCGACTATTTATCTGTACACACCGTTACCCCCACCCCAGTCATGAAGAAAGCTTATGCCCAAGGAGTGGACTTCTTCTCCTGATGCTGCCTGGCCTATTGCGTTCTTCCAGTCTCCTGCATTCCAACATTTGTAGTTTTTTAAAAACTCTTCTTGTGCAATAGGTAAGAGATAGTAAATGGTATGTGCCTCTTCTTATCCAATAGCTTCAATGGGCTGAATGGTGCTCTCACATTTCTGTGACACCAGATTGAGATACAGAATGAGCTGCTCTTTTTTTAGTTCTTTGGAAATGTTCAGGGTCCAGTAGTACTGTTACATTAATGTTACCTAGACGTTAACAGCATGAGCTTGAACGTTGACCAGGTTTTCATGTTTTATGTGATATTTTCTGAGCTTCCTCACTTCTGATCTAATGATGGAGGGTAAGACGTTGATGAACCAGCTGAAGATGTTTGTGCCGAGGAAGCTACCTTGAAGATCGCCAACATAGATATCTAGGGACTGAGAGGATTGATCTGCACCAGCCACATGGTGTCCTGAATGGCCCAACCACTTGGTAGTTTACAACTGATTCCCATTAGGTTCAATGTTATTCAGTTTCCTTGACACATTCCTCAGTCACGCCCTGCCGTGATGTCAGGGCCAGTCACTCTGATACTCATATCTTTTGTTCATGTCAAAGGTCAAGGTAGATCCGTGGGGACTGTTTCCTTCTCTCAGAGGGTAGTGACTATTCTGGCCTCTCTATCTCAGACAGCTACATCTCTGAAAGTTTGGGGAGCAGAATGGTGTTAATGGATCTTGACACATCAGGGAGTTAGGGCTACAAAGAATTGGGCAGAGAAGAGAAATTAATGCCGGGAGAGATCAGCCCTGACCTTATTGAAGGCTTTACAGGCTATATAGCCTGGTGTTATTCCAGTGTACCCCATAGGCCAGTCATTTTGTTGCCTCTTCCATTTCCTGTGTTATTGACTTCAAGTAGCTGAATAGCCTGATCATGTTGCTGCATGATCCAGAATGGGTCTAGTTCTATTGACTTGAGGGCTGATTGGCCTCCTCCTGTAACTGTATATCATACTCCAGGGGCTGAAAAGCCTCATCCTGTTCTGGTGTAACTGAAATCCATATAGTCCAGATCTACCACCCTTGGAGAAAGTGAACACTGCAGATGCTGGAGATCAGAGTTGCAAAGTGTGGCACTGGAAGTGCCTAGCTGGTCAGGCAGCATTCAAGAAGCAGGAGTATCGAAATCTTGGACATTCCTGATGATAGGCATATGCCAAAACATCGATTTTCCTTCCCCTCCAATGCTGCCTGATCTGCTGTTCTTGTCCAGCACCTCACATTTGGACGTCTACTGGCCCGCCCTAGTCAACCTTCCTGGTCATGTCATCAAAGAGAATTAACAAATTCTTCAGGCATGAACTTCCACTCAAAAAGCCATGCTTACTATTCCTAATCAAACTGTTTTCCGAATGCATGTACATCTTACCCTTCAGAATCTTCTCAAGTAATTTACCTACCACAGATGTTAAGCTGACTGGTCTGTATTTCCCATGCTTAATTTTTTCAGTCCTTCTTGATTAAGTGCACATTTGCTATCCTTCAGTCTTCTGGGATCTCATCTGTGATAAGTGATGATCAAAATTATCAGCCACGGCCCCCGCAAATTCTTCTCTAGCCCCTTTCAGTGTTCTTGGATATATCTGGTAAGGACCATGAGATTTCTCCAACTTCAAAGATTCTAGTACATCAATTACCACCTCTACTGTGATACAGACTGTCTCTAAGATATCACCACTAATTTCCCCAAATTCACATATATTCATATCTTTCTCCACTGTAAATATAGAGGAGAGATATTTGTTGAGGACATCGCCTATCTCTTATGGTACTACACATGCATGTCCACTTTGGTCTTTGAGGGGTCTTATTCTCTCTTTAGTTAATGATTTTCCTTTAATATACTTAAAGTGCCTCTTTTGATTCACCCTGATCTTCTCAGTCAAGGTTATCTCATACCCCCTTTTCGCACTCCTAATTTCCTTCTTCAGTAAACAACGATATCCCCTGTAAACCTCCAGGGATTTCCGTGATCCAAGCTGCCTCTACCTGAGCCACGACTCCACAATTTGTTTGGTCAAAGCCTTAACATTTCTTGTTATCCAGTGTTCCTCATTCCTGTCAACGTTCCTTTCATCCTCACAGGAACATATAGATCTTAAGCTCCCGCTTGCTGGAGGTCACTTTGCTTGCAAACAGACTACTCTGATCAACTCCTGCAAACGCCTGTCTGAGTCTATCAAAATTAACCTTGCCCCAATTTCGAACTTGAATCTATGGACCAATTTCTTCCCTCTCCATAACTTTTTGCAAATTAACAGAACTATGGTCACTGGTCCCAAAGTGCACATCTACTGTCACCTCACTCACCTATCCTGAAATATTTCGTAAGAGTAGGTCAAATATTGCCCCTTCCCGATTAGGACCCTCTATATACTGCTGGAGGAAACTTTCCTGACACATCCCATCAAATCCCTTAATTCTCTGGCAGTTGCAGTCTGTGTTATAAAAATTAAAACCCCTATTATGACAACCTGAATGTTCCCTGCAAGTCTCCCCAAACTCGCTAGATAGTGTTGTTACTGTAATTCCTGTCGACAGTTTGGGGGCCTATATTACAACCCCAATAAAGTCACCATCCGCTTCTTATTTCTTAGTTCCACCCACAAAGCCTGACTGGATGATTCATCAGTTATTTTATCTCTGATCAGTGCTTTCTACACCCCTTGATTAGAAATGCTACTCACCTCCCACTTTCCACCATCTCTGTCCCTCCTAATGCATTTATCCGTTTACATTAAAGGTCAGTCCTACCCATCCCTCAGCCATGTTTCTGTAATAGCTAGACTATCCAGTGCCGAGTATCTATCCACATCCTGAATTCATTGGCCTTACCTGTCAGCCCTTTCACATTGAAATAAATGCAATTTAATCAACAGGCATTCCTTGCTCCCTATCGTGTTCCAGTCTGGTCTGTCTCCTCAACGTACTATTTCTGAATACTGTATTTCCTTCCAGCCTCACACTTGCCTCCCTGCTCTCGAGGGTCCCACCTCCTGCCAATCTCGTTTAAACACTCCCTTGTCGCACGAGCAAAACTGGCTGCCAAGATATTGGTCCCCCGTCCAGTGCATGTCCCACCAGTCCCTCTTGAACAGGTCAACTCTGTCACAGAAAAGCTCCTAATGATCAAAAAATATGAATCCTACCCCCTGCACCAATTCTTTAGTCACATACGTATCCGCCATATCTCCCTGTTCTTACCTACACTCGCTCATGACAATGGAAGTCATCAGGTGACTGTCAAGGTCTTGTTTTCTAACTTTTCTTCGAGCTCTCAGTAATCACTCTGAAGGACCACATTCCTATGTCTACCTGTGTCATTTGTGCCAACGTGCACAATGACTTCTAACAGTTCACACCACCCCCCACGCCCCCCAACTCCAGCAGACACTCAGAGACATCCTGGACACTGACAACTGAGAAGCAACACATCATCCTGGTTTGCCGTTTGAGGCCACAGAATCTCTCATTTCTAAGACCCTGTTTACCTTTATCCTTTCCCATTGCTCCCCAGACCCAGTCGTAATGCAACTATGCTGGCTACTGCTGCTTTCCCCTAAACGGTCATTTCCTAACACCCATTTCCCAACACCACAATGTCAGTATCAAAAATGGTATACTTGTTTTCGAGAGGAATGCCACAGGGGATTCCTGCACTCTCTGCCTACTCCCTTCCCCATTCCTGGTTGTCGTCCAGCTACTCTCTGCCTGGAACACGACAGGAAGCAAGGAACACCTGTTGGATTAAATTGCGTTTATTTAAATGCAACACGGCTGACAGGTAACGATGACGAACTCATGAATTAGGTCTTTACATGGGACTGTGATATGACAGTCTTTAAAGAAACACGGCTAAGGGGGGGACTTGGGTGTGACCACCTCACTAAAGCTCTTACCTCTTAAGTGCTCTGTATCTGGATGATCCGGAGAACAGCCAACTCCAGATCATGAACACTGTCTCCCAGGAACTGCAGCTGGTTGCACTGCCCACGCGTGTAGTCATCAGGGACAAAGGAAATCTCCCTGAGCTCCCACATCCCGCAGGTGGAACGTGCAACTGCCCTAATTGCCATCTCAACTGTTGTCAATCTAACATTAAAAAGACTTTATGTGAGCTAACCTGTACCTTTTGCTGAGCCTCTGCTCACCAAAGCCTCTGGAACCAAAGCATTACTACCTATTTTGCCACTAACAGCACGTCAATAGACCACTCCACATTTAGTTTTGGTTAGGGAAGGAGGGAAACACTGCAGTGACGCATTGTTTGGGACTTAAGCACCCCTTGACACCAGACCCATACTTGGACTTGGAGAGTGTCTTGCTGAGGTTTTCCTCCTCGTTGTGGTGACTGCGCTGATGCAAATATTCACCCTGACAGCCAATCCACGTTGTCGCAGTCCTCTGATCTTTTCTGTCTATTAGTACTGCATTTGTGAATTCCTTGAATCTTTTGATTGCTTTCCAAACTGTGTCTCATTCTGGAGGGAGAGATGCTGGTGTTACAGTGAATACAGGCCATTTGAAAAGGTTTACCATTAGACATATGAGCGATATAATGCCCATCCGCTCGCTGACTCTGTTTTTCCTTTCAATTAAGGTACATTTATTCTGATAACCTTCAATTCCATTTTCCAGCATTTTCCCTGTAACCCTTGTTTAAAACTCTGTCCATCGCAGCCTTGAACATATTTAGTGATCATTCCTCAACAGCTATCTCAATTTTCTACAATTGTTTCCCTCCCACTGAGGTGAGACTTGGTGGTCTTTAATCCCATGGCTTTTTTTCTAGATTTCTGTGTGGAAGTTGAACCTACATTAGATGTTATCATGTTCGATCATACCAACTTTGTGGCCAGAGGCAAAACAAAAAAAAAAGCAACACAACGTTTAAGAACCTATAATCTCCTCCCTCATCTTCCACATCAGTCAAAGATCCAGTTCATCCGGATCAAGGGATTTGGCCACATTTTATCATACACCAACTTCCAATTCTTCCTCAGCTTCTGTGTCAATTTGCGCAAGGTCACACTGTCAGGAACAGACATTGAATACAGTAACTGCTCCTCCAAAGTGAAGACCAATATGTAGTACGTCTTTGACATATTCTCTGGCTCTGTGCACATGCTGCCTCCTCGGATCCTAATACTCTCTGTTCTTTCTCTTGTTACCCTCTTACCCTTAATAAACCGATAAAATGTCTTTGGATTCTTGAAAATACTGCCCACTAATATTTTTATCACCGCTGCACCCCCACCCTCTTTTTGCTCTTTTACTTACTTTCTTGAGTTTAGACCTTCACGTTCTCTCCTCTTCTGGGACCACAATTTACCTGTTCCCTTTATGCCTGTTTTAAGCTTCTCTTTCATTGTTAATTCCATTCTGAATATATGTAGATATCCCAGACTCTCTGGGCTGGATTTTCTATATTTCATCTTTGGTGTAACATGTTGTGGTGACGCTCTCATCAATTCCATTGTGAGCATGTGATCCCCACCACCCCCCACCTATACGCTGTTCTGTTACAGTTTCACCCAGAAGCAACTGTACTGTGGCCAGATGCTGTCTTTCTCTTGGTCAGACCTGCCTCCATCATCCAATTTACCTTTAATTTTCAAACCATTTTCTTTTGGTCTTTTCCTTAACAAGCTAAAAATGCTTGAGTCACGGTCACTGGTCCTGCAATGCTCTCCCAAACCTGCCTGGCACCTGACTGGCTTCGCTCCCCACAGTCACGCCTATGCACTGCTCCGCCCATCGTTGTATCTGCTCCATGTTGATATAAGAGTCTCTCTGGAATAAATGTCAAGTCATCTTCTCCTCTTTAAAAACAATCACAGTCCTAATGAATATTTGGAATTGAAATGTCTAAATATAATAATCCTATTATTGTTTTTACACACCTCAGTGAATTGTTTATATATCTGCTGCTGTATTTTCTTTTATCTGAGAGTCGATAATATATCCCCAGCAGTGCATCTGCCATCGTTTTAATCCTAACCTCAACGCACAAAGCGTCATTTTAATACCCTTCCAAGATATGATGCTAGCTAACTGCCGTCATTGACTCCATAATTAATAAGGCAACGCCACCTTCTCTTTTACCCTTCTCCTGTGCTGTCCATAGTTCTTGTACCACAGAATATTGTGTTGTCAGCCCTGACCACCCTCAAACACATCTCTGTGATGGCAAAAATGTCACAGTGCAAAAATGTCATCTCATTCCCTTGTCACACCTGTCGGTCCGATAATATTCCCAACATTAAGGTAAACGACATCCAGCCTGGAATATAGCACACGGAATACTCTGTACCTTGCAGTTCTTCATTCATTTACTGTTTGTTATCAAACTGCCTTTCCATGAACTAAAACTGTAACTCTGGGACTGAATGAATAATTGTTGAATTGTAATTTCTTTTTTAATTTATGTGTTAATCAAATGCAACGTTCCAGAACTGAACAGTCAGCTCCAAATACCTTACTTTGCTTAGTGTGCAGAGGGGTCAGCCCTCAGTAATGGAAAAAGTGAGGACTGCAGATGCTGGAGATCAGAGTCGAAAAGTATGGTGCTGGTAAAGCTCAGCGAGTCAGGCAGCATCCGAGGAGCAGGAGAGTGAAAACTTTGAGCACAGTCCCTTCATCAGGAAGACATTGGTGCATTCACATTTTTTCCATTCCATGGGAAATTTGGAAAGTTACTTGCTCAGGAGGGCAGCACTGTATGTAGCCCTGAAATGGAAAGCAGTCAATCAGTTGTTTGGACAGGGGGTAGACATAGTAAGGTGAGTACAGACTGATTGAAGTACAAACATAAGGATAGATAAGTCCCCTGGACCAGGCAGGAGGCACCCGAGGTTACCAGAGGAAGTGAGGGAAGAGATTGCTGCGCCTTTGGAGATGATCCTTGCGTCCCCACTGTCCACTGAAGTATTGCCTGATGATTGGAGGGTGGCAGAAGTTATTCCCTTGTTCAAGAAAGGCAATAGGGATAATCCTGCGAAATACTGGCCAGTCCGTCTTACTTCTGTATTGGGAAAAGTATTGGAGAGGATTCTGAGAAACAGAATTTATGATTACTTGGAAAGTGATAGTTTGATTAGAGATAGTCAGCATGGCGTTTTGAGGGACAATCATGCCTCAAGGAACTTATTGAATTCTTTCAGGATGGGATCAACCACATTGATGAAGGTAGAGCAGTGGATGTGATGTACATGGATTTTAGCAAGGTGGTTGATAAAGTTGCCATAAGATCGGCCCATTCAGAAAGTAAGGAGGCATGGGGTACAAGGAAACGGAAACCTGTGTGTGTGGATACAAATTGTCTGACCTGTAGAAGACTGATGGTGGTAGAACATGGAAAGGATTCATCCTGGAGGTTGGTGACCAGTAGCGTTCTTCAGGAATCGGTTCTGGGTCTGCTGTTCTTTGTGATTTTTACAAATGACATGGATGATAAAGTGAAAGGGTGCTTTAGTAAGTTTTACAATGTAATAAAGATGGTAGAGTTATGGATATTGTTAAGGGCTGTCTTAGGTTGTAATTGGACATTGACAGGATTAGCTGGTAAATGGAAGATGGAGTTCAACTTGGATAAGTGTAAAGCGATTCATTTTTTAAGGTCGAATTCGAATGCAGCATACAGGTTTAAAGGCAGAATTATTGGTAGACTGGAGGACCATAGGGATCGTGTGGTCCATATCATAGGATGCTCAATGTTGTCACCCAAGCTGATAAGGTTGTTAAGATGTCTGGTGTTTTCATTAGCCAGGGATTGCGTTTAAGAGCCGCAAGGTTACGCTGCAGGGCCAAGAATCTCTCTTGGGACTACACGTGGAATATTGTATTCAGTTCTAATCGCCTCATTACTGAAAGATGTTGAGACTTCGGAGAGGGTGCCGGGGAGATTTACCAGGATGCTTCCGAGACTGGATGGCATGTCTTACAAAGAAGCGTTGAGGGAGCTAGGGCTTTCCTCCTTGGAGCAATAAAGAATGGGAGTTGACTTCATAGACGTGTATAAGATGATGAGAGATATAGGCAGAGTTCATAGCCAGAGACTTTTTCGCAGGGTGGAAATGGCTATCTCGAGCGGGCATAAGTTTAGTATGATTAGAAGAAGGTTTGAGGAGATGTCAGAGGTAGGTTCTTTAAACAGAGAGTGGTGGGTGCTTGGAATGCACTGCCAGCAGCGTTAGTGGAGTCAGCTGCATAACGGATATTTAAGTGACTATTGGATAGACACATGAATGATAGTAAAATGAAGGGTATATCAGTTAGTCTGAACTTCGAGTAGGATAAACATTCGGCAGGACAAGAAGGCTTGAAGGGTTTGCACTAAGCTGTACTGTTTTGTGTTTTATGTTTCACCCAGCCTCTGGATTCTTTTCAATTGTTGAATGTGTGAGGGAGTGATCTGAGTGAGATTAGGAAGCTGGGGAGGGGCGTTAGCCCAAAACTTCCAGTTATGTTGTTCATTGTTCCATTCACCTGACTGCCAGTGCAATATGTGACGTGTCCTACACCAGACAGGCTCCGCCAAGTTCAGTTATTAACGTAATTCTTGACTTATCATTTGCTGCTTTTTTCTTCAGATACAATCTGTTGGGTGACCCATGTATTAATCAGATGTTTGCTATGTTTCGTGAATTGCGCAAAAATAAGACGTCAACTATCATTATTCGCCTGAACTATAATCTCTGAAAAGAATTAGGCTGATTCTATATTTATGGAACAAAACTATAAACTCCTGTCAAGATTTTCTAACACAGAAATAAAGAATGTACATTTTATTTTGTATCAAACAAACAACATGGATGTAACTCTTTTGGTGATCAGAATTACACACACAATGTCAGGATTCAAAACAATGCATTGTCACTCCAACATTTTGAAAGTGGTTGGCTTCTGAGTGATTACATGTTCAGGGTGAGCTAACGATTGAATAATCAAATAGAATTAGCATTCTTATATATTTATATATATCAATCAGTTCAATTTCTCACTAAAATGTACAAGCTTCAGCTATTTGTCAGCGAATTAAAAATGGCTATAGTTCAAAATGCTCTGTGAATATTAAACTAACTAAATGATTTGTGCTATCAAATTTTAGTGAACGACAATTTGAAAACGTTTAACTTTTAGAAAGAATGTCATTTAATTTGAAATGCAGACAGTGAACAAAAACGATGAGCATATTATCCTGTAAGTGAAAAGTCAAACCTTTTCAAAGAGATTTGTGCCAAAGCAATGACAGATTTGTTTTCGTAATTGGAATTCAACATTTCAAATATTCATATTCTGAGTAATAATTAGATTATTTACTGAAGCTGACCTTGCAGTAGTTGCATTTTAAATGCTTATGCTGCACTACAGAATCAGATATTCGTGAGTATTTACAATGGGAAATAATCGGATCCTGACTTTTATTTGCATCAGACACATGATAGAGTGCAAAACCTTAAAGTACAGGAGGAGGCCATTGGCCACTGTGTGCATCAGTTCCAGGAATGTCTCGCAAGCCCCTCCCATTTGCCAGCCCTATCTCTGCAGCCTGTTAAATTCATATTTCCAAATGCATATCTAGTTCTATTATTTAATGTTCATTCACAACTCTCCCAGGCAGTTCCATTCCAAATCCTAACAACTCTCTCAATAAAGAAGTGTTTCCTTATCTCATTCCTGGCTCTTTTGCTGACAAGCTTGAAATTAGAACTCCTTGATGCTGTAATGCCAACTAACGGAAACAGAGTATTCCTGTTTTACTCTACAACGTTTTTTCATAGTTTTGAGCACTGCAATAAGTTCACATATTTGTCTGTTCTGCTCAAGCAAAAATAATCCTTGCAAGAACTGTTACAAGCACTACATCGGAAAAACAGTCAGAAAACTAGCCACCTGGATACATGAACAACAACTGGCCAGAAGAAAAAGACATGACCCACTATCACTGGTATCCTTACTTATAGATGAGGAAGGACACGATTTAGACTGGGTCTGCATATCCATCTAGGACAAGCCAAACAGAGACACGCACGAGAATTCCTAGAAAAATAGCATTCCAACCTGAACTCTATCAACAAACATATCGATTTTGATTCCATCGAACACTCTCTGACAAAAAGAACTGGACATAAAATCACCAATACTGGAAATTACATCACTGACTCAAGGAAACCTAAACACAGAAATAGCAAATGGGACATAATACCAGCACTTCACCGAAGGCTCACTGATAATGTTCCCTAGTACAGTGATGAACCATCTGAAAATGAACTCTCCAACTCAGCGAGCAAACTGACATCCAGAAGAAGCACAATTTCTCTCATCCTCCCTTTAACTAAATACTTCATTCCACTTGTCATTCCGATTATTTTAAGGTTATTTGCATTCTTTTGCAAAGTAATATAGTGTCTTTCTGTGTGTGTTTGAATGTGTGTGTGTATATGAGAGAGAGAGAGAGACAGCGAGCGAGAAAGAGAAAGAATAATCCTCTGTAATCCCTGGATTACTCCCCGTGCCATGTGGAAAAGAGAGAAGGATGAGGAAGACACTAAAGCTTAACATGTTGTTAAAAATCTAGTTCAGGGGTGAGAGTTCCAGATTGTTGTATCATTGGGATCTCTTCCAGGACAGGTGGGGACCTGTACAAAAAAGACAGATTGTATCTTAACTGTACAAGCACCATCATCCTTGTGGGGATGTTTTCTAGTACAAGTCAGATGGATTTGAATAAACCAGGAGAGTGAGAACCAAAGCAGAATATCAGGAACTGAGCAGAAGGTTAGGTGAATAGGACATCAGGCACGGCCAGTCTAATGACCATGCCGAGAGAAGGAATCAAAACAGTGAGTTGGGAGTTGGAATAAATTATAGAGAGGAGGCGCAGGTTTTTCAGAGATTAACAAGTAAGGATGGAGAGTGTGGGGGATGTGAGGGAGTGAGGTGTGTGGGATCAGGGAGACAGTGCACAAGAAAATGTTAAATGGGAAAGAGGTTGGGCTGGGAAATTCCACGATAAACAACTGGCAGCAAAATACAGGAAAACTTGCTGCTTGTAAAAGTGAATACCTGGGAAAGAATTTATTATGCTTCAGATAAAGAACACCCTTATTGCTAGAGGTCTGTATTATAATGGAGGAAAAGCTGTCTTCATATTATGGCTGTAGCTTTACTAATGGTTGCATACAGCTCGAATAGTGTCAGTGTTGTTGTTGGACAGCATCCACTGAGAATATGAATTCCACTGGATGGTCCCAGAGATGGCTGGGCTGCCTTTGGTTGAGTGAGTGCTGAAGATGCATGAGATGATGCTGGTTTGTAATATAACCACTTACTGAGTACAGTCAAAGGAACAAAGCAGCAACTGCCATTGTTAATTGTTTCAGAATATACCAGAGTGTTCATGGCTGCCACTGCAAAGAATCATGCAATGTAAAACAGACCTATCACGTCTGTGCCAGCAAATGCATATCCAAAGACATTTTAACCGTTTGTGAGGTTACCTGCCTCAACTACCCATCGAGACAAAGCATTCCAGATTCATACCATCCTCTCAGTTCGAAACACATTCCGCAAATCCTCTCTCAATCCCCTGACATTCACTTTAAAAGTGTGTCTCTTTGTTTTTGATCCTTTGACGAAGGAAAACAGCTGCTGTCTCTTCATCCCCTCCATACCCCATTTGCTCTTGTACACCTGTACCATATTCCCTCCTTAACTTTCCCTGTTGCAAAGAAAAAAGGAGCAAATTTAGCCCTCCTCTTTCATACTCACTTTTGAGTACTCACTTGTCTTGTTACTTCTGACTTGCATCTTCCCAATTTATCGGTGTTAAATTTCATCAGGCCATTGATCTGGCTATCTGAATAATCTGTTTCTGTCCTCCTGTAGCCTAACCCTTCCCTCCTGACTGTGATCCACCCCGCCCATCTTTGTGTCATCCACAACATTGATCATCATTTCACTGCTCCCCACCTCCACATTCTCACAATCGTCATTTCTGAATATCACAAACAAGCCGTGATTTCCTTCCTGTTCGCCAAATGTTATTTAGATGATGATTGGACAATTACAGTCTCTTGCTTTTCCTATTTTGGTGAATTTATGAGTGATGTAGTTAACGCATTTTATGAGGGATCCACAATTAACATTTTCGACACAGAGTTGAATTCACCTTTTACACTCCGCCCCTCTGCATGTTTTGTTTATAAACATTGTAAATAATTTAGGGTAAACTAGGATTTGGCATTTTGCGGTAGAACATTAGCATTTTGTGTGGCACTGTTCTTTGTAACATTCCCTGCAATAGCCAGAGCTGAAGAAATTTTTCATCTGCAGGATGGACATGCACTCATTCATTGTTTGTTTTAATCAGCGAGTGTGATGAGGATAAATATTCAAATAAATTCTATATTATGGGCAAACTGCAGAAGATAAAATCATATTCTCATATCCACCTTGAATTGGAAGCAAATATATACTGTAAAAATAAAATCAAAAATATTGAAACACCACCGTAGCGGAGAAAGAAACATATCGTCTGTACTTGATGGAGATATAGAAATATATAGTACATGTACAACCTGAACAAGAATCAAGTGATAGAAGAGAAAGTACAAGAAATCCTTTCTTAATTTTGAATGGAAACCAGATCCCGATTTTCTTGTACAGTGATGTTTTCTCATCCAATCTCACTTCCTCAAAAGCAAGCTTTTCCCTGTCACTAAAACTTCATCTGCCTTTCTTCCTCCTCTGTCCTACTCTTTTCTTACAGTCCTACTTCCCTTGCACTGCCCCTCCTGCTGCTACATTCTCTTCCACTGATGATCTCCCTTCACACTCTTCTTCTGCCACTCCCCTGTAAGTTACACCAATTCCCCAGTTACTCCCACTTTCTCTGGCTATTCCTTCCCCATTTTGCTTTCCAACTGGGATGATGGGAGCTGCTGGCTTCTGGGCTGCTATTGAGCATCAGTGAATGATGAGATTGAGATGATCAATGTCCAATAGGAACTGACAATAGTTGTTTCTGTCACTGTCTGATGCACCGTAAACAGGGTGGTTTTGTTCCCCATGGTACAGAGTGGAGTGTCTTTCTGTCTCTCGATCACATCGCTTAACCAAACAGCCTCATCACAAATAGGACAAACCTCTCCTCACAGTCAGAAATCCATGCATCAGTTTTACCTTAAACATTGTGAGTAGAGTGAGCACATTGTTCTAACAGGCTGTGTACTGGCCTTTTATTCTTTATTCATTTAACTGATCTTCCAATATCAGTTGAGGTGAGATCAGAGTAACTTGCATTGCATTAAAGTAGTATTTGACTCCTGTGACATCAGAGATCCTGAGTAAACTGTGGTCACTGGGAATCGCAGGAAATTTTGCGCTGGTAATTTCCTCACTAAACAATAACACCTTCCCCAGAGCTATTGGGAATGCCAAATAAACTCTGCCCTTGCGAGTGCCTTCCAAAACCATTGATAATTTTTTCTTGTTAATAACATCAAGACATATTATATTTTAAAGTTTGGTCTAAAGTCTCTGAAAAAAATAAGTCCTTGCTGCTTGAGTGTCACTCAATTGAAATAAGGATGTTACAATAAGTACACCTTCCCAATTATAGTCAATCATTTACTTTCTGAGGTCTGATCGTGCAATATCAGTACCACTGAGATCAACGTTTTCTCTGTCCAGCAGAATCGCATTATATTGTCTAAAGACTGCACGACTCTACAATTCTAATTTATTCACCGGCTCATTCGTCATGCTAAACAGATGCACTGGGCACACAATTTGCAACAAGGTAGAGATGCCCTTGACCCTCTGGAACCTTCCTCCCCTCTCATACCTGCCCACTGACTCCATGCCCTCCCCCAACTCCACCTCCTATCGTTTATTCACCGTCCCTCCTTAACTTCCACTCTCTGATGCTGAATGTTCTGTACTCAGCAAATATCTGAACATTACCTCTCTGTGCCCCACTTTAAGGAATTTTAGGCATGACATTTAGTTGAGCTCTTCCGCTGCGTTCGCCTCAGTGCCCATTTCTTTCAGCAATATTCCTCTCCCTGTTCCAAATACGCCGTTACCCAGCTCCAACACTCTCCCTCCAGCTGGACTCCTCCCTCTGGCCTTGACCTGAACTAAATCGGTTCGTTGAGAAATCTCAACTTGACATTGGTTGTCGTAATTTCTCTGCACTTGCCTCACCAAATCCATACTATCAATGTCCGAACAGCCTATACTCCATGTGCTTAGGTCCAACTCTGACTGTGTTATTCAGCCTGTGCTGACAAGGGTGGTGCTGCTATAGTCTGGTGGACTGACCTCGACATTGCAAAGGTTGAACGCCCACTCTCAGGTACTGCCTCTAATCTCCCCCTAGACCATGACCCTACCATGGCACATCTGGCAATTGTATCAACTATGATAACTGACCACATTTCATCTGGAGATTTCTGCCCCACTCGCCCCACGCCCCTAACTGCCCCCGAGCTGATAATCCTCTGATAGCAGAGCTCGCTTCTATCTCCTCTCAAAAGTTCACAAACAGAACAGCCCAGGCAG
Source organism: Chiloscyllium punctatum (assembly GCF_047496795.1). Lineage (NCBI taxonomy): Eukaryota > Metazoa > Chordata > Chondrichthyes > Orectolobiformes > Hemiscylliidae > Chiloscyllium > Chiloscyllium punctatum. The sequence continues at coordinate 24,319,742 of NC_092772.1, forward strand.
ACCCATTGCTTCAGCCTGCTCCTGCCACACGGCGGAAGTGCACGGATACACACTTGGGCCCCAGTTATGCCTGTTTCTTCCTGAGGGACAGCGACCATTCCCTGTTCCAGTTCTACTCCAGCACCCATCCACAAATCTTTGTCCGATACACAGATGATATCATCGCTGCTGCATCTCTCTCTTGTCCGGAATTGGAAAAGTTCACCGATTTCACTTGGAATTTGAAACTCTCCATCACTTTCACCTGGTCGATCTCTGGCTCCTTACTTCCTTTCCTCAACATTTTTGCTTCCATTTCTGGGGATAGCCAGGCAACTGATATCCAGTATTAACCCACCGACTCCCACAGGTTCCTGGAGTATACATCCTCACACCTGGTTTCCTGCATAGAGTCAATTCCATTCCCCCAGTTCCTCCGTCTCCACCGCATTGCTTCTGATGATACTAAATTCAACAAGGAAGCCTTTGAAATGTCCACCTTGTTCCTCAACCAAGGGATTCCCCATCACCGTTGTCAACAGGGTCCTCAACTGAGTCTGATCCATCTCCTGCACTTCTAACCTGCCCCTCCCCTTCCCTCTCGCAACGGAGCTTCCCTTGCACTTGCCTACTATCCCAGCAGCATTCACATGCAGAGGATCATCAGCCCACATTTCCCCCACCTTCAGCGAGATGCCCCACCTGCACATATGCACCTCTCCTCCCTTGTCCACCTTCTAGAGGGATTATTCCCTCCAGGATACACTGGTCTACTCTTTATTCACTCCCACCACAGGTCCACCTCACTTTCCCCTGCCGGAGGTATGATACATTCCCATTTAGATTAGATTACTTACAGTGTGGAAACAGGCCCAAGTCCACACCGCCCCGCCGAAGCGTAACCCACGCAAACATCGACATCGACATCGACATCGACATCGACATCGACATCGACATCGACATCGACATCGACATCGACATCGACATCGACATCGACATCGACATCGACATCGACATCGACATCGACATCGACATCGACCCCTTACCTAACACTACGGGCAATTTAGCATGGCCAATTCACCTGACCTGCACATCTTTGGACTGTGGGAGGAAACCGGAGCACCCGGAGGAAACCCACGCAGACACGGGGAGAACGTGCAAACTCCACACAGTCAGTCGCCTGAGGCGGGAATTGAACCCGGGTCTCTGGTGCTGTGAGGCAGCAGTGCTAACCACTGTGCCACCGTGCCGCCCATTTACCTCCCTCCTCATCAGTATCAAAGGACCCAACTATACCTTCGAGGTGAAGCAGCACCTTACCAACATTTCCCACAATCCAGTCTACCTCATGCGCTGCTCACAATGTGGTCTCCTCTACATTGGGGAAATGAAGGGTAGACTGGGTGACCGCTTCACAGAACATCCAAGTTGGACCGCTGCAGATGACTCTGAGCTTTCAGTTGCCTGCCAGTTTAACAGACCATCCTGTTCCCTGACCAATATCGCTGTGTCAGGCTTGCTGCAGTGTTCCAGGCAAATTCAACGCAAGCTAAAAGAACTACACTTCATTTTCCATGTGCGGACTCTGCAGTCCTTTAGACTCAAAATCAAGTTCAATAATTTTTGGGCCTGAAATCCCCAATGTCCTAGCCCCCTATCCATACACCAGGCCGAGTTTTCACATAGCCTTCCATTACTCACACCCTATTGTTAGCTACTAAGATTCTCCATTAAGAGCTATCCAGTCTCTTCTGCATAGAAACCAACATTTTCCGTGTTACCATCAGTTCTGAGGAAGGGGCACTGGACCTGAAACGTTAACTCTGATTTCTTTGCACAGATGATGCCAGACCTGCTGAGCGTTTACACCAACTTCAGTTTTGTTTCAACATTTTCATCGCCAGGTCTCACAATGCAATACGTCATCGATATTTAGAGCCCTGTCAAACATAGGAACTTTGTAATTTCTCATTTAAAATCAATAACAAATTACTCGAGATTCAACTAAGATAACAGCTTTGCTGCTATCATTCAGATCAGACACTTTGTCACAGTTCAGAAAGAAGAAAGAAATCAAAAGAGCTGGAGCGAAACTCAGTAAATCTGGCAACATCTGAACAGAGATGCAAAAAAAATAACCTTTGATTCTAATAGGACTTTTCAGAACAGTGTCACATCATATTACATATGTTAATTCTGCTGCTCTCTGCAGACACATCCTCACGTTTTTTGTTTATCCAGCATTTTCTGTTTGCATTTCATGTTTCCATTATCACTTTATTGCATGTTTCTTGACAGGTCTACATGTTGACCTTGGTAATGTTTGGACAATGTGGTACTTTCATGTTTCTATTACTGTTGGTGTGTCTGTGATACCTGAATTACAGCCGAAATCTGTCTCTTCTTTAAGATCGAAAGTAAAAAGAAAATCTCAACATCTTGTAAATCTCAGGAAATCTATTTTGTTTGACAATACATTTTAGAGGCAGCTGAACTTCATGAAATAATAGCAATAGATTTTTGATGATGGAACACTTGTGTCCTTCATTGAACAAGCTTGTCTCCCCAATCTCCAAAAGCTTTCAATGCATAACATAGGATTATTACAGCAAAGGTGGTGAAAACTCAGCCCATTGTCTTTTCCAGTTTGGAATGAACGATATTTCTACTGTCATTCTCTTGTATTGTCACCACACCCCTGTACATTTTGTTATTAGCATCTGCTTTTAATTGTAAGCATCCTGCCAGATATGAACAACATGATCAATCTCAAACAAAAACAGACGTTGGAGGGAAAGCTCAGCAGGTCTAGCCGTATCTGTGAAGAGACATCAAAGTTAATGCTTCAGATGCGGTGACCCTACTCAATCTGTATTCCCAATGATTAAATGGTGTGTATATAAAATATAGTTCACTTTATCACATTTAAAATTATCCGTTTCAGTTCACATTGTCATTGAGCATTACATATCCCAAACGTTGGCTCGTTCCTTGTTGTGAACTATATTTAATTCTATCTGACGTTAAGAGTGATGATGACTGGGGAATATCATTGTACTCCCCATGCAGTCTCCACAGCCACTATCCCCATTCCGCCCGATCTACTAGGTAAATCTGACTTATTAATTCATAAGTCTTAATGAATAAGTTCACTTTTGTTTTTGGGCTGAGGGGAAAAAAGGTGAAAAATTACAGCAAATAAAACTGCATTAAGATGTTTGTCAATTTGTATAAATTAATTACTGAAGCATATTCTATATGGAAGGTACAACGTTTCTTTATTAGAGCAGTGACAGGACCATTCAGAGAAGTCCACACTTCCTGTCTAAGTTCAGGGCAATTGTGCCCAGTGACAGTCTGTTGGCTGGGGTTTGTTCCCGTGAAGGAGAGAGCAGCACAGTAACAACATCCTGACTGTGTTTCTTTATTTTGTGGAGGGGCAGAGATTCCGGGTATGATGGCAGAACTAAATAAAAATGATAAGAATTGGAATAAAAGTGAATTTCACGAAAAACAACTATAAAACCACATTTTGTCTGAACATTTTCCTGTTTCACTGATGACCTTCGGTAAAGAAATCTAATGTTACTACCCGTTCTGGGTTAAGTGTGACTTCAGACCCATATCAATGTGCTGGACTTTCTATTGGCTTGTGGAATGTCGTCAGAGTCAGGACAATTAGTGATGTTTAACAAATGTTGCCCTGGGCAGAGATGCCGACTTCCCATGGAATAACAAATTTGAAGGTTAAACAAATTTGAAAGATGCTGGAGATCTGAAATCGCATAAATAATGCAAGGAAAAGATCAGAAAGTGCTGGGAAGCTTTTCTGAACTGAAAGCAGCTGGAAAATAGTGTGAACAATGCTGGTGACAGGGAAGTCTGCTTTGAAGGGCAGGAGGAGTGAGTTGAATCGATAGAGAAAGAGAGAGATAGAAGACAAAGAGCAAACAAAGGGAATGATGATCAGCTGGGGTGGAAATAAAATGTGAGAATCACCTCATTTATTTTTAACTTTTCAAATCTTCCTGAATATCACGCCCATGGTGGTACACGTATACCCCGCTTTTAAAAAAATCGCATTTTGCCATTTCCCTTTCCGAAAAACCTCCATTACGTCCTGTTTTCACTAAACAAAAGAAATCCGAAGAGGATTTTCACTTTTAACAAGAAAAGTAAATTTTCCCCACATAAATTAATGATACCTCACTTTATGCCATATCAGCTTATGAAAGGCTTTGTAGGAACACTCTACTTTCAGATACCGAGGGCAATCTCTATCTATCTAAGATCATGTTTAAAGCGATTTGATCCCACCGGTCTGTGTTCCCTGAGTGTCGTCATGTTCTTATATTTATTAATGGGATATAGGTATCGCTGGCTGGGCCAGCATTAGTTCACTTTGTTGATTGCCCTTGAGAAGACCTTGAGCCTCACAGGGTACTTACACAGAGTGAGGCGGACAAGGTGACAGCAACACAGGAGCAGTGCGATTCAAGATCGAATTTAGCAAGATTAATATTATTTGAAAAGTTAGAGATTTCAATTCGTCAGTCTAATTACGGTAGGGAAGAAGGTGTTCCTGAGCATACTGGTCCATGTTTTCAAGTCTCTGTATCTCCTCCCTTTTGGAAGAGGTTGTGGGAGATCATTACCAGTTTGTGAGAGATATTTGATGTTGCCAGACTTTGGCTGACAAAGAGAAGTATAAATGGATGGAAGGTTGTCCTCCATGATAGTATGGGCTGTGCACAAAACCGTCTGTAGTTTCTTATGGTCCTGGGAAGAGCAGTTACCGTCACACTATTATGCACGTGAATAGAATGCTTTCAGTTGCCAGTATGCAGAGCACTGGGAGAAGGCAGTTCCAAAATATTTAGATGTAACAATTGGTTGTTAAATGGATATCTACATTCTGGTTGCTGTTTTGACAACAATTGAAATTTAACCAATAAATTTAAATTATGTTTAAGATACCAAAACATAATTGAATTTATTGTATTGCCAACATCCAACCAAAGAGCCATCACATGCTTCAAAAGAATAGAGAAGCCATCACCATCACAACGAGAGAGAAAGAGATGGACATGTAGAAGGAGAGAGAGAACACAGCGAGGCAAACAGAAGGACAGTCAGTAAAACAGAGAAAGGAAACAAAACAAGAAACAAACATTCACAAGAACAGGGAGAAGGGGAGATAGTAAGTTATGGGAAAGAAACAGAAGACAGATAAAAGGAAAATACTAGGAAACAGACAGTGTGAGAGAAATAGTGAGATACAAAGCACACAGGGAGTGGGGATGGGGTCACAGTGTGCTGGGGGTGGTGAATGGGAGGTTCTGGGGCTGTGGACCAGAGACAGGTGGAAGTGAGCACTGTAGTAACTGGGGGAAGGGAAGTGAGGATTTACTTTGACCTTTACCAAGAAATGCAGACAAAGCATAGTAAACAATGATGTACAGAACAATGGCTATAAAATATGTTTGAGAGCCATGCAGGTTACGATGCACAGGGCGTGTGCTAGGCGAGATCAGCAGGAACAAGATCAGCATTATCTGAGATTAGGGAGTCCACTCATCAGTCTAATAACAGTCAGGAAGAAGCTGTTCCTGAACCAGCTGCTCAGTGTTTTCAAGCTTCCGTACCTTTTAGTCTGAGGGAAGAGGTTGGAGGAGACCATTACTGGGGTCTGATGGGTCATTGCTAATCTTATAACGAAGAACATTCCAGCACAGAAACAGGCCATTCGGTGGTCCGAGCCTGCGCCGATCCAAATCCTCTATCTAAACCTGTCGCCTATTTTCTAAGGATCTGTATCCCTTTGTTCCCAGCCCATTCATGTATCTTTCCAGAAACATCTTAAAATAAACCACTGGTCACAGTTCTCCATTTTGAGAAACTCCCTCCCCCTACTATTCTCTGCCTCCTGTTGCCCAGCCAGTTCTTTATCCACTAGCTCGTGCACCATGTGACTTCACTTTCGACATACCCCGACCATGGGGAAACATACCAAACGCCTTCCTGAAGTCCACGTACATGACATCTACAGTGCCTCCTTCATCAATCAACTTTGTCACTTCCTCAAAGAAATCTATTGATTTGGTAAGACATGACCTTTTCTGCACAAAACCGTGTTGCCTATCACTGATAAGACTATTTTCATTCAAATAAGAATAATTCCAATCTCTGGACCCTGTGTTTGTGGAGTTATTTTACCATCTCCCCGTGTCTGCATTGGGAGAATTAACTCGTTTCTCTCTTCACAGTATGTTTCTATGTTTGTTTCAGGTTTCTGCCATCTGCAGTATATTTTCTTGTATTTGATGGAGAATTGCTGCAAATATGACGGGTTTATTGTAAAAGTGGCACTGGTGCTCGGGCTCCCCGAGTACATGGGAATCTTGCCCAGCTACTGATGTGAGTGCATGTCTCTGATTACCTACTCCGTCTCTCTCGAGCCCTGAGTCTATCCATTATTGCATGCAGCCTTTCACCAAGCCATTCCGGGGTTCCCCACACCCCATCGCCTGGCACTGGATGCTCCCTACGCAAGGGGCGCACAAAGGCACTGGGCACTTTCTGACACGCTAGGGATTTGGGGTAAAGCCCCAGCCATTAAAAGGAACAGAATAGCTAAACTCCAATTGAACAGAAAAGCAGATTAAACAGGCTGAATGACAGCCATCTGTTGTGACATGTTCAGGACTTTAGGACTAATTTCTGTTTATCCACGTCCATCTACAAACATATACTCCATATGTATACCTTGTCACACAGGTTTGGTGAAGGTGATAGATATCAGATCCTATGGTCATTGCGACTGATTCGTTGTGCTCCACTTTCATAGTTAATGAGATCACACTAAGTTTTTATTGTCAAGTCTATCCATTTCAAAGTAAAGATCGTGCCGGAGTTATGCTGAAAGGATTTTTGAATGTTGAAGAGACTGGATTATGCCACGTGCCAGTGAAGTTAGGAATAGGAAGGCAGTATAGCTAAAAACATGGCCAAAGAGCTGGTAGGGTAGGCAGCACTTGCAATATGTGGATCATTGGGAATCCCGGATCGATAGGATATAAACAAGAAGGACTGGATGCATCTGAACTGGCAGCAATCTCCGATATGTGGGTCATTGGGACTCCTGGGTCAGTATGGAATACACAAGAAGGACGGGATGGACGTGAACTGGCAGCAATCTTCTGGCAGGCAGGTTAGCTATTGTTACTCAGGAGGGTTTAAACTAGTGTGGTGGTGGGGGGGGGGGGGGTAGGGGGGGAGCCAGAGCAGTACGTCCACAAGCACAGTGACTGAAGAGTAGTTGGAGACTAATCCCAGTACAGCTAAGACCAACAACAAACTGGCAGAGGGGAGTGAACACAATGGGACTGGCAGTCGGAAGTATGCTGATTTTAATGTGAGCAGTATGACAGGCAAGACAGATGAGCTTGGAGCTTGGAGTTTGAATGAGTATATATAACTATGATATAACTATGACAGAGATTTGGTTGAGAGAGGGATCAGAAAACTGTCAATCCAATGGGTCCAGAGAGAGTTGAAGAATGTGCATTGAGAGGCTGGAGACTGTTGTTTGAAGCATAATAATTATCCAGCAGTTTATTGGAATTGGACAGTGTGTGATGAAATGTACAGATAGAAGGGACAATGGAGGAAACAGAAATTGTCTGTTTGCAATATTTTCTGCTTTACTGACAGTCTTTTCTAATCTCCTATTACCAGAGAATAGACGAGGAGAATTTACATCAGGGAAACTCAAACCAAATATCAGGTCAGGATCTGATGGAGTTGGGCTGAAGTGTATTTATTTCAATGGAAGAATTATTATGGTTAAGACCGATGAACTGACAGCCTGAATCGGTGCATGGGACTATGATGTTGCAGCTTTACAGAGACTTGGTTGAGAGAGGGAAAGGACTGGCCATTTAACATTCCAGGGTTTCATTGTTTTATGCGAGATGGAGAGAAAGGTAAAAGAGGTGGACGAGGTGTTTTAATAATCGGGAGAATGCTACATCTGTACTTGAAGAGGACATACAGGAGGGACTATCCACGGCAGCAATATGGTTAAAGCTCACAAATAAGATGGCTGCAAGCACTGCGTTAGTATAATCCCCCCCAACAGCCACGGAGGGATTGAGGAACAGAAATGTACGTCGATTAAGGAAAGGTGTATTAAAAACAGAGTGGTCATAGTGAGTGACTTTAAGATCTCCAGTAATGACTAGGAGTCCCTTGGAGCAAGAGGCTTCGACGGGGCAGAATTTATTAACTGCAGCAGTATGTGGATTGTCCAACGAGAGGAAGAGCCATACTGGATCTCGTATTGGCTAATGATCCTGGCCACGTCACTGACCTTTCAGTGGGACATAATTTTAGAAACAGTGGTCACAGCTCGTTCAGATTTAAGATAGTTACGAACATGGATAAGTCAGGACCTTGTGGGAATCTACTGAATTGGCGGAAGGCAAATTACGTGAGCATCAGGCAGAGCTAGGCCGTGTCAATTGGGAGGAGCACTATCAGGGAAATCCACATTTTGGATGTGGGAACTGCTTGGTAAATCCTGACAGCATAATCATCTGGTGATCGCCCTCCCGCCTGCACGAATTTCAATCTATTTTGTTTGAACAGATATTTCAAGGCCGCTGCATATCAGGCAACAGGAAGAGATAAAGGATGATTCTGCACTGTGTCCTTCGCAGGACCAGCTTGTCTTTCCAGGCACCTGATGTCTTTATTGTGGTTCAGAGAGCTTCAGAATTAATAGAGCACTGAACGAAGCCGTTTAGCCAATTGTACAACGATGAGCTCTCCAACATCACAACTTGAAAACAGAGAGAACTGTGTGTGTGTGTGTGTGTGTGCGTGAGAGAGAGAAAAATTAACAGAGAAAAAGGAAGTGAAGAGAGATAAAAGGAATGGAGGGAAAATGGAGCGACAGAGTGAGTGAGATCAAGGGGTGTCAGACGAGTGTGAAGTTAGATCAGAAGACAGCATGAGGACAAACATACAGAAATTTTATTTAGAAATTCCAACAGACTGCAAGCACTTTGTCTGGTGCCGTACTCTGTGAGCACTATGCTGTCATCCCAGCCAGATCATTTATCGCCAATAATTTCACAGAACCGGGTTGCTGACTGCTGAAAAACTTCCAAAATAACAATAGATTGGTTCCAGGGAGAAGGTGAATTAATTTAAATATTCTGGGCCAACAAGAACTTGTAGTCACTCTAGACAATGTGTGAGACAGGGCAAGAGAATCTCAGTGAGGGGATCACTGACTGGGGGGAAATCAGTACCTCAGCTGTGGGTCAAATAATGACCAATAAAGCTTGAATACCTCGTCCTTGGTTTTGTAATTCACATTTCAATTCATATAGCTCCACATCGTAAGTGAATTTTAACAGACTTGTCTCTTTGTATTTTTCATGTTTTGGTATGTGCTGAAACGCTTGTTTTTTGTCCCAGTATTTTGTGTTGAATAAACACATTTTATTGTTGTGGTTCTGTTCGCCGAGCTGGGAATTTATGTTGCAGACGTTTTGTCCCTGTCTAGGTGATATCCTCAGTGCTTGGGAGCCTCCTGTGAAGCGCTTCTGTGATTTATCCTCCGGCATTTATAGTAGTTTGAATCTGCCGCTTCCGGTTGTCAGTTCCAGCTGTCCGCTGCAGTGGTCGGTATATTGGGTCCAGGTCGATGTGCTTATTGTTTGAATCTGTGGTTGAGTGCCATTCCTCTAGGAATTCCGTGGCTGTTCTCTGTTGGGCTTGTCCAATAATAGTAGTGTTCTCCCAGTCGAATTCATGTTGCTTGTCATCTGTGTGTGTGGCCACTAAGGATAACTGGTCGTGTCGTTCCGTGGCGAGTTGGTGTTCATGGATGCGGATCGTTAGCTGTCTTCCTGTTTGTCCTATGTAGTGTTTTGTGCAGTCCTTGCATGGGGTTTTGTACACTACATTGGTTTTGCTCATGCTGGGTATCGGGTCCTTCGTCCTGGTGAGTTGTCTGAGAGTGCCTGTTGGTTTGTGTGCTGTTATGAGTCCTCGTGGTCGCAGTAGTCTGGCTGTCAGTTCAGAAATGTTTTTTTATGTATGGTAGTGTGGCTAGTCCTTTGGGTTGCGGAATGTCCTCGTTCCGTTATCTTTGCCTTAGGCATCTGTTGTTGAAATTGCACCGGATCATCAACGCCACACTCTCAGGAATCCGATTCACGAGAGAGGAAGAAAAGGACAACCAACTCCCATTCCTCGACGTGACGGTACAGAGAACACCGAACGGAGAATTCACCACAAAGGTTTACAGGAAAGCCACACAGACAGACCAAATCCTGAACTATGAAAGCAACCACCCCAACACACACAAAAGAAGTTGCATCAAGACACTATTCAAAAGGGCCACAACACACTGGAGAAACATCACAGAAGCGCTTCACAGGAGGCTCCCAAGCACTGATGATGTCACCTGGACAGGGGACGAAACGTCTGCAAGACAAATTCCCAGCTTGGCGAACAGAAACACAACAATGAGCACCCGAGCTACAAATCTTCTCACAAACTTTAAGCACATTTTATTACTGAGGAAGAAATAACCTGTTCTGATGGGACAGTCTTCGTGTGAACCGTGCTGGGACCAGAGTCCAAGTGAATCCTAACCAAGGATGTCGACAGAGCTTTAAACTGATTAGGAGTGTGTGTGTGCGCGCGCGGGGTAGGGGTTTCGTTATAGGGTTTAATAAGAAAAGAGGAGGTAAGAGCACAGAGCTCAAGAGAGGTTATTAAAATCTTCAGCATAGACGCAAATAGAACAGAGTGTATGGAAAGTGTAAGCAATCAAACTTCAATCACACTGAACAAACAAATGGCATAGAAGAGGAAACGTTAACACAAGATTGAAGGGTTATATCTGAATGCGAGCAGTATAAGGAATAGGGTAAATGAGCTTGTGGCATAGATTGAAATTGGTATGTATGACGTGATGGGCATCACAGAGAAGTGGCTGCAAGGGGATCAGGATATTCAAGGACATATATCGTATCGAAAAGATAGAGAGAGTGGATTTACATTATTAATAAGAAATGAAATTTAATCAACAATAAGAAAGGAAGTAAGGTCAGATGGTGTAGAATCTGCGTGGGTAGAATTGAGGAACCACAAAGGCAAGACAACCACAGTTGGAGACTTGCACAGGCGTCCAAAGAGTCGTCAGGAGATGGGGCACAAGATACACCAGGAGATAGGAAAGATCTGTAGGAAAGACAGTGATCATGGGGGATTTCAATATGCAAGTGCAATGGTAGTGAATTGCAAGAAAAGGAATTTGAGGAATATCTACAGGATGGCTTTTTGGAGCATCATGTGGTGGAGCCCACTCGGGAACAGATGACACTGGATTTAATGATGCAGGCTAGACAAGGGAGCTTAAGGTGAAGGAAAACTTCAGAAGCAGTGATCAGAACATGGTTGAATTTATTCTGAAATTTGAGAGAGAAGATAGAATCAGAGTTAACAGTATTTCAGCTGAATAAAGGCAACTGGAGAGGCATTAGGGAGAAGCTGGGTAGAATTGACCGGGAGGGGTCCAGCCGGAAAGACAGGGTAACAGCAATGGCTGGAGATTCCATGATAATTTAAAAGACACTGCAGAGATGTGTGCTGAGTAATAGAGGTATGGTACAGGGAGGATGAGGTAACCAGGGCTGACAAGGGAAGTCAGGGATTGCATATAAGCAAAAGAGTAATCAGAGTGAAGGGCAGTGGGGAACTGGAGAATTGAGGCCAACAGAAGGCAAGAAAAAATAAATAAGGAGGGAGAACATTAAGTATGGGGGTAAGCTAACCAGTAATATAAAGGAAACTGTAAGAGATTCTTTAGATATATAAAATGCAAAAGAGACATAAATGTGAATATGGACCACTGGGAAATGATGCTGGAGAGACAGTAGTGGGAAGCAAAGAAATGGCTGAGGAATTTTGCATCAGTCTTCACGGTGGCATACACGAGTAATTTCCCAAGAATTGAAGAGAGTGAGAGGTCAGTCCTAAATACAGTGGCCATCACCAAGAAGAACATGTTAGAAAATGGAATGGGCTGAATGTGGATAACTCACCTGGACCAGATGAACTACACCACAGCCTTGTAAGGGAGATCGCTGACGAGTTAGTGCAAGCGAAAGTGGTAATCTTTCAGGAATGACTAAAATCAGGAAAGGGCCAAGTGGCCGTATAATTGCAAACATGACACCCGGTTTAATAAGGGAGTTAGGCAGAAGATGGAAAACTGCAGACTGATTAGCAGACTTGGTTGTGGGTAACATCATGGAATTCATCGTGAAGAATGGGATTTCTGAATTCTTGGAGGTCTTTGGTAAAATAGGACAGATCAGCATGGTTTCATCAAGGGGAGGTCATGCCTGACAATCCTGCTAGAATACATTGAGGGAGTAATGTGCAGATTTGATCACGGAGAACCAATAGATGTTATCCATCTGCACCTCAAGAATCCTTTGACAAGGTGCCATGCAGGAGACTATTGAGAAAGATATGGGTCCATAGTGTTAGAGACAAGGTGGAAGTTGAAGTTTGGCTGTCTGACAGAAAGCAGAGAGTGTGGATTAAAGTGTCTTTCTCAGGATGGCAGACAGTGACAAGTGGTGTTCCAAAAGACTGAGTTTTGGGACTACAACTTTTCACTTTGTGCATTCATGATCGATATGAAGGAACTGAGGGCATTCTGGCTAAGCTTTCAAACTGTGCAAAGATAAATAGAGGGACAGGTAGCATTGAAGAGGTGGTTTGGCTGCAGGAGGGTTCTCTGGCGCATCTCCTCAACTGCCCAAAACTCCGACCTTGAGCTTCACCCTTCCAACTACAACAAGTTAGAACCTCTCTGGTGCATGCCTTCCATCCCATCAACCTCAGGATACAACGCATCATCCTCCGCCATTTCTGCGACCAACAGTCAGACCCCACCACCATAGATATACTTCCCTCCCTACCCCTATCGTCATACTGCTGAGACCATTCCCTCACAGCTCCCTCATCAAGTCCACGCAACCCCAACAAGCCACCTTCCACTCCCGGCACTTTCCCTTGCCACTACAACAGGTATGAAACCTGTGGCAACACCTTCTTCCTCACCTCCACCCAAGGCCCCAAAGGATCCTTCCACATCAGTCAGATAACATCCCATGCATCCAAATACCTCTTCTAGTCGTTCCATTGCTCCTGGTCTCCACTACATTGGCGAGACAAGACGTCAACTTGCAGAACAGTTCAGGGAACACTCTCGGACACACACACTCAACAACCCCACACTGCCCTGTGGCTGAATACTTCAACTCCCCCACCGACTCCGCCAAGGCTTTGCAGGTTTGTGGACTCATCCACTGTCAAATTCTAACCACCTGACGTCTGAAGGAAGAATGCACCATCTTCTGCCTTGGGACCCTTCAAACACACGGTATCATGGACAATTTTACCAGTTTCCTCATCTGCCCTCCCTCCACCTTATCCCAGATCAAACCCTCCAACTCAGCACCGCCCTCTTGAACTGTCCTACCTGTCCATCTTCCTTCCCATCTGGCCACTCCACCTTCCACTCTGACCTATCACTATCACCACCCACCTTTTCCAAGCGACCTTCCTCCCAGCACCAGCCCCTCTCATTTATCTCTCTGGCACCTTCCGCCCACCCCACATTCCTGATGAAGGCTTTATGCCTGAAACGTCGAATCTCCTGCTCCTCGGATGCTTCCTGCCAGGCTGTATTTTTCTATGACCACACTTTTTGACTCTGATCTCCAGCATCATCGGTCCTCACTTTCACCTGCTGAAGGATTTTCACAGGTTCGGAGAGTGAACAAAGAAGTGGCAGATGTAGTACAATGTGGAAAAGTGTGGAAAAGCATTTTACCAGGATGAATAGAGGCATAGCCTATTTTATAAATAGCAAGCAAATTCGGAAATCTGAAGTGGAAAAAGACTAGGGCTTTCTAGTCCAGGAGTCTTGAAAGGTAAACTTGCAGTTTGTCAGTAGTTAGGAAGGCAAATACAATGATGGCATTTATTTCAAGAAGGCTTCAACATAAAACCAGGGATGTACTTCTAAGGCTCTACAAGGCTTTGGTCATGCTACATTTGGATTATTGTGCGCAGCTTTGGGTCCCATATCTCACGAAGGATGTACTGATCTTAGAGCGTTTTCAGACGAGATTCACAAGAATGGTGCCAGGAATGAAAAGCTTAACATATGAAGAATATTTGAGGGCTCTGGGCCTGTATTTGATAGAGTTCAGAAAGATGTTAGGAGGTCTAATTGAAACTTACAGAATACTGCATGCCGTGGGACAGAGTGGATTTTGGGAAGACATATCCAATGGTAGGAGAGACGAGTACCCAAAGGGACAGAGTAAAGAGAAGATCTTTTCAAACAGAGATAAAGAGAGACCTCTCCAGCCAGAGAGCAGTGAATCGATGGAATTCACTGCCATAGAGGGCTGTCGAGTCCAGATCATTGAGTATATTTAAGAGTGAGACAGATAGGTTCTTGACTGTAAAGGGGATGAAGGGTGACAGGTAGAAAGCGGGAGAATGGGGTTGAGAAGCTTAACAGCCATCATTGAATGGTGGAGCAGGCTCAATGGGCCTAATGGCCAAATTTCTGCTCCAATGTCTTCTGGCCGTATGGTTAATATTGGCTCTCCTCATTCCTCATTGGAGCTGTATCCTGAAATTTGATCTTCAAATGATTTAATAAGAGTAACGTTTCCCTACTGATGAGTGGGAAGTATCATGTTTCCTCACTCCAGTCTCAGCAGCCATGTCCCCAATATCATAATCACACTGCAATTGAAATCCAATGGTAAATAATCACAGTTGATTGACATCGATAACATTAACAGCATGACCCTCACCTGCCCTCTCTGATTCTCGAATAATCATCTCAATTGTGTGTCACGTCATATTCTCTGTTGACATATTCATGTCAGTTGTTCTTTATCACTCATGTTATCGTAGGCACATTTTCCTGTCAGATTCTGGACTAGAAAAGTTCTCTCCATATTTTACTGACATTATAATCACTGATCAGTAGTTGCAGATTGTATGTTTCCATTTATAAACGTCGAAGCTTGTTTATGTTCTGACAATCCTTTGTCATTACAACCATATCCAAGGCAGATTAAATGATTGCACGCAATCAATCTACCATCTCCAATATTCCGTCCCTCAGTCACTCCCACATATCTCATGCCAAATGTATAAATTTTAAACGTTCTTTAGAATTTTCATAAAATCAATGTTAAATTGAAAGGGGTTAACTGGAGCTATTTGTTCAGTGACTGTGATTAATGTCAATCTCCGTGGATCCTAATTATCCCAGTGGAGAGTTTGCATCGTTGAATGATAAATGGGCTCTTTTCAGTGTGTTATCCCGTAGTATGAATAGGAGCATCACTGACAGCACTAACAGGGATCATCAGCTCGAGAGAGAGGGGGAGTAGAAATCAGAATCTGAGAACATTAGACTGGAACATTAGACAAATGGTTCAGAATGTGAGGACCTTGGATTGGAATGTTCTAATAGTGGATCAGAATCTAAGATTAGTAAACTGGAATGGTACAACAATGGATCAGAATCTGAGATCATTAGACTGGAATGGTTCAACAATCGATCAGAAGCTGAGAATATTAGACTGGAATATTACAATAACAGTCAGGAGTTTATCCTCGGGTCTTTATTATCTTTCTCAGCCTTGGATATCATTAGCATCACGGATCCAGGATATCCTCTGGATTATTCAACGTGGTTACTATCCCATCCTCGCTATAGTTGGTGTACCTGGTAAGTCATTATATTTGTCTACTAAACTGGGTCGAACTGACTTTCTGCTCATGATATATAAAATTTGGAAAGTGCAAGACAATGTCTTCAATTACAAATAAAACCTTTCCTTATATTAATCAGTGTCAAACTACTATTTCTAAATTACTCACTGATATGCAAGAAGGAAAAAGACTGTTCTCAAACTCCATAATCCATTTTGTACTTCACAAATTTACATCTCCATCTCCTCCCCACGCACCAATCCTGTCCAATACCACCGTCATGATACCCCAGTCACGTCTCAGTCTCATTGCAACTTCTGAATAAACCATAATTTGTGCCTTTGTTTAACAGTTTCAAGTTCCTTCTAACCATATGTCCATCACTAAAAAAATTGCTCTGAGGATGTTTAACTTGTTCTCTGTACATACGGGACGGCAGTTTATGGTGTTCAAGACTCATTCTCTAGAGCCACAGAATAATAGTCTGTTGATATCTCATGAGGGAAATTAAAAGCAACAATTTTCATTTGCCATAAAAGCCCATCTGCTTGCCCCAAGTCCTTAAGCGAAGTCAATGGGTCATTATTCTCTAGTCAGGTTTCAGTGTGACTTCTGTGAGGAACATGTGGGTGTTCTGCACCTTTAACAGAATTAAAAGCCAGCAATAACTACCTGACAGCACCAAGTCTTCGAAAAATAGATTTAATGTAACATTTGGTCGAGTGGCTTATTTTCCCAAGACAAAAACAAATTCAGCCAAACAGTTTAAGTTATAACCCAAAGTGCCCAGCTCTAATCAAGTTTGAATTTAGAGTATTGATAATCGTAAAAGCTAATGACACAGTCCAATGGTTTGGGGGCACAAGACCGCGGGAAATTGACAGTTGAGAGGAGAACTGCCACGTTACTAGCATGCAAAGACTGCCTGAAAAATAGTTCTCCTCTCGGTAACTTTATTGATTAGTAACTTGGAAAAGCAGAATCTCAAAGAAGAAAAGAAGACAGGAATATGGAGAAGAACCGACAGCTTCTCGGTTTTGAGATAAGAAGTTTTGTTTTGTAAATCTTAATTAGGAGTCTAATCGAACTAGGAAAGTGGAGGGGGTGGGGCGAGATAAAATATAGCTCAGAGGAAGAAGCTGTAAATATTCGTTCATCTATTATTCCCTGTTTTGCTTTAAGAAATAAAGTTGTTAATTTTTACTTCAAATAGTTTTGGACTCTAGAATTATCATGGATTACTGCAGTGTATAAATCTTTTCCCTGTTGTTGGTTTTACATTAAGCAGGAGAATGTATCCTGTGTTGTAACACTACAATCCCACAGGAATGTGCTTTTCTCTTCACTGTCCTGTGGAACAGCTGAACCAAACACTCAGTTCAAGATCGGCATAACATGCTGCCCTGACCAGGGCTGCATACATCCTGTGAGAGAAGTACAGAAGTAAAGATAGCTCCCTTCCTCTGCCTGTTTCCCGTATTCTTATAGCTCATTTCTATTCAGGTAAGTGATCAGTCTTGAGGATGATATTCTGTGTTCCGGTGGACCAGGTATTTGGACCAGGTGGCCTCCATCTGATAATATCAGGAGCTGTGAGGAGCTGAATAGAACATAGGGACATAGGACTGAGCAGCAGGAGTGGGCTATTAGACACTTTGTCACCGCTCCAAAACTCACAAATTCTATGGGTGATGTGCATGTGGTCTCAAAAGCATTTTTCTGTCTGTATGCCATTTTCCTGCATTCACTTGTCTGTCAAATGTCACCAAATATAATTTTGAATAAATGCAAGCATCCAGCACCACAAACTTCTGGGGAAGGGAATTTCCACTTGAACAGCCCTTTGAAAATTTCTCATTTGTGTTTCAACCAATGTTGGTAGGTCACTCCGTCCTTTTCCAGTCCCACTCCTCCACTGGTTACACCAATCTTAAATGCAACCAGTTTTGTGATGTGACCAATGATGTAGGTCTCAGAGTAGGTCATTTTCTAGAAAAGTGTGAGACACAGAAAGTTGAACTCATAACAAATGGTAAAATGATAGAGCGCCCCAAACGTTATTCTGCCTTTGAAGTTATTCTGCTCACACAAGCTACTGGTAGTGGGGTTTCACTCTGGAACAGTTGAATTTGGCTGAATTCCCTTTTTTTCAGGCAGTGGATAGATTCCAGTGAATTCTCACCAGAAATCCTTCACAAGTGGTAAAGATAACACAGGGATTTTATGGTCTCACACTTTGCTATCGGATGGAACAACGTAAGAGAGAGAGATCAATAGGCTGCTGCTTCTCAGGCAGGGGACATTTTTCTCCCTCTCTGTGTTGAAACATACGATAATGTCAACTGAACACCAAACTGGACCAGGTGTGTTCTTCTGGAACATTGTCTGGAAAACCCTATTATAGATTATATGCAAGTGCATTCGTTTCAATCGCAAAAAAGTCCCCACTTTATAATTTGAAGACATGCTTACATGTGTCTGTGTAATTTGTAAATATTGGTTGGTGTCTTCATAGTATGTGTGTTAATATAAATGCAGCTTTTTCTTAATATTTATTTTCTAGCTTTAGTCTCCCTGACAAGAGATAATGTGCATCCAGTTGATACACTCTTCAGAAAGTCATGGATGGTTCAATACTATTTCTCAGCTAAGATCAAAACTGATAAGCCCCGATAACAAAAGGCCGGTATTCCAGGAATGAGTAAAGGGAATCCTCTTTGAAAATCTTCGAAAAGAATTAAGTCCTTTCATTTTAGTTTCGTTGATCAAAACAGCACACAGAGCATCAAATGTGGTCACAGCAATGCCCTCGTACCGATGCAGTTAAACAGTCCTGCGATTAAACCTGATACGTTTTGCCAAAAACAGCATCATTCCACTTACCTTCCAAATCACTTGCTGCATCTGCAGACCTACATCATATGATTCATGTCCCAGGAACATGGAAAACGCCTGAATCACAGAGTTCTGCAAGCTCTCTGCATTTACGTTGTTTACCATTGTTTTATTCTTCATGCCAAAATACACAACCTACCTTATGCTATTCCTGCTGAAGGTTTGCTCACTAACCTTCCCTGTCTGTATCACATTGCAGACTCACTACCTTCATTTGATGACATATTAAATGACCATCTTGGTTTACGAGCTAATCGAGCTCCAAACAATTCCCTCCTCTTCCTCCAGATCTTGGATACAAAATGTTGATCATTGATGACCCCAAAGTGATCTCTGAGGGACTCCATCAGTTACAGTTTTGCAGCCTGAAAATAAACATTTGTCTCTACTCTCGGTTTCCTGTTAGCGACTGATCTTTGCTGGACAGGAGAGTCAATGTTCCCTGCTCCTGCGTAGCCGTTCAGGCGGGTTGAATGGCCTCCTGCTGGGCTGTGTAATGTACTCAACGAGCTCAATGACTTCATTCTATATTGCTGTGCAATTCCTTAGAGTGACAGAATGGTCTCCTCCTGTCTCATTGTATCGATCCTGTCTGATTGAATGGGTGGTCCCCTACCATGTAATAGCCTCGAGGGTGGATTGAGGGAACAACACACGGGGTAGGGACAATGGTTGGTCATTTGGCTGCACCATTCAGAATGTTCATGGCTGATCCGAGTGTGTCTGTCCATCCGTCTCCTGTCTGTTCCCAATAAACATTGACTCTCCTGTTCAACACAGATCAGTCGAGCGCAGACTTATACACTTAATGGCAAGGTCCTCGGGAGTGTAGCTGAACAAAGAAACCTTGGAGTGTAGTTCATAGCTCTTTGAAAGTGGAGTCGCAGGTAGATAGGATAGTGAAGAAGGCGTTTTGTATGCTTTCCTTTGTTGGTCAGAGTATTGAGTACAGGAGTTGGGAGGTCATGTTGCTGCTGTACAGGACATTGGTGAGGCCATTGTTGGAATATTGCGTGCAATTCTGGTCTCGCTCCTATCGGAAAGATGTTGTGAAGCTTGAACGAGTTCAGAAAAGATTTACAAAGATTTTACCAGGGTTAAAGGATTTGAGCTAAAGGGAGAGGCTGAACAGGCTGGGGCTGTTTTACCTGGAGCATCGGAGGCTGAGGGGTGACTTTATAGAGGTTTACAAAATTTTGAGGGGCATGGATAGTGTAAATAGGCAAAGTCTTTTCCCTGGTGTCGGGGAGTCCAGAACTAGAGGGCATAGGTTTAGGATGAGACGGGAAAGATACAAAAGAGACCTAAGGGGCAACGTTTTTCATCCAGAGGGTGTACTTGTATGGAATGTGCTGCCAGAGGAAGTGGTGGAGACTGGTACAATTGCAACATTTGAGAGGCATTTGGGATGGGTATACGAATTGGAAGGTTTTGGAGGTATATGGGCCAGTTGCCAGCAGGGGGGACTAGATTGTGTTGAGATATCTGGTCGGCATGAACGGGTTGGACTGAAAGGTCTGTTTCCATGCTGTACATCTCTATGACTCTATAAATGAGTCTTTACTGCTCCCTGAAGATGAGGACACCACATTTAGCTCAACACTAAAGTGAAAGGTACATCCTTAATTCTTTGTGGGACCTGTTATTTTAACGCTATGTTAACTGAACATCAAATCACCACCTCTTTGCAGATATAAGGACAGAATAATTAGGAATAAACATAAACCATTCCGGACTCCAAACCTGTCCCACATTCCCATTGAACCTTTCCAATCGAATATGTATCAAACCCAGCCTCTGCTGTTGTCTCAGGAAGAGAATACCTGTTAGATTAGCACCACATGAAAAAAGGAGCAGAATGAGGCCATTCAGCCCATCGAGTCTGATATGCCATTCAATAATTTCTTATATGTTCCTCAACCTCATTCTCCTGCCTTACCCCAAGAATCCTTGATCCCGATATAAAACAAAAAACTTATCAATTTGTATCATTGTCTACGGGTGCGTATATTTGTCCATCTGCTTGTCATCTGTGTATTTGTGCATCTATGTTTATCTTTCTGTGTATCAGCCTGTGTTTCTATCGATGTTTGTGTCTATTTGTGTGTGACTCTATATGTCTGCTTGTGTTTCCACGTATGTATGCCTATTCCCTTGTATATTTTGTGTTTTTTCGTATATTGTGGTGATACCAATAGTTCTGTGCATTTCTGTGTCTACATCTCTGTGCAGTGAGGTAACTGTATTTGGTGGGGGGCGGGGGGGGGAGTTAAATGACTGTCGTTCGAAATGCCAGTGTGTTTACAGTGAGAATTGTCTTTCACTGAGCACTGCTCCTGAATCGCTCAATGGGACATGGACGTCCCACAAATTTCATGCGAGGCATCCCAGTCCGCTTCATCTTGTACTATGTTCCGCCCCACATGGCGGATGTAGGGGGGGGGGGGTGAGGGAATGGATATTGGGCACTCCACCACCCAGCTTGGCCATTTCTGTCCTATTTCAGACTGTTACTCTTGGAATAGAAGAAAGCGATGGAAGGAGTGAGGGCAGGAGTGGATGGCCTTGCTGTTAGTGCTGGTGGAGGTTGATCTGGGAGGAATTGTGAGGTGTCCGGAATGAGGCAGTCGACAGTTTTGAATCCATATAGTATTATTAATGTGTGGGCGTATTGTGTAGGTGATAGAGAAATTCTGGGAAGGAAATTGCTGAATTCAATAGTGAGAGTGGTAGTGCCTGAGCCTTATTTGGAGATGGAGCATGAGGATTTTCTGGGGGTAGGTGCTATAACAGATGATAAAGCCCCAAGCCTATTATGCAAATTCAAATCCTCTGGGACTGGGACTAATATGGTTTTAGAATGGGAGAGCGGGCAGGAAGCAGTGAGTAGGAATAAAACAATGTGTTTATTTGAAAGGAAGGCTTGGAGGATATAGCGAGGATCGGGGTTTGGGCTCCAGCTATTCTCAATACACAACATATATTTTTTTGAATGGATCAAATTCAATATTTCCAAGTTTGTTGATGGCACTAAACAATATTGGATTGTGAGTGGGTGAGCAGCATGCCAAAAAAACTGCAAGGTGATTGCGACAAGTGGAGTGTCTGGGTAAATACATGGCAGATGGAGAGCAATTGGGGAGGGGGGGGGGGGATAATGTCTATGGGGGATATGTGATATTGTGACATTTGATGGTAAAAACAGAACGGGAGCCTATCATTTGAAAAGGGATTGTTTGAAAAATGTTGATCTCTAAAGGAACTTAAGCTGCATTTTTGTTTCCTTCTGTGCAGCCCTCCGAGGTCAGTGGAGATCTGAATCGAGAAGTCAATACTGGGAATGGCATTGGCACACTGACCAGTATACACAGACCCAGCATGTGGGGAGCTGTAACATTGAAAAGGATTTGGATCTCCCTGTGCACTGGTCACTGAAAGCAATTTTGCAGAGCAGAAAACAGATAGGCAGATAAATCGTGTATTCACCTTCATTTCAAGGGGATTTGAATCCAGGAGTAAGGGTGTTTTAATGCAGCTGAGCAGGGCCTTGGTGAGACCTCATCTGGAACATTGTGCAGTATTGTGTGCAGTGTTGGTCTCCTTACCTAATAAAGGAGAAACCTGACATTGAGGGAGAGCAGTAAAGGATAACCAGACTGATCTCTGGGATGACAGGCTTTTTGTGGGGCGGCTATGCCTGTATTCCATGGGCTTTAGGAAAATGAGTGGAGATCTCAGTGAGATATATAAAACACTGTTAGGGCGAGACAGATTGGAAACAGGGGTGACAATTCCCCTGGCTGGGACTTCAAAACAAGGGACGACAGTATTATGTACAGACAGGCCACTCTGCATTGAGATGAGAATAAATGTTTGCACTCAGAGACTGGTAAACCTGGGGTACTATCTCCCAGAGCAGGCTGTGGAAACCAAGGCACTGAATATAAATATGGATTTCTGGAAACTAAAGGGATAGGGAGGCAGCAGGGTATGGTATGAAGATAGAGGTTCAGATACCATCACACGTTGTTGTCCAATAACGTGGTGGTGTGTTCCTGTGCATCACTGTGTTGCAGAAAATCATGCAATATTAATTATGTGGTCTATGGGGAAAAGAGGATAATGGGCGAACTGCAAAATATCAGTAAAAAATTAAAGTTAGTCTAACACACACTAGCACAGTCTAATTAAACCTTTAAATCATATTTTGTTATGAAATAGTGTTAATAATGACAATTCAGTCACTGGCTACATCCCTGTACCTTTCACCAAGCTCTTCACCAGAAAGTGCGCAGGACTGACTGACCACGTGATGCCAACATGGAATTCCACTTCTCCTGAAGATTCTCCCCCTGTTTGAAATAAAGTTCCTTCTAATTGGATAGAGCAATTCCCCGTTTCAAGCTCAGGTTCAAAGCTTGCAGAGCGGATTTCATTCCTGTTTTAGCTGAACATTCACAGGGTGCATTTGGCAGACAGAGGATCCTGAAGCTGGGTTTTGTTGTTCAGCTGGTGCCTGGCAAGGAGTCGCGTCACAGTGAGCGGGAGTAAACTTTATAGAAAAATGGTGCACAACTCACGAATCGCATTGCAGTCAAATCACGTTTAATAAACACGCGTTATCAGAGAACTGCTTGTATATTGAATCGAGGAGCAAGATTGATGGACTGAAGAGCTACAACAGTTCTTATTTTATGTTTCACAATGTTTAAACATATTAATAGATATGAACACTGTGTCGGGAAAACTGCATTGAGGAGATTTTCTCAATGAACTAGAATGGGGAAGGCTCAATGTGTTGAATGACCTACTCCTTTCCCGATGTTTTCGTGCAGCCTGTGGGAAAGCTCTGTAAATGTTGTCACAAGCTCTCAGATGTTAGGAAGTAGGACTCTGCAGGGTCAACAGGACTGTGATTCCCGTTCCCTTTTCTGATATCAAGCCAGGTGCCGGGTATTCTGTCTGTTTATTTCCTTTAAGACCTCGGAGCAGTGTGATACAATTGAGTGTCTTGCTTGGCCATTTCAGGGACCATTGAAGAGTTTATCACATGTCTATGTGTCTGGAGTCACTTTTAGGCCATACAAGGAAAGCACAGGAGGTTCACTTCCTAAAAGTACATTGGGAAAGAGATCGAAGTTTACAATCAACATTGGATGCAAGGTCACTGTTACAATCACCAGATTCTAGATCTTGATACCACCAGCTGCCAGAGCATTATCCTGTATTGGATTAGTAATCCAGTGACATTTCCACAACAGCACCATCGCCACTATCGGAAACCACAATGAGCGAGTTATTTCTGGACTGCTTGACAGCTCTGTCAAAAAGAACTCCCACCAATTTGATTATCGTGAAGGGACTGAGAGGGTGGTAAATGGTCAGAATGTAATTATTCACCTATTAGGGGACCAGACATAGTTGAGTAATTTTCCACATTGCTGAAAATGTGTTGCTGGAAAAGTGCAGCAGTCAGGCAGCATCCAAGGAGCAGGAGAATCGACGTTTCAGGCATCAAACCTTCTCCTGTTCCTTGGATGCTGCCTGACCTGCTGCGCTTGTCCAACAACACATTTTCAGCTCTGATCTCCAGCATCTGCAGTCCTCACTTTCTCCTCGATAATTTTCCACATTGCCATGGAGTTGTCAGAGTTGGAGCTGGAATGAAACAGCTTCCCCAGGGACACGGCCCTGTTGTGCAGCACAAGCCTTCAGTCCTATTGCAGGAATGGGGTCAGGGTCCATTGCCTTTTTCGTATCTACTGTGTTCAGCGGTTTCTTCATGTCACATGCAGCGAATCGAATTGGGTGAACACTGCCATCTGTGATTCTGTGGATATCATGGCGAGGATGAGGTGGATCATCCTTTCAACACCTCTGGCTAAGGATGGTACAGATACCACATCCTTGTCTTTTTCACTGATGTGCAGGGCTGTTCTATTATTTAGCATGGGGATATTTCTGGTGTCCTCTCCTCCAGTAAGTTTTTTTATTAGGACATCGACATTTATGTCTGGATGTGGCAGGACTGCAGAGCTTAAATCTGATCTGTTGGTCTTGGGATCATTTCGTTCTCTCAATCAGATGCTAGTTCTGCTGTTTGGAATGAAACCACTCAAGTGCCGTAGCTTTGTTGGTTTGTCATCAGCTTTAGGTACACATGGTTCTGACTGTGGCATGTTCACCCACTCTCGTCACTGAACCATTGCTCGGCTTAATGGTAATGGTAGGCTGATGGAATATCCTGGGGAAAATGATACAGATTATGTTTGAATACAATCCTGCTTCTGTTGCTGCTGTTGTCTACAGCATCACATGAAAGCCCAGTTTGAGCTGCAATATCTGCAATTCAATTCTACTGACTCTCCCCCAGTTCACATCGAGACCCATTCACCGATCAACCATGTACTCAGTGACCGCACCTGGTTTATGATGCAGTAATATTTCCATATTCATATTCTCATTCTGCTGATGGTTCCTCCTTGGTGCCATGCTTCCAATTTGTTATATTACTCAAACCCTTTAACATATTCATCTGAATCTTTTCCTTGCTTGTCGTGCCATTTGCGTTTGAATTAAATGTGTTTCCCTCTGGTTTTCTCCCTGACCATGATTAAGGGCTCTGTGGTGTCAGTGATGTCAGCCTTATGCAGTTTCTGAGCGAATGAATGTGTGCACTTCAGTTCCCAATGTAGGGCGCTCCGTGTTGGACAGGGCGTTTGAGCAGCTTTCAAACACGTCATTGGAACTTGTTCAAAAACAGAAATTCCTGAAGAAGTAAAGCAGCTCTGGCGGCATCTTCTGTAGTGAATGTAGAGTTAATCTTTCGAGTCCAGTGGCCCTCTACAAAGCCCGCAGTTTCTTCAGCAATTTTTGTATTTATTTTGTATTTATTTCCAGTATCCACAGTTATTTGTTTCATTGAAAATTTGTGCTGTGCCTATTCGTTTCTGAAGAACCTCAGCAGGTCTGGCAGCATCTGCAGAGACAGAGAAACAGAGTTAGCGTAACAAGTCCAATGTGACTTGTTCTGAACTGAAAAGGGTTGGCTTTTTAATCCCTTGCTGGAGATGGGAGATGGGTGATTTGGAAAAGAGGGCGTGGCAAAAGATAATCGGGCTGTTATCAGTGGTGAACGAGAATATGATGCAAAATGGGTTTAAATTAAGGTGTGAATGGGGGAAGGGGTTCTCTCTCGTTGAATGTAAGATAAAGAAGACACAACCACACAAGGCCATAGGGAGAACAGGAGAAAGAATGTCGACAATGTGGTATTATATAGATCTAGTTCTATACGTTTTCACAGTATACATCATCACTGCCTTCACACTATGAAATTCACGTGCTTGACCTCTTATTGGCACTAGGAAGAGTTTCATGCTGCCTTAGGTTTGTAACATAGAGCAAAACTAACAGTATGAAGTTTGGGCTGTTTTGTACACCTGTCATTTTTAATATTCTTTCAAATTTGCAGTACTTATCGTTAAACGTTTGATCTTGAAGTTAGTATCAGATGGAGTGTACGAGTTTGAAGGGTGGCATTCTAGAAGTTTATAATATTGTGGGAGGCATGGATAGAGTGAATAGCGAAGGTTTTTTCTGTAGGATCGGGGAGTTCAAACACAGATGCATAGCATTAAGGTGGAAGGGGGGGAAACTTGAAAGGGACAAAGGGACAAAGTTTTTTACACAGAGTGTGATGTATTATGGAATGAGTTGCCATAGGAACAGTGGGAGATGCAAGTACAGCTACAATATTTCACAGACATCTGGACCAACATATAAATGGGAAAAGTTTAGAGGCATTTGGGCCAAGTGCAAGCAGATGGGATTAGTATAATTTAGAAAACCTGGTCAGCATGGACAAGTTGGACCAAAGGGTCTGTTTGTGCACGATGTGACTGTATGAATGTAGAAACTGAGGAAAATGTACGAAAAGATATGATGTAAAAAATTGGTAAGAAATATTAAAACAAGCATCATGAGCTTTTCTGTCAACACAAAAAAAGCTTGAAGATGTGTGTGTGAGCTGAGAGGGAAGTGAAGTGAGGAAAGTACATTGAGGCCATTCGGAGGGTGTGACTGGAGAACTGGCCACAGGGAACAAGCAGATAATTTACACTAGTATTTTAAATCACATCTCATGGTGAAAGTACTGTAAGCATGTCAATGGTATAAACAAAATGGTAACAGGAGGGAAGTTATTGAACTGTCTCTAACAAAAGGATCAAGGTTTTTAACTAACAGATAAGAATAAGGGTAGGCAGTTCAGCAATAATTCATAGTTAATTTTAAAAGAAGTGGTCACAGAGTGACTAGCGGCATTGTGTGAAATATTCCATAACTCTTTGGATTACAGGAGTGTTCCAGTGAAACTGGAGAACGTCCAATGTGGCGCCTGTCTTCAAGAAAGGAATGAGACAGAACGCAGGAATAATTTAGCCTAACCATTATTGCTGGGAATCTGCTAGAGCCTGTTATTAAGGAAGGCATTGCAGTGCACTTAGAAAAGCTTAACGCAGAGTTGGCATGGTTTTGTAAAGGAGATACTATTTTTGCTCTGTAAAATCATACAAATTCTGTTTTGGAGATCCCTGAGAATGTCAAGATTAGAGTCATGCTCTAAAAGTACAGCATGTCAGGCAGCATCCGAGGAGCAGGAAAAAAAAAAGTTTCGGGCAGGAGCACTTCATCAGAAATCCCTGAGAAAGTGACAAGCAGATTTGATAAAGTGCACTGGTCAACATGAGGGTTTCCAGACAGAGGCTTGTAGTATGATGAATAATATATTTGCATGGGATAATGGTTGCTTAACACATAGAAATAGGAGAGTCAGGATTAATGGATCTTTATGATAAAGATGTATCTACTGGATTACCACAAATATCAGGCCGATGGCATCAGTTATGTACAATCTATACTGATAGCCTGACGGCGGGAGCTGACTGCAATATACATTGGAGTTTGTGGATGACTTTGAGAACCAAAATGCAGGCTGCTATTTAATGAAGAGGAATCCCAAAACAGGAGAGATTGGAGTGATCCTAAGTATGAAACGTAACGTCTGCAAGTTGATGCAGCAAGTAACTAGTTTGGCTCATGAGGCGGCTTCCTGAGATGGAAGGGTTGAATTATTGAATTCATTTAAAATGGTGAGGCGATTATTCATTGTGGTTGAAATGAATGAGAGTGATATTACTGAAATGTACAAGATACAGAGGGGGCTTGACAAGGTAGATGCTGAGAAGGTGTTTCCCCAGAGTCTCGAACTCGAGGTGGTAGATACTGAATAAGGGACATCGATTTCAATCTGAGGTGAAAAATGATGAACTCTCTCAGAAGGGAGTGAATGTCTGGAATTCCCTAACACAGGGAGTTGTGGAGGGATGCAGGAAATTGGATCGGAAAGTGGAGTTGAGCCCGGAAGTAGTTCAGCCATGTTCTTATTGAATGAGAATTCAGTCTTGAGGGGCCGAATAGCCGTCTCATGTTCCTACTTCTTAGTTTT
The DNA here is from genome assembly GCF_047496795.1 of Chiloscyllium punctatum. Classification (NCBI taxonomy): domain Eukaryota; kingdom Metazoa; phylum Chordata; class Chondrichthyes; order Orectolobiformes; family Hemiscylliidae; genus Chiloscyllium; species Chiloscyllium punctatum. The sequence goes on from NC_092772.1 coordinate 24,347,967, forward strand.
TTATGTCATGCTTTTGGAAAGTAATTGGTTATTTTCCTGGAAGTCGTGTTGTACAGTATTGCATTCAGGAGAGGAGAAAATTTGCCTGAGTTAATCCTGGATGGGATATGAGATCTGCATTCAAAGCAATTCCAGAGCAGAAGTTACAGAGTGGGGAAGCATGGAAAAAGGGATTGCGGCTGGGGGCCACTTTCTGACCAAGCCTGGAATTTCCAAATGCATTTCCGAAACTCCACCTAACCATCGGCGTGGCTTCAATCTCCCTGTTTGTAGCAGGTCTGAAGGGCTGATTGGAACAGCAGAACATAGGGCTGAGGGACACGAGTGGGCCATTCAGCCCTTTGACACTATCCCACCAGTAAATAAGGTCATGGCTCATCTCATTGTGGTCCCAGCTGCACTTTTCTCTCCATGCACCATTATTCCTGATTCACCTGCACATGGAAAATCAGACAAAGCTAGCCCCGATATAATATAAAGATTCAGCCATCTCAAACTTCTGGGGAAGGGAATTTCACTTGAGTGAAATCCGACTTTGTGAATATTTGCTCACTCCGGTTCTGACTGAAGTTGGAGGGTGTCACTGTTTCCTTTTCTAGTCCCACTCCTCCACTGCTCACATCAAGTTTTAAATGTAACCGGGTCGGTGATATGACCGATGATAAAGGTCTCAGACGGGGTCAGGTTCAGTGACAGGAACAAGTCAGGCAGATTTCTTTCGTCAGCCGCACGTAACTAATAGGGCGAATGGAGCTGCATGTTAGATTTGTGGTAAGCACTGCTGCCTCATATCAGCAAAGAGCTAAGCTCAATTCCAACTTTGTCCCACACTCTATGTGGAGTTTGAACATTCTTCCCGTGTCTGTGTGTGTTTCTTCCCAGTTTTCTAGTTTCCTCCCACAGTTCAAAGATGTGCAGCTTAGTTTGATTGGCAATGGTAAATTACCGATTAGTCTGTTTAGTTTTGTTTTCTCAGGGTGTAGTGAGTCTTTGGAACACTCTTCCCTGCAGACCATTCGAGGCAGAGATATTGAATATTTTTGAGGCAAGGTTCACGAATCATAGATGAGTCAAGGATTATCGAGGAGTGTGCAGCAATGTGCAGTGTTGGGGAAAATGTAGACAGTGGTACTGAATGACACGGCTCCAGAATATCTAGGAATTAAACGAAATGATAACATCGATAAAGTTTTAGAGGGGAAACAAGATGGCAGCGATCTGAATGGTCTGCTTTGCTCATCTCTATCATAATAATGCTCTACCCCACCTCACCACAGTCAGTTACTTACAATTGAACACTAAAAGAGCTACAGAATCCTCACTAATGCCATTTTGTCAAGTGGAAATGACAAAATATTGGAAAGGATCGAGTAAGTCCCAACACGCAGTACACCCGTCAGAAGCTTTCAGTATGTCTGTGGCCGCACCTGTAACACCCTCTGCTCGTTCAATAGACCGAGTTACTCACCAGGACTTGGTCACCGAGTTCACCAAGTTACGGGAAATGACTGAAACCATGATTGAAGAAACAATCAGCAGGAAGATAGAACCACTCTCAGAAGTGCTCCAAAAACATGAACAGCAACTTGAAAGCCTTGGAAACAGAACAGATGAGGTCGAGAGACAAACTGCAGGGGCAGAGACTGTGATCGATTCCTGTAAGGAGCGGATCCTCACCCTTGAAAAATAGGTCCGTACCTTAACTAAACAAGGTGACGACATCGAGAGCAGGGGCAGGATGAAGAGTGTTCATATCATCCGTCTGCTGGACCGACATAAGGTGATCAGCCAGTGAGTTTTTATTTGAGAGAACTGGCTGCAGAGATTCCTTCACTTCGAAGCTGAAGAGGGACGGGTGAAGAGTGAGACAGTTCATCGGGTTACGGTGCGCAGGTCAGGCTCAGACCAACGCCCTCACCCTGTCCTTGGGCGATTACATTGTTGTAGGGACAAACAAAGACTTAGGGAAGCTTCCAGAACACAGGGAAGAGACCCGAAGAGGGCTCCAGGAGTATGTTCTTTCAGGTCTTTTCAGCGGCAGTGATTCAGAAAAGAAAATCTTTTGATGATATCAAGAGAAGATTAAGGGAACGTGAGATTCGGTATTCCTTAATGGGCTCAGCGGTGCTCCGTATGCACTAGTGGATCTTTCAATAGATCCATCAACTCTCCAGAGGATGCGAAAACTTTGTGGACACTTTAAAGTAGGCTGGATGCATTATTGGAAAGCGATAACCTAGTTTCCCTTCTTTAAAAGAAAGTTTGTTGACCGTTTCTGGTATTAAGCAGTGTTAAATTATAGTCGGGGGTGTGTAGAGTACACACTTTTAACTTCTTCATCAGTAATACTACTCATTTTTCTCTTGATTAGTTTGTGTGTCGGGTTCGGCTCAAGCTGGAGAGAGTTATGAAGGTGATCGTGATGACTGAATACCTACCTAAGGGCAGTTCTGTCCCGATGTTTGTGATTAATTGCCCTGGATGCAGTATTGATAATGGGGCAGAAGATAGAGATTTATGACATGCAAATGCCCCCAGTCGGCAGGGGGTAAATGCCCCTCCTGAGTGCCACTGGCACTTTGTATTTTTTTTGTTTTAGAATGTATATAGTTTTGGAACGTTTTGAGAGCTTGTTACTTGTAGTAGCATTAGTTTGTATGTTTTTTTAAGCTCTATGATTCTTTTTACATTGGTGCTCAGTAATTTGTAATTCGAGTTCTTCCTCTCTGGAGTTCAAAATATTGTGTAATGGCTAATGTCATGCTTAAATGGTGTATCTGGAACATTAAGGGGAGCCATTCGCCAGTTAAGAAAAAGGAGAGGGTGGATATTGTCGTATTGCAGAGATGCACTTTGATAACAAGGAACATTTGACAGTACAGCAAGTTGGATTGGATCGGGTTTATTTCTTGTCTTTTATCACTAGGAATAGGAGAGAAGCCATACTGGTGAGGAAGAATCTTTCATTTAAATTAGTAGATTGTATTAGACACCCACGGGAGGATCATAACCCTCAAATATATATGGGGAAGAAAGCAGTAGTTTGAATGTTTATTGCTCCCTGGCTCACTGCCATAAATTCCTGATAGATGCATTTTCCAAATTAAGCAATCTTTCTTCGTAGCACATTATTGTAGGAGGAGATTTCAATTGTATTTTGCGCCCACGGCAGACTGCATGCCCAAAGGCTCCCAGTACCATCTTTCCAATCTAAGCAATTAGTGGATTTTTGTGTGGAACTGGGGCTGGTGGATGTTTGGAGGCAGATCCACCTCATAAATAGGGATTTTACTTTCTTCTTTAACCCGCAGAAATGCCACACTAGAGTTGATCTCTTCCACACCTTGCAGCAGTCTTCGATTCAGTGGTGTTCTGTACAATTGGGAATATTACCATTTGTGACCATGCAGCAGTATATTTATTGGTTAAGATTAAGGGCAATATAGCAGGTTCGAGACACTGGCGAATCTTTTTATTCTTAAGGATAGTAAGTACATTGAGTATTTCTGTAATGAATTCAGATCTTTCTTAGCCATTAATTTAGATTCAACCAGTAACCCATCCATTCTATGGAAAATTACTAAGGCTTATGCCAAAGGAATAATTATTCCTTAGGGTGCGGCAGAAGCTGGAGCAGGAACGCTTGCTCCAGGCACGGTTGAAGGCAGCCGAGAGGGCATACTTTGATAGACCCTCGGTGGCTAGGCTGCAGAGGATCACAACGCTACGGTCTGCAGTGAATTCCACGCTCACACAGACAGTCAAGAAGGTACTTACTTTTGCAAAGCAAAGGCTGTTTGAGCATGGTGATAAACCGGGCAAGTAGTTAGCCTATATTCCGATGAAAAAGAGAACCCCAAAGCCATTACCTCAACTAGGGAAGGTACTGGGACCCTTTCCTGTGATCACATAAAGATTAAAGCAGCATTTCGGAGATTTTACTCCGAATTATATCAGACAAAGCATTATGGGGATAGATGGATTTAGATGGAATCTTTCTTCAAGAACTTGGACCTGCCGGGGTAACCCCCAAATAAGCGTCTTGCCTTCATTCACCATTGTCGGTGCTGGAGGGTTTACAGCAGCTTCCAGGCGGAAAGGCACCCGGTCCTGACGGATGTCCACGTGAGTTTTATGAGGAATTTATAAACCTGTTGTCAGATCCGATGTTTACTATGTTACTCACTCACACAGTCACGACTGCATCCCACTATCCTTAAGAGAGGCTCATATCTCTCTTATTCTTAAAAAAAGGAAGACACCGAAAGATTGTGCTTCCTATAGGCCCATCTCACTTCTAAAGGTTGATTTCAAAATCCTGTCTGAGTCCCTTACATTAAAGATGGAAACTATTTATCCTTCCATTGTCAAAGTATACCATACCGGCTTATAAAAGGCTGCAGATATTCCAACAATGTTAGGAGATTCCTCAATATGATCCAAGCGTGTCAACAGCAAATTTTGCAGGTATTAATGATCTCTTTAGATGCAGAGAAGACATTTGCTTGGGTTGAGTAGCTGTATCTCTTCTATCCATTAGAATGGTTTTGTCTCGGCAAAGTTTTTATCAAGTGGCTGAGGGTCCTTGAAAATGACCCTCTGTGTGCGATCCTGTAAAATTAATATTTCTAGAGGCAGTCGACAAGGTTGTTTACACCAGTGTTGTTTACGATGGTGATGGAGCCACTGGTGAAGGCCATCTGCAGGGACCCAAACATATCTGCCACAGAAGTGGGATAGAAGTCACGTAAGATTACATTGTCTGCAGATGATGGTCTTAAATTTTTGTTAAATCCCAGTTTTGGTACCTCACCTCATGCAATGCATCAGTTCGTTTGGTGTCTTTTCCGGCTATACCATTGATTTTACGAAGTCAGGCCATGCCTCTGGGCAAACTCAGGGAAACACCTGATGCCGTGGGAGAATCCTGATTTCCTTTTCAATGGTCCGGGGGGAATGGGGATGTTCCCTATTTAGGTATATTCATTAATCCTATCTTTGGACTTATATTTAATGTGTGATTTGTCCATTTGTTTGACAAAATTAAACAAGATCTTTGAATACTTCCAATATCCTGGCTGGGTCAGATAGCTCTTATTAACATGAATTCCCTTCCTTATTTGCTATACCCTGTGTGAATGCTTTCTTTGATGTTTCCCAGACAGACATTTAGGAGATTAAATGGATGATGTAGCTCTGATTTGTCACCATAAGCGACCCCTTATCAAGTTAACCAAATTAGAACAACCCCACAGTTTGTGGGGAGTAGATCTCCAGGATGTTAAAAGCTATCAATTAAGCTCTTCTTTACCCGATGTTAGTGAGGCCTCGGTGTCAATATGGTTCGATATTGAAGCTTCTCAGGCAAAGTGCTCCCTTATTAGTCTGCTATTCATAGACAAAATGAGGACAGTTAGGAAGTATTACCATTTCCCAATAAATATCGACAACTTTAAAGTAGGGAGGGCAATGTGTCCGATCGAGGGCAACATAGCCAAACGTCATTTCTTACCCCAAAGCGTGGTGTACCATGTTTCCGACGGGGAATACTGGATTCCATGCTTAAACTATGGACAACTCGTGCGTGTACCTTGCTTTGATAGTTTATCTGAGGGAGAAACAAGGATGTCCTTTGATCAAATAAGTCGTAACTATAGACTACCGAGTAGAGATCTCTTCTGTTTTCTTTTTATCAGATCAGAGATGCTATTCAGAAAAGAACCACGCTTTTAACAGATCCGATACAGAGAAGAGGGTGCTTATTGCTAAGAACACACTCTCTCTCAGTACCCTTTATCATTTGTTGGAGAGTGACCTCTCAGACGAGACATTGTGACTTTCTGAGGTCTACAAAGAGAGTTGGGGATTCAGATCTCTTTGGACATAGGGGAGGATATTTGTGTAAATGCAAGAAGGATTTCAATCTGCAAGAAGATTCTTCCCATGCAGTTAAAGATTCTTCATAGAGTCTATCTGGCCCCAGACACTCTCTCAAAATTCAAAATGGAGTATGTCTTAAATACAAAATGACTATGGACACTCTTACTCATTGCTTGTTGCCCTCCCACCGGCGCTATAGGAGTGGTGTGCTCGCTGGGATGGAGAGGATCTTGCGGACCGAATTGGAGATGGATCAGGTTTCCCTTTTCCTGGGCCTGCCCAGTCTACCTTACTCAGATGTGCATAAGAAAAAATACTTTAATACCCTTACTCTCTGAGTTCAGAAAAAAAGTTCTGTTGCATTCGGTGTCTGAAAACCCACCTGGGTCTATTGGTTTGTCATAACCTCGTCATGGAGCATAGCCCTTTGGACTTTTTTAAAGGTATGTTGCACCATAAAATAGAGGATTTTTATAAGACATGGCAGCCCTTTTTGAATTACCAAGGTACAGGCTGATCTGCCATTCTAATAAGGACTTTTATATAGCTATGACGAACTTGACTAATGAATCTAATGGGCAGAGAGGAGGAATTACGAACAAATGAACGTGTATTAGTTAATGCTCTTGAAGGTTGAGAGCTATAGTTTTTTTACACTGAGTTCTACTATTCGTTTTATTAGTTATTTTATTTTTCTTCGGTCCGTTGATTTACCTTTTCTTTATGTCCATGCACATGGGTGTAATTGTGTTCAATTTGCATTGATTTTTGAGTTGGGTACTTATTGGTTCATCGAAGCATTAAAAAGATTTTCTCTGAATAAAAATATTTTTGAAAAAATTAAAATATTAACATGGATAGAATAGAGTCCCAAAGGACCACTTTCTTGTTAGTGATACCACAAATTATGGTTTACCTTAAGGGTCATCACACCTCGGGTGACAGGATGATGTTGAGAGGGTGTGCCCTTCGTGGCAACCTCTGTCTGTGTGGAGATTTGAAAATGCGCTGTTGGTCCACAATACCACCAATTTTAGTGTCACCTTCAAATTTACTAATCATGCCTTATAGAGACTGAAGAATATCATTGAAATAGATAATAAACAACAATGGACCCAGCACTGACCAGTGAGGCATTTCATGTATTACAGGCCTCCACTCCGAGAGCATCCTTCCACTATAACCCTCTGTTTACTACCATCAAGCCAATTGTGCATCCAATTTATCAGCTCCCTCTGGATTCCATGCGAATCTAACCTTCCAGATCAACTAATCAAGAGTAATCTTGTCCAAGGCCTTACTGAAAACCATACAGACAATGTCTACTGCGCTATCCTCATCAACATTCCTGGTCACTTCATCAAAGAACTCAAACAAATTTGTGAGGCATGATCTCCCACTCACAAAGTCATGCAATCGTTCCAGTCTAAAAACAACGATTAATAATAATTGTTAAAATAAATAACAACAAACAATAATAAATAATAGTAAGATGACATTTGCAATGGACAATAAATTATCCATGGTTTGTGGCATTGGAACGTGCATCATTGGTGAAGGGCAGAATAGATTTTGTGGAGAAAGTGAGGACTGCAGATGCTGGAGTTCAGAGCTGAAAATGTGTTGCTGGAAAAGCGCAGCAGGTCAGGCAGCATCCAAGGAGCAGGAGAATCGACGTTTCGGGCGTGAGCCCTTCTTCAGGGAGGGCTTCAGGATGATTCCTGAAGAAGGGCTCCTGCCCAAAACGTCGATTCTCCTGCTCCTTGGATGCTGCCTGAACTGCTGCGCTTTTCCAGCAACACAGAATAGATTTTCTACCTGTGTCATTGAACTGCGTTGGAAAAAGGCAAGGGTGGCATGGTGGGTCAGTGGTTAGCACTGCTTCCTCATAGTGCCACGGATCCGGGTTTGATTTCAGCCTCGGGTGACTCTCTTTTGGAGTTTGCACATTCTCCCTGTGTTTGTGTGGGTTTCCTCTGGGAGCTTCATTTTCCTTACACAATCCAAAGATGTACAGGTTTGGTGAATTGGCCACTGCCTTATGTGCATTAGTTAGGGTTAAATATAGATTACGGGCATGGGACTTGGTGGGTTGCTATTCAGAGGGTCGGTGTGGCCTTGTAGGGCCAAATGGCCTGTTTCTATACTGTAGGAAATTGAAAAACAATAAACTATTTCTAATCAAACCCTGTCTTTCCAAACGTGTGTATATCTTATCCCTCAGAATCTTCTCAAGTAACCTACAGACTCCAGATGTTAGGCTTCCCGGTCAATAGTTCCCAGATTTTTCTTTGCTTCCCTTCCTGAATAATGGCACAACGTTTGCAACACTTCAATATTCTGGAACCTAACCTGCGGCTAACGATGATACAAAAATATCACGCAGGTTCCCGTAGTTTCTTCCGTAGCCTCTTGCAATGTTCTTGGATGCATCTGTTTAGGACCAGGAGATTTATCCACCTTCACACATTCTAATGCATCCAACACGTCCTCTCCTGTGATGTTGACTAACCCCAAGGTATCAACACGACCTTTGTTAACCTCCCAAGTCTTCTTGTATTTCTCCACAGTAAAGACAGAGGAGAAATATTCATTGAGAATCTCACACATCTCCTATGGTTCTAGACATGCATGTCCACCTTGGACCTTGAGGGGTCATATTCTCATGTAGTTATTCATTTAACTTTAATATACTTAAAGAACCTCTTTAGATTCACCCTAATCTTCTCAGACAATGCTATCCTGTGCGCCCTTTTCGCCCCTCTGATTTCCTTCTTCGGTTATCTCCTGTATTCCCTGTACACCGCCAGGGATTCCCTTGATCCCAGCTGTATGGACCACATCCACACCTCCTTTTTGCCTGTCAAAACCTCAATATCTCCTGACATCCAGGATTCCCTCTTCCTGCCAACCTTGCCTTTTACCCTCACAGGAACATATAGACCTTGAACTCCAGCCATTTCACTTTTAAAGGCCTCCCACTAGCCGGGGATCGCTTCGCCTCTAAACAAATTCCTCTAACCAACCCCTACAAGCTGCTGTCTAATTCAATCAAAATTCGACTTCCAACAATTTAGAAATTGAACATGCGGGCCAGTTTTGTCCTTCTGCATAAGTATTTTAAATCTATGGTCAATGGTCCCAGCGTGTTCCCCCACTGTCACCTCAGTCACCTGTCCTGCCCCATTTCTTCGACTCGGTGAAGTTTTACCCCTTCTCGAATTGCACCCTCTACATACTGCTTGAGGAAACGTTTCTGAACACACTTAACGGATAGACGCCATCTCAGTCCTTAATTCTATGTAATTCTCAGTCAATGTTAGGAAAATTAAAATCTACGACTATGGCAATCCTACTGGACCTGCAAGTCTCCCCAATCTCTGTACATATTTTAATTATTCTAATTCCCGTTTAGTATTGGGGGCCTATAGTACAACCCAAATAATATCATCATTCCCTTTTTATTTCTTAGCTTCCCCTACAAATCCTCAATGGATGATTCATTAGTACTGCTGTGGTACTCGCCTTAATCAAAAATGAAACCCTCCACACCTCCTTCCACCCACTCTGTCTCACATAAAGCACCTGTACTTTGGTACATTAAGCTGCCAGTCCTGTCCCTCCCTTAGCCATGTTTCTATAATGGCTATAATATCCCAGTCCCACGTATCTCTCCACGCACTGAGTTCATCGGTCTTACCTGTCAGCCGTCTTACATTGAGACAGATGCAATTTAATCCAACAAGCGTTCCTTGCTGCCTGTCGTGTTCCTGCCTAACCTATCTCTGCACTTTACTGTTTGCGATTACGGTATCTCCTTCCAGCCTCGCACTTGCAACTCTGCTGTTGAGGATCCCACGCCGTCCCCCACGCCAGCCAATCGAGTTGAAACCCTCCCTTGTAGCACTAGCAAACCTGCCAGCCAGGATATTAGTCCCCTTCCAATTCAGGTACAACCCGTCCTTCCTGAACAGGTCACCCCTGCCCCACAAAAGATCCGAGTGATCTAAAACTCTGAATCCCTACCTCCTGTACCAATTATTTAGCAACGCACTCCTCTGCCAAGTCCACCTGTTCTTACCCTCACTAGCACGGAACACTGGAAGTAAACCGGATATTACCACTGTCGTGGTCCTGTCTTTTATTCTTTTTCCTCGCTCTCTATAATCACTCTGCATGACCTCATCACTACTTCTACCTGTGTCATTTGTACTAACGTGCACAATGACTTCTGGCTGCTCCCCCACCCTGGTGAGAACGTTCTGCAGCCGCTCTGAGACATCCTGGACCCTGGCACGGAGAAGGCTATACATCATCTTGGATTCCCATTTGCAGCCATAGAATCTCTTGTCTGATCCCCTCACATATCGAGTCTGAATAATTACTTCTGAAGTTATTCGTCTCGCATAACCTTCTGACAATGGGATTTCTTCCTGAAACATTTGGATTTGGTTGAATTGCTTTGCTTGAGGCAGTGGGGAGATTCCAATGAATCATCATCAGGAATCTTCCATAAGTGGAAAAGACGACTTGGCTTGTTTTCAATCCCACACATTGCTGTGTTGAGCGGCAGGGAAAGAGAAAGGGAGCAATAGGCTGTTCCTTCACAGATAGGCTACATTTTTCTATCTGTAAGTTAAATCAGTAACGTTATCAGGCCCCCAACGGGACCATGTGAGCTCTCCTTGAATATTGTCCGAACTATATGACTCCATCACATTCCCGACTCCAGGTCAATGCTTTATTGCTGTTGTCATACACCGAATCAATTCATTAACAATAAATGGCCCTACGTGTTTTGAAGATCCGTTAATATGTGCCTGCATAATGTAAACATAAGCGTTTGATGACTTCACAATATCTGTGTTAAGATGAATATGTTTTATTCTTAAACAAATACAGAAATTGCTGGAAAAGCTCAGCCTGTCTGGCATCAGATAATGAAGAGAAATCAGAGTTCAATTTTTCGGTCCAATGACTTTTCCTTTGAACCTGACTTGTTCTTAAATTATTTCTCCAATTTTATTCTCCCACATAAGAAGAAATATCCATCCGGTATTAACCAACTACACTCTTCTCAAGATGTTATACGGTCAATAAAGCATCTCTCATTCTCAGGTCGAACTGTTCCTTTTTCGTAACATAAGGCCTTCATCCCAGGAATGAGTAAAGAGAAAAATCTATGAAAAGTTTCAAAAGCAATTTTGTTTTTATCAGTTAAGGCAAGTATACCGACACATAATACATCAGATGTGATCTCAGCAATGCCCTGTACTGATGCAAAAATCATCGCTAAGATCAAACACAACACCCCTTGCACGGAACAGAATAATTCCATTTACTTCCAAATCACCAGCTGCATCTTCAGAGTCATTTGATGTGATTCATGTACTAAGACACACAGATCCCTCTGTACCACTCAGTTCTGCATTCTCCTTGCAATTAAATAATTTTCTGCTGTTTTGTCTTTTCCCCAAAACAGAAAATTCCCATCACAGAAATGTACTTTTTTTCTGCTGAAGGTTTGCTCAAAACTGTCCTCTGTCTGTATGCGATTGCTTGATTCTCTGCCCTCCCCGTCTGCACCCCATTGAAGATGATCCGCCCTCTCCCTGTCTCTATCCCATTGCAGATGATCCGCCGTCCCCTGTCTGTATCCCATTGCAGACGCGCAGCCCTCCCCCAGTCTGTATCCCATTGCAGACACTCTGCCCTCCCCCTGTCTGTGTCCCATTGCAGATGATCCGCCGTCCCCTGTCTGTATGCCATTGCAGATGCTCTGCCCTCCACTGTCTGTATCCCATTGCAGACGTGCAGCCCTCCCCCTGTCTGTATCCCATTGCAGACGTTCTGCCCTCCCCCGTCTGTATCCCATTGCAGATGATCCGCCGTCCCCTGTCTGTATCCAATTGCAGATGCTCTGCCCTCCCCGTCTGTATCCCATTGCAAACGCTCTGCCCTCGCCCTGTCTGTATCCCATTGCAGACGTTCTGCATTCCCCACGTCTGTATCCCATTGCAGATGATCCGCCGTCCCCTCTCTCTATCCCATTTCAGACACTCTGCCCTCCCGTGTCTGTATCCCATTGCAGATGATCCGCCATCCCCTGTCTCTATCCCATTGCAGATGCTCTGCCCTCCCCCTTTCTGTGTCCTCTTGCAGACGCTTTGCCCTTCCCCATCTCTATCCCATTGCAGACGCTCTGCCCTTCCCATGTTCGTGTACCATTGCAGACGCTCTGCGCTCCCCCTGTTGTATCATATTGTCGACGGACTGCCCTTCCCCTGTCTGTATTCCACTGTAGACGCTATGCCTTCCCCGTCTGTATCCCATTGCAGACACTCTGCCCTTCCTCTGTCCGTATCTCATTGGAGACGCTCTGTCTCCATTTGACATCTTATTGATTGACTATCCTGATGTATGAGCAAACTGAGCTCCATCCTCTTCATCCAATTCATTGGTGTGGATTGTAATTTGTTGATGACCTCACACATATCCCTGAAGAATTCCACTATTTACAGATTGCCAAAAATAAAATGAGTAATGATCGCTTGTCTGTATTTCCTGAGGCTGCCCAAGGCACCCCTGCTCCTGCATAACAGCCTGGGATGGTTATATGGCGTCTTCCTGTGCTGTGTAATTTACTGAAATTATTCGAATACTTCATTCTATTCCTGTCTAACCCCATGGAGGTTCATTACGGCCACCCCCTGCTGTATTGTCACGATGCTGACTGGCTCAATGGGATCTTTCTCTCCCTCTGTAACAGCCTCGAAGGGTGAATTGACAGAACAACGAGTGAGGTAGGAGCAGCAGTTGGCCATTCGTCCCCTCCAACTTGCTGCTCAGTTTAGAAACATCATGGCTGGTCTGATTGTAGCTGAATACCCCTTTCCTGTCTGTTCCCAATAAACATTGACTCCTCTGTCCATCAAAGGTCAGTCAAGGTCAGCCTTGAATATCCTCAATGACGCAGACTTCACTGTTCCCGGGGGATGAGAACACCACAGATCGCACAATCCAAAGAAGAAAGGAGCAACGTTATCTCAAATGGAAATGGGAGACCCCTTTTATATTAAAGCGTGTTAACCTCACAACAAGTCACCTCCTCTTTTCAGAAACAAGGGCACAGCAAATAGGAACAAATATATACCATTCAGCCCCTCAAACGTATCCCACAGTCCCATTGACTGTTCAGTCAAGTATTTATCAAACTCAGCTTCGACTGCACCCTTGGAAAATAATCCTGACTCCTTAAGGCCACAGAGCATAGGGAATTGGAATTAGGCCATTTGGCCCATCAGGTCTACTTTGCAGTTTGATCCTGTCTGGTGTGTATCTCAACACAATTTTCCTGCCTTCTCACATAAATCTTGATCGTGGTTTTAATCTAACCTTTGTCTTAAAGACATGGTTGCATCAGTGTCTCTGTATGTGTGTGCGATCGCGTGTGTGTTTCTGTGTATATCTGTTTAATGGCAGGAGACAGGGTGATGATGGATGGTTGTTTTTTGAACTGAAAGCCTGTGGGCAGCGATGATACAGAGGCAAAATTGTTGGGTCCACTTTTGTTTGTCATTTACATAAATGATCTAGATGAGAATTATAGAAGGTATATTTCGCAAATTTGAGGATGACATCAAGTTTAGGTGTACAGTGGACATTGTTTGTATAATAGTGAACAACGGAAGATTACAAAGAGACCTTCATTAATTAAATCAGTGATTCATAGAGATGTACAACAGGGAAACAGACCCTTCAACTCGTTCATGCCATCCAAATATTCTAAATTAATCCACTCCCATTTGCCAGCATTTGGCCCATATCCCACTAATCATAAAGCCACCCAGTTGACTTTTAAATGCTGTAATTGTTCCAGACTCCACCATTTTCTCTGGCAGCTTATTCCATAGAAGCACCACCCACTGCAGGAAAAAACATGTTGCTCTTCATTGTCTTTCAAATATTTCTCTTCCCACCTTAAACCTATGCCTTCTAGTTTTAGACTCTCCTATCTTGGGGGGAAGGAACCTTGACCACACCATATCCATGCCCTTCATAATTTTATAAACGTCTAGAAAGTGTAAATGTGACTCCAATCAAGACGGTTGGCTGCGCTTTCAGTCATCCTGGGTCTGTAGTCTTAAATTCAATAGTCGTACCTCTTCCTTCTCCACCAAGACACTATTCCAAAAAAGTTTAATCAACTTGTTCAGACATGTGAAACATCTCTGTGGGTGTTGAAACGAGAATTTTCGGCGCAGTGATAGATACATTACCATCATTCAGCACTAGCCCCTAAAGCTGCAACATGATGCTCCTGTATGTTGTTCATCAGCCTGTTGTAACATGCTGTGACACACCTCCATAGGACATGAATACGCTCCACCTTCTCCAGAGATAGGGGCACTTTCAAACATTCATGGACTGGAATCGAATCCAGAGCTCCGGCTCAGAAACGTGGGCACCATCCATCAAACAAGGCCTACACTATGGCCAGATTTTGGGTCATATTTGAAGTGTATAAATTTATTAAATTCTGGTTAACATTACCAAATTATACAGGAGACAATTCTCAGTGAAAAAAAGTACAAATTATTAGCCTCAACTATAGGATGTTGAGTGCATTCGCTGTACCTTTGAGATAAACTATGAACATCTTTAATTGCTTGGCTATGATTTCCGGTTTAAATGTCTTTTACCAGTAGTCTGCCAAACTAGGGAAAGAAATCCTGCAACACACTCTACACGATAAAGGATCTCGAATAGATATCAATACTGAACACCAGAGACGAGGAAAGAACACAATTCTGGGCCCAAAACACCGGTCACTATTTCAAATCTCTAACATATGGCTTCCCTCTTTCTAAAATCATTAATTGATATAAGACAACTATTTCCTATCCAGCTTTTGCTTACCGACTCCTCCTTCTGCCTGCACAAGGCAAACCAAGCTCTGGGTCTTGAGGAAACTCAAGGCTAGTGTCTGTCGGTCTTCTGGACAGGGGATTGTCGTTTTAAGCCGAAGGGGGAGTGTGAGGGGGCAATAATATCATTCACTGGGCTGATGTCTGTCAGATAGGGTGTAACCTGGATACATGTGAAGTATTGCATTTTGGTAAAACAAACAAGGGGAGGGCTTACACTATGAATACTAGGCTTTGGTAGTTACATAGAAAAGAGGGACCCAGGGGTGCAGGTATAATGCTTTGAAGTCTGTGGCGCAGGGTGTTTCAGGTTACTTCAGTGCTCAGACATTTGAGTTTAGAAGCTGAGCAGGCATGCTGAGATTGTTCAGTACATTGATAAAGCCTCTTCTGTAGTTCTGTGTGCAGTTCTGTTATAGAAAGGAGATTGTTAAGCTAAAGAGGGTTCAGAAGAGATGTACCAGGATGTCACCAGTAACACATCATCTTCCGCCTCAGGAGCCAACAAACACGCGGCATGAACATTGGATCCACTGATTTACAAATTTTCCCTGATCACCCAGATCCCAGATCCAACCCCCAAACTCACCTCTGCCCTCCAGAGGAGACCTAATACCAATCTTCATTCCCACCGCTCTGTCCCACACTCCCCATCGATCTATCACTATCACCTTCTACCTTCGCTCACCTATTACTTACCTTTCCCCAAGCCTCACCCCATCACCCATTTTCCTTTAACCCCCTTTCCCCTCGCCTGTCCTGAACAAGGGGTCTGCCTTAAACGTCGACTCTCTTGCTTCTCGGATGTTGCCTGGCTTGCTGTGCATTTTCCACCGCCATGCTTTACATACTCTGAATTATCAAACAGCTGCAGTCTCCATTATCTCGCAGGTACAATTCCCGGTTAACATAACCATGTCGTTGTCTGTTACAACCGCACATAGTCATAGGGACATTTTCTTCTCAGATCATGGACGATAAAAGTTCTTTTAATGTTTTACTGATATTGTAATGCCTGATTAGTAGTTAAAGAACATACGTTTCAATTTACAAACAGAGAAGCTTGCTCATGTTCTAATAAACCTCTGGCATTGCTCCCATATCCAAAGCAGATTGAATGTTTACACATGGTTAATCTACCAGCCCTAACATTTGTTCCCTCTGTCACCCCCACATATCCCACCCAGAATGCGTAAATATTAATTATAAGTTTTTTAAAAAATTTTAATAAAAAGTATTGAATTGAAATGGGTTAACCAGATATTTGTTCAGCGACTGAGATTGATCTCAGTCTCCGTGGATCCTAAATATGTCACTGGAGGACTTTCCTCTTCTATTAATGAGGGAATCGGTTCAATGTGTTATCCCATAGTATCAGTGGGAGCATCACTGACAGCACTAACAGGGATCAGCAGATCTAGAGAGAGGGGAAGGAGAGATCAGAATCTGATAACATTAGACTGGAATGTTACAACAATGGGCAGGAGTTTATCCGGGGGTCTTTATTTGCTTTCCCAACCTTGGTTCTCATTAACATTGCGGTTCTATGGTGTACTGATGGTTATTCAAAATGGTTACTATCCCATCCTCATTATAGTTGGTGTTCCTGGTAATTCATTTTATCTGTTCATAAAGCCAGGTTCGACTGAATTGCTGCTCATATTATTTAAAATTTAGAAAGGTGGACTTCAATATTTTCAATTCCAATGAAATTTTCCATTCCTCACAAATTGTAACGTGCAAATTACTCATGACAAATTGCTCACCAATATGCGAGGAGGAACCAGACTCTTCTCAAACTCCATAATCCTTCTAGCCCTGCACAGATCTACATTTCTATATCTTCCCCACTCACTATTTCTGTCCAATATCACCATTATGATATCCCCGTCTCCTCCTCAGCCTCAGAACCATCAATTGTGCCTTTGTTAAACCTGGATACAACTTATCAAGTCCTTTCTAACCACATGTCATTGGTAGAATAATTGATCTTGAGTATGTTGAACTTGTTCACTGCACAGAGTCTGTCAGACAGGCAGACACTGCATGCAACTTAAATCATTGAACCATAATCTTGAGGGACAGAAAAATAATCTGTTGATAACTCAAGAAGGAAATTGATGTAATTGAAGTGAAAACATCATCATTTGTAATAGAAAGGGCCCATCTGCTTACTTCCTGTCCTTCAGAGAAGTCAATGGTTATTCTTCCCCAGTCATGTCTGTGCAAACCCACAACAATGTGTTTTACTCTTTACTGAGCTGTGGAGCAGCTGAACAAGGCACTCAGTTCAAGATCCGTATAACATGCTGGCCTTGTCAGGGCTGCACACATCCCGTGAGAGAAGAACTAAAGTAAAGTTAGCTTCCTTCCTTTGCCTGTATTCCTTATTTCTTCACTTAATTAACATTCAGGGTAGGTGACCATTCCCTATTTCAAGTGCAATCTTTCGGACTGAGTCTGTCCCCAAGAGTGATGTTCATCTCCACAGGCACCTTTGGTGCTGGATTTACTGATGCTGACATACAGATGTAAGGATCTTTTAAATTCCACATCGATGGCAGTGCATAGAGACGGAATGGGGTTTTATGTCATAATAAAGATACAGAGACCGTAAGTGTGGGAAAGGAATTATAATGACCATCACTGAGAGTGTGGTTGAGACAGTATTTGGGGTATTATGGACAATTTTTTTTATCCTGAGAACGAATGATCTCATTGCTCTAGAGACAGTGTCAAGGAATTACACCAGAATAATCCCTGAGCTGATGGTAAAAGAGGAGTGAGTGAAGGTTAATCTGTAGCACTGTCAGAGAATAAGAGGTAATTGCTTTGAACCTTGATGGTGATGGGCAATCACCCGTTATGTTCTACACAGACACTAAGAAGATGATAAATTCCATGGCTTGTATTTTTATTTCACTCGGGATGCATGATTCTGGATATTTAAGTGCCTCTGAGGATAAAAACTTCAGTCAAATCCTGCCTTGATATCGGGGTCAATCCCTCTTACCTGAGCAGGTCAGTTAACCACTATTGTTAATGTTAATACGTGATGGCGTCTGTGTGGAGTGTGTTTTCTTCTCATAGAGGGTAGTGAATGTCAGGAATTCTCAGGTATAGAAGGTTAGGGGAGGTAGATCACTGCAAGTATTTAAAGAGGAGGTAGATGGAGTTTTAACCCGTCAGAGAGCTGAGGGGAGGGAAGAATTGGGCATTAAAGATGAGTTAATGCCAACAGTATGTCAGACATGATTGCATACAATGGCGTAAGCATCGGAATTATCTACTCCTGTTTCTTATGCTCTCATATTCTCTCACTGGAAAGTGAATGGTTATAATTTACCGAGAAGTGCTGTTATTGAATGTTGAGGACAGTGAGAGAAAAGTATCTAGTGAGCCATCTCTGGGCGAGATATCGACCCGATATTCACAGTGAATCTGGATCTACAACATGACCAACAAATGAAACACCAGTTGCAGCGAGGAGATACTCTGTAAAGAGGTGAGAGGCCTCTTTTGTATCAAGCCTGGATTTCCCATCACATTTTCCAACCCACACCAACTCACCCAGTGTTGAGGGACTGAATGATATCTTGTAATACTGTGGACCAGATATTTGGAGCAAGTGGTCTCTATCTACTCCTGTTCTGGTGGTATTAAAGACTGAATGGAACATAGGAACAGAGAACTGAGGAGCAGCAGTGGGTCATTAGACACTTTGTCATTGCTCGAACAGACAGTAAGATCGTGGCTGATCTGAGTGTGGTCTGCGCAGCACTTTTCTGTCTGTCCACAATTTTCCTCCATTCACCTGTCTGTCAAATGTTGCAAAACACAACTTTGAATAAATGCAAGCACCCAGCCAGAATACTAGGGAACTGCACAAAGTCAAAGTACACAGGCAGCACAATTCTGGAGTTCATCATTTTTTTATTTTTTCATGGAATGAGGGTGTTGTTGATCGGCCAACATTTATGGGCCACGTTTAATTACGCTGGAAGTAGTGGTGTTGAGCTGCCATCTTGGGAATAAACTTCTAGGGAAGAGAATTCCCATTTGAACAGGCCTGTGAGAATTTCTCATTCCTGCTCTGACCAATGTTGGAGGGTCACTGCTTCCTTTTCCAGCACCACTTTTCCACTGGTTTAAACAAATTTGAAGTGTAACCTCGGTCATTTTCTCGAAAAATGTGAGACACAGAGTCACACACATACAGACACATACACAATCGCACATGTCTGAAGATGATAAAGAATAAGGAATGGTTTCCAGAGTTTCATAGTATTTTTACTCATGAGATAATGTGTCCCAACTGCTATTCTGTCTCTGACGTTATTCTACTCAAACAAGCTGCTGGTATGAGACTTCTTCCTGGAACAGTTGGATTTGGCAGAATTTCCTTTCCTTAAAGCAGTGGAGTGATTCCCATGAATCCTCAATAGGAATTCTCCACGCTTGTTAAATATGACTCAGGGATTTTTTAATCTCACACTTTGCTTTCAGGAGGGACAAAGTAAGAGAAGAGGAGCATCAGACTGCAGCTTTCGACCATAAGATCATCGAACATCGGAACAGAAATGAGGCCATTGAGCCCATCAAGTCTGATCCGCCATTCAATTATGCTGACAAGTTTCTCAACCCCATTCTCCTGCTTTCTCCCTGTAACCCTTGATCCCTTTCATAATCCAGAAGCAAACTATCTCTATCTTAAATATACTCAATGATCTGACCTCCACTGCCTTATGTGGAAATGAATTCCATAGGTTCCCCACTCTCTGGCTGAAGACATTTCCCCTTACCTCCTTTCTTAAAGGATCTCCCTTTACTCTAAGGTTGTATCCTTGGGTTCTAGAATCTCCTACCAATGAAAGTCTTCTCAATATCCACACTGTGCAGGCCATTCAGTATTCTGTATGTTTAAATTAGATCCACTCACATCCCTCTGAACTCCATCAAGAACAGACCCAGAGTCTTCAAACATTCTCATATGTTAATCTTTTCATTCCTGGGACCATTCTCGTGTACCTGCTGTGAACCCATTCCAAGGTCAGCACATCCTTCCTGAGACATGGGGCTCAAAACAGCGCATAGTACTCCACATCTGGTCTGACCAGAGCCTTATAGAGCCTTAGAAGTACATCCCTGCTTTTACATTCAAATCCTTTCAAACTAAATTCCATTACTGCATTTGCCTTCCTAACCACTGACTCAATCTGCAAGTTTAAATTGAGAGAAGCCTGGAGTAGAACTCCCAAGTCCCTTTGCACTTCAGACATCTGAATTTTCTTGGTCGTCCATGTTTTTATTCTTCCTACCAAAGTGCATGTTCCCACAATTTCCCAGTTTGTACTCCATCTGCCACTTCTTTGCCCATTATCCAAACCTACCCACATCCTTCTTAATTCTCCCTGCCTCTTTGACGTTACCTGTCCCTATACCTATCTTTGTATCACGTTCAAACTTAACCAAAATGCCTTCAGCTCCTTCATATGGATCGTTAATGTATAAAATGAAACGTAGTGGGTCCGACACTGAGCCTTATGGAACACCACTTGTAACCTGGCTGTCATCCTGAGAAGGACACTATTATCGACGCTCTCTGCTTCCTGCCAGACAGCCAAATTTCTATCCATGCAAACACTTTGCCTCTAATACCATGGGCCCTTGTATTACTCCGTAGCCATTGTCAAAGACCTTCTGGAAGTCCAGGTGAATGACATCCATTGGCTCTCCTTGTTTGAAGCTGCTCGTTACATCCTCAAGGTTTTCTAGCAGATTTTCCAGGCATGACCTCCCCTAGATGAAACCATGGTAACTTTGTTCTACTTAACCGTCCACATTCAAGTCTTCAGAAATCTCATCCTTCATTCTGCATTCCAGGATCTTACCCAGAGCCAAGTTTTGATTAGACAGTCTGTGAATTTCCGTTTTTTGCTTTACTCCCTTTTTAAACAGGGGTATTACGTTAGCGATTTTCCAGTCCATTGGGAATCTCCCTGATTCGAGAGATTCCTGAAAGATCACCACCAACGCCTCCCCTGTCTCATCAGCTATCTGCCTTAGAAATCTGGAGTGGAGTCCATCTGGTCCAGGTGATTTACTTACCTTCAGGCCATTCAGTTTTCCCAGCGCCTCCTCCGAGGTGATGGCCATCTTATTCAGGTCTGTCCACTAAGTCTTTTCAATGTTTGGGATATGACTCGTGTTTTCAACCGTGAAGACTGACACCAAGTAATTTTTGTGCTCCTGAGCCATTTCCTTGTTCCACATTACTATCTCTCCTGTGTCAATGTCTCGCGATCAGATGCCCATTTTTGCCTCTCATTTGCCCTTTCCATATCGAAAGAAGCTCTTACAGTCCTTTTTTAATATTTAATCTTCTCACTCCTTACTTGTGTGTTTTTTTGCTCTCGGTTGGTCTTTACAAATGTTACGACATGGTGGTGAACGCCTCTATTAATTAAACCAAACACCCAGGTAAGTTCAACTCACCTCGAAATCTGTTAGAATATGAGTGACAGAGAACTCCCAAATTCCACTATTTAAAGAAAATAACACCAAGTTATTTTTAACTGTAAAAATGAACATTACACCACAACTATTTATAACTTTATCCAGCCCCACCCCCCCCCCACTCCACACAACTGCCCCCAACTCTGTAACAATATGCTGTTTCAATTGGACACTTATGAAGATTACATCAACTTAATTTCACAACCACACAGCCACTGCCGTCCTCTGTGATGTTACTCTCCTGGCTGCTAAATTCCCTGGGTCGTCGTATTTCTGTTTACTGTGAATATGTTTCATATCAAAAAATATATATGATTAGTGAGTATTTCCTAATTTCTTGCGGAGGAAGATGGTTGATCCCCAGGCTTCTTCCATCTGGATGGCATCTGCTGCCTCCCCAATTTTCAAAATGTTCGCATTTTTATGTCCCCAGCATCACATTGTCTCACTGTTTCAATGTTGGAAAAACAATAAATTCAATCTCGATTTGCTTTCAATGACAGAGAGAGTGAAGGAATGAGGGTGTTGCATGCAAAGTTGAGACTGGTGTAGCAAGAGCCTTGTTCGGGGGTAGGTGCTGTAACAGATATACAGAGAGTGTGAGTGAGTAGAGAGAATAGGGAGACATTTGTCCTGGCCGAGCGGGGAAGGTTATTAATGCTTGTCCTGTATTGATGGGCATTTCTTCAGATCATCTCACCATCGGGATGAGCCTCCCCTTTGTCTTGTCCACGTCTATCACTAATAACACCACAGAGCACATCCCTCAGTTTCTTCAGAATATGTTTGCGTGGAGCTTGCAAACAACAAGGAGGAACAAACATTCGTGCCCTTCATATCTAAACCAAAACTGTTGTGCATCCGATTCTCTGGAAATTAGATATGCAAATATCGTGGGTGCTGCAGTAACATTGGATGATCGAAAATTGCATCTAAACTGCGTTAACTAAATGATTGCTCATGCTTTGAAAAATCTATTTCATGTGTTTATGAGGTAGGCTGAAGAGTGTGTTGTGAACCAAAGTGGAGAGCAAGTTATTTCAGGTGTGGTGTTGTGTGGTCAGAAGGACTAATTACTTCCCGTGCACTGAGGCAGCTTTTGGGTAATCGTGACATTAATATGTTGCATTTTACACGGCGCCTGCAAGCAATATAGAATGTTTGAACATTACACTCAAATATCATGGAAACCCGAAGGCTAGAGGTTCAAGTGAATTGGAAACATACAATATGACATTTAGTGTGAGACAAACAATGGTTGTCAGTGATAGAAATACTGTAACATCTGAAAAGTACGTACATATCACGAAGTTACAAACACCAGCGAAATGGAAGGTGACTCATTAATGGTTTACGTAAGAAATTAATGATTGCATTAAATCTAAGGAAGCAGCTTCAGAAGAATTACAGATATTGTGGAAACCTGAACATTCTGAGAGATTTACTTTTCTGAAAATAAGGAAGGAGAAAGTGTTAAGGAAATTAAAAAAGAACTTGAATACAAACAAACAGGAAACACAAAGACTGCTTACATCTACGATTCATGTACCAAAGTTTATGGATTGGTGTATAATCCAAAGTAAGGCCAAATGTGGAAATTTTTAACGTATAGGAGAATTTATTGTGGGGAACAAGGAAATGGCAGAGAGACTAACCTGCTACTTTGCACCTGTCTTAATGGAGAAAGCGTCAGGAAACCTCCGTGTAAAGTGATCACATGGGACTTGTGGAACTAAAGACATAAAGTCCATTCATATCAGCAACAAGGTAGTATTTGAAAATTGAGCTAGATTGATCATTGCTAAGTCTGATGGGCCAGATATACTTCATATCAAAATGTCAGAAATAAAACAGCATACTAATTGAACTGTTGGTTACTGTATTTTATTTTCTTGCAAATCCTGCAAAGGTCATAGCCATTGTAGATAAATGAAAGGTTGTAAACATGATCCATCTATGTACACAGGGAAGAAAAGATAATGTGGAGGACTGCGGACCAATAAATTTGACATATGTATGGAAAGAGTTGGAATCCATTATATAAGAAGTGGTATTGGGTACTTAGAAATGAACAGCAAAATTGCAGAGAATCACAATGCATTTCTGTCACAGAAATCATGCCTGAGAAAATTCGGAATTATTTGAAGTTGTTTCTTGCAGCATAGACCATTGACAACCAGTGGAAGTAGTGTATTTGGATTTTCAGAAGTCTGGGTGGGAAAAATGTCTGGCTGTAACAGCTGCTCCTTTTTTGAGTTTTTTTTAGGTGTTGGAGGTGATTTCCTCGAATTCCAGGAGCAGCAATTACTGTTTTGTATGCTCTTGCATTGTTTTGGAACTTTGGGAAAACAAAGGTCAAACAAACAGCAGTTTAAAGAGGGAGGAAACAGACAAAGGAAGCACATGGTGAAGGGCAGAAACTTACAGGACAGCCCACCTGCAGAGTTACTGCCTTTGCTGTTTGAATTCATGTATCGCTGGATATCGGAGTGTGTCTAGGAAAATTAGCAAACAGTGAAATGTACAACTAGTTTGGAGGAACTGTTTGAGCAATGGTCCCAGCCTGATAATGGATTGTTTTAACTGTCCTACAGAAAGTCTGCAGAAGTGAGTAGAGTGGGTTATTCCTTAATTATATGTTTTTGAGATATGTCTCGTGATTAATCTTAAAATATGAGCCATAAATATTAATATAGCCTTGGGCAGTGTTTTGTAGAGGAATGAGCCAGTTTTCTTTTTCTTCGTCTGTAGATTGTGAAGGAGCACAAACGGCCTTAGTAGAATCATATGCGCTTTTTGTCAGATGTGGGAGTTTAAGGACGATTTAAAGGTTACTGCGGATTATAACTGCAATAAATGCTTCTGCTTGTGAATCCTATCAGATCGAATGGATCGGCTGGAGAGACAGTTTAAGACAATGAAGAATTGGTAACAGCAACAGTATGTGATGGATGGCAGTTATAGGAAGGGGTGATACAGTTACAGATATAGTTACATAGATGGGTTAACTCCAACAAAGGCAAGATAATGAAGTAGCTAGTGCAGGAGTCTTCTGTGGCTGTCCCCATTTCAAACAAATATGCTGTTTTGGAAATGTAGCGGGTGATGGATTCACATGTGAACGTAGCACAAACAGATAAGTTTGTGGTATGGAGACTGGCTCTAATGCAACAAGGGATACGTCAGATTCCACGAGGTCAATTGTGTTAGGGGACTCACTATTCTGAGGTACTGATAGACGGTTCTGTGGCCAGCAGAAAAATAAGCAGATTGGTGTGTTGCTTCCCTGGTACCAGGATCAAGGATGTCTCAGAAAGGGTGCAGAATGTTCTCACGGGGGAGAGGGGCCAGCAAGAGGTCATTGTCCAAATTGGAACCAACAACATAGGAAGGGAAAAGTTTGAGATTATGGACGGAGATTGCATGTAATATGCAGAAATTTAAATAAGAGGTTCTTGGCAGTAGTAATATCTGGATTACTCCCGGTGCTACGAGCTAGTGAGGACAGGAATAGAGGGATAGAGAAGATGAATGCATGGCTGTGGAGCTGGTGTATGGGAGAAGTATTCACATTTTTGGATCACTGGAATCACTTTTGGATTAGCAGGAACCTGTACCAGAAGAACGGAATGCACCTAAATTGGAAGGGGACAAATATACTGACATGGAGATTTGCTACAGCTGCTCGGGAGGATTTAAGCTAGTAAAGGGAGGGGGGGGGGGGTCTGGGGGCAGGGAGGTAGTGAGGAAATAGATCAATCTGAGATTGGTACAATTGAGAACAGAAATGAGTCAAACAGTCAGGGCGGGTAGGGACAAGGTAGGACTAATAAATTAAACTGCATTTATTTCAATGCAAATGAGCCAAACAGGGAAGGCAGATGAACTCAGGGCATGGTTAGGAACATGGGACTGGGATATCATAGCAGTTACAGAAACATGGCTCAAGGATGGGCAGGACCAGCAGCTAAATTTTCCAGGATACAAATGCTACAGGAAAGATAGAAAGGAAGGCAGGACAGGAGGGGGAGTGGAGTTTTTGATTAGGGATAGCATTACAGCTGTACTGAGGGAGGATATTCCTGGAAATACATCCAGGGAAGTTATTTGGGTAGAACTGAGAAATAAGAACGGGATGATCGCCTTATTGGGATTGTATTATAGACTCCCTAACAGTCAGAGGGAAATTGAGAAACAAATTTGTAAGGAGATCTCAACTGTCTGTAAGAAAGTAGGGTGATTTTGTTCGGAGATTTTAACTTTCCAAACATAGACTGTGACAGCCATAGCATTAAGAATCTAGATGGAGAGGAATATGTTCAGTGTGTACAAGAAAAATTTCTGATTCAGTCTGTGGATGAAGCTACTAGAGAAGGTGCAAAACCTGACTCACTCTGGGGAAATAAGGCAGGGCAGGTGACTGAGGTGTCAGTGGAGGTGCACTTTGGGGCCAGATACCATAATACTATTAGATTTAAGATAATTATGGAAAAGGATAGACCAGATTTTAAAGTTGAAGTTCTAAATTGCAGAAAGGCCAATTTTGACAGTATTTGGCAAGAACTTTCAAAACCTGATTGGGGGCAGATGTTCACAGGTAAACGGATGGCTGGAAAATGGGAAGCCTTCAGAAATGAGATAACAAGTATCCAGAGAAAGTATATTCCTGTTAGGAGGAAAAGAAAGGCTGGTAGTATAGGGATTGCTGACTAACTAAACGGTTTGATTCATAAAAAGAAGGAAGCATGTGTCAGGTATAGACAGGATAGATCGAGTGAATCCTTCGAAGAGTATAAAGGCAGTAGCAGTATACTTAAGAGGGAAATCAGGAGGGCAAAAAAGGGACATGAGATAGCTTTAGCAAGTAGAATTATGGAGACTGCAAAGGGTTTTTACAAATACATTAAGGACAAAATCATAACTAGGAAGAGAATAGAACCCCTCAAAGATCAGCAAGGCAGCCCTTGTGTGGAGCTGCATGAAATGGGAGAGATACTAAACGAGTATTTTGCATCAGTATTTACTGTGGAAATGGATGTGGAAGACATAGAATGTCAGGAAATAGATGGTTACACGTTGAAAAATGTCCATATTACAGAGGAGGAAGTGCTGGATGTCTTGAAACGTGTAAAAGTGGATTAATCCCCAGGACCCGAACAGGTGTACCATAGAACTCTATGGGAAGCTAGAGAAGTGATTGCTGGGATTCTTGCTGAGACATTTGTACCGTTGATAGTCACAGGAGAGTTCCAGATGACTGGAGTTTGGCAATAGTGGCGCCACTGTTTGAGAACGGTGGTACGGACAAACCATGGAACTATAGGCCAGTGAGCCTGACGCCGGTGGTGAGCAAGTTGTTGAAGGGAATCCTGAAGGACAGGATGTACATGGAGTTGGAAAGACAAGGACTGATTAGGGATAGTCAACATGGCTTTAACCATGGGCAATCATATCTCACGATCTTGATTGAGTTTTTTGAAGAAGTAACGAAGAGGGCAGAGCGGTAGATGTGATCTATATGGACTTCAGTAACGCGTTCGACAAAATTCTCCATGGGAGACTGGTTAGCAAGTTTAGATCTCACAGAACACAGGGACAACTAGCCACTTGGATACAGAACTGGCTCAATGTTTGAAGACAGAGGGTGGAGTTGGAGGGTTATTTTTCAGACTGGAGGCCTGTGACCAGTGGAGTACCACAAGGATCAGTGCTGGTTTCTCGATTTTTTATCATTTACATAAATGATTTGCATGCGAGCGTAAGAGGTATTATTAGTAAGTTTACAGATGACAACAAAATTGGAGGTGTAGTGGACAGCGAAGAGGGTTACCTCAGAGTACAACAGGATGTTGATCAGATGGGCCAATGGGCTGAGAAGTGGCAGATGGAGTTTAATTGAAATAAATGGGAGGTGCTGCATTTTGGGAAAGCAAATTTTAGCAGGACCTATACACTTAATGGTAATGTCCTGGGTGTGTTGCTGAACAAAGAGACCTTGGAGTGCACTTTCATGGCTCCTTGAAAGTGGAGTCGCAGGTAGGTAGGATAGTTAAGGTGGTGTTTGGTCTGCTTTACTTTATTGGTTAGAGTATTGAGTATTGGAGTTGGGAGGTCATGTTGTGGTTGTACGGAACACTGGTTAGGCCACTGTTGGAATATTGCATGGAATTCTGGTCTCCTTCCAATCGGAAATATGTTGTTAAAATTGAAAGGGTTCAGGAAAGATTGACAAGGATGTTGACAGGGTTGGAGAATTTGAGGTATAAGGAGAGGCAGTACAGTCTGGGGCTGTTTTCCCTTGAGCGTTGGAGGATGAGGGGTGACCTACTAGAGATGTACAAAATTGTGAAGGGCAGGGAGAGGATAAATGGAGAAAGTCTTTTCCCTGGCGTCGGGGAGTCCATAACTAAAGGCCATAGGTTTAGGGTGAGGGGTGAGGCATGTTGGGTGGCACAGTGGTTAGCAATGCTCCCTTCCAACGCCACGAGACTCGGGTTCAATTCCTGCCTCAGGCTGTGTGGACTTTGCACATTCTCCCTATGTCAGCGTGGGTTTCCTCCCACAATCCAAAAATGTGCAGGCTAGGTGAATCGGCTATGCTAAATTGCCTGTACTGTTAGGTTAATGGGTAAATGTAGGAGGAAGGATCTGGGTGGTTTGCGCTTTGGCGGGTCGGTGTGGACTTGTTTCCACATTTTAAAAAATCAAAACGTGAAAGAGACCTAAGGGGCAACTTTTTCACACATATAGTGGTACGTGTATGGAATGAGCTGCCAGAGGATGTGGTGGAGGCTGGTACAATTGCAGCATTTAAAAGATATTTGGATGGTTATATGAATAGGAGGGTTTGGAAGGATATGGGTCGGGTGCGGGCAGGTGGGACTAGATTGGGTTGGGATATCTGCTAGACATGGACGGACTGGACTGAAGGGTCTGTTTCCATACTGTACATCTCTATGACTTTATAACTCACACAGTGAGTTCGTAACTGCAATTAGTGTGAATGGTATTTGGAGGAATACATGTAATTGGAAAGTTAAAGTTAGGTTGGAGTTTGTTTAAAGGGATTGGAATATAGAGGTAAAGACATCATGAAGCAGTTGCATAGAGTGTTGGTGAGAGTGTACCTGAGGTATTGAATGCAGTGTTGGTGACCTAATCTAAGAAAGATTACACTGATCACAGAGGACGTGCAATGGACATTCTCCAGATTAATTCCTGAGATGACAAGATTTTCTGATGGGGAGATTTGTCTTGCGACCTCTCCAGTTTCAAAGCATGAGAGGTTTTCGCAGTGAAATTTCAAAAATCTATGATACATGTGATGTGGTGCAAATAAATAGGATGTTTCTCGAGCTGTCTACGCTATATTTAAGGCAAAAAAATACAGGATAAGGGATGTGCCATTTAAGACCTCAATAAGGAGGAAATTCTTCCCTCAGAGGGGACTGACTAACACAGGAGCGTGGAAGCCTGTTGGCAGGGCAAGACTAAGGAGAATCCCCAGATATTCTTCACATATATCAAGTGGAACAGAACAACCAGGGAACATGTAGGGCCTATTAGTGAGTTGGCAAGTTGTATCCCAACTCAACTTCATGGTGGAAGGGTGTGTGTGTGACTGGAGCCCAATTTCCCCGGTGTACCGCGGAGATCAGTGCTGTGTTCCGTATTATTTGTGGTATTCATAAGTGATGTGAATGTGAAGCGGGTGGGGAAGTGTGATAAGTAGGTTTGTGTTTGACACAAAGATTTGCCGGTGGTTGGCAGTGAGGGGGAAGGACTTATGTTACAGGAAGATACAGATAGAATGTTCAAATGGTCAGATTAATGGCAGATGGAATGTAACCCTGATATATATGAGGTGATACAGTTTGGAATAAGGAACCAGATAGGGGAGTACTCAAAGAATGGCATCACACTAGGAAGCTCAGAGCGTGCTTCTCCACACATCCCTGAATGCGACTGGATATCATAATGGATGAGTTCAGCTTGACTGTAGATAAAGCCTTTATTAATTGACCCAAAGATTATACAAGTTTTATATAGCACTTTGGTAAGGCCAAATGAAATATTGTGTGCAGTTCTGGGAGCCACATTACAAGAAGGATTTGATTATACTGGATGAGGTGCAGAAGAGATTCACCAGGATGTTCCCTGGGATGGACCATATGAGCTGTGGAGAGAGTCTGGGTAAACTCGAATTATTTTTTTGAAGCAGAGGAAGTTGGGTGGGTAAGTAATTCAAGTTTAAGATTACAAGAGGCATGGACAGGGTGAATAGACAACAGCTGTTCTTTTTAGTCAAAGTTTCAGCTTCTTTACAGAGTGAAACCAGGGAATGGAGAATGGAGAACAGAGAAACATGACACAGCTACTTCACTTCTGCCTTCACAGAAAAATACATAAACAAACCCTTCCCAGCAATAGGAGAAAACCTGAGTCTGATGAGAAAATGATGTCGAATTAAATTAGTAAATAAACTAATTTGGAGTAATTATTGGAGCTGAAAATAATGGGCATAGCAAAGAATTAACGCACATTGATAAAATGGGAAAAATATTTGAGAAACTGACTGGTAGATTAATTACAGTAAAAAACAGTAGAGGCACTGAACTTGGATTTTCAGCAAGAATTTTAATAGAGTCCCAAGCCTAGTTTGCAAAGTAAAAGCACATGGGATAGGGGGTAATATATGAACATGGTTTTAAAATGAGAACGTTGACAGGAAACAATGAGGAGGAATAAATGGATGGTTTTCAGTTTGGAAGGCTCATGAGGCATCGCAATGATTGGTGCTGGGGCGCCAGATATTCACAATACATCTCAAACATCTCGTTGAGGGAATCAAATGCAAAGTTTTCAAGTCTGCTGACAGAACTAGGATTTTAAAAAGTGAGGAGGATGTAAAAAAAACTTCAAGGTACTTGAAGCAAATGGAGTGAATGATTAAATATGTGGCAGATGAAGAGCAGTGTGGATAGGTATGATGTTGTCTACTTTGTTGGGAAACACTAAAATTCCAGCCAACCATTGGAAAAGGGAGTGGATGAGAAATGTCGATCTATGAAGGGAACTTCACTTTTCTTCTGTTATTGTTTGGACAGACATCTGAGTTCCATGCAAGGCAGTGAGTTCTGAAGACAGAGGCCAATACAGGGAATACATTGGCACACAGACCAGTTTACGCAGACCCACAAAGTGGGGAGCTGTAACATCAAAAAGGATCTGGGATTCCCCTGTACACCAGTCACTGAAAGCAAAATTGCAGGACCAGAAAGCAGTCAGGAAGATAAATGGGATGTTGACCCTCATTTCAGGGGGACTTGAGTCCAGGAGTAAGGGTGTCTCAGTGGAACTGTACAGGACCTTGGTGAGACCTCAACTCGAACATTGTGCAGTGTCTGTGCAGTTTGGTCTCCATACCTAATAAAGGACAAACCTGACATTGAGGGAGTGCAGCGAAGGATGACCAGACTGATCTCTGGGATGACAGACTTTATGTGTAGCAGAGTTTGGGGCGACTGGACCTGTATCCCATGGGGTTTAGGAAAATGAGTGGCGATCTCAGTGAGATATATAAAACACTGACAGGGTTAGATAGATTGGAAGCAGTGATGATAATTCCCCTGGCTGGAACGTCTAAAACAAGGGGCCACAGCATTAGGTACAGACAGGTCACATTGCATTTAGATACGAATAAATGTCTGCACTCAGAGACTGGTGAACCTGGGAATTCTCTCTCACATAAGGCTGTGTAAGACAAGGCACTGAAGACTAATAAGGATGTCTGGACACTGAAAG
Organism: Chiloscyllium punctatum; assembly: GCF_047496795.1. Lineage (NCBI taxonomy): Eukaryota > Metazoa > Chordata > Chondrichthyes > Orectolobiformes > Hemiscylliidae > Chiloscyllium > Chiloscyllium punctatum. The sequence goes on from NC_092772.1 coordinate 24,379,094, forward strand.
GATGGGGGAGAGAGCAGGAGTATGGTGTAGAAATAAAGGGCCAGCCATCATTATATTGAATTGGATAGCAAACTCGACAGACCAAGGGGACTACCGCAGTTCCCTTTTTATAGCTTCACAAGGCTAATCACATTAAGGCATGTGTACAGTGTGTGGGGGTAAGTGCATTGAGGAGATGTTCAGACACTAACTAGAATGGGGCAGGCTGAATGTGCTGTATGGCCTATTACATTCCCGATGTTTCTGTGCGGTCTGTCGGAAAGCTCTGTAAATGTTGTCACAAGTTCACAGATGTTCGGAAGGAGGTCTCTGCAGGGTCAACAGGACTGTGTTTCCAGTTCGCTTTTCCATACTGAGGCTGGGGCTGGATGTTCTGTCAGGTTTTATCCTTTAAGACCCCGGAACAGTTTGATACAATAGAGTGTCTTGCTTGGCCTTTTCAGAGACCATTGAAGGGTTTATCACATGTCTGTGCGTCTGGAGTCACTTTTAGGCCAGACCAGGAAAGCACGGGAGATTCACTTCCTGAAAGTCCATTGGAAAAACAAATTGGTGTTTACAAGCGACATTGACTTCAAGGCCATTGTTACTGACACCAGATTTGAGATCTCGATACTTTATTAATTGTTTTTAACTTCCACCAGCTGCCAGAGCATTAGCCTGGTCTGGATTATTAATCCACTGACTTTTCCAAAACAACACCATCTCCACATGGGGACCGATCGGAAACCACACTGAGCAAGTTTATGTCTGTGCTGCTTGACAGGTCTATCAAAATGAACTCCCAATTTGACTATCGTGATGAGACTGAGAGGGTTGTAATTGGTCAGATTGTAATTATTTCCCGACACTAGTAATTTTCCACATTGCCAGGGAGATGTCAGAGTTGGAGCTGGAAGGAAACCGCTTCCCCAGGGGCACGGCTTGTTGTACAGCACAAGTCTTCAGTCCTATTGCAGGAATGGGGTCAGGGCTCATTGCCTTTGCCGTCTCAACTGTGTTCAGCTGTGTCTTCATGTCACGTGCAGCGAATCGAATTGGTTGAAGACTGATCTGTGATTCTGTGGGCATCATGATGACGGTGAGTTGAATCATCGACTCAACACCCCTGGCGAGGATGGTACAGATACTATTTCCTTGTTTTTTACAGAGATGTGCAGAGTTGATCCATTGATAGACTGGGAATAATTGAGGAGCCCTCTCCATCTGTCAGTTGTTTAATCGTCGATCACGATTTTTGGCCAGATGTGGCAGGCTGCAGAGTTCGATCTGGGTATATTGACCTTGTGACAATTTTTCTCTCTCTATCATTAGATTTGGTTTCATTTGATTTAATAGGAGTCATTGTTGCATGTATGTAAGTAGAGTGAAACTCTTTGTTTATGCACAGTTCTGGCAGATCATAGTGAGAGTTGGAGCTCCCTTTTTTTAGAGATTTGGAGTGGCTGAAATTTAAAAGACTACTTCAGCTGTCTGTTTCTAAAGAGCCACAAAATAGACAGAAATTAAAATAGATTTCTTCAGCATAGTGGAAAAAGGACCTTTCAGAAGGGAATTATTCCAAAGCAAAAGAAAGGATAATCTGATTCGTAAATTTCTGAAACATGCCAACATAGTGATAAAGAAATTTCTTTTTTAAAGAATTGATGATTATTAACAGAACACAGATAAAATAATGAAATTGTAGCACAAAAACTTTGAAAAATCATTACAAAAGGTAACTTATTCTGATATCAGTAAGGATTCTTTTCATCCACAAAAACAGCAACTCAAGTTATCTTTCAGAAGCTCGCTGTGCCTTTGAAACTATTTGCAATTGTAATAAGTCTGAGTTAAATATTTGGTAAATAATCATGGACACAGATTTTAATGTAATTCTAAAAGCTTAAAGAGATGCCTGGCATGTCTTGTCTAATTCACTAAGAAAAAGGATAACAGTAGAAATAATAATAACAATACGAATTTTGTAACAGAATCAACTTTTTAATGTAAAACGTGATCTCGGAATTTAATTAGAGATAGCCTGCCCATTGGAGAATAGAATGTATGCAATCCATCAAGATAAACAATGAGGGAAATGACTAAAAAGAGCACTGCCCCGAACTTTGGAATGCATTATAGAAAGATCCCAAGGCCGAGAGATAACAACAGTCGTTAAACATCCGAAACAAATAAGAACCTCGAGCTGTCCCTGGGAGTGTCCATCATTGATCAGTTGTTTTACAAGATTAGTTCTGCAGAAGGGGAGTGGAGGGTACACTGACAAATTGTTTATGATCATTGCAACACAGAACGTATAAAAATACTGTCTTTTTACTGTAAACTCGAAGTGTGTCATTGATTTGTCTTCTGATCTGAGCTAAAGATTAAGGAAACGATTGTCTTCTCATGTCAAAGCCAGATTCGAGGAAGATCCTTTGGGATTCTCCCAGCATTATCCAGGTTTTCCTTGAATTAAAGTCCACTCCGTGCCTGTGCCCTGTCTGCCTCCAGAGTCTTTGTCCCGAGCTGGGGAATCTCGCTCCTATAATAAGCAAGGAACATACAGATCATAGGGTAAAGGAAAAACTTAGACTGAGGCATACAGGCTACACCAGAAAGGGCATGCGATAGGCAACATCAATGTGAGCAAGATCAGCATTATTTGAAGTTAGAGAGTCCATTCATTAGTTTAATAATGGGCTGGGAAGATGCTGTTCATGGGCTGCTGGTTTGTGTGTTCAAGATTCTGTATTGTCTCCATGATGGAAGAGATTGTAGGAGATCCAGGGTACGATGGGTCTTTGATAATGTTATCAGCCTTTCTGCGGCAGTGAGCTGTGTAAATGGAGACAATGGATAGGACGTTGGTTTCCGTGATGGCATGGGCTGTGCACACAACCTTCTGTCATTTCACTTACTGTCCTGGGCAGGGCTGTGGCCACACCAGGTCATTATGCACACAGATAGTTTGCTGTCAGTGGTGCATTTGTAGACATTGGTGAAGGTCCTTGTGGGCATGTCAAATGTCCTGAGCTGCCAGAGAAAGAAGAGGCGTTGTTGTGCCATCTCGGCTGTCACATCTACATGGGAGGTCGGTTATCGTCACTTCAAGCAACTTAATGCTTTTCACCATTTCAAGTTCAGTTCCATTGATGCAGATGGGGGCATGTTCTCCTCCTTTATTTCTGAAGTCATTGATCAGTTGGTTAGTTCTGCCGACATTGAAAGAGGGGTTGGTCTCAGTCCAGCACATCACCAAGTCCTCTATTTCCGTTCTGTTTTTTGACTTACATACCTGCCCTACTATGATGGTGTCATCAGTGAACACGTAGATGGCAGTTGTTCAAAATTTGGCAATACAATCGTGGGTGAACAGGGAGTATAGTAGGGGACTGAGGACACATCCTTTGGGATTTCAGTGTAGAATGTTACCATGGAAGAGACACACTTACCTATTTTCACTGAGTGTGTACTGTAGGTCAGAAAGCTGAGGATCCAACTTCAGAGGGCAGAGCCGAGACTAAGGTCAGGGAGTTTTGTGATTATTCTGAAGGGAATAATGGTGTTGAAGGTGAACCTATAGTCAATGAGCAGGAATCTGACGTGGGTGCCCTTATTGTCCAGATGCTCCAGGATATGGCACCCGCTATGGACCCATTCCACTGGTAGGAAAATTGGAGGGGATCGAGGCAGGCTGGGAGACTGGAACTGATGTGGGCCATGACTAGCTTCTCGAAGAACTTCACTCCCCTCAGTCTCCAGCGCTCTAAAGAGAAATGTCCCAGCTTATCCAACCTCTCCCTATGACTCAGACCCGTGAGTCCTGGCAACATCCTTGTAAAGTTTCAGTTTAATACCATCCTTCCTACAGCAAGGTGTGACCCAAAACTGAACACAACGCTGAATTGGAAATATTTGGAACTATATGTTTCACTCTGCTGCCAGTTATTATGCTGCTGTGATATTGTTTTATTTTTTGTGTTATTCTGAAATCTTATTATTCATTGAATCCTCTGACGGCAATCCCTCGGGTGAACGTCCTCCTGACTGCGTGAATTTGAATCAATCTATTTTGTTTGGACTGATATTTTGAGGCCGCTGTATATCAGAGAACATGAAGAGATGATGGATGACTGTACAGTGTGTGTCCTTTACTGGACCAGCTTGTCTCTCCAGGCACCTAAAGCTTTTATTGTGGGTCAGAGTACCTCAGAATCGTTACATCACAGAAGGAAGCTATTTAGCCCATTGTAGGTCCATGCACAGAGAGCATTCCAGCTCAGTTCCTACAACATCCTTCAGCACTGCCGACAGATGCACCGACCTTACCGTCAACCATAAATTTACTAACTCATCCTTCTATACACTCATTAAGGTCATTTTCAAAAGGACAAACAACAATCACTTCAAAGCAGATCCTTGCAGTAGACCACTGGCAACTGAACTACAGTATGAACATTCCCCATCAACTACCACCTTCTGTCTGCTTTCAGCTAGCCGATTTGTGATCCAAACGCTAAATCACCCACAATTCCACGTCTCCATATTTTCTGGGAGAAAGTAAGGACTGCAGATATTTGAGATCAGAGTCGAGAGTGTGGCGCTGGAAACGCACAGCAGGTCAGGCAGCATCCGAGGAGCGAGGAGAAAATGCAGACTGCAGATGCTGCAGACCTGAAATCTGCTTCCTGATGAAGGTCTTACAAGAGAAACATCAACTTGCATGCATCTTGGACGCTGCCTCATCTGTTCTGCTTTTCCAATGCCACACTCTCCACATTTTCTTCAATAGCCTATCATGGGGTCCTTATCAAATGCTTCACTGAAATCTATATACCTCACTTTACCCTCATCCACCTGTTTGGTCACCTTCTCAATGAAGTCGGTAAGATTGTGAGGCATGACATACCCTTCACAAAGCCTTGTTGACTATTCCTGATCAAATGATTCCTTTCTAGATGATAGTAAATCATATCTCTTATAATCCTTTCCAACATCTTACCCAAAACCAAAGTAAGACAGTCAGGTTTGTCTCTTCTCAATGTTTTGAGCCAGAGGACAACGTTTGCTGTCCTCCAGTCTTCTGGCACTATTCCTGTAGACAATGGCGATGTAAAAATCCGAACAGATGGTTGTGTAAACTCCTCCCTAGCTTCTCAGAGAAACCTAGGATAAATCCCATCTAGCCCAGGGGACCTATCTATTTTCACACTCTCCAGAACTGCTAACATCTCCACGTTACGAACTTCAATCCCGTCTAGTCTAATAGCCTGTATCTCAGTATTGGCCTCGACAACATTTTCTTTTTCCATTGTGAATACTGATTCAAATATTCATTTACAGCCTGTCCTAACTCCTCAGACTCCACACACACCTTCACACTACTGTCCTTGATTGCCATTAATCTTCATTTGGTCATTCTATTATTCATGACGTACTGATAGAAAACTTGAGGGTTTTCCACGATCCTACTTGCCAAAGACTTCTCATGCTCTCTCCTGGCTATTCTTAGCTCTTTCTTTAAGACCTTCCAGGCTAACTTGTAACTCACAAGCATCCGAACTGAGCCTTCACGTTTCCTCTTTACAGAAGCCTCCTTCTTCCTCTTGACAAGAGATTCAACTGCTTCAGGAAACCACAGCAGCCTCACTCTACCACTTCCTCCTTTCCTGACATGTATAAACTTATCAAGGACACACAGTAGCTGTTGTTTGAAAAAGCTCCACTCTTAAATTGTACCCATCCTCTGCAATTTCCTTCCCCATCCTATGCATCCTAAAACCTTTCCTAATCGCATCATAATTGCCTTTCCCCCAGCTATAACTCTTGCCCTGCGGTATACACCTGTCCCTTTCCATCGCTAAGGTAAACGTAACTGAATTGTTGTCACTATCAGCCAAGTGTTCACCTACCTCCAAATATAATACCTGGTCAGGTTCATTACTCAGTACCAAATCCAATTTGGCCTCGGCCCTTGTTGGCCGACTTACATACTGTGTCAGGAAACCATTCTGGACAATTGGACAAAAGCTGACCCATATAAAGTAATTGAACTGCAGCATTTCGAGTCAATATTTGGAAAGTTAAATTCTTCCTAATAACTACTCTGTTACTTTCGCTCCTATCCAGTATCATCTTTGTAATCCTTTCCTCTACATCTCTGGAACTTTTCAGACAGCAAGAGAGAACTTTCAACAGGGGGACATATCCGTTATTGTTTCTAACCTCTTCCCATACGACCTCAGTAGGCAAGTCCTTATCAAGCTTCCTTTCTACCAACGTAATGCTGTCTTTGCTTTTCAATGACACCTCACCCTCCCCCACACCCAACCCCCACCCCTGCCCCACTGTTAGTACCTTCCTTGTTCTTAATGAAACATCTAAACCGCGGACCATCCATCGATCAGTCCTGTCCCTGCTCTATCCATTTTTCCAAAATGGCCACAACATCAAGCTGTACGATTGTACAATTTGGAAACAGGGAGCGATTGGAGGGATGTTAAACGAAGGTGAGTTGGACAGATCAGAAGACAGCATGAGTGGAGGTAGACAGGAACAAACAGAAAATGGAAGTTTTATTTAGAAAGTCTCACTGACTGCAAGGCCTTTATCTATTGCCATACCGTTTGAGCACTGTGCAGATACTGGCTGTGGTCCCAGAGCATTTATCGCCAATAATAACACAGAGGTGAGTCGCTGACAGTTAAACAAAGTCCAAAAGGCCGAGTAATTTTTTTTACTCTACAGTGAGAAGGTGATTTAATTTAAATCGACGGGGTGAACAGCAGCAGGAACTGAGAACCCCCTCAATACTGAGATACTGCGCCAGAGAATCTCAACGAGGTGGATCACTGACAGAGGGGAAATTAGCATCTCAGCTGTGGGCCAGAAATGATTGATAAAGATTGCATGCCACTTCCATGGTTTTGTAATACACTTTTCAATGTATGTAGCTCAATATCATGAGTGTATCTTATTTCTTTGTACTTCCCATAGTTCAATACGGACAGAAAATCATTTTGTCTCCGTATTTTGTGTTCAATAAACAGATTTTACTTCTCATTCCTCACTTTAGATGTATCCTTGAATCTGTTCTTCATATAAGTTAGAAAGAGTAACATTCCAATACTGATGACTGAGGAATATTATTGTCCCTCCCTCCAGTCTGAACTGCGATGTCCCACAATTCTCTCTGTTTCCTATCTCCTCCATAATTCCATAATCACACTGTAATTGAAGTCCAGTAAATTACATTTCATCACAGTTCACTAACATTGATAACATCAATAGCACAGGCCTCATCTGCCTCTCTCTGAACCTGGAATAACAATCTGAATTGCATTTGTCACGTACAATTCTCTGTTAACATATCCATGCCATTTGTCTGTTATAACCCAACGTTGTCTCAGACACATATTCCCTTCAGATCATGAACTATAAAAATTGTCTCAATGTTTCATTGAAATTATGATGCTTTATCAATAGTTACGGGATCTATGTTTCCATTTATAAACAGAGACACATGTTTACGTTCTGATAAACTTATGGCATTACTCGTGCGTCCAAGACAGATTGAATGGTGACAAACAATTAATCTACCAGCGTCAAGATTTGTTCCATCAGTCATTCTCACATAGCCCATCCAGAAAATGACAGTTTGAATCATTGTTTTGAATTTGATTAAAAAAATATTGAATTGACAGGCGTTGGCTGGAGCTATTTGTTCAGTGACTGTGATTGATGTCAGTCTCCGTGGATCCGAGATGTGTCACTGGAGGGTTTGCCTCTTCTATTAATTAAGATTAGATTAGATTAGATTATATTACTTACAGTGTGGAAACAGGCCCTTCGGCCCAACAAGTCCACACCACCCCGCCGAAGCGTAACCCACCCATACCCCTACATCTACATCTACATCTACCCCTTACCTAACACTACGGGCAATTTAGCATGGCCAATTCACCTGACCTGCACATCTTTGGACTGTGGGAGTCATCATTTTCAGGTCCAGTCAAAAATTTTATTCCTTCCTGATTATAACTAGCAAATTACTATTCACAGCTTACTCAACAATACACGAGGAGAAACCAGTCTGTTCCTAATCTCCATTATCTTTTTTCTTCATTCATATTTTCATTTCCACATATTCTCCCCACTCACCAATCCTGCCCAAGACCACTATCAGGATATTTCAGTCACCTTCTCAGCCTCAATGCTGCTGCTGCTGAATAATCCATCGTTTGTGCCTTTGGTAAATTCAGATATAACCGTTTCAAGTCCCTTCTAACTATGCTTACGTCACTTGAGCTGGTTAATTTGTCCTCTCCACAGAATCTGTCAGATGGACAGACAGTGCATGGTGGTCAAGTCATTGTCTCATAATCAAGCGGCACAGAATAATAATCTTTTGGTGTCTCATGAAAGAAGTTGATGGAATGAAAATGAAATCATCACCACTAGTTTTAAACAGGAGCATATCTGTTTGCCTCATGTCCTTTAGAGAAGGCAATGGGTTATCCTTTCATGTTCAGGTCTCTGTGTGACTGCAAACCCACAGCAATGTGGTTTGCTCTTTATTATCCTGTGCAACAGCTGATTAAACCACTCAGTTCAAGATCAGCATAACATGCTGGCCTGACCAGGGCTGCACACATCCCGTGAGGGAAGAACAAAAGGAAAGATAGCTCCCTTTCTCTGCCTGATTTCCATGTTACTGCAAGTCATTTCCATTCAGGTAGGTGACCATTCCCTGTTTCAAGTGAATTCTTTCTGATTGAGTCTCCCTCTGAACGTGATATACATATCCATCGACACCTCTGGTGATGACTGACGCACAGATGTAAGAAACTTCAAAATTCACATCATTTGCAGTGCAGAGAGAAGGAATGGCTTTTTATACAACCGGAAAGAAGCTGAGACAGCTAAGTGAGGGAACAGAATTGTCGTGATCAACCTTAGAGTGTTGTTGAGATAGTATTTGGAGTATTGTGCACAGATTTTCTCTCCTTTATAAGGAATAATCCTCTTGGCAGAAACAGTATAAAGGAGTTTCACCAGACTAATTATTGGGATGATTGTACCATCGGGAGTGCATGAGGATCTGTAGCGCTTTGAAGAATAAGAGGTGATTGCATTGAAACTTAAGGTGATGGACAGTCACTCATTATATCCCAAACAGAACTAATACGGTGATAAATTCCATGTTTTTTTTTAAACTTGGTTTACATAATTCTCAATGGCTTAAAAGACTCTGAGAATGTCCCTCTCAGTCCACGCCACTCCCCATTTCGATAAACTCTTCCAACATTAATCCAGTGCATTTGGTGTGTGATCATACATAGAACTTCACGTTATCCTCCATCGCGACAGGAGCCACAACACCTTCATTCTAAAACAGTTAACTGTCCCGACCAGCTTCTGACCCCCACGAAGAACATGGGTCTGTCTTCTTGGAGATGGAAGATGCCTCCTTGAGGCCTGGCACAAAACATTTGATTCCTTCCTCATTGCCAGCAAAACACGTTAAAGAATCATCTGTTCCACAGCCAATGGAGCCACGAGGAACATTGTCAGCAGTCTATGAGTGCAGTCTCTGCTCTATTCGTTTTCCAGGTTTGAGCATCAATGACACCCTCCTATTCCTGTATAAGTGTCTCGAGGGGTGAATGGTCTCCTCCTGGTTCCATAGAACAGGTTTAGGGGTCTTACTGAAATCTGCCTGTTCCTGTTTAACCGCTCAATGTACTGACCAGACGCCTCCTCTTCCTGTGGAACAGGCAGAAGGATTGAATGGGTTGTCCCTCTTCTTGTTCAGTCATTTCAATGGGCTGAATAGTTTCCACATATCCGGGTGTAACCAGCTTGAGGTGCTGAATGAGTTTCTCTTTTAATTGTGGAAATGTGCAGTGCCTGGCCGTTCTGTTACATCAATGTTACCGACACTTTAACAGCACAAATGTGAATGTTGTTTGGGTCTTGCTGAATATGGACACATACCGGTTCAGGAGCTGAGTGGGGACAAAATGTTCTGAATATTGTGTGATCTTCAGTGATCACTCCGCTTCTGATCTTGGGATAGATGGGGGGGCGTCGGGAATGGGGGCACATAGACGTTGACGAAGGAGCTGAAGATGCTTGTGCTGAGGAAGTTATTCTGAGGATCTCTTGAAGTGATGTCCTGGGACTGAGAGGAATGTCAGCCAACGACCACAAACATCTTCCTTTGTGCTCTGAAAGACCCCAACCAGTGAGGACGTTAGACCTGATTCTCATTAAGCTCAGATAAGTAGGTGGCCTTGATGACATCCTCAGTCAACTACTGCCTTGATATCAAGGCCATTCACTCTTTCCTGAGCCCCTGTGTTCACCTCTTGTTCACATCAACAGGGTGACGGTGTATGTGTAGAGAGTGTTTTCCTCTCACAGAGGGTAATCAATGTCAGGAATTATCTGGACTAGAAAGTTAGGGGAGCTACATCACTGAAAGTATTTAATGGGGTGGTACATGAATCGTTGACCTGTCAGAGAGCTGAGGAGTTTGAATAACTGGGCATTAAGGAGGAGTTAATGCGAACAGTAGATTAGCTATGATCGTATACAATGGCTTGACCGTACGAATTACCTATTCCTGTTCCTTATGTTTTCATTTTCTGTAATTTCAAAGTAAATGGCTGTAATTTTCCTGGATGTACTGTTATTGCATGTTGCAATCAGAGAGAGCAAAGCACTTTTGAGTCATCTCTGAGTGAGGCTCTACCATGCACTATGATCTGATTAAGGTCTCAGCACTTTTCTGTCAGTGTACCATTTTCCTACATTCATTTGTCTTTCAAATGTCTTACATAGACAATTTTGAACAAATGGAAATATTTAGGAAATATCACAATCTTCTGTGGAAGGGAATTCACACCTTGACAACCCTATGAGAATCTCTTGTTCGTGTTCTGACCAGTGTTGGAGGGTCACACATGTCTTTTCCCACTCCTCTATTGGTGAAAGCAAATTTTAAATGTAACCAGTTGAGTGCTGTGTCCAATGATATAGGTATCGGACTGGGTAATTTTTCTTCAAAAATCTGAGACACAGAAAGTTGAACTGTGAACAAATGGTAAAATGATAGTGTCCCAAATGTTTTTTTCTGACTTTCAACTTATTCTGCTCACACAAATGTCTGGGAATGCGGATTTCTTCACGGAACAGTTGGATTTGGCTGAATTCCCTTTGCTTCGAGCTGTACAGAGATTCCTATGAATCCTCATCAGGAATCCTCCACCAGTGGTAAAGATGACTCAGGAGTTTTCTGCTCTCACGCCTTGTTTTCAGGCAGAAGTAAGTAAGAGAGAGAGACCAATTGGCTGCTGCTTCTGAAGCAAATAATATTTTTCTCCGTCTTTGTGTGGAAAAATACAAGAATGTCAACTGAACACCAAACTGGACCATGTGCACTCTCCATGTACATTCTCTGGAATGGATGATAATAGACTGTATGCTGTATGCAGCATCATTGCTGTTGTTGTGCACAATTTTTGTTCATTAGCAAAAGAAAATAATGTCCGCACCGACCACCCCACCAACCTCCATGTACAGCATATGATCCGCCGCCATTTCCGCCACCTCCAAACGGACCCCACCACCAGGGATATATTTCCCTCTCCTCCCCTATCAGCGTCTCTACAAAGAAAGTAATGTGCCCGTTTGATGATTTGATGAGATGTTTGTATACATCTGCGTAATTTTTTAAAAAATGGGTTGATATCTTCATAGTATTTGTGTTAATACCAATGCATCTAATTCAAAAAATTATTATCTAGCTTTAGTCTTCTTAACAAGGGAAAATGTGTATCCAGCTGAAAAACTTCTCTGAAAATCGTGGTTTAATAAGATTTCTCACCTAAGATCAAAACAGATAATCCCTGATAACAAAAGGCCTTCATTTCAGGAATGAGTAAAGGGAAACATCTTTGAACATTTTTGAAAGGAATTATATCCGGTTGTATTTTTAGTTTAGAGGATCAGAACTTCACCCAGAGTATCTGATGTCGTCTCAGCAATGCCCTGTACAGATACAGTGAAATATTCCTAATTAAACCCAATACCCGTTGCTAAAAACAGCATCATTCCACTTACCTTCCGAATCACTTGCTGCATCAGCAGACAGACATCGTATCAGTCATGTAACAAGAATATGAAAAACATCTGCATCAAAGAGTTCTGCAATCTCTCTGCATTTAAATTGCTCCCGACTGGAATAAACAACTCATATTATATTATTTTTGCTGAGGGTTTCCTCACTAACCTTCCCTGTCGACATCATAATGCAGATTCACTCCCTCCATTTGAAGATCTATTGAATGATCATTTTGGTGTACGAGATAGTTCAGCTTTGATCCATTCAGTCCCTTCATCCAGATATTTTACATAGATTATTGATCATTGATGACCCTACAGTGATCTCTGAGTCAAAACTAGTTACAGTTTTGTTTAAAAAATCATATATCTCTACGATATCCTGTTATTGACAGCATCCCTGTTCCTATGCAGCAGTTCAGGCGGGTTGAATGGCCTCGTCCTGGGCTGTGTAATGTACTCAACGAGCTGAAATACTTCATCCTATATTCCTGTGAAATCCTTTGGAGGGGAAGAATGGTCTCCTCCCGTCTCATTGTAACGATCCATTCAGGCTGAATGGGATGGTCCTCTACCCTGTAATCGCACTCTGTGGTGGAATGAGGGAACAACACATGGGGTATGGTCAGCAGTATATCTCTATAACGGCCGGGAGCGTGGATTGAGGGAACAACAGATTGGAAAGTGGCAGCAGTTGGCCATTTAGCAGCACCATCCAGAATGCTCATGGCTGATCCGGGTGTGTCTGACCATCCGTCTCCTTCTGTTCCCAATAAACATTGTGTCTCCTGCCCGGCAAAGATCAGTCAAGCTCAAACTAAAATACCTAAATTAACCGAGTCTCCACTGCTCCCTGTGGATGAGGGCACCACAGATAGCACAACAGTAAAGGGAAAGGGACATCCTTCTTTCATTGTGGGACACAGTTTTTTTTTAAAAAAAACCGTGTTAACCTCATATCAAATCATTGCCCCTTTTCTGATAAAGTGATACAATAACTAGGAATAGACATTAAACATTCTGCCCTCCAATCTTTTCCCACGTTATCACTGACTGTTTCCAATCAAATATATTGCTGCTGCTGTCTCAGGAAGAGAATACCTGATAGCATAACACCATACGGGCATTTAAAAAAGGAGCAGCATTAGACCATTTGGTTCATCGAGTCTGATATACCATTTAGTCATTTCTCATATGTTCCTCAACATCATTCTCCTACCTTCTCCCTAGAATCCTTGATCTCCTTATAAATCAAAAACTTATTTATTTGAGTCTTAATGACACTCGCGTCTGTGTCTTAATGTGTATTTATGTGTGTGTGTGTCCATGTGCTTGTTACTTTTGTATTTGTGTGACTATGTCTGTCTGTCTTTGTATCAGCCTGTGTATTTCTATCTGTGTTTGTGTCCATTTGTGTGTGACTGTTTATGTCTTTGTGTCCTTCTCCGTGTGTGCATGCTTATCTCCTTGTATGCATTGTGTATGTTCGTATATTGGGGTATTTACCAATACGTCTGTGCATTTCAATGCCTGCATCTCTGTGCAATTGGGTATCTGTTCTTCTGCGAGTGAGACAGATGAGGTTGGAAATGGCAGTAGGTTTGAATTGAGAATTGCTCTTTACTGAACACTGCTCCTCATTAGGTTGGTGGGACGTGGATGTTTCAGAACCTCCACACAAGGCCTCCTGGTCCTCTCCGGCTCACTCCAGGATCCTCCCCACATATCAGGGTTGGGGGATGAGGGAATGGATATCCAGCACTCCACCACCCGGGTTGGCCCTTTCTGTCCTATTCCAGGCTGTTTCTCCTGGAATGGGAGAAAGGGAGGGAATGAGTGAGGGTGGGAGTGGATGGCCCTTCTGTTAGTGCTGGACTAGGTGAGGTGTGACATGGTGAGATGGCCGGAGGGAGTCTGTTCATAGTGTTGTATCCATATAGTGGTATTAGTGTACGGGGCTCTTGCATCAGGGACAGAAAATGTGGGGGAGGGAAGGTGCTGAATGCAACAGTGAGAGTCGTCGTGCTTGAGACTTACCTGGAGATAGAGTGTGAGCCTTGGTCAAGGATAGGTGCTGTCAGAGACAGACAGTGAATGTGAGGGAGCAGTGAGAATATACGGTGACACTTATTCTGACAGAGCGGGGTGGATATTGATGCTTGTCCTGTATTGCCGGACATGTCTTCACATAATCTCAGCATCTCCGAATGTCTTATTCAAGTCTATCACTAATAATGAGACAGGCTCTGTCCCTCAGATTCCACAGAATCAGTTTGGGTGGGTCTTACAAATAGCAAGGAGAAACAAACTTGATGTGTTATATATCTGAACTAAAACTGACGCGCAAATATTTTACATCATATGCTCTGGAAATTATATATGCAACTATATGCAAAGGGAAGCTATGACATACTGATATTATCGTTGGGCTCTTAAGCCAGAGACCCAGGTAATGTTCTGGGGACATGGTCTCAAATCCTGCCATGGCAGATTGTGAAATTTGAGTTCAATAGGTATCTGGAATCAAGGGTTTATGATGATCAGGAATCCATTCCTGATTGTTGGAAAAACTCATCTGGTTCACTAATGTCCTTTAGGGAAGGAAACGGCTGTTCTTATCTCGTCTGGCATGCATGGCACTCCAGATCCAAGGCAATGCTGTTGACTCATAACTGCCGTCTGGTATGGCCAGTAAATGCTAGGTATCCAGCTAAGCCCCCATCCTATGAATGAGTAACAAATACTCGTGGGTTCTGCAGTAATAATGGATGGTGTCAAGTTGCATCGAAACTGAGTTGACTAAGTGACTGCTAATGTTGTGAAAAATAAATTCCATAAGTGTATATCAGATAGGTTGAAGAGTATGTTGTGAACCAAACTAGAGAGCAGATCATTTCGGATTTGGTGTTGTGTGATACTGATTAAGGATGATCAGCCATGATCATATTGAATGGTGGTGCAAGCTCGAAGGCCAAAATGACGTTTTCCTGCACCTATTGTCTATTGTCTCTTGTCTATTGTGTAGTCGGAAGGACTAATTACTAACTTTGCTCTGAAGCAGCTTTGGAGGAATAGTGACATTAATATGTTGTATTTTACACGGCGTCTGCATTCAATGTGGAATGTTTGAACATTCTGGTCAAACATCATGGAAGCCCAGAGGTTAGAGGGTCAAGTTCGCTCCAGTGAATTGGGAAAATACAATATAACATTCAGTAGGAGAACAATGGTTGTTAGACCCATATAGTCTTATAGCACGGCGACAGGCCATTCGGCCCAAACTGGTCCATTCTGAACAAAATATCCATTCACACTAACCCCATTTCCCTGCCATTTCCCTGTATCCTTCTAATCCTTTTCTACCTGTGTATTTGTCCAAATGTATTTTACATTTTGTGAATGTACCCGTCTCAACCACTTCTGCTGGCAGCTCATCCCATATGCATACCACCCTGTGTGTAAAAGAAATTGCCCCTCAGGTTCCCTTTTACTCTTTCCACTCTGAGGTTAAATTGATGCCCTCTAGACCGTGATTGCCCAATCCTCGGGAAAAAAAGACTGAGTGAATCGATGCCACCCATGATCTTATACACTGCTATCAGATCCCCCTCAACCTCATGCATTCTAAAGTAAAAAAATCCTAGCTTGTTCAACCTCTCACTATAACTCAGACCATTGTGTCTTGGCAACATCCTTGTAAATTTCTTCTGCACTCTTTCCAGTTTAATAACATCCTTCCTCGAGCAAAGTGAACAAAACTGAACATGACGCTACAAGTGTGGACTCGCCAACATCTTGTATAACTGCAACATAACTCCCTAATTTCGATACTCAGTGCTCTAACTGATGAAGGCCAGTGAGTCAAAAGCCTTTTTCAGTGCCTTGTCAACCTAGGACTCCACTTGCAGAAAACGGTGCACCTGAATTCCAACGTCACTCTGTTCCACTGCAATCCTTAAGGCCCTGCCAGTCACCGTGAAACTCCTGCCTTGATTTGATTTTCTAAAATGCAAGAACTTACACTTAACTGAATTAAATTCCATTTGCCATTTCTCGGCCCACTTCCCCACCTGATCAAGGTACTGCTGTAATTTCTGAAATTTCTGATAACCTTCCTCGCTGTCCACTATACCACCTATTTTAGTGTCACCTTGAAACTTACAAATCATGCCTGTACATTCTCATCTAAATCATAGATATATGTAATATATGAATATATGGTCGCAGCACCGACCCCTGAGGCATTCCACTCATCACAGTTCTCCAGTCTGACAAGCATCCTTCCATGATTACCCTCTTCCTCCTATCATCAATCCAATTATCGACCTAATTTGCCAGCTCCCCCTCAATTCCATATGATCTAACCTTCCAGTGCAGCGTACAATGGGGAACCTTATTGAAGGCTTTACTGCAATCCATATGGACTATATATACAACCATGACCTTACCAAAGTTACTGGTCACTTCATCAAAGCACTCTAGCAAATGTGTGAGCCATAATCCCCCATTCACAAGGCCCTGTCTTTCCAAATGCATGTATATTTTCTCCCTCAGAATCTCCTCAAGTAACTTACCTGCTACAGATTTTAGGTTTACTGGTCTATAGTTCCCCGGTTTTTTCTTTGTAGCCCTTCTTGAATAAGGGCACAGCATTCACTACCTTCCAGTCCTCCAGGACTTCACCCGTTGGCTACTGATGATGCAAAAGTACCATCCACGGCCCCCGCTATTTCTTTCCTGTCCTCCTGCAGTGTTCCTGAATATATCTGGTCAGTACCAGGATATTTATAGAAATACTACAAAGTCTGAAAAATATCTTTATTTATTTCAGGTAAAACACCCAAGAGTGAGAAAGTGAGTTA
The DNA here is from genome assembly GCF_047496795.1 of Chiloscyllium punctatum. Classification (NCBI taxonomy): domain Eukaryota; kingdom Metazoa; phylum Chordata; class Chondrichthyes; order Orectolobiformes; family Hemiscylliidae; genus Chiloscyllium; species Chiloscyllium punctatum. The sequence continues at coordinate 24,396,064 of NC_092772.1, forward strand.
ACAATGATTAGCATAATAAATTAAGATTATATTAATCACAGGAAGCGACTTCAGAAGAATTCCACACATTGTGGAATCCTGAGAATTCTCAGAAATTTACGATCCAGAAAAGCAGGGCCATGAAATGGGTAAGGAAATCAAAAAGGGCAAATGCATGCAAACAAACAGGAACACAAAGACTGCATAAATCTATGGTCTATATTTCAAAGGAAAGAGAGAAACATCGTCAAATGTGGAAATCTGCAATCAGGAGAGACGAGCTTATTATGGGTAACAGGGAAATGGCCAAGCAAATAACCAGTTACCTCGCATCTGTCTTCATGGAGGAAGATCCAGAAAATCACCCAGAATTACAACGTCATTATATAGGACTTGTGGATCGAAAGACATAAAGTCAATTTATATCAGTAGCAAGGCTCTACTTGAACATGCAGCTGGATTGAGCATTGCTAACCTTGACAAACCAGATGTCGTTCATACCAAAATCTTCAGAAATAAACCACTAATAGAAGTATTAGTTGCACTGTCGATGACTGTGTTCTATTACCCAGTGCATTCTGCATCGTCTGGAAGCCGTTGCAGATAAATGGACATTAGTAAACGTGATCCAAGCACTACAGATGAACGGTAGTGATTCAAGCATCTACAAAGGAAAGAAGAGTTAGTGTGGAGAACTGCAGACCAATTAACTTGACATTTGTGGGGATACTGTTGGAGTCTATTATATAGGATGTGATATTCGTTATTTAGAAATTAACAGCAACATTGGAGAGAATCAGTTTGCATTTCTGAAAGGGAAATCATACTTGACAAGCTTTGGAATTGTTTGAAGATGATGCCTACAGCATAGATAATGGGAAACCATTACAATTGGCATATTTTAGATTATCAGAAGGCTTTCTATAAGAACTCACGCAATGAGTTCATAAATGCAATGAATGTGAAGGGTATTTGCAGGAATATATGCAAGTGGTAAGTTAAAGTTTGGATTGCCTTGCTTTAAGGGAGTCAGAATATAGATGTAAAGACATTTTGAAGCACTTTAACAGCGTGTTGGTGAGTTCTGTACCTGGAATATTGAGTGCAGTTTTGGTCACCAAATCTGAGAAAGAATATACCGACCCCAGAGGAAATTCAATGGACCTTCCCCAGATTAATCCCCCAATTGGCGAGATTGCGTGATAATGAAACTCGGCCTGTGTTCTCTAGAGTTTCAAAGAATTAGAGATGGGTCACTGTGAAATGAATAAAATTCACAAAACATGTGACAAGTTGGAAATTAACAGGATGTTTCTTCGGCTGCCTAATACACAATCAAGCGAAATAATGGCAGGATAAAGGACAGACCATTTAAGACTTCAATAAGGAGTAAATACTGCACGCGTAGGGGACTAACTAACACGGGGCATGGAAACCTGCTGGCAGGGCAAGATTAGGGAGAATTCCCAGATAATATACAAGTTTGTCCAGCGGACCAGAATAACCAGGGAACAGGTAGGTCTCATTAGTGACTTGCTAAATTGCATCCAAATGAAGTTTAGTGGTAGGAGACACAAGGTGGTGGTTGACTGCTTGTGTGACTGGAGGCCAGTGTCCAATGGTATAGCACAGGGACCAGTGCTTTATCTCTTATTGTTTGTGATTCGGAGGTGCTGGTGTTGGACTGGTTGGACAATGCTGTAAATCTCATAACAACATGTTAAATCCAACAGGTTTATTCAGCGGCACTAGCTTTCGAAGTGCTGCTTCTTCATCAAAGCGCACAATCACCTGATGAAGAAGTAGTGCTTCAAAAGCTCGTGCCTCTGAATAAACCTGTTGGACTGTAACCTGATGTTGTGTGATGTTCAACTTTAATATTTGTGGTAATCATAAATGATGAAGCTGTGAATATGGATGAGAGGTGGGGAGTGTGAGAAGTAAGTTTGTGTTTGATACGCAGATTGGATGTTGGCTGGCATTGAGGAGGACGGCCTGAAGTTACGGGAAGATACAGATGGAATGGTCAGCTGGGAAGATCAATGGCAGATGGAATGTAACCCTGATAAATAGGAGGGGATACACTTTGGAAGAAGGAACCAGACAGGAGAGGACTCAATGAATGGTAGCACACTAGGAAGGTCAGAGGGTGCTTCTCCACACATCCCTGAATGTGAGTGGACAGGTTCATACACAATTTGGGAAAGTATAAGGGACTGTAAACATTGAGGCGCAGATTATAAGAGCTATGCGGAACTTTGGTGAGGCCAAGATGGAATACTGTGTATAGTTCCGGGGAACATATTACAGGAAGGATGTGACTGCATGGGAGGGTTTGCAGAGGGGATTCACCAGAATGTTCCCTGGGATGGAGCATATCAGCTATGGAGAGAGGCTGGATAAGCTTGAGTTGTTTAGTTTGGAGGAGAGGAGGCTGAGGGGGACGTGATTCTGAAGGATAGGATGACGAGGAGCAAGGACAGGGTGGATGGGCAGCAGTTGTTCCTTTTAGTCAAGGGGGCACACTTTTAAAGTGAAGGGTTTGCGGTTTAGTGAGGATTTGAGGATTGCTTTTCAGCCAGTGTGTATTGGGGTCTGAAGTACACTTCCTGAGAGGGGAGATATCATGGCAAAGTCAAAATTATTTGAAAATACATGGTCGTGCTCTTGAAATGCCTTAAGATTCACTGCTAGGCGTATTGTGTCGGAAAGTGGGCCTTATGTAGACCATGCTGTATTTCTGATAGTACAGAGTCTTTGCTTCTGTGATTGTATGACTGTAGAAGGTCAATCAGTGAGTACCTTAAAATAGGATTTGATAGGTTTCTGAAGAATGTCTTAACAAAGTCTATAAGACAGAAATTGTTATATTTTCGGAAAATATGTTAATGGCAAAATTAAGAGAAAGAAATGTGCAGCTTTCTAACAGTTGGATGTCAGATAATTGAGGACTGGGTTATGGTAGAACTATGGAACAAAAGTTTCAGTTATGCGTTCACAGAGGAAAACATAATAAAAAAGAAAACTACCTAGGGAACTTTAGTCTGTTTAGAAAAAGGTAATAGAATGAAATTAACAACAAAACAGTTTAGAGAAAGTATCGGAAAGAAATTAATGTACATAGACAAAGTCAACAGAGATTTATGAAATGGGAATCATATTTGAGAAAGTGGCTTTTAGCAACATTATGGAGAATGTATCAATGTAATACGAAGGGAATCTCAGAAAGATTTTTGATAAAGCCCCAAGCCTATTGTGCGAATTCGAATCCTGAGGGACTCGGTCTAACGTATGGTCATGGTTTTAGAATGGGAGAGCTGGCAGGAAACACTGCGCAGGAAGAAAACAACATTTTTTTTTAAATGGAAGTCTAGGAGGATATAGCAAGGATCGTGTCTTGGGCCCCAGCTATTCCCAATACACATCATATATTTGGTTGACGGGCTCAAATGCAATATTCCCAAGTCTGCTGACAGCACGAAACGATATCAGCATGTGAGTTGTGAGGAAGATGTAAAAAAGCTCCAAAGTGACTGAGACAAGTGAAATTACTGGGAAAATACATGGCAGATGGAGAGTAATGGCAGAGATGAGATGTTGTGTACTTTGATGGGAACAATAGAATGGCAGCCTCTCATTTGAAAAGGGAATGTTTGAAACATGTTGTTCTATAAAGGAACTTAAGCGGCATTTTCGTTTATTTCCGTGCAGCCCTCTGAGTACATGTGACAGTGAATCTGAAGCCAGAAGTCAACACTGGGAATGGCATTGACACGCTGACCAGTGTACATAGACCCAGCAAGTGGGGAGCTGTAACATTGAAAAGAATCTGGATCACCTTGTACACCAGTCACTAAAGCAATATTGTAGGAGCAGTAAGCATTTAGACAGATAAATGATGCAACCTTCATTTCAGGGGAATTGAGTGCAGGAGTAAGAGTATCCTACTGCAGCTGTACAGGGCCTTGGTGAGACCCCATCTCGAACTTTGTACTGTATTGTGTGCAGTTTTGGTCTCCTTACCCAATAAATGACAAACCTGACATTGAGGGAGAGCAGGGAAGGATGACCAGACTGATCTCTGGGATGACAGGCTTGTTGTGGGAGCAGAGTTTTGGGCGACTGGATCTGTATTCCATGGGATTTAGGAAAATGAGTGGTGATCAGGGTGAAATATATAAAACTCTGACAGGGCGAGACAGATTGGAAGTTGGCTTGGACGCCTCAGACAAAGGGCCACAGTATTAAGTACAGAGAGGTCACTTTGCATTGAGATTAGAATAAATGTCTTCACTCTGAGACTGGCGAACGAGGAGTACTCTCTCCCAGCTCAGGCTGTGGAAACCTAGGCACTGAATATAAATAAGGATTTCTGGAAATTAAAAGGATAGCGGAGTATCGTGTGAAGATAGAAGATCAGCTATCAATCCAGGTTATTCTCCAATAACTCAGTAGCTGTGTTCCTGTACAACACCGTGTTGTGCAAAATCGTGCAATATTAATAATGGGGTCTATAGGAAAAAGAGGGTAAGGGGCGAACCCCCAAAAATATTAGTAAAGCCAAAAATTTAATTTAGTCTAACACACATACTAGCACAGTCTAAATAAATCTTTAAGTCCCATATTGTAACAAAACAATGCTGTAAATGTAGCACTTTCAAAATACAGGTCACTGACTACAGCAGTGTACCTTTCACCACAGTCTTCACCAGAAAGCGCGTGAGGCTGACTGATCACGTGATGTCGATGGGGAAATTCCACTTCTCCTCAAGATTCTCCCCACAGTTTGAAATAAAGTTCTTTCTAAATGGATACTACAATTCCCCGTTTCAGGCTCATTTTCAAGGCTTCCAGAGCGGATTACATTCCTGTTTTAGCTGAACACATTGATTGTACATTTTGCAGACAGAGGATCCTGAGGCTGGGTTTTGCTGTTCAGTTGGTTCCCGGCAAGGAATTGCGTCACAATGAACGGGAATTCACTTTATGGAAAAAGGTTCACAAATTACATTGCAACCAAATTGTATTTAATCAACACGCGTTATCTGAGAACTGCCTGTATATTGAATGGAGGAGCAAAATTGATTGGCTGAAGGGACTACAGCTGTTCTCACTTTAAATTTCACGATGTTTAAACATATTAAGGGATATGAATATTGTATGGGTAAAACTGCATTAAGGAGATGTTCGACCATTAACTTGCACAGAGAAAGCTCGATGTGTTGTGTGACGTACTCATTTTCCGAAGTTCCTGCACAGTTTGTGGGAAAGCTCAGTAAGTGTTGTCACAAACCGTCAGACGTTAGGAAGGAGGTCTCTGCAGGGTCAACAGGACAATGTTTCCCGTTCCCTTTTCTGACACCAAAGTTGGAGCCAGGTGTTCTCTCCGGGAATATCCTTTAAGAGCTCGGAGCAGTTGATACAATTGAGTCTCTTGCTTGGCCGTTTTAGAGACTATTGAAGAGTTTATCACATGTCTGTGCGTCTGGAGTCACTTTTAGGCCAGAACAGGAAAGCACAGGAGATTCACTTCCTGAAAGTACATTGGGGAAGGAAATCGATGTTTACAATCAACATTGGACACAAGATCACTATTACTGACACCAGATTTTAGATCTTGATATGTTAATAATTGTTTTTATCTTCCACCAGCTGCCCAAGCATGAGTCTGGTCTGTATTAGTAATCCAATGATAATTCCACAACAGCACCATGGAGACCTATCTGAAACCACACTGAGCAGGTTATTTCTGTGCTACTTGACAGCTCTGTCATATAGAACTCCCACCAATTTGACTGTCGTGATGGGACTGATGGGGTGGTAATTGGTCAGATTGTATTTATTCCGCTCTTAGGAAACTGGACATAGCTGAGTAATTTTCCACATTGCCAGGGAGATGTCAGAGTTGGAGCTGAAATGAAACAGCTTCCCCAGTGACACGGCTTATTGTGCAGCACAAGTCTTCAGTCCCATTGCAGGAATGGGGTCAGGGCCCATTGCCTTTGTTGTATCTACTGTGTTCACGGTTTCTTCATGTCACGTGCAGCGAATCGAAATGGTTGAAGACTGTCATATGTGATTCTGTGGGCATCATGATACGGTAAGTTGGAACATCCACTCAACACGTCTGGCTGAGGACAGTGCAGACACCACATACTTGACTTTTACACTGATGTACAGGACTGTTCCATTATTTAGGATGGGGATATTTGTGGAGTCTTCTCCTCCAGTACGTTGTTTAATGGTCCATCGACATTTATGCTTGGATTTGGCAGGATGACAGTGCTTCGATCTGATTTGTTACTCGTGGTATAATGTCTGCCTCTGTACAAGATGTTAGTTCTGCTGTTTCCAGAGTGACCAGCCAATTGCGGTAGCTTTAATGGGTTGTCATCAGGTAAAAGTACACATGGTACTGACCCTGGCATGTTCACCCACACTTGTCACTGAACTATAGATCAGCTTGAGGGTAATGGTGGACTGAGGCATTATCCTGAGGGAAAGGTTACAGATTGTCATTGAATACAATTCTGCTTCTGCTGTTGTTGCTGTGACCTACAGCATCAGATGATAACCCAGTTTAATCTGCAATATCTACAATTCAATTCTACTGACGGTCCTCCAGTTAACACCAAGACCCATTCACCCAACTGCCCTGTACTCAGTGACCTACTCTGGTTTCTGATGCGGTAACACTTCCATTTTCATATCCTCATTCTGCTGAAATTCTTTCCATGGTGTCACGCCTCCAATTTAAGGTACGAATCTGAATCTTTTCCTTTCAGTAATGCCATCTTCTGTATTTGAAGTGAATGTGTTTCCTTCTGTTTTTCTCCCTGACCATGATTCAGAGCACTGCAGTGTCAGTGATGCCAGCCTTATGCAGTTCCAGAGTCAAGGAACTTGCCACCATGTGTTATCGTTCAGTTCCCAGTGTACGGCACTCCATGTTCGACAGGATGTTTGGGCATCTTTGACAATATGTCGTTGGAAATTGTTCAAAAACAGAAATTGCTGATAATGTTGCAGCATCTTCTGGAGTGAATGCAGATATAAACTTCAGGTCCATTGAATCTTCTACAAAGCTCTCTGTTTCTCCAGCAATTTTTAGTATTTTTATTTCCAGTATCGATCGCTATTTTTTAATTGAAAATTTGTTCTGTGCCCCTATTAATTTCTGGAGAAACTCAGCAGGTCTGCCAGCATCTGCAGAGACAGGGAAACAGAATTAGTGTTTTAAGTCTAGTGTGACACTTCTTCAGAACTCAAAATGATTGGAAAATGTGCTTCAAATCCCTAGCCAGAGTTGGGGAATGGGTGACAGGGGAAAGAGGGTGTGGCAAAAGATAAAAGAAGATTCTGTGAAACGGGTTTAAATTAAGATGCGATGGGGAAAGGGGTTCTCTCTATTGAGTGCAAGATAAGGAAGACACAAGCACAGAAGATCATTGGGATGCCAGGTGGGGAAATGTTGACTATATGGTATTATATAAATCTGGCCATAGTTACGTTTTCATTGTCGAGATCATCACCCCCGTTAGACAAATAAATTCAGGTGCGTGACTTGTTATTGGCACGAAATAAGCGTTTCACGCTGCCTCAGTATTGTAATATGGAGAAAAACAAATAATAGTATGAAGTTTTGGCTGTGTATTGTTTTACTGTCATGTTTAATATAGTTTCAAATTTGCAGCACTTGTCTTTAAATGCTTGTTCTTGAAGTTAGTATCAGATGGAGTGTAGAAGGTTGTGGGCTGACATTATAGAAGTTTATGAAATCAAGAGAGGCATGCATCGGGTGAATAGCCAAGGGCTTTTCCACAGGAGGGGAGAGTTCAACCATAGAAGGCATAGGTTTAAGGTGAAAGGGGGAAGATTTAAAAGGGACGCAGGGGCAGTGTTTTTATACAGAGTGGTACGGGTATAGAATGAGCTTTCAGAGGAAGAGTGGTAGATGCCAATATAGCTATAACATTTAAAACTCATTTGGACAAACATACAAATGGGAAACATTTAGAGGCCTATGGGACAAATGAAAGCAGATGGGTCTAGTTTCGTTTGGAAAACCTGGCCAGCATGGACATTAAGAAAAGCCTCACGCAGTGTCAGTGTGGGTTTGTGAAAGGGAAATTATATTTTGCCCTGTAAGATCATGCAAAGATTTATGGAGATGCCTGGAAATATAACAAGCGGACTTGATAAAGGGGATCTGGTAGACAAGAGGCTTTTCAGAGATTTTCCGCAGGGTATTACATAATAAAAGATTTTATTCAAGCCGGAAGCTCGTAGGATGACGGATAATTTATTAACATGCGATGATGACTAGTTAACACATAGAAATCGGTGAGTCCGGATTAATGGATCTTTATGATAAAGGTGTATCTGCTGGATCACCACACATATCAGTCCGATGGCATCGGTTATTGCAATCTATACTGACAGCCTGAAGGAGGGAGCTGAGTGCAATATACATCCGAGTTTGTGGAAGACACTGAGAACCAAAAGGCTGGCTGTTATTAAATGGAGAGGACTTCCAGAAAAGGAGGAGTGCAAAGTGATTGGAGTCTTCCTGAGTATGAAACATAACGTCAGCATGCTGATGCAGCAAGTAATGTGGTTGGATCATTAACCGGCTTCCAGAGATGAAAGGGTTGAGTTATTCAGAATCTCTATAATGGTGAGGTGATTATTCATTGGGGTTTAAATGAATGAAGAGGAATACTGCTGAAAAGGGCTTGAGAAGGTAGATGTTGAGAAGTTGCTCCCATTCCTGGGCAGAGTGCCGAACTCGAGGATAAAGATACCGAATAAGGAACATCGATTTCAATCTGAGATGCAAAGTGATGCCTTCTCTCAGAAGGTAGTGAATGTCTGGAATTCCCTAACCCAGAGAGGTGTGGAGGGATACAGGAGTCGGCAAGAAAGCGGAGTTGAGCCCTGGAGTAGATCATCCATGTTCTTATTTTATGACAGGGCAAGCTTGAGGGGCAAATGACCTACTTCTGTTCCTATTTATTAATTTCACATGTTACGCTATTGGAAACTAACAGGTTATTTTCCTGGAAGTCGTGTTGCACAATGTTGCATTCAGGGACAGCAGATGATTTGTTTAGGTTAACCTTAGGTGGGGTAGGGGGGCTGTATACCCAACGTATCCAGCTCTGTAACATGATCCACATCTGGAGCAGATGTTACAGAGAGGGGAAGCCTGGAAAGAGAGCTTGGGGGTGGGGGTCGGTTCCTGACCCAGCCTGGATTTTCCAAGTAGTTTTCCGAAACTACACCTCACCATCGGAGTGGCCTCGATGTGCCTATGTGAGCAGGTCTGAAGGGTTGAACGTAACATCAGAACATGGGGCTGAGGCACATGAATGGACCATTCTGCCCATTGACACTACTCCACCAGTAAATAAGGTTGTGGTTCATCTCATTGTGTTCCCAGCTGCACTTTGTTCCCGATGCACTATTATCCCTTATTCACCTGTTTGTGGAAAATCATTTTATATTATATCGAAGCCAGCCTCGATATAATATAAAGATTCAGCCATCCCAAACTTCCAGGAAAGAGAATTCCCACTGGAATAAATTCCCACTTGGTGAATGTCTCCAAATTCCTGCTCTGACTGAGGGTGTGCCAAGCAGGCTAAGATAAATGGTAGGGAGAAGGGACTTTGGGGAGGGGCGTTGGGAATACGATAGGTAAAAGTGAAGGTGATAGGCCGGAGACAGGTGGGGGCAGAGAGGTCGGGAAGAAGATTGCAGCTCAAGAAGGAGGTGCTGAGTCTGAGGGACTGAGAAAAGTTGAGGGGAGGGGGAATGAAGAAGCTGGAGGAATCTGCATTCATCCCTTGTGGTTGGAAAGTTCCTAGGTGGAAGATGAGGTGCTCTTCCTCCAGGTGTCGTGTTGCTACGGTCTTGTGATGGAGGGCACCAAGGACCTGCATGTCTTTGGCAGAGTGCAAGGGGGAGTTAAAGTGTTCAGCAACGGGGCGGTTGGGTTGGTTGGTGCGGGTGTCAAAGCGGTGTTCTCTGAAATGTTCTGCAAGTAGGCGGCCTGTCTCGCCAATGTATAGGAGGCCACATCGGATGCAGCGGATGCAGTAAATGATGAGTATGGAGGTGCAAGTGAATTTCTGATGGATATGGAAGGATCCCTTGGGGCCTTTGAGGGAAGTGAGGGGAGAGGTGTGGGCGCATGTTTTGCATTTCTTGCGGTTGCAAGGGAAGGTGCCAGAAGCGGAGGTTGGGTTGGTGAGGGGGGTGTGGATCTACCGAGGGAGTTGCGGAGGGACTGGTCGTTCTAGAACGATGATCGAGGTGGGGAAGGAAATATATCCTTGGTGTTGGGGTTCGTTTGGAGGTGGCGGAAATGATGAAGGATGATATGATGTATGTGGATGCTGGTGGGGTGGTAGGTGAGGACCAGTGGGGTTCTGTCCTTCTGGCGATTGGAGGGGTGGGGTTCACGGGCGGAGGAGTGGGAAGTGGAGGAGATGCGGTGGAGAGCATCGTCAACCACGTCTGGGGGGATATTGCGGTCTTTGAAGAACGAGGCCATCTGTGTTGTTCGGTATTGGAATTGGTCTCCCTGGGAGCAGATGCGGCGGAGATGAAGCAATTAGGAACATGCAATGGCGTTTTTACAGGGGGCAGGGTGGGAAACGGTGTAATCTAGGTCGCTGTGGGAGTCGGTCCGTTTATAGTAAATGTCCGTGTTGAGTCGGTCGTCTGAGATAGAAATGGAGAGGTCTAGGAAGGGGAGGGAGGAGTCTGAGACGGTCCAGGTAAATTTGAGGTCGGGGTGGAAGGTGTTACAAAAGTGGATGAACTATTCTCCTAGTAAACTTTAAATGTATCCAGGTTGGTGATATGGCCGATCATAAATTTCTCAGACTGCGTCAGGTTCAGTGACAGGAACAAGTCAGGCAAATTTCTTTAGTCAGCCACAAATAACTAATAGAACTGACGGATGTGCATGGTGGATATCTGGTTAGCACTGCTCCCTCCCATCATCAAGGGGCTGCATTCAATATAACCTCAGGCGACGCTATGTGTGGAGTTTGAGCATTCTCTCTGCAGTTTTCTGTGTGGGTTTCCTCCCAATGCTCCAATTTCCTCAAACAGTCCAAAGATTCACAGCTTAGAGTGGATTGGCTATGCGAAAATTACCCATCGTGCCCAGGGATGTGTAGGTTAGGTAGGTTAGTCATGGGAAATGCAGGGTTACTTGGATAGGGTAGGGGGGCAGGTCTGGTGGATGCTGTTTGGCGGGTCAGTGTAGCGTTGATGGATGGGATGTCTTACTTACACACTGTAGAGACTCTGTGAAAATGACAAGAAATTTAGACTATACCCAGTGGGTATCTATCTGATCCACTCTCACCTAGGTCTTGTATGTTTCAATAAGATCATCTCTCTTTCCAAGGGTGACCTGTTAAAACCTTAATAATATAAGGTACTCATTCCTGAAATGCGTGAAGTGAAACATCGCCGAACTGCTTCTAACGTAATTATATTCTTTCTCAGAGAAGGAGACAAAGAAAAAATAATCTCACACTCAGATCTTGCGTTTTATTTTTTTTTCTCAGTGTTGTGGTTCTTTGTAACTCTCTTCCCCACAGAGCATTGGAGGCAGAGATATTGAATAATTTTGAGGCACAGACAGAAGGTTCATAAATAACAACGGTGTCGAGGATTATCAGGGATTGGCATAATATGCGGTATGGGGGTAAATGTAGACAGTGGTACCAAATGACATTGCTCCAGAACATCCAGGAATATAATTCAAAACGAAATGGTCATATCGATAAAATGTTAAGGGGGAAGCCCAGATGGTGGCGATCTGGAAGGTCTGTTTTAATGGGGTCTGCATCAGAACACAGGCAAAGTGGTTCTCTAACCCACCCCATACCAGCCAGTTACTTAATATTCAACACTAAAAAGAGCGATAGAATATTTACTAATCCCGTTTCGTCAAGTGGAAATGACAAAACATGGGAAAGGATCGAGCAAGTCACAACACACGGTGCGCCCGTCAGAAGCATCGAGCAGGCCTGAGGCTGTAGCTGCAACCCATTCTGCTTGTTCAAAAGACCCAGTTACTCACCAGCCCTTGGTCACTAAGTTCACCAACTTAAGTGAAATGATCGAAGGCATGACTGAACAGAAGTTCAGCTGTGGCTGGAACCGCTCTCAGACATGCTCCAAAAACATGAGCAGCAACGAGACAGCCTTGGAAACAGAACATACAATGTCAAGTGCCGAACGGCATTGACAGAGACTGCGATCAATTCCTCTCGGGAGAGGATCCTCCCCCTTGAAATACAGGTCCATACCTTAACTGAACAAGATGACCACCTTGAGAACAGGGACAGGAAGAATGTTCCCATCGTCGGTCTGCTGGGCCAGACGGCAGGTGGTCAGCTTTGATCTGGCTGCTGTGATTCCTTCACTTCGAAGCTGAAGTTCATTGGGTTACGGCACGGTGGTTAGACTCAGACCAACGCCTTTGCCCTGTCCTTGTGCAGTTACATAGTTACAGGGATAAATAAAGACTGATGGAAGCTCAGTGTGGTTTCCGATGGCTTTAATTCACGAGAGATCCAGGATTATGTTCTTTTATGACTTTTCAGCATCGGTGATTCAGGAAAGAAAACCTTTTGATGATATCAAGAGAAGAGTAAGGGAACTCGGGATTCAGTATTCCTTAAGGTTCTCAGCTGTGCTCTGTATTGCTTTGAATGGATCAATGAACTCGTCTGATTCTCCAGAGAAAGCGAAAACTTTGTGGATATTTTAAAGAAAGCTGGATGTTTAGATGATCATATTTCTCCCTTAAAGAAATTTTGTTGGATTTTTCTGGTATTAACCAGTGTTAAATTATAGCCGGGGATGGGTAGAGTTCACACTTTCAAGGAAAGTGGTACAGTTCATATAACGGATATAACATTTATGGAGTATTGTCCTTACCCAATAATTATCAATACTGTTAAAGCATGAATGACAATGTGTCAGATTGAGGGCAATACAGTCAAAACCATGTTTCTTACCCCTATAATTGGTATACCGGGATGTCATCCTGGGATAATGGATTCCAGGTTTAAACTGTGGGCAGCAAGGGGTGTGTCTTACTTGAGTGATTTAGAATTAGTAGAATCCTTACAGTGTGGATAAAAGCCCTTGGGCCCAGCAAGGGTAAAAACATTCTCTGCTCGAAATTGTATTTTATAACAAGACGCGTTTAGAAGTTGTTTTTGGTTTAATATCATTATGGTGAGTCAACTGAAATAACCAGAATTACACAGTGTGATTGGATATCTATAACCATAAAATAAGAGTATATTTTTGTTTGGTCTGAGTAAAGCATGCTGACTGTTGCATGAAAGTATACAGTTGATGGAATCTACTGTGAGGAGAGTGTGTTCCATTGGAAATGCCCTCAAACAGGCGCTTGAAGAAAATTGGGGTAAAAGTGCCTGAGTGCTGTCTGGACAGTGACAGGAACGCAGAGGGTTGAATGACTGAAAGCTCCTGTATCTGAGAAAAGCAACAGATCAGCTGGGAACTTATTAAATGCTAGAGCACATTTGAAGGGCTGAATGGCCTCAACATGGTTTGAAATATGTGTGATTTGGAAAACGTGCATCTCTACTCCTTCCCTTATGTGGTTATACACTGGGGCACTGCCATTTTCCTGAAACTGGGCATTATTTGGAACACTATCTGGAACATTCCATATTCGGTGTTCTCCAGAATATTCTCTAACTTTGTTGGGGGGTATTGCAAAGGCGAGAGAGAGAGAGAGAGCGAAGCTGTTGCATGCAGCAGTGAGAGTGGTGGAGCATGAGCCTTGGTCGTGCTATAACAGATATACAGTAAGTGTGAGGGAGCAGAGAGAATACGGTGACCAATTACCCTGACAGAGCGGGGAAGGTTATTGATGCTTGTCCTGTTTTGCTGGACATTTCTTCAGGCCGCAGATGCTACACCAAATTCGGTGGTGAGCACAGACCATGCTCGGTGGGTCTGGTGGTATGGCCCCCTCTGGGAAGGCAATGGCCCCGCTCTGCACTCGCCCATCCACTATTCACAACATGCATGGTCAACAAACTATCTGCCATGATCGGGGTAAACTGTACAGGGCAGCTCCAAACTGAGAAAGCTCAGCCGTGTGCCCCTTGGCCTTTGAAAGATGGCACCAGCGACAGGGAACACAGAATATCTAGGGAAATCCTGGCGACTGTGAGTACATCCAATCATGATGGGTGGGAGAATCGGGCTGGCATTCAATGAGAGGTGGGTAGGGTGGGTGGTATTCAATGAGGTGAGTTCGATAGGACAGCACCAGGAAACTAGCTCAGCTTCGTACAGACAATCCCTCTGTCACACTCAATGAAAATGACACTGAGACAAATTACTGTTCAATGAGCCGAAGACTCTGCTGTCCTCATTCCCAGTTACAAAGTTGCAGAACAAATGCTCATTCAAAACTCCCCATCGCCTGAACTCACAGCATTATTCCATTCACTCATAATTCTTCATAATACTGACCCGTGTTGCTTGATACTATCGAAATGTCTTCATATCAGCATTCTAAAACCTGTGAACATATCTTTCCATAACATTTTTTCTTAGTCTGTCCCTCTCTGTCTTTATCCTGAAACACACGTATTTACTGCATGGAAACAGGCCCTTCGGCCCAGCTGGTAGATGCCGACCAAAATGTGCATCCACACTCACCCCATTTCCCTGCCCTTGCTCCTTTCCTATCCATGTATTTATCCAAATACCTTTTTAATGTTGTTATTGTACCCACCTCAACCACTTCCACTGGCAGCTCAGTCCAAAGGCAAAACACAGTCTGTGTGAAAACGTTGACCCTCAGGTTCCTTTTTATTTTTGTCCTCTCCAAACATTAACAGATGTCCTCTAGTCCTTGGTTTCCCAACCTTGCAAAAAAAAATTGAAATATTCACCCTAAGCATGGTTCTCATGATTTGATAAGACGTGCACTTCTGTATAATCCCCCTCAGTTTTCTACGCTGTAAAGAAATATGTTCTAACCTGTCCAACTTCTCCCCATAACGCAAACCCTTTAGCCCAGGAAACATCTTTGTAAATTTCTTGTACATTCTTTCTAGTTCAATAATATCCTTTCTAGGGCAAGGTGAACAAAACTGAACACAATACTCCAACTGCAGCCTTACCAACATCCTGTACAACGGCAACAGAACGTCCCAACTTCTATACTCAATGCCCTGATGTAGGCCAGTGTGCTAACAGCCTTCTTCACTGCCCTGTATATCTGCGACTCAAATTCAGACAACCATGCACCTGATTTCCAACATCCTTTTGTTCCACTACACTCCTTAAGGCCCTCTCATTCACCATTAAACTCCCACCTGAATTTGACTTTCCAAAATGAAAGATGTTGCATTTATCTATATTAAACTCCATTTGCTATTTCTCAGCCCACTTCCCCAGCTGATCAAGGTAGTGCTGCAATTTCTGATAATATTCCTCACTGTAAACAATACCTCCTATTTTAGTGTCATCTGCAAACTTACTAACCTGCATTGTGCACTCTCGTCTAAATCATTGATCTAGATAACACACAGCAATGGAGACAGTACCGACCCCTGAGGCACTCCACTAGTCACAGGCCTCCAGTCCGACAAGCATACCTCCACCATAGCCATTTGCTTTATAATGTCAAACCAATTGCGTCGCCAATTTGCCAGCTTACCTTAGAGTCTGTGCGATCTAACCTTCTAGAGCGGCCTTTCATGTGGAATCTTACTAAAGGCCTTACTGAAATCCATATAGATTATGTTGACCGCCCTGCCCTCGACAACTTTCCTGATCACTTCCTTAAAAAACCCTAATAAAATTTGTAAGGCATGATCTACCATGCACAAAGCTATGCTGACTGCTTCAAGTCAAACTCTGTCTTTCCAAATGCATGCATATCTTGTATCTCAGAACCTTCTCAAGTAGTTTACCGCAAACAGATGTAAAACTTACTGGTCTGTATTTCCCAGGCATTTATTTGCAGCCCTTCTTGAAGAAGGGCACTATATATTTGTTACCGCCCAGTCTTCCAGGACCTTGGCCCCTGTCTTCTCTCACCTCTTGCAGTCCTCTTGGATATATCTTGTCAGGACCAAGGGATTGATCTGACTTTGTGCATTCTAATATGTCCAGCAGCACCTCTACTATGATTTCGACAGTACCAAGATATGACAATTAACCTCCCAAAATTCACAATTCTTCATGTCTTTCTTCATGGTAAACACAGAGGGGAAATTGAGGACCTCAACCATCTCTTGTAGTTTTACACATGCGTGCCTATTTTGGTTTTTAAGGCATCCTATTCTCTCTCTAGTTGTTCTTTTTCTTTACTATAGTGAATTTGGGTTCACTCTAATCGTCTCAGCCAAGGCTATCTCATACTCCCTTTTCGCCTTCCTGATTTACTTCTTCAGTAAGCTCCTGTATCCCCCGTGTACCTCCAGAGATTCCCTTAATTCCAGCTGCCTGTACCTGAGCCACGCCTCCTTTTTGCTGGCTAGAGCCTCAATATCTCTTGTTATCCAGGGTTCTCTCTTCCAGCCTCACTTTCCCTTCACCCTCACAGGAATATATAAACCTTGAACTCGAGCTATCTCACTTTTACAGCCCTCCCTCGTGCCCAATATCCTTTTACCTGAAAACAAACTACTCCAATTAACCCCTGCAATCCTCTGTCTAATTCCAACAAAATATGCCTTGGCCCAATTCAGAACTTGAATCTGTGGACCAATTTGGTCCCTCCCATAACTATTTTAAAATTAATACAACGCCAGTCACTTTTCCCAAAAAACTCCACCACTTTACCACCGTCACCTATCCATCCCTATTTCCCAACAGTAGGTCGGGTGTGTCCATTCCCGTGTAGGACCCTTTATATACTGCTTGGGGAAACTTTCTTGAACAAACTTAAGAAATCACGTTCCATCGAAGTTCTTAACCATCTTGATGTCCCAGTCTATGTTAGGAAAATTTAAATCACCTATTATAACAATCCTAATGCTCCTTCTACTCTCACCAGTTTCCCTGCATATTTGTTCCTCTAATTCCCATTGATGATTTGGAGGCTTATAGTGCAACCACGATAACATCACTGACCCCCTCTTACTTCCTTGTACCATTCACAGAACCTCATCGGATAATACCTCAGTTATTTCATCTTTAAATACTTGTGGGATACTCGCCTTAATCAGAATTATGGTGTTTCAACTGTTTCCACTTACATCTCTCCCTTGCAATGATTTTCACATCTGCATCAAAACTTGTCAAGGTACAGTGGAGATATGGTGCTGTAACTGGATGGGAGCTGCACATCCTGTCACTTCCAGCAAATTTCCCCACACTGGGCAGTGATCTAACACAGTGTTACCGAAAACTGGAACAACCTGTGTTTATATATGAATAAACCAGTGCGGTCTGCACATTTCCACACGCTGGACATTTATCCCAGGAATATAGATCAAGTATTGGTGTGGGCTGCACAGAGTTCCATTCTGGATATTGTTGGGTTGTATTCAGCAGTACACTAGCCATATCTACACAGTGCTCCATCCCGAATGTATTATGGATGGGCTGTTTATGTGAGTTTGATTGCGAATGTGAGAGAACTAAACATCTGGCAATACCTTTATTTTGTGTTTTCATTCTTGTGATTGGATCCTTCAAATCCTGACTCATCCTTAGACCCGACCCTCTGGATGAGTGATGGTGACTGTTGTTAAAGCATCTGAGTCTGTAACATGACCAACAAATAGAGCAGAGGCTGCAGAGAGTACAGTCTCCGTAAAATGGAATGAGAAAATCACAGTCTGATCAGCCTTGGTCTTAGTGAATGGTGGGGCAGGATTGAATGGACCACTAATGCAACTTGTTCATGTATTTATGTTTGTTCCAAGCAAACTCCTCTTCTCTCCCAATGTCCCATACTGGTGGGAAGTGAGGCACCTCCTCCTGTTCCTGCGTAAAAGGATCCTGGGGCCTCACTAGCCTACAGATTTTCCTGTGGCCCAGTTTCGAACAGTTGGGTGACGGCCTCCTGTTCCTGTTCCTGTTCATGTGTCCCAGCCTCGAGCAGTTGAATGACTCCCTCCTGTTCCTCTGTCCCAGTCTTGAGCAGTTGAATGACTCCCTCCTGTTTCTGTGTCCCAGTCTCGAGCAGTTGAATGACTCCCTCCTGTTCCTGTGTCCCCGTCTCGAGCAGTTGAATGACTCCCTCCTGTTCCTGTGTCCCAGTCTCTAGCAGTTGAGTGACTGCCTCCTGTTCCTGTGTCCCAGTCTCGAGCAGTTGAATGACTCCCTCCTGTTCCTGTGTCCCAGTCCCGAGCAGTTGAATGACTGCTTCCTGATGCCAAGTCTGTGAAAATGGATGTCCTCCTCCTGTTCCTCTGTAACAGGCTCCAATAGCTCTGTGCTCACCTCCTGCTCCTGTGGAATGGAACTGAGGGACTGAAGAGTCTCTTCACATTCCTTACAGCTTCTGTTGACCAAAAGCAATTCTCCTGATTCTGTAAATCACCATCAAAATCTGAATGATGTATTTTTGTATTTTGCTCTCAGTAATTGAGCAAACAATCAGACTGACAGAATTCAGAAGCTGAGTAGCCTCCTCCTGTTTCTGTGTTATACACTCAAATGGCAATAGAGTCTCAGAGATGTACAGCACGGAAAACCATCCTTCAGACCAGTCGTCTATGCCAACCAAATATCCTAAATAAATCTCGTTCCCCTTGCCAGCATTTGGCCCATCTCCCTCTAAACACTTCCCATTCATGTATCCATCTAAATGCCTTTTAAATGGTGTAACTGTACCTGCCTCCACCACCTCTTTTGCCTGTTCAATCCATACACACAGCAGTCTCTGTGTGAAAATGTTGTCCCTCATGTCCCTTTTTAAGTCTTTCCCCTCTCACCTTAAACCTTTGTCTTCTAATTTTGGACTCGCCTATGCTGGGAAAAGACGTTGACTGTTTACCTTATCTATGCCCCTCATGATTTTATAAACCCCTTTAAGGTCACCCCTCAGCCTCAACACTTGAAAATAGCCCCAGCCTATTAAAACTCTCCCTGTAGCTCTAACCCTCCAACACCTGCAACATTCTTTTAAATCTCTTCTGTACCCTTTCAAGTTTGACAACATCTTTCCGACAGCAGGGAAACTGGAATTAAAGGCAATATTCCAAAAGTGGCCAAACCAATGTCCTGTACAGATGCAACGCATCGTGAAAATGTTTAGACTCAAAGCACGGACCAATAAAGGGAAGATCACCAAGTGCCTTTTTCACTGCGCTGTCTACCTGTGACGGCACTTTCAAAGAACAGAGAACCTGCACCACCAGGTGACACAGTAGCTCAGTGACTAGCATTGCTGCTTCAGAGCGCAGCGATCTGGGTTTAACTCCATCCTTGAATGACTGCCTGTGTGGAGTTTGCACATTCTCCCCGTGTCTGTATGAGTTTCCTCCGGATGTTATGTTTTCCTCTGACATTATAAAGATATATAGATAAGGGTAGATAGGCCATGCTAAATTGAGTAAAGTACCCAGGGATGTGCAGGCGAGGTGGATTAGCCATGGAAAATGCAGGCTCTGAGGGATAAGGTAGGGGTTTGTCTAGTGGGATATTGTTTAGAGGGTCGGTGTGGCCTCGATGGGCCGAAAAGCCTGTTTCCTCACTGTAGGGATTCGATAACTTCTATGGAATTCTCCTTGATTGGCAGCTTTCGACAGGACCCTACCTGTATGTTTTGCCTTGATATGTCTTGCCAAAATGCTACACCTCACATTTAACTAAAATAAACTCCATCTGCCACTGCTCGGTTCACCTAAACAAAGCCCCATTGTTGTCTGAGAGATCATTCATCACTGTCGACGTCACCAACAAATTTGGTATTATCTACAAACTTACTGACCATACTGCATATACTCAAATGTAAATGATTTGTATCAGTGACAAAAGGCAGTGGACCCACTATTGATCTTTGCGGCACGCCACTGGTCACAGGTCTCCAAGTTTAATGAACAAATGTCACTGTCACGCCCTGTCTCCAATATTCAAGAAAAGTTTAGACCTAAATGGCGAGTTCTCCCTGGATTCCAGGCAGTCTAACCTTGCTAACCAGTCTACCATGTAGAACATTGTGGTTTTCTTACTGAATTCCATAAAGACAACATCCACTGTCTTGCCTTCATCAATCATCTTCATCACATCCTCAAAAAATTCCACCGAGTCAGTGAGACGTAATCTCAATTGTACAAAGCCCTCTTCGGTCCTTGTCTTTCCAAATACATATCGATCTTTTTCCTCGAAATCCCCGTCAACAATTTAGTCACCATTGACGTCATGCTCACCAATCTAGAGTTACCTGTTTTTTCTTTACTTTCTTAAATAATTGCACTATGTTAGCAGCCCTCCAGTCTTTTGACACCTCACCTGTGAAAATCAATGTTACAAATATATCAGCAAAATGCATAAGCAATCTATTTCCTAGCTTCCCACAAACATCTGGGATACAACAGATCAGGTCCCAGGGATTAGTTCACCTTTATGTGTTTTAAAATTTCCAACACCTCCTTGTAATATAGACACTTTTCAAGGTATCATTGCATATTTCTTTATTCTCTCGCTCTTGTAACCTCCTCCACATTAAATACTGAGGAGAAATACTTGTTTAGTATCCCTCAAATTTGTTGTGGTTCCATAAATAGGTAGCCTAACTGATCTTTAAGGGGCCCGATTGTCTCCCTAGTTAATCTTTTGCCATTGAAGGATTTGTAGAATTTGTTCAATGCCTCATTAACCCAATTTCTAAAGCAATCTCTTGTCCACATTTTTCTGGCCCGATTTCACGATTGATGATACACTTGCTGCCCTTATACACCTCTCGGGATTCACTTGATCTCAGCTCTGTTTACCTGACATATGCCTCCTTCATTACCTTAACCGGACCATCAACATATCTAACCATCCAGCACTCCCTGCACCCACCAGCCTTGCCCATCTCACTAATAGGAACACGTTGGCTCTGGACTCTCTGAAACCAAGTTTTGATGGCCTTGCATTTACCAACCATCCCTTTACCTGCGAATAGGGTATTCCAATCAGCCTTTCACAGGGCTCACCTAACACTTTTAAAATTGGCCTTGTTCAAAGTTAGAACGTTAATGTTTACATCAGGTCTTTCCTATTCCACAACTAGGTTAAAACTAATATTTATGTGTAACAGACTTGAAAGTTAAATAAACACTTCCTGTGCCTCTATAACGGGCTCGAGAGACTGAATAGGCTCCTCCTGTCCCTCTGTCTTACACTGGAAATGCTGTCCCTCTGTAATAGACCCAAGAGGCTTAATGGCCTCCTCCAGTTCTTCTTAACACACTCGAGAGGCTGCATGGCCTCCTCCTGTCCCTGTATAACAGATCCGAGACACAGCAACCTGTGGATTACGAGCAGCCGGTAAACTGTATCTAATAGAGACCCATTCCTTCTAAGTTACAGAAACACAAACAACACAATGTACTCCAGGTGCCCTCTCAGTGACACCTCATACAGCTGCAGCGACAAATCTCTTTGTTTTGAATTATTCTGTTGGCAAATGTGCCAATATTCCAACTTTCCACCTTTTCAAGTAGCAACAGGTTAATATAGGCTGAATGGCCTTCTCCTATCCCTCTGTAAGGGGCCCATAGGGACAGAATTGCTTTGGCCTGTTACTGAGCAGCAGTCGCAATGCTCTGTCTCAAGGTTATGAAAGGATTTGAAAACAGGACATTAAAACCAGGAGTAGCCTCACACTGGTCAATAAGTACCGTACTTTGTTTCAGGTATCTAGAAACTTGCCCACCAGACATTTTTTTTTTACGCAGCAGATCTGTCATTTTATAACTGCCTATTTTCATAAACAGAGTGGAACATATATAGACCGCTGCAGTGTTCTGTTAATACTCTCATATACAAGGGGAAAAAAAGATTGAAAATATTGAAAGATTTATGGTCCATCCCTCAGGAACCTTATCCATTCCGTCCAAACCGAGGAAATGAAAAGTGATGTATTGGTTAACTGGGCCTGTTTGTTCAGTGACTGTGATTAATGCCAATCTCCATGGATTCGAATTATCTCAGTGGAAGCTTTCCATCTTTTAATGATAAATGGGCTCCGTTCAATGTGTCAACCCATAACATGAGCGGGAGCATCACTGACAGCACTGACAGGGATCAGCAGAACCAGAGAGAGGGGAGGAGAGATCAGAATCTGAGAACATGAGACTGGAATGTTCCAACAATGGATCAGAATCAGAGAACATTAGACTGGAATATACCAACAATGGATCAGAATCAGAGAACATTAGACTGAAATATTCCAACAATGGATCAGAATCTGAGAACATTAGACTGAAATATTCCAACAATGGATCAGAATCTGAGAACATTAGACAGGAATATTCCAACAATATACAGGAGCTTATCCGATTATGTTTGGTATCTTTCTGAATTTGATTGGATGTCATTTTCATTGCGGATCTATTTCGCTCTTCTCATTATTCAATACTTTTATTATCCCTTCCTGGCTATCGTTGGTGTTCCTGGTGAGTGTCACTATCCAGATTTTGTATTCTATGAAGCAGTTATGACTGTATTATTGTTATTTCATATTGTCTACACTTCCTGCCACCATTATTGTTCCTGTTGAATCTCTCCATCCAGATATTCACTCTACAGACCACTACTAACTACATCAATGAAGGTGTTCAATTACTGCCTCTCTCTCCCCTCTGGCAGTGTTACTCACCGGTCTCTATGTTGATCTATTCAGTTTCAGGGGAGAACCACAATGCATTGTCTCATTGCGTTTACTGTTCAGAGCATGGAGGTCACTTTCTACTCTTCTGGTTACAAACTCCACTTCCTTCCACTGTTTCCATCCCATTCCTGGCCAATATCTGCAGCTGAAACAGTCAGGTCACAACTGTGGGAGATCCTTTTGACTATGAGCTGATTCTTGACACCATACCCTGAACATTTCTAACTTGAAATACTCACAACTCCAGAATATATCTCACTGGTTTATTCCATCTGTTGTTTGAACCTTGAGCTATGAAATACAATCTTAATGAAGCCAATAATCTGCTGCTGACAATCCCGGCTTCAAACCTGCGGAAGCAAACCTGATTCGACCTCACACCAAACTCCCATCCATCTGTCATTCATGTGCACGCAGATGGATATTGCTATTGTATCTGGCAATGCCTTTACTTTAACATTCTCAAACACTTTAGCTCATCTGTCCATGAAACTTCTCTCTTTCTCTCTACTGATTAACAAAAATTTTGCCTGTTGTTCGTATTTAAAATAATTTCCTCCATGTGCGTTCCTTCTCAAACAATGAGTTTTGCATTCACAACGCCAATCGCACGCGCACACACACACACTCTCTCAGTCTCTGATGAACACACACACACACACGCAGAGAGAGCAAACCTTCCAACTGTAAGCAGTAAATCTGTTGCGAGTATAGTTAGCATATGATAGTAAAGTTTGCAATACTCTCCATGCTGGTCAGATAGTGCAGTTTACTGAGCAACACACTAGCATGCTCTGCACAGCTCTCCATGCTGGGCTGTCATCTTGTCCCAGTTTATGTTGTTTGTGGTGTTCTGTGAAGCAGATTGAGAACTTGATGTAACAAACCATTTCAGCTGATCTGACAATGTCTTTATTCAATGTTTTCATTCTTGTAATTTTACTCTCGAAGATCTCACTTCGCCAGTTAGTCCCACTGCCCTGACGTTTTCCATATATTTCCACAACATCTTTTCAGTTAATTAACTGTCTGTTTCTGCTTTTAATGTGAATCTCTTATCCCTTTCTTTCTTTCCCTGGCCTTGGGTTTTGGCCTCCCTAGTGTATCGAGTGCTGGCATTGTGTAGTTCAGAAATAATGAAATGGGGTGTGTCAAGCTGTTGTTCACTTCCTGGTATGTCCTATGTGATGGTCCATTGATAGGCGTGTTTCAGAAGTTATGAGAAACAACGTTGTAACTTGGTCTGTACCTGTGGCCGTCCCTCTCAGGTGACCATGCGATCAGTAACAAAAGGAAGCCCACTGAGTAAAGGACCACGCATATAAATTGCCTGACAATGCTGTCACTTTTTTAATAAAAGGTTATTTTCTCCCTTTTTTTTAGTAAGAGGGCTTAAAGGCAAAACTTCCTACTGAAAACGGCTCAAGTAAATAACCTACGGGGGTTTTAGGGTTTTTAAATAAATAGCAGTAACAATGGCCAGCTGACACAGACCAGGATTTCTAGTTTTTTTATATTGTAGCTATAACAATCACCAGGTGCTTGGGGTCCCAGAAGGGTTGTAAGTTTCAGTAAATTATCCACAGCTGCTATTCTGTCTGGAACCTCACTTGATGGTGTTTCCTCCTGGATTGGAGAACTATATGCAAGAATGCATGTCTGAATGTTCCTTTTTGCCAAGGGGTGTGTTTATGGGATGTTGATATATTGGAATAGTTCATTAGTAGAAGGTACTGTATCCATTATTCGGTAAAGATTGCCAATAGAAAAATTATTCTAAATTCATCTTCATTTCTAATTGGATTTTCATTAGAGTATTTACATATATTGTATTTTGCTTAATGGTGAGTGGTTTGAATAGTTTGACATCTGGAACACCCAACTCACATTTACCTTTAAAATAAGGAAAGGTTGGCATCCAACCTACCTTCTTTAAATAGTTTGAGACAGTCTGGTTCAACGACAGCAAACTGTGAACTCTTGTCCGGTTCTAAATCGATAATACCAAATTGGGTTTAGAATTTGCAAACAAGCCATTCTCCCCAACAAGTCCACACTGACCCTCCGAGGAGTAACCTACCCAGACCCATTCCTCTACCCTATTATTACACATTTACCCCGACGAAGGCAACTAACTCACACATCCCTGAAAACTACAAACAATTTATCATGGTCAATACACCTGACATGCACATCTTTGGATTATGGGAGGAAACCAAATCATCCAGAATAAGCTCATGCAGACATTGGAGAGTATGCACAAGGAGGCTATTGGGTTCAAAGGTCGCGTATGGTCGTTGATAGTCTCTTTTTTCTGGATGTTGAATTCGGTTGGTTTAAACAGTATTTTGTATATAAAGATTCAGTCCTTAAGAGTTCTCTGGGTGTGGAAAAGTAAAGTTGGCGCTTTTACAAAAGGGAATGATGGTAAAGCTTTAGGAATTGACAGACAACCTGGAGTTGGGGTTGCGATTGTCTGTGAGAAAATTAGAGATATTTACAGCTATAGATCGGCAATTACGTTTCGTGGAACCACCATCAAACTCTTTGGAAATGGCTGGAATTCAATTTCAAATGATGGTCTTTGAACCTGAGAAGGAATTGAAAGAGTTTGAATTATGATGAAAAGTAGAAATAAAAGAAAAGGAAACGAAGAAGAAAGAGAGAAAAGGACAGAAGAAAAGCAGAGAGTTTCAACTTAAAGAGTTAGCAATTAGAGAGGAAAGTTAATATAGAAGGCGGAGATGAAGGTAGAATGTCGGTGGGATGAGGAGGATAGTGCGGTTGAGCAACCCTATTGTAACCAATGGCCTAATGAGGTTCTGTTTAAATGCATCCAGGCATTCTCTAAATTTGATGAGAAGGATGGGGAAGCCTTTTGAATTTCATTTGAGAAAGTGGCTAAACAAATGCAGACACCAGTGACCATGTGGATTTATTAGATCCAAAGCTGATCCGTATTTGCATCCCTATCGGAGGAGGTATCTGGCCAGTATGGAGTGGTGAAGAAAGCCATCTGAAGTGCATATGAGCTTGGGCCAGACACTGACAGACAGCGTTACAGGAATCTAAAAGAGGGTGCCTGGTTAAACGCACATTGCGTTTGAAAGGATCAAACAAAGTAATTTTGAAAGGTGGGAAAGGTATTAAAAACAGAACAAACCTATGACATTCTTAGAAAGATTCTTATTTTGGAGAAGTTCAACAATTCACTTCCTGCAGTCGTGAAAACTCGTGTGGAAGAGCAGAGAGTTACAATGGCAAGATTCGAAGCTGAAATGGCTGATAATGGTGATTGAGTTCAGAAATCAAAGTTTGGTTTCTGTGAGAGATGGAGAAGAATGTGCGAGATCTTGTTAAGGTTTACTGGCATAGGCCAGGAGAAGCAGGTAAAGAGGTTAGAGCATTAAGAGGTACAGAAGGATGTAATTATTTTATGCTGAGACATGAGGAGCTATGTCATTCAGAGGGACTATTGGAGAGATGAGAAGCGCTCCATTATGTAACGTGTGATTGGCGTGTCCAGTGGAAAGTCAACAGATTTATTCCACAATGGGGAAGGAGGCCTTGAGCTTGGTGTTGGCGTTACAACATTTCAGATTTACATTGCCAATAACATACCTGAGACAAATCTTTATCACTGACCATAACCCCTTAAAGTTTTTGGAGAAGTTTAGGGAGAAAAATACCAATCTGTTTCGATTGAGCTTATTATTGCTCCCATTCAGTTTGAAACTAAAAAGGTGACAGGGCGATAAAACCTAAGTGTGGAGACTTGGATGAAGAAAGACAAAGGCATTCTGTGGCAGGAGTAAAATGACTGAAATCGAAATAGATGTGAACATTTGTATGCTCAGAGTCAATGTAATATATATGCATTTCAGTCCACTAATAGAGGAAGGTTAGGAGTTCGAAAATGAATCTACCTTTGTGTACTGATGGATTATTTTATTAAAGATGGAGTTGTGAGGATGCTATCACTGTAAAAAGGTTATTTCTCTTGGGTTTTTTTAAGAGAGGTGTTAAAGGCAGAGGTGCAGAACTGCTGTTTGAAAACAGTTTAAATAAATAACTGAGATTTTAGGTTTCATTAAAAAGGTGGTAACAATGGAAGGGCAGTAGCCAGCTCTCCAGACCAGATTTCCTCATTTTACTTTTAGCTGAAGCATTAGAAGCTGCTGGGGATCCCAGAAGTGTTGGAAGTTTCAATGCGTGATCCCCAGCTGCCTTTCTCTCTGAGATCTCTGTTGATGTTGTTTCCCCCTGGATTGGAAAACTGCTGTAAGGATCTGTATTTGAATATATCTTTGTGCCAAACGGTGTAAACCAAGAAGGTAAAGTATCTATTGTTTGTGTAAGTGTTCCAACATATAAGCTATCCCAAAACATTCTTTCCTTTGATTGTATTTTAACTAAAGCATTTGAATAGATTATAATTTGCTCAACGTCGCGTGGTTTGACTAGTCACAACATAGCTGGAACACAAACTTCACATCTATATTTAAAGTAAGGGAAGGTTTGGGTCTAAACGGCCTTCTGGAAATATTTTGAGGGAATCTGGTCTGGTCCAAAACACTTGTAGCGAGGGGCTTCTGACTGGCTTCTGCAATTGAAAATTTAGTGGAGGGGCAGGGGATGCTTTGCTGGAGGTTGTGCTGTCAGTTGCCTCAGACATTCAGGGAGATCTGAGGATTTGGTGACCCAACTCTGGATGGAGCATGGGGACTGTAGATACAGCATCTGAGCCTGCAACATGAACAACAAATTGAGCAGAGGCTGCAGAGAGGGGAAGCTCTGAAACCACAGAGTGAGTGTGTGTGGGAAGAGTGTCTGCTGTATCCATCCCGGATTTTCCAGGAACACTTTCCCAAACTCCACTTAACCTAGGATCAAAGTGTGAGGGGACCATGACTGAACAAGGAGCTGGTCACAGAGCGGTGTCACCTCCTTCAAAACGACCTGCAGCTTCACACCAGGAGGAGGACAGTGCTGCCAGGGGCTGTTAGGGTCACAGATTCATTCAGTTTCTATGATCCAGAACTTTCCACGCAGGACTAAGTGACAGATCCATCATCTCCCACTATCTCAACATCAATGTTACCATTCGGAGATGGAGGATATATATGGTTGATGAGGTAAATACATTGTTTCTCCCTCAGCAGGGAGCTGCCGGTTGTATCCAGTTTGGTGGGATTCCCGATGGTGTCCATGGCATCTGCAGAGTATCCATGTCAATGCGGAGAGGTAGAGGAACTGAAGGAGCTCTCTCTCTCTCCATTAATGTCACAGCGTGCCCATCACAGTACATCATGTGGTGAATACCCACTGTCCTGGCAGCAGTCATGGTCTCTTCATTCAGAAGCAGTCAGCCATTCCCATCGTCATCGGGTCTCCACGTAGAAAGAAATGAATATATATTGGATAAAGGCCGTCCCCTTGATGCACGTTTCAAAACACCATCCTCACCACCAACCAACCACATCAAAGTATTCTATGTGTATGGAGAGCAATCGGGTCACTTTGAGTGTCTGGGAGCAGACGATCTGGGATGGAGCAAAACCTCCCATGTCTGAACGGGGCTGAGTGAACACCCCAGTACACAGTATCATTAAGTCCTGTAATCCCTCTCCATTTCAGTAACATATTCCTTTCCGTTATTCCTGGAAATGAAATGACAGGTTAAATCATGTTAAATTCCACCTGCTAAACTATTATCTATTGCCTTTACATTTCTGAATCTATTTGCAGACTCTCCACCCTCTCTTGATAATTTAATCTCTTGCTAACCACAGCGACATCACCAAACTCAGCATCTGTATATCTGTTCCATCCTCCTGATCATTAGTATAGATTGTAAAAAGTTGAGAACCAAGCGCTGGTCACTGTGTGACCCTACTGGTTACATTCACTCTAACTGATTGAGACTGATTTATCCTGAGTGCCTGCTTCGTGTATGATACCCAGTCCTCCCCCATTCCAGTGAAACACTGTCGAAGGGTTGAATAAGAACAAGGAGTATCTGTGAGGAATCCAACCCCTCGATGACACTGATGTCAACACGACATCTATTCCACTTTCCTGCCCTCTCTCCATCCTAAAACTCTAGTCTCTTGTTGTAGATTGCGTCACATTAAAAAAAATCCACTCCATATCTACACATTCAATTACTTTTAGAATGTTACAGACCTCAATGAGATCTCCTTTCATTCTTATAAACTCGAGAGTAAAAGCCTAAACTGCTCAATTACTCTTCATAAGGCAAACAATTCAAATATGGAATCAATCTAATGAAGCTCTTCTGAATTGTCTTCAATGGAAATACCTCATTCTGCAGGACACCCAAACTGTACTCCAGTTACAGCCTCACTAATGCCTTACATAGTTACACCAACACTCCCTACCTTTCTACTCTATCCTTTTATAAATAAACACTGACATTATGCTTGCATTTCTCATTACTTGAAGTACCCACAGGTAAGTTTTCTTTGATATGCAAGCAGACACCCAGATCCCTCTGCACCTAAACTCTTTGAACTTTCTCTCCATTTAGATAATAATTTGTCTTTCTATTATACTGGCCAACTTGAAGAGCCCCATATTTATTCCCTTTAATTTTCCTTGCTAAATGTTGGCCTATTCACCCAACCTATCCATATGTTTTAAAATCTCTTGCATCATCTTTCCGAAGTAATTTCCCACCGATGTGAGAGTCATCTGAAAATGTGGCATTGTATTTTCTCTCCCGTCAACGAGTACAGTAATACCATCAATGCAAATGGTTGAGGCATGAGTACTGAAATCAATGGCACCCCACAAATTGCAATTGCCAAAATAAAATGACACATTTGTTCCATGCGACTGCATTTTGTTAATTAACCAATCCTCCATCCAAGCGAATAAATTACTCCTAAACCTATGCTGTCTGATCTTACCATTTACTCTTTGGAGAAGCGACATATTCGACATGAAGACCAGATATGTTCCATCTCCCACGATCCACCTTTTTTGTGACATCTTCAAATAAGTCAACCAAACACTTCAAACTTAATTGTCTTTGTAAAACCATGTTGACTATGACGGATTGTGGTTTAACTTTGCAAATGTCCTGAACAATGGACTCTAACAATTAGCCTTGAATTATAATGGTTTATTGTTACACTTTAGTCGCTAATTTATATCATTATTATAAGCTCTTCCCTTTCGAAAGCCTTTACGTATTCTTTGAATTCCTATTTAATGGGCACACGTTTTTAAGAGATATGCTCCAATTGCTGTATAAGACCCATGTGTGGCTGAATGGACTCATCATCCTGTTTGTGTGCAAACTCGATGGGCTGACGTCTTTCTGGTATTCCCATGTTGTCGTCTCCAAGGCCAGAATGACCTCCTCCTATTGATGTTTTAGAGGATTGGGAGATTATGGAATCTTCCTGTTGCTCTCTAACATTTTGATGGGCTGATGGGTCTTCTCATACTTCTCCATGGAAATATTGAACGGTCTCCTCATGTATCTGGGAGATGGTTCCGAGGGATTGATTGGTCTTATCTTGTTCCCATACAACAGACATGTGTCGAAATTACTACTTCCTTTCTCATTAAAGAAGTCTCAGATAGTTTTTATCCTTATCCAATTCCCTTGCAATAGGCTCTGTGGGTCTGAATGGCCTCCTGTTATCCAAGTGTAACAATCTCCAGTCACTGTGTGACCTCCTCCAGTTCCTATGTTCCAGACTTGAGGAGGCTGAATGGACTGATCCTGTTGCTGTTTAACAGGATACTGGTGCAGCATGTCCTACTGTTATAGGCTCGAGTGGCTAATTGGCCTCCTTCTGTAAATGTATATCAGGCTCCAGGGGCTGAATAGCCTCATCCTGTTTTGGTGTAACAGGATCGAAGGCCTGAATATCCTCCTGTTGTTCCTGTGTAACACACTGGAGAACGGAATGGTTCCTCCACTATCGGTGTAATTCGCTTCACTCGTTGACTACATCTGTCATCTATGTTGAAGTAAGTACATCCTTATTTTTTTGTAAACTCCAATGGCTACTGGGTCAACCTGATCATCTTTTTGTTAGAAGCTAGCACCTTCATTGCAGGAATCAGTTGAGGGAACCATCTCTGAGCTGCTTCCAATATAACAACATCATTTCTTCACTGAAGAGATTAAATCTGTACACACTACTCCAGATGTGATCTCACTAAGACCCTGTACAGCAGCAGCAACATTTTACCAGCCTGTTGTAAGGTTCCCAACCAGGTTAGAGCTGTCTCAGCTCTCTGGGGGAATATAGAGCATTGTTGGAAAATCATTGTCCTTCTCTACTCCATCAGCATAACGGGAGATTTGGAGAAATTAAAGTTAGAGAAGATCATAAATGATGTGGCGAAATGATCTCTACCATTAATCTCTCCAGAGCTCACATCGCTCAGATTCCACAGAATCTAGTAAGATGGAGCAAACATTGATGGGATTTATATATCAAAGTGAAAGCTGCAATACAAATGCTGGACATGTTATAAAACAGGAAATGAGATATACACATTTGTGGGTACTGCAGTAATAATATACTGTTTACATGATATCTAAACTGTCTTAACCCAAGTGAATGCTAATGCTGGGAAAATGGATTTCATGACCGCGTGTGAGATGGTTTACATGAACATTATGTTGAGCACTGAGCTCGAGATCAGGTTATTGAGGAATTGGTGTTGAGTGATCAGAAGAGCTAATTGAAAATTTTGCTGGAAAGGACATTTTGGGAACAGTGACCACAATGTATTGGTTTTCTTTTATGCTATTTGAGTACACGACAGTTTTTGTTGTATTTGAAGTCACCATTTGAAATCTGAGTCATGCAGACCATGAAGGTGTGAGGAGAAAGTGGGATGACAGATGCTGAAGGTCAGAGTCGAAGAGTCTGCTGCTGGAAAAGCACAGTCAGGCAGCATACTAAGAGCAGATAAATCGATGATTCGGGCATAAGCCTTTCATCAGGAATGAAGCTTATGGGCCTAGGGGGCTGAGAGATAAATGACAAGAGGGTGCGGCAGGAGGGAGGTAGCTGGGATTACGATAGGTAGATGAAGGTGGGGTTGAAAGTGATAGGTGATGAAGGGAGACAGAACGCCTCATCTACTGCATCCATTAAAGACAATGTGGTCTTCTCTACATTGGCGAGGCAGGAGGTCAATTTGTAGATCATTTCAGGGAACATCTCGAGGACAACCACATTGAACAACTCCATCGCCTAGTGGCTGAGCACTTTAACTCCCCTTCCCACTCTGCCAAGGACATGAGAGTCCTGGGCCTGCTCCATCGCCAAACCCGAGCCACCAGAAACCTGGAGGAAGAAAGCCTCATCTTCTGCCTTGGGACCCTCCAACCACAGGGGATCATAGTGGATTTCCCCATTTCCCCATTTCCACTAATCCCACCTTATCCCACTCCAACCTTCCAAGTCAGCACCGCCCTTTTGAATCTTCCTATGTGTCCACACTCCTTCCTATCAATCTGGTCCACCCTCCGCTCCGACTATCAGTTTCAGCCCCACCTTCATCTACCTATTAGATGAAAGGAGGCAGATTAGAAAAATACCAAGTGTTGCAGTAAGCCAGTGGATTCAGAGAGATGTAGGACCCAGCAAAGGATGACCAAGAAACTGAGAAGAAAATCAAAAAGAGAAAAAGCGTGCAAACGAAAGAAAAACATAAAGACTGCTAAAAAGCGTCTATCAATGTATCAAAAAAATAAAAACAAGGCCAAATGTGGAACAGTTGGTGTGCAGACAGGGTAATTTATTGCAGAGAACAGAGAAATCGCAGGGAAAAGAAACAGTTTCTTTGTGTCTATCTTCAAGGCAGAATATCCAGAAATTCTCCCAGAAATACCAAGTGACCATGGGACTTGTGTAAGTAAAGTCTATGGTCATTATTATCAATGTTGAGGTCATCTTTGAAAAGAAAGCTGGATTGAGTATTTATAAATCTGACAGACTAGATGTACTTCATACAGAAATTTCAGAGGAAGCAGCAACAGACATGTTGATTGCATCGCGGATTTTCACTTTATTTTCCGAGACATTCCCGAAAGGCATTTTGCCAATCTGGATAAGGAAAAGGTTATAAATATTATACAACAGTTTAAGGAGAGACGAATTTGGAGAATGGTAAACTACAGACCAGATAACCTGTCATCCGCAGTCAGGTATCTCTTGGACTCGATTACAAAGAACATGCTACTAGATATTTAGAAGGTAAAAACATAACTGGGGAGTGTGAGAATGCACCGATGAATGGAAAACCAGCAGTGGCAAACATTTTTTTGGAATGGTTTGAAGATGATTCTTGTGGACATAGGCAATGAAGAACCAATGGATAACGTATAGTTGGATATTCATGAGCTTTTTTAAAGAACTCACACACTGAGCTCATAAGAAAAGTTAAACCGAGAGGTATTAGGACGAACATATGCAAATGGGAAAGTAAAAATTAGGTTTACATTCATGTGAATGTAATTGGAAGATAGAGGATGTCGTGCACCAGTTGCATCGAGCATTGGTGAGACTAAACTTAGACTATTGTTTATCGCTCGGAGTCCCAATCTAAGAAAGAATATACTGACTACAGAGAAACTGCAAAAGATATTCTCCAAATTAACCCCTAAGTTGGCGAGGTTGTCTGACGGGGTAACTCAGCCTGTAATCTCGAGTTTCGAAACATGAGAGGTGATCGTAGTGAATCTTAGAAACATCGAAAGGACTGAATAACAGAGGGACATGAGGACGGACAAGTAGGTGAGATCTGGGAGAATCCCATGATATTCTACACGGACAAGTAGAACAGAATAATCAGCAAACAGTCAGTGTACATTAGAAACCAAAGGGGCAATCTGTGTGTCAAGCTGGAGAACATTGATGGATTGTAACATGAGACCTTCGCATCTATTTTACTTGGGAGAAGGAGGATGCAGGTACAGAATTCAAGAAGATGGACTGGACAACTCTTGAACAGATTGATGTAAAATACGAGTCGGGATTTGAGGCTTTGTTCTGTACAAATTTGGACCAATCTCCATGTCTGAATGAGTTGTATCACAGGCGGCTGTTGGGGTCAACGGAGGAATGACCCTGACTGAATATTTCAATTAGAATCTGACCATACGGGAGGTGCCAGAGAACTGGAGGACTGCGAATACGATTACACTTCACAGTAAGAGTAGGAGAGATAGTCTAGGTGACTATAGATGAGCGAGTATTAGATCACTGTTAAGAAAAATACTGGAGAAAATAGGGAAGGAGAAAATCGAACTCCAATCAGAGTCACATGGTTTGATCAGGGATAATTATCATGACTTTATCAGAAGGGAGTCGCATCTAATGGATTTGATTGAATTAGTTTGAGGAGGTCAATTGTTTAGTTTTGTAGGAAGGTCTCTGACAAATTTCCAGCTGGGATACTGAGAAATAATGTAAAATCTCACAATATGAAGGAGACCTGGACAGGTTACAAGGAGAATTGTCTTAGTGTCAGGAGGCAGAGGGTGGTGGGAGAAGGCTGTTTGTGTGACTGGAGACCAGAGTCCCCTGGTGTACAACAGGGATCAGTGCAGTGTCCCTTATTGTTTGTGTTATTCATAAAAAAAAGATGTGAATGTGGAGGGGGCTAGGGGGAGAGTGGGGGATGTGTGATAAGTAACTGTATGTTTGACATAAAGATTTACCGGTTTGTTCGCAGTGAGGAGGAAGGCCTTAACTTCCAGGAAGATGCAGATGGAATGGTCAGATGGGCAAATCAATGGCAGATGAAATGTAACCCTGGTAAATATGAGGTGATGCACATTGGGAGAAGGAACCAGACAGGGGAGGACTCAATGAATGGCAGCACACTGGGAACCTCAGGGTGTGATTCTCCACACATCCCTGAATGTGACTGGACAGGTTAATGGGCTGGGTAAGAATTGGACCTTGGGTGTTGTGTTTCCTAATCAGGATGTAGATTATAAGATCAATACATGGCTTTGGTTAGGACAAAATGGAATACTGTATGTGGTTCTGGGAGCCACATTCCAGGAAGGATGTGATTGTACTGGAGAGGGTGCAGAGGTGATTCACCAGGATGTTCCCTGGGATGGAGCATATCAGCCATGGAGAGAGGCTGGAAAAGCTCAGGTTGTTTACTTTGGAGCAGAGAAAGCTGAGGGGTCCGTGATTCAGGAGGATACGTTTATGAGGGACATGGACAGAGTGGATAGACAGCAGCTGTTCCTTTTAGTCAGAGGGTCAAGAACAAATGAGCCCAATTTAAAGTGAAAAGTTTGAGGTTCAGAGAGGATTTAAATATTTTTTCACCTCGAGGATGTGGGGTTCTGGGATTACTTCCCGAGAAGGGAAATTATCACGGGTAACCTCACAATCATTAAAAAGTACTTGGACGAGCATGTGGAAGTGTCATAACATTCCAGGCTATGGGCCAGGTGTAGGAAAGTGGGACTTATATTGATTGTGCTGTATTTCTGTTGGCACAGAGTCTATGCTCCTGTGAGTGTATGGTGTGGAAGGTCAATTATTGAGCAGTCTAAGGCAGGAATTGATGGAAGAGTGTATTCACAAGGGTTAAAAGAGTGAACTGTAATAGCTGGTTAAATTATGGCAATGTGAGAAATATGAGAAAACAAGTGCAGTTTCCTTACAGTTTGAAACCAGAGAATAGAGCATGGGAAACAGGGAAATGGCAGAACTATGAAGCCACTACTTCAGTTCTGTCTTCACAGAACTTTCAAACGATACAAGGAAAACCAAGTCTGTTGGAGGAAAATGATAGAGTACATTGAACATAGAACATAGTAAGCAAATGGTTTAGGAGAAATTATTGTGGCTGAAAGTAATGGTCATAGGCAACACTAACATAGATTTATGAAATGGGAATTATGTTTGAGAAACAGAATGGGAGACAAATAAAAGAGAAACAATGGATGTAAAACATATGGACTTTTAGAAAGATTTTGGTAAAGCTCCAAGCCCAATTTGCAAAATCAAATCTGAGTGGATTGGGGGCTAATATATGGCTATGTTTCCAGAATGGGACAGCTGGCAGGAAACGGTGAAAAGAAATAAACAGACTCGTCAAGCAACAGCCTGACATTGTCTGTAAGGTATGATTCTGTGAGTATAACTATATCGCAGACACCCCAGATATATCCTGTCTCATCAGGACAGACACAGCAGAAGTGGCGGCACAGTGGGATACAGTTGGAAGGGAATTGCTCTTGGAGTCCTCAACAGTGACTCCATATCCCATGAAGTCTCATGGCATTACTTTACACATGGGAAAGGAAATCTCCTGCTGATTACCATGTACCAGCCTCTCCCAACTGATGAATCAGTACTCCTCCATGCTGACCAAAACTTGGAGGAAGCACTGAGGGTAGCACGGACGCAAGATCTACTCTGTGTGGGGGATTTCAATGTTCACCACCAAGAGTATCTCAGCTACAGCATTACTGATCGAGCTGGCCAGATCCCAAAGGATATAACTGCTCGACTGGTTCTGCAGCAGGTGGGGAACGAACCGACAAGAGGAAAATACATACTTGAACACAGCCTTACTAATCTGGCAGTTGCAGAAGTATCTGTCCATGACATGATCGGTAAGAGAGACCACCGCATAGTCATTGTGGAGACAAAATCACACCTGCACATTGAGAATAACCTCCACCATTTTGGGTGTTACTATCATGTTGCTGAACAGGGCAGACTTCGAACAGATCTAGCAGCTCAAATCTGGATGTCCATAAGGTGTCGTGAGTCATCAATAGCAGCCAAGTTGTACTCCCGCATAACCTCATGGCCTCCCGCATATCCCCCTCATAATTGCCATCAATCTAGAGAATCAATATTGGTTCAGTGGAGTGTGCAGGATGGCAGGAGCTGCACCAGCCATACCTGATAATGAGGTGTCAACCTGGTGAAGCCACCAATCAGGACTACTTGTGCGCCAAACAGCATAAGCAGTAAGTGATAGACAGAGCTAAGTGATCCCACAAGCAACGGTTCAGATCTAAGCTCTGCAGTCCTTCCACATCTTGCCGAGAAACGTTGGGGACAAAAAACAATTCACTGGAGGAAGAGATTCCACAAATAACCCCTTCCTCTATGATGGAAGAGCCCAGCCCTTCAGTGTAGAAGATAAGGCTGATGCATTCGCAACAATCTTCAGTCAGAAATGCTGAGTGGATGATCCATTTCAGCCTCCTCCAGTGGTCCTCAGCAATGCAGTTACCAGTCATCAACCAATTTGGTTCAGTCCACGGGATATCCAGAAACGATTGCAGATAAAGGTGCATAATCTGACACCATTATGGCAATAGTACTGATAACTTGTGGTCCAAAACTTGCCACTCCCCTAGCCAAACTATTTCAATACAGTTACAACAATGGCTTTCCCTGATTACATGGAAAATTACCCCAAGTAATCATTGCTCCTGTATGTAAAAAGCAGAACAAATCCAATCCGGGGCAATTGCCATCCCATCAGTCTCCTCTCGATCATCAGTAAAGTGGTGGAAGGTCTCAGTGTTTTTAAGCAGCACCTGCTCAGCAATAACCTGGTCAATGTCGCCCAGTGTGGGCTCCACCAGGGCCACTCAGCTCCTGACCTCATTACCATGGTTCAAACATGGACAAAAGAGCTGAATTTCAGAGGTGGGGTGAGAGTGATAGCCCTTTAAATCAAGGCTGCCTTCGACCAAGTGTGGTATCAAGGGCCCTTGCCAACACTGGAATCAATGGGCATCAGGGGCAAACTCCCCGTTGGTTAGAATCATACCTGACACGTAGGAAGGTGGTCATGGTTGATAAAGGTCAGTCAACTCAGCTCCAGGACAAGTCTGTAGGAGTCCCTCGGGCAGTGACCGAAAACTTCTTCAAGGCTGCTTCATTAATGACCTTCCCTCCATTTTAAGGTCAGCAGTGGGAATGTTCACCAATGATTATACAATGTTCTGCAACATTTGTGGCTCCTCAGGTACTGAAGCAGTCTATGTCCAAATGCGACAAGATCTGGACAGTATCCAGGCTGATAAGTGGCAAGTAATATTCAGGCCATGCAAATGCCAGACCATGACCATCACCAATAAAATACAATCTAACCTGCCCCTTGGCATTCAATGGTGTTACTGTCACTGAATCCCCCAGTATCAAAGTCCTGGTGGGTAATCATTGCTCAGAAACTCACTGGTCTCGCCACATAAACACAGTCACTATAAGAGAAGGTCAGAGACTAGGAATACTGCAGCGAGTAACTCAATCCTGACTTCGAAAAGTCTGTCCATCATCTACAATGCATAAGTCAGAAGTGTGATGGAAGACTCCCAATTTGCCTGGATGAGTGCAGCCCAACAACACTCAAGAGGCTTTACACCATCCAGGGCAAAGCAGCCAGTTTGACTGTCCCTTCATCCACAATGCTCCACCATCAACGCTCAGCAGCAGCAGTGTTTTACTATCTACATGCTGCAATGAAATGATTCACCAAAGATCCTCAGAGACCACCTTCCCAACTCACAACCACATCTGACTAGAAGGACAAAGGCTGCAGATGTATGGAAATGCTGTCATCTTCAGGTTCCCCTCCAAGCCAGTCACCAACCTGACTTGGAAATATATCACTGCTCCTTCACAGTCACTGGGTCAGAAGCGTGGAATTCCCTCCCTAATGGAATTGGAGGTCAACAGCAGCAGGTGGACTGCAGCAGTTCAACAAGGCAGCTCACCACCACCTTCTCAAGGGCAATTAGGGACAGGTAATACATGCTGGCCCAGCCAGTGACTCTGAGATTCACGAAATAAATAAATAGAAATTAACAGAGGAAGTTTGCTGAGGTGTCGCAGGGATCGGTACTTGGGGCCCAGCTGTTCACAATGCCCTTTAAACATTTGGTTGCTGGAATCAGATACAATATATCCCAGCCTGCTGACAGCACTAACGGATGTGGGATTGTGAGTGGGTGAGGAGGATGTTAAAAAGCACCGAGAAGACTAAGACAATTGGAGTGAATGGGTAAATACGTGACAGATGGAGAACAATGTGGATAGAGGTGACGGTGTGCCCTTTGGTGGAAACGATAAATTGGCAGCCTACCATTTGAAAGGGATTGGTTGAAACATGTTGATCTACAAAGGGACGTATGCACCTGTTTGTTGTTTCCTTCTGCATAAACCTCTGAGTCCCCTGCAGTGCAATGAGTTCTGCAACCAGATGTCAATACTGGACATGGAGATTGGCACGCTGCCCAGTGTACACAGACCCACCAAGTGGGGAGCTGCAACATTAAAAACGATCTGCATCTCCCTGTACACCAGTCGCTGAAAGTAATATTGCAGAAACAGAAAGCAGTGAGGAAGATAAATGGTGTGTTAACCTTCATTTCAGGGGGATGTGAGTCCATAAGTAAGGGTGTCTTACTGTAGCTGTAAGTGCCTGGTGAGATATCATCCCGAACATTGTGCAGTATTGTGTGTAGGTTTGGTCTCTTTACCTAACAAAGGGCAAACCTGACATTTATGGAGAGCAGTGAAAGATGATCAGACTGATCTCTGGGATGACGGGCTTGTTGTGGGAGCAGAGATTGGGGAGACTGGGCCAGTATTCCACGGGGTTTAGGAAAATGGGTGGAGATCTCAGTGAAATATACAAAACTCTGACAGGGTGAGTCAGATTGGAAGCAGGTCACTCTGCATTGGGATGAGAATAAATGTCTGCAGTCACAGACTGGTGAACCTGGGGAATTCGCTCGCACCCGGAAACTGAGACACTGATTATAGATAATGATTTAGAGACAGTAAAGGGATGGTGGGAGAGCAGGAGTACGGTGTTGAAATGAAGGGCCAACCATCATTTCATTGAATTGGGGAACAAACTCGATGGACCAAACGTACGACTGCACTGCCTATTTTATAGCTTCCCAAGGTTACTCACATTAACGGATATGTATATCATGTGGGGTAAGTGCATTGAGGAGAGTTTTTCCATGAACTAGAATGGGGGAGGCTCACTGTGTTGTATGACCTTCTCCTTTCCCACTGTTGCTGTGCAGTCCGTGGGAAAGCTCTGTAAATGTTGTCACAAGCTCTCAGGAGGTTTCTGCAGGGTCGACAGGACTGTGTTCCCATTCCCTTTTCCGACACTGATGCAGAGGCCGGGTGTTCTGTTCGGTTTCATCCTTTCAGACCTCGGAGTAGTTTGATACAAATGAGTGCTTTGCTTGACCCTTTCAGAGACCATTGAAATGTTTATCACATGTCAGGGTCTTTGGAGTCAGTTTTAGGCCAGCCCAGGAAATCATTGGAGATTCACTTCCTAAAAGTACATTGGAGAAGGAAATTCTGTTTACAATCGATATTGGCTTCAATGTCACTGTTACTGACACCAGCTTTTAGATCTTGATATTTTATTAATTGTATTTAACTTCCACCCGCTGCCAGAGCATTAGCCTGGTCTGGATTAGTAATTCAGTGACATTACCACAACAGCACCATCTCCACATGGGGACCTATCGGAAACCACACTGAGCAGGTTATTCCTGTGCTGTTTGCCAGCTCTGTCAAAAAGAACTCCAACCAATTTGACTGTCGTGATGGGACTGAGGGGGTGGTAATTGGTCAGATTGTAATTATCCCCCTCTGAGGGAGTGGGACATAGCTGAGTAATTTTCCACACTGCCAGGGAGATGTCGGAGTTGGAGCTGAAATGAAACAGCTTCCCCAGGGACACAGCTTGTTGTGCAGCACAAGTCTTCAGTTCTATTGCAGAAATAGTGTCAGGGTTCATTGCCTGTGTCATAACTACTCTGTTCAGCTGTTTCTTCATGTCACGTGCAGCAATTGAAATTGGTCGAAGACTGACATCTGTGATTTTGTTGGCATCATGATGAGGTGAGGTGTATCATCGACTCAATACTTCTGGCAGAAGATGATGAAGATGAAACATCCTTCTCTTTTACACTGATGTGCAGGTCTGTTCCATTATTTAGGATGGGAATGTTTGTGGAGCCCTCGCCTCCGGTCATTTGTTTAATCGTCTATCACCATTTTATAACTGAACGTGACAGGAATGCAGGGCTTCGTT
The DNA here is from genome assembly GCF_047496795.1 of Chiloscyllium punctatum. Lineage (NCBI taxonomy): Eukaryota > Metazoa > Chordata > Chondrichthyes > Orectolobiformes > Hemiscylliidae > Chiloscyllium > Chiloscyllium punctatum. The sequence continues at coordinate 24,437,030 of NC_092772.1, forward strand.
CAGATCTGTTGGTCAAGTCTGGTAGCTTAAAGGAGTTAGCATCAGGTTAAGGTTCATGTGATTCTGACTCTGACATGTTCACCCACACTCATCGCTGAGCCATAGATGGTGTTGATGGAAATGACAGACTGAAGTGTTACCCTGGCAAAAAGTTATAGGTTGTGGTTGAATGCAGGTCTGCTTCTCCTGCTGCTGTGGTCTACAGCACTACATGAATACGCAGTTTTGAGCTGCAATACCTGCAATGCAATTCTGCTGTCTGTTCCCCAATTCTCACTGTGACCCATTCACCCATCAGCCCTGCACTCAGTGACCTAACCTGGTTTCTGATGTGGAAATACTTCCATTTTCAAACTCTCATTCTACTGAGGGTCTGTCTCCCCGGGTCTTGCTTCCAATCTGACACATTCCGCAAAAGCATTTAACTGATCTTAATTCAAATATTTAATTCACCTGAATCTTTTTCCATGAGAAATACCATCTTCTATGTTTAAAGTGATTGTATTTCCTCTGTTTCTCTCCCTGACCACGATTAAGAGATCTGCAGTGTCAGTAATGCCAGCCTTATGTAGTTGCAGAGCCAATGAATTCTCTGGATTCCCAATCAACTTCACCACATTGTATGTTAAATCTTTTGGTTTGATGCATTATCACTCATGGCTGCCTTGTCCTCCCATGAGTATGTTCCATCTTCTTGGGTTGCATATCTGGTATTATCTTCCGAATTATCCCCAGAACCTCCTCCCATTGCTGCTCCATGGTTTTTCCTGTTCAGCTCCCCTTCCAATTAACTCTGGCCAACTCCTCCTGCATGTCTTGGTAGTTACATTACTTAATTATAACTACATTACATCTTGAAGAGAGCATTATATATAAACTGAAAGAAGGCGTTTTGGGAGATGGGACACGAAGAATAATTGGTGGATTTCTTAACTAGATACAAAGGGAGAACGAGAGAGAGGATATAGGTCTGGAGATGTGGAAAATGAGAAAACTAGATTATCGAAAGAAGTAGATGAACATTCCCCAATGGTTTGGCAATGCCTGTGTGCTGTGGTCCTTGGTACAGCGCATGTACAACAGTAATATGTTCGAATGCTGAGTCTGATGCCAGAATATTTATCTCCGATTATATGACAGACACTAGCTTTGGAAAGAACCCAACAGGCCAACATATTGAAGGGGATTAACTGAAATAATTTGGGACACTAGAATCAAGAATTTGGAGCACACATCCTGCTAAGAATGAGAGAGTAGAGTAGGGAAATCCAGAAAAGGAAGGAACGTTGAGAGGATCAAATCATGTTTTAATGTTTTATCAATTTTATACATCATATGAATCATTTTTCGTTAACTTTGTCTCTGTTCTTCATTTACATTGAATTTAGCACATATGAAAATTGCGACTTATCTGCACACAAACATTGATTAAACAATGTATATAAAATCACTTTTCCACCATTGAAACTGTCCTTTTGTCGTGTTACGAGGATACATGAACACCAACTGGCCATCAAAAACATGACGCACTATCACTTTGTTCCATACATACAGACAAAGAAAGGCACCACTTTGACTGGGATAAAGCACACACACATACGAAGACACGCAAGGACCTTCTTAGAGGAATGGCTTTCTAACCAGAAGTCCATTGATAAACGGATCAATTTAGATCCTGTCTACATTGTCTTGTTAAGATAACCGGAAATAACATCACCCACTTTAAGAAACCAAAATCTACAAATAGAGAGGTGGGACATACCAGCAGAGCTTCAGCGGAGACTCTCACTGATGATGTCATCTGGTCATGGTGACGAAACTTCTGAAAACAAACCATCAAGCTCAGCGAGCTAACTTGCAGAGTTATAAATTGTTACTTTTTGTTTATTAGTGGAATTTAGGAGTTCTCTGTCGATCACGTTTTAACAGATTATGATGTGAGGTGAACTTTTCTGGGTGTGTAGTTTTAATTAACAGTGGGGTTCGACATTGATGTCATAACAGTTTTGGGGCCTTGCCGTGTGGGATTTGGACAAACTTGAACAGATTCGGGGTGCAAATGGTCCCAGCAAATTCCAACTCGTTGCAATTAGTGACTTTGATCTTCAAATAAAACCAGTGGGAAAATTCGTTTAATTTTGTTGCTTGTGGTTGATTAAATCAAAAGTGAGGGAAATGGCTTTTAACATGACTAAAGAGGTTCCGAAATTTTCCAAGGAGGTTTAGAAGGACAGAAGGAGGACATATTTTAGAATTAGCAAATAGGTTGGAATTGGGTTTAACCAGGGAGAAAAGGAAATTGTAATGGAGTTGGTCAAGCACTTTGATGTATCAGAGAAACAGGCAACTGCAGTAGAGTTAGAAAAACTTAAATTGCAAATGTGGCAACTGGAGATAGAAGTTAAATAAAGGGAAAGAAATAGAGAGAAAAGAAAGAGAAAGAGAGGAAAAAGAAAGAGAGAGAGGATTTGAAATTCAGAAATAGGGAATTGGACAAGAAAGTTAAGTTAACAGGATGGAATGAAGGGAGAACATAGGGACGTATAAAACTATGTTAATATCTTGCCATATTTCGGTGAGAAAAATGTCAAAACCTATTTTATTTCTTTTGAAAAAATGACTAGGCAGATGATGTGTCCAGTGAACTTGTGGGTAATACTAGTTCAGACTAAGCTGGTGGGCACAGCTGGTGAGGTATGTGCAGCGCTGTCAGATGAGGGATCAAGAGATTATCAAGATGCCAAATTGGCTATTTTTATTGATTATGAATTGGTACTAGAAGCATATAGACAGAAGTTCAGAAAAATAGAGACAGAAACAGGTCAGTCTTATATTGAGATTGAAAGAAGTAACCACAGTTATTTTGATAGGTGGGTGCGGGCCTTAAAAATTGATACGACCTGTGAGGCTTGAAGGGAGATTAATTTGCTGGAGAAGTTAAAAGGCTCACTTCCAGAGATAGTAAGAATTCATGTGAATGTACCGAAAATTCAAGAAGTGAGAAGCACGGCAGAAAGGGCAGGTCAATCTGCACTGGGGCATGAGATGATATGTAGCTTCTGGCAAGATTTTCATCCTGTGAGGGATAGAAATTGGAGAAAGGAAGATCACACATTACAAAGCGAACAGTAGCGCACAATACTTTAACACAAGTGAAGAAAGAAGCCCAAAGGGGTTGAAAGGTGGTGTAAGGCCTTAGGTGTTCTCACTATAAAGGAGTGGAAAACATAAAATGACAGTGCCGATGGTTTAAGAAGGGCACTTGGAAAAGGTGGTTTCACTGCAGTAAGCTGGGACGCACCGTGCTGGGCGTTGAATGAAGGCACTTTGGGGAAAGATGTGGTAGAAGAGGCTAAGCCCAGTGGAATTAGTGAAACTGGTAAAGGAGACCCCAAGTAGAGCCGAGGAGCAGCAGGAGAGTGCACAGCCTAGACAAGGGCTGGGTATGGAGGCAGGGCCTGATCTATGAAAGAATTCGTCTCTGTAGATAAAGTTTACTCAGAAAGAACAGGGGGAGAAGACCAAGAAGTTATAATTTTGTGAGATACGGGATCTGCTCAGTCTCTGATAGTTGAGAAGTGAGGCGCCAGAAAAGCACAACAGATCAGGCAACATCCGAACAGCAGGACAATCGAATATCAGGCAGAAACCCATCGTCAGGAACATGGTGGGGGGACAATGGGGCTGAAAGATAAATACGAGGGTAGTAGCTGAGCTCGTGGGAGGTTCACTGGGAAGGCAATAAGAAGATGTAGGTGGGAGTAATAGTGATATGTTGGAGGGGAGGGTGGAGTTATAGGTGGGAAGGAAGATGGCCAGTTAGGGCGGTTAAAGAGGGCAGTGCTAGGTTGAACGGTTGGATCTGGGAGAGGTTGGTGGAGGGGAGATTTGGAATTTAGTGAAGTCAACGTTGATGCTATACAGTTTGAAGGTTCCAGCTGTCCTACCACCGATAGGTGTCCTATCACCCTTCTGTCCGACCTATCAGCATCACACCCCACCTGAATCTACCTATCGCCTTCCAAGCTCCCTTCCACCCAGCTCCACCCCACCCTCCTATTTATTTCTCAACCTCCTTCCCCCTCCCTTACCACCCACTTTCCTGATGAAGGATTTATACCTCAAACGTTAACTCTCCTGCCCCTTGGAAGCTGCCGACGTGTTGTGCTTTTCCAGCCCCACACTTTACAACTCTCATCTCCAGTATCTGCAGCCCTCAACTTCTCTCGGCCGCTAATACTAAGATATGAAAGCATTTTCACTCTTTCTGGCATGTTAATCAAGAGTGTGATAATTTGTGGAATTTGGACAGAAATTAAGCATTCCCTTGTGTAACATCAGGATGGAATGCCAAATCAAGATTAGGGAAGTAACAGTGACAGTGAGTAACAGAGTGACAGTTCCAGGAATACAGTTTGTTCTTGTGAACCATTTCGCAGGAGGCGAGGAGGGAGACGTACCCGTGGTGGTGGAGAAGGCAACAGAAGTCTAGGGAATTGGGGTGTTAAAAGAAAACTACCGAGGAATCTTTCCAGAGTGTGTAGTAACAAGAGCCCACTGTCATAAGTTACAGCAGGAAGGAAAAACGAAAGAAAAAGACAAATGAATTGATGCTCGGTGAACTGACCCCTGTTTGATGTAACGGTGCAGGAAAAACCTGAACAGGCAGAGGATCAGGCAGAGGTGTTTAGTCCAGAAAGGCTAATGGACTTACAACAGATATATACACACACATACACATGCACACACACAGAAAAGGAATCAGAATATATTGTTGAACATTATTAACTTAAAGATAGAATCCTAAAATTAAAATGGAGAGCCTGATAGGTTACTGCCGAAGGGAAATGTGCCGAAGTGCACCAGATTGTGTTACCTGTAGCATACAATGTTATGGCTAGCACATAAACTAATTACAGGCGGTCACCTAGGTGTACAGAAGAATCAGGCTAAGGTTCAGAAGCATTTCTAGTGGCCTGGAATGCACACGGACGTGTTTTTTTTTGCACATGATATACATACCAAATGGTAGGTAAGTAACAGGCAGGAATAAAACCAGCACCTTTCTTGCCAATTACTGCATTCAAAGAACATTTCACGTGGGTTATGATTAATTGTGTAGCTCCGCTTCCTAACATAGAAGTGGAAAACTATATTTGCTGACCATAATGAATATGTCTACCAGATTTCCATAGGCAATTCCATTACGGAATGTTAAGATAAAACGGGAGGTGGAGGTGTTGGTAGCTTTCTTTACTCGCTGTGGGCTAGGCAGTAAGATTGAGTCAGACCAAGGAACTCATTTTACCGCTCAGCTGTTTAAGGAAGTCATGGATAGCTTCGGCATGCAGCAGTTTAAATCAAGTGCATCGGAACTTGAATCCCAGGGAGCCTTGGAAAGTTAGCATCAGACGCTGAAGTCCATGTTAACAGCGTTCTGTTATGATTACCCGAATGATTGCAATAAAAGTGTCCCATTATATTGTTTGCCATTAGAGATGCCCCAAATAAATCTACTCACTTTACTGCCTTTGAGCTAATATTCGTACATGAAGGGAGAGGTCCTTTGAAATTAATTAAATATAAATTGACAGGACCAAACTCGGAAATCTCACACTTGGATTCTCTGTGTGAGGTGAAGGAGAGAGTCGATGGAGTAGGTGAGTTTGCTAAATAGTAACTAAAGAGCACAACATAGAGTGAAGCAGGTGGCAGATAAAAAAATCTGAAACTTTGAAGATATCCCGTGGGGATGACGTATTAGTCTTGCCACCAGTGGTAGGTAATCCCTTCAAAGCCAGGTTTAGTGGCCCCTTTCAAATTAGAAAAAAATGTGGAGTCAGTTAAGCTATCTAGTAAAGATACCAGAGATGACAAAAAAATTATCGAGTATTTTATATGGATGAATAATGCTCCAGACACATTTAAGACTCAGGAACAGAGCTGTGGCCAGATGAACAAATTGTGTAGTTTATCTGTATGATGTGGTGATCTTTAGCAAGTGATTAAAAGCTCACATGTTACAGTTGGCAGAGCATGTTGAACAAGAAGCAAACTTGGAATAAACTTAAAGAAAACAGAATTCACGAAGGCAGAGGTGACGTTCTTGGGACATTACATTGGACATGGGAGGTTGATCCCATGAAACACAAAGACGAAGGGCTTTGAGGAATTTCCACAACCATCCTCGAAGTAAGAGGTGCTTCGATTTTTGGAACTGAGTGGATTCTTTCGGAAGTTTGTTCCAAACTTCAGCAGCGTATGGGCACCACTGATGGATTTATTAAAGAAGAACACAGAATTGTGGTGGACAGAACAATACCAGGAGGCATTTGAGAATTTTACAGCAGGATTAAACACCGCACCCGTTTTAGCTACACCAAATATTCTGAAACCGTTTGAAAATTGTGTTTGATGCTCGGGATATCGGGGTCAGAGATGTATTGATACAGAAAGAGGATGATGGAACTGAATGGCTAATTGGCTACTTGTCAAAAAAACCCAATATCTACCAGAAGAAAAATACAAAATCTCCATTATTGAACAAGAATGATTAAGTTTCACACTGGCCTGACAATATTTTAATGTATATATGACAAACAAATTGTCGGAGATGGTTGTGGACAATGAGAAATCTCTCGCATTTTTTGGAATAGTTAAAGACCAGAATATGAGACTATTTCATTGGAGTCTTACCTTACCGACTTTAAACTTACAAAATGTACATGCTGCGGCTCCTACAATGTGATAGCAGATTTGTTATCGCGGATTTAAAGGAAAAAGTGTAAATAAGATTTACCTTATTCCAGTGTTATAATGGTGTGCAGAATTAATATGAATGATATAACTGAGATTAATACTTTTGTATTTCATAAAATTGGGATTAAGAATTAGAGGAGAAGAAATGTAGTCATCTTCTCATTCTGCTGGTTCACTTTATTTTCTGAAGCGGGGAGATGTTATGAAGCCGAAAACATGTATGGGTACTTTAAAACAGAACGGGTTTTGCCGAATAGAAATTAAAGCCACAGATGCCAGCTAAAGGTCAAATTGTTCCACATGTCACCATTAGCTGAGAAATGGATACCTGAGTTTTGGTTGCTGTTTTGACAGCCATTCAAATGCAACCAAAGACTTTAAATAACGCTCAGGAAACCAGAAGCCAATGGAATTTGAATATTATTGTTTGGACACCTGGTAAGCAACCAAATTATGAGAATTACTATATCATGGGGAGTATACATACTCAGCATTTTGAACACTGGTGGGAGAGTTACTGCCATCCAACAGCAGAGCAACTGCTGTAGAGCAGTAGTGCTAACTGGCCATCTCAAACACTCTCTATCAAAGACACATGTTCATGTAAACCTACTTGCAATAAAAAAATGACCCGGGGAGATCAGCAGCTGGAAGAGTGAGCACAGCGGGGAAGATAGAGACTGTGTGCTTTTGAGATTGTAATGTTTAATATGTGGGCTGCTGGAACAGCATATTTTTACAGAGTTGGAGTCAGATAGTAAGTTGCTAAGAAAAGAGGGGCTTGTATTTGTTAATAGTTGTTGTTTAGTGTTCACTATTAAAGTTAAGAAACAAACTTTTTAATTTTTGTTTAAATAGTTGAATGTAGGAGAACTGTGTCAATCATATTTTAACAGATTACGAGGTGAGGCGAGCTTTTCTGGGTGTTTGGGTTTAATTAACAGAGGGGTTTGACTCCACCTTGTAAATGTCCATCCACGCTAACCCCATTTCCCTGCAGTTGGCCCATATCCTTCCAGTCCTTTCCTATCCACATATTTAGCCAAATGCTTTGAAATGTTGTTAATGTACCCCCCTCCACCACATCTGCTGGCAGCTCATCCATGTACCAGCCTCTGTGTAAAGAAGTGGCCCCTCAGGTTCCCTTTTATTCCTTCCCCTCTAACCTTAAACTGATCCCCTCTACTCCTCGATTCTGTACACCTTGGAAAGAGACTGAGAGCATTAACCCTATCCATATCCCTCGTGATTTTATACAGCTCTATAAGGACTCCCTCGGTCTCTTACACTCTAAAGAAAAGGTCCTAGCTTGTCCAACCACTCCCTATAACTTAGACCATTGGGTCCTGGCAACGTCTTTGTAAATTTCTTCTGCACTCTTTCTAATTTCATAACATCCTCCCTATAACAAGGTTACAAAAACTGAATACAATACTCCAAGTGCGGCCTTACCGAAGTCCTGTGTAGCTGCAACATAACTTCCCAACTTCTATCCTCAATGTCCTACCTGATGAAGGCCAATGTGCCAAAACCCTTCTTCGCTGCCCTGTCAACCTCTTAGAGAACTGTGCCAGTGAATACCAAGGTCTCTCTGCCCACTGCGCCCTTTAAGACCCTCCCATTCACCGTGAAACCCCTACCTTGACTTGAGTTTCCAAAATGCAAGACCTCACACACCTATATTAAATTCCATTTGCCATTTCTCGGCCCACTTCCCCACCTGATTAAGGTCCTGCTGCAATTTCTGATAAACTTTCTCACTGATCACGTTACCACTTATTTTAGTGTCATCTGCAAACTTACTAATCATGCCTTGTACATTCTCAACCAAATCATAGATAGCAAACAGCAATGGACACAGCCTTCAGTCTGACCATCATCCTTCCACTAAACCCTCTACTTCCGACCATCAACCCAACTGCGTATCCGATTGGACAGTTCCCCCAGCATTCCACGTGATGGAACCTTACCGAGAAGCCTGCCATGTGGAACCTTATCAAAGGCCTTACTGAAATCCATAGAGACTACGTTTACCGCTCTGTCCTCGTCAACCTTCCTGGTCCCTTCATCAAAGAACTCTAACAAATTTGGGAAGCATGATCTCCCACTCACAAATCTATGCTGACTGCTCCGAATCAAACCCTGTGTAAGTAATGGGTTCAGACAATGGTATGCCGTCCTTCATTGTAAGATGATTCGAGTACATAAGTAAAGCCATCTTCCTGCTGTTGTAGAGTCTTGGTGAGAGAGCATTTGGGGCGCCCTCTACAGATTTGATCTCCTTTGTAAGGAATGATCTCGTTACCACAGATACAGATGGCAGTATCATGAGGGTAGAGTGAAGAACCTGAGAGTTTAATCTGCACAGCTGTAAAATCTGAAATGGTGACGCTGAAACACGAGGTGTAGCAGGTATATTTCCAAAAGACACATTGATAGGGTGTGAAATTCCATACATTACTCAGGATTGATTGATCTGATTTATTGTCACGTGTACCTCAGTAAAGGGAAACACTTTATTTATGAGCAGTGGAGGCAGATCATAGTAAGCATGGCCAGACAGATCATAGGGTGGAAATAGACTTGGACAGAGTAAGGCATACACGATACACTGCACAAGACAAGCACTCGACAAGATCAACATGAGAAAGATCACCATTATTTGAACACAGAGAGTCGATTCATCAGTCTAACGTGACTTTCCTAATAGTTTATATGCCAAATTAAGTCTCCCCATGTTATTGTGCTGTTGGTGTGTGAACCCGTACTGAACGCCATGTTGTTCACAATCCCCAACATCAGCCATAATACCTTCGATCTGAAACAGGTAACCATTCCCACCAGCTTCCACCCTGCATAGAGAAAGGCTGGCTTCTCAGAGATGGAAGGTGCCTTCTTGAGACTTCACACAAGACATATGGCTTCCCTCCTCACCACTAGAAAACCACGTTAATGTCCCACGTGTTTATCATGAGCAACGGAGCCAGGAGGAACAACATGGAGCAGTCTGTCTGTGCACTAATGTGCATCTGCTCCACTTGTTGATCATATTGGAGCATCAATCTGGAGACAGTGAGGAATGCCGATGCTGGAGATTGTAGTAGAGAGTAGATTGCTGGAAAAGCACAGATGGTCAGGCAGCTCCGAGGAGCAGGAGAATCCACGTTTTGGGCATAAGCCATTCATCAGGAATCAGCATCAATTACCTCATTCTGTCCCTTTGCAAGTGCGTTGAGGGGGGAATGGCCTCCTCCTGTTCCTGTGTAAGAGACTGAAGGAGCTGAATGGCCTCATCCTGTTGCTGTGGAAGTGGCTTTAGGGGCTGAATGGCCTCCTCCTGTTCCTGTGTAAGAGACTCAAGGGTCTGAATGGCTTCTTCCTCTTCGGATTGGACAGGACCAAGGGCCTGATTGGGTTACCCCTGGTTCCTGTTTGATAGCTCGATATACTGACAAGTGTGATGATGCTGCAGGCTTTGAGAGGTTATTTTGTCCTGGTTCCTTTTCAGAGAGAGATTGAATGATCATTACCAAACTGGTTAGTTCAAGCCACTGAGTAAACAGCTAGGGAGGCTTTGGGTTTATTTTAATGCAGCCTGAATGGGTGTGGCCAGCTCTCACAAATTACGATCTCTGGGTTTTGGTTTCTCAGTAGTATCAGAAACTATTGGGGTCTGCACAGAGTTAGAATCTTCAGTGACTATCTCCTGGGTGCGACTCTCTCTGAATTTTCTCTTGGTGCTGTTTTTAATTCCCGGATTAGAGAAATCTTTGTGACGATCTGTGTCTGAATTTTCCTTTCTGCCAGGGGCTGTGTTTTTGGGATTTTCCTATATGGGTACAGTTCATTAGTAATAGTTCCTAGATTAGTTATTCTGTTAACTTGCCTAATGGAATTATGATTTTCTAAATTCCTCTTTCTTTGCTTTCATTTTATCTTTCCCGTTTCAATAAATAGTGTTTAACTTCACACCGAGTAGTTTGACCTGTCACATTGCATCTGGAACAGTCACTTTATATTCCCTTTAAAATAAAAAAAAAGAGTCTAGGTGACCGCCTTCAAATATTTTCGAGGGGCTCTCGTGTGGTCCATCACACTAGACTCCTTCTCTTCCTGAGTAATAGGCTGGAAGCACTGAATGGGCTGTCCCTGTTCTTCTCCAATAGTGTCAATGGGCTGAATGGCTTCCTCATATTCCTGTGAAACTAGCGTGAGGTGCTGAATGAACTCTTGTTTTACTGTGGCAATGTGCAGTGCCAGGCAGTGCTGTTACATGAATGTTACTGACACTTTAACAGCACAAGTCTCAATGGAGTCTGGGTCTTGCTGCACACGGACACAAACTAGTTCAGGAGCTGAGGGGGGAACAAAATGTTCTGAACATAGTGGCATCTTCGGTGACCATCTCCACTTCTGATCTTATGGTGGGGAAGGTGGGGGCGGGGAGACATTGATGAAGCAGCTGAAGATGTTTGTGAAGAGGAACTTACCCTGAGGATCTCGCACAGAGGTGACCCAGGACTGAGATGATGAACATTTTCCTTTGTGCCATGTTTGACTCCAAACACTGGAGAGTTTACTCTGAATCCCATTAAGTCCAGTTTTGTTAAGCTCCTTGATGTCAACAAAAGTCAACCACTGCCTTGATATCAGGGCCAGTCATTTTTTACCTGAACCCTTGTCTCAACCTCTTTTGTTCATATCAATAAACCATGATATAGGAGCAGCAAGTGTTTTCTTCAAACAGGTGGGATTGAATGTCAGGATTTCTGTTCTCAAGAGTGTTCGGGAAGCTAGATGACTGAAAGTATTTGAAGAGGAGGTAGATGTATATTGACCTGTCAGAGAGGTGAGGGCTATGAAGAATTGGGTTTGAAAGAGAATTTGAGACCAAGAGCAGATTCAGTCATGATCTCAGTGAAGGGCAAGGCAGGCTTGGGGGGTGAACGACTTCCCCCTGTTTCTGATGTTCTCCCATTCTGTTATTGGAGAGTTAGTGGGTGTTATTTTCATGAATGTGCAATTACTGAATATTGCAGTCAGGGAGACCAGAGGATTTTGCGAGCCAACTCTGGTTGAGGTATGGGGGCTGTATTCACTGTGAATCTGGGTGTACCACATGAACAACAAATAAAGCACAAGTTGCAGAGAGGGGAAGCTCTGTGAAGAGAGATGAGGGGCCTCTTTCATACCCAGCCTGGATTTTCCAATTACATTTCCAAAATCACCTCAAAGCGTGTGGGACAGTATTGAGGGACTGATTGGTCTCCCCTGTTTCTGTGCACCAGGTTATAGGATTAAGTGGCCTCCAACTGCTCCTGTCTAGCAGGTATGAGGGGCTGAATGGAACACAGAAACATGGGACTGAGGAGCAGGAGGGGGTCATTAGACACTTTGAACCTTCTCCACCAGGCTCTAAAATTGTGGCTGATCAGGTTGGGGTCTCAGCCCCACTTCCCTGTCTATATCCCATTATCCGTGACTCACTTCTCTGTCAAATATTTAACTGATGCAGCTTTCAATCAATGTGAACATAGAGGCACGATAAACTTCCACTGAAGAGAATTCCCACTTGGAAGGTCCTTTCAGAATTATTCAACATCCTTCTTATAGAATCAGAGAGTCATGCAGAACAGGAACAGACCCATTAGTCCAATCTGTTCATTCCGATCAGATATCAAATCTGATCCAGTCCCATTTGCCAGTATTTGGCCAGTATCCCTCCTCTTTCAGATACGTTTTAAATGTGCGATTGTAACCGCCTTCAGCACTTCCTCTGACTGCGCTTTCTGTACACACACCACTCTCTGTGTGAAATATTTACCTTCAGGTCCCTTCTAAATCATTCACCCTCTCCCCATCAACCTATGCCCTCTTCTTCTGGACTCCCCAATCCTGGAGAGCAGAACGTGGCTGTTCAGAATATCCATGCCCCTGATGGTTTTATAAACCTCTATAATGTCACCCTTCAGCCTCTGACACTCCATGAGAAAGCACCTCAACCTAATCAACCTCTCACTAAAGCTCAAACCTCCAGTCCTGGAACATCCGGGTAAATTATTTCTGCAGAAAACCGAGTTGTACGCAGTATTCTTAAAGTGGCCTCACAACGTCCTGTACAGATCCAACATACCACCACAATTCCTATACTCAATGCTCTGACTGAATAAGACAAATGTGCCAAATGTGTTTTGCACCACTCTGTCTACCTGCGAGTCCACATTCAAGGAACAATATACCTGCAGTACTATGTCAGTTTGTTCTACAACACGCCCCAGGACCTTATCATTAAGTGTATAATTCCTGCCCTGGTGTGCGTTCACAAAATACAAAACCTCGTATTTATCTAAATTAAACTTCATCTGTCACTCCTTGCCCCTTTGTCCCATCTAATTGTGGTCTTGTTGTACTCTGAGATAATCTACTACACCACCTTACTGATGTCATCTGTAAATTTACGAACGATGGCCCCAATATTCACATCTAAATCCTTTACATAAATGATGAAATGCTGTGAACTCAGTATTGATTCTTGCAGCACATTGCTGCTCACAAGCCTCCAGGCTGAAAAATGTCCCTCTTCCTTCAAGCCAATTGTGACGAGCTTCCTCTGTATCTTATGTGACTGAAACTTACTAATCTGTCTACCAATCAGAATGAAATACTAGCTATGAAGAGAGGCTGAGTAGGTTAGGTTTATTTTCACTAGATAAAAGGAGATTGAGGGGGGACCTGATTGAGGTTTACAAAATCATGAAGGGTATAGACAGGGTGGATAGAGACGGGCTTTTTCCCAGGGTGAAGGATTCAATAACGAGAGGTCATGCTTTCAAAGTGAGAGTTGGAATGTTTAAGGGGGATACACATGGTAAGTACATCACACAGAGAGTGGTAGGCATTTGGAACGTGTTGCTAGCAGAGGTGGTAGAAGCAAGCACGGTAGATTCATTTAAGATGCGTCTGGACAGATGCATGAGTAGGTGGGGAGTACAGGGATACAGATGCTTAGGAATTGGGCGACTGATTTAGACAGTACATTTGGATCGGCTCAGGCTTGGAGGGCGAAGGGCCTGTTCCTGGGCTGTAGATTTTCCTTGTTCTTTGTTGTTTAAATGAACACCTTGCTGAAGTCCATATAGACAATGTCTATCAAACTGGCTTCATCAATCTTCTTTGTCACCTCTTCAAAAAACTCAATCAAATTAATGAGGCATGATTTCCCATGCAGAAAGCTACGTTGTCTACCCCGATCGGCCCTTTCCTTCCCAAATGTATGTAAATGCTATCCCTCAGAAAGCCCTCCAACAACTTACCCACCACTGACATCAGGCTCACTGGATTATCGTTCCCCGGCTTTTGGGGTCACTGTTTCCTTTTCTAGTCCCACACCTCCACTGCTCACAACAAATGTTAAATGTAACCAGGTTAGTGATATGGCCGATGATATCGGTCACAGACTGGGTCAGGGTCAGTTTTCGGAACAAGTCAGGCTAGTTTCTTTAATCTGCTAAAACAACACGTTTATGATCCAGAGCAATGTTACTCAAACTATGGTGGAAAGATGAATGGCAAACTGTTTGGGTATTGCAATTATATAATCAATGGCTTGGAAAGGGTGGACGCTAAGAAATTGTTTCCGTTACACCGTAGAATTAGAAGGGGTCAATTCAGAACAGAAATGCGGAAAAATTTCTTCAGCCAGAGAGTGGTGGGCCTGTGGAATTCATTACCACAGAGTGCAGTGGAGGCTGGGACGCTAAATGTCTTCAAGGAATAGATTGATAAATTCTTGATGTCACAAGGAATTAAGGGCTACGGGGAGAATGTGGGTAAGTGGAGTTGAAATGCCCATCAGCCATGATTAAGTGGCTGAGTGCACTCGATGGGCCGAATGGCCTTACTTCCACTCCTATGTCTTATGGTCTAATATTTCCCTTTCTAAACACAAACACACAAACAAACGCACACACATACACACACACAGATTAACAAAATTTCTGCAATTTAATTTGAAAGAACTTTGTCCAGATATTATTAGAACTCATGACAAAAGTAAAAATTGAGATTGTCCAAAACGTTATTCTGCTTCTGAAGATATTGTGCTCACACAGCTGCTAGCAATGGGATTTCATCCTGGGAGAGTTGGATTTGGCTGAATTCCCTTTGCTTTAGGCACTGAGGAGATTCCAGTGAATTCTGGTCAGGATCACCCAAAGGGCAGCACGGTGGTTAGCACTGCTGCCTCACAGCACCAGGGACTTGGGTTCGATTCCAGCCTTGGGTGACTGTCTGTGTGGAGTTTGCACATTCTCCCCTTACCTGTGTGAGCTTCTAATGGGTGATCCAGTTTCCTCCCACAAACTGTGTAGGTTCGGTGGATTGTCATGTTAAATTGTCCGTAGTGTTCAGGGAATTCTAGGTTGGGTGCATTAGTCCGGGGCAAATATAGGGAAATGGGTTGGGAAGGTTTGTATTGACTTGTTAGGCTGAAGGGCCTGTTTCAACACTGCAGTGATTCTATAAAAGTAACGATGACTGTAGATTTTTTTTAGCTTGCACACATTGCTGTGATGAGGAACAATGAAGGAGAGAGAGTGTGATAGGCAATTCCTTCTCAGGCAGGTTACATTTTCTCCCTCTCTGAGCTGAATCAAACAGTAATGTCATCCTCTCCCAAACTGGACCATGTGAGGTCTCCTTGTACATTGTCCAAACTATGTCTCCATCACATTCCCTGTTCCATGTAGGTGCATCATTGCTGCTGTCATACACAGAGCAATACCCTGAGCAGAAAATGGTCTCGACTTATTTGAAATATGTTTACATGGCCCTGCGTCATTAAAAAATAAAATATTTAATATATTCAGAATACTTGTGTTAAAATGACTGCATTTATTAACAAATGCAGAAATTTCTGGAAAAGCTCGGCAGGTCTGTCAGTACCCAGATGACTTTTACATGCTGTAGTTGTACCAGCCTCCACCACTTCCTCTGGTAGCTCACTCTATGTGCACACCACCCTCTGTGTGAAATTGTGCCCTTTAGGCCTCATCAAAATCTTTCCCCTCTCACTTTCAAACAATGCCCTCTAGTTTTGGACGCCCCGAACCTGGGGACAAACCCTGACTACTCACCCTCCATGGCCATTTTGATTTTATAAACCACTACCGCTGCGAAATGTGACTCCAATGATCACGAATACCTGTACTTTCAGTCATCCAGGGCCTAAATTCTGAAATTCAATACTGACACCGCTCCCTTATCCATCAAGTCACAATTCTAAATCCATTTTAATCAGTTTGTTAAGATATATTATGAGAAACTTCTGTGGGATTTACACCGAGACCTTTGTGCCCAGAGGGAGGGACTAGCATCACTCAGCAATACCCATAAAGCTGTAACAGTATTCGCCTGTGTGTTTGTTCATCAAACTGTCCTGACATGCTGTGACATACCTCTGCAACAGGCACGACTTGAATCCAGGCCTTCTAGCCCAGAGCTAGGAAATCTACCACACAAGTTCAGGAATTGGAATCAAATCCAGAACTCTGGCTCAGAGACAGGGACACTACCCACCACACTACCATACCCAGATTTTGGGTCATATTTTAGTGCCCACTTTCAGCTTGATGTGGATTTATTATAATCAGGTTACCATTACTAAATTACAAACAACACTTTGTATTATTAAACAAATGAAAGATATTTGTCTCAACTGTAGGATATTGAGTGTACGTGCTGTGCGATCAAAATTAACTATAAACATCTTTAAGTGCTATTATCTGTAGTCTGCAATATTAAGGAAAGAAATCCTGCAGACACAGTCTGCCCAATGAAGGGTCTCAAATAGATATTTATTACTGAACACCAGAGATGAATGAAGAGCTTAATTTCTGACCCCAAAACACCGATCACTCTTACCCAACTCTCACGTGCGACTCCCCTTTTCCTAAAAGCATGAAATGACACCAGGCCGCTGACTACTGTCCAGCCTCTCCTCCCCACTGACTGTGTCTGCAATCTGTCCCTCCTCCCCCTAACCACACAAGGCAAACCAAGCTCACGGTCTTTCTGAAAATCAAGGCCGGAGTGTGCAGGCCTCCTGGAGAGGGAGATGGGCATTTTAAAATTGAAGGGAGAGGGTGAGGTGACAGTAATATCACACACTGGGCTGAGGGGTGGCTGATGGAGTTTAGTTTGGATTAATGCGAGGTATTGGATTTGGTAAACCAAACAACAGCAGGAACTATACAATGAAAAGTAGAGCCTTTGGCAGTGCTGTAGAACAGAAACCTAGGCCGTGAGGTTTAATTGTTTAATATTTGCATCTCATATAGATAGTGTGGTTAAGAAGGTGTTTATCACACATGTCTTCATAGGACAGACCAATGAGTATCGGAATTGGGACGTCAATATTGTGGTTGTACAGGATATTGGTGAGACCTCTTCTGGAATACTGTGACCAGTCTGGTCACCCTGCCCGCTCATTCCATAGGCAGACCACCCTCTGGGTGAAAAAGCTGCCCCTTAGGACACTTTTAAATGTTTCCCCTCTCACCTTAAGCCTATGTCCTCTAGTTTTGGACTCCCCATGCCCTTAGAAAATACCTTGACTATTCACTTTGATATTACTGACGTTGATATTATTAAGCTGGAGAGGATTGAAAAGAGATTTGCCTGGATGTTTCTGGGAAAGGAGGGAGTGAACTATAAGGAGAGGCTGGATCGGCTGGGACTTTTTTCACTGAAGAGTATGAGATTAAGCAGTAACTTTACAGAGATTTATAAAATAATGAGGGTTACAGAGAAGCTGAAGGACTGATGTCTTTTCTCTAGAGTTGAGGATTCAAAACTGAGAGATTTTTAAGGTGCGAGGAAAAAAGATTAACGAAAGTCATGAGAGGTAATTATGTTAGACAGAGTCTCGCTTGTGTGTGGAATGAACTTCCAGAGGAAGTGGTGAAAGCAGGGACAGTTACACCGTTTAAAGGACATTTAGATCAGTACATCGACAAGACATCAGTTTGGATGGTGCTGTGAGCAGCTACCCTCTCCCTCACGCCTGTGCAGTGGCGTGGGGAGGCCAGCAGGGGGTGGCATTGCATCACTTTAAGCACCACAGAGACTGGCAGACCTGCCCCACACAAAGACACACAGATATACACACGGGAATGGTTAGGGCACTGCGTGAACCTCATCTGGTAATTTAAACGAAACTTAAAGAAATACTCAATTCGCTTCATAAACTGTTAAAATATATGGGACAGATCTGCCAAATTCCACTCTTTAAATAAAATATCAATTTATTTTTTCACTCTGAAAGTGAACATTTTACATCAACGATTCACAACTCTGGGACCCTCTTTCTCCTAACTTCTTATTACCCGACTCCAGCTCTATAGCAATATACTGTTTCTGGGTCTGCCACCCTCTCATACCACAGGTGCTTGTAAGCTCTCAGTTCAGAATAGCATTCCCTCTCTCTTTCAACTCCATCACATTATACCCTGATGAATATCGATAAGTGGGACCTATCCAGATTTCTCTTGCTCTGTGGTTTGTCAATATTTCATTCGCTCCGTCTGGTGTGTGTCAGGACTTTTGTTGCTCCATTGACAGCATGTCATTATTCAACTTTGTCCATAGGAATAGATCAGTATTTCACTTGCTCGCACTTGTGTGTGTGGGGCAGGATTTCAGTTGTTTCATGGGGACTGTGACGCTATAACAATTCAATGTTTGTAGATGGCACCGAACCTGGAAGAACTCTGAAGTCTATGGAGGAGAGTGTGGAACTCTAACAGGACAATCACACGTTGGTTTAGTGTTCAGGTTTATGGCAGATGGGGATCAGTGCAGTGCAGTGTAAGGTGATACACTTTGGTAGGAAAGACAATGAAAGACAGTTTAAAACAGGCTGTGCCATTATAAAGGGGCTGCAGGAACAGAGAACGCTGAGTGTATATGAGCACAGATTGTTGAAGATGTCAGGACAAGTGGGGAGAGCAGTTGCAATCACAGATTAGTTTCAGTATCTGAGCTGTTTACAGGGGGAAGTGTAGGAGGGAGCCTCCGTGCTCCCTTCCTGGGAGGTGGTGGTGACGATGTGATGTGAGCCCACCCTCCTGCCCACCGAGACCGTGGGGATTCCATTTGTACCAGCTCGACACAAAAGGGAGATGGTATCAGGGCCACGGCTTCTAAGTTGTGCCGGGGGAAAACGGAGCTGCCAGTGGGTTTAAAGTGAGAATTGCCCTTCACTGAACAGTGCTCCTGACTCGGTCGGTGGGACGTGGGTGTTTCAGAATCTCCACACGAGGTGTCCCCGTCCTCTCCGGCTCCTACCAGGGTCCTCCCCACATGGCGGGGGGAGGGGAGTGAGGGAACGGATATCGGGCCCTCCACCACCCGGATAGGCCCTTTCTGTCCTATTCCAGGCTGTTTCTCCTGGAATGGGAGAAAGGGAGGGAGGGAGTGAGGGTGGGAGTGGGTGGCCCTGCTGTTAGTGTTAGTGTAGATGAAGGGGACGGGTTCATGGTGAGGGGTCTGGAGGGAGTCAGTCCACAGTGTTGTATCCATGCAGTGTTATTAACGTGTGTGGGGTAAAGTGGAGGGAGGAGGAAGACAGGGGGAGAGAGAGAGGGAGAGAGAGAGAGAGAGGGATAGAGAGTGGGAGAGAGAGGGAGAGAGAGAGATCACGGCGGGGTGGGAAGGTGCTTTACCTGTTATACGGTGAGTGTGAGAGAGCAGAGAGAATATGGTGACCCTTATCCTGACAGAGCGGGGAAGGTTATTGATGCTTCCCCCACTATCTGATTCCCCCACTATCTCTCTCTGGCAGTGATGTTCACACCCACAGCACCCCCTTGTCAGGGCACAATGGAGATATGGAGCAGTAAATGGGTGGGAGCTGTACATCTTGTCACTTCAAGAACGGGCTGCAAGTTTCCCCACACTGGGCAGGGATCTCACACAGTGTTACTGAGCAATGCATTGTGGGGACATACAGAGTCCTACATGCTGGGAGGGTAACTGCTCTTGTGTTACAGATCAATAAACTGGGCTGGTGTACACAGTCCTACATGTTGGGAGGGTTAGTGCTCCTGGTTTTCAGATCCAGGCACTGGGGTGGTGTACACAGACCGATATGCTGGGAGTGTAACGGCTCCTGGGTTACAGATCAATGCATTGGTGATGTGTACACAGTCCTACATGCTGGGAGGGTAACTTTTCCTAGTTTTCAGATCCAGGCACTGGGGTGGTGTACACAGTCATACATGCTGTGAGGGTAAATGCTCCTGGTTTACAGAACAGTGCACTGGGGTAGAGTACACAGTCCTACATGCTGGGAGGGTAACTGCTCCTGGTTTACAGATCAATGTACTGGGGTGGTGTACCCAGTCCTACATGCTGGGAGGGTAACTGCTCCTGGTTTACAGATCAATGTACTGGGGTGGGTTACACAGTCCTACATGCTGGGAGGTAACAGCTCCTGGATTACAGATGAATGCACTGGGGTGATGTACCCAGTCCAACATGCTGGGAGGGTAACAGCTCCTGGTTTACAGATCAATGCACTGGGGTGGTGTACACAGTCCGACATGCTGGGAGGTTAACTGCTCCTGGTTTACAGATCAATGCACTGGGGTGTTGTACACAGTCCTGCATGCTGGGAGGGTAACTGCTCCTGGGTTACGGATCAATGCACTGGGGTGTTGTACACAGTCCTACATGCTGGGAGGGGAACTGCTCTTAGGTTACAGATCAAAACACTGGGATGGGGTACATTGTCCTACTTGCTGGGAGGGTAACTGCTCCTGGGTTACAGATCAATGCACTGGGGTGTTGTACACAGTCCTACATTCTGGGAGGGTAACTGCTCCTGGATTAGAGATCAATGTACTGGGGTGGTGTACACAGTCCTACATACTGGGGGGGGGGGGTAACTGCTCCTGGGTTACAGATCAATGTACTGGGGAGGGGTACACAGTCCTACATGCTGGGTGGGTAACTGCTCCTGGGTTACAGATCAATGCACTGGGGTGTTGTACACAGTCCTGCATGCTGGGAGGGGAACTGCTCTTAGGTTACAGATCAAAACACTGGGATGGGGTACATTGCCCTACTTGCTGGGAGGGTAACTGCTCCTGGGTTACAGATCAATGCACTGGGGTGTTGTACACAGTCCTACATTCTGGGAGGGTAACTGCTCCTAGATTAGAGATCAATGTACTGGGGTGGTGTACACAGTCCTACATGCTGGGAGGGTAACTGCTCCTGGGTTACAGATCAATGTACTAGGGTGGGGTACACAGTCCTACATGCTGGGAGGGTAACTGCTCCTGGGTTACAGATCAATGTACTAGGGTGGGGTACACAGTCCTACATGCTGGGAGGGTAACTGCTCCTGGGTTACAGATCAATGCACTGGGGTGGTGTACACAGTCCTACATGCTGGGGGGGTAACAGTTCCTGGGTTACAGATCAATGCACTGGGGTGGGGTACACAGTCCTACATGCTGGGAGTGTAACTGCTCCTGGGTTACAGATCAATGTACTGGGGTGGGGTACACAGTCCTACATGCTGGGAGGGTAACTGCTCCTGGGTTACAGATCAATGTACTGGGGTGGGGTACACAGTCCTACATGCTGGGAGGGTAACTGCTCCTGGGTTACAGATCAATGTACTGGGGTGGGGTACACAGTCCTACATGCTGGGAGGATAACTGCTCCTGGGTTACAGATCAATGTACTGGGGTGGGGTACACAGTCCGACATGCTGGGAGGGTAACTGCTCCTAGTTTACAGATCAATGCACTGGGGTGATATACACAGTCCTACATGCTGGGAGGATAACTGCTCCTGGGTTACAGATCAATGCACTGGGGTGGTGTGCACAGTCCTACATACTGGGAGGGTAACTGCTCCTGTTTTAAAGATCAATGTACTGAGGTGGGGTACACAGTCCTACATGCTGGGAGAGTAACTGCTCCTGGTTTACAGATTAATTCACGGGTGATCACTGCACACATCTCTGTGCTGGTCAGACTAACTGGTTGAGGTTCATAGATAATGCAATGGTGTAGTGTGTACAGCTCCACATACTGGATGGATATTTCTTTCAGGTTCACACATTAATACACTGCTGAATTCTGCACAGCTCCCGGTGCTGGACAGGTAATTTGTCCGTGTTTATAGATCAATGCACTGCTGTGGTCTGCACAGCTCCCCGTCCTGGACAGATATCTAGTCCGAGTTTATAGATCAATGCACTGCTGTGGTCTGCACAGCTCCCCGTCCTGGACAGATATCTTGTCCGTGTTTATAGATCAATGCACTGCTGTGGTATACACAGCTCCCCGTCCTGGACAGATATCTTGTCCGTGTTTATAGATCAATGCACTGCTGTGGTCTGCACAGCTCCCCGCCCTGGACAGATATCTTGTCTGGGTTTATAGATCAATGCACTGCTGTGGTCTACACAGCTCCCCGTCCTGGACAGATATCTGGTCCGGGTTTATAGATCAATGCACTGCTGTGGTCTGCACAGCTCCCCGTCCTGGACAGATATCTTGTCCGTGTTTATAGATCAATGCACTGCTGTGGTCTGCACAGCTCCCCGTCCTGGACAGATATCTAGTCCGAGTTTATAGATCAATGCACTTCTGTGGTCTGCACAGCTCCCCGTCCTGGACAGATATCTGGTCCGGGTTTATAGATCAATGCACTGCTGTGGTCTGCACAGCTCCCCGTCCTGGACAGATATCTTGTCCGTGTTTATAGATCAATGCACTGCTGTGGTCTGCACAGCTCCCCGTACTGGACAGATATCTAGTCCGAGTTTATAGATCAATGCACGTCTGTGGTCTGCACAGCTCCCCGTCCTGGACAGATATCTGGTCCGGGTTTATAGATCAATGCACTGCTGTGGTCTGCACAGCACCCCGTCCTGGACAGATTTCTAGTCTGGGTTTATAGATCAATGCACTGCTGTGGTCTGCACAGCTCCCCGTCCTGGACAGATATCTAGTCTGGGTTTATAGACCAATGAACTGCTATGGTCTGCACAGCTCCCCGTTATCCTGTGTAGCAGCTTTGAAATGCTGAATGTTCCCTTCCATTTCCTGTGTAACAGGTATGAGAGATTAAGAGTTCTTTTCCAATCGCTGAGTAACAGCCTCCAATGGCTGAATGACCTCATTCTGTTCCTACTTAAAACTCTTGAGGGGCTGAATAGCCTGCTTCAGTATCGGTGCAGTTGTGAATGGTGCTGAACATTTTGAAACCATCAGTGAATCGGCCCCTTCTGACTTTATGATGGAGGGAAGGCCATTGATGCTGCAGCTGTTACTAGCCCACAGTGCCTCATGGATGGCCAGTTTCCATGTGCTCAGTCCTTTAGAAGTATGTCCTAATTCACAGGAGGGTGTGCCACATCACACAGTGAGCAGTACGCCTAATATGATTTATCTCTCCATCCCGGAGTGTCTCAGCCTCATTCGTGATGGAGGCCTGCTGCCCAAAACGGTGATTTTCCTGCTCCTGGGATGCTGCCTGACCTGCTGTGCTTTTCCAGCAACACATTAATCATGAGTGTGTCAAATGTGAGGCTGAGACTTTCCCTCCACCAGGACTGTGTGCTGGGTGCTCCTACAGATACTGTCAGGGACAGATCCATCTGGGACAAGGAGTTTGGGGAGAATGTTTCCCCCAGTCTGGCTGTTGTGTATTGAAGCCTGTCCCTCCTCAGGCAGCGGTGGGCCTGTGGGGACACTCTTAGTGATGGACATTGAAGTCCCACACCCAGAGGGTGGTCTGAGTCCTTATCACCCTCAGTGCTTCCTCTGATTTGTTTCCAAGAGGGGGGCAGGAGACAACCATCCTCAGGCGATTTCTTTGACCACGATCTGTTACCATGAGATTTCCTGGGTTCTGGAATCAATGTTGGGGATTTGCAGGGTAACTCCTTCCCTGACTGTATCCCAGGGTGTCCCCACCACTGGTGGGTCTGTCCTGCCAGTGGGACAGGATAAACCCAGGGATGGTGATGGGGCTTCATGAAACATTATGGGTGAGCACGGTGGCACAGTGGTTAGCACTGTTGCCTCACAGCGCCAGAGGCCCGGGTTCAATTCCCGCTTCAGGCGACTGACTGTGTGGAGTTTGCACATTCTCCCCGTGTCTGCGTGGGTTTCCTCCAGGTGCTCTGGTTTCCTCCCACAGTCCAAAGATGTGCAGGTCAGGTGAATTGGCCATGGGAAATTGTCCGTAGTGTTCGGTGAAGGGGTAAATGTATGAGAATGGGTCTGAGTGGGTTGCGCTTCGGCGGGTCGGTGTGGACTTGTTGGGCTGAAGGGCCTGTTTCCACACTGTAGGTAATCTAATCTAATCTAAATTACCCATCAGGCCTGATCCTGTGAGTATGACGGTGTCGGACTGTTTCCTGACTGGGAGTGTGGTGCTGGAAAAGCACAGCAGGTCAGGCAGCATCCGAGGAGCAGGGGAATGAATGCTTCAGGCATAATCCCTTCATCAAGAATGAGGCTTGTGGGCCGGGGAGCTGAGAGATAAATGGGAGGGGGCTGGGGGCTGGGGGCTGGGGGCTGGGGCTGGGGTATTGGAGCTGGGAATGTGATCGAGAGACGGAGGTGGGGGAGAGGTGATAGGTCAGAGGGGATGGGGGAAGGTCATGGACAGATCAAGGAGTTCCTCGGAACATTCCGTCTCCGACATTCTATAACTGCCATTCCCCGTAACATTCCGTCTCCGACATTCTATAACTGCCATTCCCCGGAACGTTCTGTCCCTGACATTCTATAAATGATATTCCCCGGAATGTTCTGTCCTCGACATTCTATAACTGCCATTCCCCGGAACGTTCTGACCCCGACATTCTATAACTGACATTCCCCGGAACGTTCTGTCCCTGTCATTGTTTGTGAACGGCCGGACGTCAGTGAATTTAACAAACGATAAGATCCCGAGGGAAGAGATCCCGTTCCAGGGAGAGGGAGACACTGTTCCGAAGGCCCCTCAGGCAGTTAAAGGGGTGAATACGTTTTCCCTGCGTTTACATTTCTCCACGACACAGGATCGACCACAATTTAGAACAAAATACAGGAATTCCCAAACTCCGTTTGTCTTCAGGAAACTGGGAGAGAATCCTTCAGGACAGCAATGTTTCCACCCTCCATATTAGGAACTGGGAAGAAGTGACCTGTGTCTGCTCTCGAGTGATCGACTGTGTGGGAATGTTCTGGAAACCAAATGTCCTTATGGATGTGTCTCTGTGTTTGGGGAGGGAGGGTTTGTTGTGGTTTATGTCACATTTTTGTCAGTAATTCCGACCTTCCCATTTGTTATTCCAGCTCCAATTATTTTAATAAATCCCTGAATACAGGGACACATTTGAAAATCTCACTGGGTCCCCGATCAAACGGGTCCCTTTGCCTCCAGGCTGATGGATAATGGGTTTGTTTTCCTTCCTCACAGTTAACGTAGTGACCATCTACGTCTTGCTTTATAAAGATTGTGGATTGTCTCCATGTGTCAGACGTTACCTGGGGGCCATGGCAGCGGCGGATCTCCTGGTCATTATCCTCGACCTGATCCTGAGACACATTCCCATTGTTTATCAGGAACAGTTTTATTTCCTGAGGGACTCCGTCCCCGTGTGTAATATCCACGCCGTCCTGCTTTATGCAGCCACTGACTGCTCTGTCTGGTTCACCGTCACTTTCACCTTTGATCGGTTTGTGGCCATTTGTTGCCAGAAGCTGAAAAGTAAATATTGCAGTGAGAAAACGGCGGCTATGGTTCTGGGAGCAGTGACTGTGCTGAGCTGTTTAAAGAACATTTTCTGGTATTTTATGCTCAAGGCTCGGTATTCGCTGGTGAACACCCCCTGGTTTTGTGATGTAACAGACGCTGTTCTATTCTCCAGTGTCTGGGTCACAATCCAGTTCCTCCACCACATTCTAACCACGTGTGTCCCATTTCTCCTGATTCTGCTGCTCAATGGTCTCACCGTCAGACACATTTTAGTGACCAGCAGAGCCCGCAGGAGACTCCGCGCTCACACCAATGGGGACGCTCAGTCTGACACTGAAATGAGAAACCGAAAAAAATCCATCATTTTACTGTTTGTGATCTCGGCCAATTTCATCCTGTTATGGTCAACGTTAATGCTGTTTTCTATATGGAGACGGATGTGGTGGATTGGGTATCGGTCTGTGTATCTCGATTACTTTGTTCAGCAATTGGGCTTCATGCTGCAGCTCCTCAGTTGCTGCACAAACACCGCGATTTATGCCGTGACCCAGACTAAGTTCAGGCAGCAGCTGAAGAATGTGCTGAAATATCCCTTCACCCAAATCCATCCATCCATCAAATTCCCTCATTAATCAATCCATCCGGGATTTTCTCATTTCAGTTCAGTGTTTCAGCGATGGAGCAGCCTGTCGCTATGGTAACAGACTGAGGGTAGCGCTGGTTTGTCCATCCTTATCCCACAGGGGGGTTACAGGGAAACATTTCAATGTTTCTCACAACTCAGGGGCCAGTGAGAAAAGGCACCATCCCACTGACTGTATCCATCACTTCCATTTGTAAACAATAAAAATGTTGATTAAAGCGTGCCGAGCAGCAGAGTGACCGATGTTGTTGTGTGTCTTTGTGTTGGAGAAGCTGAGCTGGAGAGAGACAGACTCAGCCCCAAGTCCTGGTCCTCAGGGAAGGGGAGGGCACCGCGCCCTGAGCTCATGAGCTGGGTTTAACTCCCTCTGACCCCCCCACTCCAACCTGGCCTCCCCATTACCTCTCCCCTACTCTTTCTCCTCAATTCTCTCTGTCGCTCTCTCGTTCAGCACACACACTCTTTTTCAACCCTCTCCCTCATCCCCCTCTCTCGCACACACACACACCCCCAACCCAGGTTTCTCCACCTGCCTCCACTCTTCCCTCTCAGCCCCCTCTCTCTCCCTCCCACAACTCGATCTCTATTTTCCCCACCTCCCACATCTCACCCCCATGCCTCACACGCAGCCTCACCCCCAAACACCCCCAGTCTCTGGGTCAGAGGGAGAGGACAGGACAAGGGAGACAGAGTATGTCAGAGAGAGACAGGGAGAGAGAGAGATTCAGTCAGAGGGAAAGAGGGAGCTGGGAGGAGTGAGACACCGAGGGGGGTGGAGAGCAAGAAGGGGGAGAGAGAGAGTTAGGGTGAGGGTGAGGGAGAGAGAGGGTGAGGGAGAGAAAGGGTGAGGGAGAGAGAGGGAGGGTGAGGGAGAGAGAGAGGGTGAGGGAGAGAGAGAGTGAGGGAGAGAGAGAGAGAGGGTGAGGGAGAGAGAGAGACAGAGAGAGAGGGTGAGGTAGAGAGAGAGAGAAAAGGAAAGGACAGAGAGTGAGAGAATGAGGGGCGAGATAGAGAGACAGGGGTTGGGAGATGGGGGCAAAAGGATGCAGGATGGCTAGAGACAGAAATAGGAGGGAAGAGAGAGAGATAGAGGTGTGAAGAGAGAGAATGTCGAGAGATGGACGTGAGAGAGAGAGAGGGAGAGGGAGAGACTGGATGAGAGAGAGCAAGGGGGACAGAGAGAGAGATGGTGAGAGAGAGGAAGGGCACAAAAGAGAGAGGGGTGTGTGAGAGGACGAGAGAGGGAGTGGGTGGTGAGAGAGAGTGGGAGGGGGTGAGAGAGAGAGAGACAGAGAGAGAGAGAGAGAAAGAGAGCGAGAGAGGGAGAGAGAGAGAAGGGGCGAGAGAGGGCGAGAGAGACGGCGAGAGAGGGAGAGAGAGAGAGAGAGGGGGGGGGCGAGAGAGACAGAGAGAAGGAGGGGGCGAGAGAGAGAGAGGAGGCGAGAGGGAGAGGGAGGGGGTGAGAGAGAGAGAGGGGGGGTGGGAGAGAGGGAGTGGGGCGGGAGAGAGAGAGAGGGAGGGGCAAGAGAGAGAGAAGGAGGGGGGCGAGAGGGGGCAGGGGGTGAGAGAGTGAAGGAGGAGGCAAGAGAGAGAGCGAGATAGAGAAGGGTGAGAGAGAGGGAGGGGGTGAGAGAGGGGAATGGGGTGAGAGAGAGGCAGGGGGCAGGAGATAGAGAGGGAACTTGCGTAAGAGAGGGAGGGGGTCAGAGAGAGAGGGAGGGGGAGAGAGACAGGGAGAGAGAGAGAAAGAGAGGGCCGAGAGAGGGCCGAAAGAGGGAGGGCACAGGTGAGAGAGAGAAGGGAGGTGGCTGAGAGAGAGAAGGATAGAGGGGGCTGAGGGAGAGAGAGAGAGAGAGAGAGAGAGAGAGGGGGGGGGACGGAGAGAGAGAAGGAGGGAGGGGGCGAGAGAGAGAGAGAGAGAAGGCGAGAGAGGGCGAGAGAGAGAGAGAGAGAGAGAAGGCAAGAGAGGGCGAGAGAGAGAGAGGGCAAGAGAGAGAGAGATCGAGAGAGAGAGAGCGAGAGGGGGGTGAGAGACAGAGAGAGATAGAGAGAGCGCGCGAAAGAGAGAGGGGGCGAAAGAGAGAGAAGGCGGGGGTGAGAGAAAGAGGGAGGGGGTCGAGAGAGAGAGAGGGAAAGGCAAGAGAGAGAGAAGGAGGGGGGCGAGAGGGGTGAGGGGGTGAGAGAGAGAAGGTGGGGGCGAGACAGAGCGAGAGAGAGAGGGGTGAGAGAGAGGAAGAGGGTGAGAGAGAGGGGAATGGGGCGAGAGAGAGAGAGGGAGGGGGCAACAAATAGAGAGGGAGCATGCGTAAGAGAGGGAGAGAGGCCAGAGAGAGAGAGAGAGAGAGGGCCGATAGAAGGAGAGAGAGAGGGCAGAAAGAGGGCCGAGAGAGGGCCGAGAGAGGGCCGAGAGAGGGCCGAGAGAGGGAGGGGACAGGTGAGAGAGAGGAGGAGGGATTGGGCTGAGAGAGAGAAGGAGGGAGGGGGCTGAGAGAGAGAGAGAGGGCGAGAGAGAGAGAGGGGAGATGAGAAAGAGAGAGAGAGGTTGAGAGAGAGAGAGAGAGAGAGGGGGTGAGAGAGAGAGAGCGGGGGGGGCGAGAGAGAGAGGGAGAGAGGGCGAGAGAGAGAGAGCGAGCGAGAGAGAGAGGGAGAGAGGGCGAGAGACAGAGAGGGCGAGAGAGAGAGAGAGGGCGAGAGAGAGAGGGCGAGAGAGATAGAGAGCGAGCGAGAGAGAGAGGGAGAGAGGGCGAGAGACAGAGAGGGCGAGAGAGAGAGAGAGAGGGCGAGAGAGAGAGAGGGGGCGAGAGAGAGAGAGAGAGGGCGAGATAGAGAGAGAGAGAGAAAGAAAGAGAGAGAAAGAAAGAGAGAGGGAGAGAGAGGGCGAAAGAGAGAGAGAGGGGCGAGAGAGGGCGAGAGAGAGAGGGGACGAGAGAGAGAGAGGTGGGTGAGAGAGGGCGAGAGAGAGAGAGAGAAAGGGGGCGAGAGAGGGGGAGAGAGAGAGGGGAAAGGGGGCGAGAGAGGGGGCGAGAGAGGGGGCAAGAGAGAGAGAGAGAGACGGGGGCGAGAGAGAGAGAGAGGGCGAGAGAGAGAGGGCGAGAGAGATAGAGAGCGAGCGAGAGAGAGAGGGAGAGAGGGCGAGAGACAGAGAGGGCGAGAGAGAGAGAGAGAGGGCGAGAGAGAGAGAGGGGGCGAGAGAGAGAGAGAGAGGGCGAGATAGAGAGAGAGAGAGAAAGAAAGAGAGAGAAAGAAAGAGAGAGGGAGAGAGAGGGCGAAAGAGAGAGAGAGGGGCGAGAGAGGGCGAGAGAGAGAGGGGACGAGAGAGAGAGAGGTGGGTGAGAGAGGGCGAGAGAGAGAGAGAGAAAGGGGGCGAGAGAGGGGGCGAGAGAGGGGGCAAGAGAGAGAGAGAGAGACGGGGGCGAGAGAGAGAGAGAGGGCGAGAGAGAGAGAGCGAGAGAGAGGGAGACAGAGGGCGAGAGAGAGAGAGAAAGAGAGAGAGAGGGCGAGAGAGAGAGAGACAGAGAGAGAGGGGGGGTGAGAGAGAGAGAGGGCGACGGAGAGAGAGAGCGAGCGAGAGAGAGAGGGAGAGAGGGCGAGAGACAGAGAGGGCGAGAGAGAGAGAGAGAGGGCGAGAGAGAGAGAGGGCGAGAGAGAGAGAGGGGGCGAGAGAGAGAGAGGGAGAGAGAGAGAGAGGTCGAGAGAGAGAGAGAGAGAGAGGGCGAGATAGAGAGAGAGAGAGAGAGAGAGTAAGAAAGAGAGAGAAAGAAAGAGAGAGGGAGAGAGAGGGCGAAAGAGAGAGAGAGAGGGGCGAGAGAGGGCGAGAGAGAGGGGGTGAGAGAGAGAGAAAGAGAGAAGGAGGGAGGGGCTGAACGACAGAGAGAGAGAGAGGGTAAGAGAGAGAGAGAGGACGAGAGAGAGAGGGGTGAGAGAGAGAGAGAGAGAAAGGGTGTGAGAGAGAGAGAGGGAGAGAGAGGGGGTGAGACAGAGAGAGAGTGGGAGAGTGACAGAGGGGGAGAGAGATAGAGAGAGAGGGTGAGAGAGAGAGAGAGAGGGGTTGAGAGAGAGGAGGGAGGGGGCTGAGAGAGAGAGAGAGAGAGGGCGAGAGAAAGAGAGACGGGGGGTGTGAGAGAGAGAGAGAGAGAGAGAGACAGAGACAGAGATAGAGAGAGACACAGAGAGAGAGAGACAGAGAGAGAGAGCGCAAAAGAGAGAGGGGGCGAAAGAGAGAGAAGGAGGGGGTGAGAGAGAAAGAGGGAGGGGGTCGAGAGAGAGAGGGGTGCGAGAGAGAGAGAGATGGGGCGAGAGAGAGAGGGAGGGGGTGAGAGAGTTGGTGTGTCAGAGAGAGAGAGGGGTGTGTGGGAGAGAGAGGGAGTGGTGCGGGAGAGAGAGAGGGAGAGTCAAGTGAGAGAGAAGGAGGGGGTCGAGAGGGGAGAGATGGTGAGAGATAGAAGGTGGGGGCGAGACAGAGCGAGAGAGAGAGGGGTGAGAGAGAGGGAGAGGGTGAGAGAGAGGGGAATGGGGCGAGAGAGAGAGAGGGAGGGGGCAACAGATAGAGAGGGAGCATGCGTAAGAGAGGGAGAGAGGCCAGAGAGAGAGAGAGAGAGGGCCGATAGAAGGAGAGAGAGAGGGCAGAAAGAGGGCCGAGAGAGGGCCGAGAGAGGGCCGAGAGAGGGCTGAGAGAGGGCCGAGAGAGGGCCGAGAGAGGGAGGGGGCAGGTGAGAGAGAGGAGGAGGGAGGGGGCTGAGAGAGAGAAGGAGGGAGGGGGCTGAGAGAGAGAGAGAGGGCGAGAGAGAGAGAGGGGAGATGAGAAAGAGAGAGAGAGGTTAAGAGAGAGAGAGAGAGAGGGGGTGAGAGAGAGAGAGCGGGGGGGGCGAGAGAGAGAGGGAGAGAGGGAGGGCGAGAGAGAGAGAGCGAGCGAGAGAGAGAGGGAGAGAGGGCGAGAGACAGAGAGGGCGAGAGAGAGAGAGAGGGCGAGAGAGAGAGGGCGAGAGAGAGAGAGAGCGAGCGAGAGGGAGAGGGATAGAGGGCGAGAGACAGAGAGGGCGAGAGAGAGAGAGAGAGAGAGGGCGAGAGAGAGAGAGGGGGCGAGAGAGAGAGGGAGAGAGAGAGAGAGGTCGAGAGAGAGAGAGGGCGAGAGAGAGAGAGAGCGAGCGAGAGAGAGAGGGAGAGAGGGCGAGAGACAGAGAGGGCGAGAGAGAGAGAGAGAGGGCGAGAGAGAGAGAGGGGGCGAGAGAGAGAGAGGGAGAGAGAGAGAGAGGTCGGGAGAGAGAGAGAGCGGGCGAGATAGAGAGAGAGAGAGAGAGAGAAAGAAAGAGAGAGAAAGAAAGAGAGAGGGAGAGAGAGGGCGAAAGAGAGAGAGAGAGAGGGGCG